>NC_055992.1:6703137-8077258 GCF_018446385.1 Zingiber officinale
AGATAAGCAAATTGAGTATGAATCAACAAAAAGAGTATGACTTAGATTCCGTCTTTCCGAGACCGGAATCTAGTCACGATCTCGACTTAGATATCCGAAATGGATCTAAGCCAGATCGACGCCTAATGTTCCCTTCCCGGGAACGCGCCCTCGTAGTCACTCCCCTCCAGTGACTTACCTCACTTACCTGCCAGACGTCCGATCAGCCCGTCGACCCGTCTTGACTTCGTGCCAGCTATCCGGTCAGCTTGTCGACCTAGCTGGACTTCGTGCCTAAGCGTCCGGTCAGCCCGTCGACCCGCTTGGACTTCGTGCCAGCTATCCGGTCAGCCAGTCGACCTAGCTGGGTTTCGTGCTAGACATCCGGTCAGCCCGTCGACCTGTCTGGACTTCTCATGCACACTCGATCAAAGTGTCAGACAACAACAAACTAACTTAACCTGATTTGTCATTCATCAAAACCTGGGTTAAATCGTTAATGCTAACCGCACCAACAATCTCCCCCTTTTTGATGGAATGACAACCTGGTTAAGTTAGTGAAAACATATGCAAGAAACAACATGCATTTATGTGGTTTTTAAGTAATTAGTTTGTATTTTTAGTTTGGTTTAGCTAACTTAACCACCTAACCCTCCCCCTTTGTCATTCATCAAAAGAACTAATGTCAAGTAATCATAAAGACAGACTTCATCAAAAGAATTAATGTCAAGTAATCATAGATATAGACTTCAGACAAGGTAAAAAAAATGTCAAGTTAACCTAGGGGAGTTTAAAAGATAGTTTTACCTTTACTTCTTAAAAAAAACTAAGTCTTGAAAAATAGCTGACTTATAACTTAGTAACTTTGAAAAATAGCTAATTTTTCAAGTATAGTTTTTAAGGTCAAAGTTAAAAATTCAAGTTTTCAAACATAAGTTTTCAAAATCAAAATTCCAAAACTAAGTTTGAAAAATCTATTTTTTCAAAACTGATTGAAATTTATTTTTCAGCACTAAGTTTGTAAATGATTCAACTTTCAAACTTAAGGAAAAATGATTTTGAGAAGCTTAGTTTGTAAACTTAAGTTTTAAAAAAAAATCTAATTTCCACAATAACTTTCAAATCAAATTGTCAAAATTAAGTAAAATCAAATTTTAAGAACTAGATTTTTAAAATCAATTTTCAGAACTAAGTTAAATCTAATTTTCAAAATCAATTTTCAATAAAAAGTAAAACCCAATTCTTAAAAACAACTTAGTTTTATAAGAGTTAGTTTTCAAAAATAGGTTTAAGAAATTTTTAAGAAAATATTTTTCAAACACAAATTTTAAAATATTTTAAATAAAGGAAAATTTTTAATTAATTCCTCCCCCTAAACCTAACATAAAATTTTGAAAATATTTGCTAAAAATATTCAAAGTAGATTTTTTTTTTAAATGAGGTATAATTTTCTAGAGAGATTTTAAAGAAAAGATTAAAAAATAACGCTTAAGGAGATAATTAAAAAAAATAAACCTCCCCGTGAATTTGATACTCCTTTAATTTATTAATCCTCCTTATTTATTACTCTCCCTTAATATAAAATTTTACAACCGTAACATATTTTCGTACCTAAGTGTTTTAGGTGATTGTATAATTATCTTTATAAAATTGTTCATTTAAATTTGACTAAACGTAATTAACGTTAGATTCAGTTGAAATAAGTTAACCTTTAGTGTAATGTTAAGTAATATAAGTTGTTATTAATTCAATAATTGATCAATATTAATAATTTATTGATTAAATTTTCCTTGATTCAATAATTTAATATAATCTAAATTTTGTATTAATTGATGAAGGTGTTAGTTATAATTTAACTTTTCATTTACTTCCTTTTAAGTTGGATTAACTTAGTTTAAAGTTGGTAGTAATTTGAAGTTAGCATGAAATTATTAGACATAGTTAAGTAAGGTTTAATTCAAGTCAATTTTAGTTCTCAAATGAAGTTAAACTTAAATAGTTAAGTTCTACTTATTAATTACATAATTAAGTTTAAGGTTAAAGTTAACGGAATTTAAGTTTTTAAGTTAGGAGTCTAAGTTTTAAATGAATTTAAAAGAATTATTATTATTATTATTTTTAAGGGATTTCTAACCGGATTTCTAAAACAATGTTTAAAAGGATTTTAAAATGATTTTTATAATTATTTAATGGCAATTAACATACGTTAAATTCAGTTTTGATTTTAGATTTAAATTAATATCAGTGATTAATTTAGGTTTAAGTTTTAAGTTTAAGTTAAATTTTTAAATTTTAATTGTAATTTCAATATTAAGTTTTAATTTTCAGTTAGGTTAAATTAAGTTTAAAAATAATTTTAAGATTAAAATAATGTTTAAGGTAAAAAAAAAGTTTAAAATCTAAATAATAATTTTTAAAGTTTAAATAATCAATAAGAATAATTTTTATTAAGAAGAATTTTTCAAATTGATTTATACAAGATTTAATTTTTAAAAGACTTTTTTTTTAAACTGATTTTTGAAAGAGTTTAAAAGTATTTTTTTAAAATTGTTTTTAAAAGAATTTTTAAATAGTTTTAAAATAATTTTTAAAAGTATTTTTAAAAGGATTTTTAAAATAGTTTTTTTAAAAAAAAAATTTTTAAAATAATTTTTTTAAAAAAGTAGTTTTAAAAGGATTTTTAAAATAATTTTTCAAAATAGTTTTTAAAAGTAATTTTAAAAGTATTTTTAAAATAGTTTTTTTTTAAAAAAAAATTTAAATAATTTTTAAAAAGTCTTTAAAAGAATTTTTAAAATATTTTTTAAAATGATTTTTAAATGAATTTTTAATATTTTTTTAAAATATTTTAAACTAATTTTTAAAAGAATTTTTAAATTTTTTAAAATGATTTTTAAAAGAGTTTGTAAAATAATTTTTAAAAGAATTTTTAAAATTCTTTTTAAACGAGTTTTTAAAATCATTTTTAAAAGGTATTAAAAGAATTTTTAAAATTTTTAAAATGATTTTTAAAAGTGTTTTTTTAAATAATTTTTAAAATGTTTTAAAATAATTTTTAGAAGAATTTTTTAAAATAATTTTTAAAAGAGTTTTTAAAATAGTTTTTAAAGAATTTTGAAAATAATTTTAAAATAATTTTTAAGTTTAGAATAAAAATTTTAAGTTAAATATAAAATTTTTAAAGTTAAATTTTTAAGTTAAATATAAAATTTTTAAAGTTAAATTTTTCAGTTAAATTTTTAAAATAATTTTTAAGTTTAAATTAATTTTTAAAGTTAATTTTAAAATAATTTTAAATTTAATTTAATTTTAAATTTAATTTTTTAAATAATTTTTAAAGTTAATTTAATTTTTAAAATAATTTTTTTCAAAAAAAATTTAATTTTAAAAAATAATTTAGTTTTAATTCAAAATTTAATTTTTAATTAATTTGAAATTTAATTTTAATTTGAAATTCGAAATTTAATTTTAATTAATTTTAATTTGAAATTCAAATTTTAATTTTAATTAATTTTAATTTAATTTGAAATTTGAAATTTAATTTTAATTTGAAATTTGAAATTTAATTTTAATTTGAAATTCAAAATTTAATTTTAATTAATTTTAATTTAATTTGAAATTTGAAATTTAATTTTAATATTAAATTCAATTTGAAATTCAAAATTTAATTTTAATTAATTTTAATTTAATTTGAAAATTAATTAATTTAATCCTTATTCATGTCACCTGATCTAGATTATCAATCAGGGAATCGTATAATTTTGTAAGATGGATTAGATTTAATTACAGAGTTTGGTTTAACTTGTGTTAGATTCAGGTTTAGCTTTGGTCTCAACAAATAGGCATTTTTCGGATATACTTCTAAGCTTGGTGAGTCACCTGGACATCATTAGAAGTAACCAACCCTTCGAGGTTTTCCGAATAGTCCTATCCACGGAGCTTAGTACTAAACCTTGGTCTACCTAGTTAGGATCCGTAAGGGGTAGCTTCAGTCAGTTCCACTTGGCCAAATGCACCAGATCGAAGCCATATCTTTCTAGACATGCGATGCCTAAGCTTCCCTAACGTACTATCATCCAAAACTTCACCAGTACTACTTGTTAAGTTAAACTTTTGTCCCTATTTATTCTATTCCTAACTACCCTACCAGGTAGTCTACTCTTATTTTACCCTTGTCGGGTAGATTAATTTTGGAGGTGCCAGCTATTCTGGAGCCTCCCCTGAATTATTGGCCTTTAATTTAAGATTTTTGTATAGTTAGAGTTGGTTTTAGTTAAGTTTTAATGTTTAATTTGTAATTTAAATTTAAGTTTTTAATTTTGAATTAATTAAATTGATCAAATTATCTTTCTTTAAGAGAGTGTATTTAATATTTGAATTTTCTTTCAATTTCAATTTTATTGCGTTAATTGAATTATCTTTCTTTAATAGCTTATTTTTAAAGTTTAAAATTTTTATTTATTTTTAAATTTGAATTAACTAAACTGTTTAATTATATTTTCTTAACGGTTTATCTTTTAGCTTTTTATTAATTGTTAATTTTGAAATTTCATGATTATTTTTGTTTAAAATGTTATCTTTAACATTTAATTTTAAGTTTGTTAAATTTCGTTTTGATTTTATCAAAGTGTTTGATTTTATCCTTATATTTTCATTGCCTTTTAAATTGATATGTTTAATTGAATTTATTAGATTAGTTTTATCTTTAAAGTTTATTTTTTTATTAATTAAATTATCTTGGTTTTGGATAGCATTTTCTAGACTGATTTTATCTTTATTATTAAATATTTTATCAAGGTATTTATTGATTTTATCTATTTTCTCATTTTTAGCATTTAAATTTAAATTTATTTTAATGTTTGACTTATTTATGTCTAAATGCTCACCTAATTTTAAATTTTCTGAATTAATTAAATTATTTGAATTGATTTAGTCATTGTTCTGTTTGACCAAGTCAAGGTTGATGCCAAATTGATCAGAGTCTTGATTGACTTGATCAAAGTCTAGATTATTTTGTGATTTTGAATTTAAATCATTTAAATCTAGATTATCATGCACCATACTTGGACTAATTTCATACTTATCATCTTGCTGATTATTTAAACTACTATTAGCAGGGGTATTTTGGTAAAAATTACTAACCTTGAGCGCAACCCCTAATTCAGTAGACTTCTCCGTTGGATTTGACTCGAGTCTGTATTTGACTTTAACTTGATCTTCTAGCTCCATCGGCGTCTCGTGAAGCTTGATCAACTGGGTCCACAGCTCATATGCATTCTTGTACTTTTCTAATCTGTATAAAATATTGTTAGGTAAAACATTACAAATAATGTTACTTACCTTTTTGTTCAGTTCCGAGTTTTGAGAAGGTTTCCTCAAAATTAGCATATAATCGATGTCTACGTTTCCTAAGAAGCATTCCATTAATCGCTTCCAGTAGTTGAAATCTTGATCGTATGGTGGTGGTTCATGGGGGTTCCGTCCTTCTTGAAGAGTCATTATTCTTGCACACAGAGAAACAGAAAAAAAATCCCAAGACTTGGTCTTGGATTAGCAGTGCTGAAAAAAAATAATATTTCACTATTTTAAAAAAAAATAATAAAATATTATTAAAATATTAATAAAATATTAATAAAATATTTGAAAAAAAATATTATTTCAAAAATTTGAAAATGTAATATTTTTTAAATACTAAACAATGGTGAAAAGATGGCGATGTATTTTTCAAAAACCGTTTTGGAGGGAAAAAACGAAAGGCGTAAGGTTTTATTTAAAAGACAAACAATATCTAATTTATTTTTAAAACGACCCCCCTTTGCTTGATTGGTGGTTGCACCAAATCAGAGCGGTACCTGCTCTGATACCACTTGTTGGATCGTGAAACGTCGATAGAGGGGGAGTGAATATCGATTCGAAAAACAGCGTTAAAAAGAGTTAAGCGCAGCGGAATAATAAAAAAAATTAGACAAATGAACACGGTGTTTTTTACTTCATTCGGAGCCTGTGACGACTCTTACTCGAAGGCCCATACTCCGTGAGTACTTTCGTTGGGTAATTTACTAGCAATTCGAAATGATAAGTACAAAGGCAGTATAAGAAATGCTAATAAACAGTAAAACAAAGCTATACCGACAGAGGGAAAGCTACAAAGAAAAGATCGCGTTGTCGGAGCTTCGTTAGAGTTGTTGGAGCGCAGAGCAGCAGAGCAAGCAGTCTAAGAGTTCTGAGTTAATTCTGAAGCTCCACCCCTGGGGCTTCTTTTATATGCTGCTCCGGGCGCCTGGATCCCTTCCGGGCGCCCTGGTGCGACGTGGCAGGTCTAATCAGCGAACTCCACGTGGTGACGACTCGGCTTGGATAAAATTCACCTCCGGGCGCCCGGACCTCCGGGTGCCCGGATCCCCTTCGGGCGCTCGGACCCCTCTTCTCCAGAAAGTCCTTCTCCTGCAAGAAAAGGTTAGTCCGAGGCAAATATACCCTGCAACACAGATTGTTAGCACAGTT
This sequence comes from Zingiber officinale, assembly GCF_018446385.1. Taxonomy (NCBI): domain Eukaryota; kingdom Viridiplantae; phylum Streptophyta; class Magnoliopsida; order Zingiberales; family Zingiberaceae; genus Zingiber; species Zingiber officinale. The sequence continues at coordinate 6,709,621 of NC_055992.1, forward strand.
TTATAGATAAGCAAATTGAGTATGAATCAGCAAAAAGAGTATGACTTAGATTCCGTCTTTCCGAGATCGGAATCTAGTCATGATCTCGACTTAGATATCCGAAATGGATCTAAGCCGGATCGACGCCTAATGTTCCCTTCCCGGGAACGCGTCCTCGTAGTCACTCCCCTCCAGTGACTTACCTCACTTACCTGCCAGACGTCCGGTCAGCCCGTCGACCCGTCTGGACTTCGTGCCAGTTATCCGGTCAGCCTGTCGACCTAGCTGGATTTCGTGCCTAAGCGTCCGGTCAGCCCGTCGACCCGCTTGGACTTCGTGCCAGCTATCCGGTCTGCCCATCGACCTAGCTGGGCTTCATGCCAGATATCCGGTCAGCCCGTCGACTTGTCTGGACTTCTCCTGCACACTCGATCAAAGTGTCAGACAACACCAAACTAACTTAACCTGATTTGTTATTCATCAAAACCTAGGTTAAATCGTTAGTACTAACCGCACCAATAGTTTTTGGTATCAGAGCAAGGTTGCGAAGCCTATTTTTATGTTTCAGATTTTACGATGTGTCTTTCGTGTTTTGAATTTTTGGATTAATCTGATACCAATTTTTGGTATCAGCGCCAAGTTTAGCATGCCTGTTTTTCGTATTTGGTTTACGAGACCTATTATCGTGTTTTTTTTTTCGTAATTTGATTTTCTTGATGTGACTTTTTGATTTTGGGACCAGGCAGCGGCAGGATATCTTCGAGCTTAGGATGTAAGTGGTCTATTGCTAAATCATTTTCTTATGGTACCTATACACTTATGACTAACAGGAATGACATGAAGAGGGTCTACCGTTATGCGTACCCGTGGACAAGGTCGACCAAGAAAACAACCCACAGTGTCGATGGGTCCTGAACTTGTCGCTCAAGGAATGGAGTCTATAGGAGACCCGAATGAGGGTGATTCGAGTAGCAGAGATCGGAATCCTCCAACCTCTACTAGGGAGCATGAGTTTCAGACGCAAGGAGTACCATTTTCTACACCTGCTCCGGACACGACCAGATGGGTGATGAATAGAGCTCGAATACCTTGGAGGACACATTTGGGTATATGACGTGTACAAATGAAGAGAAGGTGGAGTTAGCTGCATATCATCTTCGGTATCAGGCCGTCACTTGGTGGGACATACAGAAGATGATCTTTGGGGAACAACACATCACATGGCCAATATATCGGGAAGTGTTTAAGAGGCAGTATTTTCTGGTTACATTCTGTCTTGCTCGTCGTCAGGAGTTTCTGAATCTCAAGCAGGGCGATCGTTCTGTGATGGAGTATAATGCGGAATTTTGTAGATTGGCCGAGTTTTGTCCTCATCTGGTGACTCAAGATTATGATCGGATGCATTAGTTTACTCAGGGAATTGCGGCATACATTCGACTTAAGATGTCATGATTTCCTGGTAGTTCTTATCGAGAGGTTTTAGACCGTGCGTTATTCATTGAGATGACTCAGCAACAGGTGAATTTGAAAAAAAAAATAATAATAAACAAGTGACACAGAAGAAAGGAAAAAGAGGTTAGAGCTCACAGGATACTTCTGGAGGGCCTCTCCACCTCAGAAGACAAGGCGAACATCGGATGGGGGTTCGCGTTCCTCTCAACGAGACCGGAAGAATGACTTTGCTGGGACCATGTGTTTTCAGTGTGGCTCCAAAAGCCATACCAGAAGCAATTACCCACTAGATTACTCTATATGCTTCTATTGTAAGCTTCTAGGGCATGAGAGTCGGAATTGTACTCTAAAGGCTCAGTTGGAGACGACTAAAGATACCACTCAGGGCGAGCGACCCACCCAGCCACGTCAACAGAAAGAACCTCAGAGGATTCAGAATGCTTCACATCCGTCGCAGCTGTCGGGCCCCCAGGGAAAGGTGTATCATATCCAGGGTCAGGAGTATCCAGTCGTGCCAGTGGCCACGCAGTACTCTACCGCAACATCTTTCCATCAAGCGTGCCCTATACAACAAAACTTTTCTCCTCCATCTCAGCCTTACTCAGCATTTCAGCCACAACCTTAGTACCAGCATCAGCAGTTAACTGTCGCACCTCCAGTTCCACCTCAGACTATTCCAGCGATGCCACCACTGAGCTCAGATGTGGGACATGTTTATGCAGGCACGCGGGAAGAGGTGCAGCGGGCCGAGGGATCGGTCTTCCGGGGTAAGGTTTCAGTTTATACTTTTATTGCACACTTATTGATAGATATGGGTAGTTTATTCAGTTATATCTGGGTATGTTGCTAGGTTGTTACCTTGGATGAGGATTCTCGGAGTTGAGTAGAAAATTTGAGGAACAAATTTTTATTAGTAGGGGAGAATGTAAAATCCAGTAATTAAATAATAAGGGTTATTGGACGAATAATATTAACGAAATTTTTAGGAATTTTTAGAAATTTTTCTGCATTTAATCGGACCCATATGATGAGTTTAAAAGAGACGGATTAGTTAAGCTAGTTAAAGCCTGTTTGGAATTCCCGAGGGTGGGATTTAATTGAGAAATCGATCTAGGGTTTGATTTTACAAATCCCTAAGTTATAAATATAATCTTCCCGTGCCCTAACTCCCACACCCGCCGAACTCCTCATCTTCCCCGAGCCCTCTCCCTCTCGCAATTTTCCCGAGCCTCACCTCTCGACACCGCCGACTTCATCCTTCCCCTCTCCCTCTTGCGAGATCCCACACCAGCTCCGGTGATCTCCCTTCCTCACTCGAGCACCAGTCGGTCTCCTCTCTTCCTCGCGCAAGAGCACCACGGCAGCCGGTGACCTCCTTTCTTGAGCCATTACAGCCGACGATCTTGTCCTCACGCGAGCACCACAGCCGCCTCAACACCCGATTGCGCCGGTGTTGCTCATCCCGGTGCCAGCCGAACCCTAGGTTGGCTCCAGCCAGTTGCTTCCACCTTCGCTGTGCCACACAAGTTTGGGTCGACTCCGGATCAGCCCAAACAGAGACCTGCTGCCAACACATCTGTGCCCTAATTGATCCAACAGGTATAACCTCTCTAGGTATGGGTTTTGGGAAGTAGATTGGGAGTGTGCGTGCAAAACAATTCCAATGATGTCTCTGTTTTCTTCATGGAGTCTTCCTAGTTTTCTGCCACGGATTTGGGAGGTCTTCGAATTGTTTTTGATGTTGCTTTACTTCAATTTAGTGGATTACAATTGGCTAGGTAGATTTGTGTGTATGCAACCTGTTTTAGTTTCCTTGCACTACTCCTTCATGGAGTTTTCTTCTTTGAACATTGGATAGAATTGGGAAGTGGGGGATTTGATCCAATGTTGTTTTTGTTTACTTTGGATATCGATAGTTTTTGGGGCAAATTCAGTGAGCTTTAATGCATTTCCAAGATGGTTCTAGATTTTCCTTGGTGATTTCGAAGTTTCAGATAGGTTTTATTGGGCAAATTTAATATTTTGGACAGATTCAGGATTTGAGGTTCATATTTGATGAAGCACTTCTTCCTTGTAATGTTTCTTTGATTTTCCCGCAACAAGTTGGGTAGATTGCCAATTGTTCTAGGATTGGGTTAGATATAGTTTGAGGATTGTTATTAGCTATTTGATACATAAGAAGATAGCTAATTTTGTGTGCACTGGTGCAGGACGTTGATTGAAGACGTTTGACATGATCTACGTATAAAGGCGGGTACTTCTTGCTTTGTTTCTTTTAGTACTTTGACCTTGGTGCATGAACTATTTTTGGATAAGGATTATTTTTATCTTGACTCCACCCTTATTTTTCCTGCGCTTGATACTTCCACTCAATCTTTGAGATATTCGTTTCCATATCTATACAGTCTCTTGTTGTTATCCATGATACGTAGCAGATACTAGTGTTGGTGCAATATTCCCTAGGTCAAGGTTGACCTGGTTGATTGAGCTTGAATTGAGTCAAGCTCGAGTCTTGATGTTTGGGTTTCGATATTTGACAATACATGTAGACAACACATGGAGATTGCAGGTGCAATTATTTATGTGGGAAGATTGTGAAGGAAAGTCAAGTAGGTCAAGGTTGACTGGATACTTGACTGAAATTCCTAGTGAGTGAAGCCAGGCAGGTAAAAGTCCTGGTGAGTGAAGCCAGGTAGGGGAAAGTCCCGGTGAGTGAAGACGGACAATGGAAAGTCCTGGTGAGTGAAGCCAGGTAGGGGAAAGTCCCGGTGAGTGAAGTCGGGCAAATGGAAAGACCTGGTCAGTAAAACCAAGCACGAGGAAATCCAGATGGATCCAGGTTGATCAGACATTTGGTGTTGGAAAGTCCAAGTAGGTCAAAGAGATTGACTGGATACTTGGCACGAGGAGAAAAGGTCCAAGTGGGTCAAAGGGATTGACCAGACACTTGGTGAGCTAGTCCTAGCAGGTCAAAGGTGATCGGATGCTAGGCACAATGTACCAACAGGTCGTGGATTGACTGGATGTTGGTGAGGAGGACTTAGGACTTGTTTTGGGCAAGAAACAGGAGCCGGATCGATCAGCTGATCGATTGGCTCATGCCTAATCGATCGGCTGATCGATTGGGTGAGTCCCGCGTGAAGTCCTCTTCCCAATTGATTAGTGGATCGATTGGGAAGCAGACACTGATCGCACAGAAAGCCTCTCGATCGGCCGATCGATTGGGAGCCTCCAATCGATCGGCTGATCGATTGGGAGGTTCTGCTTTCACGCGATAAGGATTGGATCAATCAGCTGATCGATCCAGGCTTTTCCCAGGAGCACAGAGGCACTCTGGATCAATCGGTCGATCGATCCAAAGCCTCCCCAATCTATTGAGAGCAATCCAATCGATTGGGATTCGACCGTTGGCGTCGTATTTAGCTGCTGGCGAGCTGTTCTCTCGCTAGAGCTCACGGTTTTCATCTCAGATCTTCACAGCGCTTCCACAGCTTCTCCACAGAGTTCTCACTGCTAGTTCTTGAAGTTCTTGGAGTTTTTTCCAAGTCAAGAGGCGGATCTACAGCGAGAAGAAGAAAGCTAGGGTTAGGGTTTTCTTGTGCAAACTTGTAAGCTTTTGCTTGTATTTTGTTTCCTTTCCCTTTCTTCTTGTAGTGTGAACTTGTAGGGCTTCTACGCCTTCGGTAGTTACCGTAAAGGAGTGTTTTATTAGTGGAGGATGCGTGAGTGTGTGAATCCTTGGACTAGTCACCTCTTCTTGAGGTGGATACCAAGTAAATCCTCGAGTTAGCGTTGTGTGTTTGTTTCTTTATATTTTCCGCTGCATTTCATCATAAGAAGCAAGCAATGACGAGCACGAGATCGCACCGAGCTATTCACCCCCCTCTAGCTACATTTCGGTCCCAACAAGTGGTATCAGAGCAAGACCGCTCTTCACTGGAATCATCGCCGGAAGGGGCAACAAGCTAGAGGGTGAAGAAGTTGAAGCAAAATTCTTCAAGTCAAAGATTTCCTCAAGCTCAACTTCAAGATGGAATTCCAAGATGGACTTGGATTCGACACAAGGGTGGCTCTACCATATGTATTTACAAGCTTCAATCTTTGAAAATCAAGGATAAAAAACTTTTTGATGATGGAGATAGAGCAATGATTTGCTCTAATGGAAGGCTTCAAAGCTCCAACAAACTCCAAGGGAAAGCTTCTCAAGAAAAACAAATGGAGTCAAGAGCAACTTCAGAGGAGCGAGGCAAATGATAAAGTGACCAAGTTATTGGTCAGTTTATTGCCGAGCAATATTTTAGCTCAAGTTGGGGAATTTAAAGATGCCAAAGAGCTATGTAGTAAATTGTCAAAGCTTCATGAAGAACCCTCCACTGTACCAATTCAAGAAAAATCCAAAAAGGGCGACTCATTGGAGAAAATTCAAGACGAAGAGGAAGTCCAAGAAGCCTCATCTTCAAAAGAATGCAATGAAAAGAGTAAAGAGGGAGTATACTCTTTGTTCCATGTACAAGATGAAGATGATGAAGCCTCCACCTCTAGGATTGAGGGGGAGCGATTTTTGTTGACACCGGATCAAGAGGAAGAAGAAGTCTCCACATCCAGGTCAAGAGAAGAAGAGAATGAAGAAGTTTCCACCTCCACAAGTCGAGTCAAACCTATTGGAGGAGCATCATTATCGGATCAAGAGGAAGCCTCTACATCCGGATCAAATGGAGAAGATGTCCTTCCTACACATGAAGGTATAAATGTTTCAATTAAAGATAAAAATCACATTATATGTTTTGAGTGCAGGGAACATGGGCACTACAAGAGCAAGTGCCCTAAATTGCTCAAGAAGAAGGGTCAAGTGGCACTAAAGGGCAAGGAGAAGCCCAAAGAGACCGCTCCCGGAACAAAGAAGATCAAGGAGCACATTGTGTACTTCTCTTGCAATCAAAAGGGACACTATCGTAGTCAATGTCCCAAGGGGAAGAAAGCGGTCAAGGCTTAAGGAGGAAGCACAACTCTAGGGGGAGCCTCCAAGGTAAAATGAAAGGTATCATTTTTTGAGCCTATCCCCTTAAATAATGGTAAAAAGCATGTTAGTTCTAATTTGTATCATTTTAATGCTATTTACCATAAAAAAGGAAGCATGATGCTATCAAAGAAAATCATGTGGCTTTTCATGCTAAAACTACTACACATAGGGTTAGGAAGGTAGATAAAAATCTAGGTAAGAAAACTAAGGATTTTAGTTGTAGGTCTAGAAATAAAAATGCTCATGGAGTTAATGAAAAACCAAGATCTAGAGATTTATGGAAAGAAAATCAAGTCTTGAAGTCAAGACTTGATAATATGGAGAAGACCCTAAAGAGGATGGATAATATCCTAAAAGGGCAAAATGAGCAAAGCCTAGGTTTAGCACAACGAGGGTTATCCAATGGTCATAAAGGTTTGGGATACAAACCTAAGGCTAAGAAGGATGTAATTTCTTATCATAGAATTCCATATAGTTATGGAACCGAGTCTAGGTCTAAGGGTCAAGTCAAGAATACTAGGGAAGGTATCCCTAAGAATATTTTTGTAACAAATGTGACTAAGACTTCCAAGAAGTCTAAGAAAGTCACTAAAAAGGCCTCAAGGGAAGAAATCCCTAGAGTTGACCTAGAAAAGGTGACCAAAGCCTCTAAGAAGCCAAACAAGGTCACTAGGAAGGTATCTAGAGAAGTTATCCCTAGTGAGTACCTAGAGCATCCAAGGAGCACCAATCGGTTTTGGGTTCCTAGGAGCATTTTCTCTACCCTTTAGATGGGTTAGAGGGTGTCAACTCTGATTAGAAGGGTAGTTAACCCAACTATGATGAAGTTGACACTTAAGGAGCATTTTCAAGGTTATTATCAACCTTTGAAAATGAAGTGGAGTTTCATTTACTCTCTCAAAGAGTAAAATATGCCATAATGTAAGAAATTTGAGATGACTTTAAGTGGCACAAGAAATCAAGTGTTAAGAACTACCAAGTTAGGATTTTGGTATATTCTTAAGGGATTAAAGGCAATCTAGGCCTTAACTGAATTTGTTACTCTTTAAAAGAGTAAATTGTGCCAAAATTTGAGCAATATGTTTAATTTAAATTGACACAAATTAGGAAAAGAAAGAGAAATGTCAAAAATTAGATTTTGATAGCTTCTTGGGAAATAGTGGGCAATCTAGGGTTTAAATTTTAAGTTAGCTAAGATTAAGGATACTTAGATAGGTAATCTAGGTATTTTATTTATGCTAATTTTGCCATGTTTTGCTTGCCCTTCATATGCCATGACATCATATTTTGCATTCATGATTTATTATGAAAAATACAAAAATACCATGTCATGTCATACATACATCATATAGTTATAGGAAATTTTCTTTTGAAAATTATTTCTTTTTGATGTATGCCATAACATATCATGCATTATGTTTAATCCCTTGCAATTAAGGACAAATGACATTTATTAACAAGGAACACCCTTGGTGGATGTTTCATAACCTCAAAATGCCTAGGTAGATATGCATGATCCCTAGAATAGGGCAAAACCAAAATTTCACATCTCACACGAACTATAAGGTGACTTGTATGTGTTTTAGTACACATAAAATACAAGTGAGATGTTAGGATGATGAACAAAACTCAAGATATTGATTTAGTGCATTCTTTTGAGTTTTTAAGTTCATCAAAACACATAGTTATGTGTTTTCCAATCATTGGGAAAGCTAATGTATGAGTCATGTGCATTGAGCCCAAGGAACATGGTTGGATATTGGTTTTGAAAATATTTTAAAATGCTTTTGGAAAACCTTGATGAAAGCTATCTTTTGGCAGTAATTATCATTGAGTAGTTAGACACAAACTTGAAGAAAATACTAAAGTTTTTACAAGTTTTCTAGTTTATGTCAATCTTGGAAAATATGAAGTATTTTCTTAGAAAACTATTTTTTCATGATAATATATGCCCTAAATAATGTCTACAATAATTTTCACGATTTTTGGAATTTTATAGAATTTTAGGGGAGTTTCTGAAGTTCACTGAAAATGAACTTCAGAATTTTCAGCACAATAATCGATCACCCGATTGATTGGAGTGCCTCAATCGATCGGGTGATCGATTGAGAAGTGAATTCTCGCAAGCAGAAGCTTGCTCGATCAATCCACCGATCGATCCACATGGTTCCAATTGATCCAGTGATCGATTGAATCATTGATTTTAGTTGGGAAAGTTGATTTTCAGTGATTTAAATCTTTTTTAGTCTATAAAACCATTCCAAACCCCTTGGAACACATTTGTATATATTTAGGGGGAGTTTTCATGATGAAAACAAGGATGGATTGGTTAAAGATGACTAAGTAGAGGTTTAGGTTGAGGTTTGGTTTCAATATTGAATTTTTGAACCTCAAAAACTTCTAAATTTGGGTTTCCTAAATATTTAGGGATTCCAAGTCATTGTTGGTGCAATGACAGAAGTTGCAGACATGTCTTTAGGGAAGTTACTCTTTAAGGACATGAAAATTTAATTTTCATACACCTTGGAAGGGGGTTTTACCTTCTTTAGTGAAAATGCTCAAGGTTGGCCATTGGAATACAATGGAGAGTGGATATCTTCATTGTTTAGTAGAATAATGCTCTAGGATGAGCATTCGATGAAAATGAAGGGTATGAGACCTTCATTTGAATCGCGTTGAATTTCATAAGTAGTAAGGCTCAAGGGTGAGCATTAAGGATAAATGAAAGGTATGAGACTTTCATTATGGTGTTGTAAGCAACAAGTGAAGTTGTGAACAACGACGAGCAACTCTTCAAGGGGAGAGTTTTTGATGTGTGCCAATAGGGGGAGAATGTAGGGTTTAAGTTAGGCCTTCATTCCCTAAATAGGGGGAGAATGTGTGCATCGCCCTATGGGAAAAAGGGAAGGATGAAGGGAATCCTTATTCTTATTGGCATGAAGGAGGTTCAGGCTATGGAATTAGCCTAATTTAAAGGAGGTATTGTCAAACATCAAAAAGGGGGAGATTGTTGGTGCAATATTCCCTAGGTCAAGGTTGACTTGGTTGACTGAGCTTGAATTGAGTCAAGCTTAGTCTTGATGTTTGGGTTTCGATGTTTGACAATACATATAAACAACACATGGAGATTGTAGGTGCAATTGTCCATGTGGGAAGATTGTGAAGGAAAGTCAAGTAGGTCAAGGTTGACTGGATACTTGACTGAAAGTCCTGGTGAGTGAAGCCAGGCAATTGGGAAAGTCCTGGTAAGTGAAGCCAGGCAGGTAAAAGTCCTGGTGAGTGAAGCCAGGCAGGGGAAAGTCCCGGTGAGTGAAGCCGGGCAATGGAAAGTCCTGGTGAGTGAAGCCGCTCGGTGAGTGAAGCCGGGAAAATGGAAAGACCTGGTGAGTGAAGCCAGGCACGAGGAAATCTAGATGGATCAAGGATGATCAGACATCTGGTGTTGAAAAGTCCAAGTAGGTCAAAGAGATTGATCAGATACTTGGCATGAGGAGAAAAGGTCCAAGTGGATCAAAGGGATTGACCAGACACTTGGTGAGCTAGTCCTAGTAGGTCAAAGGTGATCGGATGCTAGGCACAATGTACCAACAGGTCGTGGATTGACCGGATGTTGGTGAGGAGGACTTAGGACTTGCTTTGGGCAAGAAACAGGAGCCGGATCGATTAGCCGATCGATTGGCTCATGCCTAATCGATCGGCTGATCGATTGGGTGAGTCCCGCATGAAGTCCTCTTCCCAATCGATCAGTGGATCGATTGGGAAGCAGACGTTGATCGCACAGAAAGCCTCCCAATCGATCGGCTGATCGATTGGGAGCCTCCAATCGATCGGCTGATCGATTGGGAGGTTCTGCTTTCACGCGATAAGGACTAGATCGATCAGCTGATCGATCTAGGCTTTTCTCAGGAGTACAGAGGCGCTCTGGATCGATCGGGCGATCGATCCAAAGCCTCCCCAATCGATTGGGAGCAATCCAATCGATTGGGATTCGACCGTTGGCGTCGTATTTAGCTGCTGGCGAGCTGTTCTCTCGCTAGAGCTCATGGTTTTCATCTCAAATCTTCACAGTGCTTCCACAACTTCTCCACAGAGTTCTCACTGCCAATTCTTGAAGTTCTTGGAGTTTTTTTCCAAGTCAAGAGGCGGATCTACAACGAGAAGAAGAAAGCTAGGGTTAGGGTTTTCTTGTGCAAACTTGTAAACTTTTGCTTGTATTTTATTTCCTTTCCCTTTCTTCTTGTAGTGTGAACTTGTAGGGCTTCTCTGCCTTCGGTAGTTACCGTAAAGGAGTGTTTTATTAGTGGAGGGTGCGTGAGTGTGTGAATCCTTGGACTAGTCACCTCTTCTTGAGGTGGATACCAAGTAAATCCTCGAGTTAGCGTTGTGTGTTTGTTTCTTTGTATTTTCCACTGCATTTCATCACAAGAAGCAAGCAACGACGAGCACGAGATCGCACCGAGCTATTCACCCCCCTCTAGCTACATTTCGGTTCCAACAACTAGATACCATGTTTGTTGGTTTTGATTGTTTTTTTATTTATGCACAGTATTGAGCATGCTGGCTTCATGTAGCATACCTAATTTTTGCTTATGTTTATATGATGGTTGTTGCATTTGACGCATCATATCATTGCATGCATGTCAACGACAAATTCTCCCTTGTGGTCGAGAGAGTCGTTGACCAGGGCTGCATCCTTGGCCACTCGCGAGAGTGGTAGCTGGAGTAGATGCCGCTTGTTCTGTCGTGTCGCCCTCGGCCACTCATAGGTAGTGGTAGCTGGAGTGACGAGCAGCAGGGACCCCGTCGCAGATGTAGCTAGTTAGCTACTATGCAACTGTCCCCTCGGCCACTCGAGAGAGTGGTAGTTGGAGGATGTACAGTCTGTCACTGACCCAACCTCTCGACCATACAGGGGTCATGGTGTGGAGAGGTGGGCGGGAGTGACCATCCGTACATACGTTGCTATTATTATACCTGCTGTTATTGTTGTTTATTTATGCTGCTGTTATTAGCATATGCTGTTGTTGCTAGTTTATACTGCTGTTGTTTCTTATGCTGATATGATTACTTGTGTTGAGATATATACTCATTGTAGGTGTTTAGACACTGTTTAATTATTGATAATTTGTATGTATCTTACTTATTACCCTTGTAGTTATTAGTACTATAGTAGCAGATCTGCGCTACTCCTGACCTTCTATTGTTAGCCTAGGATATGACTTCAGGTATGAACATTTATGTTAATATCATGATAGTATCTGCTATTTCCTTTATGAGACTGTATACTCTTGGCTCACTTTTTAGTTGTATGTTATGCTCATGTACTATCTTTCCTTTACCCGCTGAATTCCAACACTCATCACCTCGAAAACTAGTTTTCTTTCGCCAGGTAGCTGTAGATGATTCATGGATGCTTGGAGAGATGCCGGCTGCCAGTCCTGGGTCCTGCGTTATATCGGTTTTATTTTCGCTTTACTTGTTTTTTTTTCTTTTAGTATACAACGCTTTTAGTATTGTATGAATTGGTCTATGTTTGGAGTTTGATTTGTGGTAGTTTGCTTTCGTGATCTTGTGGTTGTGTAAGCCTATTGGCTAGTAAACTTTAGTTGTGGATTGTGAGTTTCTCTCCGTTTTTCCGCTGTGTTTTTGATATAGCCGAGTGAGCTAAATATTAACTGCGTGGTTGTTTTATTCATTTATGTCCAGCCGTGTAGGCTGCTTATATTAACTACGTGGTTATGTTGTTTATGTTTTTATTTGTGAATATATTCCAGCTGAGTGTGGCTGATGTATATTTTGTATGTAGTAATGCTTGAGATTGTCACTCGTACAGGGGAGATGCTACCGAAATTTCTTCTGGCAGGGACTCCTCTCGGGGCGTGATATATTTAAAACCTTTAAAAAACTTATTTAAAAACCTTTAAAAAACTTATTTAAAAATGTTTTAAAAACTTATTTAAAATTTTTTTTTAAAAAAACTTATTTAAAAATCTTTTAAAAACTTATTTAAAAATGTTTTTAAAACTTATTTTAAAATGTTTTAAAATATTATTTAAAAATGTTTTAAAAACTTATTTAAAATTTTTTAAAAAACTTATTTAAAAATATTTAAAAAAACAATTTACACGTGGGCACCTCTCGGAGGCGCCTCCCGCACGAGGGAGGCACCCTCAAGAACGGCGGGAAAACTCCCGCCACCCCAACTTGAGGCGCCTCGGATCATCTCGAAGGCGCCTCCAACAACTTGTTTAAGGCACCTTAAATAAACGCTCAAGGCGCCTTCAACCTAAATTTTTACAGCGAACAAAACTGATTCTGTTCGTGTTCTGCTCGAGTTTTCCTTACATTCCCGTGCTGATTTCTTCCCAAATCCATCATCCAAGGCACCTTCAACCCGCATCTTCTCCCTCTACACCTAAGAATGCCTCCTAGGTATACCTTAACCTATCCTGAATAAGTTTATACACGTTTATTGTGCTTGTTTTGCTATTTCTTGTGTGTACGGATTGCCCCGTCCGCCGATGCTAGGTTCCCTACTAAGCGGCATAGGGTAGCTTTTCATGAGCATACATATTTACCCATTAAGAGTAGGTACCTATGTAGATCATTTTTTACTAGACATTGTCAGCCAGTTATTCAAATGATCGAGCACTTTAAGCTCGAGAAGCTGGTTTACTGTAGTACCACAGTAAACCATGACTTGTGTGCACATTTTTCCAATAACCTTGAAAGGGTTGATGATTTGGCTTATTCCACCAGAGTTGGTGGAAAAGACTTCCAGTTTACTCCCACCATGATCCTCTAGTTTAGATCTTAGAGTCTCTACTTGTCCATTCTTGTGTTATCCCAGTAGGGACTTGCCATTTGGCGAGCCCTACTCCCACATTACTCTAGATACACTCTACGAGTATTTTTATGGGGGAGAGAGACAACTTGGAGTCTTTGAGTTCCGGTCAATCTCTCTTCGGGTCCAGGACTACATCATGTACAGAGTCCTGACGTCATGCATTTTACCCATTACATCTCGGGACGTCCCGAAGATGTGTCCATCCCATTCTTTCTTTTTATACGCATTTTGTCTGCACATAGATATAGACATAGCACTGCATATGTTTTATAACATCATTCATGCTGCTAGTCTCGTCACATCCTGTGTAGTCCATATGCCCTACTGTCACGTACTGTCGTACATTTTCTCGACTATAGAGGGCATAGATGTGACTCGGGGAACGCTTATCCCTCTTGGACCTTATGATGAGTTTGGTCAGCGACATCTTAGATTAGCCCACATATATATTACCACTCAGGGGGTTCTAGCTTGGAGGGGTGGGCCAGCACCGGCAGATCCAGCTGAGGACGAGCAGTTCATTGCTCTAGTCGAGGGTTCTACTGATCCAGCCGTAGATGAGTGGCTGGAGCTCACTGAGATGTTCGAGGTTCCTATTGATCCATCCCAACCATTGACTTCCACACGGCCCTCGACATTAGCCCATCCATCCACATCATTATCCATTGAGGATAGACTTGCTCGACTCGAGGACTCCTCCTCGCTGACCTAGCAGCTGGTCACGGACGGTTTCTGCACCCTACGGACTGAGATGACCGCCTTGACCACAGGATTTACTGCGTTCTGAGAGGAGATCCGTCGAGCATTACATATACCAGAGCAGCACCCACCACCAGCTGACGATCCACCAGCTGACGACCCTCCAGCTGCATACCCTCCTAGTTGATCCTATTTCTTATGCATTGTATATTAAACTTGGATATCTCACTAGTGTCTCCTGTTTGCTTGGGAATCTGATTAGTTGAACTTACTTTTTTCAGATCTTTTATATAGTATATCAAACTTATAGCATAGTTTTGTTTCAAAATTATAGGGAAAATGGTTTTTAAAATTCCCAATTTTATTATGTTTTCAAAATTTAGACTTAGCCTAAGCTCTAACCCTAGAATTCATGTACCCCTAGTTTTCAGCCAGAGCATCTCACAAACACCCTACGCTTAACTTGCTTTTGTTTGAAAGAAACTTAGAATGACATGAGATGCATAGGGTATAATCTGGACTTCATAATGCTTTTTCTGTGCATCACAGTAAGTCTGGGCATTAAAAACCAACATTACATTAATCAAGTTTAAGTCATCCAATGCTAGTCAAATCTAACTGGATCATTGACTTAACTTGACTAACCAAGTGAAAGTTGTTGCCCTCTAGGTAATTAGCAAGTAGCTAAAGGTTAGACATATGACCAAGAAGATTAAAAGATTAATTTTAATTTTAATATTGTTAAGTTACTCATGCTTGGACTTTAGGATTTTTTGAAATTATGTGAAAATGGCCTTAGTTACAACTTTTTAAGCTTATTTTTTTTAAAAAGCCTTTTAAAATTTAGTATTTTTCAAAGTCTTTTCAAAATTCAGATTCTCAAAATTTATTTACCAAATACTTTTTCAAAATCTTAGCTATATATTTTTCAAAAGGCTTATTAAAATTTAGCTAAGTATGTTAGAGCTTTTTCTAAAGTTGTATTACTCAAAAAGGTTTTTCAACTTTAACTAGGTGTTGTAAAACTTTTCTGCTAAGTGTTTTCATAAAGGCTTTACAAAATTCAACTTAATATTGTTCAAAAAGGTTCTTTTTTTGAAATTTATGAAACATCTTTTAAAAGGCTTTAAAGATTTTAACTTTTCAAAATTATCTACATATTTCTTCAAATTTAGCTAAGTTACTTTTCAAAACTCAAAACAATTTTCCTTAGCTAAAGTTACTTTTCAAAATAATTCCTATAAGATTCACTTAGCTAAAAGTTTAACATGAATATTAATTCCTAAAAAGATAAGTGATTTCATTTAAGCCTTTTTAAATTTGACTAAATATTTTCAAAAGCCTTTCAAATTTACCTAAGTACTGTGTTTTCTCACAAAATTAGCAAGTTATTTTTCAAAGCTTTTAGCTAAATATTTCTCAAACTCGATTTTGAAAGAAAAAGTTATGTTTTCAAATTTATGACAAATTTTTTTAACTTAGCTAAAAGCCTTACAAGAAAATGTCTTTTAAAAAGCTAAGTGTTTTTAAAGTATGTTACTAAGTACTTTTTCAAAAACCGTTCAAATTTACCTAAGTATTTTGGTTTTTGAAAAACTACTAAGGCCATTGATCACTGTTCCTAATTACTCCCTTGTTTATTTTGATGTATGGAAAAGGGGGAGAGTAGGAAAATTCAAATTAAGGACAAGTATAAGAAAACTCAAATGAAAAATTAAGGACAAGTATAAGAAAACTCAAATGAAAGAGAGCTCTTATTGAGAGGGAGCCACATCTTTAAAAAGTTTAAGTATGTCTGTTATATGCTTGCAATTTTTTGTACTTACTTAAACTTTAAAGATCACTGTCAATTTGTTTATATTTGTGCTATCACTACCGTTTCTTTACTATCTTTTACTTAACTTTGAATTTCAGTTGCCATAATAAAAAAAGGGGAAGATTGTTGGTGCAAGAAGCATCCGACGATCGAACCTTTGTTTTGATAATGGCAAAGGAATTCAAAGTTAAATTTATTTGTGATCTAACATGTCTGATTGAGCTTGCAGGAAAGTCCTAAGGGTCCTTAGGCAAAAGTCTTAGCTGCGGTTAGGTAAGGTAAAAAACCAAGGGGGTGGTAACCCTAGGTGGAGGAAAACCCTAAGGGGCAGCAACCTTAGGTCCTAGGGGGTGGTAACCCTAGGTGGAGGAAAATCCTAAGGGGGGGGGGTAACCTTAGGTCCTAGGGGTGGTAACCCTAGGTGGAGAAAAACCCTAGGGGGCGGTAACCCTAGGTCCTAGGGGGTGGTAACCCTAGGTGGAAAGTCCAGTCGATCTGGAGGACTGTACTGGCATCAGGTAATCTCTCCTGAGGGGAGTAGATGCGGATGTGTTCCCCATAAGAGGGAACAGTAAGTGTCGGTTCGACCTAGGGTTTCCGGTCGAAAATCTGAAGTCAGAACCGGACAGTCCGGAGATTGTCAATTACTGCTTTTACTATATTTTATGTGTGCTAACTTTGTCTTGTAGGGTATGTGTGTGTTTGGTGAACTAACATGCTTTGCAGGGACAAATGAGCAAGGCAATCCTCGGATAAACAGTGTCCGAGGCGCCTCCATGGAGCTTGGAGGCGCCTCGGGTGTAGACTGTGAGCCGGCTGCGAAGAGGAGCTGGAGGCGCCTCAGATGGATCTAGAGGTGCTTTGGTCCAGAGCTTGGAGGCATCTTGGACCAGAGCTTGGAGGCACCTTGGACTGGCCTTGGAGGCGCCTCAAGTAGGATAAGCGAAGAAATTTTCAACTCTCATCCACGCGGTTGACTCGGTAGCCTGGAGGCGCCTCGGACAGGTTTGGAGGCACCTCCAGTAGGTTATATAAGGGGGTTCGAGTAGCACCTTTCAGATATCAACTCAAGAGTGCTTCTACTACCACGTGCTGCTCCAAAAGATGCCCTGAAGTGTTGTTTCAAGTTCCCGACGACCCGATGCACCGATATTTTGATTCTGTCATCGGTATATTGTTTTTTTCTTATTATTGCACTTATTGTAACACATATATGCACTATTTTTGTGTGATATAGTTGTTGCCCATAGAAAGTGATCAATGATTGCGGATTTTGGAGTAGGAGTCACCCTAGGCTTCAAACCAAGTAACTCCTCGTGTCTTTGTGTGTGATTGTCTTTTTAATTTCCGTTATGTTTATTACTCGAGTTTTACGAATCTGAAACATGTGAAAGCCACGAGCACTATTCACCCCCCTCTAGCGCATCTCGATCCAACATAACACTCATAGTTTTCACGCACATTTTTCAAAAAATAAAGTAAATACAACAGAATAGAAAGAAAGAAAACCAAACAACCGAAAATCAAGTTAATACTTCTAGTTTTTCTCGGTTTAGAGCCTGTGACGACTCCTACTCCAAGGTGCACATTTGTTGAGTGTTTACTTTGGATAATTCACTATCAATTTTGAGAATTACAAAGACAAGTGCAATTATAATTGAGTAGATTAAGTGTAATAAATGAAAAACTATACCGACGACTTGGAGGATTGGAGATGCGAGCTTTCAGTCACTGAAACAGCTTTATAACTTCGTGGACTTGTCTTTGGAGTAGTGCACAGGAGGAGGAGATGTTCAAGTTTGTTATTCTGAAGTGCTAGTTGAGGCCTCCTTTTATAGCCGAGTTGGACTTGATCCAAATCTACTATCTCGGGATTAGTGTTTGACTTGATGCTGATTGGTTGACCGATCCCCTGATCGGTCAACTGATCTTGCCTGAATCAGCCCAACTTCTCGTCCAAATGTTGCTGCTTTGTATGAGTCTTTGTTCAGTCGACCGATCCTGCCGTTTGGTCTACTAATCTGTTGATGATCCCCAGCTTATCTGATCCGATTAACCCGACCTGATCAAGTCGCTACTTTGTTAGGATGTATACTAAAAGTCTAGTTTTTGGTATAAACATTTATGTAGATAATAAGAATCACATTGGTAAAATGTCTACATTTATATGCTAAGTGTAGTTGTTCAATTAATTTATATTATAGATAACATGGTGTGTGATGTTACACACAGAAGATCATGTTATTAGTTCCTTATAAATTATAAACAGTAGCTCACGACCAAGATGGACAGGAACAAACTATCAGAATGGTCATAGTGTAATTAGGTATTAGTTTATCTTAACTATATAATTACACTAGTATACTTAGAGTATATTGAGCAGGACCATTGGAGGTAGTTTCTTTTTATACTGACTAAATAAAAGAATAAGACCTCAGTTATTATGGAAGTGTGTGCTCTTAATCCTAATATAATGACAAGCACATATATTTAATATTTATATCTTTAATTTATCAATGGGTGAGATTTAGTTCGATAAATCAAAAGGCCCGATAAGTTGGGAAATGATATTACTTATAGTGTGTGCTGTTGATTATAGAAGGAAACTGTGTCCTAGTAATCTAGATTGATAATGTCCCCAAGAGGAGCACATAAAGATTGTCATGTAAACCCTGCAGGTGGACTTAGTCCGACATGACGATAAGGTTGAGTGATACTACTCTTGGAACTAGATATTAATTAAATGAGTGTCAGTAGCTCATTTAATTAATGGACATTTGATATCTTAAACATAGGGAGACTAACACACTGATGATAAGAAGGAGCCCAAAATATAATTTGGGATTGGTACGATAGTTCAATAATAATTCTTTCGTGGTATGAATTATTATTGATGAAATTAAGTTGGGTGTTCGGGGCGAAAACGGGAAGCTTAATTTCATCGGGAGACCGAAATCAATTCCTCCTCTCGGTCCCTATCGTAGCCTCTTATTTATAGTGTATTATACCCACCTATACCCACATCCTTACCCACCTTAAGGTGGCCGGCCAAGCTAGATTAGAGCCCAAGCTAGGGCCGGCCAAACCAAGTTGGATGGGTTCAAGTTTATGGCCGCCCTGCTTGGAGTCCAAGTAGAGAGGCCGGTCACATATAATTAAAAGGATTTTATTTTTTAAATCTTTCCTTATGTGGAAGCCATGATTTTAAAAGAGAGTTTAAAATTTAAATATTTCCTTTTATAGCTTTCTACAAAAGATTAAGAGAAGGGTTTGATATCCTTCCTTATTTGTAGTTAAAAGGGAGATTTTAATTTTGGCGAAAACTTTCCTTGTTTGTAAATCATACACATGTTTAAAAGAGAGATTTTAATTTATAAAATTTCCTTTTATAAACCAACCATGAAGGGAATTTAAAAGAGAAATTTTTATTTTAAAAATTTCCGGAAACAAATAAGGAAGTTTTAATTTTGTATTTAAAACTTTCCTTATTTGAAGTCTATGAGGTGGCCGACCATAATAAAGGTTATAAGGAAGTTTTAATTAATTTTTCCTTATTAATCAATGGCAAGGAAGTTAAGGAAATTTTAATTGTAATTAAATTTCCTTGTTTGCCGAGACCAAGGATATAAAAGAGAGGGTAGGGGTGCCTTCATGAGATACAATTCTTCTATTTCTCTCCTCTCTTTTCCTTGGTGGTGGCAGACCCCTATTATTTCTCCCCTCCTCTTATTGTGGCCGAAACTCTTCTTCTCTTGGAGCTTGGTGGAGTTGGCCGGATATTGCTTGAAGAAGAAGGAGAAAAAGAAGGCTTAGATTTCTAGCATCCATTGGAGCTTGGTGGTGGTGGTGGCCGAACCTCTTTTTCCTTGAAGAATTTGTGGTGGCCGAAACTTGCAAAGGAGAAGAAGGGCTAGGGTGGTTCTCATCTTTGTAGATCGTCGCCCACACGACGTCCGGGATAAGAAGAGGAATACGATAGAAGATCAAGAGGTCGTTGCTTACAAAGAAAGGTATAACTTGTAATTCTTTTCCACATCATACTAGTTTTCTTTGTAATGAATACCAAATACAAGAGGCATGTGATTCTAGGTTTCGATGTTGTGTTCTTTTGTTTCTTTTGATCTTGTGATTCGATTATTCTTTTTGGTTAACCTAATGTTACTATGAGGGAATTAAATATTGAATTTCTCTAAAAGGTTTTGTTTAGTCGGTGGTGGATGATCTCATACCCAAGAAGGCCTAGTGCCTCGCCATGCAGTACTGGAAACCAATCTTAGAAATAAATATTTAATTAACTATGTAACATGGGCAGGACTTGGATTTAAAGTGTTAAGTTCCACAGGCGATCCAAGTCTAAACCTAAAAGAACATATAAATGAAACTTAGAATCAATAGTGTTAAGTTTCATTTGCGATTCAAGTTTAATTTAAAAGAACACATGGTAGCTAGGAAAGGTTTAGATCTTGTACAAAATTTTTGTACAATGTAACCATTAGGTTTTTCGAGTAGCAACCAACAATTTGTATCAGAGCTAGGGTTTGCCTCTGTGTATTTGGTATTTAGTTTAATTATGCACATGTCATACATAATTTAGGTAGGATAATAGTAGGATATGTTAACTCTGTGGTTGCAGGTTCCGACTATTATGGCTTATTGATATTGTGTGTGATTGAACCCTTGGACATGTCAAGGGTGTTTTATTGTGTGTGCATGATTGTATTATAAAATAAAGCAGGAGCTGTATTTAAATTTAGGATTTTATATTTTGTTCGATCTAGATTATATTTACATTCCTTCGTGGAATATAGGATCGATAAATGTAAAATTCTATTTTTGTTGCGGATCGTATCTTTGTGAGGTGTGGTACTATTGGAGGACCAGAAGCACAGCGGAACTAGAAGCAAGATAGATGCGACAAATGGACCCGGTGGTGGTGGCCAAAGATGGCAGCAGTTAGGGTTAGCGACACACGGAGGACAACTGTGGATAAAGGTCATAATAGTTGGAAATTAGTTTTTCTTATTTATTGCCTTTTATACTGTGATATGTGTGCTTGTTAGTATGCATATGCTTACATAGTAAAAATTCCTCACCTTAAATAACTAAGTGGGAGAGAGATTTTAAATAAATTCCATGGTCTCCATTACTGGTTTGTAAGTGATGCAAACAAACTTGCGCGTTGGCTCTGAGTGCCTTCCTCTATATCGGATGAGTTTGTTTACGGATCACTAGAACAAACTTCCTTTTGGATGATTATAGGAAATTAATTAAGAGCGTGTGATCTTCCCCATCGGAAGGGGCACAATCTTATTTAATAGACTAAGTATTAAGTAATGGTATACACTTAAGCACATTTAATAGTATCCTCCCCATCGGAGTCATTGCTATTATTTGTGTGATCGAAGGAAAATCAACTATTAATTTGTTATAAATTTAGGTTGACAAGATAATAAAATTAATGGGTAAACCCTTCTTACAAATGTTGAATTTGTATACATCCACACTATCGTGGCATACAAATTTTGTAGGAGCAGCGGAGGCCGGCAAGAGGGGGGTGAATTGTTGAAAACAAAAATAAACTATGCCCTCCTCGGATTTCAACTTAGAAATTAAATCAACAATAAAATAATAGCAACTAATTTAAGGAAACAGAAAAAGAAACAGGAACAGAAGAGACTCAGGGATTTAACCTGGTTACAACCAAGGAGGTTGTTAATCCAGGACAGTAGAAAAAGCGCAGTAAGAAAAATCTCCTTCTCTGAAGGCGGAGAAGCCTTTTACACTTTGGAAGCTCACTAGTTGCTTATGAATTGCTTACAGATTGATTGCTTCAGTTGTTTTTGAATTCCTAGCTCCAGGGGCCTTTATATAGCTCCTGGAAAGTCTATCCCGATGGTCCAAGGCGCCTCCAACAAGGTTCAAGGCGCCTCCAGCTCAGTCAGTGGATAAAATTTTATCCGCAACGCAAACGGTCAAAACTGACCTGCTGAAGGCGCCTTCAACAGGGTTGAAGGCGCCTTCAAGCTGGAGGCGCCTCCAAGCTGGCAGCTCAATTTCCAGCTTGGTTTCTTCAGCTTCCGACGCTCCATTCTTTTGGGTGATTGCGGCCAACTGGAATAGGGCTCACCCGAACCCAATTCCCGGCCTTCTCCTTGAGCAGCCTTCCGTCCCGGCTTAACATCCCTCGAACGCCGCGCACGCTCTTCACGCCCACCGGAGTACTCTTCCGCAGCTTTCTTGTCCTTCGGACGCACCGAGCCCGTCGGCTCCCTTCCCGTGCCGTCCTTCTCGCTAGCTGCGTCTTCCGCTCGACTTCCTGTGCTTCTAAGCTCCTGCACACTCAGACACAGGGATCAAACACAGCAGGACTTAACCAACTTGGTTGATCACATCAAAACTACCACGGGGTCCAACAATCTTCCCCTTTTTGATGTGCATCAACCAAGTTCAAGTTAGGGTTTACAAATAGACATAAATAGTAATTTTAAAGAAAAATTACTAAACTAACATATTTAAGCATAATTTTGCAATAAATAAAATTGCAATACATCTTCAAAAAAAATAGGTAAAATTTTCATTTTCCTAATTCTCCTTACACCCCCTAAACTTTTACCTTACTCTCCCCCTTTGATCACAGCAAAAATGGGGTCTTAAGTAAGAAAAAAAATTTTCAAGTAAGAATGAAGTTTTGAAAATTTTCTAAGTAAAAATGAATTTTTGAAAAAATTGCGAAGTTAAATTGAATTTTCCAAAAATTTCTAAGTAAAAAAAAATCCTAAGTAAAGTTTTTGAATGTTCCAAAAAAAAACAGTCTAAGTCAAATGAAGTTTTCCAGAAAAAAAAATTTCTAACAAAAAAAAAATTAAGTTAGAATTTTGCAAGAAAAAAATTCTAAGGAATTATTTTTTTTTTATTTTAACAAATATTTGATAAACTTTCAAAGCATTATTTAATTCTTGTTTAATGCTTTTTCAGAAAGTTAATTAAACATTTTCTTTCAATATTTTAGCTTCCAGGTCGTGGCGAGGCACTAGGCCTTCTTGGTTATTGGAGCAACAACCACTTCCTTAGACAAAGCTTCCATAAAGAATTTCAATGTTTAATTTTCTCTCTTAAAGCTTTTTAAAAATTAAAAAATTAATTTAGCACAGATTTTGGAACCCAATAAAGGTTTCTTCCTACAGGATTAGTCAAAAACTTAGGGGGTATATAATCCTTAGGAATTTTCCTAAGTTGACCCTGATGCTTCCTTATATACCAATTTAATTTTCCATAAATTCTAAGTTTTGATTTTGGAAAAACATTTATCTTTAAGCATGCATCAGTTTTTAATTTTTCAATTTCAAAATTTAAATTTTCATTTTCTGATTTCAAATTTTCATTTTCTTTTTCTAATTTATCAAATTCTCTAGAAAGAGCTTTAATAAATCTAAACGATTGATTTGGGGTTAGATTGCGTACCTTACTTACCTGATCTGGTGATGCTCCCCCTTCACTGCTGCTTTCTTCTGACGTTCCTCCCCCTTCGTCGATGCTCATCTCTGAGCTGGACGTTTCTTCTAGCTGATGGTTGGCCATCAGTGCTAGTCCCGAGAATTCTTCGACTTCCGATTCGGAGGATGACGAATCATCCCACGTGGCCTTCAGATTCTTGTGCTTGGAGGGTTCTGGTTTCTTGTATTTTGACTTTTCTTTTTCTTTCTCCTTTCTCTTTAGCAGGGCAGTCATCTTTGATGTGCCCCTCTTCGTTGCAGTTGTAGCAATGAACCGTCCTCTTCTTTCGATGATGCCTCTGCGATTTAAATTTGTTAGTACTGAAAAACTTATTGAAGCGTCTTACCAGTAGTGCCGCTTCGGATTCGTCGACTGAGGCTTCGGAGTCAGAACTGTTCATCTTTGCCTTTAAGGCAATGTTCTGACTTATCTTCTCTACTCCGTTGGGTTCTGAAACTCGAGACTCGTGAAGTTCAAAAGTGGAAAATAATTGTTCTAAAGTACTCACCTCGAGGTCCTTAGAGATGTAATACGCATCTACTAAGGAAGTCCACTCTGGAGTTCTCGGGAAGACATTGAGCGCGTATCGGATAGAATCCCGGTTGGTTACCAATTCTCCAAGGTTCGTTAGTTGCGTTATCAGCTCCTTGATTTTCGCTTGGAGTTGCGCTACCTTCTTGCCTTGGTTCATCCGGAGGTTTGTTAACTGGTTCTGGAGGATGTCGCGCTTCGCTAGTTTTGCTTCGGAAGTACAATTTTTCCCAGAGATCTTTCGCAGAGTCGTAGCTTCCGATCCGATTTACCTCCTGCGGCGGTAGGACGCTGAGTAGGTGGAACTCAGCCTTTCCGTTGGCGACGAAATCTGCTTGCTCCTTTTTCATCCAGGTATTTTCCTCCTTATCTTTCAGAAATGCATAGCCATATTTCATTATTAACAGAACGTCAAATTCGATTTTAAAAAATACCTCCATTTTGCGCTTCCATGTGGCGAAGTCTCCGTCGAACTTCGGGGGATGGATGTTCGCTCTGGCCATCGTCTTGATCGTAGTGCTTCATTTGGCGGTTAGTCCTTCTGAGGTGATCAGGCTCTGATACTAATTGTAGGAGCAGCGGAGGCCGGCAAGAGGGGGGTGAATTGCTGAAAACAAAAATAAACTATACCCTCCTCGGATTTCAACTTAGAAATTAAATTAGCAATAAAATAATAGCAACTAATTTAAGGAAATAGAAAAAGAAACAGGAACAGAAGAGACTCAGGGATTTAACCTGGTTACAACTAAGGAGGTTGTTAATCCAGCACATTAGAAAAAGCGCAGTATGAAAAATCTCCTTCTCTGAAGACGGAGAAGCCTTTTACACTTTGGAAGCTCACTAGTTGCTTAGAAATTACTTACAGATTGATTGCTTCAGTTGTTTTTGAATTTCAAGCTTCAGGGGCCTTTATATATCTCCTGGAAAGTCTATCTCGAGGGTCCAAGGCGCCTCCAACAAAGTTCAAGGCGCCTCCAGCTCGGTCAGTGGATAAAACTTTATCCGCAACGCAAACGGTCAAAACTGACCTGTTGAAGGCGCCTTCAACAAGGTTGAAGGCGGCGCCTTCAAGCTGGAGGCACCTCCAAGCCTGCTGGAGGCACCACCAAGCCTACTGGAGGCGCCTCCAAGCTGGCAGCTCAATTTCCAGCTTGGTTTCTTCAGCTTCCGACGCTCCGTTCTTTTGGGTGATTGCGGCCAACCGGAATAGGGCTCACCCGAACCCAATTCCCGGCCTTCTCCTCGAGTAGCCTTCCGTCCCGGCTTAACGTCCCTCGAACGCCGCGCACGCTCTTCACGCCCACCGGAGTACTCTTCTGTAGCTTTCTTGTCCTTCGAACGCACTGAGCCCGTCGGCTCCCTTCCCGTGCTGTCCTTCTCGCTAGCTGCGTCTTCTGCTCGACTTCTTATGCTCCTAAGCTCCTGCACACTCAGACACAGGGATCAAACATAGCAGGACCTAACCAACTTGGTTGATCACATCAAAACTACCACGGGGTCCAACAAATTTCACGGTGTTAGAGGTAATTTTATTTGTCATAAAGTTAGGTTGACAATAAAATAAATGGGTAAACCCCTTGTACAAATGTTTGAATTTGTATACGTCCACACTATAGTGGCATACAAATTTTACGGTGTTAGAGGTAATTTTATTTGTCATAAATTTAGGTTGACAAGATAATTAATAGGTAAAACTCTCCTCTTACAAATATTTGAATTTGTATATATCCACACTGTCGTGGCATACAAAATTCACGATGTTTTGAGGTGTTGGTGAATTTAAATAATATTGTTTGAGGAATCAATATTATTTTAAATTCTAAAGATTTGACCAAATAATGTGATTCTTAGGATCCTCTTGCTATAATAGACAATAGACTTAGTAGTCCCAATTAGGAAACAAAACTTGGACATTGGCGAACTTCTTGAGGTCTATCTTAGCATGCCAGATAATGATTCTAGTGAAGAAGAGATTAAGTATCATAGGAAATGGGTGAGCGTAGATGAGATGACGTGGAGTTACATTTTGACTTCTGTGTCAAATGTGCTGCAACATCAGCATCAGGTCATACCGACTGCCTATGATATGATGCTCAATCACAAAAAACTCTTCAGACACCAGAATCTGGTTGCCAGATAGGAGACCATGAGAAACTTAATAATGACCATCATGACTGAGGGGACACCCATGAGGGATGGTATCCTCAAAATGATGGTTCATTTAAGTAAAAGTAGACTGTCCTCACAGGAAAGAGAACAATATTGGTATATCTTATTCTCTAGTAGTTGAAACATGTTTGGTGGTGTTATCTGCCAGTACCTAGTGTGTAGATACAGGAGCCACTGATCATGTCTATAATTTATTGCAAGCGTTCCAGGAAACTCAACAACTACATGAAGAAGAGATTACCGTTTACATGGGCAATGCTACAAAAGTAGCGGCTGTTACAGTGGGAGAAGTTTTAGGAATAAAATATTGTTTTAAGAAATTATCTTTATATACTATGTTTTAGAAAGGACTTGTTTTCAGTTTCTAAACTTTTATGAATAGATATTCTATTTCTTTTGATGACAAAATTGTTGTCAAGAAAAATAGGGAAGTTATCTATTCTGGTACATTAGTAGATAATTTAAAAACACTCTTAATCCAATTACTCCCATGATGCAATAAATGGAAACACATCTTCTAATAAGAGAAAGGAGCCTTCAGAGATGAACCAAACATATCTTTGGCATCTAAGGCTAGGTCATATTAACTTGAGTAAGATTTAAAGGTTAGTAGCTGATGGATCTTTGGGTTCATTGGTGGTTCAAACCTGTGAATCTTGCTTGGAAGGTAAAATGACCAAGAGACCTTTTAAAAGCATAGGGGTATAGAGCCAAAGATTTGTTGGAAATGATTCATCCTGGTTTGTATGGTCCAATAACTATCTAGGCAAGAGGAAGTTTTGAATAGATGACTATTTGAGATACGAGTACATTTACTAAATGCGCCGCAAGTCTGAGTGCTTATAGTACAAGGCTGATGTGGAGAAATATCATGGTAAAAGTATCAAGACATTACGGTCTGATCCTGGTGGAGAGTACCTCTTAGGAGAGTTTAGGAGTTACTTATCAGAGGTCGGGACTCAATCCCAATTGTCTGCACCTAGTACACCCCCAACAGAATGGTGTGGCAGAACGAAAGAATAGGACTCTTATGTAAATAATTAGATGGATGATGAGTTATTCTAAAATTATCAAATTCATTTAGGGATATACTATGGAAACGATAGTGAACTTAGTACCTTCTAAAGTCAGTACCCTCTACTCCCATAGAATTATGGAATGAGCGTAAGCCTAATCTTAATTATATTCAGATTTGGGGTAGTCCAACACAAAAGAGATACTGATAAGTTGGAATAATGTACAGAAGTTCACCTATTTGTAGGATATCCTAAAGGAACGATAGGTGGTTTATTTTATAGTCCTAAAAAATCAGAAGGTCATTATTAGCATCAATGCTTGATTTTTAAGAAGAGGACTATGTAGCCCATTAGTAAAATTATTCTCGAAAAAATAAGAGAGGACATGTCTAACTTAGTACCAACGATTCAAGATGAGATACCACAAGAAACTGCAACACGTGTCACAAATGATACACAATTACAGACAGTGTCTTGTCGTAATGGGAGGGTTGTTAGACAACCTGAACGGTTCATGTTTTGGGAGAGTCTTAGGACTTGATCCCTGATGAACATGTAATGCCCGAAAATTCTCAAAACTGCATTATAAATATTCTATGATTTTTCTGGAATTTTTAGATATTTTTCCGGAATTTTTCGAGTAGCGGAAGTAGCAAAAATAATTAGAACCGCAAAATAGCTTAGGCGGGAATCGAACCCGGAACCTCTCAGATCCGATAACTTTTAGTTAGCCTTAGTAACCGGTGAACCCAGCAGGGCCGTGCTGAAAGAAAGAGGAATCAATTATATTTATATTAGAGTTGGGTTCAATTATCCACTTAATATAAATAGAAGAGTTAGGTTGGGTTTGGTTTATTTTAGAATTTAGTTCGGCAAACTCCTCCCCTCCAAACCCTCACGCCGAACACCCTTCTTCTCTCCTTCTCTCGGCGCCAACCACAAGGAAGACCTAGGGTTCTCTCCCTAGGGCCCCAAGGACATCTTCCGGCAATACTCCGGCACGAGGACGCTCTCCTTCGCAAGGGGAACGCTTAGACGCGAGAAGATCATCGAGAAGTCGTCTCCACCGGAATTCTAGCGAATAGAATTGTAAGGAAATTAGCGTACGAGGTAAGAAACCCCTCACCTGCAGTATAAGTAGCTCCGTTTGGGTTTTCTACGCATTAGTTTAGCTATATGCAGATTTTTATCAACGCATAGCGTGAAATTGACCCTCCTCGCAGGTTTAGGGATTTAGTGAGCACTGGTAGATGGGCCGGACACGTAATCCCTCTTCAGTGGGGGTTTCTAGACGTTGTCGGGTGCCTAGAAGTGGTCTCCCTAATAGAGAGGAGAGTTGGGGCACACTAAGTGTTCGATAAAATAGCTAGTTAAGTGAAAATGCAAATTAGGCATTTTAACAGCTCAGTTGAATGCATTAGAAGCATCTAAATCGGTAAATCAGTTTATTCTAGCTTATATGGGACTACGGTCCAATGGGTGGGCTCCCACAGTCGCCTCTGGGTTCAGACAACCTAGCTCTAGGTTCAGATAACCTAGAAACAGCAATTTAGAACAGTTTAGCTATATTCAGTATTTTACTTTTTAGTTGGCACTGTATCGGATTAGATATCCATTGGGTTGGACTCCCACACTCGTCCCTAGGTTCAGATAACCTAGTAAACCCTACTAAATTCGGGACTTGCATACCCGGGTTTAGTTAGGGATGCGCGCACAGTAAGTACAGTTGCCGGGCCCAACAGCACATGATTATTATTTTGATCTACTATGCTATTAGTTTTCAAAACTCATAAAATCAGTTATGTTAGTTGAGTTTGATTTCAAATTCAGGTTAGCTTCAGTTAGCTTAGTTCTCTATTATTGTTCTATGTGATTAGCTTGCTATGCCATGTTTCAGCTTACATGTTCAGTTATTTCAGTTTATGCTTGCAACCATAGTATGCCATGCCAGTACATGTTTTCAAATAGCATTCTTTAAAAGCATGTTTGCATCGTTGCATGTTTTAGTGAGATAGTTGGTTTCTTACTAAGCTTTAAGCTTACAGATTCTATTTTCCTTATACTGCAGATAAAGGTAAAGGGAAAATGGACTAGCAGAGGAAGCTGGAGTTCAATGCAAAGATGGTGTGTGTGGCAGGAACTGGAATAAAAGATCCTCAGGGGTTTTAGCAAGCTTAAATAGTTGAATTCTTAGTATTTCTTCTTTCATGCATTTTTAGACCTTAGAATGTTTAAACCATGGGAGATTTATTTAGTTTGCTAGTAATTATGTTAGAATGCTGGTTAATAGTTGCTAGAATATATTCCAATTGATTTTAGAATTGTTGTGTGAGGTTTTGGCACGCCAGAGTGCTGAAATCAGAGTTTCAGGGTGAAATCAGAACCCAGATCGGTCTACAGACCGATCAGAGTCGAGTTGTGCCATTGGATCGGTCAGCTGACCGATCCATGCGCGAACAGAGAGTTGGCGTCTGTTATGGATCGGTCAGCCGACCGATCTATGTGCGAACAGAGAGCACAGACGCTCACTGATCGCTCAGCCGACCGATCAGTGTGCTCCTGGATCGGTCGGTAGACCGATCCAGCCGCGTACAGAAGCGACAGCTTATGGATCGGTCAGCCGACCGATCCAGAGGGTTGTTTCCGTGCCAGTATCAAGCTGGATCGATCACTGGATCGATCCGACAGGCCAATCGATCCATGGATCAATTGAAATGCCTGATTACAGCTAGCAGGTCATCCGAGAGGCATAGGTTCTCTTCCCTAGCATGTGTACAACTCCTAGGTACACCTAGAATGTTAAGTTCAGATGGTACAGTAATCAGCTTAGCAAAATTTTAATAGATCTAGATTTTCGCAATAGTAATTTAGCACAACATTATGTAACGATCGGCC
Organism: Zingiber officinale; assembly: GCF_018446385.1. NCBI lineage: Eukaryota > Viridiplantae > Streptophyta > Magnoliopsida > Zingiberales > Zingiberaceae > Zingiber > Zingiber officinale. The sequence continues at coordinate 6,739,539 of NC_055992.1, forward strand.
TCGCAGCCTAGTCAGTAGGAGGCGGGTCGTTACAGAACATGAACCTGATCCCCAGACATATAATGAAGCACTCCAAGATAGAGATGCAGTATCTTGACAAAGTACAATGAACTCTGAAATAGAATCTTTGTATTCTAATTAGGTCTAGGAGCTAGTAGAACCACCAAATGGTGTAAAAGCTATTAGGATGTAAATGGATCTACGAAAGAGAAAGAGGGACATACGGGAAGGTGAAAACCTTCAAAGCAAGGCTTGTTGTAAAAGGGAAACCTTTTTACTAGTAGTCGTGCTTAAGTCTATCCGGACTCTTTGCTGCTTATACAGATTATGAGGTTTGGTAAATGGATGTCAAGACAACTTTCCTTGACAGAAGTCTTGAAGAAAACATCCATATGTAGCAACCAGAGGGGTTCATTGCAAAAAGGCAAAGAGCATCTAGTTTAAAAGCTCAATTGGTTTATGGACTGAAGTAAGCTTCAAGATCTTGGAACATCCGGTTTAATGAAGTGATCCAGTCGTATGAATTTATTAAGTGACCGGATGAGTCTTGTGTATAGAAAAGATTGACAGAAATGTGGTGGTATTTCTTGTACTATACGTAAATAACATTTTGTCAGTTGGCAACAATGACAAAGTGTTATCAGACGTAAGGGTATGGTTGTCCAAGTAATTTGATATAAAGGACTTGGGAAAATGCGGATATATTCTTAGGATCAAAGTAATAAGGGATCACAAGAAAGATGTTGTGCTTATCCCAAGCTTCATATATCGATTGATTCCTAACTCATTTTAGCATTAAAAACTCCAAGAAAGATTTCTTGCTTTTTCGGTACGAAGTACCTTTATCTAAAGAGATGTCTTTTGAGACATTAAAAGAGATAAAGGTGTTAAAGGTAGTTCCTTATGCTTCTGCTGTAGGAAGTCTAATGTATGCGATGTTATGAGACCGGATATTTGTTTTGCCGTGGGCATAGTCAACAGATATCAAGGTAATCTAGGATAGGAACATCGGACAGTGGTAAAGCATATATAAGTACCTGAGAAAGACAAGAATTTATATGCTAAGTTTACCAAGCAGATGATTTGTTCCCCGTGGGTTACAAGAATTTGGATTTCCAATTAGATAGGGACAATAGGAAGTCTACCTCGGGGTTTTTCTTTGCTTTAGTAAGTGGAGTCATAGCATGAAGGAGTGTTAAAGGAGAAATACCTTTCGGACTCCACCATGCAAGCTGAGTATGTGGCAGCCTCTGAGACATTCGAATAAGTTGTATGGCTTAGAAACTTCAAGATGGACTTAGAAGTGATTTCTGGTTTACCCAAATTTATCACAATTTATTGTAATAATAGTGGTGCAGTAGCAAACTCGAAGGAAACACGAGCCCATAAGGCAAGTAAACACATTGAGTGCAAGTACCACCCAATACGAGACATCATAAAATGAGGTAAAGTTGTTGTCGCCAAGATTGCATCAGAAAATCCCCTAGTAGATTCTTTCACTAAGGCCCTTCCGACAAAAGCTTTTGATCGACATGTTGAGGGAATGAGAATCAGATGTATGGCAACATTAATGGCAACATAGTCTTTTAGTATAAGTGGGAGATTGTTAGGATATATACTAAAAGCCTAGTTTTTGGTATAAACATTTATGTAGAAAATAAGAATCACATTGGTAAAATGCCTACATTTATATGCTAAGTGTAGTTGTTCAATTAATTTATATTGTAGATAACATGGTGTGTGGTGTCACACACAGAAGATCATGTTATTAGTTCCTTATAAATTATAAACAGTAGCTCACGACCAAGATGGACAGGAATAAACCATTGGAATGGTCGTAGTGTAATTAGGTATTAATTTATTTTAACTATATAATTACACTAGTATTCTTAGAGTATATTGAGTAGGACCATTTGAGGTAGTTTCTTTTTATACTGACTAAATAAAAGAACAAGACCTCAGTTATTATGGAAGTGTGTGCTCTTAATCCTAATATAATGACAAGCACATATATTTAATATTTATTTCTTTAATTTATCAATGGGTGAGATTTAGTTCGATAAATCAAAAGGCCCGATAAGTTGGGAAATGATATTACTTATAGTATGTGTTGTTGATTATAGAAGGAAATTGTGTCCTAGTAATCTATGTTGATAATGTCCCCAAGAGGAGCTCATAAAGATTGTCATGTAAACCCTGCAGGTGGACTTAGTTCGACATGACGATAAGGTTGAGTGGTACTACTCTTGGAACTAGATATTAATTAAGTGAGTGTCAGTTGCTCATTTAATTAATGGACATTCAATATCTTAAACACAGGGAGACTAACACATTGATGATAAGGAGCCTAAAATGTAATTTGGGATTGGTCCGGTAGTTCAATAATAATTCTTTAGTGGTATGAATTATTATTGATGAAATTAAGTTGGGTGTTCAAGGCGAACACGGAAAGCTTAATTTCATCTGGAGACCAAAACCAATTCCTCCTCTTGGTCCCTATCGTAGTCTCTTATTTATAGTGTATTATACCCACCTATACCCACATCTTTACCCACCTTAAGGTGGCCAGCCAAGCTAGATTAGAGCCCAAGCTAGGGTCGGCCAAACCAAGTTGGATGAGTTCAAGTTTGTGGATGACCCTAGCTTAGAGTCCAAGTAGAGTGGCCGACCACATATAAATTAAAAGGATTTTATTTTTTAAATATTTTCTTATGTGGAAGCCATGATTTTAAAAGAGAGTTTAAAATTTAAATATTTCCTTTTATAGTTTTCTATAAAAGATTAAGAGAAGGGTTTGATATCCTTCCTTATTTGTAGTTAAAAGGGAGATTTTAATTTTGGCGAAAACTTTCCTTGTTTGTAAATCATCCACATGTTTAAAAGAGAGATTTTAATTTATAAAATTTCCTTTTATAAACCAACCATAAAGGGAGTTTAAAAGAGAAATTTGTATTTTAAAAATTTCTGGAAACAAATAAGAAAGTTTTAATTTTGTGTTTAAAACTTTCCTTGTTTGAAGCCTATGAGGTGGCCGGCCATAATAAAGGTTATAAGGAAGTTTTAATTAATTTTTCCTTATTAATCAATGGCAAGGAAGTTAAGGAAATTTTAATTGTAATTAAATTTCCTTATTTGTCGAGACCAAGGATATAAAAAAGAGGGTAGGGGTACCTTCATGAGATACAATTCTTCTATTTCTCTCCTCTCTTTTCCTTGGTGGTGGCCGGCCCCTATTATTTCTCCCCTCCTCTTGTTGTGGCCGAAACTCTTCTTCTCTTGGAGCTGTGTGGAGTTGGCCGGATATTGCTTGAGGAAGAAGGAGAAAAAGAAGGCTTAGTTTTCTAGCATCCCTTGGAGCTTGGTGGTGGTGGCCGAATCTCTTTTTCCTTGAAGAATTTGTGGTGGCCGAAACTTGCAAAGGAGAAGAAGGGCTAGGGTGGTTCTCATCATGGTAGATCGTCTCCCACATGACGTCCGGGATAAGAAGAGGAATACGATAGAAGATCAAGAAGTCGTTGCTTACAAAGAAAGGTATAACTAGTAATTCTTTTCCGCATCATACTAGTTTTCTTTGTAATGAATACCAAATACAAGAGGCATGTGATTCTAGGTTTCGAATTAGGTTTTGATGTTTTGTTCTTTTGTTTCTTTTGATCTTATGATTCGATTGTTCTTTTTGGTTAACCTAATGTTACTATGAGGGAATTAAATATTGAATTTCTCTGAAAGGTTTTGTCTAGTCGGTGGTGGATGATCCCATACCCAAGAAGGTCTAGTGTCTCGTCATGTAGTACTGGAAACCAATCTTAGAAATAAATATTTAATTAACTATGTAACATGGGCAGGACTTGGATTTAAAGTGTTAAGTTCCGCAGGCGATCCAAGTCTAAACCTAAAAGAACATATAAATTAAACTTTGAATCAATAGTGTTAAGTTCCACTTGCGATTCAAGTTTAATTTAAAAGAACACATGGTAGCTAGGGAAGGTTCAGACCTTGTACAAAATTTTTGTACAGTGGAACCATTAAGTTTTCCGAGTAGCAATCAACATACTTATCCACCGTTCGATGGACTCAACACAAGGTTCGGTTGATCGATCCCAAGGTCGAATCCGATCAAGTCGCCAAAAATTTGATCTTTTTGCTTGGGTGCTTGTTCAACTAATTAATTCGGACATTCGGTCGATTAAACAAGGCAAATTCTGACCCTGCAAAATGTTAGTCTTCCTGCAACATAAAGTTAGAATAATAGTATATAAGAAGAATTAACTTTTGACAACCTCTGGACTATCTAGTCATGACTTTGAGTTTCACTAAAACTCTAGGTCGAACCGACGACTACTGTTCCCTCTTCAGGGAATGCGTCCTCACCTACTCCTCTGAGGAAAAATTACTTTTTGCCAGACTGGTCCTCCACACTGTCTGGACTTTTGATCAGAGTCTGAGACTCCAAGACTTTATACTGAATGTCTGTTACATGACTCGTCCAATCTTCCACCTGGTGTCCGCGACCCCCCTGGATTTTCATCTAGAGTCATCGACTTTAGGATTTTGCCAAAGTCCTCTACCCGCCAAGACTTTGCCCAGTCTCCCGGACCAAGACTTCGTTGCCTAATTGCAGCTAGGATTTTCCACCTACCTAGAATCACTAGGACTTTTGCCTAAGATAACTTAGGACTTTCCTGTAAACTCAGTGTAACGCCTGAAAATTCTCAAAGTAATTTTAGAAATATCCTATTATTTTTATGGAATTTTAAAATATTTTTATAGAATTTTTGGAGTTGCAGAAGTAGTAAAAATAAATAAGGACGTAAAATAGCCTGAGCGGGAATTGAACCCAAGACCTAGCAAACTCTACGACTTATAGATGACTCTAGTAACCAAGGGGCCCCAGCAGGGGTGTGCTGAAAGAAGAGGAGAACAATTCTATTTAAGATTTAGTTGGATAGTGTTAAGCACTTAATATAAATAGGGAATTAAGAGAGGAGTTATTATTTTTCCAAACGACAAATCTCTTCTCCCTCAAACCCTCACCGCCGAACCCTTTCTCCCACACCCTCTCTTCACGCCAAGTCCAAGAAACCTAGGGTTTCATCCCTAGGGCAGTAGGAGCACATTCCAGCGACAACTCCGGCACAAGGGCGCTCCCCTCGGCAAGAGGAAAGTATAGACGTAAGAGGATCATCGAGAAGACCTTTTTCTCTGGAAACCGAGCGATCGAATTGTAAGGAAAATTAGCGCAGGATGTAAGTAACCCCTCACCTGCAGTATAAGTAGCTAATCACATATTTGTATGTCTATAGTTCGCGATTATGTTCATAGTGCAGCCATATGTAGAGTTAGAGCACACTAGGTGCTCGATAATATGCCTAATACAGTTATATGCTACAGTAGGTGTATTAATAGCTTAGTTAAATGCCTAGATGCATTTTAAATAGTCTACATCACCTAGCTTCAGTTTTATGGGACTACGGTCCAATGGGTGGGCTCCCATAGTCGCCTCTAGGTTCAGATAACCTAGCTCTAGGTTCAGATAATCTAGTAAAAAGAAAGATATGATAAATTAGCTATAAACAGTATTTTACTTTATCAGTGGCACTGTACTGGACTTCAGTTGTCCTTGGGTTGGGCTCCCATAGTCGTCCCGAAGTTTAGATAACCTAGTAACCCTACTAAATTCGGGACTTGCTACCTCGGGCCTAGTTAGGGATGCGTGCACAACAAGTACAGATGCCGGGCCCATCAGCAGCATGTTTAGTATTTTTATCTATTTACGAAAATAGTTTTCAAACTTCACAAAACAGATAAGTGAATTCAATTTAGCTTCAGTTTAGTTTTCGATTGATATAGCAGACAACTTTATGTTTAGTTTTTGATTGCCATGACTTACATGCTCATGTGCCATGTTTTAGCATTTCTAGTATGATTCTCAGCTTGCATATCAACATAGCATCTTTTAAAAAGCATGTTTTCTATAAATGCATGTTTTTGTGAGGTAGATGGTTTCTTACTAAGCTCTTAAGCTTATAGTTGCATTTTTCCTTATACTGCAGATAAAGGTAAAGGAAAGATGGAATAGCGGAGGCTGGAGGCAATGCGATGAAGATGTGTGTGTGAAGGAACCTGGAATAAACACCCTTGGAGAGTAGCCCATTTAAAGACTTTGTATTTCTGTTTTTAGATACTTTCTTCATTCTTAGAATGTTAAGTATCACGAATTGGGATTCTATGAATTATGCCTTGCGTAGACTATTAGTTGTCTTGTTGATAGATAGTAAAATATATATAAAGTCATGTCTAGTAGTATTGTTTCATAGTGTAGTGATTTCTAAAGGTTCTAAATGAGTTCGGGTGAGTTTCTGCTGAAATCAGAACCCCAATCGATCAGCCAATCGATTGAGGAATCCTCAATCGATCAGCCGGTCGATTGGGAGAAATTCCCCATGCACAGAATGCTATTGAATCAATCAGCTGATCGATTGAGGAATCCTTGATTGATCAGCCGATCGATTGAAACACGATCTGTCACGTACAGAGAGCTGATGGGTCGATCAGCTGATCGATCGGCCGTGGATCGATCAGCCGATCGATCGAGAATTTAATTCCCTCGAACAGAGAGCTTCTGAATCAATCTCTGGATCGATTGAACAGATTGGATCGATTAATCGATCGATCCAGTTTTGACCCCGTGCACAGTAGCGAGTCGAATCGATCATTTGATCGATCAGACAACTCCAATCGATCAGCCGATCGATTGGAATGTCTGATTTCAGCTAGAAGTGCCAAAATTTAAATTTTGACCAAATAGGAAGTTAAGTTCCCTTCTTTAGCATATGTATAACTTCAGCAATGTATCCTGAATATAAATTTCAGATTTTATAGCAATTAGCAATGAGACTTTATTCAGTTCAGTTTTCTTTTCCGCACAATAATAGTTAGCATAATATAACCCCGGCCTTACAGCCTAGACAGTAGAAGGCGGGTCGTTACACTCAGTCATACTTGTTAGATAACAAGACAACTTAATTTTGAATCCTTTGTCATTTTCAAAATACAGGTTTGATCGTCTAATGCTCCATGTACCAACAAATATAATTAAACCACAATAAGCCAAATCGAGAATCAGCAAGTCAAGATTTCTGAGCGACTCTATATATAATTTGAACCAAACTATAATATCAAAATTACGTCCGTGACTGCAAAATTGGAGGTCAAAGAAAGCAAACAGTAAACCAAATATCTAAGTGAGTAATTAGAGTAGATGTGCACAAATTTAATCTTATTTAAGAAGTAAAAAAATAGAGTGGATTAGTGTCCTGTTACTTTTACCATGATGTTTCTCCGCATCAGCCTTGTATTCTTTGAACTTATCAAAGTACGCAGACTTGCAGCACATCAAATAAATATATTCTTATCTCAAATAGTCATCTATAAAGAGACAAAATATTCGAAACTACCTCTTACCTGGATAGTCATAGGTCCATACAAACCAGGATGAACCGTTTCCAACAAATCTTTGGCTCTATACCCCTGTGCTTTAAAAGGTCTCTTGGTCAATTTACCTTCTAAGAAAAATTCGTAGGTTTGAACTACCAATAAACCTAAAGATCCATCAACTACTAACCTTTGAATCTTACACAAGTTAATATGACCTAGCCTTTAGACGCCAAAGATATGTTTGGTTCAAATCTGAAGGTTCCTTTCTCTTATTAGTTTTTGAAGATGAGTTCTTAATTACTATATATATTGCATCGTGGGAGTTATTGGATTAAAAGTGTTTTAAATTATCTACCAATGTACAAGAATGGATAACTTTCCTATTTTTCTTGACAACAACTTTGTCATCAAAAGAAACAAAATATCCATTCATAAAAGTTTTAGAAACTGAAAACAAATTCTTTCTAAAACTTAGTACATAAAGACAATTCTTAAAAATAATATTTTATTCCTAAATAAACTTCTCCCATTGCAACAGCCGTCACTTTTGTAGCATTGCCCATGTAGATGGTAATTTTCTCTTCATGTAGTCGTTGAGTTTCCTGGAACCCCTGCAATAAATTACAGACATGAACAGTGACTCCCGTATCTACACACCAGGTACTGGTAGATAATACCACTAAACATGTTTCAACTACTAGAGAATAAGATATATCTATATTGTTCTCCTTCCTATGAGGACAATCTACTTTACTCAAATGAACCATCATTTTGAGGATACGATCCCTCACAGGTGTCCCCTCAAATATGATGATCATCATTAAGTTTCTCATGGCCTCTTGACTGGCAGCCTAATTCTAGTGTCCGAAGAGTTCCTTGAGATTGAGTATCATGTCATAGGAAGTCAGTATGGCCTGATGCTGATGTTGCAGCACATTTGACATTGAAGTCAAAATATAACTCCGCGCCATCTCATCTGCCCTAATCTATTTCCTATGACACTTAATCTCCTCTTCACTAGAATCGTTATCTGGCATGCTAAGACAGACCTCAAGAAGTTCGACAATGCCCAAATTTTGTTTCCTAATTGGGACCAATAAGTCTATTATCTATTATAGCAAGGGAATTATAAGAATCACAAAATACTTGGTCAGAATTTAAAATGATATTAAATTCATCAATACCTCAAAACACCATGAATTTTGTATGTCACGTTAGTGTGGACATATACAAATTCAAACATTTGTAAGAGAAATTTTTACCAAGAATTATATTTGGTCAATACTCTAAATTTAGAATAATATTGATTCCTCAAAACAATATTATTTTAAATTAACCAACACCTCAAACACCGTGAATTTTGCATGTCACGTTAGTGTGGACGTATATAAAATCAAGCATTTGTAAGAGGAGGTTTTACCCATTAATTTTATTATCTTGTCATCCTTACTTTATGACAAATAAAATTAATAGTTGGTTTTCCTTTGGTCACACAAATAATAGCAGTGACTCCGTTGGGGAGAATACTATTAAATATGCCTAAGTGTGTACCATTACTTGATACTTAGTCCATTAAATAGGATTATGCCCCTTCAGTTGGAGAAGATCATACGCTCCTAAATAATTTCCTATAACCATCCTTTTTAGGAAGTTTGATCTAGTGATCTGCAAACAAACTCATCCGTTGTGGAGGAAGGCACTCAGAGCCAACACGCAAGCTTGTTTGCATCACTTACAAACTAGTAATAGAGATCGTGGAATTTATTTAAAAATTATTCTCCCACTTAATTATTTAAGGTGAGGAATTTTGAATATGCAAGCCTACTTTACATGCATACTAACAAGCACACACATCACAACATAAAAGGCAATAAATAAGAAAAACTAATTTTCCAACTATTATGAGCTTTATCCATAGCTGTCCTCCGTGTGTCACCAACCCTAGCTGCTGCCATCTTTAGCCACCGCTACTGGGTCCAGTTGTCGCATCTATCTTGCTTCTTGTTCCGCTGCGCCTCTGGTCCACAAATAGTACCACACCTCACAAAGATATAATCTACGACAAAAATAGAATTTTACATTTATCGATCCTATATTCCACAAGGGAATGCACATCAAGTCTAGATCGAACAAAAAAGTAAAATCTTAGGGCTAACACAGCTCCTGCTGTATTAGTTAAATGCAATCATGCACACACAATAAAATACCCTTAACATTTCCAAGGGTCCAATCACAAACAATATCAATAAGCCATAATAGTTGGAGCCTGCAACCACAGAGTTAGCATATCCTACTATTATCTTGCCTAAATTATGTATGACATGTATGCATAATTAACTAAATACCAAATACACAGAGGCAAACCCTAGCTCTGATACCAATTGTTGGTTGCTACTCGGAAAACCTATTGGTTCCTCTGTACAAAATTTTTTGTACAAGGTATGAACCTTTCCTAACTACCATGTGTTCTTTTAAATTAAACTTGAATCACAAGTGAAACTTAACACTATTGATTCTAAGTTTAATTTATATGTTCTTATAGGTTTAGAATTGGATCGCCTGCGAAACTTAATACTTTAAATCCAAGTTCTGCCCATGTTACATAGTTAATTAAATATTTATTTCTAAGATCAGTTTCCAGTACTACATGGCGAGGCACTAGGCCTTCTTGGGTATGAGATCATCCACCACCGACTAGACAAAACCTTTCAGAGAAATTCAATATTTAATTCCCTCATAGTAACATTAGGTTAACCAAAAAGAACAATCGAATCACAAGATCGAAAGAAACAAAAGAACACAACATCGAAACCTAATTCGAAAAACTGGAATCACATACCTCTTGTATATGGTATTTATTACAAAGAAAACTAGTATGATGCGGAAAAGAATTACTAGTTATACCTTTCTTTGTAAAAGCAAAAACCTCTCGATCTTCTGCCGTATTCCTCGCCTCCTCTTGGACGTCGTGTAGGCGACGATCCTCCAAGATGAACACCACCTGAAAGCTCCTCCTCCTTCTCTAAGATTCATCCACCACCACCACCAAGGAACAAAAGAGAGCTAGAGGAAAGGAAAGAGGAGAAGACCGGCCACAAAGGAAGAGCACAAGCAACTACATAGAATTGGATGCCTCCTTCTTCTTCTTCTCCTCCCTCTTGTATCCGGCCACCCAATGACTCACAAGAGATGGCCGACCCTAGCATAAGAGCAAGGGGTCAGACCTATGAAGAAGAGTAGAGAGAAGAGAGAATAGAATTCATGATCATACATAAGGCCTCTCCTCCTCTTCTTTTATAATGCTTGCCCAAGGCAAATAAGGAATGATTTTTTACAAAAATTAAAATCTTCCTCTTATTTCCTTTCCTCCTCTTAATAATTTTTCTTCCTCTTAATTACCTTAATGGCCAGCCCCTTGCTTGGACACCAAGCAAGGGTGGTAGGCCCTATAACAAAGAGAAGAATTTTTTTTTTATAAAATTTTATAAGTAAAGAAGGAATCCTCTTATAAAATTTTATAAGCTCTCTTTTAAAATTTCCTTTTGTGGATGTTAAAAAAGGAAAGTTTTAAAAATTAAAACTAAGTTTTAAATTTTAAAACTTCTCTTCTAAAATTTTCTTTTTAACATGGTTACAAAAAAGGAAAGTTTCAAATTTAAAACTCTCTTTTTAAAACCATGAGGATGGTTAAAAAAAGAAAATTTTAAAATTTTTAAAACTTTCTTTTAAACCATGTGGCCTAATTCAAATAAGGAAAGTTTTGTAAATTTAAAATCTCTCTTTTAAATCTTTTAGATGTCAACAAAGAGAAGATTTTAAAAATTTAAAACAACCCTTATATTTGAATTAATGTGGCCGGCCCTTACAACTAAGTTGTGGCCGACCCCTTTGAGATGTTCAAGGCTGGCCCCCTTGGCTTGGTCACCAAGCCATGGGCCGACCCCTTCTTGAACACCAAGATGGGCTTTCTATGGGTGGACTTGAGGCTTTAATGAGGCTACGACAGGGACCTAGAGGAGAAATTGGTTTTGGCCTCCCGACAAGCTTGAGCATCCCGTGTTCGCCCCGAACACACAACTCAAGTTCATCAATAATAACTCATTCCACTAGAGAGTTATTATTGCACTACCTCACCAATCCCAAATTACATTATGGGCTCCTTCTTATCATGAATGCGTTAATCTCCCCGTGTTTAAGATATCGAATGTCCATTAATTAAATGAGTTACTGACAACTCACTTAATTAATATCTAGCTCCGAGAGTAGTACCACTCAATTTTATTGTGATGTCAGACTAGGTCCACCTGTAGGGTTTAATATGACAATCCTTATGAGCTCCTCAAGGGGACATCATCAACCTACCACACTAGGACACAGTTTTCTTTTATAATCAATAAGACACCATATAAATAATATCATTTCCCAACTTATCGGGCCTTTTGATTTATCGAACTAAATCTCACCCATTGATAAATCAAAGAAATAAATACTAAGTATATGTGCTTATTATTATATCATGATTAAGAGCATGCACTTCTATAATAACAGAGGTTTGTTTATTTATCTATTCAGTGTAAAATGAACAATCCTCAGGTGGTCCTGCTCAATACACACAAAGTGTACTAGTGTAATTTTATAGTTAAGATAAACTAATACCTAATTACATTATGACCGTACTAATGGTTTGTCCCTTTCCATTTTTAGTCGTGAGCTACTATTTATAATTTATAAGGCACTTGATAACATGATCTTCTGTGTGTGACACCACACACCATGTTATCTACAATATAAACTAAGATGGACAACTACATTTATCATAAATGCAGATATTTGACCAATGTGATTCTTTATTTCTTATAAATGTTCATACCAAAAGCTAGACTTTTAGTATACATCCTAACAGTTCCTATAGGGCTAAAACTTGAGCATCTCATCAACACACTAGGACTACCTTGCTTGTGATTGATGAACATAGAAAGGGGTGAGATGCATAGGCAGATTGTCTGGACCTAAGATGCTTATTTCAGTGCATCGACATAACTCTGAGCGTTAAATACAAACCAAACATCAATCAGGTTAAGTTATTCAGCTTAGTCAAACACTAACTGATCACAATTGACTTAACTTGACTAACCAAGTGAAAGCTGCAATTCTCTGATAGTCAGTAAGTAACTAATTGGTTAGACAGTTATTTTTTTATGTCAGGTTTAGGGGGAGGATTAATTGTTTTACTTATTTTCCCTTTACTAAAAATCTTTTGAAATTAGTTTTTGAAAAATGTTTTCTTACAAATATTTTAAAGCTATTTAAAAAATCTAACTTCTTATTTTCAAATTTGATAAACCTATTTTAAAACTAATTTCTATAAAACTAAGTTTTTTTTAAAGATTTGGATCTTAAAAAGTTTTTTTTGTTTTGAAAATTGGATTTGAAAATTAAATTTTACAAACTTAGTTTTAAAAAATTGGATCTAACTTTGAAAAGTAATTTTATCCACATAGTGTTGATTTTATAAACTTAACTTTGATACTTGAAAACTAACCTTTATAAAACTTATGTTTGAAAAATATTTCAAGTTCAAATTTATTTTGAAAATTAAATAAAATTAATCTTGAAATTTGGAACATATAAGATTATGTTTGAAAATTGGACTCTCTAAACTTGGCTTTTATGAAGTTTGCTTTAATAAACTTATACTTGGAAATTAGCTTTTATTTATGGTTAAAAATTCTTTTTAAGTTTGTAAACTTATTAATTTTGCAAAAATTTTCTTTGAAAATTACTCTAATTTTGCGAACTCATTACTAAGTTATCTTGCTAAATTAGCTATTTTTCAAAACTTAGCTACTTTCTAAAGGTTAAAAGATAAAGTTTAAAGTAAATTTTTAAATGTTTTCTATGTTTAAAGTCCCCCAAGTCAATCTGACTTAAATTCAGATTCTCTATTATCCTTTCAAACTTGCTTATTTTTATCTGTTTTATGTTGTTTTTGATGAATGCCAAAGGGGGAAGGTTAGGTGGTTTAAGTTAGTTAAACACAAAATACCAAATATAAGATAAGACTAACTAACTTAAAAACCAAATTGCTTGTTTTACTTGCATTCGTTTCACTAACTTAACCCAGGTTGTCATTGTATCAAAAAGGGGGAGATTGTTTGTATGGTTAGCACTAACAGTCTAACTCAAATTTTAATGAATGATAAAGTAGGTTAAGTTAGTTTCTTTATTATCTAACACTTTGACCAAGTGTGCAGAAAAAGCCCAGCTAGGTCGACGGGCCAACCGGATAGCTGGCACGAAACCTAACTAGGTCGACGGGCCGACCGAATAGCTGGCACGAATTTCAAACGGGTCGACGGGCTGATCGGACGTTTGGTACGAAGTCTAGCTAGGTCAAAGGGCCAATCGGATAGCTGACACGAAGTCCAGACGGGTCGACAGGCTGATCGAACGTCTGGCAGGTAAGTTGAGGTAAGTCACTGGAGGGGAGTGACTGTGAGGACGCGTTCCTGGGAAGATAACTTAGGCTCCGATCCAACTTAGAACCATTTCAGAACTCTAAGCTGAGATCTTGACTAGATTCTGGTCTCAGTGAGACGGAATCTAATTACTACTCTATTCTTTAAATATGCTAACACTTTATTTTGCAGGGTAGTATAATTTGGCTTTTCCTCGAACTAATATTTTCATGCAGGAAGGAGATTGCTAGAAAACAAGAGTCTGGGCTCCCAGAAGGGATCCGGGCGCTCGGAAGGGATTCGAGCGCCTAGAAGGATCCGAGCGCCCTGAGTCCGGGCTCCTGGAAGGGATCCGGGCGCCCGGAACGCAAGTTTTATCCTCAACGCACATCGCCACATGGAGCACCCTGGCTGGCTGGGCTACATCACATTCTAGGCGCACGAAAGGGATCCGGGTGCCCGGAACCTCCTATATAAGGAGGGTGAAGGATGGAGCAAAGAACAACTCACAACAAGATCTTCCATTGCTTGCTCTGTTTGTAACGACCCGCCTCCTACTGACTAGGCTGCGAGGCTGATCGTTACGTAATGCTGTGCTAAATTACTATTGCGAAAATCTGGCTTGATTAAAATTTTGCTAAACTGTTTACTGTAAAATCTGAACCTAATATTCTAGGTGTACCTAGGAGTTGTACAAATGCTAGGGAAGATAATCTATGCCTCTCGGATGTCTTGCTAACTGTAATCAGGCATTTCAATCGATTCGTGGGTCGATTGGGCTGTCAGATCGATCCTGTGATCGATCCAGCTTGATATTGGCACGGAAAAACCCTCTGGATCGGTCGGCTGACCGATCCATGACACGGAGCATTTCAATCTGAACTCAATAGCTTCTGTATACGTCTGGATCGGTCTACCGACCGATCCAGTGGCTCACTGATCGGTCGGCTGACCGATCAGTGAGCGTCGGTGCTCTCTGTTCGCACATGGATCGGTCGGCTGACCGATCCACAACAGATGCCGACTCTCTGTTCGCGACTGGATCGGTCAGCTGACCGATCCAGCGGCACAACCCCAAACTCTGATCGGTCTGTAGACCGATCTGGGTTCTGATTTCGAATCAGAACCCTGATTTCAGCACTAGTTCGTGCCAAAATCTCATACAAGAGTTCTAAAATCAATGGAAATAAGCTCTAACACCTATTAACTAGCATTCCAACATAACTACTAACACTTAAACAAGTCTTCCATGGTTTAAACATTCTAAGGTCTAAAAATGCATAAAAGTACTTGGGGAAAAGAAACTAAATTCTTAATTTGCTAAACCCCCTAAGGATCTTCATTCCAGGTTCCTGCCACACACACCATCTTTGCATTGAACTCCAGCTTCCTCTGCTAGTTCATCTTCCCTTTACCTTTATCTGCAGTATAAGGGAAAATAGTATATGTAAGCTTAAAGCTTAGTAAGAAACAATCTACCTCACAAAAACATGCATACGATGCAATTCATGATTTTAAAACATGCTATTTGAAATACATACTGAATATGCTAAGCATGGCATGGCATACAATACATAGAAAGCTAACTGATCATGGCAATCAAAACTAATCATAGCTATAATGTTGTGTCACAGAAAACTAAGCTGATAGAAAAACTGAACTGAGCTAATATCAATCAAAGATAGAGCTGTACTGAATTCATATGACTATTTTATGAACTTTTGAAAACTATATACATAATAGTTCAAAATAATAATCATGCTGCTGTTTGGGCCCGGCAACTGTACGTGCTGTGCACGCATCCCTAACTAGACCCGGGTTTGCAAGTCCCGAATTTAGTAGGGTTACTAGGTTGTCTGAACCTAGGGACGACTGTGGGAGTCCAACCCAATGGATATCTAATCCGGTACAGTGCCAACGGAAAAGTAAAATACTGAATATAGCTAAACTGTTCTAAATTGCTATTTCTAGGTTATCTGAACCTAGAGCTAGGTTGTCTGAACCCAGAGGCGACTGTGGGAGCCCACCCATTGGACCGTAGTCCCATATAAGCTAGAATAAACTGATTTACTGATTTAGATGCTTCTAATGCATTCAACTGAGCTGTTAAAATGCCTAATTTGCATTTTTACTTAACTAGCTATTTTATCGAACACTTAGTGTGCCCCAACTCTCCTCTCTATTAGGGAGACCACTTCTAGGCACCCGACAATGTCTAGAAACCCCCACTGAAGAGGGATTACGTGTCCGGCCCATCTAGAAGTGCTCACTAAATCCCTAAACCTGCGAGGAGGGTCAATTTCACACTATGCGTTGATAAAAATCTGCATATAGCTAAACTAATGCGTAGAAAACCCAAACGGAGCTACTTATACTGCAGGTATGGGGTTTCTTACCTCCTATTCGTAATTTCTTATGATTCTAATCGCTAGGTTTTCCGGTGGAGAGATCTCCTCGACGATCTTCTCGCGTCTATGTGTTCCTCTCGCGGAGGGGAGCGTTCTCGTGCTGGAGTCGTCGCCAGAAGGTGCTCCTATGGTCCCTTGGAACGGAACCCTAGCTTCGTTGTGGTTGGCGCCGAGAGGAGGAAGAGGAGAAGGGATCGGCGGAATTAGGGTGAGGGAGGAGAAAAGTCACGTTAACCAAATAACTCTTCACCTATTAATTCCCTATTTATATTAAGTGGTTAATTCGGCCCAACTTAAACTTAAATATAATTGAATCTCTTTCCTTTCAGCACAGCCCTGTTGGGTTCAACTGGTTACTAGCATTATCCCTTAAACCATAGGTCTCGGGTTCAATTCCCGCTTAGGCCGTTTTCGTTTTCTATTTGTTTTTGCCACTTCCGCTACTCTAAAAATTCTGTAAAAATATCCTAAAATTCCAGAAAAATCATAGAATATTTCTAAAATAGTTTTGAGAATTTTCGGACATTACAATCCCCCATACCTTATAAAAAGTTTGTCCTTGAACTTAGAATAATTCTAGGTACTTCTGTCTCATGCTGGCTTCTGTCTCCCAAGTTGCCTCTTCTGCTGTGTGACTGTGCCAAATAACTTTGACTAATGGTACTTCCTTGTTCCGTAATTTCTTAACTGCTCGGTCTATTATCTGAATAGGCCGACTGTCATTGTTGAGGTCTTCGCGGATCTGTACCGACTGGGGCTCAATCACCTGGGTGACATCTGGGATATGCTTCTTCAGCATAGAGACATGAAATACATTGTGGATAGATGACATCTCCTGGGGTAGCTCTAACTCATATGCTACCTTGCCCACTCTTCTACTGATAAGGTATGGTCCCACATATCTGGGACTTAGCTTGCCCTTCTTCCCAAAACGCATTACTCCCTTCATGGGAGCTACCCTGAGGAACACTGTATCCCTGACTGAAAACTCTAAGGGTCTGCGCCGTGTATCAGCATAGCTTTTCTGGCGGCTCTGAGCTGTCTCTATCCTCTGGTGGATCTGCTGTATAGATGCTGAAGTTCTAGTTCTTTCTGCTCACTCTCATACCAGCAGATTGGAGATCTACACCTCCGCCCATAGAGAGCCTCGTAAGGTGCCATACCGATAGTGGCCTGATAGCTGTTGTTGTATGCAAATTCTGCTAGACTCAGATATTTGCACCAACTTCCTTTGAAATCTAGGGCACATGCTCGGAGCATATCTTCGAGTACCTGATTTACTCGCTCCGTCTGTCCATCTGTCTGAGGATGGAAAGCTGTGCTGAACTTTAACTTCGTGCCCAAAGCTGACTGTACACACTCCCAGAAGTGTGATGTGAATCTACTGTCCCTGTCTGAAATAATGGTTCGTGGGACTCCATGCAGCCTGCGATCTCCTTGAGATACAACTGAGCTAACTGCTCCATGGAATAGGATATTCTGATAGCTAGGAAGTGGGTTGATTTAGTCAACCTGTCGACTATTACCCAGATGGTATCAAAACCATTTGTGGTCCTGGGTAATCCCACTATGAAGTCCATGGAAATATCCTCCCACTTCCACTCTGGGATCTGGATGGGCTGCAAAACTCCTCCTGGTCTCTGATGTTCTGCCTTAACCCTCTGACAGGTTAGGCAGGTGCTGACATATCGAGCGATGTCCCTCTTCATCCCAGGCCACCAAAAACGTTTCTTCAAGTCCTGGTACATTTTGGTGGAGCCTGGATGCATCGCATAGGGAGTCTTGTGAGCCTCATCTGAAATCTTTCTTCTGAGTTCCTCCTGATTTGGAACACATAATCTGTCGCCAAAATACAACACCCCGCTAGCTGACACTCTAAACTCTCCACTTTCTGTTTCTGCTAATCCTTGCTTGATTTTCTGAATTTCAGGATCCTGTTCCTGAGCTGTCTGGATGTCACCAAGCAAGGTCGACTCTAAGGTCATAGTAGAGAGCTGTCCAACTATGAGTTCGAGACCGAAATCTGAGATCTCCTTCTGTAGGGGCGGTGACATGGCTGCTAAAGATAGTAGGGTAGCGCTGGACTTTCTGCTGAGGGCGTCTGCTACCCTATTCGCTTTTCCTGGGTGGTAGAGGATATCTATGTCGTAGTCTTTGACCAGTTCTAGCCATCTGCGCTGTCGCATATTTAGATCCTTCTGAGTGAAGAAATACTTCAGACTCTGATGATCTGTATACACCCTGCACTGAGCTCCATACAAGTAATGTCTCCAAATTTTGAGAGCGAACACCACTGCTGCAAGCTCAAGGTCATGAGTGGGGTAGTTCCTCTCATAATCCTTGAGTTGTCTGGAGGTGTAGGCAATTACCTTGCCATCTTGCATCAGCACTGTTCCTAGTCCCAACTTCGAGGCATCACTATATATGTCAAAGCTATCTACGTTCTCTGGTAGAGTCAGAATAGGTGCACTGGTCAATCTCCTTTTCAGCTCGCTGAAACTGTTCTCACAGTCCTCTGTCCATTGAAATTTTTTGTTCTTTCTGGTAAGAGCTGTCAGTGGGGAGGCTATCCTGGAGAAGTCCTCTACGAATTTTCTGTAATAGCCTGCTAATCCCAGAAAGCTTCTGATCTCACTGGCGTTCTTGGGTCTTTTCCAGTTACTCACAGCTTCTATCTTACTGGGGTCTACCATGATACCATCCTTTGAGATGATATGACCCAGGAAGGACACCTGATCTAACCAAAATTCACATTTTGTGAACTTGGCATATAACTGGTTCTGCTGAAGGGTCTGCAATACTGTTCTCAGGTGCTCTGCGTGTTCTTCCTGAGTTCTTGAATAGATAAGAATATCATCGATGAACACGATGATAAACTTATCTAAATATTCCCTGAATACTCTGTCCATGAGGTCCATGAAAGTAGCTGGAGCATTGGTCACACCAAAGGGCATGACTACGAACTCGTAATGTCCGTATCTAGTCCTGAATGATGTCTTAGGTATATCCCCTTCTTTGACCTTCACCTGATGATAACCCGATCTGAGGTCTATCTTAGAGAACACTGTTGCTCCCTTTAGCTGATCAAACAGGTCATCAATTCTGGGAAGAGGGTACCTGTTCTTGATGGTGACTTGGTTCAACGCTCTGTAGTCTATGCACAAGCGCATGCTCCCGTCCTTCTTCTTCACGAACAATACAGGCGCTCCCCATGGTGAGTGACTAGGGCGTATGAAGCCTTTGTCAAGTAGCTCCTGTAGTTGTTCATGAAGTTCCTTCAGTTTTGCTGGAGCCATGCGGTAAGGCGCTTTGGAGATAGGATTTGTACCGGGAATGAGCTCTATCTCAAATTCGATCTCCCTGTCTGGTGCTAGGCCTGGTAACTCTTCAGGGAAGACTGCTGGGAAGACTGCTGGGTAGTCACATACGACTCAGACCTCTGCTAGCTGTTGGTCCTTGTCCTGACTGGTGCTGACTGCGTGTGCTAAGAATCCCGTACACCCTAAATCCATTAATCTCTGTGCCTTCATAGCTGAGAGAAACCTCTTGTCCTTTCTCTTTGGTTTTCCGACGAACTCAAACTGTGCTTCTGCTTCAGGTTGGAATACGACTTTCTGTTTACGGCACTCTATGGAAGCACCGTATTTGATCAAGAAGTCCATCCCGAAGATGACATCGTAGTCAGTCATATTTAGCACTATCAGATCACAGAAGAGTTCTCTGTTTGCTATAATGACTGGCACTGCTCTGAGCCAGTGCGTGGACGCCATAATTTCTCCTGAAGGTAACGTCGTAAGGAACTAGCTACTGAGTACCTCTGGAGGTACTGCTAACTTCTCAGCAAATGCCCTGGATATGTATGAATGGGTTGCCCCAATATCGAATAAGACAGTTGTACCTTGCTGTAAAATACTAATTTGACCTGTAACAACTGTCGAGGCATTTGCTGCGTCCTCTCTAGTGAGTGGGTAGATCCTCGCATTGGTCATAGCTGGAGGGGCTTCTAATCTACCCTGGCTGATGTGTGGACCATCTAAAGCGGCCTGCATCTGAGGTAACTGAGCTGGCTGGCCTCCGTACTGAATCGGTTGTGGCTGAGGAAGACTGGTCTTGTTTGGGCACTGCTTAGCCATGTGCCCTTCTTGTCCACATTCAAAGCATCCTCGTGTGCCCTTACGACAAACTCCAGGATGGAATTTCCCACAAGTAGCACACTTTGGATAACTGGGCTGCTTGCTGGCTGGTCCTCCTTTTGGATAACTCCCTGGTTTGCGCTTGTTGCTGGAGTTCTCTTTCCAGTTATAGCCATGAGAGCTGTGGCCCTGCTGCTTCTGGGTACCTGAGCCTCCTTGACCCTTAGGTTATGAGAGGATTTGCTTTTGCTGCTTGATACTATTCTGGTAGTGCTCAGTGGTCAAGGCGCTGCTGACTAGTTCTTCAGTGGTTTGCGGCCTGTGGATGTCGCCAGCCACGTTCATTGCTATTTCCTGCCTCAGCATCTTGAGCATCAACCGGACTCGTTCTTTTTCTGTGCTGACTAATTCTGGGCATAGACGAGCCAACCTGTTAAATTTCTTCAGGGCTTCCTCCACTGAAAGGTTGCCCTGACGAAACTCTATGAACTCGTCGTAGTGGCGGTTCGTGACCCGCATGTGAAAGAATTCCTCAAAGAACTCCTTCTCGAAGTCAGCCCACAACATCTGGTTCACTGGGCGCTTCGCTCTGATTCTCTCCCACCACATGCGTGCATCCCCTGTCAGGCAGAAGGAGGCACACTTCACCTTCTCGTGTTCTGGCCAGTCCAGAAGCTCCATCGTACTCTCCAGTGTTTTGAACCAGTCTTGTGCATCCCATGGTTCACTAGTGCCTGAGAAGTTCTCTGACTTGACTCTCTGCCACTGGATCAAATAGGCTTCCCTCCTTGCCTCTGTTGCTGGGGCTACTAGTGCTGCAGGCTGGACTGGTGGAACCTCTAAGACCACTGGAGTCGTCAAATTTGGTTCCAAGGTGACTGTGGGGGTATTCTGCTGATTAGCCCTGAGGGTGGCTATCTCCTGTTGTTGTTCAGCTAGCTGCTGCTGTAACTGAGCCACTAACGCTGTAAGGTCTGGGGGAGGCACTGAACTGCCTGCCTCATGCTGGGGCTCAGTAGCTGGTGTCCTTCTAGCTGGGCGTCCTCGTGCCATTTCTAAAGACATGGAGGACAGGACATGCATAACTAATACAATTATAATTGTATAACTATTGCTATCATGTTATATACTATCACATACTAACATGCATCAATTATTTATAAACATGAACTATAACAAGAAAGCAAGAAACATAAATAAAGTAGAGGTATTCTTACTTGGAAGCTGCAGGTTCAATGCTGATGTGTGTGTAGGATGTATGGAACACTGCTCTGATACCACTCTGTAACGACCCGCCTCCTACTGACTAGGCTGCGAGGCCGATCGTTACGTAATGCTGTGCTAAATTACTATTGCGGAAATCTGGCTTGATTAAAATTTTGCTAAACTGTTTACTGTAAAATCTGAACCTAATATTCTAGGTGTACCTAGGAGTTGTACACATACTAGGGAAGATAATCTATGCCTCTCGGATGTCCTGCTAACTGTAATCAGGCATTTCAATCAATCCCTGGGTCGATTGGGCTGTCAGATTGATCCAGTGATCAATCCAGCTTGATACTGGCACGGAAAAACCCTCTGGATCGGTCGGCTGACCGATCCATGACACGGAGCATTTCAATCTGAACTCAATAGCTTCTGTATGTGCCAGGATCGGTCTACCGACCGATCCAGGAGCACACTGATCGGTCGGCTGACCGATCAGTGAGCGTCGGTGCTCTCTGTTCGCACATGGATCGGTCGGCTGACCGATCCACAACAGATGCCGACTCTCTGTTCGCGACTGGATCGGTCAGCTGACCGATCTGGGTTTTGATTTCAAATCAGAACCCTGATTTCAGCACTAGTTCGTGCCAAAATCTCATACAAGAGTTCTAAAATCAATGGAAATAAGCTCTAACACCTATTAACTAGCATTCCAACATAACTACTAACACTTAAACAAGTCTTCCATGGTTTAAACATTCTAAGGTCTAAAAATGCATAAAAGTACTTGGGGGAAAAGAAACTAAATTCTTAATTTGCTAAACCCCCTAAGGATCTTCATTCCAGGTTCCTGCCACACACACCATCTTTGCATTGAACTCCAGCTTCCTCTGCTAGTCCATCTTCCCTTTACCTTTATCTGTAGTATAAGGGAAAATAGTATCTGTAAGCTTAAAGCTTAGTAAGAAACCATCTACCTCACAAAAACATGCATACGATGCAATTCATGATTTTAAAACATGCTATTTGAAATACATACTGAATATGCTAAGCATGGCATGACATACAATACATAGAAAGCTAACTGATCATGGCAATCAAAACTAATCATAGCTATCATGTTGTGTCACAGAAAACTAAGCTGATAGAAAAACTGAACTGAGCTAATATCAATCAAAGATAGAGCTGTACTGAATTCATATGACTATTTTATGAACTTTTGAAAACTATATACATAATAGTTCAAAATAATAATCATGCTGCTGTTTGGGCACGGCAACTGTACGTGCTGTGCGCGCATCCCTAACTAGACCCGAGTTTGCAAGTCCCGAATTTAGTAGGGTTACTAGGTTGTCTGAACCTAGGGACGACTGTGGGATTCCAACCCAATGGATATCTAATCCGGTACAGTGCCAACTGAAAAGTAAAATACTAAATATAGCTAAACTGTTCTAAATTACTATTTCTAGGTTATCTGAACCTAGAGCTAGGTTGTCTGAACCCAGAGGCGACTGTGTGAGCCCACCCATTGGACCGTAGTCCCATATAAGCTAGAATAAACTGATTTACTGATTTAGATGCTTCTAATGCATTCAACTAAGCTGTTAAAATGCCTAATTTGCATTTTTACTTAACTAGCTATTTTATCGAACACTTAGTGTGCCCCAACTCTCCTCTCTATTAGGGAGACCACTTCTAGGCACCCGACAACGTCTAGAAACCCCCACTGAAGAGGGATTACGTGTCCGGCCCATCTAGAAGTGCTCACTAAATCCCTAAACCTGCGAGGAGGGTCAATTTCACGCTATGCGTTGATAAAAATCTGCATATAGCTAAACTAATGCGTAGAAAACCCAAACAGAGCTACTTATACTGCAGGTGAGGGGTTTCTTACCTCCTATTCGTAATTTCTTACGATTCTAATCGCTAGGTTTTCCGGTGGAGAGATCTCCTCGACGATCTTCTCGCGTCTACGTGTTCCTCTCGCGGAGGGGAGCGTTCTCGTGCTGGAGTCGTCGCCGGAAGGTGCTCCTATGGTCCCTTGGAACGGAACCCTAGCTTCCTTGTGGTTGGCGCCGAGAGGAGGAAGAGGAGAAGGGATCGGCGGAATTAGGGTGAGGGAGGAGAAAAGTCACGTTAACCAAATAACTCTTCACCTATTAATTCCCTATTTATATTAAGTGGTTAATTCGGCCCAACTTAAACTTAAATATAATTGAATCCCTTTCCTTTCAGCACGGCCCTGCTGGGTTCAACTGGTTACTAGCATTATCCCTTAAACCATAGGTCTCGGGTTCAATTCCCGCTTAGGCCGTTTTAGTTTTCTATTTGTTTTTGCCACTTCCGCTACTCTAAAAATTCTGTAAAAATATCCTAAAATTCCAGAAAAATCATAGAATATTTCTAAAATAGTTTTGAGAATTTTCGGACGTTACACTGTTATGCTCCTGTGGCGCTACGACCAACAACTTGCTGTTTTTTATTTTTTGTTCTATTGTCGGTATTTCTTTTTCCAACAATTCTTGTACTTTAATCTTGTAATTATATCTTCGAATTGCTAGTGGATTGTATTGGTTGCTACTTAGAAAACCTAATGGTTCCCTTGTACAAAAATTTTGTACAAGGTCTGAACCTTTCCTAAATACCATGTGTTCTTTTAAATTAAACTTGAATCGCAAGCGAAGCTTAACACTATTGATTCTAAGTTTAACTAATATGTTCTTATAGGTTTAGACTTGGATCGCCTGCGGAACTTAACACTTTTGATCCAAGTCCACCCATGTTACAAATTCAAGTAAATATTTATTTATAAAATTGGCTTCCAGTACTGCATGGAGAGACACTAGGCCTTCTTGGGTATGAGATCATCCACCACCGACTAGACAAAGCCTTTTAAAGAAATTCAATATTTAATCTTCCTCTAGTAACCATAGGTTAACCACTAAGAACTATCAAATCACAAGATCAAAAAAAGAAAAGAAACACATATCGAAACATAAATTTGAAACCTAGAATCACATGCCTCTTGTATTTGGTATTTAAACAAAGAAAACTAATATGATGTGAAATAAAATTACTAGTTATACCTTTCTTTGTAAACAAAAACCTCTTGATCTTCTATCGTATTCTTCTCCTTATCTCAGATGTTGTGTGGGCAACGATCTACCGAGATGAGAACCACCCAAGCCCTTCTTCTTCTTGCAAGTTTCGGCCACCAACCAAGCACCAAGGAAAGCTTCCTTTCTCTCCTTCTTCTCCAAGCAAAATCCGGCCACCAAAAGAACTCCAAGAGCTTGAAGAGGTTCGGCCACAAAGAGGAGAAGAGGAGAAGAGAGAGAGGCTGGCCACACGAAGGAGGAGAGGAGAAGAGAAATAGAAGATGTGTCTCATGAAGGCACCCTTACCTCCTCTTTTATAATCTTTGGTCTTAGCAAATAAGGAAATTTAATTATAATTAAAATCTCCTTATTTTCTTGCCATTAGTTAATAAGAAAATTTTAATTAAAATTTCCCTTAAACCCTTTACATGGCTGGCCCCTTTAATTGCTCCAAATAAGGCAAATTTTAAACACAAAATTAAAACTTCCTTATTTGTTTCCGAAAATTTTAAAAATAAAATTTCCTATTTTTAAATCCCTTCATGGTTGGTTATAAAAGAAAATTTTTATAAATTAAAATCTCTCTATTAAACATGTGGATGATTTACAAATAAGGAAAGTTTTCGTAAAATTAAAATCTTCCTTTCATCTATAAATAAGGAAAGACATTTAATCTTTCTCTTAATCCTTTGTAGAAACTTATAAAAGGAAAGATTTAAATTTTTAAACTCTCTTTTAAATCATGTCTTCCACATAAGAAAATTTTAAAAATAAAATAATCCTTTTATTTTAATTGTGGTCGGCCACCCATGCTTTGGCTCAAGCTAGGGCCGGCCACAACTTGGCTCCATCTAGCCTTGGTTGGTCGGCCCTAGCTTGAGCTCCAAGCTAGGCTTGGCAGGCCACCTCTAGGTGGGTAAGAAGTTGGATACGAGTGGGTATAATATTTTATAAATAATAGGCTACGAAAGGGACCGAGAGGAGGAATTAGTTTTGTTCTCCCGATGAAATTAAGCTTCCCGTGTTCGCCACGAACACCCAACTTAATTTCATCAATAATAATTCATACCACTAAAGAATTATTATTGAACTACTACACCAATCCCAAATTACATTTTGGGCTCCTTCGTATCATGAGTATGTTAGTCTCCATGTGTTTAATATATTGAATGTCTATTAATTAAATGAGTTACTGACAACTCACTTAATTAATATCTAGATCCAAGAGTAATATCACTCAACCTTATCGTCATGTCGGACTAAGTCCACCTGCAGGGTTTACATGACAATCCTTATGAGCTCCTCTTAGGGACATTATCAACCTAGATCACTAGGACACAGTTTCCTTCTATAATCAACAACACACACTGTAAGTAATATTATTTTCCAACTTATGAGGTCTTTTGATTTATCGAACTAAATCTCACCCATTGATAAATTAAAGAAATAAATATTAAATATAAGTGATTGTTATTATATTAGGATTAAGAGCACACACTTCCATAATAACTGAGGTCTTGTTCTTTTAATTAGTCAGTATAAAAAGAAACTATCTCAATGGTCATACTCAATACACTCTAAGTGTACAAGTGTAATTATATAGTCAAGATAAACTAATACCCAATTACACTACGACTGTTCTGATGATTTGTTCCTCTCCATCTTGGTCGTGAGCTACTGTTTATAATTTATAAGGAACTGATAACATGATCTTTTGTGTGTGACACACACCATGTTATCTTCAATATAAATTAATTGAACAACTACACTTAGCATATAAATATAGACATTTGACCAATGTGATTCTTTATTTCAATAATAAATGTTTACAAAAAACTAGGCTTTTAGTATACACTCTAACAATCTCCCACTTATACTAAAAGACTATGTTGTTATTAATGCTGCCATACATCTGATTCCCATTCCCTCAACATGCCGATCGAAAGCCTTCGCCGGAAGGGCCTTTGTGAAGGGATCTGTCAGGTTATCTGCTGATGCAATCTTGGTGACAACAACTTCTCCTCGCTTTACGATGTCTCATATCAGGTGGTACTTGCGCTCAATGTGTTTACTCGCCTTATGGGCTTGTGGTTCCTTCGAGTTTGCTACTGCACCATTATTATCACAATAAATTGTAATAATTTTGGGCAAACCAGGAATCACATCTAAGTCCATTAAGAAGTTCTTGAGCTATACTGCTTCTTTGGCTGCCTCTGAGGCTGCCACATACTCGGCTTCCATGGTGAAGTCCGAAACGCACTTCTGCTTAACACTCCTCCATGATATGGCTCCACCTCCTAACTTAAACACATAACCTGAGGTAGACTTACTATTGTCCCTATCCGATTGGAAATCCAAATCCGTGTAACCCACAGGGAGCAAATCGTCTGCCTAGTAAACTAGCATATAATCCCTAGTCCTTCTCAGGTACTTTAATATATGCTTTACCGCAGTCCAATGTCCTTGTCCTGGATTACTTTGATATTTACTAACCATGCCCACGAAAAAGTAGATATCCGGTCTCGTGTATAGTATTGCATACATTAGGCTTCCTACAGCCGAAGCATAAGGAACTGCCTTTATGTCTTCTATCTCCTTTGATGTCTTCAGAGACATCTCTTTAGATAAAGCTACTCCATGCCTAAAAGGTAGAAAACTTTTCTTGGAGTTCTGCATGCTAAAATGAGCAAGGATTGTATCTATATATAAAGCTTGAGATAAGCACAACATTCTTTTCTTGCGATCCCTTATTACTTTGATCCCAAGAATATGTGCACATTCTCCCAAGTCCTTCATATTGAATTGTTTGGACAACCATACCCTTATGTCTGATAATACTTTGACATTGTTGCCAATTAACAAAATATCATCTACATATAATACAAGAAATACTACCACGTTTGCGTTACGCTTTTTGTATACACAAGGCTCATCCGGGCACTGAATAAATCTATAAGACTGAATTACTTTATTAAACCAGATGTTCCAAGATCTTGAAGCTTGCTTCAGTCCATAAATGGACCGATTGAGCTTACAGACTAGATGCTCTTTTCCCTTTGCAATGAACCCTTCTAGTTGCTTCATATGGATATTTTCTTCAAGACTTCCGTTAAGGAAAGATGTCTTGATATCCATTTGCCAAATCTCATAATCCATATGAGCGGAAATGGATAAGAGAATCCGGATAGATTTAAGCATGGCTACTGGTGAAAAGGTTTCCTCATAATCGATTCCTTCTTTCTGAGTATACCCTTTCGCAACAAGTCTTGCTTTGAAAGTTTCCACCTTCTCGTCTGCCCCTCTTTTCCTTTTGTAGATCCACTTACAACCAACGACTTTTACACCATCTAGTGGTTCTACAAGCTCCCAGACCTTATTAGAATACATGGACTCTATTACGGAATTCATTGTTCTTTGCCAAGATGCTACATCTTTATCTTGGAGTGCTTCGTTATATGCCCGAGGATCAGGTTCATGTTCACCAAGGATCAAGTCCGAAGACTCTCCCAAAAACATGAATCTTTCAGGTTGCCTCACAACCCTCCCACTACGATGAGGCACCGTCTGCAACTGTGTATCATTTGTAACACGTGTTGCAGTTTCTTGTGATATTTCATCTTGTATTGTTGGTACTAGACTAGACGTGTCCTCTCTAATTTCTTCTAGAACAATTTTACTCATGGGCTTGTGGTCCATAATATAGTCTTCTTCTAAGAATTGGGCATTGGTGCTAACAATGACCTTCTGATCCTTAGAACTATAAAATAGGCCACCTTTCGCTCCTTTAGGATAACCCATAAACACGCAAACTTCTGTACTAGATTCCAACTTATCAGCATCTGCTTTCAGCACATGTGCTGGACTACCCCAAATCCGAATATGTCTTAGACTGGGCTTATGCCCATTCCATAATTTTGTGGGAGTAGAGGGTACTGATTTAGAAGGTACCAAGTTCAGAATGTGTGTTGTCATTTCCAGGGCATATCCCCAAAATGAATTAGGTAATTCAGAATAACTCATCATCGATCTAACTATTTCCATAAGAGTCCTATTCCTTCTTTCTACCACACCATTCTGTTGGGGTGTTCCAGGTGCAGATAGTTGGGATTGAATCCCGGTCTCTGATAAGTAATTCCTAAACTCTCCTAAGAGGTATTCGCCATCACAATCTGACCGTAGTGTCTTGATACTTTTACCATGATGTTTCTCCACATCAGTCTTGTACTCTTTGAACTTGTCAAAGCACTCAGACTTACGGCGCATCAGGTAAATGTATCCGTATCTCAAATAATCATCTATAAAAGAGACAAAGTATTCGAGACCACCTCTCGCCTGGATAGACATAGGACCACACAAATCAGAATGAACCAATTCTAACACATCTTTGGCTCTATACCCCTTGGCCTTAAAAGGTCTCTTGGTCATTTTACCTTCTAAGCATGATTCACAGGTTGGAAAATTTTCCACCACCAGTGGTCCTAAGAGCCCATCGACTATCATCCTTTGAATCCTACTTAAGTTAATATGACCAAGCCTTAGATGCCAAAGATATGTTTGGTTCATTTTCGAAGGTTCTTTTCTGTTATTTGAATTAGAAGATGAGTTATTAATTTCCTTTTGTTGCTTTGTGTGAGTTATAGGATTTAGAATATATAAATTGTCAACTAATGTACCAGAACAGATAACTACTCTATTTTTCTTGATAACAACTTTATTATCAAAAGAAACAGAATATCCATCCGAAAATAATTTAGAAATTGAAATTAAATTCTTTCTAAAACTATGTACATAAAGACAATTTCTCAAAACTAAAACCCTATTCCTATCAAATGATAAGTAGACGTCTCCCACTGCAACAGCTGTCACTTTTGTAGCATTGCCTATGTAGACGGTTATCTCTCCTTCATATAGTCGTCGGGTTTCCTAGAACCCCTGCAAAGAATTGCAGACATGATCAGTGGCTCCCCTATCTACACACCAGGTACCGGTAGATAACACCGCTAAACATGTCTCAACTACAAAAGAAAAAGATATACCTTTATTATTCTCTTTCTTACGATGACAGTCCACCTTCCAATGTCCAGCCTGCTTGCATATGAAGCACTTGCCTTTTGGCTTCTTCACTCCTGCTTTAGGTCCAGTACCCAGACGTCGGTTCACTTTCTTTACTGAACCAGCTTGTTTCTTCTTCTTCTTGCCTTTCGGTTTAGAGGTAGAAACATTTTCAGTAAAGTGAATCTGAGAACATTGACGAAATATCCCTTCTACTGCCTAAAGTTCTGTCAGAAGTTTTGCCAACGTATATGACCTTTTGTTCATATTGTAGTTCAGACGGAACTGCTCAAAACTTTTAGGTAGTGTCTGGAGAATAATATCGACTGGGTTTCCCCATCGATTTTAGCTCCAAGGATTTGTATTTCATTTAAATATGCCATCATCTTGAGGATATGGTCCTTACGGGCGTTCCCTCTGCCATGGTGGTTGTCATTAATTTTCTCATTGCTTCTTGCCTTGCAGCCCGATTCTGGTGTCCAAAGAGATCCTTGAGATTGTACATCATATCATAGGTTGTACGTGTTGGATCGAGACGCGCTAGAGGGGGGGGGGTGAATAGCGCTCGTGGCTATTTCGTTCGTATCGGAATCGTAAAAACTATCGAAGAAGTAACGCAGCGGAATAAAGAAAACAAGAACACAGAAAGATAAGCTATTTACTTCGTTCGGAGTCTATCTCGGCTCCTACTCGAAGACCCGCGGTCGCTGACCACTTTCGGTGGGCAACAACTATAGTTTGTAAAGATTATTACAATCTAAGTACAATTTAAGCAGTAATAAAAATATACCGACAACAAAAGATTAAATCTGAAGCTTCGGGTCGTCAGGGTGTTCTTGCAGCACTTGGGGATGGTCGTATTCGCAGCACGTTGCAGAAGATTGCTTGAGAAAGTGTTGTACCGAGCTGTTGGTCGACCACTGCTTTTAAACAGTGTTCAAGGCGCCTTAAACAAGCTCCAAGGCGCCTTAAACAAGAATTTTATCCCGATCTGCTCGCTGCGATAACCCTTTGACTGCCGCGACTTGAAGGCGCCTTCAAACCCTTCAAGGCGCCTCCAAGCTGTCTAAGGCGCCTTCAATCCATCCAAGGCGCCTTAAGCCTGCTCCTCGCGCCAGCTCAGGATTTTGAACCCGAGGCGCCTCCAAGCCTCATGGAGGCGCCTCGGACACTGTTCATCCGAGTTCTTCTTTGTGATTTTGGTACCTGTAAGTATGTTAATCCAAAAATACCTGCAACACAAAGTTAACACAAAATAATAGTATGAATATGAAGTTATGACAGTCTCCGGACTGTCCGGGTCTGACTTCGGATTTCCGACCGGAAACCCTAGATCGACCCGACGCCTATTGTTCCCTCTACGGGGAACGCGTCCTCACCTACTCCACTCAGGAGATTTACCTGTTGCCAGTCGATCCTCCAGATCGACTGGACTTTTGCTCAGCACTCAACGCTTCCGGACTTTCTGCTGGACATCCGCTTCCCGGCTAGTCCAGTCTTTCACCTGGTTCGCGACACCAGGACTTTCCACCTAGGGTTACCACCCCCTAGGACTTTTTGCCTGAAGTCATCGACCTGCCAAGACTTTCCGCATAGGGTTACCACCCCCTATGACCTAGGGTTACCACCCCCTAGGGTTTTTCCCTTTGCCTAACCGCAGCTAGGACTTTCCTGAAATCCTCAAGTAGACTTGTTAGAATACAAAACACCTTAACTTTGAATCCTTTGCCATTATCAAAACACGAGTTCGATCGTCGGATGCTTCCTGCACCAACAATCTCCCCCTTTTTTATTATGACAACTCAAATTCAAAGTTGAGTAAACAAACGAATAAATAAACATTTTTAACACAGACAAATTTGCTAAGAATTGATGAACACATTTACCAAAG
This sequence comes from Zingiber officinale, assembly GCF_018446385.1. Classification (NCBI taxonomy): domain Eukaryota; kingdom Viridiplantae; phylum Streptophyta; class Magnoliopsida; order Zingiberales; family Zingiberaceae; genus Zingiber; species Zingiber officinale. Next base: position 6,771,222 of record NC_055992.1, read on the forward strand.
CAAATTTTGCTAAAGTAAACTATATGCTCCCCCTTAACTGTTGCTCCCCCTTAACTGTTGCTCCCCCTTTTATATTAATTTAAGTTTTTGAATTTTACATTTACAATTTTGCTACTCTCCTCCTTTGCCATATATCAAAAATAAGCAAGAATAGTCATTTGAATAACTAGATTATGAGACCACATAATAGTCCCTTCTTATTCTTAGCTAAGTGAAAAGATGATGTTAGCTCTTTGGAAATTTAGTTAGTATTATAGAACTGTTTGGAGACTGTGTACTAATTCAAAAAGTTAGCTGAGTTCAACAAAGTTTTGAAAATTAAGATCTGAGTTCAACAAAGTTTTGAAAATTAAGATCTGAGTTCAACAAAGTTTTGAAAATTAAGATTGGAACTTTGCTTGGTTTTTTTTTTTTTTTACAAGTATTGAATTTTGAGAACAATATTTAAATTTTAGGACAAGGAGGGAGCAAAATAGCTAAAATTTGGTTTTAAGAAGTCAGTTGATCCTTAAGTCCAAGCATGGGTTAAGTTTAATAGATTGATTTTTAAGAGGTATCAGAGCCCTAAAGATCAAAACATGCTTAATTAGAAAATTGAGTGTCCTTTTACCAACTATCTAACCTTTAGCTACTTGCTGACTGCCTATAGGGCAACAACTTTCACATGGTTAGTCAAGTCAAGTTGATTTGGTCCAGTTAGATTTGACTAGAGCTAGAGGACTTAACTTGATTGATGTATATTGCGTATTTAACGCCCAGACTCATATCGATGCACAGATATAAGCATTCTTGAGTCCAGGCTGTACCCTATGCATCTCACATCATTCTATGTTTTTCAATCACAATCAAGGTATACCTAGGTGTTTGTGAGATGCTCTGGCTTAATTTTAGGGGAACATGATTTCTAGGGGAAACGCTTAGGCTAATTCCAGAATTTTGAAAAATCTAGGAAATTGGGAATTTTGAAAATTATTTTTCCTAGATTTTGAAAGATGATAAGTAAACCCAGAATTTGTGAAACTGACTAAGCATGCAAGTAAATACATAACCCTCCAAGGAAGTCTAACAAAATGAATAAGTAGTGAAGTGAGGGTGTTCATAGTACAATGCATAAAATAGTTATATCAAATAGCAGGATCATCCACTCGAGGAGCATCAGCTGGAAGGTCATCAGCGGAAGGTGGTGCATGGGGCTGCTCGGGTGCTGGCTGACCTAGACGTCATATCTCGTCACGAAGGGACGTAAATCCGGCAGCCATCTTGGATCGAATAGAGAGAACTATCCGTCGTGTCTGGATGGACTCGACCTCGAGTCGAGCAAGTCTGTCCTCGACGGAGAGTGATGTAGAGGTCGAAGGTCCAACTGAGGTGGATGGTCTGGCAGACGGGGAAGGATCTGAGAAAAGATCCTCAGCTAAGAAATCAGCCCACTCCTCTCCCTCGCCTGGTATTTCCTCGGCTGTTGGAGCGATAGGGGCAGCTGCTGGCTGTGGTCGTCCTGTCCAAGCTAGAACTCCATCAGCTGTGATATCGACACCGGCTAGTCTACAACTACGGGATCCTAGCTCGTCATATATAGTAAGAGGAATGACTGTTCCCCTGGTCACATCTATACCCTCTATGGTCGAAAAGAGGCATGTCAAAATATGACAATAGGGCATGTGTACTATCTTGGAGGTGACTGTCCCAGATGCACAGATAATGTTCTGGAATATATGCAGGGCTATATCGATATCTAATCGATGACACAGGGCGTACAAGAAAAATGAGTGGGAAGGTCTCATCTTCGGGACATCCCGAGATGAGATCGGCAGAATACATGTTGTCAGGACCCTATACATCACGTAGTCCTGAACCCGAAGAGAGACTGACTTGAACTCAGTCAGGCCAGTAGGTCTCTCTTCCCCGAAGAAATACGTATAGATAGTATCTAACGTAATGTGGGAGTAAGGATCGCCAAATGGCAGATCCCTACTGGGGTAGCATAGGAAGGTAGACTCTGAAACCCTAAGTCCTAGGGTGGTGCGTAAAAAAGTGGGAGTAAGCTCAATGTCAACGCCAGCAACTCTGGTGGAGTACCTATTATCATCAACCCTCTCAAGGTTGTGATAAAACTGTGCACATAACTCCTGGTTTACTATATCAGTGCAGTAAACCAATTGGTCCAGTTGATAGTGCTCTATCATTTGGATAGATGGCTGACAAAACTGGGCATAAAAGGTCCTATTTACATATCTAGGTTTGATAGGTTCAAAAATGTAATTAGCAAAGGTATCCCTAAGATGTATAGTAGGGAATCTGATATCTGCTGATGGAAGTCTAGCTGAATTAGGATCAACGTGTCGGCGCTTCCTATTTTCAACGATTTTGCCAAAAATTGACAGAAATAAGCAGAAATTTTATGTAAAACTTGATCGGGAAGGATTGGGATTATACCTAGGAGGCATTGCCAGGTGTTGAGGGAAGATTAAACGGGTTGAAGGGGCCTTGGTTGCTAGAATCCGCACGTGGAAGATGTGTTTGGCGTCGGCAGAAAAACGAACAGAAGGAATCTGTTCGTTTTCTAAAGCTGGGAGTTGAAGGCGCCTTAAGTATATTAAGGCGCCTTCAATAGGTTTAGGAGGCACCTCGGATCGATCTGAGGCGCCTTAAGATGATGCGGCGGGAACTTTCCCGTCGCTCTTGGAGGCGCCTTCCAGTGTGGCGAGCGCCTCCATGAGGCGCGCCTTCCTTTTTATTATAATTTTTTTAAAAAAATAATTTTGAAATTTGAGTTTTTAAAATAATTTTGAAATTTGAGTTTTAAAAATAATTTTGAAATTTAAGTTTAAAATAATTTTGAAATTTAAGTTTAAAATAATTTTGAAATTTAAGTTTAAAATAATTTTGAAGTTTGAGTTTTTAAAACAATTTTGAAATTTAAGTTTTTTTTTAAAATAATTTTGAAATTTGAGTTTAAAATAATTTTCAAAATTTTTAAGTTTTTAAAACAATTTTGAAATTTAAGTTTTTAAAACAATTATGAAATTTAGGTTTTTAAAACAATTTTGAAATTTAAGTTTTTAAAACAATTTTGAAATTTAAGTTTTTAAAACAATTTTGAAATTTAGGTTTTTAAAACAATTTTGAAATTTAAGTTTTTTAAAACAATTTTGGAATTTAAATTTTTAAAGCAATTTTGAAATTAAAGTTTTTAAAACAATTTTGTAATTTAAATTTTTAAAGCAATTTTGAAATTTAGGTTTTTTAAAACAATTTTGAAATTTAAGTTTTTAAAACAATTTTGAAATTTAAGTTTTTAAAACAATTTTGAAATTTAAGTTTTTAAAACAATTTTGAAGTTTAAGTTTTTAAAACAATTTTGAAATTTAAGTTTTTAAAATAATTTTGAAATTTAGGTTTTTAAAACAATTTTGAAATTTAAGTTTTTAAAACAATTTTGAAATTTACGTTTTTAAAACAATTTTTAAATTTAAGTTTTTAAAATAATTTTGATGTAACATCCCAAAATTTCACTATTTGAAGTCCTAAAAGACCTTATTAAAATCTAGAAATGCTTTAGAAAAATTCTAAAGATTTTTAGAAATTTTTAGAGTATTTTTATGGAATTTTTGGAGTTCGTTTGGTATTTTTACCAAGAGAAAGAAGTTTTAAAAAGAAAGTGTTGAAGTCGGGTTTTGAACCCAATACCTCGGACCCGAACCAGATCTTAACGAACTCAGCCCAACCATCTGGTTTACGGATGATTTGTTAATTATATATGGAGCGATATATATTTAAGTAGTAGTTAGGAACAGTAAAATAAATTGGAAATAAAAGTGCGCGGCTGAGAAATCGAAGCCGTGACCTAGGATTTGGTTAAAGCCGGGCTGACCAAGTGTGCTAGCGATCGTTTCTTATTTAAAAAGGAGAAATATACTATTTAAGAAGTAGTTAATGAATAGAAAATAAATAGGAAGGAAAAATGGTTGCAGCCAAGTTTCGAACCCATGCGCTAGGCCTTAAGCAGAACGCAGCCCACCAACAGGCCAGCCGAACTTTTCTTAATAAAACCCGAATCAAGTTGTATTTAAGCAATAGTTAGTTAACAGAATATTAAAGTTATAAGAAGAGAACTTAGGTTTTCCCCATGATAAAATCTTCTCCTCCCCTTTCTTTCGGCGACGGCGTTTTCTCTCGGGCGAAAAACGCAGCGAGCTTTAGGGCGTCTCCGGCGGCCGGCGAGCACCCTTCTCCGTGAGTTCTTCATACCTTTGTGATCCTCTCGTCGAGGAGAGCAAGAAGATACCAAGAGATCATCGAGGAAGCATATATCCGAAGCCCTAGAAGCCTCCTTCTTCTCGGTTGTAAGTCCAAGAACAACGAGGTGAGTTGCTTCTCACCTGCAGTAGGAGTTGTTTCGAGCTTTGATTCGTTTCCATGGCTTTCGGATTCTTGTTTTCCTTTGAATTTCGAAGCATGTTGTAAGGTTTTTGGTTTTGATGTTCCACCGTGAACCCTAAAGAAAGAAGAGAAGGTTTAGTGCAGTTTAAGCCTGAAGAACAGTTACAAATATGGTCCTAGATTTCCCGTAGTAGTGTTCTCTTATTAGTTGCATCTTGGTTTTTTTTCCTTGCTGTGCTACAAGGCATGTAGAATAGTTGCAATTTAAGTTCCTTTTGTTTAGTTGCCGTGTGCCTCAAAGAAGGGAAGTAGGCCAATGTTCCTTTTGTTTTGAATTCCAGTAGATTGCAGAATAGTATACCTTGTTAACAGAACGTGACAAACAGCTATATTCATAAGTTCTTAGTAGCAAATCGTTGTAGTATCGAACATGAAAAAGGATTATCGATTTTGGTTCTTTTTAGTATAAGAAAATTCCATGTTGTTAGGTCAATGAAACAATGATTTTGATGAACTGATTTAATTCGGAAAGTTTCAGTTGGATTCTTAGTAGTTAATCCATGCATGAAGTTTTGATTTCTAGTAGCAATTTTCTTGATCCATCTTTTACTTCCCTATGCATGAGTTAGATTTTTATTTGTTAGTTCCATTGAAGCTAGTTTAAGTTCCGTGAAGCATGATATTCTGTTAATTCCATACAACAACGATTCCTTATTTTCTAGATTCTATTGCATGCTTAGTAGTTGAATTGGTTTTACTTTCACAGCATGCTTAAGTTGTTCTAGTTTCCTATTTGCTATTGGAATAACATGAGCAGCTCTATTTTTATAGCATGCAGATTTTTATAAGTAAAGTATGCAAATTTTGATAGGCTTAATATGCAGATTTTTGTTAAGCTTTGCATGCAGATTTATGTTAAGCTTTGTATATAGATTTTCAGTACGTAGGGTGTGTTCTAGTGCACACCAAGTGCTTGATAAAATGCTTAGCTCAATATAATGCTACAGTAGGCATTTTAATAGCTCAGTTAATGCAGTAGAAGCATTTAAAATAACTTATTTAGTCTTGCTTCAGCTTATATGGGACTACGGTCCAATGGGTGGGCTCCCATAGTCGCCTCTAGGTTCAGATAACCTAGTTCTAGGTTCAGATAACCTAGTTAAAGTAAGGTAAGAAAATTAGCTATGAAATCAGTATTTTATTTTCAGCAGTGGCACCGGATTAGATATCCATTGGGTTGGGCTCCCACAGTCGTCCCTAGGTTTAGATAACCTAATAAACCCTACTAGACTCGGAACTTGCAATCCCGGGTTTAGTTAGGGATGCGCACACAGCAAGTACAGTTGCCGGGCCCATCAGCAGCATGATTATTATTTTAATCTATTATGTAAATAGTTTTCAAAACTTCACAAATTAGTTATGTGAATAAAAGTTAGACTCAGTTTAGCATTAATTAGTTTAGCTTAGGTATCAATTCAGTTTCTTATTGATACACATGATAGTTCTATGATTGGCTTTACATGTTAGTTTTTCAGTTAGTTTCTTCGCTATTTATGAGCATGATTAGCTATACATGTTTAGTATTTCAGTTAGTATGATTCCTTTACTGCTATTTATGAGCATGCTTAGCTATACATGTTAGCTTTTCAGTTAGTTGATTTCTTTGCTATTTATGAGCATGAGTAGCTCTACATGTTAGCATTCAGTTTTAGCATGTTTTTATTTATATACATGCATATCGAGTTTTTGTGAGTAGGATAGCGCTCACTAAGCTTTTAGCTTATAGATACTATTTTCCTCCTACTGCAGATAAAGGAAAAGCTAAAGTATAAGGAAGAAGGCGACAAGGAGATGCTGTGACAGTGTGTGTGATGCCAGGACTATGGAGAGATCCAGAATTAGCTGGCAAAATTGTCAAGACTTTTCTTTTAGTTCTCTTTTAATGTTATATTGAAATTGAGTTTATTTCCGCATTTGTAGTTTGATACCTCCTATCGTTGGAGTGATATGGTTGTTTGCCATTGCTAGAGTAGTTTCATATTTTTATTGTGCTATTATACTGCGTGGTTGTGAAATTATATGTTCCAGCCGCCTGTGGCTGAGTATACTCTGTATGTATTTACGGATATGGTCACCGGTACAGGGGAGACTCTGCCGAAATTTTTCGGTAGAGTTTCTATGTGATTCTTAATTATACCGGTTAAGTAGAGTTAGTAGTCAAGTAGCGTCCACCTTTAGAGAATAGTAGTAGTGTAGAAAGGGTGGTCGTTACATTTGAAATTTAAGTTTTTAAAATAATTTTGAAATTTAAGTTTTTAAAACAATTTTGAAATTTAAGTTTTTAAAACAATTTTGAAATTTAAGTTTTTAAAACAATTTTGAAGTTTAAGTTTTTAAAACAATTTTGAAATTTAAGTTTTTAAAATAATTTTGAAATTTAAGTTTTTAAAACAATTTTGAAATTTAAGTTTTTAAAATAATTTTGAAATTTAAGTTTTTAATATAATTTTGAAATTTAAGTTTTTAAAACAATTTTGAAATTTAGGTTTTTAAAACAATTTTGAAATTTAAGTTTTTAAAACAATTTTGAAATTTAAGTTTTTAAAATAATTTTGAAATTTATGTTTTTAAAACAATTTTGAAATTTAGGTTTTAAAAACAATTTTGAAATTTAGGTTTTTAAAACAATTTTGAAATTTTTAAGTTTTTAAAACAATTTTGAAATAATTTTGAAAAAAAATAATTCAATTTAATTGTTAATTAACTTGATTTAAGTTTAAGCCATAGTTTTATTTCTTAGTCATCTCACCCGATTTAAATTGTCAATTAGGGAATCCTATAATTGTTGTGAGATGAATTATTGTTTAATTTAAGGGTCTGGTTTAACTTTGTGTTAGATTCAGGTTTAGCTTTGGGTTCAACAAGTAAGCATTCTTTGGATAAACTTCTGGGCTATGGTGAGTCACAAGGAACTCATTAAAGTAACCATGCCTTCGAGGTTTTCCAAATAGTCCTACCCATTGAACTTAATACTAAACCTTGGTCTAACTAGTTGGGATCCATTTAAGGGTAGCTTCGGTCAGTTCCACTTGGCCAAATGCACCAGGTCGAAGCCATATCTTCTTAGACATGCGATGCCCAAGTTTCCCTAACGTACTATCATCCAAAAACTTCACCGGTACTATGGTTCAAGTTAAACTTAGCCCGTTTTAAACTAACCTTAATTACCCTGCCGGGTAATCTACTCTTGTTTTACCCATTTCGGGTAAATTCGGTCCAGTTACCCTGTCGGGTAGTTCAGTTGGAGGTGCCAGCTAGTTTGGATCCACCATCTATTTTTGAATTTTGAATTTATAATTTAATTTTGAATTTTTAATTTGATTTTGAATTTTGAATTTTTAATTTGATTTTGAATTTTGAATTTAGAATTTATAGTTTAATTTCGAATTTTGAATTTAGAATTTAGAATTTAATTTCAAATTTTTTATTTGATTTTGAATTTTGAATTTAGAATTTATAGTTTAATTTTGAATTTTGAATTTTGAATTTAGAATTTAGAATTTAGAATTTAATTTCAAATTTTTAATTTGATTTTGAATTTTGAATTTAGAATTTAGAATTTATAATTTAATTTCGAATTTTGAATTTTGAATTTAGAATTTATAATTTAATTTCAAATTTTGAATTTGATTTTGAATTTTGAATTTAGAATTTATAATTTAATTTCGAATTTTGAATTTTGAATTTAGAATTTAGAATTTAATTTCAAATTTTTAATTTGATTTTGAATTTATAATTTATAATTTATAATTTAATTTCGAATTTTTAATTTGATTTTGAATTTAGAATTTATAATGTAATTTCAAATTTTTGAATTTGAATTTTGAATTTATAATTTATAATTTAATTTCGAATTTTTGATTTTGAATTTTGAATTTAAATTTTTAAGATCGTTTTTCTTTTAGCTTTCCCTAGATCATATCCTCGATAAGGTCTATCGAGGTAGTGTATTTGATCCTTCGAAACCCAGTATTGGCCAAGTCCAACTTGATTGATCAATTTGGACTTGGGGACCCATGCTTGGATTGATTTACTACTTTATTTGTTTATTAAGGATAAATAAGATTTAAATTTACTTTTATATCCAAGCCCAGTTCTGTTGTAGACGGCTCTTTGTGTCCCAAGAATTAGGTCCAAATTCTTGGAACCCAGAGAAAACCGTTCTAAGGTAATTTTTAAATTATTTCCCTAATTTTTCAAACTAGAATTTTCTTTCTCAAGTTCTTGAACTTGAGTTGAATTTCCAGTCTGAGCTTGATCAGGTAAGGAATTAGTGGTAGTCACTTTTTTAAGGACAGCTACTTCCTTTAGAAGTGATTTAATCCTAATATTTGACTTAGCTAACTTGTGTAATAAGTAATTAACTAAATTATTGAGCCTTGGAATACTTATAGTGGAGTCTGGCCCTTCTGAAACGGATGCGGATCCGTGGCTTTGCTCGGACTCGGCCTCTGACTCGCTCTCGCTCTCGATGATCTGGTCCCGGGCCATCAGTGCGAGTAAACTCGTCTGATCGAGTTCGTTGTCGTCGTCCTCCGAGGAAGATTCGTCCCACATTGCCTTCAGGGCCTTCTTTCTTCTTTGCTTCTTGGCTTCCTTTTGGTTGGGGCAGTTGGCTTTGATATGCCCCTTCTAGTTGCACCCGTAACAAGTGACTTCGAACTTTACCTTTGAGTTCGATTGGGCCTCCTTGGATTGAACTGCCTTCTTCAGATCTTTCTTGTTGAAGCCCTTCTTCTTCTTGTAGAGCTTCTTCACAAGATTCACGAGTTCGTTGGTTAGTTCATCTTCTGAATCTTCTGAGTCGGGTTCGTCTTCTAATTCCGATTTAATTTTTCGCCGTACTCTTGATTCCCGTGTTCGACTCGTACCTGCAACTAAAGCAATACCCTTCTCGGATGGTTGTGCATTAGTTTGTTCATGAAGTTCAAATTCAGAAAATAACTCGTCTAACTTTAAGGAAGATAAATCTTTGGAGACCTTGTAGGCATCTACCATTGATGCCCACAATGTACACCTTGGAAACAAATTTAATGCATACCTTATGACGTCCCGATTTTCGACTCTCTGTCCAATCGCATGAAGAGAGTTGAGAATGTCCTGGATGCGCGCATGAAGCTGGCTCGCCGTCTCACCTTCCTGCATTTTTAAATTATACAATTTATTAAATAATAAATCTCTTTTACTTACTTTTGTGTCGGTGGTGCCCTCGTGGAGTTCGATCAGCTTCTCCCAGAGTTCCTTTGTGGAAGAGAACGGACCGACCCTGTTGAGCTCTTCCTTAGTAAGACCGCACTGAATGGTGCAGGTAGCTTTGGTGTCGGCTTCCACCTTTTTGATAAAGGCTGGCTCCCAGTTCTCACAGGATGTAGGCTTACCGTCTGTATCAGTTGGTAGTTGTAGTCCTGTCTTGACTATCATCCAGGTGTCGAACTGGATCTTCAGATATATCTCCATTCGCCCCTTCCAATATCCGAAGTCTTCTCCGGAAAATAGTGGGGGATGAACAGTGCTATATCCTTCTTGTTGGGCCATTTTAGATCTAAGAAAAACACAAACAAGAAGATCTATTCCAAGACTGAGTCTTGGATTAGTAGTGCGGGAAGAAAAAGAAAAAAAACGAGCCCAAGTGGTATTCACCAACTTTGAGCAACACCGATTTGACAAGAATTAGAATTTTAGCTAATTTCTAATTGACTCCGAAACAAAATACCACGAAAAAAACTGTTTTGAATGGTGGTTGCACCAATTCAAAACAACCCCACTCTGATACCAATTGTTGGATCAAGACGCGCAAGAGGGGGGGGGGGTGAATAGCGCTCGCGGCTATTTCGTTCGTAACGGAATCGTAAAAACTATCGGAGAAGTAACGCAGCGAAATAAAGAAAACAAGCACACAGAAAGACAAGCTATTTACTTCGTTCGGAGTCTATCTCGGCTCCTACTCGAAGGCCCGCGGTCGCTGACCGCTTTCGGTGGGCAACAACTATAGTTCGTAAAGATTATTACAATCTAAGTACAATTTAAGCAGTAATAAAAATATACCGATAACAAAAGATTAAATCTGAAGCTTCGGGTCGTCGGGGTGTTCTTGCAGCACTTGGGGATGGTCGTATTCGCAGCACATTGCAGAAGATTGCTTGAGAAAGTGTTGTACCGAGCTGCTGGTCGACCACTGCTTTTAAACAGTGTTCAAGGCGCCTTAAATAAGCTCCAAGGCGCCTTAAACAAGAATTTTATCCCGATCTGCTCGCTGCGATAACCCTTTGACTGCCACGACCTGAAGGCGCCTTCAAACCCTTCAAGGCGCCTCCAAGCTGTCTAAGGCGCCTTCAATCCATCCAAGGCGCCTTAAGCCTGCTCCTCGCGCCAGCTCAGGATTTTGAACCCGAGGCGCCTCCAAGCCTCATGGAGGCGCCTCGGACACTATTCATCCGAATTCTTCTTTGTGTTTTTGGTACCAGCAAGTATGTTAATCCAAAAATACCTGCAACACAAAGTTAACATAAAATAATAGTATGAATATGAAGTTATGACAGTCTCCGGACTGTCCGGGTCTGACTTCGGATTTTCGACCGGAAACCCTAGGTCGACCCGACGCCTATTGTTCCCTCTACGGGGAACGCGTCCTCACCTACTCCACTCAGGAGATTTACCTGTTGCCAGTCGATCCTCCAGATCGACTGGACTTTTGCTCAGCACTCGACACTTCCGAACTTTCTGCTGGACATCCGCTTCTCGGCTAGTCCAGTCTTGCACCTGGTTCGCGACACCAGGACTTTCCACCTAGGGTTACCACCCCCTAAGACTTTTTGCCAGAAGTCATTGATCTGCCAAGACTTTCCGCATAGGGTTACCACCCCCTATGACCTAGGGTTACCACCCCCTAGGGTTTTTCCCTTTGCCTAACCGCAGCTAGGACTTTCCTGAAATCCTCAAGAAGTAAACTTGTTAGAATACAAAACACCTTAACTTTGAATCCTTTGCCATTATCAAAATACGAGTTCGATCGTCGGATGCTTCCTGCACCAACAGTAGACATTGATTGATGCTGATGTTGCAATACATTTAACATAGATGCCAAAATATAAGATCGTGCCATCTCATCTGCATTCAACTACTTTTTATAATGCTCAATCTACTCTTCACTAGAATTATCATTAGGTGCAATAGGGCAAGTCTCTAGGAGTACATACTTAAAACCTTCTGCAGTTAAGATAATGTCTAGGTTTCTTTTCCAATATATATAGTTAGGACCAGTAAGTTTGTTCTCTTTCAGTATAACAACTAGTGGGTTGAAGGTCATCCTAAGAATCACAAAAAACTTTGGTCAGGACTCTAAATTTAGAATAATATTGATTCCTCAAAATAATATTATTTTAAATTAATCAACACCTCAAAACACCATGATTTTGCATGCCACGATAGTGTAGACGTATACAAAATCAAACATTTATAAGAAGAGGTTTTACCCATTAATTTTATTCTTGCCAACCTAACTTTTTGACAAATAAAATTAATAGTTGGTTTTCCTTCGGTCACACAATTAATAGCAGTGACTCCGATGGGGAGGATACTATTAAATGTGTCTAAGTGTATACCATTACTTGATACTTAGTCCATTAATTAGGATTGTGCCCCTTCCGATGGGGAAGATCACACGCTCCTAATTAATTTCCTATAATCATCCATAAGGAAATTTGTTCTAGTGATCCACAAATAAACTCATCTGATATGGAGGAAGGCACTCAGAGCCAACGCGCAAGTTTGTTTGCATCACTTACAAACCAGTAATGGAGATCGTGAAATTTATTTAAAATCCATCTCCCACTTAGTTATTTAAGACGAGGAAATTTACTATACAAGCTTATGCATACTAACAAGCACACACATCACAGCATATAAGGCAATAAATAAGAAAAACTAATTTCCAACTATTATGGCCTTTATCCATAGCTGTCCTCCGTGTGTCCCCAACCCTAGCTACTGCCATCTTTGGCCACCGCCATCGGGTCCAGTTGTCGCATCTATCTTACTTCTTGTTCCGCTGCGCTTCTGGTCCTCCAATAGTACCACGACTCGCAAAGATATGATCCGCGACAAAAATAGAATTTTACATTTATCGATCCTATATTCCACGAAGGAATGTACATACAATCTAGATCGAACAAAATATAAAATCCTAGATCTAAATACAGCTCCTGCTGTATTTTATAATACAATCATGCACACACAATAAAATGCCCTTGACATGTCCAAGGGTCCAATCACACACAATATCAATAAGTCATAATAGTTGGAGTCTGCAACCACAAAGTTAGCATATCCTACTATTATCCTTCCTAAATTATGTATGACATGTGCATAATTAAACTAAATACCAAATACACAGAGGCAAACCCTAGCTCTGATACCAATTATTGGTTGCTACTCGGAAAACTTAATGGTTCCCCTGTACAAAAAATTTGTACAAGGTCTGAACCTTTCCTAGCTACCATGTGTTCTTTTAAATTAAACTTGAATCGCAAGCGAAGCTTAACACTATTGATTCTAAGTTTAACTTATATGTTCTTATAGGTTTAGACTTGGATCGCCTGTGGAACTTAACACTTTGGATCCAAGTCCACCCATGTTACAAAGTCAATTAAATATTTATTTCTAAAATTGGCTTCCAGTACTGCATGGCGAGGCACTAGGCCTTCTTGGGTATGTGATCATCCACCACTGACTAGACAAAGCCTTTTAAAGAAATTCAATATTTAATCTTCCTATAGTAACCATAGGTTAACCACTAAGAACAATCGAATCACAAGATCGAAAAAAAAGAAATACATATCGAAACATAAATTCAAAACCTAGAATCACATGCCTCTTGTATTTGGTATTTAAACAAAGAAAACTAATATGATGCGGAATAAAATTACTAGTTATACCTTTCTTTGTAAACAAAAACCTCTTGATCTTCTATTGTATTCCTCTCCTTATCTTGGAGGTTGTGTGGGCAACGATCTACCGAGATGAGAACCACCCAAGCCCTTCTTCTTCTTGCAAGTTTCGGCCACCAACCAAGTACAAAGGAAAACTTCCTTTCTCTCATTCTTCTCCAAGCAAAATCTGGCCACCAATAGAACTCCAAGAGCTTGAAGAGGTTTAGCCACAAAGAGGAGAAGAGGAGAAGAGAGAGAGGCCAGCTACACCAAGAAAGAGAGGAGAAGAGAAATAGAAGATGCGTCTCATGAAGGCACCCTTACCTCCTCTTTTATAATCTTTGGTCTTGGCAAATAAGGAAATTTAATTATAATTAAAATATCTTTATTTTCCTTGCCATTAGTTAATAAGGAAAATTTAATTAAAATTTCCCTTAAACCCTTTACATGGCCGACCCCTTTAATTGCTCCAAATAAGGCAAGTTTTAAACACAAAATTAAAACTTTCTTATTTGTTTTCGGAAATTTTAAAAATAAAATTTCCTCTTTTTAAATCCCTTCATGGTTGGTTATAAAAGGAAAATTTTTTAAATTAAAATCTCTCTATAAAACATGTGGATGATTTACAAATAAGGAAAGTTTTTGCCAAAATTAAGGGAGTGTTTGGTTAAATGATGGGAATGACTATGAGTATGGGTTTGATAGTAGGGTGGAATGAGAATAGGAATGGAAATGAAACTCATCAAGTTATATGGGTTTGGTTGATTCTCATAAATTTAGTAATCATTCCCAAAATGTCATTCCCAAACCCACAATCCAAACACTATCTTTTACTATCATTCCATTCCCTCATTCCTAAACCCATCAACCAAACACCCCCTAAAATCTTTCTTTCATCTACAAATAAGGAAAGATATTTAATCTTTCTCTTAATCCTTTGTAAAAACTTATAAAATGAAAGATTTAAATTTTTAAACTCTCTTTTAAATCATGGCTTCCATATAAGAAAATTTTAAAAATAAAATAATCCTTTTATTTTAATTGTGGTCGGCCACCCATGCTTGGGCTCAAACTAGGGCTGGCCACAACTTGGCTCCATCTAGCCTTGGTTGGCCGGCACAAGATTGAGCTCCAAGCTAGGCTTGGCTGGCCACCTCTAGGTGGGTAAGAAGTTGGGTACGAGTGGGTATAACATTTTATAAATAAGAGGCTACGATAGGGATCGAGAGGAGAAATTGGTTTTGGTCTCCCGATGAAATTAAGCTTCCGGTGTTCGCCCCGAACACCCAACTTAATTTCATCAATAATAATTCATACCACTAAATAATTATTATTGAACTACCACACCAATCCTAAATTATATTTTGGGCTCCTTCTTATCATGAGTGTGTTAGTCTCCATGTGTTTAAGATATCGAATGTCCATTAATTAAATGAGTTACTGACAACTCACTTAATTAATATCTAGATCCAAGAGTAGTACCACTCAACCTTATCATCATGTCGGACTAAGTCCACCTGCAAGGTTTACATGACAATTATAACGACCCGGCCCTTCGGCCTCTTGGGCGCCCTTGCGGCAGCCCAACTGGCGACCCCTTATGTCGTCGGTCCATTTGGCGACCTCTATGTCGTCGACCGACGACCCTTGGCCGTGCCGTTACTCACGAGGACTTTCCACCCCTGGCAGTGGATTTTTTCCTTCCCCAGGATTCGAACTCTAGACCTCCAGGCTAAGTAGTAGAGTTTATGAATCCTGGTAGCCAAGTGAGCGACTATTGTAACGATCCGGCCCTTTGGCCTCTTGGGCGGCCCTTGCGGTGGCCCACTGGCGGCCCTTATGTTGTCGGCCCACTTGGCTACCAGGATTCATAAATTCTAGTACTTAAGCCTGGAGGTCTAGAGTTCAAATCGTCTTTTTATTGTAACGATCCGGCCCTTCGACCTCTTGGGCACCCTGCGACAGGCTAACTGGCGGCCCCTTGTGTCGTCGACCCATTTGGCGACCTCTATTTTGTCGACCGACGACCCTTGGCCGTGCCGTTACTCACTAGGACTTTCCACCCCTGGCAATGGATTTTTTCCTTCCCCAGGATTCAAACTCTAGACCTCCAGGCTAAGTAGTAGAGTTTATGAATCCTGGTAGCCAAGTGAGCGGCCCTACTTAAGCCTGGAGGTCGAGAGTTCAAATCACCTTTTTATTGTAACGACCCGGCCCTTCGGCCTCTTGGGCACCCTTGCGGCAGCCCAACTGGCGGCCCCTTATGTCGTCGGCCCATTTGGCGACCACTATTTTGTCGACCGACGACCCTTGGCCGTGCCGTTACTCACTAGGACTTTCCACCCCTGGCAGTGGATTTTTGCCTTCCCCAGGATTCGAACTTTAGACCTCCAGGCTTAAGTACTAGAGTTTATGAATCCTGGTAGCCAAGTGAGCGACCGCTCACTTGGCTACTAGGATTCATAAACTCTACTACTTAGCCTGGAGGTCTAGAGTTTGAATCCTGGGGAAGGCAAAAATCCACTGCCAGGGGTGGAAAGTCCTAGTGAGTAACGACACGGCCAAGGGTCGTCGGTCGACGACATTAGAGGTCGCCAAATGGGTCGACGACATAAGGGCCGCTAGTTGGGCCGCCCAAGAAGCCAAAGGGCTGGGTCGTTACAATAAAAGGCGCCTTTTTATGACACTCACTTGGCTACCAAGATTCATAAACTCTACTACTTAGCCTAGAGGTCTAGAGTTTGAATCCTGGGGAAGGCAAAAATCCACTACCAGGGGTGGAAAGTCCTAGTGAGTAACGACACGGCCAAAGGGTCGTCCGTCGACGACATTAGAGGTCGCCAAATGGGCCGACGACATAAGGGCCGCCAGTGGGCCGCCGCAAGGGCTGCCCAAGAAGCCAAAAGGGTCGGGTCGTTACAACAATCCTTATGAGCTCCTCTTGGGGACATTATCAACCTAGATCACTAGGACACAGTTTCCTTCTATAATCAACAACACACACTATAAGTAATATTATTTCCCAACTTATCAGGTCTTTTGATTTATCGAACTAAATCTCACCTATTGATAAATTAAAAAATAAATATTAAATATAAGTGCTTGTTATTATATTAGGATTAAGAGCACACACTTCCATAATAATTGAAATCTTGTTATTTTAATTAGTCAGTATAAAAAGAAACTACCTCAATGGTCCTACTCAATACACTCTAAGTGTACTAGTGGAATTATATAGTCAAGATAAATTAATACCCAATTACACTACGATTGTTCTGATGGTTTGTTCCTTTCCATCTTGGTCGTGAGCTACTGTTTATAATTTATAAAGAAGTGATAACATGATCTTCTATGTGTAACACCATATACCATGTTATCTTCAATATAAATTAATTGAACAACTACACTTAGCATATAAATGTAGACATTTGGCCAATCTAATTCTTTATTTTAATAATAAATATTTACAAAAAGCTAGACTTTTAGTATACACTCTAATAGATTGCCCAACGAAAGCACTCAACGAGTGTGAGCTTTGGAATAGGAGTCGACAAAGGCTCCGAACCAAGTAAAACGACTCTTGTTAGCGTTGTTCATTTAATTCTTCCGCTATGCACTCGACTCGAGTTTTTATGATATTTTTTAATCGATATTCACCCCCTCCCCCCTTTCTAGCGAATTCTCGATCCAACAGTAGGTTTTGGACGACTGAGATCGTTGGGATCTGATGTGGAAATTGATTGGGAGTAAGCCTAATTGATTGGGAGCCTTAGAAGCCCCCAGTATAAGTAGTGGTGAACTTTCTTCTCAGCAGAGCTTACACGATTTCTCCTTGCTACTGTTCATCGGACTTCGAGTGTGGAAGACAAGTGCTGTTGCACTTTCCAGCTAGTCCAGAGGCATCTTCATCAACAAGCGATCAAGCAAGAAGAGGTTTTTGCTTTGTACACTTTTGAATTTACTTCTTTTTTAGATTTGTATCTTGTTGTGTGAGTTTGTACGAGGTTTCTCCACTTCCAGTAGTTACCGAGAAGGAGTATTTTTATAGTGGAGTGAGTGTCGTGTGTGGATCATTGGATTAGTTACCTTTTCTTGAAGTGGATACCAAGTAAATCCTTTGTATTAGCATTGTGAGCGTTGCTTGAGTGTTTTCCGCTGCAACAACATCATCAAAGCAAGCAACCGAAGCACGACGAGCTATTCATCCCCTCCCTCTAGCTACAAATTGACCCTAATAGTCTCATCGGATTGGAACTTCTGTTACTTTTCATCTGACACAACTACTCTAGGAAATCATTATCTAATAAGAATGCAATGCAATCACTGGTTCATGACATGATGAATATAGTTGATCATTCTAATATAGATGAAATACCAATACCTGAAGTTCAACAATTGTATGACATGTTAAAAACTAGTGAAAGAGACGTGTGGGAAGACATTTCATATGATAATTCTTAACTATCAGCTACTGTAAGGTTATTGATTATCAAGACAACATCATTTCTCAGAATGATGTTACGATTATATTTGTCAATTGATGTCGGAGTTGCACCATGTTAATCATCTAATAACTAATATTTTCTACCGTACAAATTAAATAAATTAATGAGAAATTTATATTTGCCTATAGAAAAGATTAAGTGTTGTATTAATAATTGTATGATATTTTAAAATAAAGATAATAAACTGATTGAATATCAAATTCATAGTAGTCATTCTCTTTACTAGAGTGGTAGTGATAGTGGCATATCAAAGACTATCAAATTGACCCACCCACGTTCTTAGACCATAACAGTGATGTTCTTTAATTTACTACTAGTTGTTAAAATGCCATTATATAAATAAGAAAAATATTATAAATTTGTTATTGCATTTGTAAAATAGAGACAAGATAGTCGTAGAGATCAAAGAACCTCTTAACACATAGCTAGTTTGATAATTTTATCATGGGAAAAAAGGTATTGCAAACATCTAGGTGTCAATGTTAATACTATAAATAATAATAATCTAGCCGTCGTAATTTTAGTTACAGGGCTAAACATATCATCGAAGTCAACATTCACCTGTGGCCACCACATGAGTTTTGTAGCTTTTATTACTTCTATCAGCCATAAGAAAACATCAAATTTGGGAGACGATATCAAGCATTTTATTTGTTCTTCGAATCACTAAATCGCTATGCTTTGAAGGCATCCATAAAGGTCTTCAGATTCTCGAACGAAGCGCCTCCTTCTGTAATGTTCTGCTGGGCATTCTCCTTCAACATCGATGCCCTTGCTCTCATCTCTTCGTTCGAAAGCAACTCTTCTACCTTGGATTTCACCTGTTCCCGCTTAACGATCCCACTCTCGTCAGGCGTCATGCGCAGACCCACCTTCCAATCGTCACAAATGTAGTTCTGGTTCAGGAATTGGTCTCCAAAATATGGCCAACAGAGGAAGAGCTTCCCGTTCCTGACGCCTTCCATGGTGGAGTTCCAACCGCAGTGAGACACGAAGCAAGCGACAGAAGGGTGAGCCAACACCTTCTGTTGAGGTGCCCAAGCCACAATCTTCCCTCTGTCTCCGACACGCTCTTTGAATCCATCCGGATAAGCATCGGCAGAGTTGCCGGTTAGGTCGGGCCGGACCACCCACAAGAACGGTCGGCCAGTCGCCTCCAGCCCGAGCGCGAACTCCTGGAACTGGCGGCGGTCCAAGATGGTGAAGCTCCCGAAAGCCACGTAGACTACGGAACCCGGCTGCTGCTCGTCCAGCCACGACAAGCAGGCCGCGTCCTCCGGCCAGAAATTCGCCACGGCGCGGTTCGGCAGGAGGCCGGTTACCAGCGGCCCGATGGGAAGAATCTTTGGATTGCAACGGAAGGTTGTCTCTTCGAGCTCTTTGAAGGAGTTGCAGATGATGAACTCCGCGACGTCGATGGTCCTGTTGTTGTTGACCATGTGTTTGAAGATTAGCTTGTTGGTTCTGTCATCTCCCAATAGGTTCCATGCCAAGTGGGACGCGTTGATGAATGGCATGCCGGGACCGAGCTGGAACGTCTCGAATTCTGAGATTGGTGTGCCTGTAAAAATATAAACCGCCGTTAATTTTGCAGGATGAACACTGTTTGGAATCATTAGTTACCATCGCCGTCGATGACGCCTCTCGAAATCAACTCCGGAATGCTCATCAAAGTGGCCAGAAGCTGGGCTGCGGCCGGCCAGAACGCGGCTGACCGGAGACCCTTCTTCCGGCCAACCTCGAGCGCCCATCCCATGTTATCATCCACCAACATGCAAGTCATCGGATCCTCTGCTTCGTTGCTCTTCTCGATTAGTTCCTCCAAGCATTGCGGCATGACGTTCATTAATGCTTCCGTGAGACTCCCGAGATCGTTCCGGTCTTCCCCCGGCCCTAATCCGTCAGGGACAGAGACCAGAGCGATATGCTCCATGGTGCTCTCCGCGGACAACGCGGCGAGCAGACGCTTGTGGTTGAACTCGGTATTGACGAAGGTGACCTTGAAGCCGTGTTCCACCAAGCAGTTGCAGACCTCCATGAGGGGAATGACATGGCCTTGAGCAGGGTATGGCAGGGCGAGAACGTGTGGCAAGCCCATTCTGAAACAACAGAGAGGAAGAGAGGGCGAAGAAAAGAGAACAAGAGCAAAAATTTGAGGGAAAAGAAAAGATAATTACTTATTTTTATCAATGCAAGAATTTATAGAGAGAAATATGACAAATATAATATACAACTAATGTAATCATAAAAGTAATTTGAGTTATAGACTGACAAATATGACAATATCAAAATTAAGTACGATAAATATGATAATTATAATCCATAGAAAGAAATATTATAAATATAATATGCAACTATTGTAATTATAAAAGTAATTTGAGTTATAGCATGATAAATATGACAATATGAAAATTAAGTATGATAAATATGATAATTATGTTATACTGTAAGAAGTAGAGGAAAAGAATTAAAGAGAGAACTACTAAACACCCTGATTTATAAGTTAATTGGAATGATATAAAAAAAATAAAAGAATATAATATAATCAATGGTTTACTATATGATAAATATAGTTGGTCATTTTAATTAGATGAAATATCAACATATGAAGTTCAAAAATTGTATGACATATTAAAAACTAGTGAAAGAGAAGTATAGGAAGAAGGGATTCCATTTGGTCATTCACAACTATTAGCTATTGCAAGGTTATTGATCATCAAGATAGAACATCATTTTTTAGAACGATATTACAATAACATTTATCAATTGATATTAGAATTGCTCCTTCTTGTTGATTATCAGTACTGATGCAGCGATAAAAGGAGCATCCCAAGGACAAGCTAAAGGTGAGAAGAGTTGCCAACGTGAAAGTCAAAGTCAAGGCGGTCTGAGGAACTACCAGGTCACCCAAATTGGGCGAGCGGACGGGAATGGTCCGATTAGTTATAATGGTCTGATCGAGCATTAGTACCCACTTAGTGGCCGAAGGTCAAAGGAACTAGGTATCGCGCGAAGGGTAGTCTGACTGGATTGCCTGTTCTATCGAACGAGGAATATCGTCCTATCAGCCAAACGACGAAAGGGAAGAGTGCAGATGTGCGCAATTATGATGACCAAATGAAGGATAGTCAGACCGGATCACCTGTTCGGCCGGACAAGGAACAACTTACTACGTAGAGCAACCGAGTGGGGAATCCCGGCCGAGTGGCCCCTCTGCTCAGCCAAACAGTGGGACTCCTTTCTCAACTCATCGTATCCTCCTAGAAGTTAGTGCCGCTGACACTAGGGCATGATTCGCCAGCGAACCGTACGGTGGAGACTTCTATTGTCATGTCAGAGATATACACTCTCTGTTAATTAAATGTATCAGCGACACTTTTCTTACCTATCTTTCTAGTATAATTGAGGACGCATGCCAGCACATTGAGAAGGGTGCACGCCCGCTACAGGGCACTATATAACGGGGGTCCATGCACCAGTGGAGCTATGCATTATTTGTGTCAGAGCTCTTGTTGTTGCTATAATTCTTGCCTCCTTTTCTACTATTCTAGTGATTGACTTGAGCATTGGAGGGCCAATGCGGAGGACCACTTCCCTGGCCCGACATTGACGTTCTTTATGTTGCAAAGCGAAGCATAGTGAGGTCTTCAAAGAGTCAACAGCTTGTAAGTATCCCAAGATAGTTTTGATGTGATCAACCAAGTCACGATAGGTAATGTTGGTATTTAACTCTTGTGTCTAAGTGTGCAGGAATTTAGGAGCAAAGGAAGTCGAGTGAAAGACGCAACTAGTGAGAAGGACGACATAGAAGAGAGTCGACGGGCTCGGTGCATATGAGGGACAAGGTGCTCGAAGCGGAAGATTGCTCGAAGGCTAGAAGTTGGGTTTAGGTGAGCCTATTCCGGATGGTTGCGATCACCTAAGCGAGCGGAGCTAGAGCGGAAGACCCTGACCTGGTCTGAATGCCTGGAACTAAAAATTATCAGAAATTCAACGTGGCAAGTCCCGTTACGATGGGGATAAAATTTTATCCCCTTCTAGGCACCTGGACCCTTCCAAGCACCCCGACTAGGGCTATAAATACAGCCCTGGTCCCAGAAGCTTAAATAGAACACTTGTAATCATTTCTCTTTCGATTTAGCTTTCTGATCTAGTGCTTTAATTGCTGTAAAGAGACATTTCCGTCTGAAAAAGAGTTTAGTGAGCTTCAACTTCCTTGGATTAACAACCTCCCTGATTGTAACCAAGTAAATCGTTTACACCTCTTATTTTTATTTTCTTATTTATTTTATACAAGTGTTGACTCTTATTAAGTTGTAAAGTTCAAGGAAGGTTCATTTTATTTTGCAAGGCTATTCACCCCCTTTAGTCGGTCGCCAAGGGTCCTACAAGTGGTATCAGATCGAGGCTCAC
The DNA here is from genome assembly GCF_018446385.1 of Zingiber officinale. Lineage (NCBI taxonomy): Eukaryota > Viridiplantae > Streptophyta > Magnoliopsida > Zingiberales > Zingiberaceae > Zingiber > Zingiber officinale. The sequence continues at coordinate 6,793,510 of NC_055992.1, forward strand.
TTCAGGAGGACTAAGCGCCGAACGAAGCACACTAGATGGTCAGACCGAGCATCAACCCACCGAAGTTCGAGGAGGAATTCACGAGATGGAAGAAGAAGATGGAGGTATTTTTTAAAACAGATTTTGAACTATTAATAATTATGAAATATGATTTTATAGCCTCGAAAGATAAATAAGAATATCAGTGCACTAAGAAAGAGCAAGCCAACTTTGTGGCAAACGGTAAAACAGAGTTTCATCTGCTTAACGTTTTATCACCTCAAGAAGTCAACCGTATCAGAGCCTACGAGTCAGCCAAGGAGCTCTGGGAGAAATTCTCGAAACTACACGAAGGGACCTCGAAGGCAAAACTAGGAAGATGGGACCACTACAAGAAAATCCTCATTCAACAACACTCAAACGACAACGATTTTATGCCAAATTGTTGTCTTTTTGCCTTTTAACAACGGTTTTAACAAAAATCGTTGTCTTTTAGCAGTTTTTTTTATTACAACAACGGTTTTTAAAAACTGTTGTCTATTTATATTTTTTTGGGGCTATGACAATAGTTTTTAAAGGCTACGACAACAGTTTTTAAAAACTGTTGTCTGTGTGTATTTTTTTTGGGATTACGACAACGGTTTTTGAAAATCGTTGTCTATTAAGTGTTGTTGAATACCATTATTTTTTTTCCTTCGCCGTTTTTTCCCTTCACTATTTTTTGCCACCGTGTTTTTTCTTTCCCTCTCCTCAAAACTTTTTTCCGCCGCATTCCCCCCTTTACATCCATAAGCATTTTCGTCCAACCTATAATCTCTTACTTCACGTTTTTTTTCTCCTTCCTCTCCAGGCCCTAAACGTGTCGCCCCTTCTCCTTTCCTCTCCCAGCCCTAAATCCATCGCCCTTCACGACTCGTAGCGAACCAGTCGCGGGGAGGGAGAGAGATGGCCAACAGAGACCACAAGCATAGGAGTAACCAGGGGGGATCAGCAACGGAGGTCGCATTATCCAGAGGAAGATGATGAAAAATCCCCAGCTGGAGGGGCTTTAACCGTCCTCCTTGGATAGCTTCAAATCCATGGAGAACGATGATGGAGTTTCTTTGGAAAGTGGCAAAAGAAGTCCTCTATTGGATAAGGTGGCTCTTAGATCTCCTTTCCTACCGCTTTCTTCATTGTCGTTTTGTTCATGCTGATCATGAATAAAGATGGCGATTTAGCAATTAAATCTTGTTCCGACCTTTGAAGAAACTTGAATTTATTTTGTTTTACTTGTTCTTATAGGTTGGTAAATTCGCTAGTGGGTTCCTAAGAACCCTTTGCCGTCTAGGGTTAATAAGTCCATTCCATGGTTGAAATTTCTGTATTTTTCCTGCACTTTTGCTTCATCTATAGTCTCTTTCCCTTATTTTTCCTTTTTTAAAACCTCAGTTGCTCGATCTGCAGAACATCTATCTCAATGGGCATTTGAGCGGAATTTCTTGTTTTTACATGCGTAGATTCGTGAGGTATAACTTTATTTATGGATAATTTTTACAGGGTAAACCATTGTTCCTTGATTGGCGCACCTTGAGTTGTTGTGAGGATGACTAATTTTACAAGTGCAGTAATGATTTTCTCTCCTTCCTTTGAAGTTCTATAAGCCATTGTTCCTTTATCTTATCGTGAATCTTAGAGTTGTGGCAAGGATAACCAAGTTCATGAAGGAAGCATAGATTCTCTCTCCATACTATGAGTTCTATAAAAATCAAGTGGGATTGAAGGAAAGGATAGATTGATCAAGTTCTTCAAAGCCATCTCACTTTGACCAAATTAAATAGGGGTTCATCATTTTAATTCTCAATTTAACCAAATTTTAGTGAGTTGTGTCAATCTTGTAATCTAATCTAACTAATTTCTAGTTAATTTCTTTAAATCTCTCTTTTTTTAAAAACTTCTCAATTTTGTGAGATGATGATTATTTTTTGAAAACAAAATGAGATAGACTATTGCCAATACTGATCTAACTCGGACAATCCTAGCTACATCATTGTTTCCCTTTATGTATATTTGAAAAGTTAAACAAAATATCATGCAATAGTATTTGGAGTGCTTTTACTGTGACTAGATTCTAGAAGTATGATGATCTCGTATGGACTGGCAAAACGAGATACTAGTTCATTACCTACTAGTTACCTAGACACTCATTGTAGAACCAATCATCAAGGCATTTTGAAGACAATGGTTCTGAGGAGATCGATCAAAGATCTGAGCCACAAAGTGTAACTTCCTATCTCCAAGGCACCACCAATAATCTTAGGTAAGTATCGATTATATTTTTCTCATACTTTATGTGATAGCCTTTGTCTTATCAAGAATGGATACTAACAATATCTGGTAGTGCATCCTATGAAAATTAATTGAACAATCATATATTCCTAAATACTTGAACGTTAGTAATATGCTATGTTGATGTTGCAGCATTTTCGTTCCTGGAAGGTATTGCTTTCAATGGCATTGGCATAAACTTAGTTTTGTATCTTGGTTCTGCCCTTCATTGGCCTATTTCCTATGTAGACATACATAATCAATTAGTAGATAGGATGAGTGGTGCATCAATTAATCAATTAGTTTTGGTGCCAAGTTGCAATGGGTAATGAACATCTTTAATATCATTTTCAATTGACTATTTTAGTGAATTGTATGCACTAATTTTGTATTTGTGTGTAGTTTCCATTGGAATTTGACTGTCATTAAACCTCATAAGAAGATTGTTTACGTGTTGGATTCTTTAAGTCATCGCATTTGTGATGAAGATTGAAAATATGTTATGGAAATGTGAGTTTATATATGCTTTTTATTATGTATTTAATTTAGTCATAAAACACTTATATATCAACTATATTGAATGTATATATGAAGGGCGTTAAGATTATTTAATTCGAACAATGGAAGGAAAGGAAGAAAGCATGTACAATGGGAAGTAATCAAGGTATGGGTACTTCTATTTCAATCAAATATTTTAATGTGTATATTTATCATTAACAATATGAATTGCCTTTAACGTAGGCTCCTAGGCAGCCAGATGCGAAACAATGTGGTTATTACGTGATGAGATTTATGAGACAAATTACTGAAGAAATTGCAATGATCGAGGGGGATACACTACCATCAATAGTAATATTATCTTTATCATCTCAAATAATTAGAAGTTATTTAGTTATTATTTTTTTCCAATTAATTATATTTTGTTCTTTAAGATCATATAATTTATGTGTGTTCACAGTTCACAAAAGCGGAATACTCTCAAGAAGAAATTGATGAAGTGCACTCTGAAATAGCCGAATGCATACAAGATCATATTTATGAATAGGTATATACATGAGTTCATCTTATTGCATTTGATAATGATAATATTCAGTTAAATTGAAACAAATTGGCAATGTTTCAACATAGGAAACCAACGTCTATTTTTTAGGATCTACTATATGAAAATACTATATGAGAAGTTTAATTTAGAGTATATCACAATGAATAAAATAATAAACCTTGTTAGCCAGTTGTTATTATATACTTTACAAACTCTAAAGCTCTATATTACTGGAGACTAGCTAGACTTCTTGTTGTTGAATTGGATTAAAATCATGTGATTTTTATTTTCACAGGAAGTAAAAGGGTGTTTAATATTAATAAGACAAGAGCAACTTATTAAGAAAAATAGAAACTCAAGTTGAGAAGGAATTTGAGCAATACAGAACAATTCGAGAACTATAATCTGAAACTAAATTGTTTAGAATTTTGTATCCAGTATTAAGACTGGGTACCTAATTTGGAAATTATTGTGTTCAAGATTAAATTGAAAGAAATGTGATGTGAGAATCATTATGTGACTGAATGGTAAAAGGAGATCAGAAGTTAGCCAGATTGTAGAATTATAGTACTGTAGAATCTGAATATAGAAGCTAATTTATAGGAATCAGAATTGAATTGCAGAATGGAAGGAGTTATAGGTTCATAAATTAGCAAATTAAGGAAACAATTGGAAAAGAACTTGGAGTCTGAATTTTGGAACTGAAAACAGTGAAGACAGCATTTGCAGTATAGTGCAAATTCTATGTAGTGCAGATTCTATGCAAGTCTTGTAAAGGCTGAGAATTGAATTGAAATGAAGGAAGTATACTTTAACTGAGAATTAATGAAATGTTTCCCTAGGCATATATCTAAGGAAATCAAGCTCGGGTTTTGAGAACATTAGAAAAAAAAATCAGCTTGAATAATATTGAGATTTTGAGATAAGTTTGCTGTAATACAATGGAAACCAAAATAAAGTTTGTCTTATTAATTTGTTGTTGTTGTTTGTGCCTAGAAAGAAGTATTGTTATCATATTCAATTGTGTACAACATCTTTGTCATCATCATCTTTATGCCATTTACTCTGGGAAAATGACTTAACTTGCAATCATATGCTATTTACCTTAGGGAAAAGATAATGACCATACCCAGAAAGGAGAAGAAAAGAGAAGCTAGGAGGGAGGAGAAAGCACAGGGTGTATAGAAAGCATATATAAACTCTGTATAATACCTTAGGGAAAAGGCTGCAGTTCTCGATATGGTGTTTAGAAGATGCACAGGTAGAGAAGATTTGATTCAACAAAACAAGATATTTTGGACTTCATATATATGTGTGATATATTGTTATGGGTACTATTTAGTTTTGTAAACTTTTGTGATGTTTGGATGTTGATGTTTGGTACTTTAATGATGTTTGGATGATGATGTTTGGTACTTTAATGAAATTTGCACTGGATGATGATTGTAGGTTTTTGATATATGATATTTTGTAGATATATTATTTAAATAAAATAATGGTTATTAAATGATGGAAAAAATTCAGTTTTTTATTTATTGTCAAAATATTGTATATTGTACCCAAAGACATCAGTTTAAATATGTGAAACTGTTGTCAATGGCATTAACAGACAACAGTGAAAAATCATTGTCAAACTGATGTTAAATAACATTGTTGGCTAAAAAGACAACGGTTTTTAACCGTTGTCATTGGCTAAAAAGACAACGGTTTTTAGCCGTTGTCGTAGATAGTTCAAAACTGTTGTTGAAGAGCCTATTATTAAAGGCATATGTTCAAAGACAACAGTGAACAACTGTTGTCAATGACAAGACAACGGGTTTTTACCATTGTAAAACTGTTGTCTATTTTCAAAGACAACGGTTAAAAACTGTTGTCTTTGTCTTCAAAGACAACGGTTAAAAATTGTTATCTTTGAGCACCCCCTTTAACAACACAGCCTTTAACAACAGTCCAAAAGGAGCTACGACAACGGTGAAAAACCATTGTTGTAAGGCTTTTTTCTTGTAGTGAACACATGTTGGATGACCAGCTAACTTGTAGTGATGCAAGATGAGGTAAACGTTATATTATATTTACAGTTAAATTGTCCAACAAAAATTAGTGTTGCACCTAACATGTGTATATTTGCAATTTTTAGAAGCGTTAAAAGAAAAGAAGTGTTGTCCAAATAAATAACCCAATTATTTCATCAAATGTGTCAAGGTCATTGTATCTATTGTATTGTTATTGTAAGCATGCTCTAAATGATGAAACAAATATTTCAATGATTTGTGAGCATGGTTTCTTGGATGATGATTATGAAATCCTTGTGTACCTTGAAGATATCATTCCTTTTTATCATTTGGATCCCATATATGCAAATTGTATAGTGATTTAAATGTGGTAAGTCTCCTTATCCTATTTGTTTACCATATAAATTGTATAAACTTTATTAATTTAGCATTGTAACATTCTTCTTTTTGAAATGGTAGGCATCTTTATAAAAAGTTGAAAATATATAACAAGGTCTACCAATTCAAATTTGTGAATCTACACATTATCCCATATGTGTCATGTGTGACCCGATTGGACAAAAACAACAAATCAAGTACTTGAATGAAAACACTAGTGTTGTGGTAGATAAGTTGAGTCAAGGATCAAAAAATCAACTAGTTTTGGTGCCATATAATGTTGGGTAAGTAAGATTTTTAATATCAGTTTTAATTTATTGTTTTGAGAAATATCCATGCAATAATTATTTGATTTGTGCACAGTTATCATTGGATTCTCACTGTCATAGATCCTTATAAGGAGACGGTTTATTTGTTGGATTCACTTGGTCATCGCATTCGTGACAAGGACTGGAAATACACAGTAGATATGTGAGTATATATTTTAATTTTATTAACCATTTATTTTAGTCAATAAAACTCTCATATGTCTACTCTTATTGATGTATAAAGGAGTATAGGATTGTTTCATTCAAACAAGGAAAAGAAAGGGAAAAACATGTTATATGGGAAGTAATAAAGGTATGTGTGTCTACTTATGATTAAATAATAAATAATTAAACATGTATCTTAGTCATCTACAATTTGTTTTTAACATAGGGTCCTCGCCAACTAGATTCAAAATAATGTGGTTTTTTATGTGATGAAATATATGAGAGATATTATTGAAGAAGTAAAAACTATCAAGAGAGATTTACTATGATAAATAGTAATATTTGACATTCTCAATCTTCTCAAATAACTGTGTTTATCATTTTCCACTTATCATCTTTTGATTATTTTTTTATTAACATAATCTATGTCTTTGATCACAGTTCATCAAAACATAATACTCTAAAGAAGAAATTGACGAGGTGCGATCGAGTGGGCAGAATGCATACAAGACTATATTTATGACTAGGTATGTACAGTCATACAATAACTTGATATATTCAGGAAGTGTTTGCATATAATGCATGTTACATAATATGGTCCTAATAGATATACCCTTGGGAAATATCATGATTATTAATTCATCAGTGAGTAGGGTTATGATGCATACTAAAAGCCTAGTTTTTGATATAAATATTTATTAGAAATAAAGAATCACATTGGTCAAATATCTACATTTATAATAAATGTAGTTGTCCATTTTAGTCTATATTGTAGATAACATGGTGTGCGGTGTCACACACAGAAGATCATGTTATCAAGTGTCTTATAAATTATAAATAATAGCTCACGACCAAAAATGGAAAGGGACAAACCATTAGTATGGTCGTAGTGTAATTAGGTATTAGTTTATCTTGACTGCATAATTGCACTAGTACACTTAGAGTGTATTGAGTAGGACCATTAAGACAAGTTCTTTTTATACTGACTTAATAAAAGAACGAGACCTTAGTTATTATGGAAGTGTGTGCTCTTAATCCTAATATAATAACAAGCACATATATTTAGTATTTATTTCTTTGACTTATCAAAGGGTGAGATTTAGTTCGATAAATCAATAGACCCAATAAGTTGGGAAATGATATTACTTATAGTGTGTGTTGTTGATTATAGAAGGAAACTGTGTCCTAGTCATCTAGGTTGAGAATGTCCCCAAGAGGAGCTCATAAGGATTGTCATGTTAAACCCTGCAGGTGGACTTAGTCCGACATGACAATAAAGTTGAGTGGTAGTACTCTTGGAACTAGATATTAATTAAGTGAGTTGTCAGTAACTCGTTTAATTAATGGACATTCGATATCTTAAACACAGGAAGACTAACAAACTCATGATAAGAAGAAGCCCAAAAATGTAATATGGGATTGGTGCGGTAGTGCAATAATAACTCTCTAGTGGAATGAGTTATTATTGATGAACTTGAGTTGTGTGTTTGGGGCGGACACGGGATACTCAAGCTCGTCGGGAGACCAAAACAAATTTCTCCTCTAGGTCCCTGTCGCAGCCTCAATAAAACCTCAAGTCCACATATATAAGAGCCCATCTTGGTGTCCAAGAGGGGGCCGACCCATGGCTTGGTGACAAAGCCATAGGGCCGGCCACATCTTTCTCTAAGGGGGTCGGCCCCTTGCTTTATGTCCAAGCAAGGAGGGGCCGACCACATAATTCAAAAGATAGGAGGGGTGTTTTGAATTTTTAAAATCTTCCCAGATATTTACAATTTGTAAAAGAGATATTTTAAAATTTATAAAACTTTCCTTATTTGAATTAGGCCATATGGTTTAAAAGAAAGTTATAAATTTTATTAAACTTTCCCTTTTTGTAACCTTCATGGTTTTTTAAAAAGAGAGTTATAAAATTTATAAAACTTTCCTTTTATGTAATCATGTTAAAAAAGAAAATTTTATTAGAGAGTTTTTAAATTTTAAAACATGGTTTAAAATTTTAAAACTTTCTTTTTTTTAACATCCACATTAGGAATTTTAAAAAAGAGAGCTTGTAAAATTTTATAAGAACTTTCCTTCTTTGCTTATAAAATTTTTACAAAATTATTTCTCCTTTTTTATAGGGCCGACCACCATTGCTTGGTGTCCAAGCAAGGGACCATCCAATAGATCTATCAAGGGGAGAAATAAGGAATTAAAAAGGAGGAAAGGAAAATTAAGAGGAAGATTTTATTTTTGGAAAAATTTTTCCTTATTTGTCTTGGGCAAGTATTATAAAAGAAGGGGAGGAGCATGATTTCTAAGGTTGAGCTGTAACGACCCGGCCCTTTGGCCTCTTGGGTGGCCCTTGTGGCGGCCCAACTGGCGGCCCTTATGTCGTTGGCCCATTTGACGACCTCTCATGTCGTCGACCGACGACTCTTTGGCTGTGTCGTTACTCACTAGGACTTTCCACCCCTGGCCAGTGGATTTTTGCCTCTCCCAAGATTCAAACTCTAAACCTCCAGGCTTAAGTATTAGAGTTTATGAATCCTGGTAACCAAGTGAGATGATCTCACTTGGTTACCAGGATTCATAAACTCTAATACTTAAGCCTGGAGGTTTAGAGTTCGAATCTTGGGAGAGGCAAAAATCCACTGGCCAGGGGTGGAAAGTCCTAGTGAGTAACGGCACGGCCAAAGGGTCGTGGTCGACGACATGAGAGGTCGCCAAATGGGCCGACGACATAAGGGCCGCTAGTTGGGCCGCCACAAGGGCCGCCCAAGAGGCCAAAGGGCCGGGCCATTACAATAAAAGTCGTCTTTTTATTGTAACGACCCGGCCCTCTTGGCCCATTTGGCGGCCTATTTGGCGACCCTAGGGTCGTCGACCGTCGGCCCTTATGTCGTTGGCCCATTTGGCGACCTCTCATGTCGTTGACCGACGACCCTTGGCCGTGCCGTTACTCACTAGGACTATCCACCCCTGGCAGTGGATTTTTGCCTCCCCCAGGATTCGAAATCTAAACCTCCAGGCTTAAGTATTAGAGTTTATGAATCCTGGTAACCAAGTGAGATCTCACTTGGTTACCAGGATTCATAAACTCTAATACTTAAGCCTGGAGGTTTAGAGTTCGAATCCTGGGGGAGGCAAAAGATCTCACTTGGTTACCAGGATTCATAAACTTTAATACTTAAGCCTGGAGATTTAGAGTTCGAATCCTGGGGGAGGCAAAAATCCACTGCCAGGGGTGGAAAGTCCTAGTGGGTAACGTCACGGCCAAGGGTCGTCGGTTGACGACATGAGAGGTCGCCAAATGGGCCAACGACATAAGGGCCGACGGTCGACGACCCGAGCGTCGCCAAATGGGCCAAGAGGGTCGGTTCGTTACAATAAAAAGGCGCCTTTTTATTGTAACGACCCGGCCCTCTTGGCCCATTTGGCGGCCCATTTGGCGGCCCATTTGGCGACTTCTCATGTCGTCGACCGTCGGCCCTTATGTCGTCGGCCCATTTGGCGACCTCTCATGTCGTCGACCGACGACCCTTGGCCGTGCCGTTACTCACTAGGACTTTCCATGTAACGACCCACCTTCTAACTACTAGGCTGTAAGGCGAATCGCTACATTACTGCTAAGCTATACTGTGCGGAAAGCTGGGCCAATTAAAAATTTTGCTAATTATCTGATTAATGTTAACTCTGATACTAACATTTGCTAAGCTGTTACTTTTCTTGATTCTATACATGCTAAAGGGTGTAACTCGGAGTCGTACACATGCTAGGGGAGGGATTTACAACTGGTAACACCCTCCGGATCGATCCACATACCGATCTGCTGATACATCGCTACTGCCCCCAGCTGGATCGGTCGGCAGACCGATCTAGGTGTGGCTGGATCGGTCGACAGACCGATCCAGGTAGGTCTGGATCGGTCGTCAGACCGATCCAGGCACCCGAAATCTCCTGGGACGCTACTGTCTCATGCTGGATCGGTTGGCTGACCGATCCAGGAGGATACAGTAGCGTACTGTATCCGTCTGGATCGGTCGGCTGACCGATCCAGTGGCACTGCCCAGGCTCTGATCGGTCTGGAGACCGATCAGAGTTCTGATTTCGGCCGGGAACTCTGATTTCAGCACTCTGGTGTGCCACAATACAATCTAACAACTACCTACTGCATAATAAACTATTCTAATAACATGTAGTAACAATTCTAAACTGGTTCATGGCATTTCACTCACTAAAACGCATTTTAACAACTTAACGTGCATGAAAATGACAGTATCAAACTAATAAACTGAAAGTGCTGAAAGTAAATGCTAAAGAGTTCTAATGCATAAATAAAGCTCGTTAGATTCCTAAGATCTTTCGTTCCAGTTCCACACACACCCATCCTCATCTGCATTGACCTCCAGCCTCCACTGCTAGTCCACTTTTCCTTTACCTTTGTCTGCAGTATAAGAAAAGTAGTATCTGTAAGCTTAAAGCTTAGTAAGAAACCATCTACCTCACAAAATCATGCATACGATGCAGTTATGATTTGAAAACATGTTATTCGAAAACATACTGGACAGGCTAGCATGGCATGGCATACAATCATATAAACATGGCATAGTGAACTAGTCATGGCATAGCATACAACCAATTATAAAGCTAACATAGAGAACTGAACTGAAATATAATACTGAGCTAAACTAACTAAACTAAAGCTGCAATCAAACTCAACTAGCATAACTGTTTTTGAGTTTTGAAAACTAATACATAATAAGTGAAAATAATAAACATGCTGTTGGGCCCGACAACTGTATTTGTTAACATCCCTACTAGACCCGGGTTGCAAGTCCCGAATTTAGCAGGTTTACTAGGTTATCGAACCTAGGGCGACTGTGGAGTCCAACCCAATGGATATCTAATCCAAGTGCAGTGCCACTGAAAATAAAATACTAATATCTATAGCTATCTGATATAACATCGTTTCTAGGTTATCGAACCTAGAGCTAGGTTATCTGAACCTAGAGGCGATTGTGGAGCCTACCCATTGGACCATAGTCCCATATAAGCTGTAGTGAGCAAAGTTACTAATTTAAATGCTACTAATGCATTTAACTGGGCTAATAAACATAACTGAAGGGTAATTAGCTAAACTAACCCCTTTTTCGAACACTTGGTGTGCTTCAACCCCTCTCTGCGTCAGGAAAGACACCTCTAGGCACCCAACCGCGTCTATGATCTCCAACTGAAGGAGAATAAACGTGTCCGGCCCATCTAAAGGTGCTAACTAAATTCCTAATCTTCGAGAAGGGTTGAAACACATCTTAGGTGCCGGAAACTACACATATAGCTAATAACTAATGCATATAAACAAACGGAGCTATTATACCGCAGGTGAGGGGTTTCTTACCTCGTACGCTAATTTCCTTACAAATCTACCCGCTAGAAATTCCGGTGAAGACGATTTCTCGACGATTCCCTCGCGTCCACGCGCTCTACTCGTGGAGGAATCTTCCTTGTGTTGAAATCGTTGCCGGATGGTGAACTTGGGACCTTTGGAGAAGATCCCTAGGCTCTTCTTGAATTGGCGCCGAGAGAATGAGGAAGAGAGGAGAGGGGCGGCGTGGATGGGTGTCGGGGAGAAGGATTGCCGAACCACAAATCTAAAAATAACCCAAACCAACCTAATTCTCCTATTTATATTAAGTGGTTCAATTGAACCAACTCTAATATAACTAAAATCGGTTCTCTTTTCTCTCAATATGGCCCGGCTGGTTCACCGGTTTCTAAAGCTAACTAATGGTTTAGCGGACCCGAGAGGTCCCGGGTTCGATTCCCGCTTAGACCGTTTTGCTTAATTAATTATTTTTGCTACTTACGCTACTCGGAAAATTCCGGAAAAATATCTAAAAATTCCAGAAAAATCATAGAAAAATTCTAAAATAAATTCGGGAATTTTTCGAGCTTTACATTCCACCCCTGGCAGTGGATTTTTGCCTCCCCCAGGATTCGAACTCTAAACCTCCAGGCTTAAGTATTAGAGTTTATGAATCCTGGTAACCAAGTGAGATCATCTCACTTGGTTACCAGGATTCATAAACTCTAATACTTAAGCCTGGAGGTTTAGAGTTCGAATCCTGGGGGAGGCAAAAATCCACTGCCAGGGGTGGAAAGTCCTAGTGAGTAACGGCATGGCCAAGGGTCGTCGGTCGACGACATGAGAGGTCGCCAAATGGGCCGACGACATAAGGGCCGACGGTCGACGACATGAGAAGTCGCCAAATGGGCCGCCAAATGGGCCAAGAGGGCCAGGTCGTTACATGAGCCTAGGCTAAATTCACATTTTGAAAATCTAGTAAAAGCTGGAATTTTAAAACCAATATTTTCCTAGAATTTTTAAAAGGAACAGGATGATTAAATAAGAGTTTTGAAGTAAGACCATGAATTTGAGAATCAACACCTATTCTACCCAACACATTCCTATTTGTCTTCTAAGCGAGCTGAACTCAAGTTCAGGTAAGGGCTTTGTGAAGATGTCAGTTAGGTTTGATTTTGACTCAACATAGTTGAGTTCAATATCACCCTTAGCTATGTGATCCCTTACAAAATTGTGCTTTACTTCTATATGTTTAGTCCTTGAGTGATGAATTGAGTTTTTTGTTAAATTTATTGAGCTTATATTATCAATTGAGATTTTTGTTTTATGATACTCCAGTTGATAGTCTTTAAGGGTATGCATCATCCATAGCAACTGAGATGTATATTCACCTAAGGCTATATATTCAGCTTCAGTGATAGATAAAGCAACACAGTGTTGCTTTCTACTTGACCAATTTACTAGGCATTGTCCTAGAAATTGACAGCTACCACTTGTGCTTTTTCTATCTAGCTTGCATCCGGCATAGTCTGAGTCAGAGTAGCCGGTTAGGTCAAGGGTGCCAGATCTAGGGTACCATAGTCCTACATTTAGGGTTCCCTTAACATACCTAAGGATTCTTTTGACAGGAGTTAAGTGAGACTCTTTTGCACAAGATTGGTATCGTGCACACATACCTACTGCGAAAATAATGTCTGGCCAACTCGTAGTTAGGTACAGTAGGCTTTCTATCGCACTTCGATAATATTTCAAATCTACTGATTTACCTTCTAAGTCTGAGTCAATTTTGGCATTTATAGCCATTGGTGTATTAATTATTTTTGAGTTCTCCATGCCAAATTTTCTAACTAATTCCTTAGCATATTTAGTTTGATAAATATAAATTCCATCTTTAGTTAGCTTAATCTGTAAACCTAAGAAGAAATTAAGTTCTCCTACCAGACTCATTTCGAATTTATTTTCCATTAGTTTGGTGAATTCTTTTAGAAATTTAGAGTTTGTGGAACCGAAATTAATATCGTCGACATAAATTTGGGCTATAAAAATGTCATTTTCTAAGGTTTTTACGAAAAGGGTTGGGTCTATTTGACCTTGGTTAAATCCTTTTGATATTAGATAATTGGACAAACGTTCATACCAAGCCCTAGGTGCTTGTTTTAGTCCGTATAGGCCTTTTTTAATCTAAAGACATAATTTGGTTGTTCTAAGTCCTCAAATCCTGGGGGTTGACCTATATACACTTCTTATTTAATAAATCCGTTTAAAAATGCGGATTTTACGTCCATTTGAAATAGCTTGAATCCCTTGTGTGCTGCATAGGCCAGCAACATCCTAATGGATTCAAGTCTTGCTACAGGGGCATAGGTCTCATCATAGTCTAACTCTTCTACTTGACTAAATCCTTTAGCTACTAACCTAGCTTTGTTTCTAACTATTTCACCTTGATCATTTAATTTGTTTCTAAAAACTCATTTAGTGTCAATTACGGATTTATTAATGGGTTTAGGCACTAATTACCAGACCTGATTTCTTTCAAATTGGGCCAATTCTTCTTGCATTGCTAGAGTCCAATCTGGGTCTGGTAGGGCTTCTTCTATGGTTTTGGGTTTGATTTTTGAAATCAGGGCTATTTGACTCTAGTTTCTATAGGATGACCTAGTTCTGACTCCTAAAGTTGGGTCACCCAAAATTTGGTCAGATGGGTGATTTGTGCTTATTCTTGTTGGTCGTATACCATTTGAATTGGTAATTTGTTCTTCAGATTCAATAGGTTCAGGTTAAATGTCATCATCTTCTCTGTTTATTGGGTTAGCATTTTCTGTATTTTCATTTTCATTTATTGTGTTGGGTAATTTATTCTCTTCATCAAATATTATATTTATTGTTTCTTCTACTTTTAGGGTATTTTTGTTATACACTCTATATGCTCTACTGGTTGTTGAATACCCTAAAAATATTCCCGGGGTTGTTTTTGATGTAAATTTCCCTAAGTAGTCTTTAGTGTTCAAAATAAAGACTTTACACCCAAACACTTTTAAATAGTTTAAGTTGGGAATTTTATTATAATAAATTTCATAGGGTGTTTTATTTTGAAATATGTTAATTAAAATCCTATTTTGAATGTAACAGACTATATTAACTGCTTCAACACAGAATTGATTAGATAGTCTATATTCGTTCAACATGGTCCTAGCAGCTTCTTGTAGGGTTCTGTTTTTACGTTCTACTAAACCATTTTGTTGAGGGGTCCTAGGGCAGGAGTATTCATGTTTGTACCCATTTATTTCACAAAATTCAGTAAAGTTGTGATTCTCAAATTCTCCTCCATGGTCGCTTCTGATTCTTTTTATTTGAGTGTCTTTTTCATTTTCTATTAGTTTACAAAAATTACAGAAGACTTCAAAGGTTTCATCTTTTATCTTTAGAAATTTTACCCAGGTGAACTTGGAGTAGTCATCGATTATAACTAAGCAATACTGGTTCTTGCTTAGTGACTTGGCTCTATGTGAATCAAATAGGTCTAGGTGAAGGAGCTCAAGTAGACAAGTGGTTCTAACTAAATTGGTTGACTTGTGGGTTGACTTGGTTTGTTTTCCTTGTTGACATGCATTACAGATTGAGTTTTCAATAATTTTTAATTTGGGCAACCCTTTAACTAGTCCATTTTGACTCATTTTTGAAATGAGTCTAGTGTGAGTGTTACCTAATCTTCTGTGTCACAACTCAGTTTCCTCTTGTTGTGTTAGAAAACACTTTATTTAGGATGTTGGTAGATAAATGGTGTAGACATTATCTTTCCTAGTGCCCTTAAGTATGATTTTTGGATTTTCAATATGTTTAACTATACATTCAGACTTGGTAAAATTAACTGAGTAACCAGTATCGCATAATTGGCTTATACTTAATAAATTAAAATTGAGATTTTCAACTAATAAAACTTTTTGAATAATAAAATCAGAGTTAAGTTCGATATTACCTTTTCCAATTACCTTAAGTTTACTGTCGTTACAGAACGCAACCGATCCTAGGTTCTTTAGTTTGAGCTTAGTAAATTTCAATTTATCTCCAGTCATATATCTGGAGCATCCATTGTCCAGTATCCATTGATCTAATTCCTACACATAAAGTAGTTGAATTGGATTTTTCCTCTGTGATAAAAAAATAGCTTAATTAAGGTAAACTCCCTTAATTTTCAATTTTACCTAATCTATGTTAACTATCAGTTAATCCTATGGGGGATTGTTAGATGGTTTGAATAATTAAAACATTAATCTTAAGGGTTTTGAGTTAATTAAGAAAAAAATTTAAGTTAATTGAATTTTGAAAAATATTTTAAGTTAATTATTTTAAAAAAATATTTTAAGTTAATTATTTAAAAAAATATTTTAAGTTAATTGAAATTAAGTTTTATTTGAAAATATAATATTAATTATGAATTTGAATTTGAATTAATTATGAATTTAATTTTGAATTTCAATTCCTTAGTCATCTCACCCGATCTAAATTTTCAATCAGGGACTCCTATAATTTTTGTGAGATGAATTGAGGTTCAATTTTAGGATTATGTTTAACTTTGTGTTAGATTCAGGTTTAGCTTTGGGTTCAACAAGTAAGCATTCTTTGGATAAACTTCTGGGCTATGGTGAGTCACAAGGAACTCATTAAAGTAACCATGCCTTCGAGGTTTTTCCAAATAGACCTACCCATTGAACTTAATACTAAACCTTGGTCTAACTAGTTATGATCCATTTAAGGGTAGCTTCGGTCAGTTCCATTTGGCCAAATGCACCAGGTCGAAGCCATATCTTCCTAGACATGCGATGCTCAAGCTTCCCTAACGTACTATCATCAAAAAATTTCACCAGTATTGTGGGTCAAGTTAAACCTAGCCTATTTTATCTAACCTTAATTACCCTATCGGGTAGTCTACTCTTGTTTACCCATTTCGGGTAGATTAAGTTTGGTTACCCAGTCGGGTAGTTTAGTTGTGGGTGCCAGCTATTATGGATCCTCCTTCTATTTTTAATTGAATTTATAATGTTAAATTTTAATTTCGAATTCTGATTGAATTTTAAATTTTTAATTTAATTTTGAATTTTGAATTTTAATTTTGAATTTTTAATTGAATTTTGAATTTAATTGAGAATTTTCAATTTTAATTGAGAATTTTTAATTGAATTTTGAATTTTGAATTTAATTTTTAATTGAATTTTGAATTTAATTTTAATTTAATTTAAATTTAGTTTTATTTTAATCATTTTTCTTCTAGCTCCCCCTAGATCATAGCCTCGATATGGTCTATCGAGGTCATGTATTTGATCCTTAGGAACCCAATATTGTCCAAGTCCAACTTGATTGATCAGGTTGGACTTGACAACCCATGCTTGGACCATTTTTCTATTTGTTCTTTGTATGAGAGATAAATAAGATTTATACTTCTTTTTCAATTTGTATCCTAGTCTAGTTCGATTGTAGATTGTCCTTTGTGTTCCAAGAATCAAGTCAAGATTCTTGGACCCCAAGGAAAATCATTCTAAGGTTGTCTTCAAATCCTTGACTTGACTTTTCAGGTTGGAATTTTCTTCCTCAAGTTTTTGAACTTGAGTTGAGATTCAAGTCTGAACTGGATAAGTCAAGGATTCGTTATTAGTCGTTTCTTTAAGGAGTGTTACCTCCTTCAGAAACGACTTGATTCGAATTTTGGACTTAGCTACTTTATTCATTAAATAATTAATTAAGTTATATAAACGATTTTTACTTACAGAGGGGTATGGCCCTTCGGAAATGGATGCGGATCCGTGGCTTCTCTCGGACTTGGCTTCCGATTCATCCTCGCTTCCGGATTTGTTGGTGTAGTCCCGGGCTGCCAACACGAGAAAATTCGTATGCTCGAGTTCTTCGTTGTCGGATTCCTCAGAAGAAGACTCGTCCCATATTGCTTTCAAGGCCTTCTTGTAACACCCATAGGGTTTCTAGCAATTTCATATAGTACCATGGTTAAAAAATATAGGCCTTATGTGAATATTAGTAAAAATAAAATAAAATGGAATTAAAAAGAGGCAAGACCAAGGCTTGTACCTTGAACCTCTAGTTAGAAGCATGAATAGTGTAACCAATAGACCAAGAAGAGCTATTATTAGAAAGGGAAGGGACAATATAATTAAGAGTAAGAAAAGGTTCTCTTCCACTTAGAAGGAAAAGTTGGAATTGCCTTCTTCCCCTCAAATAAAGAGATGATTATTGACCAAGGTTGTATTTATAGCCTTGATCGGGGCGCCTGTAAGGGTTTCAAGTGCCTAGAGTGGGATAAAAAGTTATCCCCAATAGAACAGTCAAAAACCACACGATTGTGGATAAAAACAGGGTTTCAGGTGTCCGGACTGTTCCGGGCGCCCCCAGTCTGGGTGCCCTGGGTGGGAAAAGCTAACAGCGTTGTCTTTTTTAGCCCAGGTCTTCTGCTCTGGCTCCGTTCACCTCGGTTCGGCTTTTTCGCTCTGTCTTCACTCATTTGGATGATCTCGACCATCAGGAATAGGGCTCACCCGAACTCAACTTTCGGCCTTCTCAAGCAACCTTCCGCTTCGGCTTCTCGTCCCTCGGAAATGTCACATGCCTCCTTCTCGTTCGCCCGTGTACTCTTCTGCAGTACCTCGTCCCTCAGACGCACCAAGCCCGTTGGCTCTCTCCCGTGCCATCCTTCTCGCTAGCCGAGTCTTTTGCTCGACTTCCTATGCTCCTAAGCTCTTACACACTTAGACACAAGATTTAAATATCACAGGATCTAACTTAACTTGTTGATCACATCAAAACAACCTTGGGGTTCCAACAATGCTAATGCCTGCTGATATGGGTTAGGTTTCATGGGTCCCCGATAAGAAGGGGAAAGGATATAACCAAACAGAGAAGGTAGGCTAATATCGGGCGGGATATACCTCAAAAGAAGGTAGGTTTGTATCGACCGAAATATGCCTCCAAGGAGGAAGACCCATATCAATTGGCATATACCTCAAAGGAGGTAGGATAAATATCGGCCCGGATATACCTCAAAAGGAGGTAGGTTTGTATCGACTGAAATATGCCTCCAAGGAGGAAGACCCATATCAATTGGCATATACCTCAAAGGAAGTAGGCTAATATCGGCCGAGATATACCTCAAAAGGAGATAGGTTTGTATCGACCGAAACATGCCTCCAAGGAGGAAGACCCATATCAATTGGCATATACCTCAAAGGAGGTAGGCTAATATAGGCCGGGATATATCTCAAAAGGAGATAGGTTTGTATCGACCGAGATATGCCTCAAGAAGGAAGGTCAATATCGGCCGGGATATACCTCAAAGGAGGTAGGACAATATCGACCGAAACATGCCTCCAAGGAGGAAGACCCATATCAAGTGGCATATATCTCAAAGAAAGTAGACCAGTATCGACCGGGATATACTTCCAAGCGAGTAGACTAGTATCGGCCGGGATATACTTCCAAAGCGAGTAGACTAGTACCAATCGAGACATGCCCCCAAGAAGGAAGGTTAATATCAGCCAGGTTGACTAATATTTTGAAAAGATATTTGATAAAATGTAGCCCAATGATAGTTAAAATAATAAATAAAGGAGCTCGGACGAACACTTCCTCAGGAACCTCACGAGAGGTAATAATAATTGGTCAAACCTAGCCAGACCCAGTTCCGACTGAGACAAGAAATATTAGTACATTAAGCTATCTCTGATGTAGCAGAAACAGGAGAGGCGAATAGGAAGGATAGGAACACTTTGAAAACAAGATGGTAGGATAGAAGAGAAGTGATATTACAAATAAAGTAGTTCCTAAATATGTTTGCAGTATATGATTGCATAACCAGTGTTATATATTTTGGCGGGAAATGTGTTTTCAGACCGTTTTGCAGGTGCTAGACGACAAAGAAGGTACATCTGGGGTATGAAGAAGATTCCTTAAAAAGTCATTCACCACAAGTACACAACTTACATCATCTTATAACAAACTCTAACAAACCGGGGTCCACTTCATGACTACGGGGGTTATATGTGTTGGTTGCTACTCGGAAAACCTAGAGGTTCCACTGTACAAAAATTTTGTACAAAGGTCTGAACCTTTTCCTAGCTACCATGTGTTCTTTTAAATTAAATTTTGGATCGCCTGCGGAACTTAACACGTTTGATCCAAAACTTAATATATTTGTTCTTTTAGGTTTAGACTTGGATCTCCTGCGGAACTTAACACGTTCGATCCAAATCACCTAAGTTATTAATTCCATTAAATATTAATTTCCATAATTGGTTCCCAGTACTGACGTGGCGAGGCACATGACCTTCTTGGATATGGGAACAACCACCACCAACTAGACAAAACCTTTTAAGGAAAGCTAATATTTAATTTCCTAAAATAACTTTAGGTTAACCGAAAGGAACAATCAAATCACAAGGAAAAGAAGAAAACATAAGAACACTACATCGAAAATAAATTCGAAATACTAGAATCGTAAGCCTCTTGTATTTGGTATTATTTCCAAAAATAACTAGTATGATGCGGAATGGAAAAATTACTAGTTATACCTTTTAGAAAGACCTCTTGATCTTCTACCGTATTCCTCTTCTAACCTCGGACGTTGTGTGGGCAACGATCTTCCAAGATGAGAAATCACCTAAGCACCTTCTTCTCCTCCTTGCTAGGTTCGGCCAAAACAAAAGCTTCACCAAGGATGAAGAATAACACCAACCAAGCTCCAAGGGATGCAAGCTTTCTCTCCTTCTTCTTCTTCTTCTCCAAGTAGTATCCGGCCACAACAAAAGCTCCAAGCAAGAGATAGGTTTCGGCCACCACAAAGAGGAAGAGAGGAAGGGAGGATGGCCGACCACAACACCAAGGAAAAGAGGGAGAAAATAATAGAAGTTGTTACCCATGAAGGCACCCCAACCCCTTTTTTTATATTCCTTGGCTTTGGCAAATAAGGAAATTTATTTATAATAAAATTTCCTTAACTTTCCTTGACAATAATTAATTAAGAAAAATTAAATAAAATTTCCTAATTAATTGTATGTGGCCGACCACCTCATATAGAGCAAATAAGATAATTTTAAATCAATAATTAAAACTTCCTTATTTGTCTTTGGAAATTTTAAAAAATAAAATTTCCCTTTAAAATCCCTTCATGGTTGATAAAAAGAAATTTCTATAATTTTAATTTTTCAACATGTGAATAATTTTCAAAGAGAAAAAATAAAATATCTTTCCAATCTACAAATAAGGAAAGAGATCTAATCTCTTTCTTTAATCTTTTGTAGATCCTTTTTAAGAGAGATATTTTAATTTTAATTCTCTTTAATAAATTATATCTTCCACATAATAAAAATTAAAAATTAAAATTCTTTTTAATTTAATGGGGGCCAGCCACCTAAGCTTGGGTTCAAGCTAGGGTCGGCCACCCATGAATCAAGGCTTGGCCAGCCCTAGCTTGAACCACAAGCTATCTTGGCCGGCCCCCTTATCATGGGTATGAAGGTGGGTATAGGTGGGTATAGTACTCTATAAATAAGAGGCTACGATAAGGACCGAGAGGAGGAATTGGTTTTGGTCTCCCGATAAAATTAAGCATCTCGTGTTCACCCCGAACACACAACTTAATTTTATCAATAATAATTCATTCCACTAGAGAACTATTATTGAACTACCGCACCAATCCCAAATTACATTTTGGGCTCCTTCTTATTATGAGTGTGTTAGTCTCCCTGTGTTTAAGATAACAAATGTCCACTAATTAAGTAAGTTACTGACAACTCACTTAATTAATATCTAGCTCCAAGAGTAGTACCACTCAACTTCATCGTCATGTCGGACTAAGTCCACCTGCAGGGTTTAACATGACAATCCTTATGAGCTCCTCTTGGGGACATTCTCAACCTAGATCACTAGGACACAGTTTCCTTCTATAATCAACAACACACACTATAAGTGATATCATTTCCCAACTTATCGGGCTTATTGATTTATCGAACTAAATCTCACCCATTGATAAATTAAAGAAATAAATATCAAATATATGTGCTTGTTATTATATTGGGATTAAGTGCACACACTTCCATAATAACTGAGGTCTTTGTTCCTTTATAAAATCAGTATAAAAGAAACGACCTCAAATGGTCCTACTCAATACACTCTATGTGTACTAGTGTAATTATATAGTTAAGATACTAATACCTAATTACACTACAACCTTCCAATGGTTTGCTCCTTTCCATCTTGGTCGTGAGCTACTGTTTATAATTTATAAGGAACCGATAACATGATCTTCTGTGTGTGACACCACACACCATGTTATCTACAATATAAATTAATTGAACAATTACATTTATCATAAATGTAGACATTTGACCAATGTGATTCTTATTTCTAGATAAATGTTTATACCAAAAGCTAGGCTTTTAGTATACATCCTAACAATATGAAGTGGTATAAAAAGGGGAATCCTCTCCGTTGGCTAGGTAAGTTCACATCATTGCGCACATTCATAACCCTAATTGCTTAACTACTGTTCATTCTTCTTCCTCCTTCTTCCACATCAATGGCGATTACTAACTTGAGCGTCGGAGGGCCTAGCCAGGGATTCCCACCCCGGTCTTAGGTCACTGACGGTAGTGTCGGTTGGTCTCCTATGCGCAGGGAGCCTTGGGAGGTCCGAAGGCGGTATTCTTCTATTGGATCTCCTCATCACCATTTGCATCTTGCCTCGAGAGGATATTTGGGGGCTTCATCTTCTTGGATCCACTTTGGGTTTCTCGGATCGGCATTCTCTAGGCATTATTCTTCATCAGCGGTGGGTTTCTTTCTCCTGGATCTCCGTCTTGTCCAGCTTCTCAGACAGGATCAAATTTGGCGCCGTCTGTGGGAAATTTCACCTGAATCTGAGACTACAAGATGGAAGAGGCCGGAAAATCAAGCCTACTCACTATTAGTCATGAGGATCTGGATTTCCTCATCAATTCTCACGTACATAAAGCCTTACAACAACAACAACAACAACAACTTCAGGCTCACACTAGGGCTACTCTACCAACAGCTCATAATCCAGCGATTTCAACTACTGAGCATCGGAAAGGAAAAGAGCCGGAAGAGGAGGAACATGCGTATTTTCCCCCAGTCGTTGTTTCTCCGACAAGATGTCCACGAGCCTTTCTTCGCACTCCCATGGAGCAGGGGGGTCGAAGGCCCGTGTTTCAGGAATCCTCTGGCGAAGTACCTGATAGAGAAAAGCGTAAGATCAAAATGATAACTAGTGATAGCTCGCCAAAAAAAGTCATCTCTCCATTCTCTCAGAGTGTATTGGATGATCCGCTTCCTAAGCGGTATCAAAATCTTCAAATCAGCGAGTACACTGGAACAACAGATCCAGAAGATCATCTATTGAAATTTGAGAATGTAGCATTATTGCAATAATTTTCTGATGGGGTGAAATGTCGGATGTTTCTTACTACCCTCAGAGGAGCCGCACAACACTGGTTTAAAAGACTACCAGAGAAGTCTATTCGAAAATTCAAAGACTTCAAGAAAGTTTTTCTACACCATTTTTCCAGCAACAAGAGGTATTATAAGAATCCTTGGAGTCTATTTTCAATTAAGCAAGCATCCAAAGAGTCCAACCGAGCTTACATCAAAAGGTTCAATCAAGTAGCTATTGATGTACCTAATGCTACCACTGAAATATTAGTAAGCGCTTTCTCTCAGGGTTTAAATAATAATGATTTCTTTAAAGATTTAGTGAGAAATCCTCATGTTAATTTTGATTCCTTGATTGAGCGTGCTACCAAATTCATTAATGTGGAAGAAGCTCAAGCCGCTCGAAGGAAGGAGGGTGTTACCTCTTCTCCTATCCAGGTTAAGGAGAAAGCTCCAGCCCTTGTTCCTCCACCAAGAGGGCCTATAGCAACTCATTCACCTCACTGTCAACTAGAATATTGCCCACAGGTTGTACAACATGTGGAGATACAGCCAGAGGCACCAAGGAGATGGTGCACTTATCATAAAACTAGCAGTCATCATACTGAAAACTATTTTTTTTAAGAAATAAACGAGCTAATAGGGAGCATTATCAGAGGCAAAATTATTATCGGCAGCAGTACCCTAGACAGCAAAGTCCGCTCAAGTTGGAATATCATCCGGTCGAGCCTCGGCAGGATGCATTGCCCATCCCGGTCGGTACAAGTCAAGTATCAGAAAAAGCTCCTTCTGAAGCCATGACAACTCGACAAGAAGAAAACAGGAGTAATGCAGTTCGGGGAAATATTAATATGATTGCAGGCGGGCCCACTAATGGGGATTCTAATAGGGCTAGGAAAGCACATGCCCGAAGACTAGAAATTCATGCTGTAGGATGTAGCATGGAGCAAGCAGCCGGTCCCAAAATCAGTTTTGGACCTAGAGATCTCGAGGGGGTAGAAATACCCCATGATGATGCCCTGATCATTAAAGAAATGATAGCCAACTACGCTATTTCTCGTACCTTCATAGACACGGGCAGTTCTGTCAATATTATATTTAAGAAGGCTTTCGATCAACTACAGATTGACCCGAGTGAACTTCAACAGATGGTCACTCCCCTATATGGATTCACGGGTAATGAAGTGCAACCGTTGGGACAAATAAAGTTGGTCATATCTCTAGGAGAGGAGCCTCTGATGAGAACAAGAAGATCTTATTTCATAGTGGTAGATGCCCCATCCTCTTATAATGTGATACTGGGTCGGCCTGCCTTGAACGAGTTTAGGGCAGTCGTTTCTACTTTTTGTCAAAAAAATTAAATTTCCCGTTGATGATCAAGTTGGGGAGGTGCGAGGTGATCAGAAGATAGCCCGAAAATGTTATGTAGAGATAGTTCGGGCTGAAGCTAACACTGCCCGAAAGATTCAAAGAATGGAAGTTAATGTCATTCAAGAGAAGCAGCCTGTTCTGGTTTATGAAGAAAAGGAAGAAGTTCAGATCCAAACCGGTCAGCCTGAAGCTACTACGTATATTGCAGCTGACCTTGATCCCAGTCTAAAAGCTGAATTGATACAATGTCTAAAGAAGAATAATGATGTATTTGCCTGGACGCCTAAATAAGTCTCGGGCGTTTCCCCTACAGTCATGGAGCATTCCATACATGTCTTCCCAGATGCCCGCCCGGTCATGCAAAGAAAGAGGAATTTTAGTGCGGAACAGAACCAAATCATCAAAGAAGAGATAACTAAACTTATGGAGGCTGGTTACATCAGGGAAGTACAATTTCCTAGCTGGTTAGCTAATGTAGTGTTAGTCTCTAAGCCAGGAAACAAATGGCGAGTGTGCATTGATTTCCGAGATCTCAACAAGGTTTGCCCAAAATATTATTATCCATTACCCAGAATCGATCAACTGGTAGACTTCACTGCTGGATGTGAGTACATTTCTATGCTAGACGCTTATCAGGGCTATCATCAGGTTCCCTTAGCTAAAGAGGATCAAGAAAAGGTCAGTTTCATAACATCTGAAGGTACTTATTGTTATAATGTTATGCCCTTCGGATTAAAATGTTAGTGAGTCAATCATTAGATGATTGTATTATGGACTTGTTGTATCATATTCTTATATAAATAAAGGTATTTGTTTTTGGTTATTTTACTTGTATTAGTGCCAAATAAACTAAGTATAATAGCGTCCTTGAGTAGAAGGTTCTCACCTATATCAATCGGTTAGTTGAACCGATAGTGAGATGATATAGGGAACACTACTCTTAATCATTCCTAGTCGAGTATTAATATTCAGGGACAATGTTAATGCAATAAGACTAGCATGTAGGTCAACTCGATGACTTAATCTCACAAGTCATGGATATAGAGATATCAAGTTGACACATGGGTATGCATTGGAGAATGTATACTGAATGACCCGCCATGAGAAAGTATCATGGATCGTTATATGAGTGTCATATACTTTCTCATGTGGCTATTAGTATGACTACTAGTCCTTAGACCTGAAGTCACCATGGTTCCCTACATAAGGAGTTATGTACTTTGGTTTCGTCAAACGTCACCCGTAACTGGGTGGACTATAAAGGCGATTACTGGGTATGTAACGAATTATGCAGAGGGATGTGAGTGATGTAGATGGGATCTATCCCTCCTATATGATGGGAGCGACATCGATATTCTTGCTAGAGTGAGACCACGAAGTGCATGGTCATGCCCAAATGAGTCAATATGAGATATTGAGCTCATTTGATTTAGTGAGTCTACTTGGAGTTCAAGATTTAGATTGATTAGAGGATGACATGGTCTATGCCTCACATTGATCAATCTAGATGTCTTGGATAGAAGGACACTTGTCATATATTATGAGGAGTCACAATTAGTAGTCACAAGGTGATGTTGGATCTCAACATTCTTGTAACTTGGGTAGTAATGATGTGTTGCTAGATACCGCTCATAACTTATGCTCCTAAATGGGTTTAGGGGCATTTCCAACCTTACAAGAACCTATAGGGTCACACACTAAGGACAATTAAATGGAGATTAGGTTCATATGATGAACCAAGAGGGTTAGATTCATTTGATGAATCAAATTGGATTAAGAGTAATCCTAATTGGGCTAATTGAGTTGGACTCAAGTTGATTCATGTGTTCAATGAGTCTAATTTAGATTATGACTCATTGAATCAATTTAATTAAATGAATTAGACTCATTATATTAAATTAGCTTGAATTAAATGGTTGGATTAGATCAACCATGAGAGAGATTAAGTCAAGTTTGACTTGACTTGAGAGGAAGATGAAGAGTCAAGTTTGACTTGACTTTATGCCACCTCATTGGTGAGTTGGCATTGAGTGGGCCAATGATGATGCTCCACATCATCATGGTTGCTTAAGTGGGATGCCACCTCATGGGAGTTACCAAGAGTTGTGACTCTTGGCATTCCATGGAGGTTACTACATCTCTTAATGTGGCCGGCCACATCAATGGATGAATAAGTTTCATTTTGTGAGTAATTCTCATTCATTCCTTCATCTTCTTCCTTGCTCCATTTTCTTCTCTCCCTCTCCTTCTCTCTTGGCCGAACATCATCTAGGTGCTAGCACACCTATTGTTTGGTCTTCTCCACCTAATTAGTTCGTGTGGATACTTCTAGAGAGTTGTCTACTTTGACAACTTGAGATCCGGCATCTCCTTGGACGAGCGGGATACGAAAAGGGCACGCATCGAAGGTATAAAGGGTTTCCTCTTTGTAAATCTAGTGTAGATCTAGATTAGAAACTCGTACTCGTATTTTTGTTTTATTTCTACTTCGCACGGATCCGGTGGCTTGGGGCTTCGGGGTTTCCGTGACGCGAAAAAAGCGGTTTTCGCGGTCCGAAAAACCCAACATAAAAAATGCAGGGCTTATGAATAAGGTTTTCCAGAAGCAGATAGGAAGAAATATGGAAGTATATGTTGATGATATCTTAATTAAATCACTTCAAGCTGTTGATCTGTGCAGAGATGTAGAGGAGACCTGCAAGACATTAAGACAATATGGGCTCAAGTTAAATCCGAACAAATGTTTATTCGGAGCGAAAGGGGGAAAATTCCTAGGATATATGGTGTCCGAACGGGGGATAGAAGCCAACCCGAGAAAAGTCAAGGCACTTCAGAACATGGAGCCGCCGCGTAACATGAGAGAAGCTCAAAGACTGACCGGTCGGATTACAGCCTCGTCTAGGTTCATTTCTAGGTCGGTCGATCGTAGCTTCCATTTCTTTAAAATACTCAGAAAGGCCAATAAATTTTAGTGGAATGAGGAATGTGATAAGGCTTTCCAAGAGTTAAAAGATTATTTGTCTACTCTCCCTATATTAGCTAAGCCTATAGTAGGAGAAACTCTTTGGGTCTATTTGTCGGCTAATGAAAACGTCGTAGGCTCTGTATTAGTCAGACAAGAAGGAAAAGAACAACAACTGTATATTTTTCTAGTCATTTATTAAAAGGAGCTGAGTGTAGATATACTACACTAGAGAAATTGGCTTATGCACTAGTATTGACCGCTCGGAGGTTGCGCCCATATTTCTTAGCACATGAAATTATTATATTAACCAACAGTACTCTCGGACGGGTGTTACTCAACCCAGAGGCATCAGGTCGACTGATCAAATGGACCACTGAACTTGGTGAATATGACATACAATATCAACCCTGCTCAGCCATCAAGGCACAAGCTCTAGCAGATTTCATTATAAAAGTCCAAGGCCCTGAGGAAGAAAGCATCTGGAAAGTTTTTGTAGATGGCTCCTCAACTAGACAGGGCAGTGGAATTGGTATTCTTCTTATATCTCCAAGAGAAGATAGACTTCAACTCTCTATCAGATTGAATTACAGAGCTACTAACAATGAAGCAGAATATGAAGCTTTGATAACTGGATTGCAAGCCGCTCGGCATATAGGGGCAGCTCGAGTACTCATTTATTCTGATTCTCAATTAGCATCCCAACAACTATCAGGTAATTTTGAAATTAATAATGACAGGCTCAAGCTATATGCTGAGGCATTCGATAAGTTGAAGTCCCAGTTTCAATAAGTAAATATATAAAAAATTCCTCGAGCTGAGAATCAGGTAGCAGATGAATTGGTCAAGCTGGCCTCTGCTATAGTGCCATGGAGTCTAGATCGGCCAGTAGAACAAACTCTGATAATATCTTGTATCGAAAGACAAGCTGACATAGAAATTCAAGGTGACTGGAGAGCTCAAATCATATTGTATCTACAGCAAGGTACTCTTCCGAGTAATACAGAACAAGCAAGGGTATTTAAGAAGAGAGCTACTCAGTACACTATGGTAGGAGAACAATTATATAAAAGAGCTTTTTTTAGACCTTTGCTCAAGTGTATCGGCACAGAAGATATACAATTTATTCTACAGGAAGTGCATCAAGGTTCATGTGGTAGTCATATAGGAGAGAGATCCTTGGCCCGTAAAATCTTATTAGCAGGGTATTTCTGGCCTACTTTATACGAAGATGCCAACAAGTTGGAAAGAACTTGTATGTCTTGCCAAAAACATCAAAATATTTCACATCATCTCACACAGTTGTTGAAAACCTCTATAGTCTCATGTCCCTTCGATCAATGGGGCATGGATATAGTAGGCTCATTTCCTATGGCGGTTGCACAAAGAAGGTTTTTATTGGTAGCAGTGGATTATTTTTCCAAATGGGTAGAAGCAGAACCACTTGCCCGGATTACTGAAGATGCAGTTATTAAATTTTTATGGAAAAATATCATATGCAGATTTGGCATTCCTCATAAATTAGTCTCTGATAATGGAAGGCAATTTCAAGGAGATAGAATTTTAGCTTGCTGCAAAAGTTATGGTATTACTCAAGCTTTTACCTCTATGGCTTATCTGCAAAGTAATGGGCAAGCGGAAGTAACCAATAGAGAAATTATAAGGGGTTTAAAAACCAAGCTGGATCATGTCGGAGGAAGCTGGGTAGATGAATTACCAAACGTTCTTTGGGCATACCGTACTACACCTCGAGAAGCTACAGGAATCACGCCCTTTCAATTAGTCTATGGGGGAGAAGCAATAGTTCCCATTGAGGTGGGAATAGAATCTGATAGAAGACAATTATATGATGCAGACAATGAGGGTCGTCGACTCATGAAGCTGGATTTGATAGAGGAAATTAGAGATAAAGTTGTTGCTTATCTAGTATCATACCGACAACGAATGAGACAAAATTACAACAAAAGGATCATCCCCAGATTTTTTCAAGTAGGAGATTTAGTATGGAAGCGTATCAAACCTGTCGGGGATGTCAGTAAGTTGGCACCACAATGGGGAGGACCCTACAAAGTGGTGAAAAAGCTCGCATCAGGCTCATATTATCTCTAAGATACTGAAGGAAGAATTCTGGAACGTCCCTGGAGTGCCAATCATTTACAACCTTACCGGACTTAACAAGACCATGCTACTTAAGAATATGTCAGAAGGAACAAATCATAATTATCTGAAGTAAGTTCCCGATGAAAAGAAGACAAGTATCCTTATAGTTCATGTACTACATTTCTTTCAATAAATGCAATACAAAGCAAATATCGCCACAAAAATAAATGTGATGCATACAGATTGATAAGTATTGGCAAAACCTTTATAATCTCTTTTCGAGCAATCAACAGTGGGAAATCTTAAAGATCTATTCAGCTCCCCTAAGAAAAATCCAGAAAAAGGTCAGTACAAACAACATAAATTGGTATAATAATATAGTCGATCGGGAAATCTCATGAAGTAACTCGGACGGGTCTTCATGGGAGGAACCAGAGACTTTAAACCATCACAGAACATAGTCGATCGGGAAATCTCATGAAGTAATTCAGACGGGTCTTCATGGGAGGAACCGGAGACTTTAAACAATCACAGAACATAGTCGATCGGGAAATTTCATGAAGTAACTCGGACGGGTCTTCATGGGAGGAACCGGAGACTTTAAACCATCACTGAACATAGTCGATCAGGAAATTTCATGAAGTAACTCGGACGGGTCTTCATGGGAGGAACCGGAGACTTTAAATCATCACAGAACATAGTAGATCGGGAAATTTCATGAAGTAATTCAGACGGATCTTCATGGGAGGAACTGGAGACTTTAAACCATCATAGAACATAGTCGATCGGGAAATCTCATGAAGTAACTCGGACGGGTCTTCATTGGAGGAACCGGAGACTTTAAACCATCACAGAACATAGTCGATCGGGAAATCTCATGAAGTAACTCGGACGGGTCTTCATGGGAGGAACCGGAGATTTTAAACCATCACGGAACATAGTCGATCGGGAAATTTCATGAAGTAACTAGGACGGGTCTTCATGGGAGGAACCGGAGACTTTAAACCATCACAGAACATAGTCGATCGGGAAATCTCATGAAGTAACTCGGACGAGTCTTCATGGGAGGAACCGGAGACTTTAAATCATCACAGAACATAGTCGATCGAGAAATCTCATGAAGTAACTCAGACGAGTCTTCATGGGAGGAACCAGAGACTTTAAACCATCACAGAATATAGTCGATCGGGAAATCTCATGAAGTAGCTCGGACGGGTCTTCATGGGAGGAACCGGAGACTTTAAACCATCACAGAACATAGTCGATCGGGAAATTTCATGAAGTAACTCGGACGGGTTTTCATGAGAGGAACCGGAGACTTTAAACCATCACAGAACACAGTCGATCGGGAAATCTCATGAAGTAACTCGGACAAGTCTTCATGGGAGGAACCGGAGACTTTAAACCATCACAGAACATAGTCGATCGAGAAATCTCATGAAGTAACTTGGATGGGTCTTCATGGGAGGAACCGGAGACTTTAAACCATCACAGAACAATAGTAGATCGGGAAATCTCATGAAGTAACTCGGACAGGTCTCCATGGGAGGAACTGAATGTTAGGATCCTTCGTACGGAGGCTAGAGAGGGGGGTGTGAATAGCCGACCCCAAATTCGCTTTCTTTCTACAAATCGAGTTAGCAACGGAAATAAAACAGTAGAAAGGAAACGGTGAGAAGATCAAACCTCAAACTCGATGGATGTAACGAGGTTCGGAGATGAACTCCTACTCCTCGGCGTGTCCGTAAGGTGGACGAAGCCTACCAATCCGTCGATGGATGAGTCCCCGGAGAACTGGCTAATACAATATACTCCTTCTGGGTGGAGAAACCTCGCCACAATGTTTCTTGCACAAGCAAGATAGGAGTACAACAGATACAAGAAAGCAAAAAATAATATGAAACACTTGCTTGCCTTTCTTGTTGACTGGAGTGATGAAGCAGCAGCTTCACACTAGCAGCAGCTGACGAGAATCCAGTCGAGAAGCTCACGCGAAGCTTCAGCTGCGAGGAGCTCAAGAAAGCTCGATAGTGTAAGAGCGAAGCTCTAGAGCACAAGAATGAAGTTCTAAGGAGGAAGTCGTGACAAGAACGAGGCCCCGTAGCTTCTTTTATACCGCGAAGAAAAACACGAGGAATATAGCCGCTGCGTCAACGCTAGTGCCCCGATCGGTCCACGCACCGATCAGAGTGTGCTCGATCGTCCACGATCGATCGCGCTTTCTCCGAACTCCGCTAGCTACTGATCGTGCTCGATCGGTCGGGGACCAAACAGTAGTGCCTGATCGGTCCGCCGACCGATCGTGGCTTATTGAGTGCGGTTCTCGCACTCAAGATCGTCACCGATCGGCCGCATCGATCAGATATCGCCAATCGGTCTTGCATCGATCAGCCCATGCCGATCGGTCCCGGACCGATCGAAGCTCACCGTAATCGGCGCGCGTTTTCGCTTGTTATCCGATCGGTCGCAGACCGATCAAATACACAGCGTATCACCGATCGGTCCGGTGACCGATCCGAGCTTGGTTTTGCCCAAACCAAGTCCCAAGTCTCCCAAACCAACATCCGTCAACCTTGACATGTTGGTACATCATGCTTAGCATCCGGTCACCCTTGACCTGCTAAGACTCCCTAAGTGTCCGGTCAAACCTTTGACCCACTTGACTTTCTTTTTGTCAAGTATCCGGTCACCCTTGACCTACTTGACCTTCTCACAACCGGATGTCCGATCACCCTTGATCCATCTGGATTTTCCCTTGCCCGGCTTCACTCACCGTGACTTTCACCTAGCTTCACTCACCGGGTTTCCATCTGCCGGCTTCACTCACCGGGACTTCCAAACTGCCTGGCTTCACTCACCGGACTTTCCCAATGCCCAGCTTCACTCACCAGACTTCCACTTTCACCTAGCTTCACTCACTAGGATTTTCACCGCTTCACTTACCGTGATTTCTCGACCGCCTGGCTTCACTCACGGGACTTCTCCGACCGCCTCGGCTTCACTCACCGTGACTTTTCCAACTGCCAAGCTTGAACTTGAACTTTGCCACCGCTGACTTTTCCCCGTGCCAAGTTTCCGTACTTGGACTTTTCCAGTGCCAAGTTTCCATACTTGGACTTTTCGCGTGCCAAGCTCCCTGCTTGGACTTTTCCCGAATCAGGTCAACCAGGTCAACCTTGACCTAAGGTTGCACCTACAATCTCCCAAACACCTATTCTTGTCAAACATTAAGAATAGAACTTCTCTTCTCGTCAAACATCAAAATACAACTCGAGTCAGGTCAACTCGAGTCAGGTCAACCAGGTCAACCTTGACCTAAGGTTGCACCAACAATCTCCCCCTTTTTGATGTTTGACAAAATCCAAAATCAAGTTAGGTTAACCCGATAACCTAACTTAGGTTTTCCAATGTTCTTCCTTGAACATTCTTCCAAAACCTACACTCTCCCCCTTGGGACATCTCTCCCCCTTTTTGACACACATCAAAAAGATCAATAGTTTCTGAACTCTCCCCCTTGGGACATCTCTCCCCCTTTTTGACACACATCAAAAAGATCAAGAGTTTCAAAAACATCAAAACCTACCCCGCATCTCCACCAGGGAATCAAGGTCAAGAGTTTCTTCCTAATGAAAGTCCCATACCTTTCATTGAAACCCTTAATTTCCCCCTTGATACTAAACTCAACACTCAACTTAGTGACAATCCCATATCACCGATCCTCAAAAGTCTTAAAAACTCCCCCTAAAAGTCAACTCCCCCTTGACAATTAGTTAAGACTCCCCCTAAAGGTCAACTCCCCCTTGACCATTGCACCAACAATGTCTTGGAGAGTTTCAAATCTTTAGAAACCCGAAACTCAACTCCCACAGCTGAAATTTCAGACCACAGTCGAAATTCAGAAACGGGCACGCACTGATCGGTCCTAAGACCGATCAAAAACCCCTGGATCGGTCCTCAGACTGATCCAGCCTTCCCTGGATCGGTCCAGTGACCGATCCAAGTTCAGATCAGGCGGTTTCTGATTTCTTCTCTCCCGAAATTTAGAAACTCACAACAAATTCTAGAAAATTCGAAAAATTGTGAAATTTTGAGGATACATTCCTCATACCATATACTGTCAAGGAAAAATAGTTTTCTATGAAAATAACTTCCATTTTTCAATCTTGATACAAAGTTCAAAAGACTTTGAAATAGTTCAAAGTTAAGTAAACTTTGTATCACAATGTTCAATGATGAATGCTATCACTAGAATGGCTTCATCAAGGTTCTTCAAATCAATTTTGAAATGATTTTTAACCCTTTAATTTAGGACCACAATCTTAGGGCTAAATGTACATGACTTGTACATAGGCTTTCCCTATGATCCTCAATTTCTTGAATTAGTCTCATCTAGGTACAAGAACTATGCACCTTGATCCTAACTCATGATCCTAATATCTCACACACATCTAAAGTGTATAAAACGCATCCAAGTCAATTTTGATGTGAGATATGGGTTTAGGTCATCTTAGGCTAAGTTCTCATGCATTTTCTAAACACCAATTTGATCTCAATATCAAATTGTGTTTCTATCCTTAAATCAATTTAAATTGATCATTAATGCAAGAGATGATGACATGGCAAGAAATAATATCATAAATAGAAGCATGTGCCAATGTCATGATGTCATGGCATAAAGTTTGAAACTTAAATAAACATGACATAAAACTAACCTAAGCATTATCATGACATTTCAAAAGATAAACTTAAATATGATGTCATGACATGTGAGGGCAAACAATCATGGCAAGATTTAGCATGAATAAGACATACCTAGATTACCTATCTAAGTATCCTTAGCCTTAGCTAATACTTAAGCTTTAACCCTTGATTGCCCTAATATGCCAAAATCCTAATTTTGACACTTCTTGAACTCTAGATTCATTCATGCCACTTAAAGATCAAATTTATCCTCAAATCTTGGCATGTTTCATTTTTCCTCAAGAGTTCTCTAGATTTTCCCAAATTGTGCCAATTGAAATTAACATCATCATTTTCCATGATGGCACATTTTACTCTTCCAAGGAGTAAATATTAATGATTGTTCCATTTCATTTTCAAAGGTTCCCAAAAATCTTGAAAATGCTCCTTGAGTGTCAATTTCCTCAAAGTTGGGTTAACTACCCTTCTAATCGGAGTTGAAACTCTCTAACCCATCTATGGGGTAGAGAAGATGCTCCTAGGTATCCAATACCTATTTGAGCTCATTGGGTTCACTAAATATTCACTAGGGATAACTTCCCTAGCAACCCTCCTAATGACCCTCTTAGGCTTTAAAGCCTTGGTCATTTGGGACTCATCAAGATCAACTCTAAGGGTGACTCCCCTTGTGACCTTGGTGGTGGTCTTCCTAGCCCTAGATTTTGTTCCATAATCGAATGGAACAT
Organism: Zingiber officinale; assembly: GCF_018446385.1. Taxonomy (NCBI): domain Eukaryota; kingdom Viridiplantae; phylum Streptophyta; class Magnoliopsida; order Zingiberales; family Zingiberaceae; genus Zingiber; species Zingiber officinale. The sequence goes on from NC_055992.1 coordinate 6,828,355, forward strand.
TATGATAAGTGGGCTTGACCACTTGGGACTTAGGTTTGTGACCCAAACCTTTCTTGTCCTTGGACATTGGTTTTTGACCCTTAAACCCTAGAGATGACTTCTCCAAGTTCTTAAGAGCCTTTTCCAAAGTATCAAGTCTTGACCTCAAGACTTGATTCTCCTTCTCTAATACCTCAAGTTTTAATTTGTCATTATTCCTTGAGGTATTTCTAGGCATATGTCTAGATGATTTGGGATTTCTACCTAGGTTCTCCTTAACCTTAGATGAGTTAATCCTAGTGTTGTCATTTCTAGCATTGTCCTTACCTAGACTAACATGCTTGGCACCTAAGCACATATATCGATTCCTAAGATTATCATGCTTATCATTCTTGACAATTGCAATAAAACTACTAGCATGAGTCTTATTATTATTGCAAGAATGTTCCTTAAATGTTACCTTAGGGTTTGCCTTAGCTCCCCCTATCGACATGCTCGGTCTCTTGTCCTTGTGAGATTGCCTCCCCCTCGGACATTGACTCCGATAATGTCCCCTTCGCTTGCATTGGAAGCACACCACGTGTTCCTTGCCCTTGCGTGTCGGGACTCCGGCTTCCTTGACCTTTGGCGCCGGTGGAGTCTTTCTAATCCTCTTTGGACATTTGCTCTTGTAGTGCCCAAATTCCCTACACTCAAAGCACATTATATGCAATTTATTTGAACTTAAATTGCTTGAGTTACCTAGGGTTGAGGATGGATGAATGCTCTCTTCTTCATCCCTTCCGGAGGTAGAAGCTTCTTCCTCTTGCTCCATTCTTGAAGAAGAACTCTCCTCCTCTTCTTCCTTAGATGTTGAGTAGCCCTCAACTTCTAATTCCTCTCCTCCATGATGTGATCTACTTGGCTCACTTGACTCCTCTTCATGGCTTGAAGTGGAGTTCCCCTCATGGAACTTTGCCAAGTTGTTCCACAACTCCTTGGCATTGTTGTATCCTCCTATCTTACACAAGATATCACTAGGTAATGAAAATTCAAGGATTTTCGTTACCTCGTCGTTGATTGTGGATTGGTGGATTTGTTCTTTCGTCCACTTCTTTTTCTTGAGAAGTTCTCCCTTTCTATCCACCGGAGGAATAAAACCTACTTGTACACACTTCCAATTTTCTAGGTTAGTCATAAGAAAATACTTCATTCTTACCTTCCAATACGCGAAGTCGCAGCACTCGTAGAAGGGTGGAATCGTGATGTCTTCTCCAAGTCGATTCATTCTCTAGCTTGTGCTCCCCCGGGTGTTAATCCGACGAAGAGCAACCTCGCTCTGATACCACTTGTTAGGATCCTTCGTACGGAGGCTAGAGAGGGGGGTGTGAATAGCCGACCCCAAATTCGCTTTCTTTCTACAAATCGAGTTAGCAGCGGAAATAAAACAGTAGAAAGGAAACGGTGAGAAGATCAAACCTCAAACTCGATGGATGTAACGAGGTTCGGAGATGAACTCCTACTCCTCGGCGTGTCCGTAAGGTGGACGAAGCCTACCAATCCGTCGGTGGATGAGTCCCCGGAGAACCGGCTAATACAATATACTCCTTCTGGGTGGAGAAACCTCGTCACAATGTTTCTTGCACAAGCAAGATAGGAGTACAACAAATACAAGAAAGCAAAAAACAATATGAAACACTTGCTTGCCTTTCTTGTTGACTGGAGTGATGAAGCAGCAGCTTCACACCAGCAGCAGCTGACGAGAATCCAGTCGAGAAGCTCACGCAAAGCTTCAGCTGCGAGGAGCTCAGCAAAGCTCTGATAGCAGGTAAGAGCAGAAGCTCTAGAGCACAAGAACAGAAGTTCTAAGGAGGAAGCTGTGGCAGCAACGAGACCCTGTAGCTTCTTTTATACCTGCGAAGAAAACACGAAGGAATATAGCCATTGCGTCAACGCTAGTGCCCGATCGTCCACATACCGATCGAGTGTGCTGATCGATCGCGCTTTCCCAACTCCGCTAGCTATCGATCGTGCTCGATCGGTCGGGGACCAATCAGATGGCCTGATCGGTCCGACCGATCGGGGCTTATTGAGTGCGGTTCTCGCACTCAAGATCGTCACCGATCGGCCGATCGATCAGATATCGCCCGATCGGTCTTGCAAACCAATCAGCTCCATGCCGATCGGTCCCCGCACCGACCGAAGCTCACGTAATCGATGCGTTTTCGTTTGTTATCCGATCGGTCGCCAGACCGATCAACAAACATATCATGGATCGGTTTGGTGACCGATCGAGCTTGGTTTTGCCCAAACCAAGTCCCAAGTCTCCCGAACCAACATCCGGTCAACCTTGACCTGTTGGTACATCATGCTTAGCATCCGGCCACCCTTGACCTGCTAAGACTCCTACCAAATGTCCGGTCAATCCTTTGACCCACTTAGACTTTCCTCTTGTGTCAAGTATCCGGTCACCCTTGACCTACTTGACCTTCTCAACACCGATGTCCGATCACCCTTGATCCATCCGGATTTTCCTGCCCGGCTTCACTCACCGGGACTTTCACCTAGCTTCACTCACTAGGTTTTCACCGGCTTCACTCACCATTACAATCTGGCTTCACTCACCAGACTTCCAACCTGGTGGCTTCACTCACCGGACTTCCACTTTCACCTAGCTTCACTCACTAGGATTTTCACCGCTTCACTCACCATTCTCTCCGCTCGGCTTCACTCACCAGGACTTCTCCGACTTCCTGGCTTCACTCACCAGGACTTTTCCCCGTGCCAAACTCCCTGTTTGGACTTTCCGCATGCCAAGCTACCTGCTTGGACTTTTCCCCGTGCCAAGTTTCTGTACTTGGACTTTTCCAGTGCCAAGTCTCCATAGTTGGACTTTTCGCGTGCCAAGCTCCCTGCTTGGACTTTTCCCGAATCAAGTCAACCAGGTCAACCTTGACCTAAGGTTGCACCTACAATCTCCCAAACACCTATTCTTGTCAAACATCAAGAATAGAACTTCTCTTCTCGTCAAACATCAAAACACAACTCGAGTCAGGTCAACTCGAGTCAGGTCAACCAGGTCAACCTTGACATAAGGTTGCACCAACACTGAAGACTTCAAAGCCTACTCAACCGGGATTATATTGGCATGGGTTCAAGGGGAATTCTATGCATATGGCACATTTTCTATCTGGAGGCCCATTCATATGGAAATCTATATTTAAAAATTGCCCGGAGTATTATACTCATCTCGGAACTCAGGAGTTTTATACAGTTCCTTATCTAAAAGCACTCGGGATTATTCATTCTTTTGAAATATGAAGCACATTAGATGTTATCTGCAGAAGGATTCATCAAGACAAGGTTTAACTTCAAGAGATGAGCAAGGAATTCTCGAATAAAACTTATACTTAGTGCTCGGAAGCATTTCAAAAGAGGTATTCTCAAACCAACACAATAGAGAAATAGGTAAGTATCAAAAATTTCCTATACATCGCAATCATCTAATTACCAAATTTTGGTTACACTTCTTTTCATTACCAGTTTTTCCCATTACAAGTCTTTTATGGACAATCTTTTTAGATACATAGACATGATTAATTAAAAGGACCTTTTAAATCTGCGGGAAGCTCTTCGTTAAGCTGGCGACGACTTATGAAAGAAGGGGGAGGTTCCTTGGGTAGATAACCACCCTCTCTTAACTGTCGAAGAACTCCTGATACCGAATGATTTAAAGCACCCACTATCCTACGGACAAATTCTTGGGCAAACGCCGAAGACTTTAAATATGCCAGACGCCACTCTTCCCATCGACTCTTCTCTTGCTCCTTATAGCTTTGAAAATCAGCTTGCAGTTTTGTGTTTTGATCTTTTAAAGCATCATTTTCTGATTTAAGCTATTCTAATTCCTTCTGGAGCAATGACAATTCAACATCTTGAGCTTTCCTTTGCTCTTGTTCCTGTAGGATAGTGAAATCATGAGAGGCTAGGTCTTGAGCTTGATCAGAAAGACAGGCATTATGAAGCTTCTCTACTTTCTCTAAAATAAGACTTTTATGAGAAGCATCTAAGAGAGTTTTCTCCTTTAAAGTAATCTCCAGTCGGAGACCAGAATGTAGTCGATCCACCTATAATTCCAGAGTTCTCCTTGCAAGCTCTTTGTCTTTCAATAATTGTTGTGACTCCTCTAATTCCTGTCTCAATGCCCCTAATTGTCGATCTTGCAAAATCACTTTCTCTTGTAATTGAGCCAGGTCGTTATTATGAGAAGGTAAAGTAGCCTTCAATGTCTCTAGTTGAGATTTTAGCTTATTGTTCTCCTGGTCCTTAGCCATAAGTAGCTGGTCGATATGCAGACTTGAGGCAAGGAACTAAACAAAAAATGATGATATAGTTAAAGATAAGGATACATATGACCAGAAATACTTACAGCTACTGCCTGACGACTATGGCGGTCGGCTCAATGTGGAAGACTAAGGCCTCTTAGTTGTTCTTGACCTTGTAGCCAAGATTCGGCCAATAGGCCTTGTAGTTGCAAAGAACCATAGCTAGGTGGATCAGAGGATTGTCCCAATTGAGAGGGTAGACCCACAATCTGTTTAAATAAAGGTCGGGGAATGGAGGAAGAAGGAGGTAGAGAAGAAGAAGATGCAATGGAAGGAAAAGAAATAGTAGAAACAAGAGAAGTAGAGGAAGAACTAGATGGAATAGAGGGTGGCAATGCAGGAGAGGCTGATTCAGTTATGGAAACACTAATAGCTGAGGGACTGGCGCTTGGAGAAGATCTCCGGCAAGGTGTCCGTTTTGCCCAGGGCCTAGAAGCCAAAGGAGGCAAGGCCAATGCAAGAGGTGTAGAAGATACAGAAGGAATAATGGCCATCTCAGAAGCAGAAGCAGAAGCAGAAGCAGAAGGAGCTGAAATAATAGCACAAGAAGAGGGGATGAGTAGACCAGGTCTCATCATCCTAAGAGAAGGATTAGAGATAATGTGGGTAGGAGTTATTGGTGCCTTACCTCTCTCAAGAGAAATGGGTGTCAGGACAAGAGGAGCTTGCACAAAAGTACCAAAGAAATCGCTAAAAGGAGCATCCTCAGTAAGCTTTGGCTTTTTGACTAAGGCAATGAAAGGCTCTTCTTCTTCCTCTTCCATGGCCGCAACAGCCTCTGCTCATTGTTCTTCTTCAGATAGCAAACCCAGGGTGGAGGAATTAGGATTAGCCCGGCGAGCTCGCAACCATTCTTCTCCAAGATTATTGACAAAGGACTTAGTCATAGCAGGATTCTTGTACATAAAGGCGAGAAGAAGAACATCAGCTAAAACACAGGAATTAAACACCATTATAAAAGAGATATACTAATCAGTAAATACGGAATGAAATGTTTATACATACCAAAAGATCCATCCAAAGGGGTGTCAATATCGCTTATCCCGAAAGGAAACATCAAACCCTCCACAATTAGATGCGGCAAGCTGAATTTTGCTCCTCTCAGTTTAGGTAAGGCAAAAGCAACAGAGGGATCGTTAAGAAGATTATGGGTGCTAGGAAGCAGAGGTAGGTCATATATCCATTGAAAGGGAAATGGAGAAGGAGAAGGGAGACGTATATAGAAAAATTTGTGATACCATTCCCCCTTAGGAGGAATTCGGTTGAACAAAATGGCCTTGGGACAAGATTGGAATTTGAAAACACTAACATCTACTCGACGAGGAACAAAGAAGTGATGAAAAAGACGAGGAGACAAGGGAAAATCTAACAGTTTAGATACCCCGACAAAACCCATAAGGATAGAAAAGGATTGAGGAACAAACTGATTGAGGGGAATATTAAAATAGAGACTAACATCACAGAAAAAAGAGTGGAGAGGAAATCGAAAACCTTGTAGGACTTGATCTCGAAAGATAGATATACACCCTAAAGGAGGAAGATGTGGACTATCTTGAGGAGCGGGACGAGCTATATAAGAAGGAAAACCATAGGTCGCCTTTAAATCCACTTCTTCTGTATCTATAAGGTCAGAAGTGCACGAGAGAAACCATGCAGGAGGGGAAGTTGCCATAGAGAGACAGTAGAAGGAAGAGGAATCAAGGAAGATGAAGAGAGATGGGGGAAAGCGGAAGAAAACTTCGTAAAACCCTTGTTTTTCTTTCGGCCCTGTGCTAAAACCCCCAAACAGAGATAACAGAAGAAAACAAGAAAAGAAAAAGTACTCGGGATTCCAATCACCATAAACGGGTGATAATATTAAAGGATACAATCAAGAGAGAGAGGTAAAGTTAAGTAATCTTCCTCGAAAAATGCATAAAGTTTCCCTAGAAACAATTCTTGAGAAAGCTTGACAGATATAAAGAAAAATTAGTCCAATGATTATAAGTTCAAGTTATTGTTGTAATAAAATAAGGCAAAAGTTGAGCGCAAGGTATTAGTTAACAGACATGACGTGGTTAGAGGCTACCGGATGAGGTCCATAGATATGAATCGAGCGGTTCTAATAAATCGGCCGAGACAAAGACCACCCAAATATGTCGACCAAAAGCTTATCACAATAAGTTAAGTAACATACACTATGATAAAACCATATAAGACTTATATATAAGATGGCATACGAAGATATGAGCGTAAATCAATCAATTAAAACGAATCGACCGATATTGGGAACGTCACAATAAAATTGTGCCAGATCGGACGAAACATAATTAATCTATAAAGTATCGGACGGTATTTGTCAGCATTGATATATACCGTCCGGTCATGATGAAACAGTCTAAACATAATAATCTGTTGGATGAGATTTTATGATGACCAGCCAAGCCACATTTAATATATTTAAACAAGACAGATGACTGTCATAAGGAAGAGTAAAACTAACAATGAAAAAGGGATAATCAACTTCACATGAGTTTGTTAGATTGTCACCACAAAGTTTTGGTCCCCTTTTACAAAGATTTGAATTTAAGTCATACTAAGGTCAGCTGAGGGTATAGATCAGGAGGCTTGTCCTCAATGAGTTTGCGACGATTTAGGAAATTAGGAGGATCGCGAGATAAGTAGCTTTCCTCTCACAATTGTTGAATCGCCTCTTTAGCTCCCGTAGTAAAGGTTGATAAGATGGACTTCACAATCGGCCTATTAAATTCAGGAGATTCAATCATTGCGGTGGCCCGTTCCTTGTAGCGAGTATCTTCGTTAGTCTTGTAAACCACCGGAGCCGTTTGGGAAGTCTTTAGTTCATTCTCTTTGACAGAAACCTCGGTTTTAACTGGATTAAGGGAGGTGTTCAAGGAAGTTATTTCATCTTCCTTCAGCTGCAGGACTTTGAGTTTTTCAGCCAACTCTGCTTCATAATCAGCCTTTAGTTCGCCAATTTTAGAAGATAATTCTTGGTTAAGATCTGTAGCCGATTTGAATTTTGTTTGAAGACTTTCAATCTGAGCTACAAGTTGTTTCTTGGAAGCAGTGAAAAATTCGGCAGAGGATTGTTGATGCAACCTTAGGTCAAGGTTGACTTGGTTGACCCGACTCGAGTTGACCTGACTCGAGGTGTATTTTGATGTTTGACGAGAATAGAAAAGTTGTATCTTGATGTTTGACAAGAATACAAACTTGGGAGATTGTGGGTGCAACCTTTGGTCAAGGTTGACCTGGTTGACCCGACTTGAGTTGACCTGATTCGGGTAAAGTCCAAGTACGGAGACTTGGCACGAAAAAGTCCAAGAAGGGAGCTTGGCACGGGAAAAGTCCAAGTATGGAGACTTGGCACGGAAAAGTCCAAGCAGGGAGCTTGGCACGGAAAAGTCCAAGTATGGAGACTTGACACGGAAAAGTCCAAGCAGGGAGCTTGGCACGGGAAAAGTCCAAGTATGGAGACTTGGCATGGAAAAGTCCAAGCAGGGAGCTTGGCACGAGAAAAGTCCAAAGTATGGAAGCATGGCATGGGAAGTCGGAGAGGGCTCGCACTGCTCTCCGGACCAGTCGAGAGGGCTCTGGAGCTCGCTCGACCGCATCGGAGAGGGCTCGCACTGCTCTCCGAACTAGGTCAGAGAGGGCTCGGGAGCTTGTTCTCTGGACCAGATGAGGAAGTCGGAGACGGCTTGGCAGCTCGTTCTCCGGACTAGGTCAGAGAGGGCTCGATAGCTCGTTCTCTGGACCGGACAAAGTCGAAGAGGGATCGGTAGCTCATTCTCCAGACTAGGTCAGAGAAGGCTCGGGAGCTCGTTCTCTGGACCGGATGAAGTCGGAGAGGGCTCGGTAGCTCGCCTCCCACTAAGTCGAGAGGGCTCGGTGAGCTCGCTCGACCGAACGTGGAAGTCGGAGAGGGCTCGCACTGCTCTCCGGACTAGGTCGAGAGGGCTCGGTGAGCTCGCTCTTCAGACCGGAAGGCTTTAGGGTTTAGGGCCGGAAGTTTATATTGATCGGTCCGTGACCGATCCAGGATACTGATTATCGGATCGGTGACCGATCGAACCAAATGTAATGTTTCGGTTAACCGATCGGCTCAGACCGATCGAAGCGGGACTTCAGAGAGCGATAGGAGGGATCGGTCCGTGGACCGATTCATTTATAGTCCGATCGGTCCACGCACCGATCAGACAAGCCAACTCTCGTGAGAGTTGGTTGATCGGCCCGGGACCGATCGAGGGCCTGATCGGTCCTGCATCGATCAGAGTCTCCTGCATCGATCAGGTTGGAGCCTGATCGGTCCATGCCTAGCCGTTGCGACACAATGGCTAGATTTCTGTGTTGCTCTTTGTCTTCTTCACAGGTGCAGCAGGTGCAGGATATATATCGAGGTCGAGGGCCTCTACAGTAACTGTTGTTCTTGTTCCTCACTCTTGCGATCTAAGCTTTGCTGAGCTCTGTGTTTCTGAAGCTTCGTGTGAGCTTCCCTCAGCTGGTTTTCTGATCAGTTGCTACTGGCATTGTGAAGTTGTTGCTTCATCGAACTCCAGTCGACAAGAAGGCAAGCAAAGTGTTGTTACATTCATATTCTTCTTGTTTTCTTGCTCTATCTTGTACTCCTTTATTGCTGTTGCAAAAGAGTTTGTGGCGAGGTTTCTCCACCCAGAAGGAGTTGTTGTTAGCCGGTTTTCCGGGGTCTCATCCACCGACGGATTGATAGGCTTCGTCCACCTTACGGACACGCCGAGGAGTAGGAGTATCATCTCCGAACCTCGTTACATCATCATGATTGAGGTTTGATCTTCTCCACTTTCGTTTCTACATTGTATTTCCGCTGCGCTAACCTAAATTGTAGGAAGAAACGATAATTTGAGGTCGGCTATTCACACCCCCCCCTCTCTAGCCGCTATCCGAAGGTCCTAACAAGTGGTATCAGAGCAAGGTTGCTCTTCGACGGATTAACACCCGGGGGAGCACAAGCTAGAGAATGGATCGACTTGGAGAAGACATCATGATTCCACCCTTCTACGATCGCGACGACTTCGCGTATTGGAAGGTAAGAATGAAGTATTTTCTTATGACTAACCTAGTAAATTGGAATTGTGTACAAGTAGGTTTTATTCCTCCGGTGGATAAAAAAGGAGAACCTCTCGAGAAGAAGAAGTGGACGAAGGAACAAATCCACCAATCCACAATCAACGACGAGGTAACGAAAATCCTTGAATTTTCATTACCTAATGATATCTTGTGTAAGATAGGTGGATACAACGATGGCAAGGAGTTGTGGAACAACTTGGCTAAGTTCCATGAGGAGAGCTCCAATTTAAGTCATGAAGAGGAGTCAAGTGAGCCAAGTAGCTCACATCATGGAGGTATGGAATTAGAAGTTGAGGGCTACTCAACATCTAAGGAAGAAGGGGATGAGAGTTCTTCATCAAGATTGGTGCAAGAAGAAACCTCTACCTCCGGAAGGGATGAAGAAGAGAGCGTATATCCATCCTCAACCCTAGGTAACTCAAGCAACTTAATTTCAAATAAATTACATATAATGTGCTTTGAGTGTAGGGAATATGGGCATTACAAGAGTAAATGTCCAAAGAGGATTAGGAAGACTCCACCGGCGCCAAAGGTCAAGGAAGCCGGAGTCCCGATACGCAAGGGCAAGGAGCACGTGGTGTGCTTCCAATGCAAGCAAAGGGGACATTATAGGAGCCAATGTCCAAGGGGGAGGCAACCTCACAAGGACAAGAGACCAAGCACATCTATGGGGGGAGCTAAGGCAAACCCTAAGGTACCCTTTTAGGCACATTATTGCAATTCTAATAAGAAACATGCTAGTAGCTTTATTGCAATTGCCAGTGATGATAAGCATGATAACCATAGAAACCGATACATGTCCTTAGGTGCCAAACATGTTAGCCTAGATAAGGATAATACTAGAAATGCCAACCCTAGAATTAACTCATCTAAGGTTAAGGAAAACCTAGATAGGAATCCCAAAACAACTAGACATATGCCTAGGAATACCTCAAAGAAAAATGACAAATTAAAACTTGAGGTATTAGAGAAGGAAAATCAAGTCTTGAGGTCAAGACTTGACACCTTAGAAAAGACTCTTAAGAATTTGGAGAAGTCAACTCTAGGGTCTAAGGGTCAAAAGCAAAAGCCCAAGGACATGAGAGGTTTGAGTCACAAACCTAAGTCTCAAGTGGTCAAGCCCACTTACCATAATGTTCCATTCGATTATGGAACAAGACCTAGGGCTAGGAAGACCATCACCAAGGTCACAAGGGGAGTCACCCCTAGAGTTGATCTTGATGAGTCCCAAATGACCAAGGCTTTAAAGCCTAGGAGGGTCATTAGGAGGGTTGCTAGGGAAGTCATCCCTAGTGAATATTTAGTGAACCCAATGAGCTCAAATAGGTTTTGGGTTCCTAGGAGCGTGAATCCATCACGCTAGATGGGTTAGGATGTGTCAACCTTAATTGGATAGGTAGTTAACCTAATCATGGCAAAAGGTGGCATTTTAGGAATTTTCAAGGTGTAATCAAGCCTTGAAAATGAAATTTAAAATTTTACTCATTCCTAAGGTGATTAGGATGTGCCAACCACACTTGAGGAATTTTCTAGGGTCAATCTAATTGGCACATAGTGATCTAAAAATCTTTAGTATATGATTTTAGATCTATTACACTTAGGAATATAGAATTTATGGAAAAATGATCAAAATTATCAAAAATGGCAACTAAAGCTAGAATTAGGTATTTTCTATACCTTTATATGTTATTTGCCATATATTGTTTGCCATATGCCATGTCATGACATCATATTTATTTTATTATCATTTGAAATGTCATGATAATGCTTAGGTTAGTTATATGTCATGCCTTATTTAAGTTTCATACTTTATGACATCACATCATGACATTGGCACATGTTTTTACTTATGATATTATTTTATGTCATGTCATCATCTCTTGCATTTATGATCAATTAAATTGATTTAAAGATAAAAACTCAATTTGATATGGAAATCAAATTGTTGTCTAGAAAATGCATGAGAACTTAGCTTAAGATGACCTAAACCCATATCTCACATCAAAATTGACTTGGATGTGTTTGATACACCTTAGATGTGTGTGAGATATTAGGATTATGAGTTAGGATCAAGGTGCATAGCTCTTGTACCTAGATGAGCCTAATTCTAAATTGAGGATCATAGGGAAAGCTTGTGTACAAGTCATGTACATTTAGCCCTAAGATTGTGGTCCTAAATTGAATGGTTTAAAATCATTTCAAAATTGATTTGAAAAACCTTGATGAAGCTTTTCTAGTGATAGCATTCATCATTGAGCAAGTTGATACAAAGATGGATTAACCTTGAGCTATTTCAAAGTTTTTCAAACTTTGTATCAAGATTTGAAAATGGAAGTTATTTTCATAGAAAACTATTTTTCCATGATAATATATGTTATGAGGAATGTATCCTCAAAATTTTACAATTTTTGAAATTTTCTGTGAATTTTTAGGGGTTTCTGAATTTCGGGAGAAAAATCAGAAATTCCTATCAGAGCTTTATGGACCGATTAGAGGGGATGCTGATCGGTCCAGGGAGGTCTGGATCGGTCACTGGACCGATCCAGGGAAGTGTGGATCGGTCTGGTGACTGATCCAGTAAAGGGCTGAGTGTACCAAAATGTTGATTTTCAACTGATTGTCTGAAACTTCAGCTGGAAGTTGGTATTTTAGATTTCTAAAGGATTGAAACTCTCCAAGACATTGTTGGTGCAATGGGGACTTGACCTTTAGGGGGAGTTTTACCTATTGGTCAAGCAGGAGTTGACTTTTAGGGGGAGTTTTTACTCGTTAAGATGAGTGATATGGGATGGTCACTATGTTGATTGTTGTATTTAGTATCAAGGGGAAAATTAAGGGTTTCAATGAAAGGTATGGGGCTTTCATTAGGAAGAAACTCTTAACCTTGATTCACGCTTTTTGATGTGTGTCAAAAAGGGGGAGAATGTTTAGAAAATGTTCAAGGAAGAACATTGGAGTTTGGGGAGAATGTTCAAGGAAGAACATTGGAGAACTATTGGAAAACCTAAGTTAGGTTATCGGGTTAACCTAACTTGATTATGGTTTTTGTCAAACATCAAAAAGGGGGAGATTGTTGATGCAACCTTAGGTCAACGTTGACCTGGTTGACCCGACTCAAGTTAACCTGACTCGAGGTGTATTTTGATGTTTGACGAGAATAGAAAAGTTGTATCTTGATGTTTGACAAGAATACAAACTTGGGAGATTGTGGGTGCAACCTTTGGTCAAGGTTGACCTGCTTGACCCGACTTGAGTTGACCTGATTCGGGTAAAGTCCAAGTATGGAGACTTGGCACGGAAAAGTCCAAGCAGGGAACTTGGCACGGGAAAAGTCCAAGTATGGAGACTTAGCACGGAAAAGTCCAAGCAGGGAGCTTGGCACGGAAAAGTCCAAGTATGGAGACTTGGCACGGAAAAGTCCAAGCAGGGAGCTTGGCACGGGAAAAGTCCAAGTATGGAGACTTGGCACGGAAAAGTCCAAGCAGGGAGCTTAGCACGGGAAAAGTCCAAAGTATGGAAGCTTGGCATGGGAAGTCGGAGAGGGTTCGGCAGCTCGTTCTCCGGACCAGGTCAGAGAGGGCTCAGGAGCTCGTTCTCTGGACCAGACGAAGTCGGAGAGAGCTCGGCAGCTCGTTCTCCGAACTAGGTCAGAGAGGGCTCGGAGCCCGCTCTGGACCGATGAGGAAGTCGAGAGGATCGGCACTGTTCTCCGGACTAGGTCGAGAGGGCTCAGAGCTCGCTCGGACCGACGAAGCCGGAGAGGGCTCGGTAGCTCATTCTCCTGACTAGGTCGAGAGGGCTCGGAGCTCGCTCTGGACCGGATAAAGTCGAGAGGGCTCGTAGCTCGCCTCCGGACTAAGTCGAGAGGGCTCGAGCTCGCTCGACCGAACGTGGAAGTCGGAGAGGGCCTGTGAGCTCGCTCTCCGGACTAGGTCGAGAGGGCTCTGTAGCTCGCTCTTCAGACCGAGAAGGCTTTAGGGTTTAGGGCCGAAGTTTAAGGCATTGGATCGGTCCGTGACCGATCCGGATACTCGATTGTCCGGATCGGTCCGTGACCAATCGAACCAAATGTAATGTTTCGGTTAATCGACGGTCAGACCGACCGTCGAGCGATGGACTTCGAGAGCGATAGGAGGGATCGGTCCGTGGATCGATCCATTTATAGTCCGATCGGTCCACGCACCGATCAGATTAAGCCAACTCTCGTGAGAGTTGGTTGATCGGTCCGGGGACCGATCATTAGCCTGATCGGTCCACGCAGGCCGTCGGTCTTCCTGCACCGATCAGGTTGGAGCCCGATCGATTCAGCCAGCCGCCATGGCACAACGGCTAGATCTCTTTGTCTTCTTCACAGGTGCAGCAGGTGCAGGATATATATCGAGGTCGAGGGCCTCTAGAGTAACTGTTGTTCTTGTTCCTCACTCTTGCGATCTGAGCTTTGCTGAGCTCTGTGTTTCTGAAGCTTCGTGTGAGCTTCCCTCGGCTGGTTTGCTGATCAGTTGCTGCTGGCATCGTGAAGTTGTTGCTTCATCGAACTCCAGTCGACAAGAAGGCAAGCAAAGTGTTGTTACATTCATATTCTTCTTGTTTTCTTGCTCTATCTTATACTCCTTTATTGCTGTTGCAAAAGAGTTTGTGGCGAGGTTTCTCCACCCAGAAGGAGTTGTTGTTAGCCGGTTTTCCGGGGTCTCATCCACCGACGGATTGATAGGCTTCGTCCACCTTACGGACACGCCGAGGAGTAGGAGTATCATCTCTGAACCTCGTTACATCATCGTGTTTGAGGTTTGATCTTCTCCACTTTCATTTCTACATTGTATTTCCGCTGCGCTAACCTAAATTGTAGGAAGAAACGATAATTTAAGGTCGGCTATTCACACCCCCCCTCTCTAGCCGCTATCTGAAGGTCCTAACAAGGATAACTCAGTAACTTGTTGTCTCATCTTATCATTCTCAAATCTTAGTTTCTTGTTCTCGTTGTATAAGTTATGCATCAGTCGAGATAAGCCCATGTTTTCTATCCATCACTAGAAATATAATAAAAGGTCATGAGATAACCGCTAAGAAATAAAGAGTAGACGTTAGTAAACATACCTGATTCTCCTTATAGGAGAAACGATCAATTGCTTCAGGAGTATTGAGTTCTTCAAAAATGGGGTGAACTCTATCCCAATCGCCGGCAAAGGAACCTCCTAGCAATATGGGGAGGACAGGAATAGTAGAAGAACCAGCAAAGAAGGAGGAAGTAGGGATAGAGGGAGGAGCAAAGAATAAATAAGAAGAAGGTGAAGAGGGTAAAGATCCAGAAGTTGGAATAGATAGGGGAAAGGTGAAAGAGACATCGCCAGAAGCACTGGCATTAAAGAAAGGTGAGGCTGGAAAACTAAGAGAAGGGTAGAGTTCGGCCAACGTAGGTTCATCAGATGGAAGGTCAGTAGGAACAAAACCTTCTGAAACCTGTTCATTACCCGGAAGGATAAGCCTCCTTTTGGACGGAGGAACCCTGGTAAGTTTGCGCCCCGGGCGTTTGCCGGTAGCAAGTTCAGCTATTGATTTATTTGGGCTACCATAAGACGTGAGTTCAATGATGGAAAGAGGGGTAGATGAGGAAGCAGAAGCAGCCACTGGTGAAGTAACAGTGGGTAAAGAAATAGCAAGGATCTCTGCAGAAAGACCTTCAGGAGCCTCAAGAGCTTCAAGAACCCCCAAAGAGTTGGGTACCTCAGCTAAAGGAGTCGGCTCTTCGATTGAAGGGGGAGGAATAATAGCAGCCAAAAGTTCGGCTTCTTTGGCACAAATTGCGTCCTCTTCCAGACGTAGTTCTTCATCAATCAAAGCGTCATAAAAGCTCTCCACTACATAGAAAAGAAAAATAGTTTAGTTAGTTAAAAGCAAGAAGAAAGAAACAAGGTGTTACCTAAAGGGACTTGAGTATCAGGTTTGACGGGGCTTAAGCCAAACAGGTATAGAAGATCGACTCTCAGCCACTTGGGAATAGAAAGTCGACGATTTAACAACTTTTCACAATAAATAGGAAAAGAGGGATGGAGATGGAACTCTCTGATATCGGGCAAAGAGGGTAAGGAAGATTTCCAAGCATAAGACCAAGGAATGGGTCCAGGAAACTTTATGAAGGAAAAACGGGATTTCCAAGCTTTGAGAGACGAAGGCATATCTTCAAAAAGAACCATTTTAGTCCGTGACTGAAACAAGAAAACACCAGGTTCCGAGCACTTGGGATAAGAGAACATGAAGAAATTTTGAGTAGGAGGAATATCTAGCAAACGAAACAGCATGTAAGTACCACATAGATAACGAAATGCGTTAGGGGCAAATTGTTGCAAAGGAATATCAAAATACTGGCTTATTTCGATCAAGAAAGGAGGAATGGGAAACCTTAAACCTCCTATCAACTGATCCTTGAAAAAAGTCATGCAATTAGCAGGAGGACGATGAGGACGATCATCCGATTTTGGGATTATGATGCCATACTCCCGGAGAATTTCATACTGACGACGGATGGTTAGCCTAGCATTTTTATCAAAAGAAGAAGACATGTGGGCGTACCAAGGAGCAATTGCTTCCTCAGCCATGGACAAGAGTAGAGGCTAGTAAAACAACAGATTACTTACTGAAAATAAGAAAGAAGATCGTCGAGAAACGGTGAGCACGGGGTTTGGTCGAAGACTGCAGCGAGAAAAGAACGCTAAGGAAAAGAAAAGAAGGGACAAAGTTGAAAAGAAGACGAAGGGTTTAGGGTTTGAAAAACACACAACTGTCGTCAGATCAAAACGCTTTTATCTCAGCAGACGCTGAGGATCACAGGAAAAAGTCAAAGGCTTATGTGACATGGCGGCAAGAGAAAGTATGTGTCATATAATCATAAAGAAACATTTATATTGGATGCGACAGATCGGATCATGCTGGGGGTGGTAACACCTCGTGGTACACTTCTAACATTCTCTTACCTGAAGAAGAGTCAATCACCAACCAGGAAGTTTCGAAAGGAGACGTAATTAACTGGACATAATAAAGTGAAAAGGACTGAATTTTGACTAAGCCCAGGCTAAGGACAAAAACATTTAAAGATAGCGATTTAGGCGAATAACATATTTTAAATTAATATCCTCATAAAATGCAGACTAGCATTGATCAAAATAATTTTATACTGGCCGACATAACTTTGGTTATGCTAGACAAGTATAATATCAGTTTAAATAACATTATTTATGATCAACGAGACAATACTGGTCAGTATAACATTAGTTACAATAGATAAATATAACATCGACTAAGACAGTTTTGTTTATGATAGATAAGCTTGTAACGCCCACCCTCCCTGCTACTCAAAGGGACGGGGTTACTTACTTACTTAACTATTCCAGGATACATGCATATTTAAAATTTCTTTCTTATAACATAAAGCAGCGGAAATGTCATAAAGTTATACTAGAATGTAACATAAATACAATGGTTCATGTCAAACATAACATAACATTATAGCAGGTCTTATTTGTCTCAGCCGAGCCACTGCCACACACACCTCCTTGCCTCTCCTGCAGCTCCCTTAGGTCATCCATCCCTTGCCTTTATCTGTGGTACAAGGAAGTAAGCTATGAGCACATGAGCTCAGTAAGATTCTTTCCTACTCACAAAAACCATATCTCAAGCATAATCATATAAGCATATCATCATTGAAAACATAATCATCTATCAATATGAAATGTGAGCATAAATTTCTGATCATAACATATCCTTATAAACCATGTTTCTAACATATCATAAATAAAGGAATCATATGAGGAGAGTCATGAGAAGCATAACATATCATCAGATTACATGAAACATAGAAGAAACATATCATATATGAATGGGTGCATTATGCAAAATGTCCTTTTAAAACATATGTCATGTCGAGTGCAAGATGTCTTTAAACATATCTTTTAATACTTGAACATAATATCATCATCATGAGGGCCCGGCTTGTACCACATACATACATAAATGCGCGGAATCCCTAGGACAGGGTAGCTAGCCCCGAACCTACTAGGGATCTAGACCCGTTCATAGTCCGTCGGCCTAGGGGCGTACTAAGGAGCTCATCCCTTTTTCCTAGACCCGTTCATAGTCCGTCGGTCTAGGGGCGCTTATGGAGCCACCCTTGGTACAAGCCATACAAAGTAAAGTACATGTCATGCATATCATATCATCATAACTGTCATATCATATCATCATAGATGTCATGCTCTTGTCTTAACATGAAGAGTGCTCTTAATCCCAACTTAAGGGAAGCAACTCTTTGCCATTTTCTTATCATATCATAAGGCATACATTCTTGGCACATGGCCATCATATAAAACCATTATCATGCTTGGTTCATAAGCTTACATAATGAGCATGCAACATATTTGAAATCATACATGCTTGAGTACATAGTCATCATAAGAATCATATCATGCATAATTCATAACATACATAATCAAACATGTTACCGGTCTTGTCATAAAGCATGCATACTTAACATAAAACATATCATAAGGGTTATCATCATGCATAATTCACGAGCATCCTTAATTAAGTACATAAATTATCATAGGCAACCATAATCATACATGGAAAACATTTACTAGTATCTCCTAGTTCATATTCTAGTATGTGAGACACCTAGCAAAGTCATGATTGGGTCTCTAACCCTAGTTTTATATGGTGGCCGAAAGTCTCCATGCTAAGTTTTAGGTTACAACTACATATAAGCATGTGAACCTTAAATCAAATTCATGTCATAAGCTAATAAGAATGTCATGAGCATAGGTAGTAGGTTCTAAGCTTCTTAGCCCTTTCAACTTAGTTGTGGCCGAACCTCTA
Organism: Zingiber officinale; assembly: GCF_018446385.1. Classification (NCBI taxonomy): domain Eukaryota; kingdom Viridiplantae; phylum Streptophyta; class Magnoliopsida; order Zingiberales; family Zingiberaceae; genus Zingiber; species Zingiber officinale. Next base: position 6,846,672 of record NC_055992.1, read on the forward strand.
AGAGTATGGAATTAAGTTCTACATGAGCATAAAACAGCAAACTACTTTCATGTCATATCATAAGGAAAATTCATGGCTTGCTAAGTTTAAGTTTAAACATTCTTGAATCCTAGGTTATAGTTATGGCCGAGAGTTCATAACAAAAGATAACTTCTAAGCAACATACAACATGAATACTTAGCAAATTTCATAACATATCATAAGAAGTCTATGAACATACTAAATTAGGTTTTGAGTCTCATGAACCCTAAAACCTCATTATAGCCGAAACATCATATAACAAGAAGTAAACTTCTAAGCAACATATGAACATAAATACTTAGCCAATTTGATAACATATCATAAAGAAGTCCAATGAGCATGCTAGATTAGGTTTTGAGCTTTATGAAACCCTAAAACCTTATCATGGCCGAAACTTCATAAGTCAAGAATATACACTTCTAAGCAACATGTAACATGAACACCTAGCTAATTCCATCATATCATAAAAAAGTCTATGAGCATACTAAATTGGGTTTGGAGCTTCATGAACCCTAAGAATTCATCATGGCCGAAACTTCATCAAGTAGGAAATGAACTTCTAAGCAACATATAAGCATGAGTTTCTAGCACATTTTATAACATATCATAAAAAGTGTATGAGCATACTAACTTAGGTTTTTGAGCTTCTTGAACCCTAAAAATTTATCATGGCCGAAACATCATACAACAAGAAGTAGACTTCTAAGCAACCTTTGAACATGAATACCTAGCCAATTTGATAACATATCACAAGGAAGCCTATGAACATGCTAAATTAGGTTTGGAGCTTTATGAAACCCTAAAACTCTAAAATGGCCGAAACTTCATAAGCTAAGGAGTAAACTTATAAGCAACATGTAAACATAAATCTCTAACTAATTTCATAACATATCATATGGAGATCTATGAGCATACTAGCTTAGGTTTTGAGCTTCATGAACCCTAAAATTTCCATTATGGCCGAAACTTTCTCAAGCAAGAGTTAAACTTTTAAACAACATATAAACATGAATCTCTAGCTAATTTCATAACACATCATAAATAAATCCATGAGCATGTTAAATTAAGTTTTAAGCTTCATGAACCCTACAAGTTCATCATGGTCGAAACTTCCTCAAGCAAGAAAATAACTTCTAGACAACCTATAAACATGAATCTCTAGTTAATTTCATAACACATCATAAATAAGTCCATGAGCATGTTAAATTAAGTTTTAAGCTTCATGAACCCTACAATTTCATCATGGCCAAACCTTATAAAGAAAAAAAAAGTCAATAAACATATTCATAAGAAGATCAAGCTTAAAATATCATACACATAATTTTTTTTTCTAACTAAATTCATATCATAACCTACTAAGATTCATGAACATGGTTTCTTCTCTTTTTATTTTTAAATTTCAAGAGTTCAAATCTTTCGAAATACCGTAAGTGACTTGTACCACAGGTGAGGGAATACTTACCTCCTTGTTTGATTTACTTAAGGGAAATATCTTGCTTGTGGAGCCTTCCTAGAGAGGGGTCCTCCTTTGTTTTTTTTGGATTTCGGCAAGGAGAGGTGAGGAGAGGTCTTGGTCACGGTGAGGGGAAGGAGGGAGGAGGAAGAGGAGAAAATGAGTTTTCCTCTTTAATTTCCCTTTTATTCATCATGAGAGAAGGAAGGGAAAATGTACTTTTCCTTCTCCTTTCTTTTATTTCTCCTTAATGAAAAGAGGAAGCAAGAATCCTCTTTTCTTTTGAGAGGGAGAAGGCAACTCTAACTTCTCTTTCTCAATGAAAAACTCTTCTCTTACTCTTAACTATATTGTTACTTCTCTCTTTAATAATAACTTCTCTTGGTCTATTGGTTTACACCTACATATATCTAATAAGAGATCCAAGGTTCAAGCCTTGGTCATCTCTTTTTGGTTCTATTTTGTTTTATCATTTTTGCAAATGTACACATAAGGCCTATTTATTTTTATTATGATAAAAATATATCTAAAATCCTGCTAAGTATTCCATGGGTGTTACAAAGCTAATATTGGTTGGTATAACATTAGCTATAATATAGAAGTATTCCAACGGTCAAGATAGCCTCGACCATGATAAATGACACATAAGATATACGAAGGGGTAATGAACACAACATCACATTTATTCTTACAAATCAGAAGGATTCAATAGAATCACTTAATTCAATACAAAAGGTTGTTTTTACACTTAGAATCTGGTCAAGTACATAACATTACATTTCCCCTCAGAATATTAAACCTTAAACAGATAACAAAAATTACAAACATAAGCCCTTAAGATGCTTAGAAAGTTTTAGCCCCACTGTAGTCAAACTTACCATGGAGCAGAAGTGGAAACATTTTACCTAGCGCAAAGAAAGCTCGTCTGAGCTTGTCAAGGCGCAGAAGTGGCAATATTTTGCCCGGGACGATGAGAATTGTGGAGCAGAAAGATTCAAAGGAAAGGGGAAGGGGATAGATCTATTCAGACCATGATGGAAAAGTAGTTGAGAGAGCCTCTCCCCAAGCCCTGGAGTTCTGCAACTAGAGCCACCCAGCTTAGCCCGTCGGTAATATGTGTTGTGCCCTTCTCACGACATCCATGGGCTATTTAGTTGGCCCTCCATGAGTAGTGAAAATCTCTCTGAAGTTTCTTGAGCCTTCAGAGCATTGGCACCTTTGGATGAAAATTCTAAACTTTAAAAAACTCCATCTCTTAAGACAGTTCCTCGAACCCTAGAGTTAGCCGAAGCAAGAACTTGAATAAACTCATATAGAGATCTCGCCTTGTCCATCAAGAGTCGCCCCCAAAGAGGGGGAGCCGAAGCCATACTCTCAGCCAGAAAAGAGCAGTGAAAGTTAACAAGGAAGGAAAAGAACTAAGATGGGTGGTGAACGGAGAGAAGGTTGTAACCCTATTTAAAGGATCAAAGGACCCAAGGAATCACTGTACTGAGGTTCACGGGATCACTATACTTAGCTTCATCAGATAGTTGTACACAAAATCTGTGAGGTCATTTCAATATCTGGGGCAGAATCACGGGTAGGAAGAGACAAAATCAGACTTGTGTCTAGTCAGTCGTCTACATCTCCTTTGACTAGACTTGAAGGGAAGGATAGTGATATGGGTTAGGTTTCATGGGTCCCCGATAAGAAGGGGAAAGGATATAACCAAACGGAGAAGCTAGGCTAATATCGGGTGGGATATACCTCAAGAGGTAGGTTTGTATTGACCAAAATATGCCTCCAAGGAGGAAGACCCATATCAATTGGCATATACCTCAAAGGAGGTAGGATAAATATCGGTCGGGATATACCTCAAAAGGAGGTAGGTTTGTATCGACTGAAATATGCCTCCAAGGAGGAAGACCCATATCAATTGGCATATACCTCAAAGGAAGTAGGCTAATATCGGCCGAGATATACCTCAAAAGGAGATAGGTTTGTATCGACCGAAACATGCCTCCAAGGAGGAAGACCCATATCAATTGGCATATACCTCAAAGGAGGTAGGCTAATATCGGCCGGGATATACCTCAAAAGGAGATAGGTTTGTATCGACCGAGATATTCCTCAAGAAGGAAGATTAATATCGGTCAGGATATACCTCAAAGGAGGTAGGACAATATCGACCGAAACATGCCTCCAAGGAGGAAGACCCATATCAAGTGGCATATATCTCAAAGGAAGTAGACCAATATCGGTCGGGATATACTTCCAAGCGAGTAGACTAGTATCGGCCGGGATATACTTCCAAAGCGAGTAGACTAGTATCGATCGAGACATGCCCCCAAGAAAGAAGGTTAATATCAGCCAGGTTGACTAATATTTTGAAAAGATATTTGATAAAATATAGCCCAATGCTAGTTAAAATAATAAATAAAGGAGCTTGGACGAACACTTCCTTAGGAACCTCACGAGAGGTAATAATAATTGGTCAAACCTAGCCAGACTCAGTTCTGACTGAGACAAGAAATATTAGTACATTAAGCTATCTCTGATGTAGCAGAAACAGGAGAGGTGAATAGGAAGGATAGGAACACTTTGAAAACAAGCTGGTAGGATAAAAGAGAAGTGATATTACAAATAAAGTAGTTCCTAAATATGTTTGCAGTATATGATTGCATAACCAGTGTTATATATTTTGGCGGGAAATGTGTTTTCAGACCGTTTTGCAGGTGCTAGACGACAAAGAAGGTACATCTGGGGTACGAAGAAGATTCTTTAAAAAGTCATTCACCACAAGTACACAGCTTACGTCATCTCATAACAAACTCTAACAAACCATGGTCCACTTCATGACTACGGGGGTTATATGAAGTGGTATAAAAAGGGGAATCCTCTCCGTTGGTTAGGTAAGTTCACATCATTGCGCACATTCATAACCCTAATTGCTTAACTACTGTTCATTCTTCTTCCTCCTTCTTCCACATCAATGGAGATTACTGACTTGAGCGTCGGAGGGCCTAGCCAGGGATTCCCACCCCGATCTTAGGTCACTGACGGTAGTGTCGGTTGGTCTCCTGTGCGCAGGGAGCCTTGGGAGTTCCGAAGCCGGTGTTCTTCGATTGGATCTCCTCATCGCCATTTGCATCTTGCCTCGAGAGGATATTTGGGGGCTTCTTCTTCTTGGATCCGCTTTGGGTTTCTCGGATCGGCATTCTCTAGGCATTATTCTTCATCAGTGGTGGGTTTCTTTCTCCCGGATCTCCATCTTGTCCAGCTTCTCAGACAGGATCACCTGCTATTAGGGATGTTGTAGTAGCCTCTCCATCCCTCCATGTATCTAATCTTCTTCCTTCTCCCTCCTCTCCCCCATCACCCAATGTAAGTTCCCATTGGATTCTACTAACACTAAAAAAACAATCTCTAGAGACGAAATTAGAGACAAAAATATTAGAGACGGAATTAACATTCCATCTCTAATTTGAGATTGACTTAAAGTTCCGTCTCAAAATAAAGACAGAACTATATTTCTATCTCTACATCAACCATTAATAATAAAAAAACAAATTTAATCTGAAATTAATACCGACGAAAACATATTATCTATGTCTAATTATTGACGGAATTTAAATTCCATCTCTAAATAGTGATGAAAACATATTATCCTCTATAATTTAAATTTTATCTCTAAATAGCGACAAATATATATTCCGTTGCTAAATATCATTACTATATTCAAATATTAGTGACAAAATATATTATCTGTCACTAGTTTAGAAACAAATTTTAAATCCCATCTCTATATAGCAATGTAATAATTTAATCTATTGCAATTATCAGTACTGTATTTAAATATTAGCTATGGAAAAATAATCCATCTCTAAATAGAGAAGAAGTTTAAATTCCATCTCCATATAGCGACAGATAATTTATTCTATCACTAATTAACATTACTATAGTTAAACATTTGCGAAGGAATATATCGTCTCTAAATAGCAATGAAAATAAATTTCGTCTCTAAATAGCAACAGAAATAAATTCCATCTCTAAATAGCGACAGAAATAAATTTTTGTCGCTATTATCAGGATCAAAATTTGGGCTAGACCCTGATCTCCTAAAGTCCTCGTATTTTCAATCTCTCCGGCTTCGACGATTCTCAATGTCTACGGCAATATCTCCATGGACCATGCCCTCCAATCTTTAGCATCCTCTCCTCCGACGACCATGTAGGTATATATAATCTTCTCCCTTTCCTCTCCTCTAGTTTTTGACCCTAATGACAGTGATCTTCGTCGGACGCGAGGTCGTGGCAAACCAAGCTTGCAGCCACAAGCTCACGGCTGCGAGCTTGGTCTGCCACAACCTCGTGACCATGAGCTTGGTCAGCCTTAAGCTCATGGCTACGAGCACTACAAGAAAATCCTCATTCAACAACACTCAAACGACAACGGTTTTATACCAAACTGTTGTTTTTTTACCTTTTAACAACGGTTTTAACAAAAACTGTTGTCTTTTAGCAATTTTTTTTGACCTACAACAACGGTTTTTAAAAACCGTTGTCTATTTATGCTTTTTTGGGGCTACGACAACGGTTTTTAAAGGCTACGACAACGGTTTTTGAAAACCGTTGTCTATGTGCGCTTTTTTTGGGGGTTATGACAACGGTTTTTAAAAATCGTTGTCTATTAAGTGTTGTTGAATACCATATTTTTTCCCTCACCATTTTTTTTCCCTTCGTCATTTTTTACCGCCGAGTTTTTCTTTCCCTCTCCCCGAAATTTTTTGCCGCCGATTCCACCCCTTTACCTTCTCGATCCCTAAGCATTTCCATCCAACCTACGATCTCTTCATCTACTTCACATTTTTCTTTCTTGATCTCTTCTCGATCCCACCTCGCTACCACCAAAATCCACCCAACTTCCCCGACGAGCTCTTTTTCATCCTGTAAGAGGAAGGCAGAATGAATCTACGCTTCTTTTGTTTTCTCCTCTTCTTCATCCTGGAAGAGGATGTGAAGGGCTTAGGGTGTCTCAGATCTCAGCGGTGACTCGTCTCCTTGCTTGTGCTTGGTCCCTCTTCGCCAAAACCTCTTCCCTCCTCGTTGGTCTTCTTCCTCGTCCGAAGGGTGTCGTGATCGGTGTGTGATGACGACAGGTGAGGCGGCGGCATCTCTGAAGGTGGGCATCGCGTTCTCCAACTGCCTCCGGCACGTGGAATCCTTGTCCCTGCACCCCTCGGGCGCTGGTCGGATCTCACACCTTAACGCCGTCATCCTCGGTGAGTCCCTAGAATGAGGAGAATGACCTCATCTTCCCCTCACAAGAATTTTCCAGCCAGGCCCTCGTCTCCTCTCCCGAACAGGTGTGTGTTGCTTGTACTTGAACTCTTCGGTTCGAGCTTTCTTGGGCTAATTCCGTTTTATAGGCTTGAAGGTTCCTCCTTTGTTGGGCATTCCGTTGTTTTTGTAAGTAAGTTTTGGCTTTGTTTAGGTTTATGTAAGTTTTATTCTTTTGTGGAAACTTGTAGATTGTGATATTTGCTATTGTACAGAACTAGTTGTGTGCTTTTTTTCCCGATTCGGAAGAATGCGAAAACTTTAAAATGGAACGTTGTTTAGTTTCTTGGATAAACTTGTTTTGCCTTTTTTCTCAACATTAATATCATGTATCTTCAGTATCGAAACATGTACAGAAATTGATAGAGGATCCAGCTGGTTCTGGTCAGAGACTGCTTCCCAGTTCTACTGGAAGGAGAAGTGAAATCTGGAGGTTTAGACCGAAAACATTGTTGTGAGGAAGGGAACTGTCAAATTCAAGGTGAGTTGTCTTACACTTAATCTTGTTTGGTGGACAATGATGAATATTTTTTGTTCTTTGTTTTCTTCTTTTGGAGTTCAGTTGTTGCCGTAAATGTGATATTTGTTAGAGAATGTCAACATCCTTGTGAAGAGTTTGAGTGTTTTGCTTACTGAAGGAGTGAAACTGTTACAAATGGATAAGAGAACCTGCCAATGTTTTTAAAATCTCATTGTTCAAATAGTTTGAGACTTTCATAGGCTATATTTTGTTGCTGATTGATGTTTTAATTTTTAATAACTTTTATTCTTGTAGTTGTTGCCTTCTGATTGGGTTACTTATATTCAATTAGAGGCAAACTTTTCTTCATGCTTTCTTTTGTTTTGGATACTCAGATATTGCAGTTTTTGTTCTTGTTGTGTTCATCATCTAAGTATTCCAGTTTGATTTTTGGTTGCATACATTTTCAGATCATTTGGAGGTTAAATGACAGACTTGTTAAGCTGCATATTTCCTTACATGTTTTTATGTACTTACTGCAGCTGCACGAACTAAAAATTACAGTGGCGCTAAACTGGAAGGTGTTGTTAGAAGTGCTGTCTCATATGCCTTGAATCGACAGATAAGCTTCGATGATTTGACCAAGCCCTTGGATGAGGAGAGCATAAAAGTCACTATGGATGTTTTTTTTGAATGATCTTCATGAGGTTGGACCAACTTTTGGTGCATCAATGGATGATCTTGAACGAGGAAGGTATGTTCAAGTTTGACATTGTCTCGGTTGAAGTTGATTCCACATCCTTGAAAGCAATTCTACTTGGGGATGTTCAGGAGGGCCTACAGATTTTTGTGCTCTGAATTTTCTTAATGTTACATAATGTGGCATTATCTTTAATGTGCAAATGGCTTTCAGGCTTAATGGGATTATCGATTGTGGTGAGAGGCACAAACACATCCATGAGAGAGCCCTGCTTCTTGTGGAGCAAATCAAAGACAATTAGAGCTCACTTGTTACATACCTTCTGGAAGGTCCAACTGGTAGGTAAATTTACAACCAGCTTTCTAATTGATTAATCTGACTTTTCTGCTGATTCAATCTGCTATTTATTCTTTTATGTCAGTGGCAAAACTTCAATGACAGCTACAATTGGTATAGAGAGTGATTTCCCATATGTCAAGATGGTAAGTTGTGATATTATTAATGAAAGAAAAATAATTACGTCAGTACCATCATGTTAAATGATTAAATCCTCTCATTATTAGATATCTGCAGAAAGCATGATTGGTCTCGGTGAAGCAACTAAATGTGCACAAATTGTCAAGGTGAGTTGAATGCTAGAACAATTTTAGTAAAAGTTCTCAATTTATTAAATTGTAAATGAAAAAACATTTTAAGTATTTATCCTACTAATTTTGTCCATGCATTAGTAATATCCTACTAATTTTGTCCATGCATTGTTTCTATCTGGGTTGCAAGATGAGTTACTTCTCCCTTTGCAAATGCAGATGCTGCACTCTAAAGCTATTATTGAAAATGAAATCCAAGAAACAACTTGGAATATTGCCCTGTAATAAATTCCATGAGATATCCAAGAATTGCAGTTGAGATAATTGCCCAAGACTGAAAGGGATTGACCCACTTAACTTATTGCCATGAATGTTAAAGTTCCATAACTGAGATCCTTGTGGACATTTAGACAAACCATCAAGTAGATTTGTTAGTTCTCCACCAATATTATTCAAAGACAAATCAAGAGTTTCCAAGTTGCATAGATCACCCAAACTCAATGGTATTTGCCCCATCAAGTTATTCATTGATGCATCAAAATACCTTAAGTTGTGAAGATTACCCATGTTTTCTGGTATTTGACCAGAAATATTATTATCAGATAGTAATAACTCCTCCAAATAGATGAGATTGTACTCCCAAGTCTAACTCTCCTTAGTAGTTCTATCTGTTTCTTGCATAATTCTTAATCCAACTTTGCATTCATTATCAAATGCTATAAGACATTGCTTCCTGATGCATAATTTAATAGTTAACGTAGATTTGCATGCAGATTTGAGAACAATTTTTTGAAAGAAATAAAGACAAGCTATTGTTTCATGTCATCTTTCTTTGTTTCCTGGTATATCTTCTGACTATGCTACAACAATTAGTTGCTGATTTGTATTCTGAATCAGTCTGAGTCTCTAGGCTAATAACAACTGGCATTCTGGGGCCATCTCAACTCTCTGTGGTAGATGTGCTATTGAGACGAAAGAAAACAATTTAAAAGCAATGCTAATAAAGTTCGTTTGAAATTATATCATATTCATATATATTATTTGTGATATGTTCAACGCATCTACCAAAATTCTTTAAGAAATAGCTTATGTTTGCCTTATTGTAATTTGCAGGCATGCAGTAGTGATGAAGATGGTTTGCTTGGTTTTGACGTACATAGTGATGGCCATGGCCAAAGGTGCTGCCTAAACTCATGATTTTTGTTTTGACGCCATTAATTCCACCCAATTCAACGGATATGGTGTTTTATTGCAGGCAACTAACTGTTCTAGCAAGAGATGAGCGAATGGAGATCACCTCAAGCATGAATGGTGCTCCTCTATTCCCTCCAAAGAAGAAATATTTTTCTTGTATCGAAATGAATGGTTTTCTGCCATTAATAGTAATTTTGTCAATCTTCATTTCTTGCTCTATGTATAGTTGCCTTGATGTATCCTTACTATCTTGATTATATTTGGTTTGTCAGGTTATTGTGTCTCAAGACTAGCTCGAGGTGACAAAATATGTTGGATTAGTCTGTGCTCAGGCCCATCAAGAAATCCTACAAGTTGAAGATTGTGATGGGACTTGGATTGACAATAATTAAGTGTAATCACATGGCATGAACCACCATCACAAGTTTCTAGTATTTTAGCTATTGTTCATTAGTTGTAAATGGAGTTTATTTGTTTATTTGTATTGGGATAAATTTTATTTAAACATGAGATATGTTTCTTCTTTTGTGATTGTAATTCTTGTATAACTAACATTTTGAATGATATTAATGTGGGGAATATTCTTTCTTGATTATGATTCTTTATTATATATTTAAATTGAAATTTGATATATTGGTATTAAAAGATAATAATTTAAAAGACAACGGTTTAAAACTGTTATTTTTGTCTATCACCCTCAAAGACAACGGTTAAAAACTGTTGTCGTAGCCCCAAAAACGGTTGTAATTGCAGTAAAATTGCTCTAAACAACAACGGTTTTAAACCGTTGTCTTTTCATTCAAAGACAACGGTTTAAAACCGTTGTCGTAGCCCCCCCCCCCCCACTTTTAACAACACTGCCAATTACAACGGTTTTAAATGGCCTACGACAACGATTTTTAACCGTTATCTTTTAATGTTTTTGTTGTAGTGGAGCTTTAGCCAGCCTTGAACTTGCTATCGTGAGCTTGGCTAGCCCTGAGTTCATGGCCAGGAACTTGGTGCACTGTGAGCTTGGTTGGTCGGATCTGTCATGGCCACGACGTTAGCCTTGGCCACAAGGCCTTGGCCAACTAGTTGGTTGTAAGGTTTAGGATATAAGCCTAAATATGATTCTCAGATTTTAACCTAGTTTGGCAAGTTGTAGGATTTTAACTTGGTTTGATTGCTTTGATTGAGCAACTTCTTGAATACTTATTATTTTTTTATTCATGACATGCTTAGTTAATATATAGAATCATGTGTGTAGTACCTCTCTTATATTGATGGATGTATGTTTAATAATATGCTAAATTTTGTATTACATACCTCTCTTATACATGGAATTACGTTGTAGTACCGCTCTTGTATTAATTGCATAATTACTAAGTAATCAATATTGTGTTCGTAATGTTGTAAATTTTATACTCATTAGAATCCAGTGTACATGAGCAAAGATTGGATGTACAATAAATTAGAAAATAGATTTATCTAAGATGAATATTTTGTAAAGAACTAGGGTGCTAAACACGCACAAGCGCAGCGGAAAATATCTAGTTCCTTTCCAGAAGATCCATGCAAAAGGAAACCATATACTAAGTACTAATTTTCTACATGAGAAAGTTATACCTTTGTTGCGTGCCCTTCACAATCCCGATAGCAACGTTTCTTTAGATGCGGATTTTAGCACGATCAAGTGGTCGTGCCTCTATGGTATTCACACGAACAAGCCTCGTTTATCTCACAAACTCACAAAGTGGAGAATGAAACAACCAAAGGTTGTGCTAGCAACCCTTCTTGGAAGTTTTGGGCAAGTGGAAGAGAGGAGGAGGAAGAAGAGCAAGAACACCAAAAATTCATCATGAAAATGAATCCAAAAACCCTTTTTTATAGATTTATGAAATTGCCTCATGCCTTAATGTCAATTGCCTTAATTGACATTAATATTTATCTTCATCCAACGAATCCAATGCATCCTTTGCATGAGCAATTCAAATGGTTCACTCTTCATCCAATGAATCCAATGCATGCAATGCGTGAACAATTCAAATTGTTCACTCTTCATCCAATGCATTCAATGCATGAGCAATTCAAATTGTTCACTCCTCTTTCTTCATGAATTCAAATTCATGAAATCATATAATGAGTCCAACTCATTAATCATCAATTAATTCATGAAATCATATAATGAGTCCAACTCATTAATCATCAATCCAATTGACTCAATGAGTCTAATTTGAATTGGACTCAATCCAATAGTTGGATTTAATTGAGTGTAACTCAATGAGTCCAATTTGAATTAGACTTAATCCAATGATTCATCATATGAATCCATCTCTATTGACTTGTTCTTTGTGTATGACCCAATAGGTTCTCGTAACGTTGGCAATGTATCCAAATCAACATTTAAATACATAAACAATGAGTGACATCTAGCAAGGCATCATTGCTACCCAAGTGACGAGAATGTCGAGATCCAACTTAACCTTTCCGTGACTATTTTCTTGTATGACTCAATCCTTCTATCATCGATATCTAGATTGATCAATGAGGCATAGACTGTGTCATCCTCTTATCAATCTTTATATTTCTTGATCTCTAAGTAGACACACTCAATTAAATAAGCTCAATATCACATATTGATTTATTTAAGCATGGTCATGCATTCTTATGTCCCACTAATCAAGGGTCCCATAGATAACCCTTTCGTTATATGGAAGGGATAGATCCCATCTACATCACTGACATCCCTCTGCATAACTTATTGCATACCCAGTGATCGACTTTATGATTCACCCTGTTATAATTACGGGTGGCATTTGTCGATACTAATATATACAACTCCTTATGTAGGGAACCACAGTGACTTCGGGTCTAAGGACTATTTATACTAATAGTCACATGAGAATATTTATGACACTTATATAACGATCCATAAAACATTCTCATGGCGGGTCATTCAGTATATATTCTCTAATATATACGCATGTGTCAACCTAATATCTCATATCCATGACTTGTGAGATTAAGTCATCCGTTGACCTACATGCTAGTCTCAATGCATTAATATTGTCCTTGCATATTAATGTTTGACTAGGAATAGTTAAGTGTAGTGTTCTATGTATATCTACAATATCGCACTATCAATTCAACCAATTGATACGTTGTAGATTAGAACCTCCTACTCTAGGATATTATTATACTTATTCATTCGGCATTGAATTGAAGTAAATATAATAACCAACTTTACCTTTATTAATAATGAAATATGATACAAAATGAGCGCTTTACAATCATCTCATAATTGGTACTAAGGCTAATACTAACATATTTTGTTGGAGTTGAACAGTTTGTGAACTTTACAAAGAGTCATTCGGAATGTATAAATGGTGTCGAGTTATATTGTTCGTGTGATTACTCCAAATGTAGAAATGAAGTTTTTCGTTATGAGGACACTATGAAAGTACATCTATGTGAAAGGATTTGTTCCTAATTACTATAACTAGTACTATCACAGAGAGCCTTATTTGTCTCATCGGATTGGAACTTCGGTTGCTTCTTCATCTGACACAACTACTCTAGGAAATCATCATTTAATGAGAATGCAATGCAATCAATGGTTCACAATGTGATGAATACAGTTGATTATTCTAATATAGATGAAATACCAATACCTGAAGTTCAGTAATTATATGACATGTTAAAGATAAGTGATAGTGAAGTGTGGGAAGACACTCCATATGATCATTCCTAACTATCAACTACTGCAAGCTTATTGAACATCAAGGTAATATCATTTCTCAGAATAATGTTATGATAACATTTGTCAATTGATATCAGAGTTGCTCCATGTTAATCATCCAATGACTAATAGTTTCTACAACGAGAAAATTGATGAGGAGTTTAGGTTTGCTTGTAGAGAAGATTAAGTGTTACATTAATAATTGTATGATATTTTGGAATGAAGACAGTAAACTAATTGAATATAGAATCTGTACTCATCCTCATGTCGTTATAAGTATGATAGTCACATATCAGAACTATCATGCTTCAATTAGCCCAATTATTTGAGAATTGACCCACCCCGCGTTCTTGACCATAACAGTGATGTTCTTTAATTTACTACTAGTTCTTAAAATGTCATTATATAAATAAGAAAAATATTATAAATTTGTTATTGCATTTGTAAAATAGAGACAAGATAGTCTTAGGGATAAAAGAACCTCTTAACATATAGCTAATTAGATAGTTATCTCATAAAAAAAATATTGAAAACATCTAGCTGTCAATGTTAATACTATAAATAATAATAATCTAGCCGTCATAATTTTAATTGCAAGACTAAACATGTTGTTGAAGTCAACATTAACATGAATTTTTTAGCTTTTAGTACTTCAATCAGCCATAAGAAAACATCAAATTTGGGAGAAGATATCAAGCATTTTATTTGTTCTTCGAATCAGTAAATTCCTATGCTTTGAAAGCATCCATAAACGTCCTAAAATTCTCGAACGAAGCGCCTCCATCGTTAATGTTTTGCTGAGCGTTCTCTTTCAACATCGATGCCCTTGCTCTCATCTCCTCGTCTGAAAGCAACTCTTCTACCTTGGATTTCACCTGTTCCCGCTTAACGATCCCACTCTCGTCAGGCGTCATGCGCAGACCCACCTTCCAATCGTCACAAATGTAGTTCTGGTTCAGGAATTGGTCCGCAAAATATGGCCAACAGAGGAAGAGCTTCCCGTTCCTGACGCCTTCCATGGTGGAGTTCCAACCGCAGTGAGACACGAAGCAAGCGACAGAAGGGTGGGCCAGCACCTTCTGTTGAGGTGCCCAAGCCACAACCCTCCCTCTGTCTCCGACACGCTCTTTGAATCCATCCGGATAAGCATCGGCAGAGTCGCCGGTTAGGTCGGGCCGGACCACCCACAAGAACGGTCGGCCAGTCGCCTCCAGCCCGAGCGCGAACTCCTGGAACTGGCGGCGGTCGAAGATGGTGAAGCTCCCGAAAGCCACGTAGACGACGGAACCCGGCTGCTGCTCGTCCAGCCACGACAAGCAGGCCGCGTCCTCCGGCCAGAAATTCCCCACGGCGCGGTTCGGCCGGAGGCCGGTTACCAGCGGCCCGATGGGAAGAATCTTTGGATTGTAACGGAAGGTTGGCTCTTCGAGCTCTTTGAAGGAGTTGCAAATGATGAACTCCGGGACGACGTCGAAAGCCCTGCTATCACTGTTTTTGACCATGCGGTTGAAGATTTGCTTTTTGGTTCTGCCATCTCCAAGTAGGTTCCATAACAAGTGGGACGCGTTGATGAATGACATGCCGGGACCGAGTTGGAACGTCTCTGAGATTAGGTTGCCTGTAAAAATAGAAACCGCCGTTAATTTTGCAGGATGAAAAGTGTTTGGAATCATTAGTTACCATCGCCGTCGATGACGCCTTTCGAAACCAACTCCGGAAAGCTCTGCAAAATGGCCAGCATCTGGGCTGCGGCCGGCCAGAACGCGGCATACCGGAGACCCTTCTTCCGGCCAAGCTCGAGCGCCCATCTCATGCCATCATCCACCAACATGCAAGTTATCGGATCCTCTGCTTCGTTGCTCTTCTCGATTATTTCCTCCAAGCATCGCGGCATCACGTTCATTAATGCTTCCGTGAGATTCCCAAGATCGTTCCGGTCTTCCTCCGGCCCTAATCCGTCAGGCACCGAGACCAGAGCGATATGCTCCATGGTGCTCTCCGTGGACAACGCGGCAAGCAGACGCTTGTGGTTGAACTCGGTATTGACGAAGGTGACCTTGAAGCCGTAATCCACCAAGCAGTTGCAGACCTCCATGAGGGGAATGACATGGCCTTGAGCAGGGTATGGCAGGGCGAGAACGTGTGGCAAGCCCATTCTGAAACAACAGAGAGAGGTAGAGAGGGAGAAGCAAAGAGAACAAGAAAAAAAAAATTGAGAAAAAAAGATAATTACTTAATATTATCAATGCAATACAATAGAATTTATAGAACGAAATAGGACAAATATAATATACAAGTATTGTAATCATAAAAGTATAACAGTAATTTGAGTTATAGCATGACAAATATGACAATATTAAAATTAAGTACGATAAATATGATAATTATAATTCATAGAAAGAAATATTACAAATATAATATACAACTATTGTAATTATAAAAGTAATTTGAGTTATAGCATGGCAAATATGACAATATGAAAATTAAGTATGATAAATATGATGATTTTGGTATACTTTCATAAGTAGAGGTAAAGAATTAAGGAGAGAATTATCTTATCTTTTATTTCTACTAACCACCTTATTTATATGTCTACTAAACTTTCTTATTTATAAGATAGGTGGAATGATATAAAAAATGAAATAATGTAATATAATTAATGGTTCATGATGAATACAGTTGATCAATCTAATATAAATGAAATATCAACACCAGAAGTTCAACAATTGTATGACATATTGAAAGCTAGTGAAAGAGAAGTGTGAGAGCTTGTAGATATATATAGACACTATTTTAATAATTCCTAATCAAGCATTAATATGCAAGGACAATATTAATGCATTGAGAGTAGCATATAGATTAATTGATGACTTAATCCCATAAGTTATGGATATAAGATATCACGTTGGTACGTACATTGATATATATTAGAGAATATGTACTGAATTGACCCGCCATGAGAATGTTTCATAGTGTTGGTGCAACATCCCTCAGGTCAAGGTTGACCTGGTTGACCAAGCTTGAGTCTTGGTTTGGGTTTCGATGTTTGACAATGCAAGGTTGATTGAAGAAGAGTCAAGTAGGTCAAGGATGACCGGATACTTGACTGGGAGGTCCTAGTGAGTGAAGCTAGGCAGGAGGAAAATCCTGGTGAGTGAAGTCAGGTGAAAGACCTAGTGAGTGAAGCTAGGCAATTGGGAAGTCCTAGTGAGTGAAGCTAGGCAGGAGGAAAATCCTGGTGAGTGAAGCCAGGTGAAAGACCTAGTGAGTGAAGCTAGGCAATTGGAAAAGTCCTGGTGAGTGAAGCCAGGCAAGAGAAATCCAGATGGGTCAAGGTTGATCAGACATCTGGTAAGAGCCCAAGTAGGTCAAAGGGATTGACCGGATACTTAGCACGACAAAGAAAAGTCCAAGTAGGTCAGAGGGACTGATCGGATACTTGGCAAGAAGAGAAAAGTCCAAGTGGGTCAAAGGGATTGACCAGACACTTGGTGAGAGAGTCCTAGCTGGTCAAGGGTGACCGGATGCTAGGTCTTATGTACCAACAAGTCATGGTTGACTAGATGTTGGTTTAGGGGGCTTTGGACTTGGTTTTGGGCAAAAACCAAGGTTTGGATTGATCCGTGGATTGATCCAGCATGTTTGGATTGATCCGTGGATTGATCCAGCAGGTTTGGATTGATCCGTGGATTGATCCAGCAGGTTTGGATCGATCCGTGGATCGATCCAGCAGATCTGGATCGATCCAGAAGATTTGGATCGATCCGCCGATCGATCCGGTGAGTCCCCGCGAACAGAACCCCTCTGGATCGATCCGCCGATCGATCCGGTGAGTCCCCGCGAACAGAACCCCTCTGGATCGATCCGTGGATCGATCCAGAGGTCCCAATCGATCAGTGGATCGATTGGGACGCTGCTGCTTCGCGCGATAAGCGCTGGATCGATCCGTGGATCGATCCAGGCATGTTTCCAGAGCACAGAGGCGCTCTGGATCGATCCGTGGATCGATCCAAAGCCTCCCCGATCGATTGGGAGCAATCCAATCGATTGGGATTCGACCGTTGGCGTCGTTTATAGCTGTTGGCGTGCGATTCCTTCGGTATCTCTTCACCAATTCAACTCAGATCTTCACCAGCTCCTCCACAGCTTTTCTCAAGCTCGAGATCGCCAGTTCTTGAAGGTTCTTGGAGGCTCTTCCAAGTCAAGAGGTGGATCAAAGCAAGAAGAAGAAACTAGGGTTAGGGTTCTTGTACTCATTGTAAGCTTGTAAGCTTGTATTTCTTGTATCCCTTCCCTCTCTTCTTGTATTGAGTCTTGTAGGGCTTCTCCGCCCTTGGTAGTTACCATAAAGGAGAGGTTTATCTAGTGGAGGGTGTGTGTGTTGGTGTGGATCCTTGGATTAGTCACCTCTTGTGAGGTGGATACCAAGTAAACCAACCGTGTTAGCGTTGTGTGATTGTTTCTTTGTATTTCCGCTGCACATCTTTGAAGGAACGAGCACCGAGCGAACAAGACGAGCTATTCACCCCCCCCCCCCTCTAGCTACTTTTCGGTCCTAACAAGTGGTATCAGAGCGAGGCCGCTCTTCACCGGAATCATCGCCGAAAGGGTCAAGCATAACAAGAAAAGCTAGAGGGTAAAGAAGTTGGAGCAAATTCTTCAAGTTCAAGACTTTATCAAGCTCAACTTCAAGATGCAATTCCAAGATGGACTTGGATTTGACACAAGGGTGGCTCCACCATATACTTCTACGAGTTTCGATTCTTGGAAATCAAGAATCGAAAATTTTCTTATGATGGAGATAGAGCAATGGTTTGCTCTAATGGAAGGCTTCAAGGCTTCAAGAAATTCAAAGGGCAAAGTTCTCAAGAGGAGTAAGTGGAGCCAAGAGCAAGCCCAAAGGTGCGAGGCCAATGACAAAGTGACCAAGCTCTTGGTCAATTTATTGCCAAGCACCATCCTTTGCAAAATTGGAGATTTTGAAGATGCAAAGGAACTATGGAGCAAATTGGCCAAGCTTCATGAAGAGATCCCCTCCACTGTACAAGAGAAAGAAGAATCCAGAGAGGGTGACTCTTTGGAGCAAGACCAAGAGGAGGACTCCGAGGTTGAGAGATGCTCAACCTCTGAAGAAGAGGAAATCCAAGAAGCTTCATCCTCGAGGGAATGCACCGAAGGGAACAAGGAGGGAGCATACTCCTTGTTTCATATTCAAGATGATGAAGCCTCCACCTCTAGGATTGAGGGAGAGCAATCCTTGGCGACGCCGGATCAAGAAGAAGGAGAAGCTTCTACCTCCGGATCAAAAGGAGAAGATGCCACCCCTACAAGCAAAGGTATAAATATTTCAATTGATAATAAAAATCATATTATATGCTTTGAATGTAGGGAAAAAGGGCATTACAAAAGTAAATGCCCTAAATTGGTCAAGAAGAAGGGCCAAGTGACATTAAAGGGCAAGGAGAAGTCCAAGGAGACCACCCCCGGGACAAAGAAGAGCAAAGAGCACATTGTGTGCTTCTTGTGTCAACAAAAAGGGCATTATCGTAGTCAATGCCTCAAGGGGAAGAAGATGGTCAAGGCTCAAGGAGGCATTAGTCAAGGGGGAGCCTCCAAGGTAAAGAAGAAGGTAACATTTATTGAGTCTACTCCTTTACATTATGGTAAAAAGCATGATAGTTCTAATTTTTATCATTTTAATGCGATTTACCATAAGAATAGGAAGCATGAGGGCTTTAAGGAAAAGCATGTGGCCCTACATGCCAAAACTACCCAACCTAAAGTTAGGAAGGTAGATGGACACTTGGGCAAGAACACTAAGGATAATAGATACAAGCCCAAAAACAAAAATGCTCATGGGTGTAATGAAAAATCAAAATCTAAGGATTTAATGATAGAAAATCAAGTCTTGAGATCAAGACTTGATAAAATGGAAAAGACCCTAAAAAGGATGGAAAATATCCTAAAAGGGCAAAATGAGCATAACCTAGGTTTAGGGGTACAAAAGCCATCCAATGGCCATAGAGGTTTGGGATACAAACCCAAAGCTAAAAAGGATGTGCCTAGTTATCATAGGGTTCCATATAGCTATGGAACAAACCCTAAGTCTAGAGGTCAAGTCAAAGATACAAGGGAAGATATCCCTAGAAGTATCTTTGCAACCAAAGTGACTAAGACTTCTAAGAAGTCTAAGAAAGTCACTAACAAGGTCACAAGGGAGGCTATCCCTAGAGTTGACCTAGAAAATGTGACCAAGGCTTCTAAGAAGCCCAACAAGGTCACTAGGAAGGTATCTAGGGAAGTTATCCCTAGTGAGTACCTAGAGCATCCAAGGAGCACCAATAGGTGTTGGGTTCCTAGGAGCATTTTCTCTACCCCATAAATGGGTTAGAGAGTGTCAACTCCAATTAGAAGGGCAGTTAACCCAACTTTGAGGAAATTGACACTCAAGGAGCATTTTCAAGGTTTTGTTAACCTTTGAAAATGAAATGGAATTATTATTTACTCCTTGAAAAAGTAAAATGTGCCTAATGGTGGAAGAATTGATTTTAATCTTAAATGGCACATATTGGGAAATTCATAAGAACTACCAAGTTGGGATTTTGGTATGTTCTTAGGAAATTTAAGGCGATCCGGGCCTTAATTTAAAGGTGCTACTCTTGTGGAAAAATGAAATATGCCAACATTTGAGGATATGCTTATTTTCAATTGGCATACATTAATTAAGGGGAATTAGAAATGCCAATTTAGGTTTTGGCATTTTCTTGAAGCACTTTAGGGCAATCTAGGTTTAAGTTGTAAGTTTAGCTAAGATTTTAAGGATACTTAGATAGTTAATCTAGGTATATTTTATTTATGCTAAATCTTGCCATGATTGTTTGCCCATCATATGCCATAACATCATGTCTATTTTTGCATTCATGTTTTATTATGAAAAATCTAAAAATACCATGTCATGACATTCATACATCATGTAGTTATAGGAATCTTTCTTTTGAAAGTTATTTTATTTTGATGTATGCCATAACATTATCATGCATTAGTTTAATTCCTTGTAATTAAGGACAAATGGCATTTAACAACACTTATTAACAAGTGACATCCTAGGTGGATGTCTAATATCTCTAAAATGCCTAGATAGATATGCATGATCCCTAGATTAGGGCAAAACGAAAATCTACATCTCACAAAGACTATAAGGTGACTTGTATGTGTTTTATTGCACATTAGATACAAGTGAGATGTTAGGATGATGAACAAAGCTCAAGATGTTGATTTAGTGCATTCTTTTGAGTTTTTAGGTTCATCAAAACACACAGTTATGTGTTTTCCCATCATTGGGAAAGCTAATGTACAAATCATGTGCATTATGCCCAAGGAACATGATGGGATATTGGTTTTGAAAATGTTTTTAACAATGCTTTTGGAAAACCATGGTGAAGGCTATCTTTTGATAGTAATCACCATTGAATAGTTAGACACAAACCTGAAGAAAGCGCTAAAGTTTTAGCAAGTTTTCAAGCTTGTGTCAATCTTTGAAAATATGATGTATTTTCATAGAAAACTATTTTTCCATGATTAAGTATGCCCTAAATAATGTCTACACGAAATTTCATGATTTTTGGATTTTTGTAGAATTTTCTAGGGTTTCTGACCGAAATGGAATTTCAGCAACTATCGAGTCTCGATCGATCCATGGATCGATTGAGTGCTGAATCGATCCGTGGATCGATTCAAGGCAAGTCTCCCACGAGCAGAAGCTCGCTGGATCGATCGATCGATTGGAGTCTGAATCGATCGGTTGATCGATTCGAGTTCAATCGATTGGAACCCAACTCTAATCGATCCAAGTTGCCGATTTTGGCGGAAGGCCTCGATTGCAGCATCTTTGAACCTCTTTGAGTCTAGGTAACCATTCCAAACCCTTAAAATACATTTGTATACATACAAAGGGTGTTTTCATGGAAAACAAGGATGGATTGGTTAAGGAAGGCTTCATTGAAGTTTAGGTTGAGGTTTGTTTCAAATTTTGAGTATTTGAACCTCAAAACTTCTAAATTTGGGTTTCCTAAAGGTTTAGGGATTCCAAGTCATTGTTGGTGCAATGACAGAAGTTACCACCATGTCTTTAGGGGGAGGGACTCTTTAAAGACATGAAAAATTATTTTTCATGAACCTTGGAAGGTGGTTAACCTTCTTTAAAGAAAATGCTCATGTATGAGCTTTTGAACTTGAAATGGGGAGTGGATATCCTCATTATTTCAAGTGGGAACTCAAGTGGTTAGAAAATGCTCAAGGTTGGGTATTTGTCTACATTGAGAGATAAGTTAAGGATAAATGAAGGGTATGGGACCTTCATTATCGTGTTGATCACAACGAGTGATGTTGTGAACAACGATGAGCAACTCTTCAGGGGGAGAGTCATCAACAAATGGATTTGTTGATGTGTACCCAAAATTGGGGCATGGGTTGATGTGTGCCCAAAGATGGGTTGATGTGTGCCAATAGGGGGAGAATGAAAGGACCTGTGAATGGGAGTAAGTTAGGCTTTCATTACCTAGAGGGAGTTTGCCCTCTTAGGGGGAGAATGAAGGGCTTAACTTATGTATTCATTACCTAGTGGCATGAAGAAGGTTTAGGCTATGAGATTAGCCTAACTTACATGTGGTATTGTAAGTGATAGTGTTGGTATTGTCAAACATCAAAAAGGGGGAGATTGTTGGTGCAACATCCCTCAGGTCAAGGTTGACCTGGTTGACCAAGCTTGAGTCTTGGTTTGGGTTTCGATGTTTGACAATGCAAGGTTGATTGAAGAAGAGTCAAGTAGGTCAAGGATGACCGGATACTTGACTGAGAAGTCCTAGTGAGTGAAGCTAGGCAGGAGGAAAATCCTGGTGAGTGAAGCCAGGTGAAAGACCTAGTGAGTGAAGCTAGACAATTGGGAAGTCCTAGTGAGTGAAGCTAGGGGAAAATCCTGGTGAGTGAAGCCGGTGAAAGACCTAGTGAGTGAAGCTAGGTAGAAAAGTCCCGGTGAGTGAAGCTAGGCAGAGAAATCCAGATGGGTCAAGGTTGATCGGACATCTGGTGAGAGCCAAGTAGGTCAAAGGGATTGACCGGATACTTGGCACGAGAAAGAAAAGTCCAAGTAGGTCGAGGGACCGATCGGATACTTGGCAAGAAGAGAAAGTCCAAGTGGGTCAAAGGGATTGACCGGACACTTGGTGAGAGAGTCCTAGCTGGTCAAGGGTGACCGGATGCTAGGTCTTATGTACCAACAAGTCATGGTTGACTAGATGTTGGTTTAGGGGCTTTGGACTTGGTTTTGGGCAAAACCAAGGTTGGATTGATCTGGATTGATCCAGCAGATCTGGATCGATCAGCCGATCGATCCAGCCGATCGATTTGGATCGATCAGCCGATCGATCCGTGAGTCCTGGATCGATCGATCGATCCGTGGATCGATTCGAGGTCCCAATCGATCGCTGGATCGATTGGGACGCCGTCCGCGATAAGCGCCGGATCGATCCGTGGATCGATCCTGGCATGTTTCCAGCAGAGCGCCTAGATCGATCCGTGGATCGATCCAAAGCCTCCCCGATCGATTGGGAGCAATCCAATCGATTGGGATTCGACCGTTGGCGTCGTTTATAGCTGTTGGCATGCGATTCCTTCGGTATCTCTTCACCAATTCAACTCAGATCTTCACCAGCTCCTCCACAGCTTTTCTCAAGCTCGAGATCGCCAGTTCTTGAAGGTTCTTGGAGGCTCTTCCAAGTCAAGAGGCGGATCAAAGCAAGAAGAAGAAACTAGGGTTAGGGTTCTTGTACTCATTGTAAGCTTGTAAGCTTGTATTTCTTGTATCCCTTCCCTCTCTTCTTGTATTGAGTCTTGTAGGACTTCTCCGCCCTTGGTAGTTACCATAAAGGAGAGGTTTATCTAGTGGAGGGTGTGTGTGTTGGTGTGGATCCTTGGATTAGTCACCTCTTGTGAGGTGGATACCAAGTAAACCAACCGTGTTAGCGTTGTGTGATTGTTTCTTTGTATTTCCGCTGCACATCTTTGAAGGAACGAGCACCGAGCGAACAAGACGAGCTATTCACCCCCCCCCCCTCTAGCTACTTTTCGGTCCTAACACATAGATCGTTATATGAGTATCATAAATATTCTGATAGTGACTATTGGTATGAATAGTCTTTAGACCTAAAGTCGTTATAGTTCCCTACATAAAAAGTTATGTACTTTGGTATTGGTAAATGTCACCTATAACAATGTGGACTATAAAGTCGATCATTAGATATGCAATAAGTTATATAGAGGGATGTGAGTGATGTAGATGTAATATATCCCTTCTATTTGACAGAAGTGATATCTATGAGCCCCTTGATTAAGTATGATACAAGAATGCATAACCATGTTCAAATTAGTCAATATGATATATTGAGCTTATTTGATTGAGTGTGTCTACTTAGGGATCAAGAAATATAAAGATTGATAAGATAATGGCACGGTCTATATCTCATTGATCAATCTAGATATCAAAGATAGAATGACTGAGTCATACAAGATAATAGACACAAACTGATTAGGTTGGATCTCGACATTCTCGTCACTTTTGTAATAATGATGCATTGTTAGATGTCATTCATTACTTATGTATATAAAGTGGTTTTAAATACATTGCCAATATTACGAGAGTCTATTGGGTTACACACATAGAATATAATGATTTGGAGATGGATTATAGGGTTAAGTCTAATCTAAATTAGACACATTGAGTTAGACTCAAATGAATTTAGATTAGATTAGTAATGGTTAATCCAATATACTAAATTCAACTCATTAAGATTAATGAATATGAATAGAGATTAATTCATCATTAATGAAAAGAATACCAAGAGACAAAAACTTTTGGTATTTCTTGGATGAGTACAAAAGGCTTTTGGAATTCATTTTCATTGAGATGATTTTGATTCTTCTTCCTCTTGGCCAAAACTTCCTTGAGTAGTTGCTAGCACAACCGAGGTTGTTTCTTCTCCAAATCGTGAGTTCCTGAGATGAACCGGAGAATGTGTTCATGTGGATGCCGTAAAGGTGTGAACACTTGATCATGCTGAGATCTGCATCCGAACCAAGTTGCTATCGGGAGTACTGGTTCACACAACAAAGGTAATGATTTTATGTGATAGACTAGCAAGAATGTAGTATACAGTATTCGTAAGGATCTCTAGAGAGATCCTTTTCCATTGCATTATGTATTTTTTATGCATAAGATCTCTACAGTGATATCATAGCCATTTGTGTATACGTATACTTCGTTGTAGTTTTATTTTATATGTAATATAGATGTAGAACCTGCGTTTATTATGATTTGCACTATGTTAGCGTTGGACATTTGTTTTTGCTGTAAACGTGGACAATGACTGTTGTTTTTTTGCTCCAATAAGCAACGGTTGCTTATTGAGACGTGGAACAACAACTTGATCCGTGGACCAAGTTAACGTCTAGCAATCAAAATGTGATTAGCAACTTGTGATTGCTGCTAGACGTTACTTTTGCTCCAATCAATAATTTTTGCTGATGAAACACTGAAAACAATTGTGAACAGCAACTCATGTTGTTTTTGCTCTAAATGTTGAAAGCAAATCACGTTTAGAACAACAAGGTTGAGGCTCGGTACAATGAGTACAAGGGTGGTCTCGGATTCATCTTGGTGGTCTTGGTTATAAAGAGAACTGTCGTGAGGTTGCGACTCATAAATCATGTTTAGTATCCTAATAAATTTATGTCATAGATTTATTATAAATGTTGTATGTCATGGTGCATAGTATGAACCTTTATTCTAATTCTCAAATTTGTGTTAAGTTTCTCGGATATACTCGTAGTGTGTATGACCCAATAATTTCCTATTTTATTAGTCATATATAATTAACTATTAATTATAAATCGATCATGATCGAGTGACACCTAGTAGTACATCATGATTACTTATTAACAAAAAATCATAATTAATTTCAAAATGATTCTGAACCCTTCAGCAATTACAGTTATTAGTACATCTTGTTCCTTTCACTTATCATATACCCATATGATTTAGGATATGGTCTATGTGTCAGTCCCTACTAGGCTCTGATATTAATTGAAGGATTAAAATAGTGATTGAGGGGTTGGATATCGCTCATTAAAAAAAATTTCTTTAGCATAAAATTGAATCAGAGTTGTTGATGCAATCAACCTCCAAGATTTTAATGTCTGACAAATATGTTTAAGTATGGAGCTTGATCATGGAAAGTCCTAGTTGTAGGCTAGGCAAGAGAAATCTCGGTATATCATGGAAGCCAGGTAGATAGGTCTGGAGGACCTGATCCCTGGGTAGTCGAATACTGAGTCTTGGAAAGTCCTAGTTGCAGGCTAGGCAAGGGAAATCTCGGTAGATCGTGGAAGCCAGGTGGATAGGTCTGGAGGACCTGATCCTTGGGTAGCCGAATACTGAGTCTTGGTGAGTGAAGTCAAGTGGTGAAAATCCTAGGGGGGAGATAACCTTAGGTAACGAGAAGTCTTGGAGTAGTGAACTCCAAGCAAGGTTGATTGGATGGTTTCTGGTTGATTGCGCGCGGTCGACCCGACCAGCGGATCTCGATAAATCTAGGTTTGTGTTTACCATAGTATTCTGTGTTACTATTATTATTGTTGGCTAATGTAGTATTGCAGGAAAAATCTTAGTGGATCATGCGATCAGACACTAAGCAGGAAAAGTCCAAACTAAGATCTGGAGGATCAATGTTTTCCTGGTAAGTTAAGGTATGCAACTGGAGAAGTGATAGTGAGATCGTGTTCCTAAAGGAATAACCTAAGGTCGCTGATCCAACTGAAGAAACCAGGAAGGTTTCCAAGTTGAGATCAAGATAGTTCTATTGTCTAATATTACTCATGCATTATATATTACTGTGCTAACCTTTGTGTTGCAGGAATACTCTGTTTAACTCTGTGTTGCAGGTTCGACATGATCGGCCGACCGAACCAGAGGATCGGTCGACCGAACTTTGATGACTCAGCATAGTCTAAATCAAGAAGAAGAAAAGGAGGAAAGCTTACTAATCGGTCGACCGAACTAGAGGATCGGTTGACTGAACGATCAACACATTAAAGGCACATGCAGTAAATGTGAATCTCGGCAAATCTTGACGAACAGGGAAGGAGCCTGTTCGGTCGACCGAACAAAGGGATTAGTCGACCGAACCTATAATGATCATTTAATGTCGAAGATCGAATCAGCATCGGATCTCTGCCAGAAAGGAAGCGAGTTGGTTCGGTCGACCGAACCTAGGGATCGGTCGAACAAACGTTGATGATTCTTATAAAAGTGAACCTTGAGATCCGAGGTTGATGATCAGTTCTGCGTTCATTGCTGTGCAAAGCTACTATTCGTGTGACAAGCCTACTACTCATCTCCAAGCAAGCTGCTGCTTCACTCAAGAAATATCGACCGAGCTCAGTACTACATCTAGTGTCGGTATATTTTATTTAGCTTGTCTTGTACTTAATTCTAGTAAGATAGTTGGCTATTACTATCTTACTCATCTCATTTGTACACACTACTTCTTTCTGAGCTTTTCGGAAAGAAGAGTTTTAGTGGATTGCCCATCAGTGCGGTCAAGGATCACGGGCCTTGGAGTAGGAGTCGACCTAGGCTTCGAACCAAATAATCTAACTGTTCTTTATTTTTTTCCGCTGCACGACTTTGTTTTAAACGAGTAAAAGAAAAGTTTTAAAAGCGCGATATTCCCCCCCCCCCCCCCCTATCGCACTCATTCGATCCAACAAGAGTAAGTAACGGAAATAATAAAATAGAATATAAAAGAGACATAGTTATTTACTTGATTCAGAGCCTATGTCAACGCCTACTCCAAAACCCACGATCTTTGATTGCACTGTTGGGTAATCCACTAAAATTTCTCTTTCCGAAATCTTCGGAAAAGAGGTAATTCTTACAATGAGGAAGAACAATAGTAACACACTATTATCTTCTTATAATAACACTAATACAAGCTAAAATATAAATATACCGACAAAAGAATATAAGATGTAGATTGTTAGAGACTTTTCATGTCGTAGATTGCACATAAGGTCGAAGCGTAGTTGAGCAACAGTAGCACAAATGACGAGCAAAGAGTGGATCAATGAAGTTGCATCGAAGTTCTTTCTGGCTCGGAGATCGAGGTGTTCTTTTATAAGCCGTGTTCAGTCAACCAAAAAAGCATTCAGTCGACTGATTCTTTCGGTCAACTGATCTCCCTATCAGTCCACTAATCAAGTGTCCTTCCTTCTTTGCCAAGATCCAATCTTCGCTCCATTAATAGCATTTATTGTTCGGTCGATTGATCACCCTGATCGGTTGACTGATCACCCTAATCAGTCGATCAATCACCCTAATCGATCAACCGATCCTCTAAATTTCCTTTTCCTAGAAGATCTGATTTAATCATCTATGTCTTCCTTTTTAGGTTTGATCGACGAATAAAATTTATCAGTTGATTGATCCATCTGTTCTACCATTTTTGTGAAATTTGATCTGTTCTGCCAAATCTATTTGATCGGTCGACTAATCCATGAGTTTGATCGACCGAACCTAGGTCAACCTGGATTTCAGTTTAGTCTGCAAAACAAAGTTAGTGCCTTCTTTAGTTTGATCAACAACCTAGGATTTGTTCCTTTGTGGGGCATGCCCTCCCCATCACTCCACTCTAATATTAGCCTATTACTTATATACTCGTTGGATCTGTCTCGAGCACCGGAGTACCAGAGACCGGAGCGACCCGGTCGCTGGCTGCAGATAGCATTGACCAGAGGACTTCTGATGACTTGGTCAACATAAAAATCATCTCACCATACTCCCTTCGAGATATCACGATTCGATCAATATTTCATCCACCTCATCCGACGATCCCTCTAACTCAAATTCCAAAAAGCATCAACTATCATATTCCTATTAGGCAAATTATTTGAGAATTAATCTACCCACGTTCTCGGACCATAACATTGATAGTTCATTAATTTACTACTAGTTCTTAAAATGTCATTATATAAATAATAAGAAAAATATTATAAATTTGTTATTGCATTTGTAAAATAGAGACAAGATAATCTTAGGGATAAAAGAACCTCTTAACATATACCTAGATAGCAAACATCTAGCTGTCAATGTTAATACTATAAATAATAATAATCTAGCCGTCGTAGTTTTAGTTACAGGACTAAACATATTATTGAAGTCAACATTAACCTTTGGCCACCACATGAGTTTTGTAGCTTTTATTACTTCTATCAGCCATAAGAAACATCAAATTTGGGAGAAGAAATCAAGCATTTTATTTGTTCTTCGAATCACTAAATCGCTATGCTTTGAAAGCATCCATAAAGGTCTTCAGATTCTCGAACGAAGCGCCTCCTTCGTTAATGTTACGCTGAGCGTTCTCCTTCAACATCGATGCCCTTGCTCTCATCTCCTCGTTCGAAAGCAACTCTTCTACCTTGGATTTCACCTGTTCCCGCTTAACGATCCCACTCTCGTCAGGCGTCATGCGCAGACCCACCTTCCAATCGTCACAAATGTAGCTCTGGTTCAGGAATTGGTCCCCAAAATATGGCCAACAGAGGAAGAGCTTCCCGTTCCTGACGCCTTCCATGGTGGAGTTCCAACCGCAGTGCGACACGAAGCAAGCCACAGAAGGGTGGGCCAGCACCTTCTGTTGAGGTGCCCAAGCTACAACCCTCCCTCTGTCTCCGACACGCTCTTTGAATCCATCCGGATAGGCATCGGCAGAGTCACCGGTTAGGTCGGGCCGGACCACCCACAAGAACGGTCGGCCAGTCGCCTCCAGCCCGAGCGCGAACTCCTGGAACTGGCGGCGGTCGAAGATGGTGAAGCTCCCGAAAGCCACGTAGACGACGGAACCCGGCTGCTGCTCGTCCAGCCACGACAAGCAGGCCGCGTCCTCCGGCCAGAAATTCGCCACGGCGCGGTTCGGCCGGAGGCCGGTTACCAGCGGCCCGATGGGAAGAATCTTTGGATTGTAACGGAAGGTTGGCTCTTCGAGCTCTTTGAAGGAGTTGCAGATGATGAACTCCGCGACGTCGATGGCCCTGTTGTTGTTGACGATGTGGTTGAAGATTAGCTGTTTGGTTCTGCCATCTCCAAGTAGGTTCCATACCAAGTGGGACGCGTTGATGAATGGCATGCCGGGACCGAGCTGGAACGTCTCGTGTTCTGGGATTGGTGTGCCTGTAAAAATAGAAACCGCCGTTAATTTTGCCGGATGAGAACTGTTTGGAATCATTAGTTACCATCGCCGTCGATGACGCCTCTCGAAATCAACTCCGGAATGCTCAGAAAAGTGGCCAGAATCTGGGCTGCGGCCGGCCAGAACGCGGCTGACCGGAGACCCTTCTTCCGGCCAACCTCGAGAGCCCATCCCATGCTATCATCCACCAACATGCAAGTTATCGGATCCTCTGCTTCGTTGCTCTTCTCGATTAGTTCCTCCAAGCATCGCGGCATCACGTTCATTAATGCTTCCGTGAGACTCCCGAGATCGTTCCGGTCTTCCCCCGGCCCTAATCCGTCAGGGACAGAGACCAGAGCGATATGCTCCATGGTGCTCTCCGCGGACAACGCGGCGAGCAGACGATTATGGTCGAACTCGGTATTGACGAAGGTAACTTTGAAGCCGTGTTCCACCAAGCAGTTGCAGACCTCCATGAGGGGAATGACATGGCCTTGGGCAGGGTATGGCAGGGCGAGAACGTGTGGCAAGCCCATTCTGAAACAAGAAAAAACAAATGAGAAAAAAGATATAATTACGTAATTTTATCAATGCAATGCAATAGAATTTATAGAACGAAATATGACAAATACAATATACAACTATTGTAGTCATAAAAGTAATTTGAGTTATAGCATGACAAATATGTCAATATTAAAACTCAGTTCGATAAATATGATAATTATAATTCATAGAAAGAAATATTACAAATATAATATACAACTATTGTAATTATAAATGTAATTTGAGTTATAGCATGGCAAATATGACAATATGAAAGTTAAGTATGATAAATATGATAATTATGTTATACTTTAATAAGTAGAGGAAAAGAATTTATGAGAAAGTTGTCTTTATCTTTTTATTTCTACTAAACACTCTTATTTACAAGAAAGATAGAATGGTATAAAAATAAAAAAATACAATATAATCAATGGTTCACGATGTGATTTGTTCCTGTCAAAAATTTGAGAAGATGGACCTGTCGACGTGACATGTCTAGAATGTTGACTATATCTCCATGATCCGGATGGTGAGTTGTCCTCCACGTTGACCAAGTCGCTCGAAGTCCTCCGGTCGATGCTACCTACGACTAGCGACCGGGTTTCCCCGGTCTCTGGTACCCCGATGCTCAAGGCGGGTCTCACGAATATATGAGGAATCGAATAATAGCATAACCATGAAATAAATGTAGGACGAGTACGATGGCGTACCTTGGTCCCGGGGGGCGCCCTCGGAGAGATCGGTGAGATGGTTGCGTTGTTGATCGAGTCGTCGCGACCCTGAAGGATAGATGAATGTGCCAGCTGAGGAGCTAGATCTGCCCGCCGGGAGTCGAGCGTGACCTGGATCCGGCGAATAACAGGCCAACTGAGAGATAATAGCGGTACGCCGACCGAGAGATGACGTCGGCGCGCAGGCCGGGATATAATATCGGCACGCAGGCTAAACACACTACAACAGTTCGTAGGCCGAAATACAACGGTGGTTCGTAGGCCAGCACATCACCAAAAATGCTAGTCGGCGTGGATCGGAGGATGACCACAGCTGTGCAATCAGTGGTAGTCGTGGATCGGCCAATGGATGTCACTGGATGCAATAACGTCTGGCTCCGGACGAATGCGGCGAGAGGGGCTCAGATCTCACCGACGTGTGTGAGGAAAGGAAGAGGACTACAGATCTCAGATCTAGCCGGCGTCGGAGGCGACAACAGGGCGTCGATGCCGGAGACGGCAAAGAGGGGTGTCGGCCTTGGAGAAGAGGGGAGGCGGCGACTAACGGGGCTCAGTCATCAAGAAATGGGAAAAGTAGTAGCAGTTCGGACGATCATATTTCGGATGAAAGCAAAGGACAAGAGTCCAACGAGCCCTCCTCAGAAAGGCAAAACAAAGGTGATCTTTCTGATAAGGTGTTGTTACTTAACGGAGCTCAATCGAAACTTCTAAATGAAAGCAACAGCCAAAATGGGGCGTGGTCTACGCAGGCAGCAGAGTCAAAGAATGAGAGGAGAGGAGCGGCTGACGGCCGACTCTGGCAAGGAGAGGGGCGGTCGACGGCCAGCGTGAGGCGCTCGAAGGTGTCAAGGCCGGTCTAGTGGCGACGGCGGCGATGAAGCCCAGCCTCTCGTCCTGTTGGCGGCGCTGGGGTACAGACCGGAGGAAAGGAGGGAGAGGATAGGAGTGACCGGCGGTCGGCGTCGGCGCTAGCGAGGAGGGAGCAAGAAGCTCCTCCCCGGGACCAAAAAACGCCCCTCCTACGTTCATGAACCGTGCCCTCTTTTAACACAAAACCCTACTCATGCCAAAAGACCAAACTGCCCCTTTATTTCTCCCTAATCACTCCTACGCCCCAAGCTGCATCCACATCACAAACCTCCCCTTCAAGTCTAGTCGAAGGAAGTGCAAGTCTGACTGACTAGACCAAGTCCAAAACAGAATTGCTACAAAACGCAAAATCAGATCGCTGGGCTCGTCTTATCATGTCGAACAACTAGCTATAGCGATGTCGAGCGAGTGACTCAAGTAGTATCGAGCGAGTGATAAGAAATAGTGTGATCCAGGCAACGGAGATAATGTTGATCAAGTAGAAAGGCGGGCGATCGAGCCGAGCGCGTGATCGAGAAGATGCCACTCAGGCAATCGAGAAAATGCGAACTGAGAGAGCGTCGCTCGAGAGATGGTAGCGATGCCAAGAAATAATACCAAGTCGACAACCAAACTGATGCCAAGCGAGCGGCAGAACGAGCGACGAGTAAAATGATAGTAGACTGAGCGACATGCGGGATAACGAGCAGACGAGCGATGCCGAGCGCGCGGCCGCAAAGATGCCGCCCGTGCGATCGGAAGGATGCCGATCGGGTGGATAAATGCCAGGTGGACGGTGTCGAGCGCGTGACCGAGAGAATGTTGGCCAGTCGGTCGGAAGGACTAGCCCCAAAAAATGTCGGTCGGATGGCTGAAAAATGTGATCTAGCGATCTCGAAATGCAGACATGGTGATCGTAAAATGCCAACCGAGCGACCGTAATGATGTCGAGCGAAGCAAGCACGTGGCTAAGTGGATGATCAGGTGAAGGATCAAGTGGCTATCAAAGTGGCGACCGAGCGACGAAAAATAGTGTCGAGCGACAACCAGGCAAGCTTTCTGTCGAACGCCAAGTGAGTGCATAGGCGAATACCGAGCAAGAGACGAAGCAGCACTAGGCAGGAGTGGAGCCCGAAAATTGAGCGGAAGCATAGCCCGTGAGATTGAGTGCGCGGAGATAAAAGTCGTGAGCCAAACAGGCACATCACACGTGAACTGAACTGGAGTGTAATCAATGAGTCGAAGGCGCATGGACACGAAAGTCGTGAGCTAAAGGGGCGCATCGCATGCTGAATCGAATGTGCACAGAAACAAAATTCGTGAGCCGAACGGGCGCAGAGCCTATGAAATATTATGGTCCAAAACTAGCGGACATACTCTCATTCGTGACCATTGGAGATAGCTCGACCCCGAACGGGGGAGATGAGCTGCTCTAATGCTCCGTGACCAATGAAGACCTCTCGACCTCGGACGGGGGAGATATGAAATCCGATGAGCTGGTCTGAGACCAGCAAAGATCACTCGACCCCGAATGAGGGAGATAAGGCAATATGATATGCTGGTCCGAGACCAGTGAAGACCACTCGACCCCGAGTGGGAGAGATAAGGAAATATGAATTTACGGTCCGATATGTGACGATCGCTCGACCCTGAACGAGGGAGATAGAAGATCCACCGGTGACAATCGCTCGACCCCGAATAGAGGAGATAGAAGATCCGATGGTGACAATCGCTCGACCCCGAACGGGGGAGTTAGAAGATCCGATAAGTTGGTCTGAGACCAGTGAAGACCACTCGACCCCGAACGGGGGGAGATAATGAAATATGATATGTTGGTCCGAGACCAGTGAAGACCACTCGACCCCGAACGGAGGAGATTGAATATCTGATATGCTGGTCCGCGACCAGTGAAGATCGCTCGACCCCGAACGGGGGAGATAAGGAAATATGATATGCTGGTCCGAAATCAGTGAAGACCATTCGACCCCGAACGAGGGAGATAAGGAAATATGCTATGCTGGTCCGAGACCAGTGAAGACCACTCGACCTCGAACGGGGGAGATACATGCTCTGATAAGCTGGTCGGTGAAGGCACGGATTTAAGGTTGTCGTTCGACTATCGGTGGAGACCTGGGTTTAACGTCGCCGCTCAACGTTCTTCAAGGAAGGATTTTATAGTCGCCTCTTTGACTCTAGGGTTTAACGTCGTCGTTCGACGGTCTTCAAGGAGGAGTTTTTATAGTCGCCGCTTCGACTCTAGGGTTTAACGTCGTCGCTCGACGGTCTTCAAGGTGGGATTTTTATAGTCGCCACTTCAACTCTAGTGTTTAACGTTGTCGCTCTCGATAGTTTTCAAGGCGGAGTTTTTATAGTCACCGCTTCGACTCTAGGGTTTAACGTCGCCGCTTGACGGTCTTCAAGGCGGGGTTTTTATAGTCGCCGCTTCGACTTCCAGAGCCCGTGGCTCTAATATAATATACACACCCGGCCGATTGACTCGGGGGTCTTTGACATCGAGCCCGTGGCTCAGATAATATACACACCCCATCGATCTGCTCGGGGTCTTCGACATCGAGCTCGTGGCTCAGATAGTATACACACTCGGTCGATTGGCTCGAGGGTCTTCGACATTGAGCTCGTGGCTCAGATAACATACACATCCGGCCGATTGGCGCGGGGGTCTTCGACATTGAGCCCGTGGCTTAGATAAATATACACCCAGTCAATCGACTCGGGGGTCTTCGACATCGAGCCCGTGGCTCAGATAATATACACACCAGGCCAATCGGCTCGGGGGTCTTCAACATTGAGCCCGTGGCTCAGATAATATACACACCCGGTCGATCGGCTCGGGGGTCTTCGACATCGAGCCCGTGGCTCACATAAATACACACCGGCCAATCAGCTCGGGGGTCCTCGATCGAGGAACTATAACAGGTCATATAACTGAAAGAGAGAATATAACGGAAAAACTGACTTGCCGATTAACAGAGGATCTGATTTAATTTCTCGACTCCTGAATACCCGTGGAGAGAGACGAATATGATATGTGTTGGTTGCTACTCGGAAAACCTAGAGGTTCCACTGTACAAAAATTTTGTACAAAGGTCTGAACCTTTTCCTAGCTACCATGTGTTCTTTTAAATTAAATTTTGGATCGCCTGCGGAACTTAACACGTTTGATCCAAAACTTAATCTATTCGTTCTTTTAGGTTTTGACTTGGGTTTCCTGCGGAACTTAACACGTTCGACCCAAATCACCTTAAGTTATTAATTCCATTAAATATTAATTTCCATAATTGGTTCCCAGTACTGACATGGCGAGGCACATGGCCTTTTTGGATATGGGAGCAACCACCACCGACTAGACAAAACCTTTTATGGAAAGCTAATATTTAATTTCCTAAAATAACTTTAAGTTAACCGAAAAGAACAATCAAATCACAAGGAAAAGAAAAACAAAAGAACACTATATCGAAAACAAATTCGAAACTCTAGAATCGTATGCCTCTTGTATTTGGTATTATTTCCAAAAATAACTAGTATGATGCGGAAAGAAAAATTACTAGTTATACCTTTTAGAAAGACCTCTTGATCTTCTACCGTATTCCTCTTCTAACCTCAGACTTTGTGTGGGCAACGATCTTCCGAGATGAGAACCACCAAGCACCTTCTTCTTCCTTACAAGTTTCGGCCATCAAAACTTCTCCTAGGATGAAGAGGTTCGGCCACCACCACCATGCTCCAAGGGATGCTAGAAAAGAGGCTTCTTTTCTCTCCTTCTTCTCCTTCTTAGATCCGGCCACCAAAGCTATCTCCACCGTGAGAAGGTTTCGGCCACACAAAGGAGAGGAGAGGAAAGAAAGGGCCGGCCACACCCAAGGACAAAAGAGAGGAAAAATAGAATAGAGTCGTTCACCTTGAAGCCTCCTCTACCCCCTCTTTTATAATCTTTAGTATTGGCAAATAAGGAAAAAATTTAATAAAAACTTCCTTAATTCTTTTGCCATTGAAAAGGAAAATTTATTTAATCAAAATAAATTTCTCTTTTCAAATTATAATGGACGACCACTCTTCTCCCCAAAACAAGGAGAGTTTTAATTAAAACAAAAATTAAAACTTCCTAATTTGTTTCTAGAAATTTATAAAAATTTCTCCAATAATTTTAATCCCTTCATGATTAGTTAATAAAAAGAAATTTTATAAATTAAAATCTTTCTTTTAAACATGTGGATAATTTCCAAAAAGAAAAGTTATCTCTAAAAATTAAAATCTCCTTTCAATCTACAAATAAGGAAAGATATTAAATCTTTTCTTAATCTTTTGTAGAAACTAATAAAAGAGAATTTTTAATTTTTAAACTTTCTTTTAAATCATGAATATAATTAAAAGGAAAGTTTTTACCAAAATTAAAATCAACCTTTTAATCTACAAATAAGGAAAGAGATTTTAACTCTTCTCTTAATCTTTTGTAGAATCTTATAAAAGGAAGGATTTAAATTTTTAAACTCTCTTTTAAATTATATTATCCACATAAGAAAATTTTAAAAATTTAAAATTCCTTTTTATTTAATAGGGTCGGCCACATGAATTCACCCATGAACATACCCATGGCCGGCCCTGGCTTGGTCTCCAAGCTAGCTTGGCCGGCCCCTATAGGATGGGTAAGAAGGTGAATATATGTGGGTATAGTACTCTATAATTAAGAGGATACGATAGGGACTGAGAGGAGGAATTGGTTTTGGTCTCCCGATAAAATTAAGCATCCCGTGCTCGCCCTGAACACACAACTTAATTTTATCAATAATAATTCATTCCACTAGAGAACTATTATTGAACTACCGCACCAATCCCAAATTACATTTTGGGCTCCTTCTTATCATGAGTGTGTTAGTCTCCCTGTGTTTAAGATAACAAATATCCACTAATTAAGTAAGTTACTGACAACTCGCTTAATTAATATCTAGCTCCAAGAGTAGTACCACTCAACTTCATCGTCATGTCGGACTAAGTCCACTTGCAGGGTTTAACATGACAATCCTTATGAGCTCCTCTTGGGGACATTCTCAACCTAGATCACTAGGACACAGTTTCCTTCTATAATCAACAACACACACTATAAGTGATATCATTTCCCAACTTATCGGGCTTATTGATTTATCGAACTAAATCTCACCCATTGATAAATTAAAGAAATAAATATCAAATATATGTGCTTGTTATTATATTAGGATTAAGAGCACACGCTTCCATAATAACTGAGGTCTTTATTCCTTTATTAAGTCAGTATAAAAGGAACGACCTCAAATGGTCCTACTCAATACACTTTAAGTGTACTAGTGTAATTATATAGTTAAGATAAACTAATACCTAATTACACTACGACCTTCCAATGGTTTGTTCCTTTCCATCTTGGTCGTGAGCTACTGTTTATAATTTATAAGGTACTGATAACATGATCTTCTATGTGTGACACCACACACCATGTTATCTACAATATAAATTAATTGAACAACTATGATAAATGTAGTCATTTGACCAATGTGATTCTTATTTCTAGATAAATGTTTATACCAAAAGCTAGGCTTTTAGTATACACTCTAACAATCTCCCACTTATACTAAAAGACTAAGTTGTCATATCTGCTGCCATACATCTGATTCACATCCCTTCAACATGCTCATCAAAAGCTCTTGCCTTAAGCACCTTAGTGAAAGGATCTATAGGTCATCACCTGATGCAATCTAGGCGGCAACAACTTCTCCTCGTTTATACGATTCCTCGTATTGGGTGGTACTTGCACTCTATTGTGTTTACTTGCCTTATAGACTTATGGTTTCTTCGAGTTTGCTACTACACCAACATTATTACAATAAATTGTAATAATTTTTGGACAAACCAGAAATCATATCTAAGTCTATCTTGAGGTTATTGAGTCATTCAGCTTTTATGGCTACCTCAGAGGTTTGCCATATACTAAGCTTCTATGGTGGAGTCCAGAAAAACACCTATGCTTATCACTCTTCCATAGTTATGACTTTACCTCTCTAAAGTAAACACAAAACCCCGAGGTTGACTTATTATTGTCCCTATCTGATTGGAAGTCAAAATCCATGCAACCCACAAGGACTAAATTAACTGCCTTGTAAGCTAGCATATAAACTCTAGTGCCTCTAAGGTACTACAATATATGCTTTACTGCAGTCCACTGTCCTTGTCCAGGGTTACTTTGATATCTGCTAACTATGCCCTTGGCAAAACAGATTTCTGATCTCGTGCATAGCATACATTAGGCTTCCAACAGCCGTAACATAAAGAACTGCCTTTATTTCCTTTATCTCCTTTGATGTCTACAGAGACATATCTTTAGATAAAGTTACTCCATCCTGAAAAGGTAAGAAACCTTTCTTGGAGTTTTGTATGCTTAAAACGAGCAAGGATTTTTCCGATGTATGAAGCTCGGGATAAGTAAAATATTCTTTTCTTGCGATCCCTTATTACTTTGATCTCAAGAATATATACATTCTCCCAAGTCCTTTATATTGAATTGTTTGGACAACCATACCCTTACTTCTGACAACATTTTGATATTGTTTCCAACTACCAAAAATGTTATCTAAGTATAGTACAAGAAATACCACCACGTTTCCATCACATCTTTTGTATACACAAGACTTATCCGGTTACTAAATCCATAGATCTGGATTACTTTGATAAACCGGATGTTCTAAGACCTTGAAGCTTTGCCTCAGTCCATAGACTGATTGAGTTTGCACACAAGATGCTCTTAGCCCTTTGCAATGGACCCTTCTGGTTGCTTTATATGGATGTTTTCTTCAAGACTTCCATTAAGGAATGCTGTCTTGACATCCACTTGCCAAATAGATAAAAGAATCCAGATAGACTTAAGCATGGCTACCAGTGAAAAAGTTTCCTTTTTCATCTAGCCTTGCTTTGAAAGTTTCTACCTTCCTGTCTATCCCTCTTTTCCTAATATAGACCTTTTTACACCCAAAGGCTTTTATACCATTTGGTGGTTCTATAAGCTTCCAGATTTTATTAGAATACATATATTCTAATTCTGTTATTCATTACTCTTTGCCAAGATATTGCATCTTTATCTTGGAGTGTTTCGTCATATGTCCGGAGATCAGGTTCATGTGCTCCAGGGATCGAGTCCAAAAACTCTCCCAAAACATGAATCTTTTTAGGTTGCCTAATAACCCTCCCATTACGACAAGGCACTTTCTGCAATTGTGTATCATTTGTGATACGTGTTGCAGTTTTCTTGTGGTATCTCATCTTGTACAGTTAGTACTATATTAGACATGCCTTTTATTATTTCCTTAAGAACAAATTTTCTTATGGGCACATGATTTATTACATAGTCCTTTTCTAAAAATCGGTCATTGATGCTAACAATGACCTTCTGATTTTTAAGACTATAAACCTACTTTCATTTCACTAGGATAACCCACAAACAAGTGAATTCCTGTCCAACTTATCATTGTCTCTCTTCTGCATATGTGTTGGACTACCCGAATCCGAATATGCTTCGAAATAAGCTTACGCCTATTCAGCAATTCTATATGAGTAGAGAGTTCTGACTTTAGAAGGTACTATATTCACTCCCGTTTCCAGAGTATATCCTTAAAATGATTTTGATAATATTCTTAATAACTCATCAATCTACTTATTTCCATAAGAGTCCTATACCTTCCTTTTCCTACACCATTCTGTTGGGGTGTACCAAGGTGCAGTTAGTTGGGATTGAATCCCTACTTCTGATAAATGACTCCTAAATTCTCCCAAGAGGTACTTGCCACTACGATCTTACCGTAGTGTCTTGATATTTTTACTTTGTCGTTTCTCCACATCAGCCTCGTACTCTTTGAACTAATCAAAGCACTTAGACTTGCGGCACATCAAGTAAATATATCCGTATCTCAAATAGTTATCTATGAAATATTTGAAACAACCTCTTGCCTCGATGCTCATAGGATCATACAAATCAGAATGAACCAATTCCAATATATCTTTGACTCCATACCCCTTAGACTTAAAAGCTTCTTGGTTATTTTTCCTTCCAAGTAAGACTCGTAGGTTGGAAAGATTTCCACTACTAATGAACCCAAAAGTTCATCAGCTACCAATGAATCCTACTCAAGTTAATATAACCTAGCCTTAGAAGCCAAAGATATAATTGGTTCATTTTCGAAGGTTACTTTCTCTTAAAGTTAGAAGATGTGTTACTAATTTCCATTTGTTGCATCGTGAGAGTTATTGGATTTATAAATTGCCAACCAACGTACCAGAACAGATAACTTCCCTCTTTTTCTTAATAACAACTTTGTTATTTAAAAAGAGGCAGAATATCAAGTTCTTTGAATAGTTTAGAAACTGAAAACTAGTTCTTTCTAAACTTGGTGCGTAAAGATAATTACTCAAAAATCCATGTTTTATTCTTATCAAAAGATAAACATCTCCCACTGCCACAACTACCATTTTTACAGTAGTGCCCATGTAGACGGTGTTTTAATTTTCATTTAGTTGTCGGGTTTCCTGGAACCCTGCAATGAATTACGGACATGATTAATGGCATCTGTATCTACACTCCAGGTTCTGGTAGATAACACTACTAAACATGTTTCAACTAATAAATTAAATACACCTATATTGTTCTTAGTTCTAAGAAGACAGTCTACCTTAATGTCCAAGTCCTATTTCCAATCATTACAATTGGGATTACTAAGTCTTTTATATAGTATGACTACTAGGGAATTGACAAACATTTTAAATCCTAAGAATCACAAAAATATTTGGTCAAGATCAACTCCTTAAAAATCCCCATGAATTTTGTATGCCACGATAGTGTGAACGTATACAAAATCGAATAGGAGATTTTATTCATTAATTTTATTATCTCGTCAACTTTATTTTATGACGAATAAAATTAATAGTTAATCTGTCTTTAATCAAATATTTGGTCAAAACTTTTTGAATTTAAAATAACATTGATTCCTCAAACAATATTATTTAAATTCACCAACACCTCAAACACCGTGAATTTTGCATGCCACGTTAGTGTGGACGTATACAAATTCAACCTTTGTAAAAGGAGGGTTTTAACCCATTAATTTTATTATCTTGTCAACCTAACTTTTTGACAAATAAAATTAATAGTTGGTGTCTTTTGGTCACATAAATAATAGCAGTGACTCCGATGGGGAGGATACTATTAGATGTGTCTAAGTGTATACCATTACTTGACACTAAGTCCATTAATAAGATTATGCCCCTTCCGTTGGGGAAGATCACACGCTCTTAATTAACTTCCTATAGTCATCCAAAAATGGAAGTCTGTTCTAGTGATCCACAAACAAGCTCATCCGTTATGGAGGAAGGCACTCAGAGCCAACGCGCAAGCTTGTTTGCATCACTTACAAACCAGTAATGGAGACCATGGGATTTATTTAAAAATCCCTCTCCCACTTAGTTATTTATAAACGAGGAATTTTAACTATGCTAGCCTACTAGTCATGTATACTAACATGCACACACAGCACAATATAAAAGCAATAAATAGAAAATCTAATTTTCAACTATTATGGCTTTTATCTATGGTTGTCCTCCGTGTGTTGTCATCCCAAGCTGCTGCCATATTTGGCCACCGCCACCGGGTCTAGCTGTCGCATCCATCTTGCTCCTTGTTCCGCTGCGCCTTTGGTCCTCAGAAGGTTCTACGCTTTGCAAGATTCGATCCGCGACATAAATAGAATTTTACAATTTTGATCCTATATTCCATAAAAGGAATGTACATGTATCTAGATCAAAAATAAAATCCTAAAAAAACTAAATACAGCTCCTGCTGTATTTTAAAATACAATCATGCACACACATATAAATGCCCTTGACATGTCCAAGGGTCCAATCACACACATAAAACTATAAGTCATAATAGTTGGATCCTGCATCCACAAAGTTAGCACATCCTACTATTATCCTGCCTAAATTATGTATGATATGTGCATAATTAAACTAATACCAAATACATGAGGCAAAACCCTAGCTCGATACCAATTGTTGGTTGCTACTCGGAAAACCTAAAGGTTCCACTTACAAAAATTTTGTACAAAGGTCTGAACCTTTCCTAGCTACCATGTGTTCTTTTAAATTAAATTTTGGATCGCTCATGAACTTAACACGCTTGATCCAAAACTTAATCTATTCGTTCTTTTAGGTTTTGACTTGGGTTTCCTGCGGAACCTAACACGTTCGACCCAAATCACCTTAAGTTATTAATTCCATTAAATATTAATTTCCATAATTGGTTCCCAGTACTGACGTGGCGAGGCACATGGCCTTCTTGGATATGGGAGCAACCACCACCGACTAGACAAAACCTTTTATGGAAAGCTAATATTTAATTTCCTAAAATAACTTTAGGTTAACCGAAAAGAACAATCAAATCACAAGGAAAAGAAAAACAAAAGAACACTATATCGAAAACAAATTCGAAACTCTAGAATCGTATGCCTCTTGTATTTGGTATTATTTCCAAAAATAACTAGTATGATGCGGAAAGAAAAATTACTAGTTATACCTTTTAGAAAGACCTCTTGATCTTCTACCGTATTCCTCTTCTAACCTCGGACTTTGTGTGGGCAACGATCTTCCGAGATGAGAACCACCAAGCACCTTCTTCTTCCTTACAAGTTTCGGCCATCAAAACTTCTCCTAGGATGAAGAGGTTCGGCCACCACCACCATGCTCCAAGGGATGCTAGAAAAGAGGCTTCTTTTCTCTCCTTCTTCTCCTTCTTAGATCTGGCCACCAAAGCTATCTCCACCATGAGAAGGTTTCGGCCACACAAAGGAGAGGAGAGGAAAGAAAGGGCCGGCCACACCCATGGAGAAAAGAGAGGAAAAATAGAATAGAGTCGTTCACCTTGAAGCCTCCTCTACCCCCTTTTTTATAATCCTTGGTATTGGCAAATAAGGAAAAAATTTAATAAAAACTTCCTTAATTCTTTTGCCATTGAAAAGGAAAATTTATTTAATCAAAATAAATTTCTCTTTTCAAATTATAATGGCCGACCACTCTTCTCCCCAAAACAAGGAGAGTTTTAATTAAAACAAAAATTAAAAC
This sequence comes from Zingiber officinale, assembly GCF_018446385.1. NCBI lineage: Eukaryota > Viridiplantae > Streptophyta > Magnoliopsida > Zingiberales > Zingiberaceae > Zingiber > Zingiber officinale. The sequence continues at coordinate 6,889,680 of NC_055992.1, forward strand.
TTCCTAATTTGTTTCTAGAAATTTATAAAAATTTCTCCAATAATTTAAATCCCTTCATGATTGGTTAATAAAAAGAAATTTTATAAATTAAAATCTTTCTTTTAAACATGTGGATAATTTCCAAAAAGAAAAGTTATCTCTAAAAATTAAAATCTCCTTTCAATCTACAAATAAGGAAAGATATTAAATCTTTTCTTAATCTTTTGTAGAAACTAATAAAAGAGAATTTTTAATTTTTAAACTTTCTTTTAAATCATGAATATAATTAAAAGAAAAGTTTTTACCAAAATTAAAATCAACCTTTTAATCTACAAATAAGGAAAGAGATTTTAACTCTTCTCTTAATCTTTTGTAGAATCTTATAAAAGGAAGGATTTAAATTTTTAAACTCTCTTTTAAATTATATTATCCACATAAGAAAAATTTTAAAATTTAAAATTCCTTTTTATTTAATAGGGTCGGCCACATGAATTCACCCATGAACATACCCATGGCCGGCCCTAGCTTGGTCTCCAAGCTAGCTTGGCCGGCCCCTATAGGATGGGTAAGAAGGTGGGTATAGGTGGCTATAGTACTCTATAATTAAGAGGTTACGATAGGAACCGAGAGGAGGAATTGGTTTTGGTCTCCCGATAAAATTAAGCATCCCGTGCTCGCCCCGAACAAACAACTTAATTTTATTAATAATAATTCATTCCACTAGAGAACTATTATTGAACTACCGCACCAATCCCAAATTACATTTTGGGTTCCTTCTTATCATGAGTGTGTTAGTCTCCCTGTGTTTAAGATAACAAATGTCCACTAATTAAGTAAGTTACTGACAACTCGCTTAATTAATATCTAGCTCCAAGAGTAGTACCACTCAACTTCATCGTCATGTCGGACTAAGTCCACCTGCAGGGTTTAACATGACAATCCTTATGAGCTCCTCTTGGGGACATTCTCAACCTAGATCACTAGGACACAGTTTCCTTCTATAATCAACAACACACACTATAAGTGATATCATTTCCCAACTTATCGGGCTTATTGATTAACGAACTAAATCTCACCCATTGATAAATTAAAGAAATAAATATCAAATATATGTGCTTGTTATTATATTAGGATTAAGAGCACACGCTTCCATAATAACTGAGGTCTTTGTTCCTTTATTAAGTCAGTATAAAAGGAACGAACTCAAATGGTCCTACTCAATACACTTTAAGTGTACTAGTGTAATTATATAGTTAAGATAAACTAATACCTAATTACACTACGACCTTCCAATGGTTTGTTCCTTTCCATCTTGGTCATGAGCTACTGTTTATAATTTATAAGGTACTGATAACATGATCTTCTATGTGTGACACCACACACCATGTTATCTACAATATAAATTAATTGAACAACTATGATAAATGTAGTTATTTGACCAATGTGATTCTTATTTCTAGATAAATGTTTATACCAAAAGCTAGGCTTTTAGTATACACTCTAACAATATGCTCGTCGAAACCCACCAAGATCATGAATATAGCAAAAATTTTCGGCGTCTTCCGTCTCCACGTTCCAGATCAGGCGAAGTTCCCACAGACGGCACCAAATATGTTCCTGTCGGGAATCTGAGAAGACGGACCTGCCGGTGTGACGTGTCTGGAATGTTGACCGTATCTGCATGACCTGGATCGTGAGCTGTCCTCCACGTTGACCAAGTCTACCGAAGTCCTCCGGTCGATGCTACCTGTGGCCAGCGATCGGGTTTCTCCAGTCTCTGGTACCCCGATGCTCGAGGCGGGTCCCACGAATATATGAGGAATCGAATAATAGCAGAACCATGAAATAAATGTAGGACGAGTACGATGACGTACCATGGCCCCGGGGGACGCCCCTCGAATGGATCAGTGAGCTAGTTGCACTGTTTGATCGAGTCGTCAAGACCCTGAAGGATAGATGAATGTGTCAGTTGAGGAGCTAGATTTGCCCGCCGGGAGCCGAGCGTGACCTGGATCCGGCGAATAACAGACGACTGAGAGATAATAGCGGTACGCCGACCGAGAGATGATGTCGGCGCGCAGGCCGGGATATAATTTCAGTACACAGGCCAAACACACCACAACGACACGTAGGTCGAAATACAATGGTGGCTCGCAGGTCAGCACAACACCAAAAACGCTAGTCGGCATGGATCGGAGGATGACCACAGCTGTGCAATCAGTGGTGGTCGTGGATCGGCCAATGGATGCCACTAGATGCAATAGCGTCTGGCTCCGAATGAAGGCGGCGAGAGGGGCTCAGATCTGTCCGGCATACGTGAGGAAAGGAAGAGGACTTCAGATCTCAGATCTAGCCGGCGTCGGAGGCGACAATAGGGTGTCGGTGCTGGAGACGGAGAAGAGGGGCGTCGGCCTCGGAGAAGAGGGGAGGCAGCGACTAACAGGGCTCAGTCGTCAAGAAATGGGAAAAGTAGTAGTAGTTCGGATGATCAGATTTCGGATGAAAGCAAAGGACAAGAGTCCAACGAGCCCTCCTCAGAACACCAAAACAAAGGTGATCTTTCTGATGAGGTGTTGTTACCTAACGAAGCTCAGTCGAAGCTTCTAAATGAAAGCAACAACCAAAATGGGATGTGGTCTACACAGGTAGCAGAGTCAAAGAATGAGAGGAGAGGAGCGGCCGACGACCGATGCTGGTGAGGAGAGGGGTGGCCGGCCTGAGGCGCTCGGAGGCGTCAAGGCTGGTCCAGTGGCGGCGGCGGCAATGAAGCCCAGCCTCTCTTCCTGTTGACGGCGTTGGGGTGCAGACCGGAGGAAAGGAGGGAGAGGATAGGAGTGGTCGGCGACCGGTGTCAACGCTGGCTAGGAGGGAGGAGGAAGCCCCTCCTGACGGCGGACCAAAAGCGCGCGCCCCCCTCGTTCATGAATAGTGCCCTCTTTTAACACAAAACACTACTCATGCTAAAAGACCAAACTGCCCTCTCTTTCTCCCTAATCACTCCTACGCCCCAAGCTGCATCCACATCATGATTAATATAGTTGATCATTTTAATATAAATGAAATATCAACACCTGAAGTTTAGTAATTGTATGACATATTATAGATTAGTGAAAGAGAAGTATGAGAAGGGATTCCATCTGGTTATTCTCAACTATCAACTATTACAAGTTTATTGAAATTATTTCTTAGAACTATATTATGATAACATTTATCAATTAATGTCAGAATTGCTCCTCATTGATTATCTAATGACTGATAACTTCTACAGTACAAAAAAAATTGATGAGGGGTTTAAGTTTACCTATAGAGAAGATTAATTATTGCTGACCCTATCTTAAAGCTGCGGGATGAAGCACTGGCGATGGTGAGCGATGACTCCGAGGATGGCGACAGTGAATAGCTACAGATCTGAGAAAACCAAAGCAGATCTGGAAGAAGTCCCGCTGAAGATGCCCTCAAGAAGAACCTGGATCAGAGCTCCGGTGGATGATCCCTGTGCACCACGAGACCAACCAAAAAGCGTTAGTGACCTAAGACCGGGGTGGGAATCCCTGGCTAGGCCTCCAATGCTCAAGTCAATTCCTCGATGAAGAAGGAGAAGTACAATAGAACTGAAAAAGAATTAGGGTTTGGTTCTGATATCATGTGTACCTTACCAGTAGAGAGGATTTCCCTTTTTATACCACCTCATTTAACCTCCAAGTCATGAGGTGGACCCCGGTTTGTTAAAGTTTGTTAGGAGATGACGTAAGTACAACCTGCAGAAATAGTTTAAGGAATCTTTTTCATACCCTACATGTACCTTCTTTGTCGCTTAGCATACCTGCGAAAACATCCAGAAATAATTTCCCGCCAAACTAGTCCAGCTGTCATATGATCACATTTGAATTTCATATTGTTCATATATCGCCTGCATTTAATTAAAAGCTCACCTTGTATATAAATTAAGAATACCTTTCTATTACACTACCCTTGATTGGTAATTTGTACCCGACCTGTTTATTATGTTCGTTCGGTCTTTCCCACTCGGCCGATCTTGGCCTACCAAGCGTGTATGAATGTTCTTACTCAGATTATTCTCATTCAATTAATCTTTATGCTCGGTCAGCTCTTTATGCTCGACCGGTTATATATGCTCGTCCAATATTAGCCTACCGGACGTATCTCAACACCTGGACCGCATAAGGGTAAGCGCCTTTATGCTAGGTCGGCCCTTTATGCTCGACCGATTATACATGCTCGTCTGATATTAGCCTACCGGATGTATCCCAGCACCTTGGACCGCATAAGGGTAAGCGCCTTTATGCTCGATCATCCCTTTATGCTCGATCGGTTATACATGCTCGCCCGATATTAGCCTACCAGACATATCCTAACACCCTGGACCGCATAAAGGTAAGCGCCATTATGCTCGGTCGGCCCTTTATGCTCGACCGGTTATGCATGCTCGTCCGACCTATCATTCCCGATTAGTTCTTCGTGTTCAACAAGTCTATAATGCCCGACCGACCTATTATACCTGGCCGGGTCTTGCCTCCTGAGGGTATCACTATGTCTTCCCCTTACTCTTTTTAGCCTTCTCTGTCTTGTTATCCTTTTCCCCCCTCACTGTAAAGGATCCACCTATCATAACCCGTATCAATTGCATAGACAACTATATGATATTTTGGAATAAAAACAACGAACTGATTGAATGCATAATATATACTCACCCTTATTATAAGTATAGTAGTCACATACCATAGAAGAAAAAGAAAAAGATTACATGGAAAGTTATGTATTACTTTCTAGTAACTGCTAGACCTCAACGTTTATATACATCTGCTGCAACAACAAGCCACATGAGATGGCATTATGAGCATGTACGAGCGAACAGGAGCATTCAAGAACTTCATGCTATACTGCTACAATAATTGCTACAATGCTACTGCAGTATTGCTACAGTAAATCCTAAACATATGATTTTACCCCCCAAGTACATTCACTCAGCACTCATCCTCGCCCGACCAACCTAGCACTAGCCTTCTAGCTTGCTCCATCAGCCTTGTGTCCCTCGGATGTCTCCTCATCCTTTGCGTCTTGCCTTCTGAAGCTTCCATCAGACTTATCATTGTTGTCGGGTCTTCATTTGCCAAGAGGTTGCACCTCCGGGACTTCATCCATTGCCAAGTCACACTTGAACTTACATTGTCAAGACTACATGCTTGGACTTACATCGCCAAGACTCATCCTTGGACTTTCCTCCTTTGCCAAGATCACACTTGGACTTTTCTTTTTGTACCTGTATCCTGCACACTCACAATGCATATCAAATACAACAATAAACATAACTTAGATCTTTGCCCAAACATTAAAATCTAGGGTCACTAAATTGCTCCAACAAAGATATCTTGGTTTGATAATCACCATAAATTTTTAATAGTTGAACATCCTTTTAGGCTAAATAAGAAAATTTTCATTAAGAATATTGTTGTAAAAAAACTTCCACCAACAATCAAGTTAGGTTTGAAGTTAGGTTTGATTGATTTGATTGAGCAACTTCTTGTATACTTTTTTTTTGTATTTATGACATGCTTAGTTAATACATGGAATCATGTGTGTAGTACCTCTCTTATATTGATGGATGTATGTTTAATAATATGCTAAATTTTGTATTACCTCTCTAATACATGAAATTATGTTGTAGTACCGCTCTTGTATTAATTGTATAATTACTACGTAATCAGTATTGTGTTCATAATATTGTAAATTTTATACTCATTAAGATATAATGTACATGAACAAAGATTGAATGTACAATAGATTAGAAAATAGATTTATCCAAGATGAATATTTTGTTGGAGTTGAAGAGTTTGTGAACTTTATAGAGAATCATTTAGAATATATATATGGTACCGAGTTATGTTGTCCGTATAATTATTCTAAATATAGAAATAAATCTTTATATGATGAGGATATTATGAAAGTACATCTATATAAAAAGGATTTGTTCCAAATTACTACAAGTGGTACTATCACGAAGAGTCTTATTTGTCTCATCGGATTGGAACTTTGGTTGATTCTTCATCTGACACAACTACTCTAGGGAATCATCATCTAATGATAATGCAATGCAATCAATAGTTCACGATGTAATGAATACAGTTGATCATTCTAATATAGATGAAATGTCAACACCTTAAGTTTAGCAATTATTTGATATGTTAAAGACTAGTGAAAGAGAAGTGTGAGAAGATATTCCATCTGATCATTCCCAACAATCAACTACTGCAATGCCATTGAACATCAATGCAACATCATTTCTCAAAATCATGTTACAATAACATTTGTCAAGTGATGTCAGAGTTGCTCCATGTTAATCATCTAATGACTAATAATTTCTGTAGTACAAAGAAATTGTTAAATAGTTTAAGCTTGTCTATAGAGAAGATTGAGTGCTGCATTAATAACTTAATGATATTTTGAATTGAAGATAATAAATTGATTGATGTAAAATCTATATTTACCTTCGTTATAAGTATAATAGTCACATATCAAAACTATCATATTTCTATTGGCCAAATTATTTGAGAATTGATCCACCCACGTTCTTGGACCATAACAGTGATGTTCTTTAATTTACTACTTGTTCTTAAAATGTCATTATAAAAATAATAAGAAAAATATTATAATTTTATTATTGCATTTGTAAAATAGAGATAAGATAGTCTTAGGGATATTCTAGCCGTCTGTAATTTTAGTAACAGGACTAAACATTTTACTGAAGTCAACATTAACCTTGGGCCACCACATGAGTTTTGTAGCTTTTATTACTTCTATCAGCCATAAGAAAACATCAAATTTGGGAGAAGAAATCAAGCAGTTTATTTGTTCTTCGAATCACTAATAAAAGTTCGAATCACTAATATAAGATGGTAAAAGATAATGTTTAAATCATAGGTTTGAAAATGATAATTTAAAAATAATTTTTAAATATATAAAAATCAACTAACTCCATATAATTAAATAAATTTCATTCTCATTCTCATTTCTATTCCATTTTATCATCAAATTCATATACATAATCATTTTAATCATTTTACTAAACGTCACCTAAATCACTATGACTATGCTTTGAATGCATCCATAAAGGTCTTCAGATTCTCGAACGAAGCACCTCCTTCGTTAATGTTTTGCTGAGCGTTCTCTTTCAACATCGATGCCCTTGCTCTCATCTCCTCGTTCGAAAGCAACTCTTCTACCTTGGATTTCACCTGTTCCCGCTTAACGATCCCACTCTCGTCAGGCGTCATTCGCAGACCCACCTTCCAATCGTCACAAATGTAGTTCTGGTTCAGGAATTGGTCCGCAAAATATGGCCAACAGAGGAAGAGCTTCCCGTTCCTGACGCCTTCCATGGTGGAGTTCCAACCGCAGTGAGACACGAAGCAAGCGACAGAAGGGTGAGCAAGGACCTTCTGTTGTGGTGCCCAAGCCACAATCTTCCCTCTGTCTCCGACACGCTCTTTGAATCCATCCGGATAAGCATCGGCAGAGTCGCCGGTGAGGTCGGGCCGGACCACCCACAAGAACGGTCTGCCAGTCGCCTCCAGCCCGAGGGCGAACTCCTGGAACTGCCTGCGGTCGAAGATGGTGAAGCTCCCGAAAGCCACGTAGACGACGGAACCCGGCTGCTGCTCGTCCAGCCACGACAAGCAGGCCGCGTCCTCCGGCCAGAAATTCGCCACGGCGCGGTTCGGCCGGAGGCTGGTTACCAGCGGCCCGATGGGAAGAATCTTTGGATTGTAACGGAAGGTTGGCTCTTCGAGCTCTTTGAAGGAGTTGCAAATGATGAACTCCGGGACGTCGATGGTCCTGTTGTTGTTGACGATGTGGTTGAAGATTAGCTTTTTGGTTCTGTCATCTCCATATCGGTTCCATACCAAGTGGGACGCGTTGATGAATGGCATGCCGGGACCGAGCTGGAACGTCTCGTGTTCTGGGATTGGTGTGCCTGTAAAAATAGAAACCGCCGTTAATTTTGCAGGATGAAAACAGTTTAATTTGGAATCATTAGTTACCATCGCCGTCGATGACGCCTCTCGAAACCAACTCTGGAATGCTCAGAAAAGTGGCCAGAAGCTGGGCTGAGGCCGGCCAGAACGCGGCTGACCGGAGACCCTTCTTCCGGCCAATCTCGAGCGCCCATCCCATGCTATCATCCACCAACATGCAAGTCATCGGATCCTCTGCTTCGTTGCTCTTCTCGATTAGTTCCTCCAAGAAGCATCGCGGCATAACGTTCACTATTGCTTCTGTGAGACTCCCGTGATCGCTCCGGTCTTCCTCCGGACCTAATCCGTCAGGGACCGAGACCAGAGCGATATGCTCCATGGTGCTCTCCGTGGACAACGCGGCGAGCAGACGCTTGTGGTTGAACTCGGTATTGACGAAGGTGACCTTGAAGCCGTGATCCACCAAGCAGTTGCAGACCTCCATGAGGGGAATGACATGGCCTTGAGCAGGGTATGGCAGGGCGAGAACGTGTGGCAAGCCCATTCTGAAACAACAGAGAGAGGAACAGAGCGAGAAGCAAAGATAATTACTTAATTTTATCAATGCGATACCATAGAATTTATAGAGAGAAATATGACAAATATAATATACAACTAATGTAATCATAAAAGTAATTTGAGTTATAGAATGACAAATATGACAATATCAAAATTAAGTACGATAAATATGATAATTATAATCCATAGAAAGAAATATTAGAAATATAATATTCAACTATTGTAATTATTAAAGTAATTGGAGTTATAGCATGGCAAATATGACAATATGAAAATTAAGTATGATAAATATGGTAATTATGTTACAGTTTAATAAGTAGAGGAAAAGAATTAATGGGAGAATTTTCTTATCTTTTATTTCTACTAAACACACATATTTATAAAATAAGTAGAATTATAAAAAAAAATAAAAAAAATACAATGCAATTAATGATTCATGATGTGATAAATACAGTTGATCTTTCTAATATAGATAAAACATCAACACATAAATTTCAGCAATTGTATGACATGTATAAGCTAGTAAAAGAGAAGTATGAGAAGGGATTACATCTGGTCATTCTCAACTATCAACTACTATAAAGTTATTGATCATTAAGATAGAACATCATTTATCAGAACGATATTACGATAACATTTATCAATTAATATCAGAATAGCTCCTTACTGTTATCTAACGATTGATAACTTCTACAATACAACAAAAAAATAGTGAGGGGTTTAGTTTTGCTTGTAGATAAAATTGATTATTGCATAGACAACTATCTGATATTCTAGAATGAAAACAGTGAACTGATTGAATGCAGGATGTGTACTCACCCTCATTATAAGTATAGTAGTCACATACCATGGAAGAAAAAGAAAAATATTACATGGAAAGTTATGTAATACTTCCCATTAACTGCTAGACCTCAACGCTTGTATGCATCTGCTACAACAGCAAGCCACATGAGAAGGCATTATAAGCATGTGCATGAAAGAGGTATAATATGTCATCCTTATGACTTCCCTTTATAGAAATATTTTGATACAACATTTCTCTCCTTTGTAATGGAACCATATAATGTGAAACTGAGACTTTCTGCATATATATTTTAGCCATTTGGTCAGTCGAGACAATAATATTCATCTTGCCTAATTATATTAATATCGTACAACTCATCACCATGAATGTGCATCAAAGACAAATTCATGTTCCTTACTAAATTTATTCTAGGGCTAACGAATTCGGAAGAGAAGATAAATATTTTCTTGCAATCTCTAATTGCCGAGTTGAATGAATTATAGAATATAAGCTTGGATACTTATGATGTTGCAAGTAAAATTAATTTTACATTACATGCTGCCTTATTATGAACGATCAACGTGATTTTCCAACGTACTCAATGTTGTCGAGATGGAACACAGTTGGTAAATTAGCTTGCCTACATTACATGGAAGAGTCAGATGTAGTTTTATTACTTTATAGTGGGAAGATATCTTGGTTTGATAATCACCATAACTTTTTACCAGTTGAACATCTTTTTAGGCGAAATAAGAAATTTTCATTAAGAATATTGTAGTCAGAAAACTTTCGCCAACAATCAAGTCTGGTGAATAAATCATTAACCAAATAGACAGCTATGGATTCCTATCCATATCCCAACCTAATTCTAATGAGATAAATAAATACATTATTAGGTAATGCAAGTGTCGTTGGAAGAAAAGAAGCATTTTCTAGGAGATGTTATATTGGAAGTATCTACTCATTCGCTATAATTTAGATGTGATGTATGTTGAAAAAAATTTCTTCGACAATATCTTCAATACTATAATTAATATGCCTTGAAGAACTAAAGGTACTATAAAATCATATGAGTAATTAAAAGAACTAATTAACATACTAGAGTTGCATCAGGATGAACAACCAATAAATTTCTAAGGGCTTGCTATATATTGGACAAAGATGGTGAGCAAGCTTTATGTAGTTGGTTAAAAGAAATCAAATTCCCAAATGAGTATGCCTTGAATATGGCTTAATGGGTGGATATGGATAGGTTAAAGATGTTTGGAATGAAAAGTCATGACTGTCATGTATTCATGCAAAAACTTATTCCAATAGCTTTACATGACTTACTTCCTCAAAATGTTTTACAAGCACTCGCATAATTGATTTTTTTTTTTTTTGAGATTTGATAGCGAGGTGCATTATGATGGCTAATATGCTTCAACTAGAAATAGACATTCCTCTCATACTATGTAAGCTTGAGCGCATTCTTCCACCTAATTTTTTTTATTCCATGGAATATCTACCAATTCACATACCTTATGAGGCACAACTAGTTGTTCCCATGTAATACAAATGGATGTATCCATTTGAACAGTTTTTGAGAAAATTAAACGATAATGTTCCTAATAAAGTAAGAATTGAGGGGTCAATATGTAATGCCTATTTGGTTGAAAAAGTATCATCTTTTTGCTCATATTATTTTACTGATAAAATGAAAACTTGACATCACAAGAGTCCTCTAAATTCTGATAATACTAAGCTGATAAACCCAAAGATGCTCTATATTTTTAAGTTTCTTGATAAGACAATGGGTGCATCTATTTCTATATGGTTAACTCAATAAGAATACCATGCTGTAAGAATATATTGTTAGTGCAATTAGCTTCCGGAGTTTCAATGTTTGACAATGTACCTAAGTCTGGTCAGTTTGAGCAAGGGTTGATCCAAACATGACTTGATATTTTTGAAAGAGGGAATTCTAGTTAGGACTATATGACTAGCAAGAGTAAGTCCTAACCGAAAGTTAAACAGATAAGAAATCTACTAAGTGACTAGTCCTAACTGGAGGTTAGACAATTGAAAGTTTTAGTGAGTGAAGCTAGACCCTAGTGAGTGAAACTAGATGGTGGAAGTTCTGATAAGCGAAGCGAGGCAGTGAAAGTCCTAGTGAGTAAAGCTAGGGCCTAATGAGTGAAGCCAAGTAGTGAAAGTTATAGGTCCCAATGCAGCTGGCTAGAGGGGGTGAATAGCCTACGATCAAAGTTAGAATAAAAATAATCTCTTACTTTTTGAACTTAGCAATGATGGACAATTAGATTAAGCCGCAATAGATAATTAACATTAAAGAAATAAAATCAACTTAAAAGAAAAGAAGCGCAATAGTTACTTGGTTACAACCTAGGTGGTTGTTAATCTAAGGCGGTTGAAAACTCAATAAAATTTCCTTCGTTGAAGGTGGAAAAGTCTCTTACACTCTTTGAAAGCTCAGAAATAAACTAGGAATTGAATACTCAAATTATTGTTGAATTCTTAGGTCTAGGGGCATTTTTATAGTTCCTGAAAAATATTATCTGTAACTTGAAGGTGCCTTCAAAGTGGTCCAAGACGTCCTCAATAGGATAGGTTTTATCCATTGAAGATAAAACTTTATCTTCAGCTAACGGCTAGTGAAGGTTCCGTCCATAGGCTTGAAGGTGCCTTCCATGAAGCATTGAAGGCATCTTCCATAGGTCATGGAAGGTGCCTTTTGTAAGTACCCCGTGGTAATTTTAATATGATCAACTAAGTCAAGTTAAGTCTTGTTATCTTTTGACGCCTTGTGTCTAAGTGTGCAGGAACTTAAGAGCACAGAAAGTCGAGTGAAAGACGCAGCTAGCGAGAAGGACGACACAGGAGAGAGTCGACGAGCTTAGTGCGTCCGAGAGATGAGGCACTACTAAAGAGTACACTAGCGAACGAGAAGGAGGCGCGCAGAATTTCTGAGGGACGAGAAGCCGGAGCTGAAGGTTGCTCGAGAAGGCCGGAAAATGGGTTCGGGTAAGCCCTATTCTAGATGGTCGAAATCATCCAAACGAGTAGAGCCAGAGCAAAAGATGTAGGATCGAGACGTGCTAGAGGGGGGTGAATAGCACTCGTGGTTATTTCCCACAGAATGAAATGCATTGAAAAATAGAAAACACAATCACAAATACAAGTAGGATTTACTTGGTTCAAAGCCTGTGACGACTTATACTCCAAGGTCTGCGATCATTGATCACTTTCGTTGGGCAACCACTATAGATTCGGAATGTTACAAGAATGATTACACTTTGAATATAAGTAACTTAGCAAAAAAAAATACCAACAACTTGGAAAGATGGATCTTTTGTGTAGTTATCGTCGGAGTAGATTTATCATGTCGTAGAGATCTTTTCAGAGTAGTGCGCAGAAGTTGAAGATGCTTGGAATTCATTGTCGAAGTGCTTGGTCGAGGCCTCCTTTTATAGCCAAGTTGAGCCTGATCAAAATCCACATATCTCGGGATCAGGTTTGACTCGATGTTGATCGGTCGACTGATCCACTAGATCGGTCGACTGATCCTGCCTGAATTTGCCTAGCTTTTCATCCAAATGCTGCTACTCAGATAAGACCTTCATTCGGTCGACTGATCCTGCAGTTCAGTCGATCAAACCCTCGACGCTCCTTGGCTTATCTGGTCTGATCAACCCGGTCTGATGTTTATCCACCGTTCGATCGACTGAACCTCCCTATTCAAACGATCGATCCCTCGGTCTACACTTCATCACGAGCTGGAGTCTGATCTTCTAGCTTAGGGTTCGGTTGACCTATCCGGACATTCGGTCGACCGAACAAGGCAAAATCTGAACCTGCAAGATTGTTAGTTTCTTGCAAAACAGAGTTAGAATAAAAGACAAATAACATGTAAAGATAAGTTTTGACAGCCTTCGGACTGTCTAGTTCTGACTTTGAGTTTTGCTGAAACTCTAGGTCAGACCGGCTTCTACTGTTCCCTCTTCGGGGAACGCATCCTCACCTACTCCTCTCAGGAGAGTTTACTTTTTACCAAACCGGTCTCTAGACCATCTAAACTTTTGCTTAGCGTCCTAGACTCCAGAACTTCATGCTGAACATCAGCTCCACTACCCATCCAGACTTCCACCTAGTGTCCGTGACCCCCAGGATTTTCACCTAAAGTCCTCGACTCTAGGATTTTGTCCAAAGCCCTCGATCTGCCAAGACTTCGCCTAGTCCCCTAGACCAGGAGTTTGTTGCCTAATCATAGCTAGGACTTTTCCACAACCTAGGGTTACCACCCTATAGAACATAGGGTTACCTTCCCCTAGGGCTTTCCACCTGCCTATAATCCACTAGGACTTTTGCCTAAGAACACTTAGGACTTTCTTGCAAGCTCAGTCACACTTGTTAGATCACAAGATATCTTAACTTTTGAACCCTTTACCATAATCAAAACTCAAGTTCGATCGTCTGGGGCTCCCTGCACCAACAGAAGACCTGGACAGAAAGTCAATGAGGAGTTGACTGTGTTAGTTAGAGCCCTAGAGCCAATCATTTGATGATTGTATTTTGGACTTATTGTATCATATTCTATATAAATAAAGGTATTTGGATTTTGGTTATTATACTTACTTGTATTGGTGCCAAATAAACTAAGTATAATAATGTCTTTGAGTAGATGGTTCTCACCTATATCAATCGGTTAGTTGAACCGATAGTGAGATGATATAGGGAACACTACTCTTAATCATTCCTAGTCGAGTATTAACATTCAGGGACAATGTTAATGCAATAAGACTAGCATGTAGGTCAACTCGATGACTTGATCTCACAAGTCATGGATATAGAGATATCAAGTTGACACATGGGTATACATTAGAGAATGTATACTGAATGACCCGCCATGAGAAAGTATCATGGATCGTTATATGAGTGTCATATACTTTCTCATGTGGCTATTAGTATGACTACTAGTCCTTAGAGCTGAAGTCACCATAGATCCCTACATAAGGAGTTATGTACTTTGGTTTCGTCAAACGTCACCCGTAACTGGGTGGACTATAAAGGCGATTACTGGGTATATAACAAATTATGCAGAGGGATGTGAGTGATGTAAATGAGATTTATCCCTCCTATATGACGGGAGAGACATCGGTATTCTTAATAGAGTGAGACCACGAAGTGCATGGTCATGCCCAAATGAGTCAATATAGGATATTGAGCTCATTTAATTTAGTGAGTCTACTTGAAGTTCAAGATTTAGATTGGTCAGAGGATGACACGGTCTATGCCTCACATTGATCAATCTAGATGTCTAGGATAGAAGGACACTTGTCATATTTTGTGAGGAGTCACAATTAGTAGTCACAAGGTGATGTCGGATCTCAACATTCTTGTAACTTGGGTAGTAATGATGTGTTGCTAGATACCGCTCATTACTTATGCTCTTAAATGGGTTTAGGGCATTGCCAACGTTACAAGAACCTATAGGGTCACACACTAAGGACAATTAGATGGAGATTAGGTTCATATGATGAACCAAGAGGACTTGATTCATTTGATGGATCCAACTGGATTAAGAGTAGTCCAAATTGGGCTAATTGAGTTAGACTCAAGTTGATTCATGTATACAATGAGTCTAATTTAGATTTTGACTCATTGAATCAATTTAATTAAATGAATTATATTCATTATATTAAGTTGGCTTGAATCAAATGGTTGGATTCGATCAACCATGGAAGAGATTTGGTCAAGTTTGACTTGACTTGAGAGGAAGATTAAAAGTCAAGTTTGACTTGACTTTATGCCACCTCATTGGTGAGTTGGCATTGATATGGACTAATGATGTTACTCCACATCATCATAGGTGCCACCTCATGGAAGTTACAAAGCCATTGTCTTTAATAGCTTCACATTAATTGCACTTAATGCAATTTTGGAGTTACACAAAGGAGAGTGGCCGGCCACTTTTGTTTGAATGAGAATTCAATTTTTCATTCAAGTGTGTGCATTTTCTTCCTTCTTCCTCTCAAGCTCTCCCTCTCCTCCTTCCTTGGCCGAACCACATAGGTGCTAGCACACCTTGGTTTTTGGTCACCTCCACCTAGTGTGTTCGTGTGGATACGTGTAGAGAGTTGTCTACGTTGACAACTTCGAGATCCGGCGTACCGAGGACGAGCGGGATACGCAAAAGGGCACGCAACAAGGGTAAAGATCTTCATCATGTAGATCTAGAAGTTTTGTAACTCGTACTCGTATGTTTTCGAATTTTTCTTCGCACGAGATCCGTTGGCTAGGGTGATTCGGGGTTTCCGCGATGCGAAAAAGCGGTTTTCGTGGCCCGAAAAACCCAACAGTGGTATCAGAGCCACGTGCGAAGCTTGTACGAGTTTAATTTGATTTTTATGAAAAATTAAAGCATCTGTACATTTCTGTAAATTTATGGTTTTTATAGTTTTAAGAGTAATATTTCTCGTAGAAGCGAAGCACAAGTGTTTATACACTTGTAGGCTTCGACTACCGAGAAGTTTTTCCCAAAACGACATCGTTTCAACCCAAATCTTTTTGGGACAGCGGGATAAGGTGCTCTTGGATCGCTTAGGAGCAACTCGCGATGATTAGATCGCGGGTTGCTACTCGGAAAGCCTAGAGGTTCCATTGTACAAAAATTTTGTACAAAGGTCTGAACCTTTTCCTAGCTACCATGTGTTCTTTTAAATTAAATTTTGGATCGCCTGCGGAACTTAACACGTTTGATCCAAAACTTAATCTATTTGTTCTTTTAGGTTTTGACTTGGATCTCCTACGGAACTTAACACGTTCGACCCAAATCATCTTAAGTTATTAATTTCATTAAATATTAATTTCCATAATTGGTTCCCAGTACTGACGTGGCGAGGCACATGGCCTTCTTGGATATGGGAGCAACCACCACCGACTAGACAAAACCTTTTATAGAAATCTAATATTTAATTTCCTAAAATAACTTTAGGTTAACCGAAAAGAACAATCAAATCACAAGGAAAAATAAAACAAAAGAACACAACTTCGAAAAACATATTCGAAATACTAGAATCGTAAGCCTCTTGTATTTGGTATTATTTCTAAAAATAACTAGTATGATGCGGAAAGAAAAAATACTAGTTATACCTTTTAGAAAGACCTCTTGATCTTCTACCGTATTCCTCTTCTAACCTCGGACGTTGTGTGGGCAACGATCTTCCGAGATGAGAATCCACCAAAGCACCTTCTTCTCCTTTCTTCAAGTTTCGGCCAAGCACAAAGCTTCCAAAAGATGAAGATCTTTTTCCACCAACCAAGCTCCAAGGGATACAAGCTTTGTCTCCTTCTTCTTCTTCTTCTCCAAGTAGTATCCGGCCACCACAAGAGCTCCAAGCCAATAGAGAAGGTTCGGCCACCACCAAGAGGAAGAGAGGAAGAGAGGTTGGCCGGCCACAACACCAAGGAAAAGAGAAAGAAAAATAGAATAGAGTCGTTAGCTTTGAAGCCTCCTCTACCCCCTCTTTTATAATCCTTGATCCTGGCGAATAAGGAAAATTTAATAAAAATTTCCTTAATTCTTTTTCCATTGAAAAGGAAAAATTATTTAATTAAAAACAATTTTCTTTCTCAATTCTATTTGGCCGGCCACACCAAAGCTACAAACAAGGAGAGTTTTAATTAATTAAAACTTCCTAATTTGTCTCCAGAAATTTATAAAATTTCTCCAATAATTTAATCCCTTCATGATTGGTTTAAAAAGGAAATTTAATAAATTAAAATCTTTCTTTTAAACATGTGGATAAAAAGAAAGTTATCTCTAAAAATTAAAATCTCTTTTAATCTACAAATAAGGAAAGATATCAAATCTTTTCTCAATCTTTTGTAGAAACTAATAAAAGAGAATTATTAATTTTTAAACTTTCTTTTAAATCATGAACATGGTTAAAAAGGAAAGTTTTCTTAAAATTTAAAATCCTCCTTTAATCAACAAATAAGGAAAGATTTCAAATTTTAAACTCTCTTTTAAACATGTAGATGATTTACAAATAAGGAAAGTTTTTACCAAAAATTAAAACTATCCTTTTAAACTACAAATAAGGAAAGAGATTAATCTCTTCTCTTAATCTTTTGTAGAAAGCTATAAAAGGAAATTTTTAATTTTTAAACTCTCTTTTAAAATCATGATATCCACATAAGAAATAATTTTAATAAAAATCCTTTTAAATATTCTAGTGGTCGGCCACCTAAGCTTGGGACCCAAGCTTTGGCCGGCCACCTACATGGCTCATCCACTTGGTCTTGGCCGGCCCTAGCTTGGGTTCCAAGCTAGCTTGGCCGGCCCCATTGGATGGGTAAGAAGGTGGGTATGCGGTGGGTATAAATCTCTATATACTAGAGGCTACGATAGGGACCGAGAGGAGGAATTGATTTTGGTCTCCCGATGAAATTAAGCATCCCGTGTTCGCCCCGAACACACAACTAAATTTCATCAATAATAATTCATTCCACTAAAGAACTATTATTGAACTACCGCACCAATCCCAAATTACATTTTGGGCTCCTTCTTATTATGAGTTTGTTAGTCTCCCTGTGTTTAAGATAACAAATGTCCACTAATTAAGTAAGTTACTGACAACTCACTTAATTAATATCTAGCTCCAAGAGTAGTACCACTCAACTTCATCGTCATGTCGGACTAAGTCCACCTGCAGGGTTTAACATGACAATCCTTATGAGCTCCTCTTGGGGACATTCTCAACCTAGATCACTAGGACACAGTTTCCTTCTATAGTCAACAACACACACTATAAGTGATATCATTTCCCAACTTATCGGGTTTATTGATTCATCGAACTAAATCTCACCCATTGATAAATTAAAGAAATAAATATCAAATATATGTGCTTGTTATTATATTAGGATTAAGAGCACACACTTCCATAATAAGCGAGGTCTTTGTTTCTTTATAAAGTCGGTATAAAAGAAACGACCTCTAATGGTCCTACTCAATACACTCTAAGTGTACTAGTGTAATTATATAGTTAAGATAAACTAATACCTAATTACACTACGACCTTCCAATGGTTTGTTCCTTTCCATTATGGTCGTGAGCTACTGTTTATAATTTATAAGGTACTGATAACATGATCCTCTATGTGTGACACCACACACCATGTTATCTACAATATAAATTAATTGAACAACTACATTTATCATAAATGTAGATATTTGACCAATGTGATTCTTATTTCTAGATAAATGTTTATACCAAAAGCTAGGCTTTTAGTATACACTCTAACAATCTCCCACTTATACTAAAAGACTAAGCTGTCATATCTGCTGCCATACATCTGATTCCCAACCCTTCAACATGTCCATCAAAAGCTCTCGCTTTAAGGACCTTAGTGAAAAGATCTATAGGTCATCATCTGATGCATTCTAGGCGGCAACAACTTCTCCTCGTTTATACGATTTCTCGTATTGGGTAGTACTTGCGCTCTATTGTGTTTACTTGCCTTATAGACTCATGGTTTCTTCGAGTTTGTTACTGCACCATTATTATTACAATAAATTGTAATAATCTTTGGACAAACTAGAAATCATATCTAAGTTTATCTTGAGGTAATTAAGTCATTCAGCTTTTATGGTTTCCTCAGAGGCTTGCCATATACTAAGCTTCTATGGTGGAGTCCAGAAAAACACCTATGCTTATCACTCTTCCATAGTTATGACTTTACCTCCTAAAGTAAACACAAAACCCCGAGGTTGACTTATTATTGTCCCTATCCGATTGGAAGTCAAAATCCATGCAACCCACAGGGACCAAATTAACTGCCTTGTAAGCTAGCATATAATCTCTAGTTCCTCTAAGGTACTTTAATATATGCTTTACTGCAGTCCAATGTCCTTGTCTAGGGTTACTTTGATATCTGCTAACTATGCCCTTGGCAAAACAGATTTCTGATCTCGTGCATAGCATACATTAGGTTGTCTAACTGCCGAAGTATAAAGAACTGCCTACATGTCCTCAATCTCCTTTGATGTCATCGGAGACATCTCTTTAGATAAAGACACTCCATGCTTAAAAGGTAAGAAACCTTTCTAGGAGTTTTGCATGCTTAAAATGAGCAAGGATTTTTCCGATGTATCAAGCTTGGGATAAGTAAAATATATTTTTTTCTTGCGATCCCTTATTACTTTGATCTCAAGAATATATACATTCTCCCAAGTCCTTTATATCGAATTGTTTGGACAACCATACCCTTACTTCTGACAACATTTTGATATTGTTTCCAACTACCAAAAATATTATCTACGTATAGTACAAGAAATACCACCACGCTTCCATCACACCTTTTGTATACACAAGACTTATCCAGTTACTAAATCCATAGATCTGGATTACTTTGATAAACCGGATGTTCCAAGACCTTGAAGCTTTACCTCAGTCCATAGACTGATTGAGCTTGCACACAAGATGCTCTTAGCCCTTTGCAATGAACCCTTCTGGTTGCTTTATATGGATGCTTTCTTCAAGACTTCCATTGAGGAATGCTGTCTTGACATCCACTTGCCAAATAGATAAAAGAATCCGGATAGAATTAAGCATGGCTACCAGTGAAAAAGTTTCCTTTTTCATCAAGTCTTGCTTTGAAAGTTACCACCTTCCTGTCTATCCCTCTTTTCCTATTATATACCTTTTTACACCCAACGGCTTTTACACCATTTGGTGATTCTATAAGCTTCCAGATTTTATTAGAATACATATATTCTAATTCTGTTATTCATTACTCTTTGCCAAGATGCTGCATCTTTATCTTAGAGTACTTCATCATATGACCGGAGATCAGGTTCATGTCCTCCAGGGATCGAATCCAAAAACTCTCCCAAAACATGAACCTATTTAGGTTGCCTAACAACCCTCCCACTACGACAAGGCATTTTCTGCAATTGTGTATCATATGTGATACGTGTTGCAGTTTTCTTGTGGTATCTCATCTTGTACAGTTGGTACTAGGTTAGACATGTCCTTTATTATTTCTTTAAGAACAAATTTACTTATGAGCACGTGATTTATTATATAGTCCTTTTCTAAAAATCAGTCATTGATGCTAACAATGACCTTCTGATTTTTAAGACTATAAACCTACTTTTTTTTATCTAGGATAACTTACAAACAAGTGAACTCCTATCCAACTTATCATTATCTCTCTTTAACATATGTGCTAGATTACCCGAATCCGAATATGCTTCAAAATAGGCTTACGCCTATTCAGCAATTCTATATGAGTAGAGAGTTATGACTTGGAAGGCACTATGTTCACTTTCATTTTCAGAGTTTATCCTTAAAACAAATTTGGTAATTTTCTGAATAACTCATCATCTATCTAATTATTCCATAAGAGTTCTTTACCTTCTTTCTACTACACCATTCTATTGGGGTGTACCAGATGCAGTTAGTTGGGATTGAAATCCAACTCGATAAGTGACTCCTAAAATCTCTCAAGAGGTACTTGCCACTACGATCTTCCATAGTGACTTTTTACTTTATTTCTCTGCATCAACCTTGTACTCTTTGAACTAATCAAAGTACTTAGTCTTGCGGTACATTAAGTAAATTTATTTGTATCTTGAATAGTTGTCTATAAATTAGACAAAATATTCAATACTACCTCTTGTCTGGATAGTCATAGGATCACACAAATCAGAATGAACCGATTTCAACATATCTTTGACTCCATACCCCTTGGACTTAAAAGCTTCTTGGTTATTTTTCTTCCAAGTAAGACTCGCAGGTTGGAAAGCTTTCCACTACCAATGAACCCAAAAGTTCATCAGCTACCAATGAATCCTACTCAAGTATAACCTAGCTTTAGATGCCAAAGATATAATTGGTTCATTTCCGAAGGTTGCTTTCTCTTAAAATTAGAAGATGTGTTACTAATTTCCATTTGTTGCATCGTGGGAGTTATTGGATTATAAATTGTCAACCATCATACCAGAATAGATAACTTTCCTATTTTTCTTGATAACAACTTTGTTATCAAAATAGACACAATATCTATAATAGTTTAGAAACTGAAATCAGGTTCTTTCTAAACTTGGTACGTAAAGACAATTACTTAAAATCCATATTTTATTCTTATCAAAGGATAAACATCTCCCACGCAATCTACCACTTTTACAGTAGTGCCCATGTGGACGGTGATTTTACTTTCATTTAGTTGTCGGGTTTCCTGGAACCCTGCAATGAATTGCAGACATGATTAATGGCATCTTGTATCTACACTCCAGGTTCTGGTAGATAACACCACTAGACATGTTTCAACTAATGAATTAAATACACCTAAATTGTTCTTAGTTCTAAGAAGACAGTCTACCTTAATGTCCAAGTCCTATTTCCAATCATTACAATTGGGACTACTAAGTCTTTTTCTATAGTATGACTACTAGGGATTGACAAACATCCTAAGAATCACAAAAACATTAGGTCAAGATCAACTCCTTAAAATCTCCATGAATTTGTGTATACAAAATCGAAGAGGAGATTTTATTCATTAATTTTATTATCTCGTCAACTTTACTTTATGACGAATAAAATTAATAGTTGATCTGTCTTTGATCAAATATTTGGTCAAAACTCTTTGAATTTAAAATAACATTGATTCCTCAAACAATATTATTTAAATTTACCAACACCTCAAACACCGTGAATTTTGCATGCCACGTTAGTGTGGACGTATACAATGTTAGGACCAAAAGTAGCTAGAGGGGGGGGGGGTGAATAGCTCGTCGCGTTCTCTCGGTGCTCGGCGTTGCTTGTTTCTTCAAGAATATGCAGCGGAAAATACAGAAACAAATGCAACAACGCTAACACGGTTGGTTTACTTGGTATCCACCTCACAAGAGGTGACTAGTCCAAGGATCCACACCACGCACGCACCCTCCACTATGAAAACACTCCTTTTCGGTAACTACCGAGGGCGGAGAAGCCCTACAAGACTCTCAGTACAAGAAGAAAGGAAAGGGAAACAAAATACAAGCGCAAAGCTTACAATGAGTACAGAAAACCCTAACCCTAGCTTCTCTTCTTGCCTTTGATCCGCCTCTTGACTTGGAAAGCTTCCAAGATCCTTCAAGAACTGGCGACCTGATCTTTGAGAGCGCTGTGGAGGAGCTGGCGAGTAATCTGGAGTGAATCGGTGAAGTTCTTGCCGCAGCCATCGAACGCCTGCAGCTATAAACGACGCCAACGGTCGGATCCCGATCGATTCGAATGTTCCCAATCGATCGGGGAGGCTTTGGATCGATCCACGGATCGATCCAGAGCGCCTCTGTGCTCTGGATCGATCCACGGATCGATCCAGCGCTTATCGCGCGAAGCAGCCGCGTCCCAATCGATCCACTGATCGATTGGGACCTCTGGATCGATCCACGGATCGATCCAGAAGCTTTCTGTTCGCTGGGACAGGTCTGGATCGATCCACTGATCGATCCAGAGCCTGGATCGATCCACTGATCGATCCAGCACTTGGTTTTTATCCAAAACCAAGTCCTAAACCTCCCAAACCAACATCCGGTCAACCTTGACCTGTTGGTATGTCATGCCTAGCATCTAGTCACTCCCTTGACCTGCTAGGACTCCCTTACCAAGTGTCCGGTCAATCCCTTTGACCCACTTGGACTTTTCTCTGTGCCAAGTATCCGGTCAATCCCTTTGACCTACTTGGACTTTTCTCTGTGCCAAGTATCCGGTCAATCCTTTGACCTACTTGGACTTCCCAGCACCAGATGTCCGATCATCCTTGATCCATCTGGATTTTCCCTTGCCTGGCTTCACTCACCAGGACTTTCACCTAGCTTCACTCACTAGGGTTTTCATCTGCCTAGCTTCACTCACTAGGACTTTCACCTGACTTCACTCACCAGGATTTCCATCTGCCTAGCTTCACTCACTAGGACTTCCTTCTGCCTGGCTTCACTCACCAGGACTTCCTTCTGCCTGGCTTCACTCACCAGGACTTTTCTTCTGCCTGGCTTCACTCACCAGGACTTTCATTTTGCCTAACATCCCAGTTAGGACTTCCCAGTCAAGTATCCAGTCAACCTTGACCTACTTGACTCTTCTTCAATCAATATCTTATTGTCAAACATCTAAACCCAAACCAAGACTCAGCTTGGTTACCCAGGTCAACCTTGACCTGAGGGATATTGCACCAACAATCTCCCCCCTTTTTGATGTTTGACAATACCACAATAACACTTACAATCCCATATGTAAGTTAGGCTAATCCCATAGCCTCCTTCTTCATGCCACTAGGTAATGAAAGCATAAATTAAGCTCTTCATTCTCCCCCTAAGAGGGCAAACTCCCTCTAGGTAATGAAAGCCTAACTTACTCCCTTTCATGAGTCCTTTCATTCTCCCCCTATGACCTTCCCATAGGTAATGAAGGACTAAGCTTAACCATACATTCTCCCCCTATTGGCACACATCAACCCATCGTTGGACACACATCAACCTATGCTCCAATTCTGGGCACACTTCAACAAATCCATTTGTTGAAGACTCTCCCCCTGAAGAGTTGCTCATCGTTGTTCACAACATCACTCGTTGTGATCAACACGATAATGAAGGTCTCATACCCTTCATTTATCCTTAACTTCTCCTCAATGTAGACAACTACCCAACCTTGAGCATTATCTACCACATGAGTGTCCACTTGAAATAATGAGGATATCCACTCCCCATTTCTCCCCATTTCAAGTTTAAATGCTCAACCTTGAGCAAGTTCACAACAGAAGGTTAACCACCTTCCAAGGTTCATAAAAAAATAATTTTCATGTCTTTAAAGAGTCCCTCCCCCTAAAGACATGGTGGTAACTTCTGTCATTGCACCAACAATGACTTGGAATCCCTAAACCTTTAGGAAACCCAAATTTAGAAGTTTTGAGGTTCAAATATTCAAAATTTTGAAACAAACTCAACCTAAACTTCTACTTAGTTTTCGTTAACCAATCCATCCTTGTTTTCAACATGAAAACACCTTTTGTATGTATACAAATGTATTTAAGGGGTTTGGAATGGTTACCTAGACTCAAAGAGGTTCAAGGATGCTGAAATCAGGCCTTCCCAGCCAAAATCAGCAACTTGGATCGATTGGAGTTGGGTTCCAATCGATTGAACCTTTCTGAATCGATCCACGGATCGATTCAGACTCCCTGGATCGATCGGCTGATCGATCCAGCGAGCTTCTGCTCGCGGGAATTGCCGTTTGAATCGATCCATGGATCGATTCGGGCACTCCAATCGATCCATGGATCGATCAGAGCTCTGATAGTTGCTGAAATTCCATTTCAGTCAACTTCAGAAACCCCTAGAAAATTCTACAAAAATCCAAAAATTATGAAATTTCGTGTAGACATTATTTAGGGCATACTTAATCATGGAAAAATAGTTTTCTATGAAAATACATCATATTTTCAAAGATTGACACAAACTTGAAAACTTGCAAAAACTTTAGTGTTTTTCTTCAAGTTTGTGTCTAACTATTCAATGGTGATTACTATCAAAAGATAGCCTTCACCAAGGTTTTCCAAAAACATTTTAAAAACATTTTCAAAACCAATATCCCATCATGTTCCTTGGGCATAATGCACATGACTTGTACATTAGCTTTCCCAATGATGGGAAAACACATAACTATGTGTTTTGAGGAATTTAAAACTCAAAGGAATGCACTAAATCAACATCTTGAGCTTTGTTCATCATCCTAACATCTCACTTGTATATAATATGCACTAAAACACATACAAATCACCTTAGAGGTCTTTGTGAGATGTAAAATTTGGTTTTGCCCTATTCTAGGGATCATGCATATCTATCTAGGCATTTTAGAAATGTTAGACATCCACCTAGGATGTCACTTGTCAATAAGTGTCGTTAAATGCCATTCGTCCTTAATTACAAGGAATTAAACTTAATGCATGATTATGTTATGGCATACATCAAAATAAAATAGCTTTCAAAAGAAAGATTTCTATAACTACATGATGTATGTATGGCATGACATGGTATTTTTGTATTTTTCATGATAAGTCATGAATGCAAAATCCAAATATGATAAAATATGATGTCATGGCATATTATGAGCAAACAATCATGGCATGGTTTAGCATAAATAAAATATACCTAGATTGCCTATCTAAGTATCATTAATCTTAGCTAATCCTAAAACTTAAACCCTAGATTGCCCTAAAGTGCTACAAGAGAATGCCAAAGCCTAAATTTGGCATTTCTAATTTCTTTAATTTAATATATGCCAATTGAAAATAAACATGTCCTCAAATGTTGGCATATTCCATTTTTCCTCAAGAGTAGCACTTTTAAATTTAAGGCCCGGATTGCCTTAAATTGCCTAAGAACATACCAAAATCCCAACTTGATAGTTCTTATGAATTTCCCAATATGTGCCATTTAAGATTAAAATCAATTCTTCCACCATTAGGCACATTTTACTCTTTCAAGGAGTAATCAATAGGTCCATTTCATTTTCAAAAGTTAACTAAAACCTTGAAAATGCTCCTTGAGTGTCAATTTCCTCAAAGTTGGGTTAACTACCCTTCTAATCGGAGTTGACACTCTCTAACCCATCTATGGGGTAGAGAAGATGCTCCTAGGAACCCAACACCTATTGGTGCTCCTTGGATGCTCTAGGTACTCACTAGGGATAACTTCCCTAGATACCTTCCTAGTGACCTTGTTGGGCTTCTTAGAGGCCTTGGTCACATTTTCTAGGTCAACTCTAGGGATAGCCTCCCTTGTAACCTTGTTCGTGACTTTCTTAGACTTCTTAGAAGTCTTAGTCACTTTGGTTGCAAAGATACTTCTAGGGATATCTTCCCTTGTATCCTTGACTTGACCTCTAGACTTAGGGTTCGTTCCATAACTATATGGAACCCTATGATAACTAGGCACATCCTTCTTGGCTTTTGGTTTGTATCCCAAACCTTTATGGCCATTGGATGGCTTTTGTACCCCTAAACCTAGGTTATGCTCATTTTGCCCTAATAGGATATTTTCCATCCTTTTTAGGATCTTTTCCATTTTATCAAGCCTTGATCTCAAGACTTGATTTTCTATCACTAAGTCCTTAGTTTTTGGTTTTTCATTTGATCCATGAGCATTTTTGTTTCTAGGCTTGTATCTTACATCCTTAGAGTTATCGCCTAGGTTTTTACCTACATTCCTAGCCTTTGGGATAGTAGTTTTGGCATGTAGGGCCACATGCTTTTCCTTAAAGCCCTCATGCTTCCTATTCTTATGGTAAATCGCATTAAGATGATAAAAATTTGACCTAGCATGCTTTTTACCATTTTGCAAGGGAATAGGCTCAATGAATGTTACCTTCTTCTTTACCTTGGAGGCTCCCCCTTGACTAGTGCCTCCTTGAGCCTTGACCATCTTCTTCCCCTTGGGGCATTGACTTCGGTAATGCCCTTTTTGTTGACACAAGAAGCACACAATGTGCTCCTTGCTCTTCTTTGTCCCGGGGGTGGTCTCCTTGAGCTTCTCCTTGCCCTTTTGTGCCATTTGGCCCTTCTTCTTGGCCAAGTTGGGACACTTGCTCTTATAGTGCCCATGTTCCCTACACTCAAAACATATTATATGATTTTTATTATTAATTGAAATATTTATACCTTTGCTTGCAGGGGTGGCATCTTTTTCTTTGGATCCGGAGGTAGAAGCTTCCTCTTGATCGGACCTTGATTCTCCTCCATTTGATTTTTCTTGACTTGTGGAGGTAGAAGCTTCTTCCTCCTCTTCTTCTCTTGACCCGGATGTAGAAGCTTCTTCTTGATCCGGTGTCACCAAGGATTGCTCCCCCTCAATCCTAGAGGTGGAGGCTTCATCATCTTGAATGTGAAACAAGGAGTATGCTCCCTCCTTGTTCCCTTCGGTGCATTCCCTTGAGGATGAAGCTTCTTGGATTTCCTCTTCTTCGGAGGTTGAGTATCTCTCAACCTCGGAGTCCTCCTCTTGGTCTTGCTCCAAAGAGTCACCCTCTCTGGATTCTTCATTATCTTGTACAGTGGAGGATCTCTTCATGAAGCTTAGCCAATTTGCTCCAAAGTTCCTTTGCATCTTCAAATTCTCCAATTTTGCAAAGAATGGTGCTTGGCAATAAATTGACCAAAAGCTTGGTCACATTGTCATTTGCCTCGCACCTTTGGACTTGCTCCGGGCTCCATTTGCTTTTCTTTAGAACTTTGCCCTTTGAATTTCTTGGAGCCTTGAAACCTTCCATTAGAGCAAACCATTGCTCTATCTCCATCATCAAGAAATTTTCAATTCTTGATCTCCAAGAATCGAAGCTTGCCGATGTGTATGGTGGAGCCACCCTTGTGTCAAATCCAAGTCCATCTTGGAATTGCATCTTGAAGTTGAGCTTGATAAAATCTTGAACTTGAAGAATTTGCTCCAACTTCTTCACCCTCTAGCTTTTCTTGTTATGCTTGACCCTTCCGGTGATGATTCCGGTGAAGAGCGGCCTCGCTCTGATACCACTTGTTAGGACCAAAAGTAGCTAGAGGGGGGGTGAATAGCTCGTCGCGTTCTCTCGGTGCTCAGCGTTGCTTGTTTCTTCAAGAATATGCAGCGAAAAATACAGAAACAAATGCAACAACGCTAACACGGTTGGTTTACTTGGTATCCACCTCACAAGAGGTGACTAGTCCAAGGATCCACACCACGCACGCACCCTCCACTATGAAAACACTCCTTTTCGGTAACTACCGAGGGCGGAGAAGCCCTACAAGACTCTCAGTACAAGAAGAAAGGAAAGGGAAACAAAATACAAGCGCAAAGCTTACAATGAGTACAGAAAACCCTAACCCTAGCTTCTCTTCTTGCCTTTGATCCGCCTCTTGACTTGGAAAGCTTCCAAGATCCTTCAAGAACTGGCGATCTGATCTTTGAGAGCGCTGTGGAGGAGCTGCCGAGTAATCTGGAGTGAATCGGTGAAGTTCTTGCGCAGCCATCGAACGCCTGCAGCTATAAACGACGCCAACGGTCGGATCCCGATCGATTCGAATGTTCCCAATCGATCGGGGAGGCTTTGGATCGATCCACGGATCGATCCAGAGCGCCTCTGTGCTCTGGAAACGCGCCTGGATCGATCCACGGATCGATCCAGCGCTTATCGCGCGAAGCAGCCGCGTCCCAATCGATCCACTGATCGATTGGGACCTCTGGATCGATCCACGGATCGATCCAGAAGCTTTCTGTTCGCTGGGACAGGTCTGGATCGATCCACTGATCGATCCAGAGCCTGGATCGATCCACTGATCGATCCAGAGCCTGGATCGATCCACGGATCGATCCAGCACTTGGTTTTTGTCCAAAACCAAGTCCTAAACCTCCCAAACCAACATCCGGTCAACCTTGACTTGTTGGTATGTCATGCCTAGCATCTAGTCACTCCCTTGACCTGCTAGGACTCCCTTACCAAGTGTCCGGTCAATCCCTTTGACCCACTTGGACTTTTCTCTGTGCCAAGTATCCGGTCAATCCCTTTGACCTACTTGGACTTTTCTTTCATGCCAAGTATCCAGTCAATCCTTTGACCTACTTGGACTTCTCAGCACCAGATGTCCGATCATCCTTGATCCATCTGGATTTTCCCTTGCCTGGCTTCACTCACCAGGACTTTCACCTAGCTTCACTCACTAGGGTTTTCATCTGCCTAGCTTCACTCACTAGGACTTTCACCTGGCTTCACTCACCAGGATTTCCATCTGCCTAGCTTCACTCACTAGGACTTCCTTCTGCCTGGCTTCACTCACCAGGACTTCCTTCTGCCTGGCTTCACTCACCAGGACTTTTCTTCTGCCTGGCTTCACTCACCAGGACTTTCATTTTGCCTAACATCCCAGTTAGGACTTCCCAGTCAAGTATCCAGTCAACCTTGACCTACTTGACTCTTCTTCAATCAATATCTTATTGTCAAACATCTAAACCCAAACCAAGACTCAGCTTGGTTACCCAGGTCAACCTTGACCTGAGGGATATTGCACCAACATACAAATTCAACATTTGTAAAAGGAGGGTTTTACCCATTAACTATCTTGTCAACGTATCTTTATGACAAATAAAATTATCTCAAACACCGTTAATTTTGTATGCCACGTTAGTGTGGACGTATACAAAATCAATCATTTGTAAGAGGGGTTTTAACCCTTTAATTTTATTATCTTGTCAACCTAGTTTTATGACAAATTAATAGTTGGTTTCATTTGGTCACACAAATAATAGCAGTGACTCCGATGGGGAGGATACTATTAGATGTGTCTAAGTGTATACCATTACTTGACACTAAGTCCATTAATAAGATTATGCCCCTTCCGTTGGGGAAGATCACATGCTCTTAATTAACTTCCTATAGTCATCCAAAAATGGAAGTCTGTTCTAGTGATCCACAAACAAGCTCATCCGTTATGGAGGAAGGCACTCAGAGCCAACGCGCAAGCTTGTTTGCATCACTTACAAACCAATAATGGAGACCATGGGATTTATTTAAAAATCCCTCTCCCACTTAGTTATTTATAAACGAGGAATTTTAACTATGCTAGCCTACTAGTCATGTATACTAACATGCACACACAGCACAATATAAAAGCAATAAATAGAAAATCTAATTTTCAACTATTATGGCTTTTATCTCTAGTTGTCCTCCGTGTGTTGTCATCCCAAGCTGCTGCCATATTTGGCCACCGCCACCGGGTCTAGTTGTCGCATCCATCTTGCTCCTAGTTCCGCTGCGCCTCTGGTCCTTAGAAGGTTCCACGCTTTGCAAGATTCGATCCGCGACATAAATAGAATTTTACATTTTGATCCTATATTCCATAAAAGGAATGTACATGTATCTAGATCAAAAATAAAATCCTAATAAAACTAAATACAGCTCCTGCTGTATTTTAATACAATCATGCACACACAGATAAATGCCCTTGACATGTCCAAG
Organism: Zingiber officinale; assembly: GCF_018446385.1. Classification (NCBI taxonomy): domain Eukaryota; kingdom Viridiplantae; phylum Streptophyta; class Magnoliopsida; order Zingiberales; family Zingiberaceae; genus Zingiber; species Zingiber officinale. The sequence continues at coordinate 6,920,020 of NC_055992.1, forward strand.
GGTCCAATCACACACATAATAACTAAAAGCCATAATAGTTGGATCCTGCATCCACAAAGTTAGCACATCCTACTAATAACCTGCCTAAATTATGTATGACATGTGCATAATTAAACTAATACCAAATACACAGAGGCAAAACCCTAGCTCTGATACCAATTGTTGGTTGCTACTAGGAAAGCCTAGAGGTTCCATTGTACAAAAATTTTGTACAAAGGTCTGAACCTTTTCCTAGCTACCATGTGTTCTTTTAAATTAAATTTTGGATCGCCTGCGGAACTTAACACGTTTGATCCAAAACTTAATCTATTTGTTCTTTTAGGTTTTGACTTGGATCTCCTGCGGAACTTAACACGTTCGACCCAAATCACCTTAAGTTATTAATTTCATTAAATATTAATTTCCATAATTGGTTCCCAGTACTGACGTGGCGAGGCACATGGCCTTCTTGGATATGGGAGCAACCACCACCGACTAGACAAAACCTTTTATAGAAATCTAATATTTAATTTCCTAAAATAACTTTAGGTTAACCGAAAAGAACAATCAAATCACAAGGAAAAATAAAACAAAAGAACACAACTTCGAAAAACATATTCGAAATACTAGAATCGTAAGCCTCTTGTATTTGGTATTATTTCCAAAAATAACTAGTATGATGCGGAAAGAAAAAATACTAGTTATACCTTTTAGAAAGACCTCTTGATCTTCTACCGTATTCCTCTTCTAACCTCGGACGTTGTGTGGGCAACGATCTTCCGAGATGAGAATCCACCAAAGCACCTTCTTCTCCTTTCTTCAAGTTTCGTCCAAGCACAAAGCTTCCAAAAGATGAAGATCTTTTTCCACCAACCAAGCTCCAAGGGATACAAGCTTTGTCTCCTTCTTCTTCTTCTTCTCCAAGTAGTATCCGGCCACCACAAGAGCTCCAAGCCAATAGAGAAGGTTCGGCCACCACCAAGAGGAAGAGAGGAAGAGAGGTTGGCCGGCCACAACACCAAGGAAAAGAGAAAGAAAAATAGAATAGAGTCGTTAGCTTTGAAGCCTCCTCTACCCCCTCTTTTATAATCCTTGATCCTGGCGAATAAGGAAAATTTAATAAAAATTTCCTTAATTCTTTTTCCATTGAAAAGGAAAAATTATTTAATTACAACCAATTTTCTTTCTCAATTCTATTTGGCCGGCCACACCAAAGCTACAAACAAGGAGAGTTTTAATTAATTAAAACTTCCTAATTTGTCTCCAGAAATTTATAAAATTTCTCCAATAATTTAATCCCTTCATGATTGGTTTAAAAAGGAAATTTAATAAATTAAAATCTTTCTTTTAAACATGTGGATAAAAAGAAAGTTATCTCTAAAAATTAAAATCTCTTTTAATCTACAAATAAGGAAAGATATCAAATCTTTTCTCAATCTTTTGTAGAAACTAATAAAAGAGAATTATTAATTTTTAAACTTTCTTTTAAATCATGAACATGGTTAAAAGGAAAGTTTTCTTAAAATTTAAAATCCTCCTTTAATCAACAAATAAGGAAAGATTTCAAATTTTAAACTCTCTTTTAAACATGTAGATGATTTACAAATAAGGAAAGTTTTTACCAAAAATTAAAACCATCCTTTTAAACTACAAATAAGGAAAGAGATTAATCTCTTCTCTTAATCTTTTGTAGAAAGCTATAAAAGGAAATTTTTAATTTTTAAACTCTCTTTTAAAATCATGATATCCACATAAGAAATAATTTTAATAAAAATCCTTTTAAATATTCTAGTGGTCGGCCACCTAAGCTTGGGACCCAAGCTTTGGCCGGCCACCTACATGGCTCATCCACTTGGTCTTGGCCCTAGCTTGGGTTCCAAGCTAGCTTGGCCGGCCCCATTGGATGGGTAAGAAGGTGGGTATGCGGTGGGTATAAATCTCTATATACTAGAGGCTACGATAGGGACCGAGAGGAGGAATTGATTTTGGTCTCCCGATGAAATTAAGCATCCCGTGTTTGCCCCGAACACACAACTAAATTTCATCAATAATAATTCATTCCACTAAAGAACTATTATTGAACTACCGCACCAATCCCAAATTACATTTTGGGCTCCTTCTTATTATGAGTGTGTTAGTCTCCCTGTGTTTAAGATAACAAATGTCCACTAATTAAGTAAGTTACTGACAACTCACTTAATTAATATCTAGCTCCAAGAGTAGTACCACTCAACTTCATCGTCATGTCAGACTAAGTCCACCTGCAGGGTTGAACATGACAATCCTTATGAGCTCCTCTTGGGGACATTCTCAACCTAGATCACTAGGACACAGTTTCCTTCTATAGTCAACAACACACACTATAAGTGATATCATTTCCCAACTTATCGGGTTTATTGATTCATCGAACTAAATCTCACCCATTGATAAATTAAAGAAATAAATATCAAATATATGTGCTTGTTATTATATTATGATTAAGAGCACACACTTCCATAATAACTGAGGTCTTTGTTTCTTTATAAAGTCAGTATAAAAGAAACGACCTCTAATGGTCCTACTCAATACACTCTAAGTGTACTAGTGTAATTATATAGTTAAGATAAACTAATACCTAATTACACTACGACCTTCCAATGGTTTGCTCCTTTCCATTATGGTCGTGAGCTACTGTTTATAATTTATAAGGTACTGATAACATGATCCTCTGTGTGTGACACCACACACCATGTTATCTACAATATAAATTAATTGAACAACTACATTTATCATAAATGTAGATATTTGACCAATGTGATTCTTATTTCTAGATAAATGTTTATACCAAAAGCTAGGCTTTTAGTATACACTCTAACAATCTCCCACTTATACTAAAAGACTAAGTTGTCATATTTGCTGCCATACATCTGATTCCCAACCCTTCAACATGTCCATCAAAAGCTCTCGCTTTAAGGACCTTAGTGAAAAGATCTATAGGTCATCATCTGATGCATTCTAGGCGGCAACAACTTCTCCTCGTTTATACGATTTCTCGTATTGGGTAGTACTTGCGCTCTATTGTGTTTACTTGCCTTATAGACTCATGGTTTCTTCGAGTTTGTTACTGCACCATTATTATTACAATAAATTGTAATAATCTTTGGACAAACTAGAAATCATATCTAAGTTTATCTTGAGGTAATTAAGTCATTCAGCTTTTATGGTTTCCTCAGAGGCTTGCCATATACTAAGCTTCTATGGTGGAGTCCAGAAAAACACCTATGCTTATCACTCTTCCATAGTTATGACTTTACCTCCTAAAGTAAACACAAAACCCTGAGGTTGACTTATTATTGTCCCTATCCGATTGGAAGTCAAAATCCATGCAACCCACAGGGACCAAATTAACTGCCTTGTAAGCTAGCATATAATCTCTAGTTCCTCTAAGGTACTTTAATATATGCTTTACTGCAGTCCAATGTCCTTGTCTAGGGTTACATTTACTGCAGTCCAATGTCCAATGTCTACCATGCCATGATACCTACCACTACCTCGATCGCATGATGTTGTTAAATCTGCCAAAGCAGAGCAACACATACTATCTTGGTAGGGTACGGAGGGATAATCTTGGTCCTGCCTATCAACGCATGGGCGAGTACAAACTCAATTAGATTGAGTATTCCTAGTTTACTCGGTTGGATCGAGTACAACTATAGGCATTCTTCCAATAGTTGGAAAGGTAGGACAAAATCACGTTTATATTAATTCTCGGGCGTATTAGCCAAAGCTAACTCGAGTTTTAATATAAATGCGAATTTCATCCTATAAACAAGAGTTGCATAGAGATGTAATTGGTAATCGTTACCTATGGATCATACTAAGTCTTGGGCGTATTAGCCAAAGCTAACTCAAGGGTTAGTATGATGTGGATCTTGTCCCACATGAATTATAGAATTCAGTGGGAGCATCATTTAGTTAAAGGCCTAATTAAATGATTAAGAATATGATATTTATTTACCTTTTATTCTATTGTAGATAACCATGACGTCAATTACGACCTTCTCCCTGCGATTCATCCTTGAGAAGGACAAGCTCAACGAGCAAATTTCTGGTGTGCAGAATCGAGAATAGTTCTCACTCGGGGCGTAAACATGCGTTGGGCAGCCCATTCGGAGGCTCCTCCTGCCACTGCCGCGAGCTGGCCGTGATGCTTACAAGAAGCATCAAGATGGCGAATTAGATGTCCTGTCTTATGCTCGTGACCATGAACTCCGAGCTGAAGCAACATGAGTTGATGGGCGCTTCGATATGGTTGAACATCTTTGTCACCTATATCAAGGACAAGCAAGGCCTTTGGAAGAGGAACTCCAAAGAATACCTGGAAGATCTTAAGAAGAAATAAGATTTCTACTTCAGGTATACATGTTATAGAAGTCAACCTCTCTATTTCTTCATCATGGGTATTAGATATCGGATGTGCTTCGCACATTTGTACTAATGTACAAGCGCTGAGGAATAGCAGGGCATTGACGAAGGGTGAGATAGACCTACGAGTAGGCAATGGAGTACGGGTTGCTGCTATTGCTGTAGGAACTTATCATCTATCTCTTCCCTCTGGGCTTGTACTAGAATTAGATGATTGTTGTTATGTGCCTGTCTTGACTAAGAACATAATTTCAGTTTCTTGTTTGGATAAGAAAGGATTTTTGTTTATAATAAAGAACAAATGTTGTTCCGTCTATTTAAACGATATGTTCTATTGTAGTGCACCTCTGATAAACGGACTCTATATTCTAGACCTTGAGAGCTCTATCTATAACATAAATACCAAGAGGTTCAAGTCAAATGACATGAACCAGACCTACCTCTGGCACTATCGCTTAGGTCATATAAATCACAAGCGCTTATCCCAGCTCCATAAGGATGGTTTGCTGGACTCATTTGATTTAGAATCATATGAGATATGCGAGTCATGCCTACGAGACAAGATGACCAAGACTCCCTTTAGTGGGCACAGCGAAAGAGCGACTGATTTGTTAGGACTCATACATAGTGATGTATGTGGCCCTTTCAATGTCGCTGCTATAGGCGGTTATAGGTACTTCATCACATTTACTGATGACTTCAGTAGATATAGTTATGTGTACTTGATGACACATAAGTCTGAATCCTTTGAAAAGTTCAAAGAATTCAAGAATGAAGTACAGAACCAGCTTGGCAAGAGTATTAAGATACTTCGATCCGATCGAGGTGGAGAAATCTTAGCCATGAGTTTCGTGACTACCTAGATGAGTGTGGGATTCTATCCCAACTCACTCCTCCTGGAACACCACAGTGGAATGGTGTATCTGAAAGGAGGAATCATACCCTATTAGATATGGTGCGATCGATGATGAGTCACACAGATCTTCTGACATACCTATGGGGCTATGCTCTAGACACGGCAGCTTTTATACTCAACCAAGTTCCATCCAAGGCCGTGATAAAGACACCATATAGGATATGGACTGGGAGAGATGCCCAGGTGTCTTTCATGAGGATTTGGGGTTGTGAGGCTTACGTTCGACGTCAAGTCTCAGACAAGTTAGGACCCAAATCCGACAAGTACTACTTTATTGATATCCCAAGGAAACTAAGGGATATTACTTCTACATTCCCAGTCAGCACAAGGTAGTTGTGGCAAAGACTGGGGTCTTTCTAGAAAGGGACTTTGTTTCTAGAAAGACTAGTGGGAGCGCGTTCGATCTTGAAGAAGTTCAAGATGCGAACAATAGCACTGATGCCTCGATGGAAATTGAACTGGAACCACAAAGTGTTATGGATGATGTTCCACAAGGAGTTGAGGAACAACAACCAGTTCATGTAGACATACCTCTTCACAAGTCTGATAGGGTACGTCGTCAGCCTGAGAGATACTCATTTCTCTTGTCTGACCATGATGACATTGTGCTCATAGAGGATGAGCCTACCACCTATCAGGAAGCTGTGATGAGACTAGATTCCGAGAAATGGCTAGAGGCCATGAGATCCGAGATGGAATCCATGTACACCAACCAAGTTTGGACTTTGGTTGATCCACCTGAAGGGGTAAAACCCATAGGGTGCAAGTGGGTTTTTAAGAGAAAGACTGGCATGGATGGACTTATTTATAAGGGTCGCTTGGTAGCTAAAGGTTTCAAGCAGATTCATGGTATTGACTATGATGAAACCTTTTCTCCAGTAGCAATGTTTAAGTCCATTCGGATCATGCTTGCTATTGCAGCCTACCATGACTATGAGGGATGGCAGATGGATGTCAAAACCGCGTTTCTGAATGGAAACCTACTCGAGGATGTGTACATGACACAACCTGAGGGTTTTGTAGATCCACGACATAGTATGCAAGCTGCATAGGTCCATTTATGGACTGAAGCAAGCTTCTCAGAGTTGGAATCTTCGATTCGATGATGCAATCAAACAGTTTGGTTTCATCAAGAACGAAGATGAACCTTGTGTCTACAAGAAGGTTGTAGGGGACATAGTTGTCTTCCTCATATTGTATGTGGATGACATACTGCTCATTGGGAAGGACATCCCTATGCTTCAGTCTGTCAAGACCTGGCTAGGGAGTTGCTTCTCAATGAAGGACTTAGGTGAGACATCCCGTATTCTAGGGATACAGATCTATAGAGATAGATCTAAGAGATTGCTTGGCCTAAGTCAGAGTACATACATTGACAAGGTACTCCTTCGGTTTGCCATGCAGAACTCCAAGAAGGGATTTCTGCCGATGTCACATGGCGTGAGTCTTTCGAAGACTGAAGGTCCCTCTTCTAGAGAGGAGAGAGACTGCATGGATCAGATCCCTTATGCTTCAGCCATAGGATCGATCATGTACGCCATGCTATGTACTCGACCGATGTCTCGTATGCTTTGAGCATGACGAGCAGATACCAGTCAGATCCAGGTGAAAGTCACTGGATAGTGGTCAAGAATATTCTTAAGTACTTAAGAAGGACTAAAGAATATTTCTTGATATATGGAGGCAATGATGAGCTACCTGTAAAGGGTTACAGTGATGCTAGCTTCCAGACCTACCAGGATGATTATAGATCACAGTCGGGGTTCGTATTTTGCATTAATGGTGGTGCTGTCAGCTGGAAGAGTTTGAAGCAGGATCTGATGGTGATTCTACAACAGTCAGTACATTCTTGCATCGAGGCGTGAAGGAGGCAGTTTGGATCCGCAAGTTCATCACTGAACTTGGGGTGGTTCCTAGCATTGCTGACCCCATTGAGCTCTATTGTGACAACAATGGAGCTATATCACAGGCGAAGGAACCTCGCTCACACCAGCGGACCAAACACATACTACGGCGCTTCCATCTCATTCGAGAGATCATCGAGAGAGGAGATGTAAAAATTTACAGAGTACCTACAGAGGCTAACATCGCAGATCCCTTGACCAAGGCTTTGGCACAGAAGAAGCATGATGGTCACACTAGGTCAATTGGGCTTAGAGCCTACACTGATTGCCACTAGTGCTAGTGGGAGATTGTTAGCTAGAGCCCTAGAGCCAATCATTTGATGATTGTATTTTGGACTTATTGTATCATATTCTATATAAATAAAGGCATTTGGATTTTGGTTATTATACTTACTTGTATTGGTGCCAAATAAACTAAGTATAATAATATCCTTGAGTAGATGGTTCTCACCTATATCAATCGATTAGTTGAACCGATAGTGAAATGATATAGGGAACACTACTCTTAATCATTCCTAGTCGAGTATTAACATTCAGGGACAATGTTAATGCAATAAGACTAGCATGTAGGTCAACTCGATGACTTGATCTCACAAGTCATGGATATAGAGATATCAAGTTGACACATGGGTATACATTAGAGAATGTATACTGAATGACCCGCCATGAGAAAGTATCATGGATCGTTATATGAGTGTCATATACTTTCTCATATGGCTATTAGTATGACTACTAGTCCTTAGACCTGAAGTCACCATAGATCCCTACATAAGGAGTTATGTACTTTGGTTTCGTCAAACGTCACCCGTAACTGGGTGGACTATAAAGGCGATTACTGGGTATATAACAAATTATGCAGAGGGATGTGAGTGATGTAGATGGGATTTATCCCTCCTATATGACGGGAGAGACATCGGTATTCTTGATAGAGTGAGACCACGAAGTGCATGGTCATGCCCAAATGAGTCAATATAGGATATTGAGCTCATTTGATTTAGTGAGTCTACTTGGAGTTCAAGATTTAGATTGGTCAGAGGATGACACGGTCTATGCCTCACATTGATCAATCTAGATGTCTAGGATAGAAGGACACTTGTCATATTTTGTGAGGAGTCACAATTAGTAGTCACAAGGTGATGTCGGATCTCGACATTCTTGTAACTTGGGTAGTAATGATGTGTTGCTAGATACCGCTTATTACTTATGCTCCTAAATGGGTTTAGGGCATTGCCAACGTTACAAGAACCTATAGGGTCACACACTAAGGACAATTAGATGGAGATTAGGTTCATATGATGAACCAAGAGGACTTGATTCATTTGATGGATCCAATTGGATTAAGAGTAATCTAAATTGGGCTAATTGAGTTAGACTCAAGTTGATTCATGTATACAATGAGTCTAATTTAGATTTTGACTCATTGAATCAATTTAATTAAATGAATTAGATTCATTATATTAAGTTGGCTTGAATCAAATGGTTGGATTCGATCAACCATGGAAGAGATTTGGTCAAGTTTGACTTGACTTGAGAGGAAGATTAAAAGTCAAGTTTGACTTGACTTTATGCCACCTCATTGGTGAGTTGGCATTGATATGGACTAATGATGTTACTCCACATCATCATAGGTGCCACCTCATGGAAGTTACAAAGCCATTGTCTTTAATAGCTTCACATTAATTGCACTTAATGTAATTTTGGGAGTTACACAAAGGAGAGTGGCCGGCCACTTTTGTTTGAATGAGAATTCAATTTTTCATTCAAGTGTGTGCATTTTCTTCCTTCTTCCTCTCAAGCTCTCCCTCTCCTCCTTCCTTGGCCGAACCACATAGGTGCTAGCACACCTTGGTTTTTGGTCACCTCCACCTAGTGTGTTCGTGTGGATACGTGTAGAGAGTTGTCTACGTTGACAACTTCGAGATCCGGCGTACCGAGGACGAGCGAGATACGCAAAAGGGCACGCAACAAGGGTAAAGATCTTCATCATGTAGATCTAGAAGTTTTGTAACTCGTACTCGTATGTTTTCGAATTTTTCTTCGCACGAGATCTGTTGGCTAGGGTGATTCGGGGTTTCCGCGACGCGAAAAAGCGGTTTTCGTGGCCCGAAAAACCCAACAGACTGTGGTTCAGGCGCCCGGAGCTACTCCAGGTACCCGAACCAATTTTGGTCCAGTTGGGATGTCTTGGCGAAGCACCCCTGTACAAAGGCGATTCGGGCGTCCAGAGCTATTCTAAGCGCCTGGACCAAAGAAATTCTATCCAGATTGAGCTATTACAATTCGTTGCACCATGGATAAAGTTTTGTCCATGCCCAGGCACCCATAACCCTTCCAGGCGCCTGGAACTTGGCTATAAATATAGCCTTGATCTCAGTAGTCAATGCAACACTTGTAAATGAATTCTCTTTCTGTTCTACTACTTTGTTTGTGAGTCGTCAATGTCGGAAGAGGCTACTTCGCCCAAAGGAGATTTTAGTGAGCTCCATTTTCCTTGGATTAGCAATCCTTTGATTGTAAATCAAGTAAATTGTTATGCCTCTTTTCATTTATTAATTAGCTTGTTAATCTTTTTTATACAAGTGTTTTATTATTTCCAAAGATCAAGAAAGGTCTATTTTTTTTCTTCAGACAATTCACCCCTCTCTTGTCGACCGCAAGGGACCAACAAGTGGTATCAGAGCCCAACCGCTTCAGAAGGACTAACCATCGATTGAAGCACAAAAGATGATGGTCAGACCGAGCATCTACCCACCGAACTTTGAGGGGGAGTTTACAAACTAGAAAAATAAGATGGAGGTATTTTTCAAAATCGACTTTGAATTATTAATAATAATGAAGTATGGTTTTGTTGCATTGAAGGATCAGTAAGGGAACGAAAAAGAAAAACATCAATGGATGAAAAAGGAGCAAGCTGACTTCATGGCAAACGACGAGGTAGAATTTCAATTGCTGAGCGTTTTACCACCACAAGAAGTCAACTGGATCGGATCCTATGAGTCAGCCAAAGAGCTCTCGGATAAATTCCTGGAACTATACAATGGGACCTTGGAGACAAAATTCGTTAGACAAGACCTGCTCCGGAACCAGATCAGCAACCTCCAATTAGAAGAAAGCTAAACCGTTGCACACCTCCACTCGAGAATCAAAGAACTCATCACCGGACTCATGATACTCAGAGAAAAGGTAACCAACCGAGATTCACTAAGGTACGCGCTTAATAATTTTCCTAGGACTCCTGAATGGGCAATCCTAGTAGATGCATATTTCATCTCTAAGGACTTAGAAGTAAGAAATGTAGAAGAATTGTTCACTACTTTTGAAATTCACGAGTCAAGATATGTAGATCTAAAGGAGTCATAGCACAACATTGCCTTAAAGGTAAAAATAGACGAACCAAATTCTGAGATATCCCTTGACAATGATAAAATGGCGTTTCTGGTAAGGAAGTTCAAAAAAAAATTTAAAGCTAATAATTTCAATCAAGTGTAGGCCAAGAAAAGGAGAAGAAAAGTAAGATGCTATCAAAGCAATGAAGAAGGGCATGTCAAAGACAACTGTCTAAAATTAAAAAACAAGGAGAATGACAAAAAATTGACCCAAACAAAGCAAAGAAACCTAAAGGTGATGTGGGACGAAATATCATCAGAGTCAGAGATTGAAGCTCACGTCGGACTTGCGCTGATGGCAAGTCACCAAGAAGAAGAAGAAGATGAAGCAAACTCATCCGAAATGAGCATCAAGAGTATAGATGAAGGGGGAGCAACGTTAGAAGGAAGCAGTACAACAAGGGGAGCTTCAGATAATGAAATCGATAAGGTAAGTCAGGTACAATTTGTAAGTACCCCGTGGTAGTTTTGATGTGATCAACCAAGTCAAGTTAGGTCATGTTATGTTGTTAACCCTTATGTCTAAGTGTGCAGGAATTTAGGAGCACAGAAAGTCAAGCGAAAGATGCAGCTAGCAAGAAGGACGATACCGGAGAGAGTCTATGGGCTCGGTGCGTTCGAGGGACGATGTGCTGTGGAAGAATACACTAGCATATGAGAAGGAGGCGCGCGGTGTTTCCGAGGGACAAGAAGCCGGAGCGGAAGGTTGCTCGAGAAGGCCAAAAAATGGGTTTGGGTGAGCCCTATTTCGGATAGCCAAAATCACCCAAGCGAGTGGAGTCGGAGTGGAAGACCTGGACCCAAGCGATTGGAACCAGAGCGGAAGAACCGGACCCAAAAGTCAACTAGAGGTTGACTTTTGGGTTTGGACACCTCGCCTAGTAGGGGCCTCATCTACATAGTTCAAGTGCCCGGAACCCTTCCAGGCTCCTAGAGTTGAAAGTTTATCGAAACATGATTTGTCGCGATCCTTTGTGAAGGGGATAAAATTTTATCCCTCTCCAGGCACCTGGAAATCTAAAGGCGACGTTGGATAAAACATCATTCGAATCGAAGATCGAAGCCATCGCCAGACTTGCGCTAGTGGCAAGTCACCAAGAAGAAGAAGACAAAGCAAGCTCATCCTCAAAGAGTATCGAAAGCATCGATCAAAGGGGAGCATGAAAAATTGATAAGATAAGTCAGGTACGGTTCCTACCTCCGGACCAATTATTTAAATTTATAAAAATACTATCGAAGAGTTCCTATAAATTAAGGATAGAAAATAAAAAATTATTAAAAGAAAATTAAGAATTAAAATTAACATTAACAACATCTTGTCGACTAGAGGATTTTGACAAGATAAAAATGAAAAATGAAAATTTTAAAGAAGAAATTAAAAATAATACATACTCTCATGTTTGAAAATATTATGGACTAAATTGGTATTTTAGATACCATAAGGGCTAAATTAGAAGAATATCACATAAGTATGTTCCATGAAAATTTTTGATTAATCCGGTAGGAAAGAATCTGTTTTAGGTTCCAAAGTCATGATTAAATTAAAATTATCATTCTGTGCATGTTTTTTTATAAAGTTAGACTTAGGGCTTTCAGAAAGAAAATTAAATATTTATTTTCTTTAAAAGACTTTATCTAGAAGTGGTTATTATTCCAATAACCAAAAAGTCCTAGTGCCTCGCCACAGCCTGAAAGCCAATTATAGAAATAAATATTTAATTGACTAATTGTTAAAGTATTTAACTGTTATAAAATTATCTAATACTTTTAAATAAATTATTATGCATAATTTCTGTTAGAAATTAATTAAAATTAACATTTTTTAGAAATAAAATTTCATTACTCATCTATAGAAATTTTTTTTTCCTCATTATATTATTTTTTAAACTTTTTTAACAAAATTCATATTCTTTAAATTTAAAAATATCTTACAATGCTATTTTCTGCGAAATTTATTTTTCAGTAGAACTTTATCATTTTCTCTATCTAAAATAATTTTTTCAAAATTTAAATTTTTTTCTAAAAATGGTTTCTAAATTGAAAAATCCAGATTTTAAAAACTTAAAACTTCTTGATTTTATCCCTTAGAGATTACCCGATTTTAATGTGATCAAAGAGGGAGCATTAGAGATTAAGTCTAAGAGAAGAATTAGAGATTAAGGTACAATTCTTTACCTTACTATTATTTATGTTTGGTTTACCCTAACTTAACTTGGGTTGCTCATATCAAAAAGGGATAGATTGTAAGTACCCTCGTGGTAGTTTTGATGTGATCAACCAAGTCAAGTTAGGTCCTATCGTGTTCTTAACCCTTGTGTCTAAGTGTGCAAGAAGTTAGGAGCACAGGAAGTCGAGCGAAAGTGAGAAGGATGACACGGGAGAAAGTCGACGGGCTCGGTGAATTCGAGGGATAAGGTGCTGCGGAAGAGTACGCTGGCAGACGAGAAGGAGGCGCGCGACATTTCTGAGGGACGAGAAGACGGAGCGGAAGGTTGCTTGAGAAGGCTAAAAAATGGGTTCGGGTGAGCCCTATTCTGGATGGCCGAAATCACTCAAGTGAGCGGAGCCAGAACGGAAGACCCATACCCAAGCGATCAGAATCGGAGTGGAAGACCTGGACCCAAAAGTCAACTAGAGGTTGACTTTTGAGTCCGGGCGCCCAGATCACCTGGGCGCCTCGCCTAGCGGGGGCCTCATCTACACGGTCCGAGCGCTCGGAACCCTTCCAGGTGCCCAGAACTGAAAGTTTATCGAAACACAATTTGTCACGATCCATTGCAAAGGGGATAAAATTTTGTCGCCCTCCAGGGTCTTGGAACCCTTCGAGGTGTAGGACCGTTGTGGCCGGCTAGGAGGGGATTGGATATCCTGCAAACACAAAAAGACAAACCCTCCTCGAACTCTTTAAACTAACACTTGCATATATAAAGTAAGCTGATAAATTAAAAGCATAAAGAAAAAAGCGAGGCACAAAAGGTTTACTTGGTTACAACCGATGTGGTTGTTAATCCAAGGAAGATAAAGTCCACTATTAATCTCCTTCAGGCGGAGAAGCCTCGTACAACAATGTAGCGCAGAAAATAGAAGCTAAACTAGAACAGAAGTGCACAAGTGTTTGGAATTACAATACTCAGTTCATTGAAAAGTTTCTGGACCAAGGCTATATTTATAGCCTTGGTCGGGGCGCCTGGAAGGGTTCCGGGCGCCCTAGGGGGGATAAAACTTATCCCCCAACGTTCAAATCGAGTCAAAACTCGATCTAGTCAATTTTACTGCTCAGGGCGCCCCGGAGCCCAAAGTCAACAGTTGTTGACTTTTTTGTCCCGAACTTCTTCCCTGGTTCAGTCCCGCCTCGGTCCGGTTCTTCTCCTCCGGATCCGCTCGCTTGGGTGATCTCTGCCATCCGGAAAAGGGCTCACCCGAACCCAACTTCCGGCCTTCTTGAGCAGCCTTCCGCTCCGGCTTCTCGTCCCTCGGAATCGCTGTGTGTTTCCTTCTCGTCCACCAGCATACTCATCCGCAGTCTTCGTCCCTCGGTCGCACAGCGTGCCGACCTTCTCGCTAGCTGCGTCTCTTGCACCCCGAGCAATCTTCCGCTCCGGCTTTCATCCCTCGGAACCACCGCACGCTTCCTTCTCATCCACCGGGGTACTCTTCCGCAATGCCTCGTCCCTCGGACGCACCGCGTGCCGTCCTTCTCGCTAGCTACGTCTTCCGCTCGAGTACCTGTGCTCCTAAGCTCCTGCACACTTAGACACAAGGTTAAAACAACGCAGGACCTAACTTAACTTGTTGATCACACCAAAACAACCTTGGGGTTCCAACAATCTCCCCCTTTTTGGTGTGATCAACCCAAGTTAAGCTAGGGTTACAAATAGACATAGAATAAAAACAATTTATTGCAATAACATGCAACATGAAAGAAAAAATTGAATTTCAAAAAATTTTAAATTTTAATTTTCAATTTTCTACCTCCCCCTAGACTTATACTTTCCCTTCTCCCCCTTTGATCACAATAAAAATGGGGTTTCAAGAAAAACAATCTAAGGGTTTGACACTTAGAAAAATTATAGAAATCTATTTCAATGTTTTTCGGAGAAAAAAATATTTCCAAGTTAAAGAAAAAAATTTCTAAGTCAAAGAATGACTTTTGAAAAATTTCTAAGTTTTCACCAAAAATAAATCTTTCTAAGCCCAAAAATTTATGCAAGAAAATTTAAGAAAATTGATAACATTAAAAAAAATTTCTATGCATTTATTTATTTATTTTATACTGATACTTATATCAGCAAGTTTTAAATTTCCATTTCAATTTTTCATAACTTCTTAAATTACACTTTTTCAAATTTAAAGCCACAGATATTAAACATGCAGTAATTTGTATCATGTTAATTTCTATTATTTTTTGAATTTCTACTTCACAAAAATATTCAAATAGTATAGATTATAACTTGATAAAAATTTTTGACAATATAAAAGATTCTTTCGGCAATGTGCAAAATTCATTCGAAAGAATATTTTATAATTTGCAAGAATTTTTTAATAACAAAAATTCTAATTTACAGGAATCTATTAACAATAGATTTCTTAATCCAAAACACCTTTTCGGTGACTCAATTTCTAAATCGCAAAATTCTTTCGAGAGAGTAATTTGTAATTCGAAAAATTCTTCTAATTTGCATAATTCTTTTGTCAAAATATTTTTTAATTTGCAAATTTCTTTTGATAATATTTCTAATTTGCAAGACAAATTTGACAATTGATTCTCTAATTCAAAAAACTTTTTCGGTAATTCAATTTTTAAATCGCAAAAATCTTCAGACAATTTTTCTATTGAATTAACCGGTTGTTCAGAGGGTAGAGACCATACCTTACTTACCTCGTCGGCCATTGGTTCTCCCCCTGTTGAATTACTTTCTTCCGAAGATTCTCCCCCTTCATCGATCTCGGGATGTACTTCGGTTGTTGGGGTTGTCTCGGTAATTTCTTCCGTCTCGGATTCTGATGATGGCTCGATGTCTATTGAGGGGACGGCTTCAATCGGTTCTTCGTAGAGTTTTAAGAACTTTTCCCAAAGTTCTTTTGAGTTGTTGTATTCGCCGATTCTTTTGAGATCTTCATTTGGTATCACGGTTAGGAGATGAAATTCTGCCCGTCCGTTTGCTATCGATTCGTTACGTTGCTTTTTGTTCCAGAGGCATAGATCGAGTCTTTCTCCGTTTGTGTTCTTCGGTTCTTCATAACCAGATTTTAAAATTAAAGAAATACCAAGGTCTGAGTTAAGGTATACCTCCATTTGTTTCTTCCATGAAGAAAACTCCCCCTCGAATGCTGGTGGACATTCGCTAGCTCCGGCCATCGTTTTGTTGCATCAGACGGCGGTTAGTCCTTCTGAGGCGTCTCGACTCTTATACCACTTGTAGGACCATTGCGGCCGGCTAGGAGGGGATTGGATATCCTGCAAACACAAAAAGACAAACCCTCTACGAACTCTTTAAACTAACACTTGCATATATAAAGTAAGCTGATAAATTAAAAGCATAAAGAAAAAAGCGAGGCACAAAAGGTTTACTTGGTTACTACCGATGTGGTTGTTAATCCAAGGAAGATAAAGTTCACTATCAATCTCCTTCAGGCGGAGAAGCCTCGTACAACAATGTAGCGCAGAAAACAGAAGCTAAACTAGAACAGAAGCGCACAAGTGTTTGGAATTACAATACTCAGTTCATTGAAAAGCTTCTAGACCAAGGCTATATTTATAGCCTTGGTCGGGGTGCCTGGAAGGGTTCCGGGCGCCCTGGGGGGATAAAACTTATCCTCCAACGTTCAGATCGAGTCAAAACTCGATCTGGTCAATTTTACTGCTCAGGGCGCCCCGGAGGGCTCCGGGTGCCCCGGACTGCTCCGGGCGCCCCGGAGGGCTCCGGGTGCCCCGGACTGCTCCGGGCGCCCCGGAGCCCAAAGTCAACAGTTGTTGACTTTTTCATCAAGGACTTCTTCTCTGGCTCAGTCCCGCCTCGGTCCGGTTCTTCTCCTCCGGATCCGCTCGCTTGGGTGATCTCTGCCATCCGGAAAAGGGCTCACCCGAACCCAACTTCCGGCCTTTTCGAGCAGCCTTCCGCTCCGGCTTCTCGTCCCTCGGAATCGCTGCGTGTTTCCTTCTCGTCCACCAGCGTACTCATCCGTAGTCTTCGTCCCTCGGTCGCACAACGTGCCGACCTTCTCGCTAGCTGCGTCTCTTGCTCCCCGAGCAATCTTCCGCTCCGACTTTCGTCCCTCGGAACCACCGCACGCTTTCTTCTCGTCCACCGGGGTACTCTTCCGCAGCGCCTCGTCCCTCAGACGCACTGCGTGCCGTCCTTCTCGCTAGCTGCGTCTTCCGCTCGAGTACCTATGCTCCTAAGCTCCTGCACACTTAGACACAAGGTTAAAACAACGCAGGACCTAACTTAACTTGTTGATCACTCCAAAACAACCTTGGGGTTCCAACACCAGGTTCCCCGATCAAGGCTATAAATACAGCTCTGATCTCAGTAGCTTAGAACAACACTTGTAAATACTTTTCTTTTTGTTCTACTACTTGTTTGTGAGTCGTCAACGTTGTGAGAGGCTACTTCGTCCCAAGGAGCCTTTTTAGTGAGCTTTAACTTCCTTGGATTAGCAATCCCCTGATTGCAAACCAAGTAAAATATCTGTGCCTCTTTTTCTTTAATTAGTTTCTTAATTTCTTCGATGCAAGTGCTTATTTTATTAAAACTGTAAAAGGTCAAGAAAGGTTTATTTAATTTCGTACAGGGCTATTCACTCCCCTCTAGGCGACCGCCAATGCACCAATACGATCTCTACCTCCTAACCAGTTATACAAATTTATAAAAATATTATCTAGAAATGCTTGTAAATTAGAAATAGAAAATAGAAAATTTAAAAAGGAAATGAGGAGTTAAAATTAAGCTTAGCAACATCTTGTCAATTAGAAGATTTTGATAAATGAAAATGAAAAATTGGAAGTAGAAATAAAAAATTTAAAAAATTTTGCATGCACACATGTCAACAAGTTAAAAATTATAATGGACTAAAATGACATTTTAGATATTATCATAGCCAAATTAGAAAATTATTACAGAAATATATTCCCAAAAAGTTTTTGATTAACCTAGTAGGAAGGAACCTATATTGGGTTCCATAATCAAGCTTCAATTAAATTTTGATGCATGTCTTACTGGTTTAATATTTTTTTACTAAAAATTGAATAACATTCTAAATAAATTGTTTGTTTAATTTCTATTTGAAATTAATTAGATATTAATTTTTTTGTGAAAGATGAGTTCATTTCTTATCTGATGATTTTTTTTTTATAATTTACTGTTTATGAATTTTTCTAACAAAGATCATATTTTTCAATTTAAAATTTTTCTTCAGAGTTATTTTTGAAGATTTTATTTTTTAGGAAAACTTATTACTGCTTAAATTAATTTTAATTTTTCTGAAAATTTTATCTTTACTTTGGATATATCTATTTAATAGTTATAAAAAAAATTAGAATTTTCGCACAATTAAAATATTTTTTTTCAAATTATTTTTTTCCTAAAAATGGTTAATAAATTGTAAAAAATCTAGATTTTCGAAATTTAAAGTTCATGATTTTTCTGGATTATAGTCACTATAGTTTTATCTCTTAAACTCTATTTTGAATTTATTTTAAGTTATACCTATATTTTTAATGTGATCAAAGGGGGAGAATTAGAGGTTAAGTCTTAGGGAGGATACATCTTGATTTTTTTTTTGGCACATTTTTTTTGTTGCAAAATTTATACTTATTACCTTACTGCTATTTGTTTTTGGTTATCCTAACTTAACTTAATTGCTTACATCATAAAGGAGGAGATTGTAAGTACCCTGTGGTAGTTTTGATGTGATAAACCAAGTCAAGTTAGGTCATGTTGTCTTTTGATATCTTGTGTCTAAGTGTGCAAGAACTTAGGAGCACAGGAAGTCAAGCGAAAGATGCAGCTAACTAGAAGGGCGACACGGGAGAGAGTCGACTGGCTCGGTGTGTACGAGGGATGAGACACTGCGAAAGAGTATGCTAGCGGATGAGAAGGAGGCACGCGACGTTTCTGAGGGATGAGAAGCCGGAGCGGAAGATTGCTCAAGAAGGTCGGAATATGGGTTCAGGTAAGCCCTATTCCAGATGACCGAAATCATCCAAGCGGGTAGAGCTAGAGTGGAAGACCCAGATAGAAAGTCAACAAGGAGTTGACTGTGGTCCGGGCGCCCAGACTGATTTTGATCCAACCGGGGTGCCTTGGCGAGGCGCCCTTATGCGAAGGTGGTCCAGGTTCCCTAAGCTATTCCAAACGCTTGGACCAGAGAAATTCTATCCAAATAGAGCTATTACGATCCGTTACATCATGGATGAAGTTTTGTCCATGCCCAAGCGCCTGAAACCCTTCTAGGCGCCCGAAACTTGGCTATATATACAACCTTGATCTCAGTAGTCAATACAACACTTATAAATGAATTCTCTTTCTATTCTACTACTCTGTTTATGAGTCGTCAACATTGTAAGAGGCTACTCCGCCCAAAGGAGATTTTAATGAGCTTCATTTGCCTTGGATTAACAATCCTCTGATTGCAAACTAAATAAATTGCTATGCCTATTTTCATTTATTAATTAGCTTGTCAATATTTTTTATACAAGTGTTTTATTATTTCCAAAGATCGAGAAAGGCTTATTTTTTTTTTTAGGCAATTCACCCCCTCTTGCTGACCTCAAGAGTCGAACACCTTCCACAAGGCAAATCTGTTAGTTAGAGCCCTAGAGCCAATCATTTGATGATTGTATTATGGACTTGATGTATCATATTCTTATATAAATAAAGGCATTTGTTTTGGTTATTATACTTGTATTGGTGCCAAATAAACTAAGTATAATAGCGTCCTTGAGTAGAAGGTTCTTAACTATATCAATCGATTGGTTGAATCCATAGTGAGATGATATAGGGAACACTACTCTTAATCATTCCTAGTAGAGTATTAACATTCAAGGACAATGTTAATGCAATAAGACTAGCATGTAGGTCAACTCGATGACTTGATCTCACAAGTCATGGATATAGAGATATCAAGTTGACACATGGGTATGCATTGGAGAATATATACTGAATGTCCCACCATGAGAAAGTATCATGGATCGTTATATGAGTGTCATATACTTTCTCATGTGGCTATTAGTATGACTACTAGTCCTTAGACCTGAAGTCACCATGGATCCCTACATAAGGAGTTATGTACTTTGGTTTCGTCAAACGTCACCCGTAACTGGGTGGACTATAAAGGCGATTACTGGGTATGTAACAAATTATGCGGAGGGATGTGAGTGATGTAGATGAGATCTATCCCTCCTATATGACAGGAGTGACATCGATTTTCTTGATAGAGTGAGACTACGAAGTGCATGACCATGCTCAAATGAGTCAATATGAGATATTGAGCTCATTTGATTTAGTGAGTCTACTTGAAGTTCAAGATTTAGATTGGTCAGAGGATGACATGGTCTATGCCTCACATTGATCAATCTAGATGTCTAGGATAGAAGGGCACTTGTCATATATTGTGAGGAGTCACAATTAGTAGTCACAAGGTGATGTTGGATCTCAACATTCTTATAACTTGGGTAGTAATGATGTGTTGCTAGATACCGCTCATTACTTATGCTTCTAAATGGGTTTAGGAGCATTGCCAACATTATAAGAACCTATAGGGTCACACACAAAGGATAATTAGATGGAGATTAGGTTTATATGATGAACCAAGAGGATTAGATTCATGTGATGAATCAAATTAGATTAAGAGTAATCCTAATTGGACTAATTGAGTTGGACTCAAGTTGATTCATGTGTTCAATGAGTCTAATTTAGATTATGACTCATTGAATCAATTTAATTAAATGAATTAGATTCATTATATTAAGTTGGTCTGAATCAAATGGTTAGATTAGATCAACCATGAGAGAGATTTGATCAAGTTTGACTTGACTTGAGAGAAAGAGGAAAAGTCAAGTTTGACTTGACTATATGCCACCTCATTTGTGAGTTGGCATTAGGAGGACCAATGATGATGTGCCACATCATCAAGGCTAGCACATGTGTGTGCCACCTCATGGAGGTTACAAATCTCCTCTTTAATGGCAACATTAAATGGGAATGGAAGTTACAACACCAAATGTGGCCGGCCACTTTTGAATTGCAAGTGAATGCAATTCAAGGCATTGATTCTCATTCAACTCATCTTCTTCCTCAAGCTCTCAACCTTTCTCCCTCTCCTCTCTTGGCCGAACCTTACCAAGGTGCTAGCACACCTTTGTGTTAGGTTTCTCCACCTATTTGTTCGTGTGGATACTTCTAGAGGGTTGTACACTTGACAACCTCGAGATCCGGCATCACTTGGAAGAGCGGGATACGCGAAGGGCTTCGCACCAAGGGTAAAGATCTTCTCCTAATGTAGATCTAGATGTAAGAAACTCGTACTCATAAATTTTGTTTTATTTTACTTCGCACGGATCCGGTGGCATGGGGGTTTCGGAGTTT
Source organism: Zingiber officinale (assembly GCF_018446385.1). Classification (NCBI taxonomy): domain Eukaryota; kingdom Viridiplantae; phylum Streptophyta; class Magnoliopsida; order Zingiberales; family Zingiberaceae; genus Zingiber; species Zingiber officinale. The sequence goes on from NC_055992.1 coordinate 6,941,198, forward strand.
TCGTGACGCGAAAAAGCGATTTTCGCGGCCCAAAAAATCCAACAAGATCAGCCTCCAGCTGGTCTTCTTCAAGTGGGTGATGCTCCAGTTATCCGGAGTTGAGCTCACCCGAACCCAACTTAGACCTTCTCCTTGAGCAAACTTCCTCCCCAGCTTCCCATCCCTTAAACGTTACGCACATCATTCTCGTCCACCGGTGTACTCTTCCATAGCTCCTCGTCCCTCGAATGCACCAAGCCCATCAGCTCCTTTCCCATGTCATCCTTCTCATCCGCTGTGTCTTCCGCTCAACTTCTTGTACTCCTAAGTTCCTGCATACTTTAACACAAGGCATCAAACACAACGGGATCTAACTTAACTTAGTTGATCGCATTAAAACTACCATGGGATAATTATAATCTCCCTTTTTGATGTGAGCAACCCAAGTTAAGTTAGGGAAAAATAAATAAAAATAAAATAAAATAATTACAATTAATAATCATGCTATACCATTAATAAGTATGCAAAATTTGAACATTTAAATGCAAAGTAAAATGTACCTCGCCTTGTACTTAATCTATAATTTTCTCCCTTTGATCACATTAAAAATAGGAGTAAAAATTTTAAGGGTTACACAAATAGTGACTAGCACTTAAAAAAAATTCTAAGAATTATTTTTCAAAAAACTGATTTTTTTGTTATTTAAAACTCATTTTTAAAAGAAATAATTTTAACATTATTTTTAATCATTGAAAACTTTTGAAAATTTTTAGAACTATTAAAGATACTCATCTAAAATAATGATAAAATTTTCACAAAATAACAATATTAATATAAGCAGTAATTAATTATTCTATACAGAGAGACATATTTTCTAACAAAATATTTAAAAATAATTTCGAAGTTCTAAAAATCTTGAAAAAAATTTCTAATAATGTAAAAGTATTTCTATTGAAAAAATAAAAATTTTTTAAAATTGAATATTCAACAATTTTTAATATTAAAAATTATCATTTGATAAAAAAAAATTGTAGAAAATTAAATAACAAAATTTCAAAAAAAAAAAATTAACTAAGAACATGATGTTTTATCATAAAAAATAAAATTTTCAAAAATAACTCTATGAAATAATTTTAAAATATGATTTTTATTGAAAATTTTATTAAAAATAATACAACTATTAAAAAATTTTAAAAGTTTTCCTTAATCTTTTTACGTAAAAAAATTAATATATAATTAATTTCAAACATAAATGATACGAAACAATTTATATAAAAAAGTTAGATAATTTTAAGAAAAAAAATATTAAAGCAAATTAAAATTAAAATATGCATAAAGATTTAATCTAGACATAATTTTGAAACTATAGGTTCCTACATATTAGATTAATCAGAAATTTTCTTGATATATATTTTTTTGTTACTTTTTTTATTTGAACCTTATGGAATCTATAATACCAATTTAGCCCTTAATAATTTTTAAAATTTGAAGTAGTAAAATTTGAACATGTAAAATTTTTCAAATTTTTTATTTTTTTCTTTCAACTTAACATTTTTTATTTTTAATATGTCAAAATTCTCTTTTAAACATGATTTTGCTAAGATTATTTTTATTTTTGATTTTCAATTTACACATTGACTTAGACACGGACTTTATTCCAAAATATAATTGATCAAGAGATAAGACATACTTCACTTACCATGTTGGATCTGAAACTGGATTCATCTGATGTGGTTCCCCCTTCATCGATGCTAGCTTCTGAGTTGCTTGGTTCTTCGTGACTAGCCATCAATACTAGTCCAGCATAGGCTTCTATTTCGAATTCGGATGAAGAACTTTCATCCCAAGTGGCTTTAAGATTCTTGTCCTTAGTTCGCCTTGGCCCTTTGTCTTTCTCCTTCTTGAGCTCTGGGCAGTCCTCTTTTATGTGTCCTTCCTTTTGGCAATGGTAGCATCGAGCCTTTCTTTTGTTTTTTGGATTTTTTCTGGTCTACATTTCTTTAAATTTGTTAATTTAAAAAACTTCTTAAATTTCCTTACCATATAATCTTCTTGGTCTACATCAATATCTGAATCTGACTTGGGTTCGTTCTTCTTGGTGGCTCTTAGTGCCAAGTTCTAGCTTGATTCTTTTCTTGTATCTGTACATCTGGATTCATGTAATTCTAATGTCAAAAAGAGACTTTCTAGTGTACTTACCTCTAGATCTTTTGATATGTAGTAGGCGTCTATGATCGAGATCCACTCTGGAGTTTTGGGGAAGGCATTGAGCGCATAGTGGACTGAGTCCTGGTTGGTTACCCTTTCACCGAGATTGATTAGTTTGATGATCAACTCCTTGATCTTCCCATGTAGTTGAGCTACCTTCTTACTTTTTCCAAATGGATGTTTGTTAGTTGATTCCGAAGAATGTCTCATCGTGCGAGCTTCACTTCAAATGTGTCTTCATAGAGCTCCAGAAATTTTTCCCAGAGTTCTTTGGCTGAGGAGTAGCTTTTGATGCGGTTAACTTCTTGAGGCGGTAACCCACTTAACAAGTGGTATTCCGCTCTTCTATTGGCTACGAAGTCACTTTGTTTATTCTTCGTCCATTGATTTTCTTCTTTCTCTTCTCCTTGTTGATCCTCAGGAATTATAAAATTGTACTTTATTATTAAAAGAATTTCAAAATTTGTTCTTAGAAATACCTCCATTCGGCGTTTCTAGTGTGAGAACTCCCCCTCGAACTTTGGCGAGTTGAGACTTAGTCCGACCATCAATTTCTTTGCTTCGATCAACAGTTAGTCCTTCTGAAGCGTCCTCGCTATGATACCACTTGTAGGTCCCAGTGTGGTCAGCTAAGGGGGGTGAATAGCCTACGATCAAAATTAGAATAAAAATAATCTCTTGCTTTTCAAATTTAGCAATGATGCACAATTAGATTAAGCAACAATAGATAATTAACATTAAAGAAATAAAATCAACTTAAAAGCAAAGAGGCGCAATAGTTACTTGGTTACAATCTAGGTGGTTGTTAATCCAAGACAATTGAAAATGCAATAAAAATCTCCTTTGTTGAAGGCGGAGAAGCCTCTTACACTCTTTGGAAACTCAAAAATAAACTAGAAATTGAATACTCAAGTTGATGTTGAATTCCTAGGTCCATGGGCCTTTTTATAGCTTCTGAAAAATATATCCATAGCTTGAAGATACCTTTAAAGTGGTCCAAGGCACCTTCAAAAGGATAGGTTTTATTCTCCAAAGATAAAACTTTATTTTTGATTAATGGCTAGTGAAGGTGTCTTCCATAGGCTTGAAGGCGCCTTTCATGAAAGCATTGAAGGCACCTTCCATAGGCCATGGAAGGCGCCTTCCACAAGGAAGATCGACCTCCAGTTGGCCTTCTTCGTGTGGGTGATGCTCCGGTTATCCAAAGTTGAGCTCACCCGAACCCAACTCTGACCTTCTCCTCGAGCAGGCTTCCTCCCAGACTTCTCGTCCCTCAAACATCACGCACATCCTTCCCGTCCATTGGTGTACTATTCCGCAGCTTCTCGTCCCTCGAATGCACTGAGCACGTCAGCTCCTTTCCTGTGTTATCCTTCTCGTTCGCTGCAACTTCCGCTCGACTTCTTGTGCTTCTAAGTTCCTGCACACTTAGACACAATGAATCAAATACAACATGACCTAACTTAACTTTATTGACCACATCAAAACTACCATGGGGGTGCTTACAAAGGCCTTAGTGAGTGAAGTTAGACAGTGAAAAGTCCTAGTGAGTGAAGATAGGTAGTGGAAAACCCTAGGAGAGGTAACCTTAGGTAATGAGAAGTCTTGGAGGAGTGAACTCCAAGCATGTGTGATCGAATGGTTTCCAATTGACCACATGACGAATCTTGAAAGCTGCTAATATTGCTTTACCTTACTATTTTATATCGATTGTGCTAACTCAGTGTTACAAGTAAGTCTTAGTTGATTAGGTTGATCAGACACTAATCAAGACCATAGAAAGTCTAAACATGTCTGGAGGACCAGATGTTTGGTAGGTAAGGTTAGGTAAACAACAAGAGGAGAGAGATTCAATGAGGATGAGTCCTAGTGAGACTGTAGGCGTTGATCTAAATTAGATCTATTTTGAAAATCTAAGTTGACACCAAAACTAGATCATGGTTGTGTCAAACATGATCTAATTCATAATTTTAGTATCTATGCTAACTCCTTTTTGCATGTATTTTCTTTTAGTTTGGACTAACATGTTTTTTAAGAACTTAGAATAAAATTGGAGTTGGGATGAATAATTCTAGAGGTGCCTCAACTAACTGGAGGCGCCATAGGTAAGGGATTGGAGGCAACTTGGATGGCTGGAAGCACCCCAGAATAGATAAGTTGCGAGGATAAAAGTCAGTGTTGGAGGCGCCTCAAGTTGAAGCATTGGAGACACCCTTAGACAATTGGAGGTGCCTCCAAGAGGATAAATGCCAAACTTTGGGGATCAGATCAAAGTTCAAGGAGGTGCCTTGGGTCATTGGAGGTGCCTCCAATGCAGTATAAAAGAGGGGTTCAACAAGTTATGTCTACATCAATTTTCTAAAGCTTTCAAGTCCTCTCTACTATACTATCTTCGTTCTATTGCTATGCTTGCTACTCTACTCTACCTACCTATTACAATCAGAATGGCACTGACCTCGAGCAACAATCTTCAATCTATAAGTGTTGGTAACAATTTAAATTATTTATTATTATACTTGCATAGGAAAGTGTAGAGTGTTACACTTTCCTTATCTGTGTATTCGATCTCTCTTTTTGAAAGTTTTTTGGAAGAAATTTTAGTGTATTACCCAATCGATACGGTCCAAGGGATCATAAGCCTTGGAGTAGGAGTCATTGAAGACTTCGAATCAAGTAAAAATAAACGTGTACTTATTTCCACTGTGTTTTAATTTGTCCACTGCATACTTAGGGTGTGTTTGGTTTGCGTGTTTTCCATTTTCATTTTTTGAAAAATGAGTATTTTCTAGAAAATAGAAAATGACTTTTAGACATTCTCTATTTTTCTAGAAAATGCTATATATTTTTTTAGAAAATAGTCATGAAAAATGCAAACCAAACATCATTTTTCAGATACGCGCATTTTTCAAAAAATGAAAATGGAAAACGCACAAACCAAACACACTCTTAGTTTTCTGATAAGTTTTTAAAATTGAAAAAAAAAAGTTTTAAAATGAGATCCCCCCTCGTTTGTTTCGATCCTATACATACATACTCCTAAACTATGATGATGTCAAACCCTACATAAAGTGAGTTGACTTCTGTAATCAAACATTTATCCCATTATGTTTGTTGGCTATCCCAATTGTCTAAAATTACCTTCCATGATAGCTTGTATGAACAATAACTACAACTACAAAATCCATCAATGGGTGCAAGTGAGATAGATGAAAAGTTAGAGATAGAATTTGCATTGTGGTTTTAAATCTATGTAAGTTAGAGATAATTTAAATTTCATACATCCATATCAAATTATGGGTTTAATTAATCTATGTAAGTTAGAGAACAATTTATATCATAACTACTTTTATAGGTGAACGATCATAGAATATCAAATATGCAAGATTCTAGGATAATCAATCTTGCATCTAGACCTCTCCGTAAGATAATAGCGTACTCTGGTTACTATGTTATTAGCTTTGAATTTCACGTGGCACAATGGGATTCACACAAACTATCTTTCAATTCTGGTATTTATATAAAAGGATCTATTAATAATAATAATTCTAAGTTTGATTATTACGAGAGACTTGAAGAAATCATAGAGGTTAAATATTATGATTTATCCATCAAAAGGTGTATGTTACTCAAATATTGTTGGTATGATCAGACTCCAAGAATAGATATTGTAATACATTTAAAATATAATTTAGTTAGGGTAAATGCAAAAAAAAAGATTCAACAAGTATGAATCTTTTATTTTTGCGATACAAGTGAGTTAGATTTTCTATCTTGAATAATCGACAAAAAGAAGAAGAGCTAGTGAATGGTTAATAGTTTGTTGAATGAAACCTCGCTCTACCATAGAAATGTCGAACTCTATCATAACCAAAAACCATGATGCAGTTCAAAATGAAGAAGTGAAGTACATTCAGTAGATTTCTAAATTCAATCAACATCTCAATTACTTGTAGATATTAATATACCTTATGAGAAGATAGATGATAGATAGATGTCCAGTAGTGTGAAGCTTGTTGAACTAACAGAGTCTAGTGAGGAGAACCTACAAAATGTTAATATTAATGATTCAGATTTTTAAATCTTACTAGCTATACTCTATAAGTTATTAATGTTAAGGTAAATTTCTATTTAGATCTAAATCTCTAAATCTTACTGGTTCTATCATATAAGTTATTATTTTTCTAATTTTATTATTATTATGCATGTGTATGTGTTATAATGTAATTATGTAGATATAGATATGTTGGATCTAGTAGCTACACCAGATGGGTAAATTATATTGCAGATTGTTGGGAGTTGGTAAGTATTGACATTATTAGTAATTTTTATTGCATATATTTTTTTCTATAACATATTTCTAATATTTCTATGTTTTGATGCAGTTTTACCCCAGATGATCATCGAGTAGCGGCGCACATAACGTCAAAATTTAAAGAATAATTTAGCTTTGCTGGTACTATACATGGAGGCGTGTAGACCAGGAGATGAGGTAATTTTATTACAACAATTTTTTTGGTAAGTAATTTTAATTATCATGAGTTTTAATCTTTTTATACTAATTTGTGAACTTATAGTTGTAGAAAGATATACATGGGAGTCAGGGCACGAGGTAACATTTTATACAACTTGGAACGCAACTTGTGCCAAATTATATAAAGATATGTTATATATAAAACAAGACAAAAGGGAATTAAGTCATCCTATGTACAATAGGATATTTGGGATGCATGACGAGTCATTTGGGTTGCAAACAAATGGCAGGAAAATTCAACGATAGCTTGAACCAACAGAAACAGTGAGTTGGCTGGCCCTAGTACCATATCCACCAAGCATATAGATGGATCCCAATCGATCATCAAGCACACCTTAAACTTGGTGATTACAATTAATAAATTTATATAAGAATTATGTTATTATCAATGAATTCTAATATTTTGATTTAATTGTATTCTTTAATATTTAAGAAAATGAGTTATAATGATCTCCTACTTATTGGGAGGTATTTATCAAGATACTCAAGTCAAAAGATGATACATTTATCAATCGTCGATCATCATATTAAACGTAAAAATATAAACTTGAATATATTTGTAAGATACAAAAATTAAATTCTAAGAGTTAATCAAGAAATTATCTTATAGAATATTTAGAATTTTTTTAAAAAAAAATTAGATTTTAAAAGAGTCTTTTTATAGTTTGCGGGGGTAAATAAGATAGAGAAAGATCTATTTTATTTATTCTATTTAAATGAGGAAATATTGATTTTTAAAATTATTTTTATATTTCCTTAACCTAAATTTTCTCTTCCTCTCACGCCGCCCCAATTCCTCCTTGATCGCTTGACGTCGTCATCCTCGTCATTGTCGGCGTCGATCTGCCCTCTCTGGCCATGAGCGGGAATTCTACCCACTCCCTGTGTTGAACCATCAGTGCCACTTCTCCCTTGTGTGCCACCGCCCCTCTCCCAATTTCGTTGCCATCGCCCGTCGATTGTCGACGCTGTCGTCACCAGTGTTGTCCTGCGACCACCGCTGCCAGTCAAGGCCAACGTCATGACAACCATGTCCGGGCAACCACTGTTTTTCTCTCCTTTCTCTGCGTGTGGGAGGAAGCACGACTACGGCGCTGTCAGCCGTTGATCGTCGCCCTCGCCGGCGCTGTCAACCATCTTGGTGTTGAGTTCAGCCGAGTTGTTTCACCTCTGCTCGGGTCATTGTAGCCCGCGACCACCATAGCAAGTTTGCGGCCACGGTTGCTTGTTGTTTCTTCCGGCAGCCAGCTCACGCACGCCGCATTGAAACCACCCGACCTGCCGCCATCTCACGTCGATAGGCCTAGGGCAGTAGATGTTGCTACTTCTACTGTTGCCGCCCTGCCACTGTAGATATCTCTGTTGCCTTCGCTGACCACCGGGGGCTATCGCCAGAGGAGAAGTCGTAGGGTAAGGAAATCTACCTGTGTAAACTTGCATCAATGGATTAGTTATTGGGAGAATTCTGATTCTATATACATGGATTACTTGTGTATATGGGATAAACCTAATTAAATCAAAGTGGTTGGATTGATCTGAGTTAATTAAGGATTATGTTAATTTAATTGGCAGTTTTCCAAATCAATTTAGGGTTGAATCATTGGGATGAGATATTAGTATTCTTGATCAGTTTAGAATTTGATTTCGTTATCCGTGTTGGCCTCGTGCGGCCGATAAGATAGGGTAAAATACCTTGCAAGTAAGTTAGAAAGATCTTTTGTTATTTGAACAAAACAAGGATGCAATATTAATTGAGGAAATATAACATTTAAGAAGAATAACTTAAAATAAAATAAGAAGACTATAGTATTTTGCTTGATTATAACCTACGTGGTTGTTAATCCAAGACAAATAAAAGCTCACTAAAATTCTCCTTCATTGAAGACAGAGAAGCCTCTACTTATTTTCGTTACATTAGGTGAATGATATTAGGAATTGAATATAAGAGTTGTTAAACTAAGTACACAAGGACTCTATTTATAGTATTCTCGTCAAACTTATCCATTGTTGACGTGGCGAACTCTGGACACCTGGATGGTGATTCGGGCATCTCCAGTGTGACAAAGTTTATCTCTGTACAATGGCTTCATAACGACTAAAAGATAGAATTTTTCATGTCTAGGCGCTTGGACCATCTCTAGGTGCCTGGACCGTTGCTAACGTGGACCCGAAGAGTGATCCACTATGACAATGCGTCTATTCAGCACCCTAGTTGATATGGTGTATAAATGAGGGCTCCAAGGGGGTCAGGAAGTCAGAAGTCAAGAGGGCGTGACAGTCAAGAGTCAAGGGGGTGTGACAGTCAGGAGTCAGGAGGACGTAACAGTCAAGAGTCAAGGGGACGTGGCGGTCAGAAGTCAAGAGGGCATGGCAGTCGAGAGGCAAAGGAACATGGCAGTCAATAGTTAAAGAGGACGTGACAATCAATAGTCAAGGAAAGATGGAAGTTAAACCCCCTCCCCCCCGCCGCGTCACTAGTCGCATAATTCCTAGTCAGTCACCGTCAGGCCAGGCCCTCAGATCTAGGACATAAGACAAGGTTTGGACTAGCCCTAGGCCTACCCCCGACTGATCAGATCTTCCCAGCTCAGGCTTTATAGATGGTCTGAGTACTTGGCTAAGATAGCTCCCGACCGGCTCCCCTACAGTCAAATCATGAAAGCTAGCCTTTTCGCTATAGTCTTAGACAAAACTGGGGCAACCCACTACTGCTCATTCTCTTCATCAAGGCTCAATCATGCTAGCACATCTGAGCGGTCAGCCTGAGTGGCCTTCTACTAAAACCTGAGCGAAGCAGACAGCACTAGGCAACAACAGTGTCAAAGAATCGTAACCTCCTGTCAGAGAATAACTATCATCCGTCAGATAATATTCCAATGGTCTGCCACTCTCTGAGAGTAGAACCTTCCTTCTACCAATGAGACATCGTCGTACATCCTCTCTCACTCGACAGGGCCTGTCACCCGACATCCCCTAGCATCGGTCAGACTTGAGTAGGTACGCACAGTCATATAAAAAGGGAGGTCCTCTCCCTTGAGCAGGTACGTGCACATACGCACTCGTCTTCAACAGGTCTTTTTCTTTAATACGTTGTTCTTATGGGGAAAAAGGACCTAACTTGAGTATCGGAGGGCCTGCGTCGGGGACTTTTTCCTTGATTTTTTATCTCTAACGTTCTGGGTGCTTGTTTGAGTGTATACAGAGTTCACTTACCACCAGTTCTTGTACTATAGATCTTGGAGTTCCACGTGGGGGTTAGCTTTGGGGATGCGTGTATACAGGGTGCATGAAGTTGCCTCTCCGTCAACACCAAGGCCATCTCCGCCGGCCTCCGTCTAACTCAGATTCCAGAAAGGATTAATTTAGCGTCGTCTGTGGGAATCTCCTTCACTTATTCTGAAATATGACGATGGAGAACACTGGTAAGATCTGTTGGTGCGGTTAGCACTAACGATTTAACCCAGGTTTTGATGAATGACAAATCAGGTTAAGTTAATCTGTTGTTGTCTGACACTTTGATAAAGTGTGCAGGAGAAGTCCAGACAGGTCGACGGGCCGACCAGATGTCTGGCACGAAGTCCAGCTAGGTCGACGGGTTGACCGGATAGCTGGCGAGAAGTCCAAGCGGGTCGACGGGCTGACCGGACGCTTGGCGAGAAGTCCAGCTAGGTCGACGGGCTGACCGGATAGCTGGCGAGAAGCCCAGGCGGGTCGACGGGCTGACCGGACGCTTGGCAAGAAGTCCAGACGGGTCGACGGGCTGACCGGACGTCTAGCAGGTAAGTGAGGTAAGTCACTGGAGGGGAGTGACTGCGAGGACGCGTTCCCGGGAAGGGAACATTAGGCGTCGATCCGACTTAGATCCATTTCGGATATCTAAGTCGAGATCGTGACTAGATTCCGGTCTCGGAAAGACGGAATCTAAGTCATACTCTTGTTGTTAATTTTTATTACTTAGCGTATCTATAAAAATGTGCTTACAATCTGTGCTGCAGGGTTTTTATTTGCCTCGGACTAACACTTTCTGGAGAAGAGGGGTCCGGGCGCCCGGAGGCAAGTTTTATCCCCAGGACGACGTTGACACTTGGAGCATGCTGGTTGGGAGTGTTACATCACATTCCAGGCGCCCGGAAGGGATCCAGGCACCTGGAGCAGCATATAAAAGAAGCCCCAGGCAGGAGCTTCAATATATCTGTGTTCTGAGAACTCTAAGTTCAATCACTCTGCTACTCTGCGCTCCAACGACGTTCACAAAGCTCCGACGACTCACTCCGGTTTTCTTTTAATTCATTATTTGTCGGTATAGCTTTGTTTTTCTTTCATTAGCAATATTTGTACGTAAATTGTAATTATCCGAATTGCTAGTGAATTGCCCAACGAAAGTACTCAAGGAGTACGGGCCTTCGAGTAGGAGTCGTCACAGGCTCCGAACGAAGTAAAAATCAACCGTGTTCATCTCTTTACTTCCTTACTTTTCCACTGCGTTTTAACTCGAGATTTTCGAATCGATATTCACCCCCCCTCTATCGAATTTAACGGTCTTACAAGTGGTATCAGAGCAAGGTTCCGCTCTGATTTGGTGCAACCACCAAACAGATAGGGGGTGAAATTTTTTTTAAAAACTGATATTATTATCTTTTTGGAAGATTTTTTTTTGCATTTAAAATCTAAATTGGTGCAACACCAACTTAGAGTTTCTGTTTCTCCCGCACTGCTAATCCAAGACGAAGTCTTGGGATATTTTTCCAGTTAATTTCGTGTGTGTAGGTTATGATGTCTCAACAAGAAGGCTTCAGCACAGTACGTCCTCCTCTATTCAACGGGGATGACTTTTCGTACTGGAAGAGGAGAATGGAGGTCTACATGAAGACAGACTACGACCAATGGATGAGCGTCACAAGGGCTTACAAAATTCCAGTAGACAACTCCGGGAACATACTAGACCCTGAAGACTGGACAAATGATGTGAAGAAAAAGGCATCAATTGAAAACAAAGCCATCAATACTCTACACTGCGGACTAACACGAGAAGAACTGAACCGGGTCGGACCGCATCAAAACGCTAAGGAGCTTTGGGATAAACTGATCGAGCTGCACGAAGGAACAAGCGACGCGAAGGTAACAAAAAGAGATTTGCTGTTAAATAAAATTTTTAATATAAAAATGCAGGAAGGAGAAACGGCAAGTCAGCTCCACGCGAGGGTCAAAGATATCCTCAACGGTCTCCACGCGATAGGCCACCAAATGGAGAACCGAGACTTAATCAGGTACGCGTTAAATGCTTTTCCGCGAAACAATTTGTGGGCATCAATCGTAGATGCCTACAAAATTTCAAAAAATTTATCTAAATTAAAATTGGACGAACTCTTTTGTGAATTAGAACTTCATGAGCAAACTAACGCAGGTCGAGAAAGGTGTAGCTTTATTTGCAGGTTCCTCTAAAGAAAAGAAGACGAAGAACACCTGGTGAACCTGGTAAGGAAAATGTTCACCAGGAAAAAAGAGAAGCTTCAGCAAACAGGATCTTCAGAAGATCAGTTCGCCAGCCGACTCAAGAAATGTCACATGTTTCGGATGTAACAAAAAGGGGCACTACAAGAACGAATGCCCAAGATTGAAACTTGACAAACCAAAGTCAACAAAGAAGAAAGCCCTCAAAGCAACATGGGACGATTCCTCCTCAGACGAATCGGAAGGAGAAAAGCACCAAAGTCACCTCACGCGATGGCTCGCGAAGCTGAAGACGAATCAGAGGAATCGGAAGACGGGTCGGAACCCGAATCGAGCCACGAGTCCGTACTCGTTTCCGAAGGTTCCAAAGAGGTACACCTAAACTTAAATCGTAAATTCTTTAGAATTATCTCGTGTTTGAATAAAAAATTAGTTAAATTAGAAAATAAAAATAAATCGCTTCTTGAGGAAAATCAAAACCTCAAGAAACAATTAAAAAATTCGAATCCAACTCAAGATCGAACACTTGAGGAGGAGAATTTATCATTAAAAAATGAAATTAATAAGTTAAAAGAATTGTTGAAAAAATTCACAACAAGATCTAAAAATTTAGATTTAATTCTAAATAACCAAAAGGCATGCTATAATAAAACCGGACTTGGATATAAGTCAAACTCAAACAAAACCTTTAAATCATTATTAACCCAACACAAAGCAACTAAACAAGCTTGGGTCCCGAAAGCGTGCTTAACCACGCAAGTAGGACTTAATCAATTCTATATACCTAAAGAAAAAATACATTATATAAATAAACCAAACCAAAATCCAAAATACAAACCTAAATCAAATTCAAAATCTAAACAGTTTAAGAAACAACAAAATTATCACCAAGTTAACTATAACTATAAAAAGAATCGACACAAGCCTAAAATTAAAACTTAAATTAATCGCCAATAATTCAGGGGGAGGCTCCAGAATAGCTGGCACCTCCAAAACTAACTTACCCGACAGGGTAACCCAAAACTAACAAACCCGGCAGGGCAATTAGAATTAGAGACCAAGTTTAACTTGAATCATGGTATTGGTGAAATTTTTGGATGATAGTACGTTAGGGAAACTTGGGCATCGCATGTCTAGAAAGATATGGTTTCGATCTGGTGCATTTGACCAAGTGGAACTGACCGAAGCTACCCTTAAACGAATCCTAACCAGTTAGACCAAGATTTAGTACTAAGTTCCGTGGATAGGACTATTCGGAAAACCTTGAAAGGTTGGTTACTTCTAATGATGTCCTTGTGACTCACCAAGCTTAGAAGTTTATCCGAAGAATGCCTATTTGTGGAAACCAAAGCTAAGTCTGAATCTAACACAAGTTAAACCAAAAGTCTGTAATCAAACCAATTTCATCTCACAAAATCATAGGATTCCCTGATTGATAATATAGTTCGGGTGAGATGAATAAGGCTTTAAAAATTAATTTCAAAATTTTAATTTTAATTTTAACTTAAAAATTAATTTTAATTTTAACTTAAAAAATTAATTTCAAAATTTTAATTTTAATTTAAAAATTAATTTCAAAATTTTAATTTTAACTTAAAAATTAATTTCAAAATTTTAACTTAAAAATTAATTTCAAAATTTTAACTTAAAAATTAATTTCAAAATCTTAACTTAAAAATTAATTTCAAAATTTTAATTTTAACTTAAAAATTAATTTCAAAATTTTAATTTTAAATTAAAATTTAATTTCAAAATTTTAATTTTAAAAATTAATTTCAAAATTTTAATTTTAACTTAAAAATTAAATTTCAAAATTTTAATTTTAACTTAAAAATTAATTTCAAAATTTTAATTGTAACTTAAAAATTAATTTCAAAATTTTAATTGTAACTTAAAAATTAATTTCAAAATTTTAATTTTAACTTAAAAATTAATTTCAAAATTTTAACTTAAAAATTAATTTCAAAATTTTAATTTTAACTTAAAAATTAATTTCAAAATTTTTAGTTTTAACTTTAAAAATTAATTTCAAAATTTTTAACTTTAAAAATTAATTTCAAAATTTTAATTTTAAAAATTAATTTCAAAATTTGTAATTTTAATTTAAAAATTAATTTCAAAATTTTAATTTTAAACTTAATTTCAAAATTTTATTCAAACTTAAAACTTAAACTTCAAACCTAAAAAAAAAAAAAAAAAAAGTCAAAAACCAGGGGCGGGCGCCCCTGGTATTCCCCTCCGGGGCGCCCGGAAGGGGTTCCGGGCGCCCCGCCCTAGCAATCCCGGGCGCCCGGAATCCCCTATAAATAAGGGGCAGCAGGCGCCCCCAACCTTTGCACCACCAACTTTTCTCTTTTGCCAAGGTTCACTCCGAACCTCCGCGCGAAAGTATTTTAACTAAAATTTTCTAGCGGTGAAGACGCTGTTGCGATTCAACCGAGGTCGTCATATCTTTATTTGTCGATGGCTCCTCGGTAAAATTTCTTTCCCTCCTAAAATGTTATTAGAATTTGTCCTCCTATTTTGTTCTTAGAATATTTTCTTATATATACAGTAGGAAACGAACAAACACTGGTGCTGGACCCTCCAATGCTAGCACAGACCCTAGGTTTCCCACAAATGAACTTAGGATTAAGTTTGAGTCAACTATCTATAAGGCCATTAGAACTACCTGCATAGATAGATCGTTCTTCCTAAGGTCATGTCCCTCTGCTTTAGAGGTTATAGGCCACTATCATTTAAGGAACCTTGTCGAATGTACCAGTCCAATAAACATAAGTCTGTATGCCGAATTTTGCAATAACCTAGTAAAAGTAGACAATTTCACCTATACCACTAGGGCAGCAGGCACTGATATCGTATTTTCCCCTACGACTATCCGAGAGTTTTTAGAGTTGCGTCCATCTACTTGCTCCTTTTTGTGCTATCCTCCGAGGGATCTACCGTTCGAAGATCCCTACTCACATATTACTCTCGATACGATGTATTCGTATTTTTTTGAGGGAGAGAGAGATCCCACTGTGACACAGTTTAGGTCAGTAGAACTTCGAGTCCAGGACTACGCTCTTTATAGGGTTGTAGTTCTTTGCATTTTACCACTGACTACTCGGGACATCGCTGTGATGCGCCCATTCCATTCGTTCTTACTTTATGCCCTGATTCATAGGTTAGAAATTGACATCAGCCTACATATCTTCTCCACCATCATCTACTCCGTGACTGACAGTCGAGTCCATATGCCATTTGGTCACATTCTGACAGCCTATATGTCCTCGTTGCACATTGATGTCACTAGAGGAGACGTTGCCCATATGACCGAGTTCGATGTTATATCCTCTCGGAACTTTTCCCTAGCCGGCATCCAGATAGATAGAGATGACGGGACTATGTCTTGGCGGAGGGGGGCACAGCACCAGCCCGATCCAGACGCACAGGTGGACGAGTTCATGCTCGCACTATTTCCGGAGGAAGCCGCACCGGCTCCACCACCACCCCCAGCTCGAGCACCACGACACGGTCCCCGCACTCTAGCCGACCGTATGACCGGACTAGAGAGAGCTATGGCGAGTCTCCAGCAGGAGAACTCTGATTTTCATCGGGACATACGGCGAGAGGTTGCCGAGTTACGAGCTGCCGGGGACACCCGACACACTGAGCTGATGGCACTTCTTCGATCCTTGGGATCTGGACCACCCCCTTCATCTTCTCAGTAGCTTTAGTGATGACCTACTTCTGTAGCTACACTACTTGTAAAATATTGTGGATTTATCTAGTAGCATTTCAACTTTACACTGAACATGTTCTATCTTAATAGACTAGGATCTTTCAAAAATACTTTCAAAATTGATTTCACCAACTTATAGGCTAAACTTGTTTGTTTTCAAACTTTCCATTTTTTAGACTTTCGAAAACAGTTTTGGCCTTAGACTAGTTGTACATCCTTAGAAAACATGTACCCATAGGACTAGTTTTTTGAGCATCTCACCCACACCTTAGGTTCACCTTGCTTGTGTTTGATAAACATAGAAAGGGGTGAGATGCATAGGCCAACTGTCTGAACTTAAGATGCTTATTTCAGTGCATCAGCATAAGTCTGGACGTTAAATACAACTCAGATATTAATCAGATTAAGCTCATCAGTCAAGTCAAACACTGACTGCTTATAATCAACTTAATCTGACTAACCAAGTGAAAACTGCTATTTTCTGATAGTTAGTTAGTAACTAATTGGTTAGACAGCTATGTAAATTTGAGTATCAAATTCAGGAGGATTAACTAAAGCGTTTTTTTTAAATTTCTTTTGAAAATTCTACTCCAATTACTTTGAAAATCTTATATTAAAAATTCTTAGCAAATATTTTCAAAAGCTTTATCTTAGATATCAGGTTCAGGGGGAGAAATTAATTAAAAGTTTGGAAGTTTAAAAATCCCACCTAATTTTTAAAATTGATTTTCAATTAAAAATTATTACATTTAAATTTAGTCAGTTTTGTAACATATGCTTGAAAATTAAACTTTCCAAACTTAGCAAATTTATTTTGGCTAAAATTTTACTTGCTTTTGAAAAATTAAAAATGTTGCTTTGTTTTGAAAATATCAAAATTGAAAACTAAATTCAACTTAGTGTTTGAAAATTAGAATTTACCTTTTGAAAAGTAAATGTTACTTAAAATCTAATTTGAAAAACCTGATTTGAAAAATTTTATACTTTTGAAAAGTTAAACTTGATTAACTTTAAACTTATACTTTTCAAAATTCAACTTGACTCCCCCAAGGCAACTTGCCTATCTTTTAATTTGGGCTTAAAGATTACACTTTTATCAGTATCTTTGAATTTTGAATCAAACGTAGATATTTTCCATAATAAGCTGTTTCTTAAATTAATAACTTTCTACAGTAACTCCACACTATGCTTGTTTACTCTTGCTTATTTTTTTGATGAATGCCAAAGGGGGAGAGTTAGGTGGTTAAGTTAGCTAAACCAGAATTGAAAATACAAACTAACTTAAAAACCCTTTAAATGCTTGTTTTTTCTTGCATATGTTTTCACTAACTTAACCAGGTTGTCATTCCATCAAAAAGGGGGAGATTGTTGGTGCGGTTAGCACTAACGATTTAACCCAGGTTTTGATGAATGACAAATCAGGTTAAGTTAGTCTGTTGTTGTCTAACACTTTGATAAAGTGTGCAGGAGAAGTCCAGACAGGTCGACGGGTCGACCAGATGTCTGGCACGAAGTCCAGCTAGGTCGACGGGCTGACCGGATAGCTGGCGAGAAGTCCAAGCGGGTCGACGGGCTGACCGGACGCTTGGCGAGAAGTCCAGCTAGGTCGACGGGCTGACCGGATAGCTGGCGAGAAGCCCAGGCGGGTCGACGGGCTGACCGGACGCTTGGCAAGAAGTCCAGACGGGTCGATGGGCTGACCGGACGTCTGGCAGGTAAGTGAGGTAAGTCACTGGAGGGGAGTGACTGCGAGGACGCGTTCCCGGGAAGGGAACATTAGGCGTCGATCCGGCTTAGATCCATTTCGGATATCTAAGTCGAGATCGTGACTAGATTCCGGTCTCGGAAAGACGGAATCTAAGTCATACTCTTGTTGTTAATTTTTATTACTTAGCGTATCTATAAAAATGTGCTTACAATCTGTGCTGCAGGGTTTTTATTTGCCTCGGACTAACACTGTTTTGCAGGTAGGAAACAGTGAGGGGAAACAGTGAGGGTCCGGGCGCCCGGGATGGTTCTGGGCGCCCGGAGGCAAGTTTTATCCCCAGGACGACGTTGACACTTGGAGCATGCTGGTTGGGAGTGTTACGTCACATTCCAGGCGCCCAGAAGGGATCCAGGCGCCCGGAGCAGCATATAAAAGAAGCCCCAGGCAGGAGCTTCAATATATCTATGTTCTGAGAACTCTAAGTTCAATCACTCTGCTACTCTGCGCTCCAACGACGTTCACAAAGCTCCGACGACTCACTCCGGTTTTCTTTTAATTCATTATTTGTCGGTATAGCTTTGTTTTTCTTTCATTAGCAATATTTGTACGTAAATTGTAATTATCCAAATTGCTAGTGAATTGCCCAACGAAAGTACTCAAGGAGTACGGGCCTTCGAGTAGGAGTCGTCACAGGCTCCGAACGAAGTAAAAATCAACCGTGTTCATCTCTTTACTTCCTTACTTTTCCGCTGCGTTTTAACTCGAGATTTTCGAATCGATATTCACCCCCCCCCTCTATCGAATCTAACGGTCTTACAAGATCAACGTCACCATGACAGCCGGAGAGTACTAACTGTTCAAGGAATCCAAGA
This sequence comes from Zingiber officinale, assembly GCF_018446385.1. NCBI lineage: Eukaryota > Viridiplantae > Streptophyta > Magnoliopsida > Zingiberales > Zingiberaceae > Zingiber > Zingiber officinale. The sequence goes on from NC_055992.1 coordinate 6,959,671, forward strand.
GGCGAGCGGCTTTCGAAAAGCACAACATCGCTTCACAACAACACAAGATGCCTGCAGTTTCAAAGGACCAGACCCACGCTTCAGATAGGGGGTCTAAGAGGAAATAATCGAGGATTTCCCCCGAGCTTTCTATCACGACCCCTGTCCAAATTATTACAACAAGAAAGAGTAGCACCAAGCCTCCACGGTCGAGAGTTCCCCGCCCAGATATTCGAAGAAGGGGAAGGCCATAATTGTCTGGGAGGAGATGAGGGAGTTGCTCGAGGAATTGTAATTGTCCTTCTCTTTGAGGGTGCTCGAGGAAAAACTGCTGAAGGGATATAAGCCCCCAGCCATTGGAGAATATGGCGGTAGCAAGGATCCAGAAGATCTCCTTCACAAATTTCAGAACGTTGCGCTGTTACATCAGTATAGTGATGCCATCAAGTGTCAGGTGTTTTTAAACACTCTATCTTGCTCAACGCAAAAGTGGTTCGACAAGTTGCCTGTTAGATCCATCACCTACTTTCAGGATTTCAAAAATACTTTCCTGCACCATTACGCCAGTAGCAAGAAACATCAGAAGACTAACCATTGTCTATTCGCTCTCAGGCAAGGGCCTGCAAAGCCCCTAAGGGCCTACATAAAACGCTTCAACTAGGTAGCCCAGGAAGTCCCATCCACTACCTCAGATATCTTAATGAGCGCTTTCTCCCATGGTATGGTGGAAGGGGAGTTCTTCCGAGCCCTCATTCAGGAGCCTGTGAAGAATTTTGATAAGATGCTTGAGAAAGCAGTAAGCTACATTAATGTGGAAGAAGTCTGGGTGGCCCAGAGGAAAGCAGACAAAGCGCCTGCTCCGTCCAACAAGTTGGAGAGAAGGCCGCCCCAACCTCCCATTCGACCCTTTCCCCGCTCTGAGGATGCCCGACTAGGATTTCCACCCGGTCAGGAATCCAGGATGACTCAACGAGTAGAAGCTGTCCAAGCCCCTAGACCCGATCAGTGGGGGGCCTGTTATTGTGCCTACCATAGGTCTCACACCCATTATACAGGAGATTGTGTCTAGTTCGCCCGAGATTCTCGGCGGACAGTCGAGCTGGGCCTCCCTCCACCCGAGATCGCACCCAAGCTTCAGAAGCTACTGGCCAACCCGCCTACTGCCGCAGGACAATCAAGTAAATCCCTGCCCGAGAGCGGGGGTCAAGGAACTCAACAGGCAGGCCAAGGCAAGGAGCCAATAGAATCCCTTGAGGAAAAGAATTGGAGAAATATCGCTATCCGGGAGATTGCCATGATTTCCGAAGGGCCCACAGATGGAGACTCCACCAGAGCCTGAAAGTCCCATGAGCGCCGCTTAGAGATACATGCCGTAGGGTGTAGTCGGGAACAAGCTGCAGAGTCCGTAATCAACTTCGAGCCGCAAGACCTGGAGGGAGTGGAGTTCCCTCATGATGATGCCCTCATAATCAAAGTTGTCATCGCTAACAGTCGCGTGGCCAGGGTTTTCATTGACACTAGAAGCTCTGTCAATGTGTTGTTCAAAAATGAGTTCGAGGGCATGCAGATAGACGCCGGTGAGCTCCAACCCGTAGCCACCTCCTTGTACGGGTTCACAGGTAATGAAGTACGACCAATGGGTTAAATTAAGCTAGTCATATATTTGGGTAGCGAACCATTGGTGAGAACACGGAGGAGCACCTTCATCGTAGTGGATTCTCCATCCTCCTACAACGTCATCTTAGGAAGACCCTCCCTACACGAATTCTGAACGACAGTCTCCACCTTTCATCAGAAGATAAAATTTCCTATGAGAGACCAGGTCATGGAGGTCAAAGGTAAGCAGCTGGTCTCCTGTAGGTGTTATGTCAACATGGTGAAGGTCGAGACCTGTAAAGCTCAAAGAACCTAGGACGGAGGAATCCACATCATCCAAGAGGAGTCTTTGCCTATAGCCAAAGAACTCATTCCCTGGGAGGAGGTCTAGCTTTATCCTGATTATCCGGAGAGTATCACTCACATATCAAGTGACCTGTCGATCGAAATTAATACGAATCTGGTCAAATGTCTGGTGCACAATAGGGATGTTTTCACTTGGTCTCCCAAGGAGCTGTCGGGAGTCAAGCCTGAGGTAGTTGAGCACAAGCTTCATCTCTTGCTTGATTCTCAGTCGGTCAAGAAAAAGAAGAGAAACTTCTCGGTCGAACAAAATAAGATCATCCGAGCTGAAGTTGATCAGCTCTTGAAAGCAAGACATGTTAGAGAGTTACAATTCCCGCCCTAGCTCTCTAACGTTGTCTTGGTGTGTAAGCCTAACAATAAGTGGAGGGTCTGCATCGACTTTCAGGACCTCAATCAGGCTAGTCCTAAAGATTGCTACCCCTTACCGAGGATTGATCAGATGGTGGATTCAACCTCGGGCTGCGAAAGAATCTGCATGTTTGATGCTTACCAAGGATACCACCACATCCCTCTGGCCCAAGAAGATCAAGAGAAAGTTAGTTTAATCACAGTAGACAATTCCTTCTGTTATACAATTATGCCATTTGGATTGTGAAATGCCGAGGCTACTTACCAAAGGATGATGAACAATATCTTATGGGAGAAAATCGGGCGGAACATGAAAGTCTATGTAGACGACATACTGATCAAGTTTATTGTGGCAATAAAATTGATTGTGGGTGTGGAGGAGACCTTCGGTACTCTGAGGTAGTACGAGCTAAGGTTAAATCCCTTGAAGTGCTTGTTTGGAACTCAACAAGGAAAATTCTTGGGATACCTTGTTACCAAGCGGGGGATCAAAGATAACTTGGAGAAGGTTCAAGAACTCTGAGATATGCAGGCACTCCAGAATCTAAAGGAAGCCCAGAAGCTGGTGGTAGAATCATGGCGCTCTCTGGGTTTATATCCCTATCTGTAGATCGGGCGCTCCCCTTCTTTAAAGTGCTCTGAAAGACTACCAAGTTTTAGTGGGACAAAGAATGCAGCAAAGTTTTCGAGGAACTGAAGCGACACCTGGAGACCCTACCCTCATTATTTAAGCCTACTGTTGGGGAGCCACTCTTGGTGTATTTGTCGGCTACCCCTGAGGTTGTGGGGACAGTTCTAGTAAAAGAGCAAGACGATGCACAACGGTCAGTGCATTTCTTCATTCATCTCTTAAAAGGGGTCGAGTCCCTGTACATGGCTCTCGAGAAGTTAGTGTACAGGTTGGTCCTCATGGCTCGTTGTCTAAGGCCTTACTTTTCGGTGCATCCCATTACTGTACTGACCAACAGTACTATGGGAAAGGTCCTTACCAACGCTGAAATAGTCGGTTGTCTTATCAAATTGGCAACTGAGCTGGGAGAGTATGATATACAGTACCAATCCCGAGCAACAATCAAGGCACAAGCACTGGCTGATTTTTTGACGAAAATCCACCAGCATGATTCTGAGGAAACATGGAAGATATACATAGATGGGTCGGCCAATCAACAAGGAAGTGGAGTGGGGATACTTCTTATATCCCCTCAAGAAGATATCATGCAACTAGCCGTTAGGTTAAACTTTAGAGCTACTAACAATGAGGCAGAATATGAGGCATTTTTGGCTGGACTACAGGCATCTTGGCATGTGGGAGCCATGCGGGTAATCATTTACTCAGATTCTCAATTGGTTGCTCAGCAGGTGGTCGACCACTTTGAAATCAATAATGAGAAGTTACAGCTTTACAGAAAAGCATATAAGAAGATGAAGGAGGGCTTTAAAGAAGTCACCATAACCAAAATTCCTAAGGCAGACAATCAAAGAGCAGATGAATTAGCCAAGATGGCTAGCTCTATAACCACCTGGGCCCTGGACGAGTTGATAACCCAGAGTTTCTTAATAGCTCAGCTCGACTTGCAGAATAACTTGGAAGAACTTATCGACTGGAGAGCCCCAATGATCCTTTATCTTCAGCAAGGTATCCTACCAATCGATGTTGAAGCAGCCAGATTGATTAAAAAGAGAGATCATGCGTATACACTGATCGAGGATCAATTATACAAGTGGGCATTCTCTCGACCACTGCTCAAATGCTTAGGCTCGGACGAGGTAGAGTATGCCCTGCAAGAAATTCACCAGAGATGTTGCGGTAGTCACGTAAGAGGAAGGACGCTAGCCCATAAAGTATTGTTGACCGGGTATTTTTAGCCCACTTTGCAGAGAGATGCCCAACGGTTGGTAGTCACTTGCCTCTCTTGCCAAAAGCTTCAAAACCTAACCCATCAGCCGACCGAAATTTTAAAGATCTCAATAGTCTCTTGTCCCTTTGACCAATGGGGTATGAACATCATGAGACCTTTCCCCATGGCTCTCGGGCAAAGGCGATTTTTCTACTCGTCGTGGTGGATTACTTCTCCAAGTAGGTGGAGGCAGATGCCCTAGACAGGATAACGGAAGGAGCCATTATCCAGTTCCTATGGAAGAATATCTTATGCCAATTCAAAATCTCGCATAAATTGGTCTTAGATAATGGGAGGCAGTTTCAAGGGAGCAAGCTCCAGGAATGGTGTCAAAGGTTTAGTATCACCCAGGCCTTCACTTCCGTGGTGTATCCTCAGAGCAATGGATAGATCGAGGTCACTAACAGAGAGATAGTCCGGGGGTTGATGGTAAAGTTGTACCACGTGGGCGGCTATTGGGTGGAAGAGCTTCCCAGCATCCTTTGGGCATACCGAACGACTCCATGAGAAAGTACAGGGCTCAATCTCTTTCATCTTGTCTACGGTAATGAAGGAGTCGTGCCGGTCGACGTTGGGATTCTATCCATCCGGCTGTTACTGTATAACCTTGAGAATACCAAGCGGCGGCTTTTAGAGTTGGATCTTATCAATGAAACCTACGAGATGACGACCGCCCGTGTTAGTTAGAGCCCTAGAGCCAATCATTTGATGATTATTGTATGGACTCATTGTATCATATTCTTGTATTTTAATAAAGGCATTTGTTTTGGTTATTATACTTACTTGTATTGGTGCCAAATAACTAAGTATAATAGCGTCCTTGAGTAGAGAGTTCTTACCTATATCAATCGGTTAGTTGAATCGATAGTGAGATGATATAGGGAACACTACTCTTAATCATTTCTAGTCGAGTATTAACATTCAGGGACAATGTTAATGCAATAAGACTAGCATGTAGGTCAACTCGATGACTTGATCTCACAAGTCATGGATATAGAGATATCAAGTTGACACATGGGTATGCATTGGAGAATGTATACTGAATGACCCGCCATGAGAAAGTATCATGGATCGTTATATGAGTGTCATATACTTTCTCATGTGGCTATTAGTATGACTACTAGTCCTTGAACCTAAAGTCACCATGGTTCCCTACATAAGGAGTTATGTACTTTGGTTTCGTCAAACGTCACCTGTAACTGGGTGAACTATAAAGGCGATTACTGGGTATGTAACGAATTATGCAGAGGGATGTGAGTGATGTAAATGGGATCTATTCCTCCTATATGACGGGAGCGACATCGATATTCTTGATAGAGTGAGACCATGAAGTGCATGGCCATGTCCAAATGAGTCAATATGAGATATTGAGCTCATTTGATTGAGTGAGTCTACTTGGCGTTCAAGATTTAGATTGATTAGAGGATGACACAGTCTATGCCTCACATTGATCAATCTAGTTGTCTAGGATAGAAGAACAATGTCATATATTGTGAGGAGTCACAATTAGTAGTCACAAGGTGATGTTGGATCTCAACATTCTTATAACTTGGGTAGTAATGATGTGTTGCTAGATACCGCTCATTACTTATGCTTCTAAATGGGTTTAGGAGCATTGCCAACATTATAAGAACCTATAGGGTCACACACAAAGGATAATTAGATGGAGATTAGGTCCATATGATGAACCAAGATGATTAGATTCATGTGATGAATCAAATTGGATTAAGAGTAATCCTAATTGAACTAATTGAGTTGGACTCAATTTGATTCATGTGTTCAATAAGTCTAATTTAGATTATGACTCATTGAATCAATTTAATTAAATGAATTAGATTCATTATATTAAATTGGCTTGAATCAAATGGTTTGATTAGATCAACCAAAGGGAGAGAAGTGGTCATGTTTGACTTGACTTAAGTAGGAAGATGAAGAGTCAAGTTTTGACTTGACTTTGACTTGACCAATGTCACATCATCAAGGCTTCTTCATTTGGTCAAGTTTGACTTGACCAAATGCCACCTCATGGAGGAGATCAAGAGACTTGACTCTTGATATTCCATGGGGGTTACAAGACATAATGTGGTCGGCCACCTTTAGTGTGGATGAGATTGATTTTTTCATTCAAGGCATTCATTCCATCTCCTTCCTCTTGCTCTCAATTTTCTTCTCCCTCTCCTCCCTTGGCCGAACCATCTAAGGTGCTAGCACACCTTTGTTTGGTCTTCTCCACCTAGTTTGTTCGTGTGGATACTTCTAGAGGATCGTACACTTGACAATCTCGAGATCCGGCGAACCTTTGGACGAGCGGGATTGCGAAGGGCTTCGCATCAAGGGTAATTCTCTTAACCATGTAGTTCTAGTGTAGATCTAGATGTAAGAAACTCGTACTCGTAAATTTTTGTTTTATTTTACTTCGCACGGATCCGGTGGCATGGGAATCAGGGTTTTCGCAACGCGAAAAAGCGGTTTTTACGGCCCGAAATTCCCAACAGTGGTATCAGAGACACGTGCGAAGTCTTGTACGAGTTTAGTTTGCATTTTTATGAAAAATGTAGGTTCTGTAACTTTCTGTAAATTTAAGTTTTTTATGGTTTTTATGAGTATTTTCTCGTAGAAGCGAAGCACAAGTGTTTAGACACTTATAGGCTTCGACTACCGAGAAGATTTTTCCAAAACGACAAGGTTTCACCCCAAATTATTTTGGAACAGCGGACTAAGGCGCTGTAGGATCGCTTAGGAACACTCACGATGGTTATATCGCGGGTAGGGGCGCTGCCCCTGACCCCACAAGGGGATTCATTCCGCGATTGCGCTCGAAAATCGTTAATCGGGACCACCGAGAATTTTTACTCATAAAAATTGTAAAAAAATAGTATTAAAATTACAGAAAATTATGAAATTACATAATTTAGAATTATGTATAATTTGTGATGGTCATGGCCCCAAAAGACCCAATTTGATTAGAATATTTGTGTTGTAATTCATATTACGGCCTGCGCGCCGTCATTTGTGTTGTGTGTGTTGTATACTTGATACGGGACCTGCGCGTCGTGCCTTTCTCCATTTATTCTTGTTGTAAATTAGTTTAGACTTGAATGTATCTCGAGTTTCAAAATTGTAATGTATAAAATTGGAGCGGTGGAAGGTCCACTTGAGACGGAGTTACGAGGAGGGCGCGAGCAACACAAGGTGGTCAAAGGGAGGAGCTTGGAGAAGCTGTTGACCCTAGGTTGACCATCCGATCTTCTCATTGGCTTGAGAAGATCGTAGTAGGGCCATGACTAATCACAAATAGTATAATTAATTGTTTGTGCGTGCTTATTTGATGCATGCTAGTAAAGTAGTTAATTAGCGCCTTAACGATTAGATTAGATCTAAATCGTGTACAAGATGCACCCTACGATTAGATTAGATCTCAATCGCATCAACTCTAAAATGCCTGCCATGCCGTGATAACTATCACTACCTCGATCACATGTGTTGTTGAATCTGCCAAAGCAGAACAACACATATTATTTTGGTAGGGTACGGAGGGACAATCTTGGTCCCACCTATCAACGCATGGATGAGTACAACTCAATTAGATTGAGTAACTAGTTAACTCAATTGGATCGAGTTTAACTATAGGCATTTATCCAATGGTTGGAAAGGTAGGACAAATCATGTTTATATTAACTCTTGGGCGTATTAGCCAAAGATAACTCGAGTTTTAATATAAATGCGGATCTTGATCCTATAAACAAGAGTTGCATAGAGATGTAATTGGTAAATTGTTACCTACCGATCATACTAAGTCTTGGGCGATTTAGCCAAAGCTAACTCAAGGGTTAGTATGATGTGGATCTTGTCCCACATGAGTTATAGAATTCAGTGGGAGCATCATTTAATTAAAGACCTAATTAAATGATAAAAAAATAATATGATATTTACTTTCTGCTTTTATTTCTGTTGTAGATTGCCATGACGTCGAATACGAACATCTTCTCTCTGCGTTCTGTCCTTGACAAGGACAAGCTCAACGGAGCAAATTTCCTGGACTGGTACAGGAATCTGAGAATAGTTCTCACCCAAGAACGTAAACTATACGTTCTAGAGCAGCCCATTCCGGAGGCTCCTCCTGCCAATGCTACGCGAGCAGACAAAGATGCTTACAAGAAGCATCAAGATGATGCATTAGATGTATCATGTCTAATGCTCGCGACCATGAACTCTGAGCTTCAGAAGCAACATGAGTTAATGGGAGCTTATGATATGGTTGAACATCTTCGTCAACTATATCAAGGACAAGCGTGGCACGAGAGATTTGAGATCTCAAGGGCACTATTTCAGTGCAAGATGTCAGATGGGACTCCCGTAGGCCCATATGTACTCAAAATGATTGGGTACATAGAAAACCTACAGAGGTTGGGATTCCCACTTGGCCAATGCCACATCATCAAGGCTTCTTCATTTGGTCAAGTTTGACTTGACCAAATGCCACCTCATGGAGGAGATCAAGAGACTTGACTCTTGATATTCCATGGGGGTTACAAGCCATAATGTGGTCGGCCACCTTTAGTGTGGATGAGATTGATTTTTTCATTCAAGACATTCATTCCATCTTCTTCCTCTTGCTCTCAATTTTCTTCTCCCTCTCCTCCCTTGGCCGAACCATCTAAGGTGCTAGCACACCTTTGTTTGGTCTTCTCCACCTAGTTTGTTCATGTGGATACTTCTAGAGGATCGTACACTTGACGATCTCGAGATCCGGCGAACCTTTGGACGAGCGGGATTACGAAGGGCTTAGCATCAAGGGTAAATCTTTTAACCATGTAGTTCTAGTGTAGATCTAGATGTAAGAAACTCGTACTCATAAATTTTTGTTTTATTTTACTTCGCACGGATCCGGTGGCATGGGAATCAGGGGTTTCGCAACGCAAAAAAGCAGTTTTGCGGCTCGAAATTCCCAACAGCCCGTTTAACCGTGTACCGACAACAAATGCAACCAAACTATGATAAGAAGGTGATCCCCCACTTCTTCAGAGAAGGAGATTTGGTATGGAAAAGGATCAGACTGGTAGGAGAGGTAACTAAATTAACACCTCAGTCGGACGGCCCTTATAAGGTCATTAAAAAACTAGCATCCGGTGCCTATTACCTACAGGATGCTCAGAGTAGAAAGTTGGACTGCCCATGGAGTGCTAATTACCTTCAGCCTTATCGTGTCTAGAAATGTTACTCTTTGTACTAACAGTTGTTTGAGAGAAAGATCCACGGTCGGTGAATGAGTACTACAGGCATATGCACATAGTACCCGATCGAGTAAACTCGACCAGGATTATGCTTAAGTCTTTTATGCCCTTTCTCCTTGTGCAAGCCCCAAGTAAAGCTCTTCCAAACCTCGCCTAATCACTCGAGCTCGATCGGGCGAGGATCTAAAAATCTCATTCACAATTAGCTCTTGTGGCTCTCAGCATAAGGAGTTTCTCTCATTTAATCACGTAATAACCCAAAGGTACTCCTATAACGAGATCTAGCTTGAAGAGAAGTCATGAAGCAGGAATAAAGAATGAGGATGAAAGAACTAGAATAATCCTTTATAGACAAAGGAAGTAAAAGAAAATGAAACAACAAATTTGTTAGACAAGAACTCACTTGAACTCTAAAAAAACATCATCAGACATTTCTTTGATGATCCGATGATGGTCTAGGAAATCCCCTGAAGGGTCAAATGACAGGTACTCTCCTTCTTTGAGCTGTTGGGCTGCTCCTATCGCGCCATACATGAGCGACCTGACAAAGGGATTTCCTACTTGGGATCCAAACTCTGAAGAATGCAGGTATTCTTCTCAGCTTGTCCGAAGACGATCGCTCTCCCCTGCCTTATAAGCTTCTAAGGTGATGACAGAGTTGGACAGGGCAGCTCGGGCTTGAGATAGCTCCATCTGTAAAGAGCCTAGCTCGGTAGTCTAGGATTCCAAATCCTTTTGATAGTCCATAAGGAGCAGGTCTTTGGAATTAAAGGTAGATCCGCTACCTTAGCGGCCCCCCTAGTGTTGGCCCCACGGATATGGAGGGACGTTCATGCAGGTACACAGGCCATAGGCGCATGGCGGGGTAAACCCCAGGTTGTCAGTTCCTGAGAATCGACCCCTGGCCATTACGCCAGAGATATCATGCGCCCACCATCTGCCCTACGCCCTGGAGGCAGCAGGTCTTTGGAATTAAGCTCATTAGTCAAGTGGTCCATCTCCTACTTATGCATAAGCTTTTTTTTTATGAAAGGTAAATATATGGAATGGAAGAAAACATATACAAGTTGAAGAGCCATGATCGGTCCCCGACACGTCATGTCCAGACAAATGCTGGATCAGTGTCGAGTCCCGTCACACCTTGTAGGGCAAATGTATGCGCAGATACACCCCCTACATCACTGTCAACCAAAATCATAAGCTTGAAGCTATCCAAGGTCACAGTCTACCGGGCTAGCTCTGACAGTGCTGGGCTAGCTCTGATAGTGTAAGAAAAGAGAAGAGAAAGATAAAGTAAGATAATGGTAGAAGATATGGACATAATGAAATGTTACATAGATGAGTACAAGTAAATAATGCCCAAAACATATCTCATCCAACTTCCAAGCTAGCTCTAAAAACTCAATAAAAATGTGAACAATCTCTACTATAGTTTTTTAATAAAAATACCACTCATGATATACAATAAAATCTAAATGTTGCTAAAGTAAATATTGTCACTCTCAAAAATTCTACCACAAATGAATTCAAAATAACACATGTCAAAGTTTTTCACAAATCTAATAAACACATAGACAACCTCTACTATAGCTTTTCAATAAAAATACACTAATGATATACAATAAAATCTTAATATTGCTATAATAAAGATTGTCTCTCCTAAAAATTCTATCACAAAGGAATATAAAATGACACAACATGCCAAAGCCTTTTTTTCTTGTTTTTTTTTCAAATTTTTTTCTTCTTTTTTTTTCTTTGCGTTGGTTTTTTTTTTCATTTGCTTTTTTTCCTTTTTTTTCCTATCTGCTGCTTTTTTCCATTTTTTTTAACATGTTGTACATCACTATACATCATCAATAGCTCAAATAAAAAGATAAATAGCATGGTTTACCTATGGTGATCAAGCATGGTTCACCTATGTTTTCCCTAAATTCTACTAAGCTATTTCTCTCCCCCACACTTAAATTTTTATCGGTCTCGGACAAAACACTCATCATGTAACATCCAAAAATATCCATATCTCAAGAGAGTAAGAGAGTGAAATAAATGGAAATAAATGGAAGAGATAAAAGAATGATATGATGGATGATATGGATTTTATTCAAGAAACATGTGATAACAAAAGGAATGAATAAAAGAAAGTGAGATAGCCTTCATAAAAATCATGCAAACCTATAATAATGTGGTTTCAAAAGAATTAAGCAAGTTCTAGAGTAGTATTAACCACAAGTGCATCACACATCAATAGGAATAATAGGCTTAAAAATATCCTCACTAGATATATCAAAAATTATTATCTCAATCTACCAACATGAAATCCATCACCAAGTTGTAATCACATGCAATCCAAGAATCCAAGAATCCAATCCTGACAATAAATCATCAAATTCGACAATCAAAATTAACTAGCTTTCACAATTTCTACAATAATAAAAAGAATGCATAGGGAATTTATTATGAAAACTAACAAGACAAACTAAAAATGAACTACCAAGCAAAAGCAAACAATGCAAACAAAGTAAAGAAAGTAAAGACATATATATAAGCAAAAAGGAAAAGAATAAGTGAGATGGAACAGACTCCCTTGAATTTTTGGTGGTCAGAGCCGATTCAGTTCCAGAAGTCAATCTGGAAGTGGAACGAATGTAGGTGAAGTGAGGATCGCTGCCTTCACCATCGCCTCCTTAAAAATTTTCTTCGATGGGAAGACGGTTCAGTTGGAGTGTCCACTCCAGAAGCTTCATTATTGTATACAGTGTTAGAGTCTTCTTCAATTGGTAGAATGCATCCTTACGTGATTGACTGTAAAAAAAATGTCTGTAGAAATCCTGTGCAATAAAAAGAGGATGCAATTCCTACACGTATGATGTGTGAGATGTACTAGAAATAATATCAAAAGTAACAGAGCATGAATCAATAAATATGTCACATTCAATAGAATCAGAAAGAATTACCTCCATGAAATTTTCTAAGAATTTAGAAGAAATATTGACCTTACCATCCTGAAAGGTTCCTAGAGGGTCTAAAATAATGAATGCGGCATTTTCTTGGTCAAGTGAAGTATCTGGATCTGGATTAGGTACAATCAACGGAAGTAATTCTTGAGTCATCCCTACACTTTCATCATTAATAAGTACAATAGCAAGCTCAACTGGTAGAAGAATAGTCAAAGGAAGTGATTCTTGGGTTTCCCTTACACTTCCATCATTATCAATAACACCTGCAACATCAAGAATATCTGGAACAACAATATCATCAACAAAAATATTATCAGGATCAACTATAACATGATAATGTAAAAAACTAGAAGAATCATGCAGAGTAGCAGAATCAAAGTCAGGAATATCACAAACTCTACAATCCATCTCCTCAGAAATTGATACAGTAGGTTGATCTGATAGCAATTGTAACTGTGTCGACGAATGTGTTCTTGGCTATAATTGTGTTTCTTGTTGTTGCCAACATTGTTGTGATTGCTCCCTAAAATCCTGCTTAGGTTGATGGTGTTGAAAGTAAGGCTGGTAAAACTGGGGCCACTCAGAAATCCCTTATTCAGTGTTTCCATACCCAAATCCTGCAATTGAATTATACCTGTCCTGTTGATGAGTCTGATAATACTGAGGATCAGGCTGGTGATATTGGATCCTGGTCGGGACCACACACTAGCAAAGGAATGAATATCTTTAGCAATTATCGGTCTAGTCTCATACTGCTGATAATTTGCAACCATAATATCAATAGGTTCTTTAGCCTGAGTATATGCTTTGTTAACTAGAGCCCCTCCACTAGCTGCATCAACCATACTCCTGTCCATGGGAAGCAATCCCTCATAGAAATACATAATCAGTAGTTGATCTCTTATCTAGTGTTGAGGGCAACTAGCAACAAGTCCTTTAAATCTCTCCCAATATTCTTGAAATGGTTCTCCTGTGAATTGTTGGATTCTACAAATACTCCTCCGAATAGTTGCGATCCTAGAAGAAGGAAAGAACCTCGCCAGAAATAATTTCTTCATCTCGAACCAATAGTGATAGAGTTAGGTGGGAGACAATACAACCAATCTTTTGCTGAATCTGTTAATGAAAATGGAAATACTCTAAGTCTAACATCTTCTTCTGATACACCAAGTGAGTTCCATGAAGAGCAAACCATCTCTAAATCATGTAGATTCTTATTGGGATCTTCACCAGAAAGTCCATGAAACTTCGGTAGTAAATGTATTATTTTCCATAGTTCAAAGTCTGTATCAGAATACCGAATGTAGAATGAATCAACTGACAAATCTAGTATTCATAGCTCTTTGGGAATCTTTTCAGTGTTCTTCTCCATGTTGCTCATCAAATTTGAGATCCTGAACACACTGAAACTCTGAAACTACTAAAAACACAAAGATTTCCTGGTGTTACCTTAAATACTCATACAAATATCATTAAAAGACACAGGAAATAGACAAGATAGAATGCGTGCACACAAGAGATAAAATAATTAAGTTCTAACAATGTTTTTAAATTTTTTGCAACCACATAAGAAATAAAAAAAATAGAAAAAATAATCCTAAGATCACCAAACACTGCTACATGTCCCTGGGCGAAGGGTAGTCATTGGTAAATTGAAGTTGAAGTGTGAATTGTGGTTTAGTTAGCTTAGTTTTATTCATGTTTATTAGTTTTGATTGAATGCTTGTATTGAACTTAATTCCCTATGTTTGAATTTCACTCATCTTGCTTTATTTGTTTCATGCATAGTAGGTGTTCAGTGAAATGTCTCTTCAAGTAGTTAGGTTCAATTTGATGCATTTTACTTTACTTAATTCTTCCTTGTCTTGTTCCTTAAATTTCTTTAAGTTCTAGTTCTTCATTTGGATGTCATTAGGTTAGATTAGGTTTCTTTAATGCTCTAGGTTTCGTTCCATGCTTAGTTTCGTTGATGCTTTACTTTATGTTGTCTTTACTTTCTGCAATTGTAGTTAGGTTAGGCTTAGCTTTATTACTTGCATTATCTTTCATATATTATATTAGATTTCATTTAATGTTTTACTATTTCCTTCCTTAGTTTAAGTGTGTTGATGGTGAAACCATAGCATAGAGTGATAATGCGTTATGAATTAATTGTTGACACTTAGTTAGATTTCATTCCAATATTATATTAGTTTCCTACTTGCTTCGCTTTTCATTTGTTAGGTTCAGAATTAAAATCCAAACCCCCCATTTTCATATTTAAAACCCCAAAAATAGAAATAACAAACAATCCTATATTACCATCTTATCATTGCATTCATTGGGAGACGACCTGAGTCAATTCCATACTTCATTCATGCAGTTAGAGGGGGTTCAGAACTTTTAAATTCTTTTGATATCGTGTTTTCATGAGTATCAAAAATTGGCTCCCTTGCCGGGGTAGCTGGAATCAAGAAGAAGAAGGAATGGACTATGGATGGTCGGCCGGCGGCAGTGAAGAGAAGAAAAAGCCGCTAGCCGATGGTGAGGAAGAAGAAGGTTGGCGGTGGGAGGTCGCGTGCCCTAGCTGTGGAAGAGGAAGAAACGCAAAAAGATGGGGGATCCACTATGCCATCTCGCATGATGACTTAAGGGAGGAATTTCTACCCCCAGGACGTAGCGCAGACGATGGGCACATGGTATCTCTGGCATAATGGCCAGAGGTCGATTCTCAGGAACTGACGACCTGGGGTTAACCCCGTCATGCGCCTATGGCCTGTGTACCTGCATGAAGCTCCCTCCATATCCATGGGGCCGACACTAGGGGGGTCGCTAAGGTAGCGGATCTACCTTTTTTAAGGGAGGAATTTCTCTCTTTCGATCTAGGTTGTCCATCTTGATAAGGAAGATAGATGAAGATCTGCCCATTGGATCATGAGATAAGCGGTCTAGATCATTTGAAATTAAATTGAGATTGACTTGATCAAACGGTCCATGTGGCTCCAAATCTAGATGGAGGGCTAGATGGCTTAGATCTGAATGAAAGGGAAGATCTCTCTTAATTTGGATCAACGGTTCATATTAATTCTTCTTGATCTCCTATGTTTGACCTCTAAATCAAACCAAATTTGATCTGGCTTGACCCTAATCCATGGCTATTTGAATTTCATACAAAATCACATAAAAATATGAAATTAAATTCCATAATTTATAGAAAATTTATAATTAAGTCCAAAATATATCCTACTCACAAAACATAATATAAACACAATATTAAACATGTGAGAAGGTAAAAATGATAAGTATAAGAGCCAAAATAATGCAAAAAAATACTAATTATCAGGCAGCATCTTCAAAAAAATACATCTGCTTGGGCGGGAAGTGGGATGGCATCATCTGGTCCATAGACTCTGCCCAAGCATCCCCTAGCTTCCCCTATAGTAAAACTATATCGGCATAAAGAGGGGGGGGTCATGATGTAGCCCCTGCTGGGAAAGCGCAGAGGCATGAAATTGAAATATCCGAGACCTAGAGGATCCATGAGCAGTCTTGCCGGAAGCATGTCTTGAGGAAGCAGAAGGTTGAGAGGAGGAAGGGTCGACCAGGGTAGGTGGTGGGGATCGCCTCTTCAGAGCGCTCTCCACCTGATTGATCAAAGTTTTCCCTTGGTCAGGATCTGTTTGAACTTCCGGAAGAACAGTAGAGCTGCCTAGGGATCCTAGCTCTAGAGCAGAAGTTGGAGTCGGCCTGGGTATCTGGACCATAGAGGAGGTCCCAGCTACAGGGGAGGCTCCAGTAGGTTTGCGCCTCGGCCAACACGCAAGTGGTCATTCATCTGAATCTGACTCCTCTTCTAGAGTCAAGGGGCGACGATCAGGAGTAGCAGGAGGAGTTCGTCGAGTAGGATCTGAGGAAGAACAAACCGGTTGTGTCACCGGAGGGGCAGAAGGACTAGAGGTAGCAACAGCCACGCCCATCCGGGGAGCAGTCAGAACGGAGGATCAGATGCCCCATCCACTCAGGATTATTCACCCTTGGCAATTTATTTCTAAGGCACTTAGTGGGAGAGGCCTGATCACAGACACCCGAGTAATAGTGTCTACTGCAACAAAGTGATGATCAGAATAGGAAGGCGAAAGCAAGCTAGGGCAAGTACTTACCCAGAGAGTGCGGTAGTTGTGAACAAACGAAGCTCAACCCAAACAACCCGCTAGCTGTGCCGTTGTCTCCATAAATGTCGGGTCCAAGCGATAGTCTCCCAAAAAAGACACAGAAGGGAGAGCTGAGTGGTACCTGATGGGCCACGCTATAGCAGAAGAGAAGTGCAGAAAGAAATACTTCTCTTTCCATTCTGGCTCGGAGGATGGTAGGGGAACGAATAGAGTTGTCCTAGTGCGAGCTTGGAAATGAAATAGACCCTTACTGTGGCGTCGAGGAGTGAAAAAATAGTAAAACAAGCGAGGAGTCCAGCGGATGTCACACAAGTTACAAATGAGGGCAAACCTGCATAAGATTCAGATGGAATTAGGGGTGAGTTGATAGAGGGGGATGTGGAAGTAGTGACTCATGTCGAAGAAAAAAGGGTGGATGGGAAAATGAAGACTTGCTATGATTTGCTCCTTGAAGAAAGTCACATAACCCTATGGAGGTTAGGAGAGTTAGTGGACCTCAGAGGGTATGATGATGTGTATAGCAGTGGACATTTCATAGGTAAAGTGAAGATCGTCTAGATCTACGCTGGTAAATGTCAAGACTCCAAGAGCGTACCTAGGCGCTGAAGGATCCATGAAGAGGTTATGGAGGAAGGACAAGAAGATAGAATTAGAAAAGAAAGGAGAGAAGGGAAGTTGACTCTGGCTGTCTGCAAGAAGTTCAAGAGAGAAGACGAAGGAGGATATATATAGCAAGCAGAAAGGGCGCTAGGCACAGCGTCTCGACATCAGCACCAATCATACGATTTATAGAAAAAGTGGGTGATGTCAGCCAAGGGCAAGGAAGTTGTGTTGGCCGTTGGATCGTCATAGAATATCACATAAGAGTGGTCTTGTCAGAAAATGGCGAATCGAGGGGCCATGTGGTAAAAGGGGAGTGGAAGCCTTTATGACACCTTAAATAGACTTCGAATTTCCTCCCTCCTTTTTCAATTCTTTCATTTCAGTTCCTTAGCTTTAGGATAGGGAGAAAAGAAAAAAAGTGTATGGAACCTCAACAAAAATGTGATAGATCGAAGATCGAATTTGGGAGACCTAAAATTTAAATGTGGATTCAGTCTAGGGAGGGTTCCGCGAGAAAGAAGATACTTAAATTAAATAAGAATAATAATTTAAAGGATTTAGGATAGGAACAATGGATAGTTAGAAAGAAATTGTATTACTTAATTATTACTTCATAAAATAAAATTATTATTTTATTACTCTATAAAATATAAAATGAAAATTTTTACTTAAGTACAATTACATTAATATTAATTTTGAAACTTGAATAAATAAGAATTTAATGATAATTGCAACGGAATTTTTAGAAAATTCTATTTCTAGTTAGTAACTTCTATTTAATTTATTTTTGTTTTCTTCTTCAGCTCGGATCGAAAATGTAAGAGTTAAGTCGATACAAAATTCAAAGGGGGTTTATGGCTAAGGGTAAGGATGTAAGAGTTATAGTTATTTTAGAATGTACCGGTTGTGCCCGAAATGATGTCAATAAGGAATCACCAAGTATTTCTAGATATATTACTCAAAAGAATCGACACAATACGCCTGGTTGATTAGAATTGAGAAAATTTTGTCGCCTATAGTGGCTCTCGCCTAGGCAAGTGAGGGGACTCTGAAATCACTGTAGCTCACAACCGAGCAAGCGGTTCACATTGACACAAAGTAACCTGCTCTTGGCACAGAAAGGCCTGCTCGGGAAACTAGATTGGCTAGTGCCCTGTTAAGGCACGACCGAGGGGAGCGAGCCTCCCCTGCAATGAGGCTGGCCCAGGTAGATGGGCCGACCAAATGTCCATCTAGAGGCCAAACACTTAGCCTATCACTTAGAGGCATAAGCGGAACTATTAAAGGGCTCTGAATAAAGCCCAATGGGCATTCGCATGACACAGCACGATAACAGCATAGCCATTTACACAACATCCTAAATAACTACATTTCCAAGGTTTGAAGCAGAGTCTAGGATATTAAGTAGTTGTTTTAAAACAAAGATTAAAACAAGTAGATAGCTATAATACGCCCCTGGCTATTCAAAAATAGGGAAAGCCTCTTCAAGTAGCTCTTTGAGTAGATGGGTGCGGTACAGTAAGTCTTTAGGCGGAGTTGATCGGAGTAGACCTTTCTCTTGTAGTTATACTAGGGCTCCTTCGCCACCATAGCATAATATCTGATCTATAAGGTGGCCCACCTTAGACCTGAAGTCTTTGGAGGCTAGGAAAGAAGTCTTATGGGATGCAAGGGAAGAGTCCTCCCCCACCTGGTAATTCTTCAGCTCTTCTTGGGCCTTGCACCCCTCATCTCAAGCTCCAACTAACGCTTGGATGGGCAGTCGCTGCCTCAGTCTTAGCTGCTAGAAGTTCCGCTCGCAAAGACTTGAGTGTAGCCTAAGCTGCTTCCACTTATTTGTGAAGAGTGGCTTCCCGATCAGCGCTAGCGAACAGGTCAGTTGTTTTAGCTACCAGCTCTAACATCAAGGAGGAATGGGACTCCTGGAGGTCCAGTAGTTGTGAGGAGAGGTTGGTAACCTATGTGTCCTTCGCCTCCAGGTTGGCCAAGATTTGAACTGGAAGAAGAGGATGGGCCCAGCACTTGAAGGGATGGTAGTCGAAAAGATGAAGTGAAGGCATACCTGTTGGTTAGTCCTAGGAAACGTACCGGTTCCTCTGTACAAAAATTTTTGTACAAGTGTCGAACCTTTTCTTAAATAACCTATTGTGTTCTTTAGAAGTTAAATTAGGAATCGCAGACGGAACTTAACATCATTGATTCCAAATTTAACTTATCTGTTCTTAATGGTTTAGATTTGAATCGCAAGCGGAACTTAACACTATTGATTTAAATCCACCTATGTTATTAATTCCATTAAATATTAATTTCCAAAATTGACTTCCAGGACTGCATGGTGAGACACATGGCCTTCTTGGATATGGGAGCAACCACCACTGCCTAGACAAAGCCTTTTAAGGAAAGCTAATATTTAATTTCCTTAAATAACTCTAGGTTAACCAAAAAGAACAATCGAATCACAAATTCGAAAAAGAAGAAAACACAAACTAGAAAAACTAATTCGAAAAACTAGATCAAATGCCTCTTGTGTTTGGAATTCTTACAAAAAATATAACTAGCATGATGAGGAAAACAAATGCTAATTATATCTTCTCTTTGTATGCTAATGACCTCGAGATCTTCTGTCGTATTCCTCGCCTCACCTCGCCTTGGATGTCATGTGGGCGACGATCCTCCAAGATGAACACCACCCAAAAGCTTTCTTCCTCTTCCTCTAAAATCCGGCCACCACCACCACCAAGGAGAAGAGAGCAAAGGGAAAGGGAGAAGAAAGAGAGGGTCGGCCACACCAAGAGAGACTCCTCTAAGATAATAAGAATTGTGTCTTATGAAGTCTTCTCACCCCTTCTTTTATAATACTTGCCCAAGGCAAATAAGGGAAAAATTTTTACAAAAATTAAAATCTTCCTCTAGTTTTTCCTTTTCCATTTTAATTTTCCTTTTCTTTCCTCTTGATTGAATCAATCACCAAATCAATTAGATGATGATTTTTTTTTTATAATTGGTCGGCCCCTTGCTTGGGCTCCAAGCAAGGTGGCCGACCACCACATCAAGGATAAGGAAATATATTTTTTTAAAATTTTATCAGAATAAATCCTCTTATAAAATTTACAAACTCCCTTTTCTAAAGTAAGAGTTAAAAAATGAAAGTTCTAAAAATTAAAACCATGTTTTAAAATTTAAAACTTCTCTTATAAAATTTTCTTTTTAACATGGTGATAGAAAATTTAAATTTTAAAACTTATCTTCCCTTTTTTTTTCTTAAACCATGAGAATTGTTAAAAAAGGAAAGTTTTAAAACCTTTTAAACTTTCTTTTAAAACATGTGGCCTAATTCAAATAAGGAAAATTTTAAAATTTAAAATCTCTCTTTTAAAACTTGCAGTTTTCTACAAAGAGAAGATTTTAAAAATTCAAAACACCCCTCCTTGTTTGAATTATTGTGGCAGACCCCTACATGCTTGGGCACCAAGCAAAGGGGTCGGCCCCTTAAGAGAATAATGTGGCCTGCCATTGCTTGGTCACCAAGCAATGGACCGGCCCCCTTCTTGGACACCAAGATGGACCTTTCTTTGGATGGACTTGAGGCTTTGATGATGCTACGACAGGGACATAGAGGAGAAATTGGTTTTAGCCTTCCGATGAGCTTGAGTATCCCGTGTTTGCCCCAAACACACAACTCAAGTTCATCGATAACAACTCATTCCACTAGAGAGTTATTATCGTACTACCGCACCAATCCCAAATTACATTATGAGCTCATTCTTATCATGAGTGTGTTAGTCTCCCTGTATTTAAGATAACGAATGTCCACTAATTAAGTAAGTTACTGACAACTCACTTAATTAATATCTAGCTCCAAGAGTAGTACCACTCAACTTCATTGTCATGTCGGACTAAGTCCACCTACAGGGTTTAACATGGCAATCCTTATGTGCTCCTCTTGGGGACATTCTCAACCTAGATAACTAGGACACAAATTCCTTCTATAATCAACAACACACACTATAAGTAATATCATTTCCCAATTTATCAGACATATTGATTTATCGAGCTAAACCTCACCCTTTGATAAGTCAAAGAAATAAATATTAAATATATGTGCTTGTTATTATATTAGGATTAAGAGCACACACTTCCATAATAACTAAGGTCTAGTTCTTATATAAAGTCAGTACAAAAAAAACTTACCTAAAATGGTCCTACTCAATACACTTAGAGTGTACCAGTGTAATTTATTAATCAAGATAAACTATTACCTAATTACACTACGACTATTCCGATGGTTTTTCCTTTCTATCTTAGTCCTTTCCATCTTAGTTGTGAGCAACTATTTATAATTTATAAAGAACCGACAACATGATCTTCTGTGTGTGACACCACACACCATGTTGTCTACTATATAAATTAATTGAACAATTACATTTAACAAATAAATGTAGATATTCATCAATGTGATTCTTTTATTTCAACAAATAAAAGTTTACAAAAGCTAAGCTTTTAGTATACACTCTAACAATCTCCCACTTATACTAAAAGACTAAGCTGTCATATCTGCTGCCATACATCTGATTCTCATCCCCTCCACATGCCGATCAAAATCTTTCGCCGGAAGGGCCTTAGTGAAAGGATCTGTCAGGTTATCTGCTGATACAATCTTGGTGACGACAACTTCTCCTCGCTTGACGATGTCTCGTATCAGGTGGTACTTGCGCTCTATATGTTTACTTGCCTTATGGGCTCGTGGTTCCTTCGAGTTTGCAACTGCACCACTATTATCACAATAAATTATGATGATTTTGTGCAAACCAAGAATCACATCTAAGTCCATTAGGAAGTTCCTGAGCCATACAACTTCTTTGGCTGCCTCAGAGGCTGCCACATACTCAGCTTCCATGGTTGAGTCCGAGACGCATTTCTGCTTAACACTCCTCCATGCAATGGCTTCACCTCCTAGAGTAAACACATAGCCTGATGTAGACTTACTATTGTCCCTATCTGATTAGAAGTCCGAATCCGTGTAACCCACAGGGAACAAATCGTCTGTTTGGTAAACTAGCATATAATCTCTAGTCCTTCTCAGGTACTTCAATATATGCTTTACAGCAGTCCAATATTCTTGTCCAGGGTTACTCTGATATCTGCTGACCATGCCCACGGTAAAACAGATATCAGGCCTCGTACACAGCATTGCATACATAAGGCTTCCTACAGCCGAAGCATAAGGGACTGCCTTCATATCCTCCATCTCCTTTGATGTCTTTGGAGACATCTCTTTAGATAAGGCTACTCCATGCCTAAAAGGTAAGAACCTTTCTTGGAGTTCTGCATGCTAAAACGAGCAAGGATCGTATCTATATATGAAGCTTGAGATAGGCATAACATTCTTTTCTTGCGATCTCTTATGACTTTGATCCCAAGAATGTATGCACATTCTCCTAAGTCCTTCATATCAAATTGTTTGGACAATCATACCTTTATGTCCGATAATACCTTGACATTATTGCCAATTAACAAAATATCATCTACGTATAGTACAAGAAATATCACTACATTTTCGTTACACTTCTTGTATACACAAGACTCATCTGGAAAATAAATAAATCCATATGACTGGATTACTTCGTTAAACCGGATGTTCCAAGATCTTGAAGCTTGCTTCAGTCCATAAATGGACCGATTGAGCTTGCACACTAGATGCTCTTTGCCCTTTTCAATGAACTCTTCTGGTTGCTTCATATGAATGTTTTCTTCAATACTTCCATTAAGGAAAGCTGTCTTGACATCCATTTGCCAAATCTTATAATTCATATGAGCGGCAATGGATAAGAGTATCCGGATAGACTTAAGCATGGCTACCGGCGAAAAGGTCTCCTCATAATTGATTCCCTCTTTCTGAGTGTACCCTTTCGCAACAAGCCTTGCTTTGAAGGTTTCTGTCTTCCCGTCTGTCCCTCTTTTACTTTTGTAGATCCACTTGCATCCAACGGCTTTTACACCATCAGGTGGTTCTACAAGCTCCCAGACCTTATTAGAATACATAGATTCTATTTCCGAATTCATTGCCTTTTGCCAAGATACTGCATCTATATCTTGGAGTGCTTCGTCATATGTCCGGGGATCAGGTTCATGTTTTCCCAGGATCAAGTCCGAAGACTCTCCCCAAAACATGAATCTCTCAGGTTGCCTTACAACCCTCCCACTACGACGAGGCACTGTCTCTGGTTGAGTATCATGTGTGACACGTGTTGTAGTTTCTTGTGGTACTTCATCTTATACTGTTGGTATTAAAGTAGACGTGTCATCTCTTATTTCTTCCAGAACTATTTCACTCATGGGCTTATGGTTCATTACATAATCTTCTTCTAAAAATCGAGCATTGGTGCTAACAATGATCTTCTGATTTTTAGAATTATAAAATAAACCACCTTTCGTTCCCTTAGGATATCCCATAAACAGACAAACTTTTGTACGTGATTCCAACTTGTCAGTATCTCCCTTCAGCACATGTGCTGGACTTCCCCATATCCAGATATGATTCAGACTAGGCTTACGCCTATTCCATAATTCCATGGGAGTAGAAGGAACTGTTTTAGAAGGTACCATATTCAGAATGTACACTGCTGTTTCCAGAGCATATCCCCAAAATGAATTTGGTAATTCTGAATAACTCATCATCGATCTAACCATTTCTATAAGAGTCCTATTCCTTCGTTCTGCCACACCATTCTGTTGGGATGTACTAGGTGCAGACAATTGGGATTGAATACCGACTTCTGATAAGTAACTCCTAAACTCTCCAAAGAGGTATTCGCCACCACGGTCAGACCGTAGTGTCTTGATACTTTTACCAAGACATTTCTCCACATCAGCCCTATATTCTTTGAACTTATCAAAGCATTCAGACTTGCGGCGTATCAGGTAAATATATCCGTATCTTGAATAATCGTCTATAAAGGAGACGAAGTATTCATAACCACCTCTTGCCTGGATAGACATAGGACCACACAAATCAGAATGAACCAGTTCTAACGCATCTTTGGCTCTATACCCCTTGGCCTTAAAAGGTCTCTTGGTCATTTTACCTTCCAAGCAGGATTCAAGTTTTCCAACTCTAATGAACCCAAGAGTCCATCGGCTACAAGCCTTTGAATCCTACTTAAGTTAATATGACCAAGCCTTAGATGCCAAAGATACGTTTGGTTCATTTCCGAATGTTCTTTTCTCTTATTAGAGTTAGAAGATGTATTATTAATTTTCATATTTTGCTTTGCGGGAGAAATTGGATTTAAAGTGTATAAATTGTCAATCAATGCACCAGAACAGATAATCACCTTATTTCTCTTTATAACGACATTGTCACTAAAGGAAACAGAATATCCATTCAAATACAGTTTAGAAACTGAAATTAAATTCTTTCTAAAACTGGGTACATAAAGATAATTTCTTAAAATCAAATTTCATTTCCTATCAAAAGATAAGTAGACGTCTCCCACTGCAACAGCCGTCATCTTAGTAGTATTGCCCATATAGACGGTTATCTCTTCATCAAATAGTCGTCAGATTTCCTGGAACCCCTGCAAAGAATTGCAATTATGATCAGTGACTCTCATATCTACACACCAGGTGCTGGTAGATAACACCGCTAAACATGTTTCAACTACTAGAGCATGAGATATACCTTTATTGTTCTGATTCCTACAAGGGCAGTCCGCCTTCCAATGTCCTGACTGCTTGCAGATGAAGCACTTGCCCTTCGGCTTCTTCATTCCAGCTTTTTGTCCCTGAGGTTTATTCACTCTCTTTGCTGAAAAGATCTGTTTCTTCTTCTTCTTGCCTTTCGGTTTAGAAGTAGAACCATTTTCAGTATAGTGAGTCTGAGAACTTTGACGAAATATACCTTCTGCTACCTGTAGTTCTGTCAGAAGTTCCGCCAACGTATACTCTCTTTTGTTCATGTTATAGTTCGGGCGGAACTGCTCAAAACTTCTGGGTAGCGTTTGGAGAATTATATCAACCTGAGTTTCCCCATCGATTTCTCCTCCAAGAACTTGTATTTCGTTCAGATAGACCATCATTTTGAGGATATGATCCCTTACGGGTGTTCCCTCAGACATGGTGGTCGTCATCAACTTTCTCATTGCCTCTTGCCTAGCAGTCCGACTCTGGTGCCCAAAGAGTTCTTTGAGATTGTTTATTATATCATAAACTGTTGGTAAATCTTGATGCTGATGTTGCAATACATTTGACATTGATGCCAAAATGTAACACCGCACCATCTCATCGGCTTTTACCCATTTCTTATGATACTCAATCTCCTCTGGGGTAGAGTCACCGTCAAGTGCATCGGGGCATGCCTCAGTCAGTACAAACTTATAGCTTTCAGCAGTAAGAACAATGTCCAGGTTCCTTTTTCAATCAATATAGTTGGGACCAGTAAGTTTGTTCTCTTTTAGTATAATGGCCAGTGGGTTGAAAGTCATCCTAAGAATCATAAAAATAAACTTTGGTCAAGACTCTAAATTTAGAATAATATTGATTCCTCAAACAATACTATTTTAAATTAATCAACACCTCAAATCACCGTGAATATTGCATGCCATGTTAGTGTGGACGTATACAAATTCAACATTTGTAAGAGGAGGGTGTGACCCATTAATTTTATTATCTTGTCATTCTAACTTTATGACAAATAAAATTAATAGTTGGTTTCACTTTGGTCACACAAAACAATAGCAGTAACTTCGTTGGGGAGGATACTATTGAATGCGTCAAAGTGTATACCATTACTTGATACTAAGTCCATTAAATAGTATTGTGCCCCTTCAGTTGGAGAAGATCACACACTCCTAAATAATTTCTTATAACCATCCATAAAGGAAGTTTGATCTAGTGATCCGCAACAAACCCATCCGTTGTGGAGGGAGGCACTCAGAGCCAACATGCAAGCTTGTTGTATCACTTACAAACCAGTAATGGAGATAATGAGATTTATTAAAATCCCTCTCCCACTTAGTTATTTAAAATGAGAATTTTAACCTATGCTAGCATACATCACATGCACATAAACATCACAGTAAATAAAAGTAATAAATTTGGAAATTAATTTTACAACTATTATGGCATTTTTTATCATTGTGTTCAGTATGCTCCAACCCTAGCTGCTGCCATCTTTAGCCACCGCCATCGGGTCGTGTTGTCGCATCTATCTTGCTTCTAATTCCGCTGCGCCTCTGGTCCTCCAATAGTACCACGCCTTGCAAAGATACGATCCGCGACAAATATAGAATTTTACATATTTCGATCCTATATTCCATAAAGGAATATACATGTATTCTAGATCGAACAAAAAATAAAATTCTAAAAATAATACAACTCCTGCTGTATTTGATATATACAATCATGCACACAAAATAATACCCTTGACATGTTTAAGGGTCCAATCACACACAATATCTAAATGTCATAATAGTTGGAGCCTGCAACCACAAAGTTAGCACATCCTACTATTATCCTGCCTAAATTATGTATGACATGTGCATAATTAATTTGAAAAACAAAACACACAGAGGCAAACCCTAGCACTGATACCAATTGTTGGTTAGTCCTAGGAAAACATACCGGTTCCTCTGTACAAAAATTTTTTGTACATGTGTCGAACCTTTCCTTAAATAACCTATTGTGTTCTTTAGAAGTTAAATTAGGAATCGCAGACGGAACTTAACATCATTGATTCCAAATTTAACTTATCTGTTCTTAATGGTTTAGATTTGAATCGCAAGAGAAACTTAACACTATTGATTCAAATCCACCTATGCTATTAATTCCATTAAATATTAATTTCCAAAATTGGCTTCCAAGACTGCATGGCGAGGCACATGACCTTCTTGGATATGGGAGCAACCACCACCGCCTAGACAAAGCCTTTTAAAGAAAGTTAATATTTAATTTCCTTAAATAACTCTAGGTTAACCAAAAAGAATAATCAAATCACAGATTTAAAAAAGAAGAAAATAAAAACTCGAAAAACTAATTCGAAAAACTGGATCTAATGTCTCTTGTGTTTGGAATTCTTACAAAAAGAAATAACTAGCATGATGCGGAAAACAATTGCTAATTATACCTTCTCTTTGTATGTTAATGACCTCGAGATCTTCTGCAGTATTCCTCGTCTTACCTTGGACGTCGTGTGGGCGACGATCCTCCAAGATGAACACCACCCAAAAGCTTTCTTCCTCTTCCTCTAAAATCTGATCACCACCACCATCAAGGAGAAGAGAGCAAAGGGAAAGGGAGAAGAAAGAGAAGGTCGGCCACACCAAGAGAGACTCCTCCAAGAGAATAAGAATTGTGTCTCATGAAACCTCCTCACCCCTTCTTTTATAATACTTGCCCAAGGCAAATAAGGGAAGAATTTTTACAAAAATTAAAATCTTCCTCTAGTTTTTCCTTTTCCCTTTTAATTTTCCTTTTCTTTCCTCGTGATTGAATCAATCACCAAATCAATTAGATGATGATTTTTTTTTTATAATTGGCCGGCCACTTGCTTGGGCTCCAAGCAAGGTGGCCGACCACCACATCAAGGATAAGGAAATATATTTTTTTAAAATTTTACCAGAATAAATCCTCTTATAAAATTTACAAGCTCTCTTTCCTAAAGTAAGAGTTAAAAAAGGAAAGTTCTAAAAATTAAAACCATGTTTTAAAATTTAAAACTTCTCTTATAAAATTTCCTTTTTAACATGGTGATAGAAAATTTAAGTTTTAAAACTTATCTTCCCTTTTTTTTTTCTTAAACCATGAGAATTGTTAAAAAATGAAAGTTTTAAAACCATTTAAACTTTCTTTTAAAACATGTGACCTAATTCAAATAAGGAAAATTTTAAAATTTAAAATCTCTCTTTTAAAACTTCAGTTTTCTACAAAGAGAAGATTTTAAAAATTCAAAACACCCCTCCTTGTTTGAATTATTGTGGCAGACCCCTACATGCTTGGGCACCAAGCAAAGGGGTCGGCCTCTTAAGAGAATAATGTGGCCGGTCATTGCTTGGTCACCAAGCAATGGACCGGCCCCCTTCTTGGACACCAAGATGGACCTTTCTTTGGATGGACTTGAGGCTTTGATGATGCTACGACAGGGACATAGAGGAGAAATTGGTTTTAGCCTTCCGATGAGCTTGAGTATCCCGTGTTTGCCCCAAACACACAACTCAAGTTCATCAATAACAACTCATTCCACTAGAGAGTTATTATCGCACTACCGCACCAATCCCAAATTACATTATGGGCTCATTCTTATCATGAGTGTGTTAGTCTCCTTGTATTTAAGATAACGAATGTCCTCTAATTAAGTAAGTTACTGACAACTCACTTAATTAATATCTAGCTCCAAGAGTAGTACCACTCAACTTCATTGTCATGTCGGACTAAGTCCACCTGCAGGGTTTAACATGACAATCCTTATGAGCTCCTCTTGGGGACATTCTCAACCTAGATAACTAGGACACAGATTCCTTCTATAATCAACAACACACACTATAAGTAATATCATTTCCCAATTTATCAGACATATTGATTTATCGAGCTAAACCTCACCCTTTGATAAGTCAAAGAAATAAATATTAAATATATGTGCTTGTTATTATATTAGGATTAAGAGCACACACTTCCATAATAACTAAGGTCTAGTTCTTTTATAAAGTCAGTACAAAAAAAAACTTACCTAAAATGGTCCTACTCAATACACTTAGAGTGTACCAGTGTAATTTATTAATCAAGATAAACTATTATCTAATTACACTACGACTATTCCGATGGTTTTTCCTTTCCATCTTAGTCCTTTCCATCTTAGTCGTGAGCAACTATTTATAATTTATAAAGAACCGACAACATGATCTTCTGTGTGTGACACCACACACCATGTTGTCTACTATATAAATTAATTGAACAATTACATTTAACAAATAAATGTAGATATTCACCAATGTGATTCTTTTATTTCAACAAATAAAAGTTTACAAAAGCTAAGCTTTTAGTATACACTCTAACAATCTCCCACTTATACTAAAAGACTTAGCTGTCATATCTGCTGCCATACATCTGATTCTCATCCCCTCCACATGCCGATCAAAAGCTTTCGCCGGAAGGGCGTTAGTGAAAGGATCTGTCAGGTTATCTGCTGATGCAATCTTGGTGACGACAACTTCTCCTCGCTTGACGATGTCTCGTATCAGGTGGTACTTGCGCTCTATATGTTTACTTGCCTTATGGGCTCGTGGTTCCTTCGAGTTTGCAACTGCACCACTATTATCACAATAAATTGTGATGATTTTGGGCAAACCAAGAATCACATCTAAGTCCATTAGGAAGTTCCTGAGCCATACAACTTCTTTGGCTGTCTCAGAGGCTGCCACATACTCAGCTTCCATAGTTGAGTCCGAGACGCATTTCTGCTTAACACTCCTCCATGCAATGGCTTCACCTCTTAGAGTAAACACATAGCCTGATGTAGACTTACTATTGTCCCTATCTGATTGGAAGTCCGAATCCGTGTAACCCACAGGGAACAAATCGTCTGTTTAGTAAACTAGCATATAATCTCTAGTCCTTCTAGGGTACTTCAATATATGCTTTACAGTAGTCCAATATTCTTGTCCAGGGTTACTCTGATATCTGCTGATCATGCCCACGGTAAAACAGATATCAGACCTCGTACACAGCATTGCATACATAAGGCTTCCTACAGCCGAAGCATAAGGGACTGCCTTCATATCCTCCATCTCCTTTGATGTCTTTGGAGACATCTCTTTAGATAAGGCTACTCCATGCCTAAAAGGTAAGAACCTTTCTTGGAGTTCTGCATGCTAAAACGAGCAAGGATCGTATCTATATATGAAGCTTGAGATAGGCATAACATTCTTTTCTTGCGATCTCTTATGACTTTGATCCCAAGAATGTATGCACATTCTCCTAAGTCCTTCATATCAAATTGTTTGGACAATCATACCTTTATGTCCGATAATACCTTGATATTGTTGCCAATTAAAAAAATATCATCTACGTATAATACAAGAAATACCGCTACGTTTTCGTTACACTTCTTGTATACACAAGACTCATCTGGAAACTAAATAAATCCATATGACTGGATTACTTCGTTAAACCGGATGTTCCAAGATCTTGAAGCTTGCTTCAGTCCATAAATGGACCGATTGAGCTTGCACACTAGATGCTCTTTGCCCTTTTCAATGAACTCTTCTGGTTGCTTCATATGGATGGACTTCCATTAAGGAAAGCTGTCTTGACATCCATTTGCCAAATCTTATAATTCATATGAGCGACAATGGATAAGAGTATCCGGATAGACTTAAGCATGGCTACCGGCGAAAAGGTCTCCTCATAATTGATTCTCTCTTTCTGAGTGTACCCTTTCGCAACAAGCCTTACTTTGAAGGTTTCTGTCTTCCCGTCTGTCCCTCTTTTCCTTTTGTAGATCCACTTGCATCCAACGGCTTTTACACCATCAGGTGATTCTACAAGCTCCCAGACCTTATTAGAATACATAGATTCTATTTCCGAATTCATTGTCTTTTGCCAAGATACTGCATCTATATCTTGGAGTGCTTCGTCATATGTCCGGGGATCAGGTTCATGTTTGCCCAGGATCAAGTCCGAAGACTCTCCCTAAAACATGAATCTCTCAGGTTGACGAAGCACTCCAAGATATATCACTCCAAGATCAACCAACACGCAAACTTGTTGTATCACTTACAAACCAGTAATGGAGACCATGGGATTTATTAAAATCCCTCTCCCACTTAGTTATTTAAAATGAGAATTTTAACCTATGCTAGCATACATCACATGCACATAAACATCACAGTAAATAAAAGTAATAAATTTGGAAATTAATTTTTCAACTATTATGGCATTTTTTATCATTGTGTTCAGTATGCTCCAACCCTAGCTGCTGCCATCTTTAGCCACCGCCATCGGGTCGTGTTGTCGCATCTATCTTGCTTCTAATTCCACTGCGCCTCTGGTCCTCCAATAGTACCACGCCTTGCAAAGATACGATCCGCGACAAATATAGAATTTTACATGTTTCGATCCTATATTCCATAAAGGAATGTACCTGTATTCTAGATCGAACAAAAAATAAAATTCTAAAAATAATACAACTCCTGCTGTATTTGATATATAC
This sequence comes from Zingiber officinale, assembly GCF_018446385.1. Lineage (NCBI taxonomy): Eukaryota > Viridiplantae > Streptophyta > Magnoliopsida > Zingiberales > Zingiberaceae > Zingiber > Zingiber officinale. The sequence continues at coordinate 6,991,006 of NC_055992.1, forward strand.
AATCATGCACACAAAATAATACCCTTGACATGTTTAAGGGTCCAATCACACACATTATCTAAATGTCATAATAGTTGGAGTCTGCAACCACAAAGTTAGCACATCCTACTATTATCCTGCCTAAATTATGTATGACATGTGCATAATTAATTTGAAAAATAAAACACACAGAGGCAAACCCTAGCACTGATACCAATTGTTGGTTAGTCCTAGGAAAACATACCGGTTCCTCTGTACAAAAATTTTTTGTACAAGTGTCGAACCTTTCCTTAAATAACCTATTGTGTTCTTTAGAAGTTAAATTAGGAATCGCAGACGGAACTTAACATCATTGATTCCAAATTTAACTTATCTGTTCTTAATGGTTTAGATTTGAATCGCAAGCGGAACTTAACACTATTGATTCAAATCCACCTATGTTATTAATTCCATTAAATATTAATTTCCAAAATTGGCTTCCAAGACTGCATGGCGAGGCACATGGCCTTCTTGGATATGGGAGCAACCACCACCACCTAGACAAAGCCTTTTAAAGAAAGTTAATATTTAATTTCCTTAAATAACTCTAGGTTAACCAAAAAGAATAATCAAATCACAGATTTAAAAAAGAAGAAAACACAAACTCGAAAAACTAATTCGAAAAACTGGATCTAATGCCTCTTGTGTTTGGAATTCTTACAAAAAGAAATAACTAGCATGATGCGGAAAACAATTGCTAATTATACCTTCTCTTTGTATGTTAATGACCTCGAGATCTTCTGCCGTATTCCTCGTCTTACCTTGGACGTCGTGTGGGTGACGATCCTCCAAGATGAACACCACCCAAAAGCTTTCTTCCTCTTCCTCTAAAATCCGGCCACCACCACCACCAAGGAGAAGAGAGCAAAGGGAAAGAGAGAAGAAAGAGAAGGTCGGTCACACCAAGAGAGACTCCTCCAAGAGAATAAGAATTGTGTCTTATGAAACCTCCTCACCCCTTCATTTATAATACTTGCCCAAGGCAAATAAGGGAAGAATTTTTACAAAAATTAAAATCTTCCTCTAGTTTTTCCTTTTCCCTTTTAATTTTCCTTTTCTTTCCTCTTGATTGAATCAATCACCAAATCAATTAGATGATGATTTTTTTTTTTTAATTGGCCGGCCCCTTACTTGGGCTCCAAGCAAGGTGGCCGACCACCACATCAAAGATAAGGAAATATATTTTTTTAAAATTTTACAAGAAGAAATCCTCTTATAAAATTTACAAGCTCTCTTTCCTAAAGCAAGAGTTAAAAAAGGAAAGTTCTAAAAATTAAAACCATGTTTTAAAATTTAAAACTTCTATTATAAAATTTCTTTTTTTAACATGTTGATAGAAAATTTAAATTTTAAAACTTATCTTTCCTTTTTTCTCTTAAACCACGAGGATGGTTAAAAAAGAAAAGTTTTAAAACCTTTTAAACTTTCTTTTAAAACATGTGGCCTAATTCAAATAAGGGAAATTTTAAAATTTAAAATCTCTCTTTTAAAACTTGTAGTTTTCTACAAAGAGAAGATTTTAAAAATTCAAAACACTCCTCCTTGTTTGAATTATTGTGGCCAACCCCTACATGCTTGGGCACCAAGCAAAGGGGCCGGCCCCTTAAGAGAATAATGTGGCCGGCCATTGCTTGGTCACCAAGCAATGGACCGACCCTCTTCTTGGACACCAAGATGGGTCTTTCTTTTGATGGACTTGAGGCTTTAATGAGGCTACGAGAGGGACCTAGAGGAGGAATTGGTTTTAGCCTTCCGATGAGCTTGAGTATCTCGTGTTCGCCCCGAACACACAACTCAAGTTCATCGATAACAACTCATTCCACTAGAGAGTTATTATCACACTACCGCACCAATCCCAAATTACATTATAGGCTCCTTCTTATCATGAGTGTGTTAATCTCCCTGTGTTTAAGATAACGAATGTCCACTAATTAAGTAAGTTACTAACAACTCACTTAATTAATATCTAACTCCAAGAGTAGTACCACTCAACTTCATTGTCATGTCAGACTAAGTCCACCTGCAGGGTTTAACATGGCAATCCTTATGAGCTCCTCTTGGGGACATTCTCAACCTAGATAACTAGGACACAGATTCCTTCTATAATCAACAACACACATTATAAGTAATATCATTTCCCAACTTATCAGGTATATTGATTTATCGAGCTAAACCTCACCCTTTGATAAGTCAAAGAAATAAATATTAAATATATGTGCTTGTTATTATATTAGGATTAAGAGCACACACTTCCATAATAACTAAGGTCTAGTTCTTTTATAAAGTCAGTACAAAAAAAACTTACCTAAAATGGTCCTACCCAATACACTTAGAGTGTACCAGTGTAATTTATTAATCAAGATAAACTAATACCTAATTACACTACGACTATTCCGATGGTTTGTTCCTTTCCATTTTAGTCATGAGCAACTATTTATAATTTATAAAGAACCGACAACATGATCTTCTATGTGTGACACCACACACCATGTTGTTTACTATATAAATTAATTGAACAATTACATTTAACAAATAAATGTAGATATTGACCAATGTGATTCTTTTATTTCAACAAATAAAAGTTTACAAAAGCTAAGCTTTTAGTATACACTCTAACAATACCGCCCCTTGGAGCAGTCCTTGGATCGAAAAGAGGGCACAGGAGCTGCCGAAGAGGGCGGACTCGAGGAAGTCAGAGGAAGAGAAGGAGCGGGATCAGGAGGGTGTTTGTTCCTGAACTTGGGCGGGGACAGGAGAAGACGTTGTTACTGCTGAGGAGGCCAGAGTGCTTGCCTGAGCGAGAGTCTTGACCTAGGTAGCTTGGGCAGGCACTCGTAACAGAGGTGGCCTCTGGGGGGGGGAGACTAAGTGAGCATGCTCTCACGACCAACAATCTCTTGGTCGACGTTCCAGACTCTCACACCAGTGCGAGTTATAAGTGAACATGCTCTCACAACCAACGGCCTCCCGGTCGTCTTTCATACTCTCGCTCCAGTGCAAGTTATAAGTGAGCATGCTCTCATGACCAACAACCTCTCACGCGGCATTCTAAACTCTCGCCCCGGTCGGCGGTCTAGACTCTTACCCCCAACGCGAGTTATAAGTGAGCTTGCTCTCACGACCAACGACCTCCTGATCGACGTTCCAGACTCTCGCCTCAGCGCGAGTTATAAGTGAGCATACTTCACGCCCAACGACCTCCCGCTCGGCATTCTAGACTCTCACCCCAACGTGAGTTATAAGTAAACATGCTCTCATGACCAACGACCTCTCAGCTAGCGTTCCAGACTCTCGCCTCAGCAGTGAGTTATAAGTGAGCATGCTCTCACGACCAACGACCTCCCGGTCGGTATTCCAAACTCTCGTCTCAACACGAGTTATAAATGAGCATGATCTCACGACCAATGACCTCTCGGTTGGCATTCCAGACTCTCACCCCAGCGTGAGTTATAAGTGAGCATGCTCTCATGACCAACAATCTCTCAGTCGGCATTCTACACTCTCACCCCAGCGCAAGTTATATGCGAGCTTGCTCTCGTGACCAATGACCTCTCAGTCGACTCTCTAGACTCTCGCCCTAGAGCGAGTTATAAGCGAGCATGCTCTCGCAACCAACGACCTCTCGGTCCACCTATCGAATTATCGTCCCCATTCAAACGTCAATGGCCCCTGGCTAACAGCTACACTGGAGCCGCTTTGCAAAAAGTGCTAGCCATCTTCGTACTCAAGCAAGATTCATCCTTTACTGAGATAGTCAACCACACCCCAGTCCCTTGCATGACGGAGGGAGCAATAAAGGGACCAGCATCTAGTCAGTCGGACTTGAGCCTCCTGTTGGTGCATCGACCCAAGTTTGATCGGTATGATCATGGTTTTGATGTGTGTGTCAAAGAGTTTAAGTTAGGCTTTCATATGTATTTGATATGTGTTTGAGTCTTGCAGGACTTGGTGAAACACACATGAGGAGCTTGGTGCGGCTAAGCTTGGGAAGCACATCCTATGGCTCGGGTCCATGAGATCGGTTAAGGATGGTGCATCCGAGGGACCACGGACGAGGAGCAACGGAGTGAAACCAAAGGAAGCGGACTTTAAGGCAACGTGAAGGATGGCATGGAGAGGAGTCGCGGGTTCGGGTGCATCTGAGGGACGAAGGCCAAGGAAGAAGGCTTCAAAGGCGACTCCAGAGAGGATGAGTGTAAGTAAATGTAAAGTACCAGTCCACTGGTCCAAATTCACGAAGAGCACAGAATGCTTCTGTGCTTTTCGGCTATGGGGATCAGTCGACTGGTACATAGCCATTGACAGGATCGCGGATTCTGCGGAGTGTCGTTGGCTGTGTCCAACGGTCACACCAGTCGACTGATGCATGGATCAATCGACTGGTATCGGGTTGAGTTGATTTGTTGATCAACTCTCTCCACTTATAAAAGAGGAGCTTTGGGGCATAAAGGAGGTTACTGATCATTATTGAATCACTCGTTTGTTATTGTCCAAAGCTTCCAAGTCCACTCTTTCTCTCCAAACTTAAGTTCCATCTTGTAAGAGGAATAGAGCTTTGTGAGAGGTTGTACTCCACCGAGAAGGAGTAAGATCTAGCCGGAGATTGCCGAGAACTGATCCACCGAAGGATCAAGGGTTCATTCACCTCAAGAACACGTCGTGGAGGAGGAGCAAGAAATCTCTGAACCATGTAAAGGAATCGTGTTATCGTTTGTATTCTCTCTTGTTTGCTTTCATTGTTTTAGTTTTTGTATTTCCGCTATGCACTACTCTTTTGTAGAGAAGAAATCAAAGTTGGGGTGACCTAACTATCCAACCCCCCTTCTAGCCAACCACCGATCCCCTACACCTCCTTCAACTAGACTTGGAGGGGAGGCTTGTGATATGGTGTATAAATGAGGGCCTCGAGGGGGCCAAGAAGTTAGAAATCAAGAGGGTGTGGCAGTCAAGAGTCAAGGGGGTGTGGTAGTCAAGAATCAAGAAGACGTGATAATCAAGAGTCAAGGGGGCGTGGTTGTCAGGAATCAAGAAGACGTGACAATCAAGAGTCAAGGAGATGTGGCAATCAAAAGTCAATAGGACGTGGTAATCAAGAGTCAAAGGGACGTGGTAGTCAATAGTTAAAGAGGACGTGGTAATCAACAGTCAAGGAAGAATGGGAGTTAAACTACCCGCGCCACTAGTGCCATAATTCCTGGTCGGTCACCATTAGAGAATTGTAACCTCCTATCAGAGAATAACTATCATCCGCCAGGGAATATTCTAGTGGTCTGCCACTCCCTGAGATTAGAACCTTTCTTCTACCAATGAGATGTTGTCGTACATCCTCTCTCACCCGATAGACCCTGACATCCGACATCCCCTGACATCGGTCAGACTTGAGCAAGTACGCACAGTCATATAAAAAGGGAGGTCCTCTCCCTTAGCTGGTACGCGCACATACACACTCGTCTTCTACAGTTCTTTTTCTTTAGTACACTGTTCTTCTGGGGGAAAAGGACCAGACTTGAGCATCGAAGGACCTGCACCAAGGACTTTTTCCCTGGTTTCTTGTCTCTAACGTTCTGGGTGCTTGTCTGAGTGTGTGCAAAGTTCGCTTACCACTAGTTCTCATACTATAGATCTTGGAGTTCCACGTGGGGGTTAGATTTGGGGATGTGCGTATACAGGGTGTGTGAAGTTGCCTCTCCATCAACACTAATGCCATCTCCGTCGGTCTCCGTCTGACTCAAATTTCGGACAGGATCACTGGTGATCCAAGCACCCGAACTAGGTGGTTCGGGTGCTCGGACCAGTCAGCCTAGTGCTGACTCATTCGATGCCTTCTTCGGTCACTGGCTTCATCTCTGGTTGCTAGCATCATCTCCGGCCACTATCTTCATCTCCAGTCGATTAGATGATCCTCCGGTCTTCCAGAGTTGAACTCACTCGAACCCAACTCCAGCCTTCTTCTCGAGTAATCTTCCACTCTGGCTTATCGTTCCTCGAAAATGTCGCGCATATCCTTCTCTCTCCATCGACGTACTCTTCTGCAGTTCTCGTCCCTCGGATGCACCAAACCTGTTGACTGGATTCCCGTGTCATCCTTCTCGTCCGCCTCGTCTTTCATTTGACTTCTTGCGTTCCTAAGTCCCTACACACTTAGACGCAAGGCATCAAATAGGCAGAGCCTAACTTGATTTAGTTGATCACATCAAAACCATCACTGAGTACTTATAATTTGATTTATGGTAGATCTAGGTATTGATTGTGTTACTTATTACTGGTTTCATATTCAAGCTTGAGATGACCTTCGGACTTGAAGATGAGCATGACACTCTACATTTGAGATGGGTAGTTCCTGCTTGTTTTCTTTAGATCTTTATGATTCTATTATTTGCTTTGATTGAGTAGTAGTTATTTTACATTGATATCTACTCTATGTTACTTCTTGAGCTTGACCTTTTATTGCTTGAGCTTTTATTTTGATCTATTTTAATATCCTTTGTTTTCGTGCATGTATTGTTTGGGTATGCATGATATCATTAGACCATAGTATAGTTACAGATTGATATTTGTGCATGTACATCATACTCTAGTTATATACTTAGGCTTGTACCTATAAGTATACTCATGTATACTTACATGAATGTATATATCAACGAGACTATACCTACCTATACATGATAGATATCTTATCCTAGTAGAGGGGTAGAGTATTCCACTGTGTTATTTTCTTTGTAATGGCATCTATGGCTACTTGATTCTGAACACGTTGGTTTACGGTAATTATGATGACACTAGGGAGTTAGATGAGATATTATGACTAGGTAACTAGGATTCCCTTGATTGTGATTATTATTACTGTATTATTATTGTTGTACTTAGGTACATGTTGATAGACTTGTTACTTATTGTATTTCTATGCATTTGAACTGCCCATTAGACCAGATAGTGATATTGGCCTATCATACATAGTTCATAACAAGATAGCTGAGTATCCTACTAGACTCTTGCTCATTCTTTAGGCTCATGCCTATACATTCGTAAGATTATACCGTATGGTAGGATATCGAGTATCCTACTGGACCTTTTGCTTATTATGTAGGCTCATGTCTATACATTAGTAAGATTATACCGTAGTGTAGGATATCGAGTATCCTACTAGACCTTTGATTGTTATACAGGTTCATTCCTATACGCTAGCGAAGTTAGCCTATAGGGTAGATTGGAAAGTATTATCCTTGGATGGGTTGTTACTGCTGATTTTGTTATTTTGGCTTAGTATATGTATATATCATGTCCGCCCACAGGATCATTCGCTTATGTATCCTATTTTCCCACGGGACCATTTGTGGTAAACCATTCTCATGTAGAAAGTGACTATTTATATACCCTGACTGTCCACGGGATCATCCGTGGTAGAGTGTTCTCCTGCAAATAATGACTATTTATTAAGATTTTAAAATTTGCTAGGCGCTAGTCGGGCACTAGACTAGCACCTAGAGCCTAGGCCACCTAGGCAGGGACTAGGCGTCGCTAGGCAGATTCTACGATATCAACATAAATTATATAATAAATCACATTATATAACTCCAACACAATAACTTCAAATTTAAAATGAGTTCAAAATTACACAACTAATAAAATATCATAAATTTATTCTACGTCTTGTTCTCCATAATTTTCAACAACTTGTTCTTCATCAGACACAAACTCAATATCATCATCGGACACAAACTCAAGGTTACATTTCAATTTTTTTAATTGGACTTTAAATTTAAAAGCTCAAACTAAAACAAATCATGAAGACCATGGACTGTTTCCATGGTGCCTAGACGATTTGACCGATTAGTCGGTGCTTAGGGCCGCCTAATCCCGCCTAGGTGTCATGACCGCCTAAGCTGGTCGACTAGCATGTTTTCAGTGCGGCTGGTGAACACCTAGAGTCTAGGCGACTGCCTAGGCTAATTTTTAGAACACTTATATTTATATACTCTGGTCGTCCATGAGACTCATTCATGATTGCATATTATTGCGCTAGACAGGATTGGTTATATGCTTACTATATGGCAGTTATGTATTTATTCGTGCAAATTTGGATATCCTGTATGTACTCCCGGTCTATTGGTTATACCTAGTTAAGCAGGTTAGTGAAGTATTTTATTGTTAGTTATGTTTTTGGTTAACAGACGATTATATCAGTGTTCTTACTTTGATAGTAAGTATTTTACTTAAGACTGCATTCTTTGCTCTCCTCATATTTAGTATCATGTACTATCTTCTTATACCCATTGAGTAGTTGTACTCACTACCTCTTGCTTTTCCTTTGTCTTTCAGGTTAGTAGATAGAGGATGTGTTATGTCGCTCAGAGGTTTTGGTTGTTAGTCCCACATCACACTCGAGATTGCGTTTTTCCATATTATATTTTGCTATTTTGTATTTGCACTTGATTTTGTTTGTGGTTTTTAGTCTTGCAATGTACTTTTATTTGGTTGTGAAATTTGTTGTGTTATGCCATGTCGGCACGCAGCCATTTATATTTTCTATATTGTGTGAGGATTGTGTAAATTGTTATCGGTATATTTTATCTTCCGCTGTGTATCTATGTCCGTGTTATGGACTCATACTATGTTGTATCGTAGATTGTCACTAGGGGGTATCCTCCGTTCCATCGGACAAGTATACCTTCAATGCGTGATAATTTTTAACTGTTAACAATGATTAACTTTTTTAATAAATATCCGATAAGAATATTTTTTTAATGTAAATAGGAAGAAATTACTACTAGGGTTGCATAGACGTCTCAGCCTAGTACAGAGGAAGGTGAGACGCAGATTTTATCCATCGACCAGATAAATAAGAGTTATTATGATGTGGTCAGTGGAAAGAAAAAAGACCTCCACCCTCTATGAGCTTGGGTCCCAGGCAAGAATTGTATATGATCGAATAATAGCTTCTAGAGCTAGGGATAATCCTAGCAAATCTAGATCATTTGCTAGAGTATATACCTTAGAGTAAGAAAATCAAGATTTGAAAAATTGACTCTCGTTCCTGGAAAGAGATTTTCAAGAGAAACAATCATCCCAAATGCATCTTGAGAAAATTGGACGGAAAATATGGGAATTCATGGCTCGAATGAGTCAAACGCCGCATTATTTTGACTCTCAAGAGACTCAGAACCCTCAAGACCATACTTGATCAGTAGCTGACTCAGAGGTATGTTGACCTTTTACTTTTGTTTATCACTTATGAAATATGTAAAATATATCTATTAATTTTCATATTAGATGCATATTTAATTGTATTATATCTTTTCAGGACATTATAGATCTATTCTATATATTACTATAAGCAGATATCCAAACTAGTATTCAGGTGTTTAAAATAATTTTCTATCCAAACTATTGATATTATTAAATTCAATATATTAGTCAAAATTCTAATGATGTATCATTAGTTGTTCATTCTTTTATTAATAATCTGTGGTATTATATTTTCTACATGATTGAATACTACTAGCTAGTTTTGAAATGGATTATCTTTATTAGGAGGTATTATATTTTGTATTATTAAATTCAAATGTATTATACTTTATTTGAGATGTCTCGATATTTGTTTTTACTTTGTTGTTGGATTAATTTGATACATGTTTAGATTGGGTCTGATATATACTTTCCATTTTTGTGAATGTATCGTTTTGTTGAATTTCAATTTTGTGAATGTTATAATGTGTTTGTCTGTGTGAAAGTGTTATGTTGTTTGTGAAAATATGTAATACATATGTTTGTAAATGTATCATCTTTGTTTGTGAACATATATATAAACAGGCAGAAAATGCAAAAATAGACAAGTATTGTTGAAAATTTTGATAATTAGCTTAGAAAATGAAAACTGAAAATTTACTAACTAGGTACGAAATATTAAAATTCAGTTGCTATTTTATTCGGCTGTAATTGATCAATCGAAGATCCCCAACGGTACTATGGTCACTGCCAACCTCGACCACTTCCGCCGCCAACTCCCGCTCCTGCGGTCCGCGCAATCCCGAGTTTTGTAGGTTTATCTTCTTATTTGCATTCGTTATGCTGACTTTTATTTTTTATTTTTTTTAATTTATCGGGTTGAGCAAGTTGGATCATCCGGATCTCTATATTTTTATTGCATTTAGTAGAAATAGAAAAGGTTTGTTAATCACTTGAATCCAGAAAGCACTTCTAGACTACGGGAAACAGACCATAGGACGTTTATTTGCACTACATTAGAATCAAATCATCTTTGCTTGAGAAACCTATCCGTCATTAGTATGAGATTTGGAGGAACCACCAGTAATAACAAAGACTGTATCTTGCTACAGATTGACGAATAACACTAAAGCAACAGGACATTTATTTTTGTTTTTAAGAAAAAAGAGTTGACACACTTGAGCTACGAAATTGTGCATGCTATTTACCTGCTTTTATAAACAAGCAACCAAAATCATCACTCAGTTTACTTGGCGTCTGAAATTCAACATATTCCACTGTTTTATTTTCCAAAAATAAACATGACTGCAGCTGCGTCACATTGAAATTAGCAACAAAATTGTTCTTGAAAGGTACTGAAGTACCTGAAATTATCCATCAGGATTCGTGAAAAAAATCCAGCAACCCACAGCAATTCCACCATTGATTTGTGCGGCGACCCACCGGCGGAGAGCGATGCGGGAGCTGCGTAGCATGAGAGATTCTCTAATCAGTGCATTGATTTGAGTGAAACGAGAGAAGTAGTGTGCAATCACAAGAGTCCGACTCTAGCACCTCCGTCGCCGGTAATGCCTCGTCTCCTGCAGCAGCTTGACGGCCATCGCCTTCGTGTTTGACGGCCACATCGACGTCGGGGAGTTGCGATTCTTTTTCTCCGTCGAGAACCTCGGCAGCAGCCTGCTTCACCTCGGTCGCCGGTGAAGTCTCGTCTCCTCCGGCAACTTGATGGCCATCGCCGTCGTGATTGAACTTGAAGACCCCTTCAGCTCTTTCTGTATTGTCACCCGACGTCTCTTCAAGAACCCCAGCAGCAAACTCCGTCGCTTGGCTTCTCTCAGTCAGATCGATGGCGTTGTCGACGGAAATGGTCGATTCCACAGCGGGTTTCGAGCTTTCCTTCTCAGATTCAGCTAATTCATTCGATTTAGCGGCTGATTCATCATCCGGCCGAAAAGCTACTTCCTTTACTGCGGGAGCCAACTCCCGCCCATCCTCCTCGACCAAGTCCTCGCCTTTAGGGTTCTTCGAGCTATCCGCCGCCGCGCTATCAGCAGCGTCAGATCCAAACCACTCTTCGGAGGAAATTGTCGGGGACGGGGACTGTCTGTCCGCCTCCTCTCCGCCCTCGTGCGGCACCCGATCCTCGCTCTGCCCAGCATCTGTCGAAATCGCCCGATGCCACGAATCGAAGAGAAAAGGCGAAAGAGCAAACCAAAGGGGAAGAAAAAGAAGATACCTCGGGGAGAATCGGAAGGGGAAGGGGTCTTCATCCGTTCCTCCATTTCCTTCTTGCGCTTGGCGGCTCTTCTCTTCCTCGGGCCCGGCGGCATGGCGATGAACCGAGGAATCGAGAAGCAGCCGATTCAATCCGGAGGAAGAGGAAGGGATTTGGGATGGGCGGGAGCGGAATCGAGGAGATTTGCTATCCAACCGATCAGGGACGTTTCGATTCGGTTCCTATCCGCTTAAATAGGATACAGAGGCAACAAATTATCCTGTTTTTATTTATTTATTTATTTGCCCAAATGAAATAAATAAATATTTTTCATCATTAATTTTATTTTCAAATCCATTTGAAAACAAATAAAATGTCCTAATAATGAACTCTTGCCTTTTCACATTCTTATCTTCCTATTTATTGCATTAAAAAAGGGGCAAAATAAACTATAACTGTGTAATTAATCCATAATCTCTCTTTGTTTGTTTTACATTATATTATTATATCATATCAAATAAAATGTTCCTTCATGTAGTTATTATTGTAATAAACTCAACTTTAATTAGGTGGACAGATTATAGAAGGAACACAAATACCATTTGAGTTAGGCATCTTATTAAAGCGCTGTTTTTAAGTCTCCAAGGCATGTAATAATACGTAATATAATAAAAATATAATAATAGATTTATTATTTTATTTTCATTGAATAAATTTCAAATTTAAATGAAAGTGAAATTAAGAATTTCTCCTAATTCAATTTTTACAAAATTTTTTTTAAGGAAATCGGCAAAACAAATTTAAATTCATAGTTAAGTTAAATCACACATGTTTATTTATTATATTTTTTTATTTAATATCTCTAATTAAATTTAATCATTAATTAGTGGCCCACCTACCTTGTTAATTTTGAGATTAAAAAAAAAAGCGGCTTTAAAATTTCTCTCGAAACTACAAAGCTGACATTGAACTTGAATAGCACATCTACTAAATACAACCAGAAAGAAATACAACCAGAAAGATGGGAGATTTCTAGTTTGGGGTTTGTTCTCCCATCAAAGGACACACAAGTTTTGGAATTTTGATCATAGATATCAAATTAGAGAAGAATCAACAAATTTTAATGAAAATGAATTACAGTGGAGATCAATGGGCACAATAAAGCGTGTTTAAAGTTGTTCTTGGATTTCGATAGGAAGGGAAGGTGGTGGTGATGATGCGTGCTTACTGGAGACTGGTGTGTTCTTGTTAGAATTGCGCTTGGTGGCCACCAAAGCATTCTCGTGTTCTATCTCTTCGGCAATACAAACATAATTCTTTTTCTCAGTTTTGAATGCAGGATGAATATAAGCGTCTAAAAGGTATGTCTTCAACTCGAAGTTCGGTTCCCTGGCACGTTCTAATATATCTCTCATCATCGCTTCCTGAGAAAAAAAATCAAGAAAAGGAAAGATTTATTTCCAAGTCAGTAATCCTAGTTGTCAAGAATTTTACAGTACTAACATGGTATTGTAAGTTTAAGTATCACCATAATGAAGCTCTATTTATCTCAATTATTTCGTATAGGCTATATTCATTCGTTCATTAAGTTCTTTATAAGACAATATCACTGGTAGTATTCAAATTAGCTGCTCTTACACTTTCCACTCTAACAGAGTTTTGAACATATCTCTTTCTATCTTCACTAGTGACATAACAAATAAATTGGCATTCCCCTATTCATCAAGCTGCCTGAAAGATTTTTAAGCTTAATAAATTCATCAAGAGAGGTCTTTGCAGATGTGAATTATGAATATTTTAATAAAAAAGTTAATAAAAATTTGCAACAAATAGCTTACTTGAAGTGGATATTTAGTAAAAGCAGACGCGTAACGGTTTATGCAAAACCTATGAAACCATATGGTCAACACCGGTAGGGGGATAAGGAAAGGTGTTGTTAAAGCAGCTTTCTTTGTACTTAAAAGTCCAATTAGAAGCAGTTGGGATACGACCAGTGCAGTGACAATGCGCCTATGAACATCTGGCCAGAATGCTGCTGCACTCTCGTATTCTTGATTGAGACATTTATGATCTGCAGCAAGAGCAAAAATGTCAGATATCAAAGATTTTAACTAATGATTTGTACTAAAGTTCTTAACTTATAGTTTTGCATTATGTGCAAGGTTAGTCCATTTCTTGTCATTCTTGTTATCAGATTTTTATGCCCAAAAGTGAAGATTATTGCTGGATATTTTGCAAGAAATGGATGAGAATTATTTTTTGCAGCAAACCGAGAGGTTAGCATTTCACAGTGATGAATGTTTTTACAAGGAATTGAGAAGAATATATTAAAAAAAAATGTGGAACCGCCACATCAACGGCCCCGTAAAGCCGGTCCCACGGATATGGAGGGAGATAAATGCAGGTACACAGGTGGAAAGTGCATAGCGGAGACGTTAACCCCAGGCAGTGACACCCCGGGGATCGACCCCTGGACCTTTCAGCCACAGAACCATGCACTCCCCATCTGTGCTACGCCCTGGGGACAAATTGAGAAGAATATATTAAGCTAACATCCAAGATCATACAATGGTTGAAGTAAATTTGAAATGATCTCCATAGAAATATATTCTCATACTTCCCTTTTATTATGAGTGATTCTTTTGCACCTTCCTATTTCTTAGGACATGAGGATTTTTGAAGTTCATTCAAAAAATTTAGACGCTGAATTTCGCAAATGTTCTAAATTTGCTCTCTAAATCTACACAGTTTATGACTTAGAAAATAAGTGAGCCTAAAATGCATGTATTAAACTATTACTAGCAGACCCAAAGTTGCTCACCTGATGGCGAAAAACAACATATGCCAGACCGAAAAATATTAGTATGAAAGGAAGCAAGAAGGGCGTCACAGTTGAGTATACAAGACCAAGTAGAAAATACAACTGTATTCGAGGTTCCGATGAAGCAAACTCAATGCACCCTGGATCTGTTGCCTCTTCTTTATCCTTCTCTGTCTTCACTAAGAAGGCAATTTTCAAGTGGTATATTATAAGAGGCACCAACCTCACTATCTCCAGAGCAATTCCAGCCCAACCATCAATCATGATGTATGTAATGAAGAAAGTAGCTTTCATAGGAATAGATACACCTATTGCCTTCGGAATTCTACATTAAAGGACCAAATACAAAGCAATCAGGATAGAAAAAATATATATTAATTCCAAAACAAATTGGACAAGCTAGTTGACATTGAAAGACATGATACACGGGGCAGAATTTAGAATTTCTTATTTTTTATGTTTAGGAACAAAGTCTAAGATACTTCCTGTTTCATATTCAATAGAATTTTGCTAAGCGATCTTCATGTAGCCAGGGAAAAAAGGATGCAGTACAATACTTATTCACTTGTAATCCATAAATATAAAGAATATTGTAGAAGCCCTGTAATGTCCAAACCTGTAACCTTTTCCGTTTAAATTATCCTTGTCCCTAATTTATTTGATATTTCACCTTTTCTCTCTAAAAACTTTAGTATTTTTGCCTTTCTTTCTTTTAGAACTGGCTTTATTGGCTTGGAAGTTACTACTTTTTAGAAACTTCAGTTGGTTAAATTCAAATAAAAAGGAAAAAATCTCTAACATACTCATTTGCTGACTGGTGGATGAAAGCATCAAGCTGTTGAAATGCTGTTCCAGCAATTATATTTGCTAAAAGCACGTTAATTATTATGAAGATGTAATATTTAGATGCCGCTCTTCTCTGGAGAGATGACAAAGATATAAGCCCTTCATATTTCGACATGATCATCAATATCGTTGGCAGCAATATAAGAAAAATCTTCAGAGCAATTCCCGGCAGAAAACCTTGGATGAACGACTTAACTACAGGTCTGCACAATCATACAACTCTTGTAAATGCAAGGACAAAGTCCACGGAAGGAGAAAAAAACATTAGCAATCACTTAACTATAACATATGGGTATATTTCATAGTTAAACAATAAACCACACTTACATTTCAATCAAGGGCTTCAAAAAAGGAACTGCCTTCTCAATTCCCTCGATATTTGCAAGAGACTGTACTATGGTTATTGGAACAATATAGAAGAAGGTCAGGAAAAAGAAGGTAACTGCCATAATCAATCGCCTAATTGTAAGGGAAACAAGAGGAATGGATAGATTTGGCCAGTAAACATCACGAGGCTCTGGAGCCCAATCAGTCAACCATAGGGTGGGATTTCTAGTTTGCTGTGTCTGAGCACAAACAGCAGCTCCCCATCTTGTTCGGAAAGAAACAAATGCAGTTGGCATTATATACTTCGGGTTTTTTATTATATTTTCTCGCTCAGTAGCTTCCTGATAATATATTCCACCAGAAATTAGGAAACTGAATTCTGTACTAAACAAAATGAATTGCTGTTGCATCATATAATAGGTAATAAAAGGAATATATGGCTGAGGAAGACTTTCTTATTGTAGAGTTCACAAGCTAAATTCCAGAAGTTAAATCATATTACTTGCACAATAACCATGGAATGTCTATATATAACAAGAACATAGAAGATCCATTAGTGCCTATATGTGATATGAAAATACATTGTATAATAAGTAGGAGAGCAAGGATTTCTTATGTTGGATCTGTATTTTCTCTCTGTATTTGTCTTTCCTTAGAAATACCCTACACTTTCAGTAATAAATAAGATGATTAAGTAGTCAAAGTTAACCAATAAGATTAACTATGCAATTCAGTAATACTTACATCTTTATGTAGTTTATCAATCTTAGATGTATAAAAATCAATTGCATCCACCTTCTTGCCAAACAGTCCCCAAAACCCACTCTGTTAAAGGAAAACATAGATATTGTGCAGCAGAGATGTGATTATGTAACTTCATTACTGTAAATAGAATTAGAAAATATTTCCAAGAGAAAGAAACATTCATTCCAATTTAACCTTGCAAGTAGGTCTCTTTGACGGGCTGCGTCCATATTTCAGCTCATAATAGTCACGCCAGTTCTCCATCTGCTTCTTCTCTTCAACCAGCCCACCAAGTTTGTTTGTATCATAGACAACCTGCATAAATAATCTACTAATTCCCAATATTCTTGGTTGTATCATCTCTTATTTATAATTATTCAGAGAACCATTATGAAATACCTGATGCATCAAGTAGTGATCACGATGATTAACAAGGAAAAAGTGCTCAACAAGTTCGCTAACCGTCTCATCTGGATCAGGTGGCACATTTTGAACAAGTACCTGGAAGTATTTTAACACATTCAGCTAATTCATGAACAAGACTACAAGAGACTAGGTTACTCATAAAACTCTAAATGCCTAGTTTTCACCATGAAATTCAAATAGAAACATATTGAATTTGTGGGATTTTTTGGTTTAAAAATCATCTGTCAAGTGGGATGAACAACTGTGGTGAGAATATGGATTCCTATGAGCTGAGCTTACTAAAGAAGTATTGAATCATTACAATGTTGGAAATAGATAGTATGCATATAATATGGTAAAAGGTATATATATATATATATATATATATATATATATATATATATATATATATATATATATATTGCCATCACGACCAACGTAATTGTCAAGCCACATATGTCTTAATTATTTGAGACTGATTATATGGATCTTATTCCCTTGTTGAGCATTATGCACACTATATCACTAGAAAAATAGAAATATAAAAAACAACTAAATCATTTTTATTATATTAACTAGAGTTTTTTTTTCTGTTTCTCTTTATCCTTATATTTTTCAATTCTAGTTGATTTAACTCGTCCAACTATGCAATCAATTAGTCACCTTCGAACATATCTATACCATTTCTACTCTTTCTATGCATGGCGGCACAAAGAAATTGACTTGAAGAGATGCAAAATTCATTCATAAATAAAATTTTACTAAGATTTATGTTGTTATGTAATATTATTTTTGAAAAATTACTTTTTTAGCACATTCGCATAAAGTGATATGACACATGTTATTTTATCATTTTTTAAATTAATATACCCATCTGTGATTATCATTTCTAATTTTCTAAAACAAATTGAAGAAATTGATTATTCATCATATGCGTCAGGTCATGTGATGTCATTGGAACTTTGCAAATTTTCCCCATCACTTTGTGAAAATGAGGACTTCCAAGGATAGACACTCATGTTGACAAAGTGAAAAAAAAAAGACAAATGGGGAAGTGAAGGTCAAGCATAATGATATTATCCTATATTATAAAATTGGAACCGAAGGGGAGCCTTGCGCAACAGTAAAGTTATTGTCATGTGACCAAAAGATCACGGGTTCGAATCCTGAAAGCAGCCTCTTGCAAAAAGCAGGGTAAGGCTGCATACAATGGATCCTTTCCCGGGACCCTGCATGGCGGGAGCTTCGTGCACCGGGCTGTTCTTTTTTATAAAATTGGAACTGAAACTTCAGTTGTATGTTCACCGAAGTATGTTGGTTAAATGAAGATAACAAGTGATTCCAATAACAATTTCAAAGATTCTTAAATGGACTTACAGTAAATTGATCAGGTCGACGTTTTGCCGATGAAAGAAAATGTAGTCTCATGGATACAACAATCCCATATTCCTTAAGCAATATGTAACAGGTCCAAAAGGTAAAGATATATGCCATACCCAAATGGGCCCAAAACCTGTGAAAAATTAGCAAGTTTTACACAAAAACATTGACATTTGAGTATGGTAATTTCGGTCAGTGAGAGAAATATCAAAAGTGAAGAATATTGAAAGCGCTAGGATGATGATAGGTAAAAGAGAAACCTATTGATTGTTATTTTAACATAGTTCTAGACATGTCTCATTTCCAAAAGCCTAAAAACCATTTGCATCTGTAGAGGTTCAAAACTTGGCAAGACTCTATCTCATCTATCACACAAACTACATGAATTTCAATCAGTTCTAGTACTTGATTTACCCCTCTGTACACCAACATTCCCACATCGACACAGTGGATAAAAAAGGGAAAAGACTACCATCTGAAAAAGGAGGTCAACCAACTTAAAGAAAAAACTTGAAGACAAAGTTAGTGTACTAAGTTATAACCTTCAAGGATTTCTCCTATAGATGATAGTGTCTCTCAATCAGTGGCTACAATCTAGATCTTGAATTACAATTTTCTTCTGCTCTCTACTTAACAATTGAGTATTTGGTTTCCAATTACAATGGCATCAATCTGATCTATGCAGAAACAATATTCTTCTCCCTTCTCTTTGCTTCACAATTGAGTAGTGTAGGGTTCTTAACTGCATAATCAAATTTCCTTTTCAATTATCCTTTTAACCACTGATTGTAGATTTCAAAGGAGATTAGTTTTATATTACTCTTCTAACATATGTTTTACTATTTGAGTTGGAGTAGATGCTCAATACACACACATAAACATTTTTTTTTTTAATTTTGTCTTCATCATTGGAGTAAAACGACCACAAATTACTTTCCTCTATCTATGAGAAGATATTGGAACTCTAATCTCACATTTTATCTGACACTTCATCATAATTGTGTTCATTTTTTTTTCTTATTTTGTAATTGAATCATTTGTTCTATTACTTTTAAGTAGATGCACTAGACTTGTCAACAATCTACCAGACATTTGTGATCTGTTACTAAACTGTCCACCATCTAAAGCTGATGCTTGATATGTGTTGGTTTGTTTTTACATGGTTCAGACAAGAATCAGATCAGAAGAAGTAGAAACCCAGAGTTATTTTAACTTATCCAGTTCATTCCTGATCTACATTTAACTGCTTACCTCTGTGATCCTGTAGGAATATTTGATATGGAGAGAGCATCTATCTCACTATGTTCTAAGTTGCCTGAGTCTTTTAGAGTGTCATTTGTCCAGTTGATAGGTGCAAGAACAGAAAATGCAAGGATGGTGATGGGAACAAATATTTTCAGCCTGTAAAGAGGGGGAAAATGATAAGAATAAGAATAACAAAGAGACAACATATAACAACTCAAATTTTGGATTAATTGATAGCAAGTTCTATCAGTAGCTACAAAAATAACTCTTTCTTGTCAAATGAAGTATATATACATAAAAAGCTATATCAAGTTGGTGTAATCCAATAGCTGTAAGTCAATTAAATACATAGGCAGACTTAATATGCAGACTCGTTCCTCGTTGTTAAGTTTAGTCTGGCTGCCCCAAAACCGCTAACTTGATATCTCCTGGCCCTCTGTGTTTTTATTTTTGTTGCAGGGCTCAATTTGGAGAAGTATTAATGGCTTTAGTTATTTCAGATATAACTTTAACCCTAGGCATGAGGTGGAACACAAGTATATCATAATGACAAATAAAAGAAATATTATTCTTGATGCATACAATAGCAAGAAATTTACTACATAAGTTAGAATAAAAAAATTTACTACATAAGTCAGAAATTAATTTTTTCCCTTGAGCTCTATAAATGCATATCTCAAGGATAATCTCTTTTTATTAATCAAATTAGTCTCCTTTATTCCCTTTCTATCGAAGCAAAGTAGTCCACTTTAGTAGCCTTTCCTCCACGCTATCTCAGTTTATTTTCTATTATTTTATCCTTTACTAAAACTATATCTAAATAACTTAAAAATTTAGATGTCTTCCATTCTATTATTTTCTATTATTCTAACATTTCTTCAGTTATTTTTTTGCAGATTAATCTATCTTTGCCAAATACTCTGAGTCAGATATATAAAGCATGATTTTACATGTTGATTCTGTGAACAATGTATTCACTGATCTCTTAATTTAAAAAATAACAGTTCCATGATATATGAAGATTCTGAAATTTCTTTTTTCAAATTCTTTGTTCCATCCATCTAAATTAACCCATAAATTTTCATTGTTTATATAGTTTTACTAATATAAATTAGTTAACATAATAGTGAGTCCTATAGTTCTATTTAACTTAAAATCTTGCTGGAATTGATTTGAGCAAACTAAGTCTTGTTTATATATATCCAATATAAGCAAGCCAATGCATATATTTATTGGGTCAACCCGAGTCATTATTCAGAAAAATCCATCACATAGAAATTCAATGAATCATCTGAGCTTCCGGTTATCTTCTCTGGTTTTTGGTTTCTGGGTTTGATGTGATTTTTCATAACTATGCTCAAAAATATCTATCTAGCCCAAGTTTTTCTTTCAATTATCCTTTTGAAACACTTTGACTCATTCATATTGCCGAGAATGGTTCCGTTCTTAATGACATACAAATAGATTTCCAAGTATAATCTAGTTCTAGGTGTAAAGGGAGCTTTGTCCATGGGGTTCATAAGCCCTGTAGAACAGTTTGATTAAATGGGGAAAGTTAAAAGTCGTTTGCTGAAGCTCAGTTTTTTTTTTTTTTTTCATTATCTTACGTAACTACAAATATGAGGCAAATTACCCTAAACGGTATTAGATATGTGCTGAAGGATAAAGGAATGGATGAACTAACTACAATAGCATAGAGAGAAACATACCCAATCAAATATATCCGCAAGAAAACAACAGAATCAAGTCCTGCATGATCTATTAGTTCTGGTTCAGGCATTCTAAGGGCAGCTGGTATCCATTCAAGAAATCTCAGGTATGACCTAAAATTCAGGTTGACAAACTTCTGCACAGATGCTCCAGATTGGATCGGACTGTTTCTCACACCTTTAACATACCACTTAGCGAAATAAACCCTGTCATTTATTGGCTGCAGCCTTAGTACAGCAAATGCCACAAGGAATGCAAAGGTAGTTAATATGTTAATGGCCGCTGCAAGTCCTATGTCAGAGATTGTGGCCATGACTGCTTCCAACAAGATCAATTTTCCTGTGCACGAATACGATTAGGCTCATCGAAGAGGTAATTTCAAAGCCAACAGAAAGGGGACAAGATGACCTACCCAGCGGTCAACGAGGCAAAGAAAACAATATCATCGGGTCACAATGCTTATGCAAAATCTGATCTTTTTTCTGCCGCTATAATGTGGCTCGTCTATGAAAATCAACTGGCAATCCACGAACAGCTCGGTGTTTTGCCGCCGGCCGGAAGTCGAAACGCCCTGCCCTTGCGGAGATCGAAAAGGCCGGCAATCGCGTACAGATGAAGAAATGAGGGTTGGAACTAGCAGAAGGAAGGAGCAACCCGATGTGAAAATAGCATTGGCGACGACGAAGACGACGACAAACGACAAGAAACAAGGAGGGAAAGACATTGTTGACGTCGCCGCCGCTCCGCGAGGAAACAGTCTCTCACAGCAGCCACTGCCGGACGTCAACTAGCCGTTACGCCATTGCATTGGCATTGAGACAGAAGAGTCAACGAGATTGACGGTTGAGATCAACCAGGTTAGCCACAATGTTTCATGTTGTTGGAAAAATATTGTTTTTTATTTTATTTTTAATATTTCTCTCTTTGTTTATTTGATCTATATTAACGTTAATCTCTCTTCGTTTTTTGCAAAATACCACAGAATTTTAGTGTTATCAAAAGGTCGTCTAAAGTTTACTTTTTTTTATTGCAAAAATATAATTGACATGAGAACTTGTAAAAGTCAAATTGCAAAATATAGTCGGACAGAAATTAAAAGGCATCCAGAGAAATATCAAATTCATATCTGTTTTTTTAAAAAATATTAAATGGATGTCCTTCCATAATTTTATCCTAAAATTATCCCTGAATTTAGTAACCTACACATTAAAAAGCTACAACTTGTAAAAGTCAAATTGCAAAATATAGTCGGACAGAAATTAAAAGGCATCAAGAGAAATATCAAATTCATATCTGTTTTTTTTTAAAAAAAAAGTTAAATGGATGTCCTTCCATAATTTTATCCTAAAATTATCCCTGAATTTAGTAACCTAGACATTAAAAAGCTACAACTTGTAAAAGTCAAATTGCAAAATATAGTCGGACAGAAATTAAAAGGCATTCAGAGAAATATCAAATTCATATCTGTTTTTTTTTAAAAAAAAAAAAAGTTAAATGGATGCCCTTCCATAATTTTATCCTAAAATTATCCCTGAATTTAATAACCTACACATTAAAAAGCTACTCAATAACTTCTGCGACTTATAAAAGCTAACAAGAAACTTATAAATATTGTAAAAAATTACATGATGCGACTTATAAAAGCTAACAAGTAACTTATAAATATTGTAAAAGTTATATGATAATTTTTGCATGATGGATTATAATCAGATAATATTTATTTAAAATATAGTATGTCATAAATATTGGTGTAATCGACTTTTAAATTTTTAATATTTGTTTGATAATATATTTAATGAGACCTAATCAAGATTGACTAAGTTAATTAAAAGTCATAATAGATCATGACTAACCTAGGTAAAATGAAAAATCTCAATAAATCAAAGTTGATCAGATGCTTAGCAAGAAAAAAATCTAGTCAGGACAAGATTAGGGATGACAATGGGACGGGTTCCTACTCGGCCCTGTAATAAACCTATCCTGTTGGGACGAGTTTAAACCTGTATATATATATATATAACTTTTCTTATATTTACTAATTAATATTTTAATTAAAATTTTATTTTATAATATTTTAATATTGAAATAAATATATTTTAAATATGATGGGTCTAGCGGGTCTAACCCAGACCTGCCCCACCGGGTTCACGGGGCGGGGCGGGGCGGGTCCAAAGGGAGGCAGGGCGAGTTCCGTGTTTGGCCAAACCCGTTCCAACTCGGACTCGTTGTAATCCCTAGTCAAGATTGACCGAATGACTAGCAAAGGTAGAAATTCTGATATGTCAAGATTGACCTAGGCAAAGAGAAAATTCTTGACGGGTCAAGGTTCAATAACAACAACAACAACCAAGTTTTTTCCCACTAGGTGGGGTCGGCTGTATGAATCATTTTATGCCATTGAACTCTATCTCCTATTATATCATCATCTATATTTAAATAAATTTTATCTTGTTTTATTGTTGTTAACCAAGTCTTTTTTGGTTTTCCTCTTCCTCGTTTGATATGCATGTTTATCATAGTTTCACATCGTCTAACTGGAGCAGTTATTGGTCGTCTAAGTACATGTCCATACCATCTTAAACGTGTCTTTCGGAGTTTTTCCTCAATAGATGCAACTCCGACTTTCTCTCTAATGCTCTCATTTCTTATTTTGTCCATCTTCGTGTGTCCACACATCCACCTTAACATCCTCATCTCTGCAACTCTCATCTTCTGCTCATGTGCTCAAGTCATAGCCCAACATTCAGCTTCATATAACATAGCAGGTCTAACTACGATTTTATAGAACTTACTTTTAAGTTTAATAGGTACTTTACGGTCACATAGAACACTCGACGCTCCCCTCCATTTCATCCATCCTGCTTGTATTCTATGTAAGACATCTCTTCAATCCCTCCATCATTTTGTAAAAATGATCCTAAATATTTAAATCTCTCGGTTCCGGGCAACTCGTCCTCTCCTATCTTAACAATTGTTTTATTACTTCTAATATTGCTAAACTTAAATTCCATATATTCTATCTTTAATCTACTAAGCTTAAAATCTTTCTCTTCTAGTGTTACCCTCCAAGATTCTAGCTTAGCATTTACTACTTCACGTGTCTCATCTACCAAAATAATATCATCTGCAAACAACATGCACCATGGTACTGTGTCTTGAATGTGCGCAGTGAGTTCGTCCATAATTAGTGTAAAAAGATAGGGACTTAAAGCTGATCCTTGATATAACCCTATCTTTATTGGAAATACTTCAGTTACTCAGCCTGAAGTCTTTACTCTGGTCGTGATATCCTCATACATATCCTTAATTAGTTCAATATATGTTACGCTAACACCTCTCTTTTCTAAAATTCTTCATATAATTTTTCTTGGGACTCTATCATAAGTTTTTTATAAGTCAATGAATATCATGTGTAGATCTTGTTTTTGCTCCCGATATTTTTCAATTAATTGTCTAAGAAGATGTATAACTTCTATTGTCGACCTTCTAAGCATGAACCCAAATTGATTTTCTGTCACTGTGATCTCCTTCCTTAATCTTTTTTCTATTACTTTTTCCCAAAGTTTCATAGTATATGACTCATTAGTTTAATACCCCTATAGTTTGCACAATTTTGTATGTCTCCCTTGTTCTTATATAAGGGAACTAGAGTACTTATCCTCCATTAATAAGACATTTTTTCGTTTTCAATATCATGTTAAATAATTTTGTAAGTCATTCAATACCTTATTTCCCTAAGCACTTCCATACCTCTATCGAAATATTATAGGTAATTGTAGAAGTCATGATAGGTCAAAATTAACCTAGGCTAGAGAGAAGGCCTAACAAGTCAAAGTTAACCTAAGCAAGTGAGAAATCTTAGAGTGGTGAACTTCAAGCAAGGGAAAAACTCCTAAGGGAGTGAAACTTAGGTAGTGAGAAGTCTTGGATAAATGAACTCTAAATAAGTGTAATTGAAATAAAATTTCTAATCAACTGCATGTGATCGACTATACCAACGTATTTTGAATATTACTAATATTATTTTACCTTTATTATTTATATCTATTGTGCTAATTCGGTATTATAAGAAAGTCTTTATGGATCAGGGCAGTGTTCTAAAAAGCACTAGGTGGGTGGCCACCCATCGTTTAGCACCTAGGCAGCTTTTTTAATATTTTAAATAATTATACAATATATAAAATATTTTATAATATCTAAAATTAATCAGAATATGTATAATTTATTCAACATATAATGAAAATAGAAAAAGCACACAAACTAACTCATATAATCCTATATCCTTAATTCTTCTTCTAGCTCATCTTGATATTTCTCTAACACTTTTTTTATAATGGATTCAAACTCAAAATACATGACATCATCCTCTTCTTTATTAGATACAAATTATTCTTCATAAAGTTTTCTTACATCTTCAATATTTGTCTCAACTTCTTCATCTCCACCATCAACAATCCATCCTTATGTCATAGTTGTTTCACTAGCAAATAGAACATCAACTTCTTTTCTTCTTGTCTTCTCTTTTTGTTTGTGATTTTGGCATTGAATTGAATATAAATTAAATTGTTCAACCTTCTGGTATTTAGTTTATTCTATTTCTTATCTTTGTATGGATCTATATTAAAAAAAATATTAATATTGAATACATATTTAGACATTTAATAATTAGTAGTTAGTACACTGTTCACAATAAGTAATTAAGCACTCATCCCCTCAAAAGTACTTTAATTTCTCTCATAATCGGAAGAACTTATAGTTAAAAAAATGATTCTTTTAGCTATCTTTTGCAATTTAGGTATAACATTTCCAAAAAGATGTCATCATCCAACTAAATAAAAATAAATCAAACAATAATAATAAGCAAAATCAAAAAACAAACAATAAAAATTACAAAATAAAGTAAGTGATTATTACTTAATTCTTAGTTCTTACCTAGATCATATTTCTCATCATTTTTTGTGCATCCCACCATAGCCAACCGCTTTGTTGATATACTTCAACAACTCTGTATTTACTACCTCACTTTGGCTATTAATATTATTGGAAAAGAATGCTTCAACATAAGTGAAAAATCCATTTATGACCACTTCTTCACTTCCTATGCTCTGGTCATTGAAGTAGTAATAAGGATTTAAGAGATAAGTCGTCAAATATAGAAAACTATCAAGCTGATCATAACTTTTCTCATCAATAATATCAATAAGCAAACGATAGTAAAGCTCTTGATTTTTGAATGTCACTTTAATCTCCTCTCTTGCTCTAAGTAATTCTCCATACACAAAACTCATAGATGACTTTTTATGCCTATCAATAAGACATAGTCAAACACCTTTAAGCAAACATACCTCTTTCCAAAAAGAGATAGTCAAAACGATACTATATGATGTCTTCCCCTTTGCACTCTTTGAACGTTTGCATGCATTCCATTCTTCACTAGCAACCATAGCTCTTAATTCACTTTTCTTCTCCATCAAGCTTTGCAAAGTTAGAAAAGTAGTTGCAAATCATGTTACTCCAGACCTTACTATCTCCCTTTTTTGGTAAAATTTCTCATCATTGACAATGTCTTGTGATATGCATAAATAAATATTATTAAGCCCTTTGCCTTCTCAATCACCCTTTTAAACTTAGGTTGGTTCCCAATTTCTTAAA
This sequence comes from Zingiber officinale, assembly GCF_018446385.1. Taxonomy (NCBI): domain Eukaryota; kingdom Viridiplantae; phylum Streptophyta; class Magnoliopsida; order Zingiberales; family Zingiberaceae; genus Zingiber; species Zingiber officinale. The sequence continues at coordinate 7,017,594 of NC_055992.1, forward strand.
GTATAAGATTCATAGTGTGAGTTGCACATGAAGTCCAAAATATACATAGTCTCTTGTCCTTCAACAAATTTGTTGCCGCCATATTATTCGAAGCATTGTTTGTTACCACTTGAACTATACTTTGGGGCCCAACTTCTTCAATGCACTTGTTCACATGTTCAAATATATAATTTTCGGTGTGTGCTTCATCCGATGCTTCCCTAGAAGAAAGGAAAGTTGTGCCTTCTTTATAATTGATACATAAATTCATTATACTTCTTCTTTTTCAGTCGGTCCAAGCATCGGTTAAAATTGAGCAATCATTCAAAGCTCATTCTTCTTCTTACTTCTTTATTAGACTTTTAGTTCTATCTACTTCTTCCTTCAATAAAGGCTCCCTTAATAGATATTGAGTTAGAGAATGGTAACCTGAGCCAAATTGATGAACCGATTCCGCAAACCTCTTGAAGCTATCATTGTCAATGACATGAAAAGGCATACTAGACTTGTATACCCATTAAGCTAAATATTGGTGTGCACTATGTGTCCTTTTCTTCCAAAGTGCATCAATATTTTTTTTTGTTTTGTCTTCTTACTTCCACTCAATGAAGAATCGGAATCAATAACTAATGCAAATTAGTACATAAGGCTAAGAGTAAGCAGGTTTTTTCTTGTCCCTAGACTCCCTTTGTATTCCTCATATTCTTTAAGAATAGCTTCTCTCACCTCTATTTCTTTCGTATTCTTTTATTTCTTTTTTTTGTTCTTGCTTCTTCAATGACATTCTGATACTTCACTTTACCATTATCCGAATACTTCGTACATAGGGCAACATTTCCCTTGATATTAACAACATGTTATTTGATTCTATAAATTCCACTACTAGTAATTTTTTCACACAACCACTACAACAAAATCCCTCATAGACATCAGTGGAACAACAACGGTTTTAGGCTAAAACCGATGTCTTTGAGTATTTTACACCGGTTTTTCTAAAAACCGGTGTCTATGAGCGCAGATTTTAGCTCATAGACATTGGTTTTTTAGGCGATGTCTATGAGCGCCCTTTTTTTTGTTAATAGACACCGATTTTAACATCGGTTTTTAAAATCCGATGTTAATGAACCAAAATAAAATATTTTAATTTCCCCACAAGTCAAAATTTACAACATTTTACAAAGTTCCCTCCAAACCTAAACCAATATCGCGCCCCTTCTCTCACCCTAAACCTAAACCTCCGCGTTCCAGGCGACGTCTGTTCTTTCTTCTTCTTATTTTCTTGTTAAGGTTTATTTCTGATCTTGTTTTCGCCTCTCACTCGGTTTGATTCGAGTTCCATGGTGAGAAAATTGTCGTTTTGTTTTCCTTCCATTATCGACTTCCTTGATATAACGAGAAGAAACAAACTTACAAATCGCCCCGTTATCGTTTTGATCTGCCTTTCACTCACTCGGTTTCATCGTGTTGATCTGCGTTTGATCTTCGATTTCTCTGCGATTTTTCTAGTAAGAACCCTAATCTTCTCGTGGTTTGTTTGATCTATGATTTCTCTAGTAAGAATCCTATAATCTGTTAGTGGTTGATCTGCGATTTCTCTGGTAAGAAGCCTATAATCTGTTAGTGGTTGATCTACATTGTGTTGATCTGTTATTTCTCCGCTTGATCTGCGATTCGTGAGCTCACCGTGGTTGATCTGCGATTTCTCAGCGATTTTTTAGGTAAGAACCCTAATCTTTTCGTGGTTTCATCGTGTTAATCTGTGTTTGATTTGCGATTTCTGTGATTTCTCTGGTAAGAACCCTCATCTGCTCGTGGTTGATCTGCTATTTCTCTTCGTGATCTGCGACTTCTCTGGTAAGATCTGCGTTTTCTCTGTGTGATTTGTGATTTCTCTATAAGAATCTAATCTGTTCGTGGTTGATCTTTGATTTCTCTGCGTGATCTTCAATTTATCTGCACGATCTGTGATTTCTCTGGTAAGATCCCTAATCTGTTCAGGTTTCATTGTGTGCGATTTCTCTGCGTGATCTGCGATTTCTCTGGTAAGAACCCTAATATGTTTGTGGTTGATCTGCGTTTGATCTGTGATTGCTCTGGTAATAACCCTAATCTGTTCGTGGTTTCATCGTGTTGATCTGTGTTTGATCTGCGATTTGTCTGCGTGATCTTCGATTTCTCTGGTAAGAACCCTAATCTGTTCATGGTTTATCTGCGTTTGATCTGCGATTTCTCTTTATGATATGCGATTTCTCTGGTAAGAACCCTAATCTGTTCGTGGTTGGTCTGCGATTTCTCTGCGCGATCTATGATTCTATGGTAAGAACCCTAATCTCTTCGTGATTTCATTGTGTTGATCTGCCATTTCTCTACATCATCTGCTATTTCTCTGTTCGTGCACCTTTTGTTATTTGTAAAATAATGGATTCAGAGATCTTGTTTATTTTATTATAGAAACAAGCAATGGGTTGGTGCACACATTGTAATGAGGAATGCGCCGCCATATATCGGGATCCTGACGACAATCATTTGTAAGTTTGTTTTGTATATATTCGTTTGTTTTGATCTTGATATGACTCGAGTTCTGCACATATCTTCAAGATTGTTACTCTGCCTTGTGTGCATCATCATTATCATATGTTCTGCACATGTTGTGTTTGTCAAAATTCCACACTCGTCGGTAACTTTGATTTGCTCTTCAGTTAAATCGGATGGATTGTTCATTTAGTCGATGGATTCTTCCCCCTTTTGCCTCATTGGATTGCTAAGGCTCGTAATGTTGTTTTGCAGCATGGGCATTTAGGATTTATGCTCTCATGTTATGATGTTGAAGTTAGCTACGATGGCCGCACTGACACTTTTCTGGCAAGGTATGCGGACAATTGCTCTCATTTGAATTCAAAATATGTTCTCCTTTTGATGAAAAGTTAAGTTGTGTCTGTCAAAGTTATCACACTGGCTTCATATAACATGGCGTGCGTTATTCATTCTTCTCGACTTGTAGATATCCACCACATGGAAGAAGAACTGTGGTCATAGAAGAAGTTGACCAAAAATATATATATACTCTATGATCATATGTATAAGAGACTTTCTTTAATGTATATGAAAATGCATATTATAAACGTTACAGTCTTTGTTCAAATTAGTGCCTCTTTTACATTCTCAAAAAGACTCTTTCAGGCACAAGGAAGAAGAAGAGCTTCTGAATCTTTGTTTCTTCCAGGTTCAGACAGCTATGGAATCAGCTTTGGTAACTGCTCTGGCTCGCATCATGGGCGAGAAGGTGGCAATTCTCATCCGACGCAACAAGAACGTCAAGGAAATAACTGATATTGAAGAGAAGATGGAGAAGCTCAAGGAGTTGTTGCTGATTGTTAACATGGTGATCCAAGATGTCGAGTCCCACCCTTTCACTTATGATGTGAAGATCTTGTCAAGGAAGCTCAGGTACTTGGTCTACGATCTCGAGGATGTTGTGGATTGCTATGACACTGAAGTCTTGCGCAAGCAGAGATCAAGAGCTTCTTTTAGGTCGGTGAATGATTTCTTCTCTTCTAATAACCAAATTTTGTTTAAGAGTAGGCTAGGCACCATGATAAAAGTTGTAACAGATAGTCTGGATTCAATTTTACTTCAAAAGTCAAAGCTTTTGAATTTGTCACAAGGCAATTTTGTGATGGAAATCGACATTTAGATCAGTATAGGTTGATAAAACTTGATCAGTATAGGTTGATAAAACTTGAAAATATGGATATTAGTAGTGATATAGTCTTGCATAAATCTCAATGGAGATATAGATCAGCATACATTTGTATTGGATCGGAATTGAGATAATTTTTATAACAAGTTCAATGAAACTATAGACATAGGTTTAGTGTTTTTGAATTATAAATGTTATAGGCCACAAAGATTGTCTGGTCTGATTGAATTGCTTAGCTTGGTCATTTAGTCTAACATGACTAAACGATTTAGATCTAGCTACTCAATTGGCTAGACTCGACCACCTAGCCTGATTATATATATAGTAAATTTAGCAACCAAATTTTGGTAGCTAATAGTTGTTTTTCTTGTAGTGTTATTTGCCAGACGGCTTGATATCCTGTTCAAATTGACTCACGCATGATCTGGATTGACCCACTCACTTGGTCAGCCCGAATTGATCATCCAGCTTTACTGGCACAGTTTGATAATAGGACTTGATCAGGACAAGTTCAATACTCCAATTAAGGATAGATTTTGCCATGGAAAACTTTTAAAAAAAAAATTCCATTTTTTTATCGATCGTCCATGCACTTAGTTTAATTTTCCAGTTTCACTTATAATTTTTTTTGACCCATTATGCTTAGCATATGGGCCGGCAAAGATGAATAAATTTGGAAGCAGCTGCAATGCTATAGACATTAGAGCTCCCTTTGCTATATACAACTGACGAAAGCAAATATATAATACAGCTTTGCTACGGTGTCCAGATTATACAGCTAATTAAGGCGTGTTTGTTAGTTTGTCTTTATCAGTCGTCGTCTAGCAGGGTCAAGCAATTAATGCAGTCGAAATATATTAATTAACTTGCAGGAGACGTCGTAATTGGCCTCTTGTATTGCTGCGTCTCAACTACATGTAGAGTGGGAGAAATTAAAGCAACAGTCATCAGGTGAGTAGTGTCAACTAATTGATCAACTGGAAGTCACTGTTACTTAAGAATGTAAAGTCAGCGTCTTATCATAATCGATGTTTCTGAGTTTTGTGACCTAGTACCCTATGATTACACTAATTGGCTAGTTTGCATCAAAAAAATTCCTTGCTCTTGATAAAAAAGAAGACCATTAAATAGCTTCCTGATTGTGAATACTTCATTACTTGTAAATTAATCAGATATACACTTTTCAGTTGATCTGTTACAGTAAAAGCCAGTAATAGAAACTACTTAACCATCCAAATCTCCTGTACAGAGATTTAGACCCCCATTTTCATGCACATGGCTAACTGTACTGATGATGCAACATAGAAACATGTAATTTGCTGCAGTTCCACTTAATTAACACTTTCACTGCATATCAACCCACCTTGTGTTTGCCTGCTTCATTGATTGTGTGGTGATGGTGAATTTTATAGCTTTTGCTCCTTATTGTATTATGTCTATTAGCCATGTGTATACAAAGGGCACAGTTGCATTCTTGCTTATGAGATTTGGAAGATGACATCAGAGGTAGTACAATAAATAGTATATCTCTTCATTTGCTTGTTAACTATGAACATTTTCTTTGTTCTTCTATGCTTCCTTCACTGGATTTGTTGTGTAGTCATATTTCTTTGTTCAACCATTATCATGCCTAGTAATTTGTTGTATGATGCTGTCGGTTCTTATCAATCTGTACACTTGAATTAGAAGGAGCAAATTATCTATGTTATATTCTAAGCAGCATATACTAAGTGTCATATATGAAAGTTTTAGATTCTATGTTATATTCGTTATCTTCCACAGCAGCCTTTAAAAACTCAGTATTCTATTTTATTTGATACATGTACACATTTGTTTTAGTTATTTGACATATGGTGGCTTTATGTGTTTTTACAGTTTACAAATCTCAAGTACACCAGAGTTGAAATTTATGAAGTGCGGTTCGAGTGGGTTGAATGCATGCTAGATTACATTTGAGACAGTTGTACCTTGATGTGTTAAAAGAATGTTCTACCTTGATTTTGATATCTATTAGCTAGCTTTTGATGTAAAAAGAATGTTTGGGTATTTTATGGATATTGTTGTAAGAAGATTATTTATATAATTTGTGAATATTTATGTAATTTATGGATATTATTGAATGAAGAATATTTGTATATGTGAATATTTGTGTATTTTTTTTTGTTATTGTCGGTTTTTCATTGTTTCGGAAATCAAATTTGTGCTGTTAAAAAATATACATATTACATCGGTTTTCCACCGCTGCAAAATCGGTGTTATTAACTAATATTACATCGGTCATTTACTGCTGCCAAAACTGGTGTTATTAACATACACTATTACATCGGTTTTACACCGTTGATGAAACGGTGTCGTTAAGTGATACTACACCGGTTAATAACCGATTCGAAGACCGGTGTGGTTAAGTGATACTACACCGGTTTTAACCCGATGTCTAAAATGGCAGACTTTTAACATCGGCTTCATAGACATCGGTCGAAAATGAAATAGACACCGGTGGAAAACCGATGTCTATGAAGGTTTTTGTTATAGTGAACTCACATTTCAACTTATCTGAATTTTTAGAATCCACCAAGTCTGTAAATTTCTATCCAATATCATTTGATTTACACTTCAAAGGAATATCAATCTCTAGCATTAATTAGATGTTTCAGAAGATATAGTACATGACATTTTACTACACAAGTTAAAAAGTATCAATATCTATTTTAAAAAATCATTTGAATCAAGCAATGATTATCAAGCATTCAAAAAAATCAATTATAAATTCAAGCCAAGCAAAAACATACAAGATTTAATACCAAAGGCCCAAAAACTAAAAATTAACCCTAAGACACACAATTAGTCAATCACACAAATATGAAATTTCAAGAAAAATAAACTTGAGCCATAGTCCCTAAAATTAACACAAATTTAAAATTTGAGCCAAACATATAACAAATTGCTTACTTTATGATCCAGGTATGGTGGGATTTACTGGACGCTCAAACAAACAAAGTAGAAACTAAAAATAGAAACTAAAATCTCATCTTAGTTCTTCCATAGTGCATCCCACCATCCCATCATATTTTATGCATCCCACCAAGAAGAGCCACAACTCACCACTTGACCCTTGCACTGGAGTCTCAGACACACAAAGTAGAAACTAAAAGCGTCGAAGAAAATCATACTTGGAAGCTGTGAACGCCTTTGAGGCACAATGTCGAGGATAATGGTGGAGACAGATTGTGTCTGTTGGATTGTGAGTTTCGATAGAGGGGGGTGGGGGGGTGAATATCGATAAAAAAAAATTTCAAGTACGAGTACGCAACGGAAAACAAAAAGTGAGAGCACAGCTAACAAAGTCGATTTACTGGGTTCGGAGCCTTTGTCGACTCCTACTCCAAGGCCTGCACACAAGGATGCTTTCGTTGGACAATCCACTAGCAATTCGAATATTGATTACAAAGATTAAGTACGAAAATGCTAGAAAGAAAATACTTCCAATTATGAAAATAAGACAGGGAAAGAAAGAACTTTGTTGGAGAACTTTCGCAGTGTCACAAGAGCACAAAAGAGTGGATTTTGAGTTGATTATGGAGCTTCAACCTTGACCCTCCTTATATAGGAAGTTCGGGGCGCCTGGAACCTTTAGGGCGCCTCGACTATGACGTAGCCGAGCCAACCAGTGAACTCCATGTGGCACAGCGACGTTGGGGATAAGTTTTAGCCTCCGGGTGCCCGGGTACCTCCCGTTGCCCGGACCTTGATTTCCAGCAGCTTCCTTCCTGCAAGAAAATGTTAGTCCAAAACGCACTTATATCTCCTGCAAAACAGATTATTAGCACAGTTATAATGAATAGAAATAGTGTTAATTAGATTCCGTCTCTCTGAGACCGGAATCTAGTCAAGATCTCGACTTAGAGTTCCGAAATGGTTCTAAGTCAGATCGGCGCCTAAGTTCCCTTCCCGGGAATGCGTCCTCACAGTCACTCCCCTCCAGTGACTTATCTTTACTTACCTGTCAGACGTCAAGTCAGCCCTTCGACCCGTCTGGACTTCGTGCTAGCTATCCGGTCAACCCGTCGACCTAGCTAGACTTCCTGCCAAACGCCCGGTCAGCCCGTCGACCCGTTTGGACTTCGTGCCAGCTATCCGGTCAGTCCGTCGACCTAGCTGGGCTTCGTGCCAGACATCATGTCAGCCTGTCGACCTGTCTAGACTTCTCCTGCACACTCGGTCAGAGTGTTAGATCAACAACAAAACTAACTTAACCTATTTTGTCATTTATCAAAATCTGGGTTAGACCGTTAGTACTAACCGCACCAACAATCTCCCCCTTTTTGATGGAATGACAACTTGGTTAAGTTAGTATAAAATGCAAGTGAAGCATTCATTAACAGGTTTTTAAGTTAGTTTTTATTTTCAGTTTGTTTTCAGTTTATTTTAGCTAATTTAACCACCTAACCCTCCCCCTTTGGCATTCATCAAATATAAACATGGATCAAATAATCATAAATACAAGAATGTTGTAAAAAGAGTGTAAACATAAATCAAATCGACTCAGGGGAGTTAAATAATTAGAAATTTTGAAGATAATTTAGAAAGAGTAATTCTTAATAAGTTTTCCAAAATAGCTAAGTTTTGAAAAATGACTGAGTTAGAAAGAGAACTAATTTTAGCAATATATCTTAGTAGTAAGTTTGCCAATTAATTGTCAAAAGATAATTATTGCAATCATAAATTTATAAAAGCTAATTTTTCAAGTATAAGTAAAAAAAATCCAAAATTCCAAACATAAGTTTATATGTTCCAAAATTTTTCAAAATAAACTTGAACTTGAAACATTTTTTCAAACATAAATTCTATAAAAAAAATTTTACAAAAGTAACATTTTCAAAAACCAGGTAAAATTCAATGTTCAAAATCTAATTTTTCAAAGTTAAGTTTGTGAAATCTAATTTGCAAAACTAAGTTTCTATTTTCTTAAATTAATTTTCAACATTAAGTTTGAAAAATCATAATTTCAAAACTAAGTTTATAACATTCGATTTTCAAAACCAGTTTTCAAATCAAGTTTATAACATACAATTTTCAAAACCAAGTTTTTAAAAAAATTTAACATAAAACTAAGGGGGTGTTTGGTTGATGGGTTTGGGAATGAGGGAATGGAATGATAGTAAAAGATAGTGTTTGGATTGTGGGTTTGGGAATGACATTTTGGGAATGATTACTAGATTTATGGGAATCAACCAAACTCATATAACTTGATGGGTTTCATTTCCATTCCTATTCTCATTCCATCCTACTATCAAATCCATACCCATAGTCATTCCCATTATTTAACCAAACGCCCCCTTAGTTTTTCAAAGGTTAGATTTCATAAACACATTTCTAAAACATTTTTAGAAGAATATTTTCCAAAACCTAATTTCAAAAATATTTTTTAAAAAAAATGTAATTATTGCTCCCCTGAACCTAACATTATTAAATCTGTCTAACCGGTTAGCTACTTACTGACTATTCAGAGGATAGCAGCTTTCACTTGGTTAGTCAAGTTAAGTCTAAGCATCAATTAGTGTTTGACTATACTGATTGACTTAATTTGATTAATATATATTTGGTATTTAACACCCAGACTCATATTGATGCACTGACATAAGCATCTTAAGTCAAGGCAATCTGCCTATGCATCTCACCCCTTTTTATGTTTGGCAATCATAAACAAGGGAGTCCTAGGGTGTTGGTGAGATGCTCAAGTACTAGCCCTAAGGGAACATGATTTCTACGGAATTGTTCTAGTCTAAGGCTAAAACTATTTTGAAATTCTAAAAATGGGAAGTTTTTAAAACATAAAAATATTTTACCTTAGAATTTGAAAATAACCATTTTTGAACACAATTTTAAAATTCCTAATCTATTAAACACAACATACTAAATCATTTTCAAAGTTAATATATACCTAAGTAAGTGTAGTCCAGAATATCATAACTCAATGTCAAAGTCAAGGTACAATGATCATGATGAAATATACATAGTGGTCAGGATGTCTATGAAGATGAGGAGGAGGGGTGTGGTCCAGGTGGTCCAGCTCCAAAGGAACGGAACGTCTCAATCAGCTCAGCGTGACGGGTTAGGGCATCCTCTCGAGAACTGGATAGGTCACGTCGAAGGTCCGAGATATCCTGTCTCAAGTCTCGTCTTAAATCGAAGACCTCTTGCCGAAGATTTGTCATGGATAGCTCGAGTCCAGCAACTCGATCGCCTAGAGTGCGATGTGCAGGATGAGGTGCTCGGCCTGGAGGTGGAGGTGGTACCAGAGCCAGAGCGTCCTCGCCAAACAATGCAACCATGAACTCATCCTGCTCTACCGCCTCCTGGGCATCTGGGTCTGGCTGGTGTTGTGGCCCCCTCGGCCAAGACATGACACCATCATCATCATCTATGTGGACACCCGCTAACGAGAAGCTCCTAGGTCCTATGACGTCGAACTCAGTCATGGCTCGAACATTACCTCGGGTGACGTCAATATGTAGGTGGGCGAAATATACCGTCAAAATATGACAATACGGCATATGAACTCTAGCGCTGGTGACATATCCAGCTGCGTAGATAATGGTCTGAAATATATGTAGACTAATATCTATATCTAATCTATGGGAAAGTGCGTACAAAAGAAAGGAATGGAATGGACGCATCATCGCTATGTCGCGAGTGGATAGTGGTAATATGTAGTAAACTAAGACCCTATAGAGTGCATAATCATGAACTCGAAGACCAACTAACCTAAACATAGTGACGGTGGGTACACGCTCCCCTCCGAAAAAATACGAATAAATCATATCCAGAGTGATGTGTGAGTAGGGATCACCAAATGGTAAATCCCTAGGGGGTAACACTGAAAACGACACTCAGATGGTCGTAACCCTAATAAGTCCTGGATAGTGGTAGGAGATAGTGTAATATCCGTACCAGCTACCCTAGTAACGTAAGCGAGATCATCTACCCTAACCAAGTTATTATAAAATTCAGCACATAAATCTATGTTTACTGAATTGGTACAGTAAACAAGGTTCCATAAGTTATAGTGGCTAATAACCTTTATAACTGGAACACAAGAACGTAAGAAGAACTCTCTATCTAGACACTTAATCCTAATAGCTACGTAAATGGTCGACTCAAACTTAATCCTAAGTTCGTCAATGGGGAACCTAGGGTCTATACTAGCAGTTGAGGGCCCAGCACTATATCTAAAATGTTTTCTACAATAATAAGTAAAAATAAACTATAATAGGCACGAATCAATGAAACATTTAAAAGCATAGGAGGAAAGGTTTTACCGAGGCATCGTGACAAGAATTTTTAGAGATGACGACCTCGGTTGAATCGCACCAGCGTAATAACCGCAAAATAAAATTTTAAATTTGATCACTCTCACGGTAAAGCTCGGAAAGAACCTTAACGATGTTGGTGCAATATCCCACAGGTCAAGGCTGACCTGGTTGACCAAGCTTTAGTCTTGGTTTGAGTTTCGATGTTTGACAATGCAGTTGTGCATTTGGGGAGATTGTTTGGTGCAATTCCCCTCTGATCAGGATCTGATCAGGTTGGTTGAAGAAGAGTCAAGTAGGTAGGGGTTGACCGGATACTTGACTGGGAAGTCCTAACTGGGATGTTAGGCAGTAAGAAAAATCCTAGTGAGTGAAGCTAGGTGAAAGACCTGGTGAGTGAAGCCAGGCAGAAGAGAAGTCCTAGTAAGTGAAGCTAGGCAAAATGAAAGTCCTGGTGAGTGAAGCCAGGTGAAAGACCTAGTGAGTGAAGCTAGGCAGTGAGAAAATCCTAGTGAGTGAAGCTAGGTGAAAGTCCTGGTGAGTGAAGCCAGGCAGAAGAAAATCCTAGTGAGTGAAGCTAGGTGAAAGTCCTAGTGAGTGAAGCTAGGCAGTTGGAAGTCCTGGTGAGTGAAGCCAGGCACGGGGAAAATCCAGATGGATCAAGGCTGATCGGACATCTGGTGTTGGGAAGTCCAAGTAGGTCAAAAGATTGACTGGATGCTTGGCACTGGGAAATCCAGATGGATCAAGGTTGACCAGACATCTGGTGAAAGTCCAAGTAGGTCAAAGGATTGACTGGATGCTTGGCACTGGGAAATCCAGATGGGTCAAGGTTGACCAGACATCTTGTGAAAGTCCAAGTAGGTCAAAGGGATTGACCGGATACTTAGCATGATGAGGAAAAGTCCAAGTGGGTCAAAAGGATTGACCGGACACTTGGTGAGGGAGTCCTAGCAGGTCAAGGGTGACCGGATGCTAGGTATGATGAACCAACAGGTCATGGATTGACCGGATGTTGGTTTGGGGGCTTTGGGACTTGGTTTTGGGCAAAAACCAGCAGCTGGATCGATCAGCCGATCTATTGGCTGGAGCCCGATCGATCGGACGGTCGATTGGGGTGTCCCCGCGAGAAGCCTTCGTCCCAATCGATCAGTGGATCGATTGGGAGGAAGTCGCGAGCGCACAGAACGCCTCTGGATCGATCAGCTGATCGATCCAGAGGTTTCAATCGATTGTTCGATCGATTGGGAAGGTGCGTCTTGTCGCAGTAAGCCCTGGATCGATCAGCCGATCGATCCAGGCAAATTCCTAGAGCACAGAGGACTCTGGATCGATCCGTTGATCGATCCAAAGCCTCTCCGATCGATTGGGAGCAATCTAATCGATTAGGATTCGACCGTTAGCGTCGATTTAAGCCGCAGGTGTTCGTTTCCTTCGGCATCGCTTCTACTATTCACTCCCGATACTCTCCAGCACCTCCATAGCTCTCTCCAAGCTCCAGATCGCCAGTTCTTGAAGATTCTTGGAGGTTCTTCCAAGTCAAGAGGCGGATCAAAAGCAAGAAGAAGAAGTTAGGGTTAGGGTTTTTATTGTACATCTTGTAAGCTTTTGCTTATCCTGTATTTCCCTTTCTTCTTCTTGTATTGAGAGTGTTGTAGGGCTTCTCCGCCTTTGGTAGTTACCATAAAAGAGTGTTATTCATAGTGGAGGGTGCGTGAGTAGGTGTGGATCCTTGGACTAGTCACCTCTTATGAGGTGGATACCAAGTAAACCATCCTTGTTAGCGTTGTGTGAGTTTGTTTCGTGTATATTTCCGCTGCACATCTTTGAAGAAACAAGCAACGCCGACCACGAGCACGCGACGAGCTATTCACCCCCCCCCCCCCCCTAGCTACATTTTGGTCCCAACAAGTGGTATCAGAGCAAGGTCGCTCTTCACCGGAGTCATCGTCGGATGGGGCAAACAAAACAAGCAAAGCTAGAAGGTGAAGAAGTTGGAGCAAATTACCAAAGTTAAAGAATTCAAGAAGCTCAACTTCAAGATGCAATTCCAAGATGGACTTGGATTTGACACAAGGGTGGCTCCACCATATGCTTCAACAAGCTTCGATCTTTGGAAATCAAGGATCGAGAATTTCCTAATGGTGGAGATAGAGCAATGGTTTGCTCTTATGGAAGGTTTCGAAGCTCCAAAGAACTCCAAGGAAAAAGTCCTCAAGAAAAGCAAATGGAGCCCGGAGCAAGTCCAAAGGAGCGAGGCAAATGATAAAGTGACGAAGCTTTTGGTCAACTTATTGCCTAGCCATATTTTGGCTCAAATTGGAGAGTTCAAGGATGCCAAGGAGCTATGGAGCAAATTGGCATCAATTCATGAGATCCCCTCCATTGCACCAATCCAAGATGAATCTAAAGAGGGTGACTCATTGGAGCAAAATCAAGAGGAAGAGGAAAAGGACTCCGAAGTTGAGAGATGCTCAACTTCCGAAGAAGAGGAAGCCCAAGAAGTCTCATCCTCAAAGGAGTACAACCAAAAGAACAAGGAAGGAGCATATTCCTTGTTTAATGTGCAAGAGGATGAAGAAGAAGAAGAAGCCTCCACCTCTAGGATTGAGAGGGAGTGTAGATCATTGACCCTGGAGCAAGAAGAAGTCTCTACATCCGGGTCAAAAGAGGGAGAGGATGAAGAAGCTTCCACCTCCACAAGTCAAGCTAAATCAATGGGAGGAAAATCATTTGCGGATCAAGAGGAAGCCTCTACCTCCGGATCCAAAGGAGAAAGTGTCATCCCTACACAAGAAGGTATAAATAGTTCAATTAATAATAAAAATCATATTATATGTTTTGAGTGTAGGAAGAATGGGCACTACAAGAGCAAGTGTCCAAACTTGGCCAAGAAGAAGGTCCAAGTGGCACCCAAGGGCTAGGAGAAGTCGTAGGAGACCATCCCCACAACAAAGAAGAACAAGGAGCACATTGTGTTTCTTGTGCCAACAAAGAGGGCATTACCAAAGTCAATGCCCTAAGGGGAAGAAGGTGATCAAGGCTCAAGGAGGAAGCTCAATTCAAGGGGGAGCCTCCAAGGTAAAAAGGAATGTAACATTCATTGAGCCTATCCCCGTAAATAATGGTAAAAAAAATGATAATTCTAATTTATATCATTTCAATACTATTTACCATGAAAATAGGAGGCATGATAAAGTTAAGGAAAATCATGTAGCTCTCCATGCTAAAACCACCAATCCTAAGGTTATGAAGGTAGATAAAAATCTAGGCAAGAACACTAAGGATTTTAGCTACAAGCCTAGAAACAAAAGTGCTCATGGACTTAATGGAAAACCAAAAACTAAGGACTTAGTGATGGAAAATCAAGTCTTGAGGTCAAGACTTGACAAACTAGAAAAGACCCTAAAAAGGATGAAAAATATCCTTAAAGGGCAAAATGAGCAAAACCTAGGTCTAGGAGTACAACAAGGGTTATCCAATGGTCATAGAGGTTTGGGATACAAACCTAAGGCTAAGAAAGATGAAATCTCTTACCATAGGGTTCCATATAGCTATGGAACCAACCCTAGGTCTAAGGGTCAAGTCAAAAGTACAAGGGAGTTATCCCTAGGAGTATTTTTGCAACTAAAGTGACTAAGACTTCTAAGAAGTCTAACAAAGTCACCAAAAAGGTCACAAGGGAAGAAATTCCTAGGGTTGACCTAGAAAATGTGACCAAGGCTTCTAAGAAGCCAAACAAGGTCACTAGGAAGGTATCTAGGGAAGTTATCCCTAGTGAATACCTAGAGCATCCCAGGAGCACCAATAGGTTTGGGGTTCCTAGGAGCATCTTCTCTACCCCATAGATGCGTTAGAGAGTGTCAACTCTAAGAAGAAGGGTAGTTAACCCAACTTTGAAGAAATTGACACTCAAGGAGCATTTTCAAGGTTATTATTAACCTTTGAAAATGAAATGGATTTATCATTTACTCTTTGGAAGAGTAAAATGTACCAAATTTGAGAAGTATTGATTTTATTTTAAAATGGCACAATTTGGGAAAATCTAAGAAATACCAAGTTGGGATTTTGGTATTTTCTTAGTGTTACTCTTGTGAAAGAACGAAATATGCCAACATTTGAGGAATAAGATTAATTTCAATTGACATAAGTTAATCAAGAGAACTAGAAATGCCAATTTAGGGTTTGACATTTTCTTGGAGCGTTTAGAGGGCAATCTAGGTATTTTATTTATGCTAAACCTTGCCATGATTGTCTGCCTATGATATGTCATGACATCATACTTATTTATTTGTATCTTGCATTCATGACTTACTATGAAAATACAAAAATATCATGTCATGCATTCATACATCATGTAGTTATAAGAATCTTTCTTTTGAAAGCTATTTTATTTTGATGTATGTCATAACATATCATGCATTATTTTTAATTCCTTAAAATTAAGGACAAATGACATTTATCAACTTGTATCAACAAGTGGTCTTTGTAACAAGTGGTACAAATTCACTAACAAGTGGTACAAGTGTATCAACAAGTGACATCCTAGGTGAATGTTCAATATCTACAAAATGCCTAGATAGATATGCATGATCCCTAGATTAGGGCAAAACTAAACTTTTACATCTCACAAAGACCTATAGGATGACTTGTCTGTGTTTTGTGCACAATAGATACAAGTGAGATGTTCGGATGATGAACAAAACTCAACATGCTGATTTAGTGCATTTCCTTGAGTTTTAAGTTCATCAAAACACATAGTTATGTGTTTTCCCATCATTGGAAAAGCTAATGTACAAGTCATGTGCATTAAGCCCAAGGAACATGGTGGGATATTAGTTTTGAAAATGTTTTTAAATGCTTTTAGAAAGCCTTGGTGAAGGCTATCTTTTGATAGTAATCATCATTGAATAGTTAGACACAAACTTGAAGAAAACATTAAAGCTTTTGTAAGTTTTCGAGTTTGTGTCCATCTTTGGAAATATGATGTATTTTCATAGAAAACTATTTTTTCATGATAAAGTATACCCTAAATAATGTCTACACAAATTTTCACGATTTTTGGAATTTTGTAGAATTTTCTAGGAGTTTCTGAAGTTGACTGAAATGAAATTTCAGCAACTATCAGACCTCAATCGATCACCCGATCGATTGAAGGGTCTCAATCGATCACCCGATCGATTGAGAACAGGCTTCTCGTGAACAGAAGCTATCTGGATCGATCCACCGATCGATCCAGCCCTCCTGAATCGATCAGTGGATCGATTCAGAATGGTCCGATCTATTGGAACCCAACTCCAATCGATCCAAGATGCTGATTTTGGCTGGTAAAGCCGGATTTCAGCATTTTTGAAGCATGGTTAGTCTAGGTAACCATTCCAAACCCTTAAAAATACATTTGTATACATAAAAAGGGTGTTTTCATATTGAAAACAAGGATGGATTGGTTGAGGGAGACTAAATTAAAGTTTAGATTGAGGTTTGATTCAAATTTTGAACATTTGAACCTCTAAACTTCTAAATTTGGGGTTTCCTAAAGGCTTAGGGATTCCAAGTCATTGTTGGTGCAATGACAGAAGTTACCACCATGTCTTTAGGGGGAGGGACTCTTTAGAGACATGAAAACTATTTTTTTCATGAACCTTGGAAGGTGGTTAACCTTCTTTTCAGAACATGCTCAAGGTTGAGTGTTTGAACTTTAATGGGGAGTGGATATCCTCATTGTTCAAGTGGTTTAAGTTAAAAAAATGCTTGGAGATGGGCATTTGACTACATTTATGGGAGAATGTAGGGTTAAGGATAATGAAGGGTATGGGACTTTCATTATCATGTTGATCACAACGAGTGAAGTTGTGAACAACGATGAGCAACTCTTCAAAGGGAGAGTCTCAAAGGGGAGAATGTTCAACATGTGAATTTGTTGATGTGTGCCCAAAGATAGGACATTTGTTGATGTGTGTCAATAGGGGGAGAATGAAGGGTTTAAGTTAGGACTTCATTACCTAGAGGGAGTTTGCCCTCTTAGGAGGAGAATGAAGGGTTTAACTTATGTCTTCATTCCTTAGTGGCATGAAAGAGTTTGAGGCTATAGGATTAGCCTAACTTAAATGTGATATTGTCAAACATCAAAAAGGAGGAGATTGTTGGTGCAATATCCCACAGGTCAAGGCTGACCTGGTTGACCAAGCTTGAGTCTTGGTTTGGGTTTCGATGTTTGACAATGCAGTTGTGCATTTGGGGAGATTGTTTGGTGTAATTGCCCTTTGATCAAGATCTAATCAGGTTGGTTGAAGAAGAGTCAAGTAGGTCAAGGTTGATCGGATACTTGACTGGGAAGTCCTAACTGGGATGTTAGGCAGTAAGGAAAATCCTAGTGAGTGAAGGTAGGTGAAAGACCTAGTGAGTGAAGCCAGGCAGAAGAGAAGTCCTAGTAAGTGAAGCTAGGCAGAATGAAAGTCCTGGTGAGTGAAGCCAGGCAGAAGGAAAATCCTGGTGAGTGAAGCCAGGTGAAAGACCTAGTGAGTGAAGTTAGGCAGTGAGAAAATCCTAGTGAGTGAAGCTAGGTGAAAGTCCTGGTGAGTGAAGCCAGGCAGAGGAAAATCCTAGTGAGTGAAGCTAGGTGAAAGTCCTAGTGAGTGAAGCTAGGCAATTGGAAGTCCTGGTAAGTGAAGCCAGGCACGGGGAAAATCCAGATGGATCAAGGCTGATCGGACATCTGGTGTTGGGAAGTCCAAGTAGGTCAAAGGATTGACTGGATGCTTGGCACTGGAAAATCCAGATGGGTCAAGGTTGACCAGACATCTGGTGGAAGTCCAAGTAGGTCAAAGGATTGACTGGATTCTTGGCACTGGGAAATCCAGATGGGTCAAGGTTGACCAGACATCTGGTGAAAGTCCAAGTAGGTCAAAGGGATTGACCGGATACTTGGCATGATGAGGAAAAGTCCAAGTGGGTCAAAGGGATTGACCGGACACTTGGTGAGGGAGTCCTTGCAGGTCAAGGGTGACCGGATGCTAGGCATGATGAACCAACAGGTCATGAATTGACCGGATGTTTGTTTGGGGGCTTTGGGACTTGGTTTTTGGCAAAAACCAGCAGTTGGATCGATCAGCCGATCGATTGGCTGGAGCCCAATCGATCGGACGATCGATTGGGGTGTCCCCGCGAGAAGCCTTCGTCCCAATCGATCAGTGGATCGATTGGGAGGAAGTCGCGAGCGCACAGAACACCTCTGGATCGATCAGCTGATCGATCCAGAGGTTTCAATCGATCGTTCGATCGATTGGGAAGGTGCGTCTTGTCGCGGTAAGCCCTGGATCGATCAGCCGATCGATCCAGGCAAATTCCTAGAGCACAGAGGCGCTCTGGATCGATCTGTTGATCGATCCAAAGTCTCCCCGATCGATTGGGAGCAATCCAATCGATCGGGATTCGACCGTTAGCGTCGATTTAAACCGCAGGTGTTCGTTTCCTTCGGCATCGCTTCTACTGTTCACTCCCGATACTCTCCAGTACCTCCACAACTCTCTCCAAGCTCCAGATCGCCAGTTCTTGAAGATTCTTGGAGGCTCTTCCAAGTCAAGAGGCGGATCAAAAGCAAGAAGAAGAAGTTAGGGTTAGGATTTTTATTGTACATCTTGTAAGCTTTTGTTTATCCTGTATTTCCCTTTCTTCTTCTTGTATTGAGAGTGTTGTAGGGCTTCTCCGCCTTTGGTAGTTACCATAAATGAGTGTTATTCATAGTGGAGGGTGCGTGAGTAGGTGTGGATTCTTGGACTAGTCACCTATTGTGAGGTGGATACCAAGTAAACCATCCTTGTTAGCGTTGTGTGAGTTTGTTTCATGTATATTTCCGCTGCATATCTTTGAAGAAACAAGCAACGCCGATCACAAGCACGCGACGAGCTATTCACCCCTCCCTCTAGCTACATTTCGGTCCCAACAAACGAGAGTGAAGGGGAGGTGGTGCAAAGTGTGAGGGTGCCCCTGCCCCCCTATTTATAGGGGGCTCTGGGCGCCCGGACCGTTCCCGGGCGCCCGGGGTTGACTAGGGCGGGGCGCCCGGAGTCCTGTCCCGGCGCCCCGGAACGGAATACCAGGGGCGCCCGCCCCTGGTTTCTGACTTCATTTTTATTTTTAAGTAAAAAAAAAATTAGTTTAAAATAAAATTTTAAAGTTTTTTTTTTTAAATAAGTTTAATTTTAAAATAAATTTTAAGTTAAAAAAACATTAAGTTTAATTTTAAAACAAATTTTAAGTTTAAAAAAATTAAGTTTAATTTTAAAATAAATTTTAAGTTTTAAAAAAATTAAGTTTAATTTTAAAATACATTTTAATTTTAAAAAAATTAAGTTTAATTTTAAAATGAATTTTAATTTTAAAAAAATTAAGTTTAATTTTAAAATACATTTTAAGTTAAACAAAATTAAGTTTAATTTTAAAATAAATTTTTAGTTTTTAAAAAAATTAAGATTAATTTTAAAATACATTTTAAGTTAAAAAAAAAATTAAGTTTAATTTTAAAATAAACTTTAAGTTAAAAAAAATCAAGTTTAATTTTAAAATACATTTTAAGTTAAAAAAATTATGTTTAATTTTAAAATACATTTTAAGTTAAAAAAAAAATTAGGTTTAATTTTAAAACAAAATTTTAAGTTTTAAAAAAATTAAGTTTAAAACAAAATTTTAAGTTTAAAAAAAAATTAAGTTTAATTTTCAAATAAATTTTAAGTTTAAAAAAAATTAAGTTTAATTTTAAAATACATTTTAAGTTTTAAAAAAAATTAAGTTTAATTTTAAAATAATTTTAATTTTAAAAAAAAATTAAGTTTAATTTTAAAATACATTTTAAGTTTAAAAAAATTAAGTTTAATTTTAAAATAAATTTTAAGTTTTAAAAAAAATTATC
Source organism: Zingiber officinale (assembly GCF_018446385.1). Lineage (NCBI taxonomy): Eukaryota > Viridiplantae > Streptophyta > Magnoliopsida > Zingiberales > Zingiberaceae > Zingiber > Zingiber officinale. Next base: position 7,037,491 of record NC_055992.1, read on the forward strand.
TCTAATTTTAAAATACATTTTAAGTTAAAAAAAATTAATTCTAATTTTAAAATAAATTGTAAGTTTTAAAAAAATTAAGTTTAATTTTAAAATACATTTTAAGTTAAAAAAATAAGTTTAATTTTAAAATAAATTTTGAGTTAAAAAAAATTAAGTTTAATTTTAAAATAAATTTTAATTTAAAAAAAATTAAGTTTAATTTTAAAATACATTTTAAGATAAAAAAAATTAAGTTTAATTTTAAAATACATTTTAAGTTAAAAAAATAAGTTTAATTTAAAATAAATTTTAAGTTAAAAAAAATAAGTTTAATTTTAAAATAAATTTTAAGTTAAAAAAAATTAAGTTTAATTTTAAAATACATTTTAAGTTTAAAAAAATAAGTTTAATTTTAAAATAAATTTTAAATTAAAAAAATATTAAGTTTAATTTTAAAACAAAATTTTAAGTTTAAAAAAAATTAAGTTTAATTTTTAAAATAAAATTTTAAGTTTTTTTAATTTAAATTTAATTTAAATTTAAATTTAATTTAATATTTTAATTTAATTTTAATTTAATTTAATATTTTAATTTAATTTAATATTTTAATTTAATTTTAAGTTAATATTTTAATTTTAATTTTAATTTAATTTAATATTTTAATTAAATTTTAAGTTAATATTTAAATTTTATTTTAATTTAATATTTTAATTTGATATTTTAATTTTAATTTAATTTTAATTGAGTCCTTAGTCATCTTACCCGATCTACGTTTTCAATTAGGAAATCCTATAATTTTGTGAGATGAATTATTTTCAATTTTAGGGTTTGGTTTAACTCTGTGTTAGATTCAGGTTTGGCTTTGAGTCCAACAAATAGGCATTTTTTGAATAAACTTCTGGCTATGGTGAATCACTTGGACATCATTAGAGTAACCATACCTTCGAGGTTTTCCAAATAGGTCTATCTATTGGACTTAGTATAAAATCTTGGTCTAACTGGTTATGATTCATAAAGGGTAGCTTCGGTCAGTTCTACTTAACCAAATGCACCAGGTCGAAGCCATATCTTCCTAGACATGCATAGACTAAGCTTCCCTGACGTACTATCATCCAAAACTTCACCGGTACCATTTTTCAAGTTAAACTTGAACCCCTCTCTAACTAGTCCTAAGTACCCTGCCGGGTAGATTAGTTTGGATTACCCTGTCGAGTAGGTTAGTTTTGGATGTGTCAGCTATTCTGGAGCCTCCCCCTGAATTATTGGCGTTTAATTTAATTTTTCGTTCTTGGTTTATGTCTATTTCTTTTATAGTTATAATTTACTTGATGATAGTCTAAGTTTTGGTGAGTTTTAAAATATTCATATTTTGAATTTTTTTTGTCTAGGTTTGTATTCTGGTTTTTGATTTGATGTATTTGACTTTACATAATATATTGTCTTTGGGTACGTAGTATTGGTTAAGTCCTACTTGCGTGGTTAAACACGCTTTCAGAACCCAAGCTTTAATTATTGATCTGTGTTGGGTTATTAATGATTTAAATGTTTTACTTGAGCTTGACTTATAGCCAAGTCCGATTTTGTTGTAAATTGCTTTTTAGTTATTTAAGATTGGATCAAGTTCTTAGATCTTATTGTAAATTTTTCTAACATATCTTTTAATTTGTTAATTTCTAATTTTAGTGATAAATTCTCCTCCTCAAGTGTTATATCTTGAGTTGGATTATTTTTTGTAATTTGTTCCTTGAGGTTTTGATTCTCCTTTTCATTTTCTGATTTAACTAATTTACTATTTAAACAAGAAATAATTTTTAAAAACTTTCTATTTAAATTTAGGTATACCTCTTTGGGATCTTCGGAAACGAGTACGGACTCATGGCTTGATTCGGGTTCGGACCCCTCTTCTGATTTGTCCTCCGACTCTGTTTCACGGGCCATTAGTGCGAGGTAACTCTAGTTCTTCTTATCTTCGTCCTCCGATTCTTCCGAAGACGAGTCGTCCCACGTTGCTTTGAGGACCTTCTTTTTAGTCGGCTTCATTTTTTCGTTCTTCAATCTCAGACACTCGTTCTTGTAGTATCCCTTCTTGTTGCATCCGAAGCACGTCACATTTCTTGGTTCAGTTGGAGAACTGATCTTCTGCAGGTCCTTCTTGCTGAAGCTCTTCTTCCTCCTGGTGAACATTTTCCTTACCAGGTTCACCAGGTACTCTTCGTCTTTAGACTCCTGGTCAGATTCATCTTTGGGTTCAGGCTTGTTCTTTGTTCTTTCCTTGGAGGAACCTGCAAGCAGAGCAATACCTTTCTCGGATCCAGTGTTAGTCTGCTCATGTAACTCTAATTCACAAAATAGTTCGTCAAGTTTTAATTTAGACAGATTTTTTGAAATTTTGTAGGCATCCACGATGGATGCCCACAGAGAGTTATGTGGAAAAGCGTTTAACACGTACCTTATTAGATCTCTATTTTCCATCTGGTGGCCTATCGCGTGGAGTCCATTGAGGATGTCCTTGATCCTCGCGTGAAGCTGGCTTACCGTTTCTCCTTCCCATATTTTTATGTTAAATATTCTATTTAATAACAAGTCACGCTTCGTTACCTTAGCGTCGCTGGTTCCTTCGTGCAACTCGATCAAATTGTCCCATAGTTTTTTCACGTTCTGGTGTAGTCCTACCTAGTTCAGCTCTTCCCTCGTTAGTCTGCATTGTAGCGTGTTGATTGCCTTGTTCTCCGTCGATGCTTTCTTCTTTATGTTCGAAGTCCATTGTTCCGGATCTATTGGATTTCCAGAGTTGTCGACTGGTGTTTTGTAGGTTTTTGTGATGTTGAGCCATTGGTCGAAGTCCGTCTTCAGGTAGACTTCCATCCTTTTCTTCCAGTACGGAAAATCATCCCCATTGAATAGGGGAGGATGTAGCGTGCTGAAGCCTTCTATCTGAGACAAGATGACCCTGCACACAATAAAGCAACGACAAACAAAATCCCAAGACTTGGTCTTGGATTAGTAGTGTGGGAAGAATTAAGAATAAAAAAGACTAAATTGGTGTTACACCAATTTAGATTTAATTGCAACGAAAAATACTTCCAAAAAGGTAATAATACCAGTTTAGAATGATGTGAAAAAATTGAAAGTCGAAAACGAGTAAAAGGAAAGTTTCACCCCCTTGTCTGATTGGTGGTTGCACAAATCAGAGTGGTACCTGCTCTGATACCACTTGTTGGATCGTGAGTTTCGATAGGGGGGTGAATATCAATAAAAAAAATTTCGAGTATGAGTACGCAGCGGAAAACAAAAAGAGAGAGCACGACTAACAAAGTCGATTTACTTGGTTCGGAGCTTTTGTCGACTCCTACTCCAAGGCCCGCATACAAGGGTGCTTTCGTTGGGCAATCCACTAACAATTCGAATATTGATTACAAAGATTAAGTACAAAAATACTAGAAATAAAATGCCGACAATTATGAAAATAAGACAGAGAAAGAAAGAACTTTGTCAGAGAACTTTCGCAGCGTCGCAGGAGCACAAAAGAGTGGATTCTGAGTTGATTCTGAAGCTTCAGCCTTGACCCTCCTTATATAGGAGGTTCAGGGCGCCTGGAACCTTCAGGGTGCCTCAACCATGATGTAGCCAAGCCAACCAGTGAACTCCACGTGGCACAGCGACGTTGGGGATAAGTTTTCACCTCCGGGCACCCGGGTACCTCCCGGGCACCCGGACCTTGATTTCCAGCAGCTTCCTTCCTGCAAGAAAACGTTAGTCTGAGGTGCACTTATATCTCCTGCAAAATAGATTATTAGCACAGTTATAATGAACAGAAATAGTGTTAATTAGATTTCGTCTCTCCGAGACCGGAATCTAGTTAAGATCTCGACTTAGAGTTCCGAAATGATTCTAAGTCGGATCGACGCCTAAGTTCCCTTCCCGGGAACGCGTCCTCATAGTCACTCCCCTCCAGTGACTTACCTTTACTTACCTGTCAGACGTCAGGTCAGCCCTTCGACCCGTCTGGACTTCGTGCCAACTATCCGGTCAGCCCGTCGACCTAGCTGGACTTCGTGTCAAACGTACGGTCAGCCCGTCGACCCATTTGACTTCATGCCAGCTATCTGGTCGGCCCGTCGACCTAGCTGGGCTTCGTGCCAGACATCAGGTTAGCCCGTCGACCTGTCTGGACTTCTCCTGCACACTTGGTCAGAGTGTTAGATCAACAGCAAAACTAACTTAACATATTTTGTCATTCATCAAAACCTGGGTTAGACCATTAGTGCTAACCGCACCAACAGTGCCAACCCTAGTCATGATGTCAGGGGAGAGGTCTTCAAGGTGTCAGTGACGAGAAGTTGGTGATCGACAGTTGGATTGAAAGAGTTGGGATAGAGGTGTTCCATGGGAGGTCGATGCTGTAAGTACTCTGGGTTAGTTTTGATATGGTCAACAGAGTTAAGTTAGGTCCTATTAGATTTAATCTTTGTGTCTAAGTGTGCAAGAGCTTAAGAACACAAGAAGTTGAGCGGAAGACGCAGCGAATGAGAAGGATGGCACGAGAAGCAAGTTGATGGGCTCGATGTACCCTAGGGATGAGAAGCTGCGGAAGACTACACTGATGGAGCGAGAAGGATGCGCAGTGCTTCCGAGGGACCTAAAGTCTGAGTGGAAATCTGCTCGAGGAGAAGGCCAAAATTGGATTCTGGTGAGCTCAACTCTGTATGTCCGAAAAATCACTCAAGTGACCGAAGAAAAAGTCAAACAAATCAGTATGAAGCTGACTCGTCTGGGCGCCTAGACCAAGTCCAGACGCTTGGATGTCCAAGCACTCAGACCCCCTTGCCACCAGCCTGGTGCCCTTTCAGGCTATTGCAGCGTGGATCAAATGTAGGTTCACATTAGCAACAGTGTGGGCACTCGGACCAATCCAGGCATCCAAAGGGGATAAAATTTTATCCGCACATTGTTACGTAGTCGTTGCGTAGGAGATAAGTTGCACCGTTGGAGACGCCCAGAGATGTCATGTCAGCCAACGAATGTATTTGACTAGCAGACTATAAATAAAGCCTTGATTCACTTCATTTTACAACAACTGAACAACAACTTCTATATTAACTTTGCTAGTCTCTCTGAGCTGTCAACGTGTATAAAAGACTTATCCGCCTTCAACGAAAGAGCTTTTAATGATTTTTTCAACGCTTTAGATTAACAACCGCCTAAGTTATAACCATGTAAACTCTGGCCTTTTTACTTATTCTCTTTAAGTTGTTTTCTTTAATAATAATTGCTTATATTTGCTTAATCTAATTGTGCATCTTTGCTAAGCAAAAGTAAGAGATTTTTTCTAACTTACTTGAAGGGCTTTTCACCTCCCTTCCTCTCTAGCTGACCTACCAGGACCTACAATTGATATTAGAGTCCAATCGCCTCAGATGGACTAATCGCTAACTGAAGTAACGAGACAATGGCTGGACCAAGTATCTACCCGCCTAAGTTCGAGGGAGAGTTCACAATGTGAAAAGAGTTAATGGAGGTTTTTTTAAAAAATCAATTTCAAAATTTTATTAATAATCAAATATAATTTTGTAGCTCCCAAAGATTAATAAGGAGAAGAAAAAGAAGAATATCTGTGGATCAAGAAGGAACTATTTGACTTCATAGCAAACGGACGAGAGGAATTCCACCTCATGAGTGTGCTACCACCGCATGAATGCACCAAAATTGACACCTACGGATCAGCAAAAGAACTATGGAAGAAATTCTTGGAGTTGCACAAAGGGACTTCTGAAGACAAGCTCGCGAAACGGGACTTGCTCCGAAATCAACTGATGAACCTTCGGCTGAAAGAAAGAGAGTCAGTCACTCAACTGCACGCCAAATTAAAGAAACTTATCACCAAACTCACATATCTCAGAGAAAAAGGTAACAAACCGAGATTCATTAAGGTATGGACTAAACGCTTTTCTAAGAACACCTGAGTGGGCATTCATAATTGACTCATATTATATCTCTAATGTTCTAGAGGTAAGTTCGTTAGAAAGTTTATTTTCTATTTTAGAACTTCATGAATCTAGATGTGTAAAACTAAGGAAGAAGTCAAATCAGAACATTGTCTTAAAAGTAAAAATAGATGAACTAGACTACGAAGCTTCTATCGACGAAGATGAAGCCTCCCTCATGGTAAGAAACTTTAGTAAATTTCTTAAAACTAATAAATTTCACAAGTCGCAAGCAAAGAAACACCCTCGAAGCAAAAGGAAGGTTTGATGGTATAACTGTCAGGAAGAAGGGCACATCAAGGATGACTGTCATAAACTAAAGAAGGAGAAAGAAAAAGAAAAGGGCCAAGACGAACGAAGGAAGGAAACTTAAAAGCTATATGGAATGAATCGTTGTCTTCTGAATCTGAGATCGAGACCTATCCTGGACTGGCACTAATAGCGAACTATCAGAGGGATTAAAAACATACATCAGAAATGAGCATCGACGAAGGGGGAGCATCAACGGACGGAAGTAGTGATGAAAGAATGTAAGATCATGAGGTAAGTGAGATACATTCCCTATCTCCTGAACAATCATATAAATTTATTAAAATACTTTCTAGAAATATGTGTAAATTAGAAAAAGAAAATATAAAGTTAAAATTAACCTTAGCAAATTCATGTCAACTAAAAGATTTTGATAAATTAAAATTTAAAAATGAAAAATTGAAAGAACAAATAGAATCTTTGAAAAATGACTATGCATGCTTAAAATCAAATGCTTTACAAAAGTCAAATTTTAGTAATTATGACGGGCTCAATTGGTATATCAAGAACCAAAGGAGCAAATTATAAAATTCCCTATAAATTATATTCCACCAAAGCTTCTATTAAATCTAGTAGGTAGGAACCTATATTAAGTTCTAAAATCATGTCTAGATTAAATCCTCCATTTAATTGATTTACTAGGATAGAAATTGCTTTACTTAGAAAAATATATTTCATACAAAATGTTCTTTATAATTTGTATTTAAAATTTTTATAATGATAGAACAACAGAGATTATTTGTTAGATTAATTTTTTCAAAATTTTCTAATTAATAATGAATTATCTATGAATTAATTACCAAAAAATTAATTTTTAATATTAAAAAATCTCAAAAATAAAATTTTGAAAATTTTAATTTTTTTTACAGATGTTTATTCGGTTTCCATACTTAGAAAAATTAGCAAGAATTTTCTAGATCAAAATCTATTTTTAATATTTATTTTTCTAAAAATATGATTCTATAATGAAACGATTTATTACTCCTAAAAAAAAAAAAATCATAAAAGCTTTTTATTGATCTACTGATGATTCTGTATGACTTTGATAAAATTTTTTAGGATTTTTTGAAATAGAAAAATTATTTTTAAATTATTTTTGTCAAAATAGAAAATTAATTAGTAAAATTAGAATATTTTTAAAAATTATGTTTGAAAAATGTTATATTATTGTTCATTATAACAATCCCTTAGAAAACTTTTCAATGTTTTTTCAAATATTTTTTGTATTTTTTCTAATTTTTTTATATGATCAAAGGGAGAGAGATAAGATTAAGTTAAGGGGATGTAGGAAAATTATAAATTTATTCTTGTGTTTACTTACAAGTTTTCTATTATAATTGTAATTTTCATTTAATTAGTCAAATAATTTTATGTTGGTTTAAACCTTAACTTAACTTGAGCTGATGCAGATCAAAAAGAGAGAAATTGTAAGTACCCCAGATTAGTTTTGATGTGGTCAATCGGATTAAGTTAGGTTTTATTGGATTTAATCCTTGTGTCTAAGTGTGCAGGAGCTTAGGAACACAAGCAGTCAAGTGGAAGATGCAGCGGACAAGAAGGACGACACGGGAGAAGATGCAGAAGAATACACTGATGGAATGAGAAGGACGAGCGTGACGCTTCCGAGGGACTAGAAGCCGGAGTGAAAATCTACTCGAGGAGAAGGTCGAAGTTAGGTTCGAGTGAGCTCAACTCTAATGGCCAGAAAATCACCCAAGCAACCAGAGAAGAAGCCGAACAAGTCAGTACGAAGCTGACTCATTCGGGCACCTGGACCTAGTCCAAGCGCCCGGACCACCTTGGCACCAGCCAGGCGTCCTTTCAAGCCGTTGTAGCATGGATCAAATTTAGGTACATGTCAACAACGGTCCGGGCATCCGGACCAGTCTAGGCGCCCAGAAGGGGATAAAATTTTATCCCTACACCGTTGCGTAGCCATTGCATAGGAGATAAGTTGCATTACTGGAGGTGCCCGGAGCTATTCTAGACGCCTGGAGATGTTACGTCAGCCAATGGACGTATTTGACCAACAAGCTATAAATAAAGTCCTAGTTCACTTCATTTTACTACAAGTAAACAACTTCTATATTAACTTTCCTAGTCTTTTCTAAGTTATCAACGTGTGTAAAAGGCTAGTTCTTTGTCTTCAACGAATTAGCTTTTAATGAATTTTTCAACGCATTGGATTAACAACCACGTAGGTTGTAACCAAGTAAACTCTGACTTTTTTACCTATTCTTTTTGTAACAATCCAAATTTTCTCATTTCGAGTCCTAATAGTAATTAAAAATATTTAAAAATGTTTTAGAAATATTCTAGAGATTTTTAGAGTATTTTTATGTAATTTTCGGAGTTCGTTTGGTATTTTTATCAAAAGGAAGAAGTTGCAAAAATAAAGAGGTTGAGCCGAGGTTCGAACCGGAGACCTCCGGTTAAGCAAAGCCTTAAGTTGTCTCGGCTGACCAGGAACCCAGCAGGGCCGTGCTGATCAAAGAAAGGGCAAAAATATTTTAAGCAGTAATAGTTATCAGTAATACCCAATTATAAAGGGAGATAAAGAGAGAACTTAGGGATTTATTTTGTCGTAACCTAAATCCTTGCCTTTCCTCTCTCTCGCGCGCGCCATCTCTGCTCGGGCGAAAACGAAGCCAGGGGGTTAGGGCATCGCCTCCGGCGGCCGATCAAGGATATCGATCCGAGGGTTTCTTTACATCCTCAAGATCCTCTCGTCGAGGAGAGCCCGTGGGCACGAAGAAGAGCCGAAATCTCAAGCTTCTCCGAAACCCTAGAAGCTTCTTCTCTCGGTTTTGAATCCAAGAATCGATGTAAGTGCTTCCTCACCTGCAGTAGAGTAGTTTCGGATTCATGTTAGCTTCTTGTTTTTGATTTCGAAGCATGTTTTTTTTAAGAAGGTTTGTTTTTTTAAGTTGTTGTCGTGAATCTCAAAGAAAGGATATGAATTGTATAGATTAAGCATGTGGTTTAGACTTATTCAGCCCTTATAATTAGCGTTACAGACTTTGGTAAAGGTTTTCCCTTTGTTACCATAATTGGCATGTTCGGTTTATATAGAGTCTTGCAAGTTTCGGGTGTTGTTGCTAGGCAATGAACATAGAATGGGTTAGATTAATTTGGAGCATGTAATTTAGTTTCGTTATTGCTGCTGGGATTAATGGGCGTGAACATAGAAAGGATATGTTCGGTCCTTAATGTTGTTACCTTAATGGTTTGGATTAATGGTTTGGATTCTGTTACCTTAATGCTTGTTTCCTTACTGTTTGGTTTTGAAAGCATTCGGTTAAATCCCTTAGTAGTGTAATCAGACCTGCAGTCTTGATCTCTATTGCTCTATACAAGAATAAGCTTTGAATAAGTTTTATACAGGTTTCAAGCTTCAACAGATTCTAGTTTTGAATGGTTATGTGTAGCCTTCGGTTTCTTTATTTCCTTGTCGTGGCATTGAACATGAAGAAGGATTATTGTTTTTAGTTTTTTTTTTTTGTACGAGACAGTTCTATGTTTTTAGGTTGCTTGTGACCTTGAACAGATTTAGTTTTAGTGCAGTTTTATTAAGCATTCCCGTGTAATTTTGTTAAGCATTTCAGTTCAGTTTTGTATGGGACATCCTTTTATTAGTAGTATTAACAAGTATAAGTATTTTACTTGAGAAGGTTAGTACCCGACTTTCGAGGTTGTCGTTAAACAAATCCAGGTGACCGTTTCCGAGGTCTCAACCCTGGTAAGACCAAGGTCTTTACCCTCATAGGACTGGTGGCTCGCTACCTTAGTTTCTATTAGGGAGCGCGCACTGGTACTAAGCCTAGGCGCAAAAGATTATTATTTTCAAGTATAAAAGTATAAGATTTTAAACAAGTGAAATAAGTTTCACATAAGTTTAAAATTCAGCAAGTTTAGTTTTCTTTTATGCTAGCATATTATTTAGAATTTTCTTGCTGTTATTTGCTATTAGATGAGCAACTCTACATGTTTAGCATTTCAGTATATTCACATGCATATTCGAGTTTTGTGAGTTAGATAGCGCTTACTAAGCAATTTTGCTTATAGTTGCATTTCCTCTTAATGCAGATAAAGGAAAGGAAAAGCTAAAGCGAAGGAAGACGACAAGGGGGTGCGGATGGATGTGTAATGTTTGAACTATGGAAGCCTTGGGATTTAGTTTAATAATTCATTAAGACTTTGTATTCAGAATATTAGAACCATTCTTTCATGTTGTTAGATTTGCATTGGATATTTTATGTTTAGAACTCTTTCTTTTAATTGCTATGCACATTGGTTTATTATCTGAGTTGTATCATTGTTGCATGCTTGTGTAGATTTATATATATATAGTTTCTAGCATGTTCAGATTGATGTATAATTTTAGTTGTGAACGTATGCTTGAGTAGTATGTTTTCCACTATTACATATTGTATGCTTTGAGTTTTGAGAGTTTTAAGCATAGATAATTTCATGTGAACAACTTTAGTTAAGATAAGTTAATAGTCCAATAGCGCTCCACTCTCACAGACTAGTAGGGAGGAGGGTGGGGTCGTTACACTTTTTAAGTTGTTTTCTTTAATATTAATTACTTATATTTGCTTAATCTAATTGTGCATCCTTACTAAGCAAAAGCAAGAAATTTTTTCTAACTTACTTGAAGGACTATTCCCCCCCCCCCCCCCCCCCTCAAATTGACCTACTGAGACCTAAAGGTGAGAGTGAGATGGGCGAGGCCGGTGCGATAAATTATATTAGGGATTATACAAATTAATCGACTGCCCCTGCCTAGGCATCGCCTGGGCTACCGATTAATGCGGCGACACCTCTAGGCGTTGCCTTTGCAAAAGGCAAGGTGGTGAGCGGCCACCACCCCTAGGCGCCGCCTAGGCGACACCTTTTAGAACACTAGATCAAGTTGATCAGACATTAAGCAAAAAAAGAAGTTCAAATAGATCAATTATACCAGATGTTTGGTAGGCAAGTAAGGTAAGTCTTGGGGAGACCTTTCATTCTTGAAAGCAGTAAGGACGTATCCCAATTGGGACAACCTTAGATATTGATCTGATTGAAGAAAGCAACGGAGATTTCTAAGTCGAGATCAGACAATCCTAATTGTCAGACTCATTCATGTATAATTATATATTTATTTACTATGTTTTGTAGGGTTATTATTGGTATTCTTGTCGTGTTAACTTTATTTTGCATAAAACAAAGTTTGAGTTGATCGAAGGGTTTGGTCCCGAACAAGATGGTTCGATCGACTAATCTAGGCAGATAAGCATAGACAAATTGTGATCAAGTTCAAAAAGAAAATAAAAGTTCAATCGACTGATCAGGAGGATCAATTGATCAAACAAATATTGAAAGTGCATAATGGATATGATTGGATCGAATAGTAAAGGAAACCCCTAGAGCCCAGTGGCCTGAATAAGATTTAGTCAATCGAAAATGTGGATTTCACAAGATTGATCAGATCAGAACAAATAAGGAAAGAAGAGGGATCAATCGCCTGATAGTAGGTTTAGTCAACTGAAAAAGTTTTATGGACTTATCAGTTTCCAATCAACTGGACCAAGCCTATAAAAGAAACCTCGAGATCCGAGGCTCAATACATCATCTCAATCCAATTCTTTCAACGTTTTCTCCGTAGTTGTTATTCGTGCAAATACTGTTACTTCTCTGATAGGCTCTCCGACAACTTATTATGAATCTCTATCTTTGAAGTTGTCAGTAAACTTTATTTACTTGCATTTACTTTTAAATGGATAGTAAACCTTCTTTTAATTTGAAGAGGAGAATATTTATTGGTTTGCCCATTCGAAAATAGTCTAAGGGATCATAGACCTTAAAGTAAATAAACTATGAACTAAGTAACTGACAGTATATGTGTTTTATATTTTCCACTACATCTTTGCTTTTGTTTTGTTATCAAAGAAAAGAAATATTTTAAACGATTAATATTCATTCTCCTTTATCGCACTTTCCGAATTCCGATCCTATACTCATTGTTTATTTTGTTCGTTGAAATATTACTTTCACCATATTATCACTCTGAGAATCATAATTAAAAAACAATTATAGAAACTAATTACTAGTTTCTAGTTTCTACATCTCATAGAAGCTGTGAAAATAGAACATCCATATGATGATTTAGGAAACGATGACGTTTATTTTTGCCTAATATAGTTTACTTTTATTATAGAAAATTTCTACTCCTTTCCTTTTACAAAGAAATGGTTATTTGATAAATAAATATGCATTTAATGGAAGAATTAACTGGACAACAGAATTTAATTACTCTTTCTATCTGTTGACAATATTACATGTAAAAAAACTATGGATCTTAAAAGTTGACTTCAGAAAATGGTAAACCCTACTGTGGACTCAAGATTGTCAAAAGTAACATTATTTATTTATTTATTTATAATACAAAAGTAAGTTGCTTTGGACAGAAAAAAGAAGAATTAATATATACAAAATGGCAGAAGTTAGCGAGGCCGAGAAGACTTTTGGACTGACTTCCAAATCATGTCTTGGCAGTGAAGACTGAAGAGCACTGCACTGGAATTGGAAGACATCCTCTACTAGTTCAATAGATATTAATCAAGGACAATTACAGTGAAGAGTCTTTAATGATCCTTACAAGTGACCAGCTGCTGAATTATAACTGCACCCAAAAAAAAAACCTGTGATCTCCAATTTCTTTCGATTCCGCAGGAAGTTTTAAGGACTATTGGTGCATTGATGGAGGAGGCAGTGGATAAGCAACAGGCATGACATATGGAGCATGGCCATGAGGAAGCATAATTGGGGTGCCAACTGCTGAGATCATATGGCCGGCGGCGACTGGATGGCCGACCGGTGGCCCGTACACTGGCATCCCTTGCATATTGGTTTTGTGAAGGATGCTTCATAGATGGCCCAATAGCTGAGGTACTTGTGTTGGCCTGGCCAGTAATAGGGCCCTGCTGAGAGGAGGCGTCGGTGCCATTCACACTCGTGATGTCGTGGATACTCGATCGCCGGCGATCTCTGTTCATGGAGTTCAGTCGAATGAAGTACTTTTGAGCATGGCTGGCAACTTGTGTTGGTGTCCTTGAGATGGCAAAGTTCCTCGATATGCTTCTCCAGTCACCCTTCCCAAACTTGTCAAGACCAAGCAGGAAAAGCCTACAAGAAGTAGTAAAAATTAGTTGTGCTTCAATTTAGGCTGCAGCTACTACATATTGAAGTAGAGTAGTTCTTTATATTGAGTGTGCATAAGCTGTGCTTTAAATTTACTAGATAGGAAAGCAATTTAGGGAATAACAATAAAGGAAGTGTATGCTGGGTCGATTTAAGCAATGCCCTTTGTGGTGCTTTTTTGCTTGGAATATGTAAGAACTTTTTGGTTTACAAACCTAAATTTTGCTTGTTCAAAGTCCTAATCTGGTCTTTGGTGGGCAATTAGGTACTTTAAAGGAGCTGAATTGGGTTGCTTAACCGAATTACTGCATTCATACATTGATTTTTTTTCTTTATAGTCTTGTCAATTTGAGCAAAAGTTGATCAAAATCCCTTCGAACACAGCAAACTAGTAGCTTTGATGCAAATTAAACAAGAATAAATGATAAAATAGCAATTGGACAAAGCAAGAAACCTGTGCTCTTCTTCAGTCCATGGCGTTCCCTTCCGCCGCTCTTGGTCCGCCTTGGAACAATTCTTGCCCTGCCCTCCAATGTCAAACCTCCCCTTTTTCCTATCTGCCAAACCCGGGTGGCTATTAGGATCTTGTTGTTGGTTATGGTGGTGGTGCTGCTGCTTCTTCTTGGAGGAAGATGGTAACGTCGAAGAAGGCGGCGACTCCTCCCCGCCGTAGCGTAAGACGGGGACCCTTCCCGCCTCGATGGCCTCCACGTCCTCCACCAGCACCTCGTAGTGCTGCCTCACCTTCGCCGCAGTCTTCTCGGGGACTCTATCCACGATCAGATCCCACCATCTTCCTCCGTGTTCATCGCCCTCCACCCCCTCCTCCTTCGGCGGCACGGGCACCGTCGCGAGCGCATCCTCGAAAGCCTTGTTGTCCTCCGTGCTCCATCCCCCCGCGCCACCCCCGGCCTCCCCTGCCGCTCCGACCATCGGGTGGCGGTGCGCGCGATAAGGGAGGGGGGAGGAGGCAATGGACGAACGCGAACCAGGCGGTGACGCTAAACGATTAGATCAATTGGTGACCGGATCGACTGATCCGCTCACCGACGGTGGCTGGAAATAGAATTAACAGGCAAACCACCAAAGCTCATCCCAACCCATTTAATAATACGGTCAAAATTACAAATTCACCCTCCAATTTCTTCTCTATTACATATCGTTCATAATCATTTATTCCAAAATTTTACAAAAAAACACCCACTTATTCAACCATATAAATTTTGAAAAAATTCTCTCAAGATGGACTAGTGACTAGTGCATAGAGTGTTACCATAATAAGAATTAAGAGTCAAATCCTGGCTACTAGTCAGGTTCATGTCCTCCCCTATATACTAGTCATTGTCCGTACTAATAGTCCTGTGATTTACCTTCTCCGTGTTAACTTAGGGACAGATTGACAGAGACATTAGGACGAGTAAATTACTTTTTATCATAATATAAATTTCAAAAAAGATTAATTTGACTATTAAATGTTAATCTTATCCTCTTTACCATTCGTGTTCACATCCACCAACATTAGCATGACGCCCGTGAAGACTCGAAAGTGATGCAATTTCACAGTCAAATATTGTGTAAAAATATTTATTTATTTATTTGTAAAATTGTGCCAAGATTGATAATTTGCAATAAAAGGAGGAGAAATGTGCAAAAAGGCTGAAGAGGAGAGGTGCGATCTGATTGGTTGAATCAAAGATTTGGGTAAAAGGACACGAGAATTAATGCGTGACGTGATGGATTCTCCATTTCTCGTTATTGAAGGATGGAAAACATCATCCATCAGGTCATTGTCTGATTGGTCGGATGGTCCCTCTCTAGATTTTGTCGTCGTATGCCCTCCAAGTGTCAAATGACGTTATCTGGAATCTTCTGAGATTGATAGCGGCAACTGGCAAGGACCATCTGAACTTTGATAGGGAAGGTTTACTTTGACGTGACTGCTGTTCACTCTAAATATGGAGGAAAAAAAAAAAGGAGAAATATTAATATAAGAATATTTATTTATACAAAATTGTCAATCATCAACGTCTGCAGTGGGTCTCTTTGTTCAGAAATTGTTTTAAAAATATAATTAAAAAAAATATTGTGCAATAAGATGCCCAAAATGCAATATGCCTTGTGGAATCATAGCAAATGATTCGAATTATTCTTTAACAGCATCTCAGTCTCCTTTCGCTGATGATTGGTACAATTAGAGGCAAGATAGACAATTGCCCACCTGAGGAGAACAAAGTGGTAAATGAAATCAATTTAATGAACAAATTGTTTAAATTGTAAGATAATTCTTGCAGAATAACAAAGAAATGCAGAAGAGTAATATATAATTCCCTTGTCGGTTAGAGGAGATAAATTATCCTGTATAATAAAACAATGAATATATTTCTTAAATTATCAGGCTTTCAAACAATTATATATTTAAATAAATAATAATAGAATTAAAAAGAAGTACAAGATAAATAATTTATTTAATTGACAATCAGAGGATTACTACTCCAAAGAAGATAAATTCACTGTGAAGATCTCTTTATCGAATAAAATGTCAGAGATGGAAAAGTCTCGTACACGAAAATAAAATTTGGATGTGAAAAACATAAAGAGATTTGAAGTACAGATTGTGTTGTTCGAAATAGAGAAAATCATAACTTTATTTATAATCCATTGGTCGAAATTGACCGTTTGTTGACGAAACATGATCCGAGTGCTCAGACCCTCTCCAAGCGCCCCCAACGTGACAAATCTCATCTTTTCGCAAACGACTACGTAACAGATAAGGGATAAAATTTTATCCACTTCCAGGCGCCTAAACGCGCCATGGGCACTCGAACCATTGCCTAGGTGGACCCAGCGAAGGCACGAATCACCCTACACTAAAGTGGTATGGGCGCTCAGAGCAGCTTCGGGCGCTAGGACTCTAGTAAACTCATAGTTGACATTTTGTCCGGGTATTCCGCTTTAGCTTCGCTTGTTAGGATGATCTCGGCCATCCGGAATACAGCTCATCCAAATCCATTTTCCGATCTCTTCGAGCAAACTTCACTCCGGCTTCTCGTCCCTCTGAAAACGCCGCGCTCTTCCTTCTCATCCGCCATCATACACTTCTGCAGCACCTCGTCCCTCGAACGCACCGAGCCCATCGACTCTCTCTCGTGTCATCATTTTCGATAGCTGCGTCTTTCTATCAACTTCTTATACTCCTGAGTTACACTTAGACACAAGGATCAAACCATAACAGAATCTAACTTGACTTGGTTAATCACATCAAAACTACTTGGGGTACTTACAATCTCTCCATTTTTTATGTGAGCAACCTAAGTTAAGTAAAAAAAAAAAATTAAATAACAATAAAATAGTAAGTACATAATTTACAATTAATATCATGTAATGCAAAATCAATATGCATGTAATGTAAAAAAAAAAAAAGAAATGTTCCCTTCCCTAGACATAATCTATAATTCTCGCCTTTGATTACATTAAAAATAGGATAAATTTTTGAAGAGAATTGTAAAATAAATCTAAAATAATCACTTAGGGAAAAAATAACTAACATTTAAAAAAGTAACGAAGTTTAAATTTTAAACTTTTATGATTTTTAAAGCAGTTTTGGAACAATAATTTTAAAATTATTTTTAATTTCTAAAATTTATAAATAAAATTATACCAATTAAATAGATATATCCAAATTAGGAATAAAATTTTGATTAAAAAATAAAAAAATTAAGCCGTAATAAATTATTTTCTACAGCAAGAAGTAGTTTCTTTAAAAATACTTAAAAATATTTTCTAAGATAAAAAAATCTTAAAATTTTTTTTACAATGTAATGGAGAAAGAGTTTTGGTAAAAAAATAATTTTTGAAAAATTTAATCTTTAAGAATTTTTAATATTAAAAATTAATATTTAGATAAATAATTCATAGAAAATTTAATAAGGGTCAAAAAAATAAAATTTAAAAATATTTTTTTATAGAGAATATGATAAATTTATATAAAAAATAAAGTTTTTAAAACTCACTCTACAAAATTTTTTTAATTGAAATATATATTTTTTTGTTAAAAATTTATAAAAAATAATACAAGAGTCAAAAAATTTTAAAATTTTTTCTACAAATAAGAAATGAAATCGTCTTTCTCAAAAAAAAAATATATAATTAATTTCTAATATAAATTATACAAAACAATTTATTTGAAATCGTTAGACAATTTTAAGTAAAAAAAAAAATCAAATTAAAAATAAAACATATATAAAAATTTTAATGTAAGCGTGATTTTGGAACCCAATATAGGTTCCTATTTACTGGATTAATCAGAAATTTTTTAGAAACATATTTTTATAATAATTTTCTAGTTTGGCCCTTATGATATTTATAATACAAATTTAGTCTTCGATGATATTTAAAAAAAATTCTTGGAGCATGTAAAAAATTTGAGCATGAATTATCTTTTTCTAGTATTTTAATTTTATATTTTTCATCTATTAATTTTTCAAAATTTTTATTAAATATGCATATTCTTTCTTTAACTTTACATACTGTGTTCTCTTTTTATATAAGGATCTACTTACCATTCGTACAATTTTATATAATTACTTTAGAGGAAGTTTACTTACCTGACTTACCATATATTCATCAGTGGACGCTCCCCCTTCATTACTATTTTCTTCTATAGTATCTCCCCCTTCATCGATGCTCATCTCTGAGGTGCTTTCATTGTCTTCATGTAGGTACTCGGCAATTAGTGATATTCTGGTAATCTCCTCAGTCCCAAACTCTTCTAAAGATGAATCAATATTCGATGATATTTAAAAAAAAATTCTTGGAGCATGTAAAAAATTTGAGCATGAATTATCTTTTTCTAGCATTTTAATTTTATATTTTCATCTATTAATTTCTCAAAAATTTTATTAAATATGCATATTCTTTCTTTAACTTTACATACTTTGTTCTCTTTTTATATAAGGATCTACTTACCATTCGTACAATTTTATATAATTACTTTGGAGAAAGTTTACTTACCTGACTTACCATATATTCATCGATGGACGCTCCCCCTTCATTACTATTTTCTTCTGCAGTGTCTCCCCCTTCATTGATGCTCATCTCTGAGGTGCTTTCATTGTCTTCAGGTAGATACTCGGCAATTAGTGATATTCTGGTAATCTCCTTGGTCCTAGACTCTTCTAAAGATGAATCAGTATCAGAATCTTCTTATTTTGATTGTTCATAGAGTTCCACGAACTTTTCTCAAAGTTCTTTTGCATAGTGGTAGCTGCCAATTTTGTCGAGTCCTTGAGCAGAAAGAACTCCCAGAAGGTGGAACTCGGCCTTACCATTTGCCATGAATTTGTTGTGCTGCTTCTTAGTCCAAAGATGCTCCTCGAGTTCTTTTCCATCTTCGCTTTAGGGGCTTCAAACCAAATTTCATAAAAAGCATTGTATCAAAGTCAGTTCGAAAAAATAACCTCATTTTTCATTTCCAGAACGCAAACTCCCCCTTGAACGTTGGTGGATAGATACTAGCTCCGACCATCTCTTGTGTGCTTCGATCGAGGATTTGTCCTTCTGAAGCATCACTCTGATACCAATTGTAGGTCCATTGTGGCTGATAAAAGAGGGGTGAATTACCCTGCACAATAAAACAACGAATACATTTCTCAAACTATCGGGCTTTCAAACAATTACATACTTAAAGAAATAATAATAGAATTAAAGAGGAGTACGAGACAAACAATTTACTTCGTTGGCAATCAGAAAATTGCTACTCCAAGAAAGATAAGCTCACTATGAAGATCTCCTTCTCGAACAAAACGTCGGAGGTGGAGAAGCCTCGTACACGAAAATAAAGTTTAGAAGTAAAAAAACAGAAAGAGATTTGAAGTACAGAGTGTGGTTTTCGAAATGGAGAAAACAAGGGCTCTATTTATAATCCACTGGTCGAAATTGACCATTTGTTGATGTGACATGGTCCGGGCGCCCCCAGCATGACAAATCTCATCTTCTCACAAACGGCTACGTAACAGGTAAAGGATAAAATTTTATCCACTTCCAAGCACCTAAACACACTCTGGGCGCTCAAACCGTTGCCTAGGTGTACCCAACGATGATCCACTCGACAAGGCGCGAAGCACCCTACACTAAAGTGGTCTGGGCGCTCAGAGCAACTTCGAGCGCCCGGACTCTAGTAAACTCATAGTTGACTTTTTGTCCGGGTATTCCGCTCTGGTTTCGCTTGCTTGAGTGATTTCGATCATCCGGAATATGGCTCATCCGAACCTATTTTCTAACCTCTTAAAGCAAACTTCGCTCCAACTTCTCGTCCCTCTGAAAACGTCGCGCTCTTCCTTCTCATCTGCCAGCGTACTCTTCTGCAGTACCTCGATCTTCAGGCGCACTGAGCCCATCGACTCTCTCCCGTTTCATCATTTTCGATAGCTACGTCTTTCTCTCAACTTCTTATGCTCGTAAGTTACACTTAGACACAAGGATCAAACCATAACAGAACATAACTTGACTTGGTTAATCACATCAAAACTACCACAGAGTACTTACAATCTCTCCATTTTTAATATGAGCAACCGAAGTTAAGTTAGAGTAAATCAAAATAAATAACAGTAAAATAACAGGTACATAATTTGCAATTAATAACATGTAATGCAAAATCAATACGCATGTAATGAAAAAAAAAATGTACCCTTCCACTAAACTTAATCTATAATTCTCCCCCTTTGATCACATTAAAAATAGGAAAAATCTTTGAAGAGAATTTTAACATAAATCTAAAATAATCTATAAGGGAAAAAATGACTAACATTTAAAAAAATAATGAAGTTTAAATTTTGAAAATTTAAACTTTTATTATTTTTAAAGGAGTTTTGGAACAATAATTTTAAAATTATTTTTAATTTCTAAAAAAAATTATACCAGTTAAACTGATATATCCAAATTAGGAATAAAATTTTGATACAAAAAATAAAAATAATTTAAGCAGTAATAAGTTATTTTCTACACCAAGAAGTAGTTTCTTTAAAAATACTTTAAAATAGTTTCTAAGATCAAAAAATCTTTAAAAATTTTTTGACAATGTAATAGAGATCAGTTTTTTAGTAAAAAAAGATAATTTTTAAAAATTTAATCTTTAAAAATTTTTATTATTAAAAATTATTATTTGGATAAATAATTCATAGAAAATTGAATAATAGTTAAAAAATTTTAAAAATATTTTTTAAATAGAGAATATGATAAATTTTTACAAAAAAAATAAATTTTTTAAAACTAACTCTGTAAAATATTTTTAATTGAAATATATATTTTTTATTAAAAAAATCAAAAAAATAATACAAGAGTTAAAAAATTTTAAAAGTTTTTCAACAGATAAGAAATGAAATCTGTCCTTCTTAGAAAAATTAATATATAATTAATTTCTAATAGATATTATGCAAAACAATTTATTTGAAATCATTAGACAATTTTAAGTAAAAAATAAATTAAATTAAAAATAAAACATATATAAAGATTTTAATTTAAGTATGATTTTGGAACCCAATATAGGTTCCTATTTACTGGATTAATCTAAAATTTTTTAGAAACATATTTTTATGATAATTTTTTAATTTGGCTCTTATGATATTTATAATGTCAATTTAGTCTTAAAATGATATTTGAAATTTTTTTGGGAACATGTAAAAATTTGAGCATGAATTATCTTTTTCTAGCATTTTAATTTTATCTTTTAATTTTATATTTTCATCTATTAATTTCTCAAAATTTTCTTTTAGATATGCATATTCTTTCTTTAACTTTACCTACTTTGTTCTCTTTTTATATAAGGATCTACTTAGCATTCACACAATTTTATATAATTACTTTGGAGGAAGTTTACTTACCTGACTTACCATATATTCGTCGGTGGATGCTCCACCTTCATTACTATTTTCTTCCATAGTGTCTCCCCCTTCATTGATGCTCATCTCTGAGGTGCTTTCATTATCTTCAGGTAGGCACTCGGCAATTAGTGCTATTCTGGTAATCTCCTCGGTCCCAGACTCTTCTAAAGACGAATCGGTATCTATAGTAGAGTCAAATTCTTCTTATTTTGATTGTTCATAGAGTTCCACTAACTTTTCCCAAAGTTCTTTGGCATAGTGGTAGTTGTCAATTTTGTCGAGTTCCTGAGCAGAAATAACGCCCAGAAGGTGGAACTCGGCCTTACCATTTGCCATGAATTTGTTGTGCTGCTTCTTAGTCCAAAGATGCTCCTCGAGTTCTTTTCCATCTTCGCTTTGGGGACTTCAAACCAAATTTCATAGAAAGCATTGTATCAAAGTCAGTTAGAAAAAATACCCCCATTTTTCATTTTCAGAACGCGAACTCCCCCTTAAACGTTGGTGGATAGATGATAGCTCCGACCATCTCTTGTGTGCTTAAATCGAGGGTTTGTCCTTCTGAAGTGTCACTCTGATACCAATTGTAGGTCCATTGTGGCTAGTAAGAGGGGGTAAATTGCCCTGTACAATAAAACAACGAATACCTCTCTCAAACTATCAAGCTTTCAAACAATTACACACTTAAAGAAAAAAATAATAGAATTAAAGAGAAGTACGAGATAAACAATTTACTTCGTTGGCAATCAAAAAATTGCTACTCCAAGAAAAATAAGTTCACTATGAAGATCTCCTTCTCGAACAAAACGTCGGAGGTGGAGAAGCCTCGTACACAAAAATAATGTTTGGAAGTGAAAAACAAAAAGAGATTTGACGTATAGAGTGTGTTATTCGAAATGGAGAAAACAAGGGCTCTATTTATAATCCACTGGTCGAAACTGATCGTTTGTTGACGTGACATGGTCCGGGCGCTCAAACCCTCTCCGGGCGCCCCAGTGTGACAAATCTCATCTTCTCGTAAACGGCTATGCAACGGCTAAGGGATAAAATTTTATCCACTTTCGGCCACCCGAACTCGCTCCGAGTGCCTGGACTGTTGCTTAGGCGGACCCAGTGATGATCCACTCGATGAGGCGCGAGGCACCTCAGACGCTAGTCAACTCAGAGTTGACTTTTTGTCCGAATATTCTGCTTCAGTTTTGCTCGCTTGAGTGATCTCGGCCATCCAGAATAGGGCTCACCCGAACCCATGTTCTGACCTCCTTGAGCAAGCTTCTGCTCCGGTTTCTCGTTCCTCGAAAAATGTCGCGCTTCTTTCTTGTCCGCCAGCGTACTCTTCCGCAACACCTCGTCCCTCAGACGCACCGGGCCTGTTGACTCTCTCCAGTGTCATCCTTCTCACTAGCTGCGTCTTTCACTCGACTTTTTTCGCACACTTAGCCACAAGGATCAAACCACAACAGGACCTAACTTGATTTGGTTGATCACATCAAAATTACCACGGGATACTTACACATTCTCTCTCTTTGAAGAAGAATGATGCCGAGCAGATGATGGAATTTCATCAGATGTGTTAGATATATGTCAATGAAAACCATTAATTGATCATTAAATGTTGTCCATTAATTTGAGCTCCTATATAAGGAGGCTACGATCACAGATAAAATACACATAAAAGCTAAAGCTCCGAGCTCCTCTTAGGGAATCTGTTTCAAGGAAACCTTTTCTATTATATCATCCCCTCAATACCTCACTTTCCCTCCTTAATCACAAGATTGTAATTGGGGTTCATTAAGTCTCTCCACACATCTAGTTTGTTGCCTGAGTTTCAGATGCTGGAAGCCTAGTCTTATTTTTAGTCTTGAATAGTTGATCAGTCTCTCTACTAATAATAATGATATCAGATAACAGGCTAATCATAATTAACCATTATTTTCTTAACCCATCTCTAGAGTAGATGTCTCAATCTCCTTTCTTATATCTTCTCCTTGTCCCTTGGAGGAGTAAAATTGGGCATTATTAAATCTGTCTAGATATTTCTCCTTGCTCATGTCATAAAAGTAAATCTGGAACTCCAATCAACCTTGTTTTTCTTCACAATATTTCATAACTTCTCTCATCTTTTCCATAAACTTCAGTATTGTGCAATATATTCAATTTCCAACGAGTAAGAAGAAGATTACACTAAAATGATTTATCTTTTTTAGATATTTATTTATCAGCTTAGCTTCAGTAGTGGGTAATTTTATCAGCCAAAGCAATCCTAACCATTTTCTCATTAGAGCAACCCTTAGCAAGGCTACATAAAAGTGTCTACTGCTAAATAACACACAGAAATATAAGTAGTTCTACACATGGAATCAAAAGTAAATTAAAAATTTAAAAGTGACTGTAATGATCAGTGTAACGATTCATGCAAAGTAAGCATGTAGGCATGGATGGAGAAACTTATTTACGTCATCCAACAACAAATTGTTGCAGTGATGATCAGTGTTAAATGGAACCTGCACAACCAAATTGACTTCATTAAACTTTTCCTAGCCTAAATGATAATATACACAACATAAATTGTTTGATATAGTCGTAAAATGAAAAATACAGTTAAATATCTTAACACTACAATAGATCTAGCTCAAAATCTATCAATCATTCATTGCTCTACTGGAAATTATGAAGTCTTTGTTTCCCAAGCTTGGCGTTGACAGGATTTATGTAAATCAGAATTGCAGCTGATCCCGTCCGGAAGCTGAGTCGGACGAAGGCCGGTCGCGGTGGACTGGACGTTGACGGAAAGTCGCGGGCGGCGCAGGCTCCCCACGGATGGCAGATGCGGCTGCAGGACCCTGCACACACTCAGACGATCTCCTCCTTCCACGTTAGAGACCGAAACCCAGGGAAAAAGTCCCCGGATCAGGCCCTCCGACGCTCAAGTCAGGTCCTTTTTCCCCAGAAAGAACAGAGAGAAGCAGAAAGAGAAAACAGTTGTGGAAAAAAGTGACCAGAGAGTGTGTGCGCGTACCTGCGTACGAGGGATTTCTCCCCTTTTATCCGTCCTCCTGCTAGAACCTGCCCTCCTGTCAGAAAACGTTGGACGCCCGGCTTTGTCCTCTAGTCATGGACACCTGTCGCGCTTCTATTTGTTGTGAAAGCATCTTTCTGTTTAGGAACCTCCGCCTTCGCACTTGGGTTTTGTCCTGTAGTGAGAGACAACTGGCAGGCTACTACTGGCTACGAGGGCATCTTTTCGTTTCAGGAACCTTCGCCTTCGCTCGCATTGTTGGTATGTAATGATTACCCCTGACGGACCGTTGAGATTCTCCGCTCCCGTATTACTTAGCTCCTCCGATTGTGCCCCGCACCACTGCACTGTGGTTCGCATTTCGGGCCTCCCACTCGCACCTGCACCCTAACTGTCTAGACATAGCTACTGATCTTCAACCCGCATCCTGCGCTTTGTACTTCCGTTGGGGAAGCTCACACGCTCTTGATTAACCGCCGCTTCCGACCCATTGGCCTATACTTCCAGGTTCTTGGCCTCTACTTAGCTCTGCCGCTCCTGGCCCCGCACTTTGTACTTCCTGGCCCTCAACCGCAGGTCTGTAGCTCGGGTTGCTTCTGAGCAGCTCTGCCGCTTCCGACCCATTGGCCTATACTTCCAGTTCTTGGCCTCTACTTAGCTCTGCCGATACCGCCTTGCGTCCTGCACTTTGTACTTCCTGGCCCTCAACCGCAGGTCTGTGGTTCGGGCTGCTTCTGATAAGCTCTGCCGCTTCCGACCCATTGGCCTATACTTCCAGTTCTTGGCCTCTGCTTAGCTCTGCCGATACCGACTTGCATCCTGCACTTTGTACTTCCTGGCCCTCAACCGCAGGTCTGTGGTTCGGGCTGACTCCGCTCAGCTCTGCCGACCCTGACCGGCCTATGTGCTCTGTGTTTCCGGGCCCTCTACTGCAGGCCTGTGGATCGAGCTGACTCCTCTTAGCTCTGCCGACCCTGACCGGCCTATGTGCTCTGTGTTTCCGGGCCCTCTACTGCAGGCCTGTGGATCGAGCTGACTCCTCTCAGCTCTGCCGCTCCCAATCCGCTTCTGCCTATGCTGAGCCCTGACTGCCCTGTCAGCCTGCCTTTTTGACCGCCAAGTCGCCATGACTATTGACCGCCACCTCCTCGTGACTTTTGACCGCCACATAGCCTGGACTTTTCTAATCCTTTCCTCTTGGGCCCCTCCATCACTAACCGTATCAGCAGCTTAGGGGGATGAAAGTGAGAATGAGTTTTTATCATGAAAGAGTAAATGATTCAGTTGGGAGCAATAGACCATTTTACTTTCCTAATGATTCATATAATTTCCAAAGATCTCGAGTATCAAACTAACGAAAGGAAAAGAAAGAAAAAAAAAAAGGCACTAACATCAACAAATAAGGTTATTTAAAGATGTTAAGAAGATGAATACTGATTCTTCGAGCTTCAGTTACCTTCTTTCTCTAAGTGATGTCTTGTGTTAGCATACAAGACATTGTCATGTTTATTCGATCAGAATTTGGTTGATTGAGATTTTTTTAGTAGATCTGTGTGTGGATGATGCTCTAATGGTCGACAATTACAAAACAGTGAAATCAGAGAGCGTATGAACTTCCTTTTGCCCGAGGGAAAAGAATCGAAGATCAAACGTTAGAACCGAATACATGACAATAATTTATTATCCTGCTTCTTCCGAAATCAGGAAATTGAAATTATTGCACTTATTATTTTCCAATTCGAATGAGACTAAAATGCTTAGATGAGTGCGAGAACTGACACGAACTTTCCCTCGCACGCATGCTTGTCATCGGAAAGAACAACACATTGTAGATCAAATTTAAGTAATCAACTGGAATCAAGGAGATCAATTGCATCGATCCACGAACGGCCGCAGCGAACCCGGCGTCAACCCGACCTCTCCACCTGAACCAACTTCAACCGGAGCAGCCGCGGCGGGGGAGGCGGCAGCGGCAGCGGCGGCCGGAACTTGGGGACCTGCCTCCCGTAGGTATCGTAATGTATGGCTTCGGCGTCGTCCAGCGGCCGGCACTTCCTCCCCATCAGAATCGTCCTCTGCCACACCGCCGCCTCCTCCTCCTCCACGATGACAATCTTCTTAACTCTCTTGACGCCGTGGTGACCGGCCTTCCTTGACCGGCGAGGGTGGCTCCGCAACCGCCTCCTGCACGTCTTCAACAAGGCCGAGACCGCGTCCAAGAGACCGCCGATGGCCATGCATGAGCTTCGTCTCCGATCAACTAATTAATTGATTTAGATGAATTTGAATAATTTTTCTCTTTTTTTTGTTTTGTTTTAAAGGCGATAATTAATTGTCTTATTGGTGGATTGATTATAGATTAAGCCGTAGTTATCCAGGATTTAAATGGGAGTGAAGGTCGTGCAGAGGCACAAGTGTTCCAAGTGCAGATTATTTAGGCACCAGATGCGCCTCGACGACTCTGCTGCCACATATTTAACTGCCAACGTATATAGTCACTTGCTTTTATTAGTTTAATTAGATAATCGATGGATCCATCGGCGTTTTTGCAATATAAACGAATTATTTTTCTAAAATGCAGAGTCATCGTACGATATTCAGCGTGTCTTATTAAAGATTCATCATTTATTGCGAGGTCGATATAAATTTACAACGACGACGAGGAGGAGGCGTCTGCTACTGAAACAGATGGATGGCGTTGGTGACGGAGGGGTAGACGACGGTGGCGGGGTGGGCCATGATCCGGCGGCCCTTCATGTGGCGGAACAGGTACACCACCGCCCCCACCGGCCACTCCACAGCCGCTGCCGCCGCGAACGCCAGAAACCCCACCCGTCGGCCCCACAACCTTGCACCGGCACGGGTTGCATATTTATTTATTTATTTTACATATTCATCAATGAACGTTATTTACAAATATTATTAAGAAATATTATTTACAAATATTAATGAAATAAACACATGTATCTAAACTTTTTCGTTTAGTTTAATTATTTCTATAAAGTAGTCTTAAAATCTTAGGACGGATTGCACTAGGCAGTAAGGGCATGCTGCCCTATTTAATATATATATATATATATATATATTATATTTTTTAAACATTTATTTATTATTATTATTATAAAAATAAATATATAAAATTTAAAATACTAATATAATTATTAATATTAATTAATATTATATATAGTAAATGAAAATATAAATGAAGATATGTGAAAATATAAATAAAATTCTTATAAAAAATTGTTAGAGGGATAGGGTATCTCGGCATAATTTTTAATTTTTTCTATAGACCTCATCAAAAGTGAACAAAGAGACACAAACAAGAAAAAAAGTTTGAGTTCAATTTTCTAAACCCAGCTTCTTCAATTTTGATGACACGTGAGAAAGTTGAGAAAAATTTCCGTTGGAGATGCACTTATGATAGTGGAGAGAGGTTTTTAAAATAAATAAGATTTTTAACTTTTAATTTGACAATAATATGATAGAGCATAAATTTTTATAAGAAATTTACTATTTCAGATGTCTTTTTGGAAGGAGCTCCCACTACCTATGTGGACACTCCCTCCTTCGATTAAATGAAGAAGCAACTCTTTTTTTTTATTTTTATATATTAAAATATTTTTTTAGTTTATTTTAAAAGGTAAATTCCTTATCTTAACAATTTTTTTTTTTAGTGTTGATCCCACGAATATAGAGAGAGAGAAATATAAGTACATAGGCATTAGGTCATAGTAAGATAAATCTCAGATTGTCTGATTATTACATTAGAGATATCATGTGTCCACCGTTTATACTATAGGCTTTTTAATTTATTTTAAAGGAATTATGGAGCTCCCTTCCCTCTTTCAATTAAATGAATGGGAGACTCCTTCGGTTTTTTTATTTATATATGATCCTGTTCGAACTAGAAATCAACAGACGCTGGGCACGTGACGCTCCCTAGCTCGCTGATGTAGATCTCCGACTGGTGGCGCAATGCTCCGGCTAACCTGCACAGAAGTCGGGCCGGGAAGGGGGTTCCCGACGACGACCCTCCGACGCTCAAGTCAGGTAAATTACGATGAACAAGGTGGCTCCCAAAGTCTCAGAGTACGTACCCCCCCTCCTCTGTCGATGAAACCTGAGGTTCTTTATATAGAGCTGTGAAAGGTTTGGGCACGCGTACCAAGGTGCATAAGTGTCCTTTGTCTTATCCTAGGTATGCGGCTGTCAGAAAGCTTACCTGTCCTTTCCTAGGTACGCGGCTGTCAGAAAGTTTACCTGACCCATATCACTACAGTCAAAGCATGCCCTCGATGGGACAGCAGAATCCCCTGTCACAAGATTTGGAGCATGACACACACGTGAAACCTACAGGTTGTCAAAGAAAGAAATCCTCTGGCCTTTTCCTTTGCTCCAAACTTGTAGTCCGAGCGGACAGATACCTAAACATCCGACCGGACATCCGCAGTGGTTTACTTGTGCTTTGTGGAGACTAACAAACAGGGGTGCTTTATGACTGCGGTCGGTCAAAAGGTCAGCTCGGTCCATGACCTTTTTAACTGAGCGTCGGAACCCCGATTTGACAGGGTGCCTCCCAACTATAAGTGCGAGCCGGCCGGACCCCTCCGGGTACTCGATTCCATCGGCCGGCCGGCAGTCCAATCGGACCGGCCGTCTACGGCCGTCCGTCCGGTCGGACCACACTCTCCTCTGGGTGGGCGGCTGTTCCGGTGACTTCCCCTTGGCGTTGACTTTGCAAGAAAAAGGGGGGGCCCACTCTTACTACCGGATCACTTGCCTTCCCTTCAAGTCTAGTCGAAGGAGGCGCATAGTCCGACTGACTGGACTGTGAGTCTAGCCGAACGGCTCTTCCATGCTAATACTCTCCGCCCGGTCAGCGACAGAGATATCCTTGAATGAATCAATGATGGCTTTCGCCGGATCTCCTCGCGTTCTGCGCCAATCTTCGACATCAATGTCGATCATACCTTCATTAAATGCTCCGAATGATTGACTGCCACGTGGAGCAATGCCATCAGAGTACGGAGGCGGTTGCATGATATTTGGATGTGACCGAAGCAATTCGAAATAAACGGCTAGATGTATGCATTGATTCCCGTGACCTGGATCCGACGGTGGAGGCCGACCGACCATCACCCTATAAATTCTTCGTTTCCTTCTCGCCTTCACACGCCTCCGTTACCTCTTCTGTTGCTCTCTGCGCTGTGGAGCTCCGGCGATCTTGTTGCTGCCTTCTGACGCTCTCCGGCGCCTTTCCTCGATTCATCTCCCCTCCGTAAGGTTTTAGATCTCTCCTCCTTCCTTTCCGGTATCTAATCCGTATTTCTTCCCCTAGCTCGAGTCTTTGAAATTCCATTCCTTTGTCTTTGGAACTTCCTTTTTTGATTTATCCTGTCCGGATCATGGCCAGTTCCTCTCCTCTCAAAGAACAATCCCTAGGCCCATGGTATACTACCATGCGATCCCGTTTCGAACAACGGGATTTTGATATATTGGCTGACAATTTCGAAATCCCCGAGGATATCGAAGTTCGCCTGGCTGGTCCTGCCGCTCGGCCACACAGACCGCCGCGCGGTGGTTTCTATGTCTTTCGCGACCAATTTACCGCCGGTCTGCGGTTCCCCGTACATCCTTTTATAGCAGACGTCTGCAATTATTTTGGCGTGCCGCTCGGAAGTTTAGTACCAAACACCTTCCGTCTCCTCTGCGGCGTTGTCGTTTTGTTTAAGATTCACAACATTCCCCTCCGACCGGAGGTCTTCTTTTATTTCTATTATCCTAAGCAAGCCGAGCCGAGCACCTTTATGTTCCAAGCTCGGCCTGGTTTGGTCTTCTTCAATAAACTACCCACTTCCAATAAACATTGGAAGGACTATTATTTCTATATCCGCACGCCCAATTAGCCCAACTTTCCGACCCAGTGGCAAGTCAGTCTACCTCCTACTCCTGAGTTGAAGAAATTCAAGACCCGACTGGATTATCTTCACGCCGCAAATGTACTAGCTGGTCTGCGGCTCGACATCAACAAACTTCTTCACGAGGGAGTGATGTACATTTTTGGGCTGAGTCCTATACGGACCCCACTTCCGACCGGCTTCGGTAAGAATTTTGCTTGGGCACTTGCTTTAATTGCTAACTGATTTCTTCTTCTCTTCATGCAGCTGACATAGTCATGGACTCGGTGATGGCCGGCGTTCTGAAGAGGAAGGCAGCGGCGCTGGAGGCCGCGGCGCTGGAGGCCGCGGCGGCCAAGGAAATGGAGGCGCTGGGTATTTAGCCGGTCCCAGCGGAGCTACCCCCTCCAGGGAACCAACGGCCCCCGAGGAAGGGTCCGTTCGGGAGGAGGAACAGCCACTGCAAAAGAGGCGCCGGGTGGAGACTTCGCTGCGCTCGGCTACCTCCACGGTCCAACCATCCGATCGGGCCGCCGTGGCTACTAAAGGAAAGGAGCCTGTGCCCGAGACCATTTCGTCCGACCGGACGCCTTCTGACTGGGACGAGCTGCCTGCTCCGGTTGAAGCCACTCCGGTCGACACTCTCCCCCCCGCTCGCCGTTCAGTCCAACGTTCGACCGTCCATTCGCGGTCTTCTGCGCCAGCTTCTGATCCCAGTCGGGCGATCCCTGGTCACGGCCGCACAATACGGGTTACCCTTCATCTTCCGACTGAAGAGTTGCTACCAGAAGCCGACCGGCCCACCGTGCCCGAGCACACCATTACTTTGAAAGGGCCCCTCACCGAGATGTGGGCCGACGCTCGGGCGCGCGTGGCAGTGATCCCCCTCCGGAACTTAGCCAACAGCCACATGCAAGCGGCTACGGGGGTAAGTTTGTTGTTTTTTCAAGTTTTGCCTAAATATTTCAGCTCGGCTTTTAACAACCGGGCCTTCTTGCTTCAGAGATGGGTGGAAGAGATAGCAGTTTCCAGCCGCCTGGCTATGGCAGACGAGGAGATAAGACAACTGCGGGCGGCAGGCGGTCCGAGCGGCTCCCAAGGCCCATCCTACTCCGAGCTGCAAAAAGAGCTGAAGAAAACTCAACTGAGCAGAAGAAAACAGCTGACCAGGCCCACGCCCTAGCCGAGTCCGAGCGACAGGTCAAGTCGCTTGACACAAAGATAACTCTGGCCACCACTCGGAAGAACACAGCCATCTCCGATCTGGAGAAGAAAAACATGGTGGCCCGGGGCCTGGAGTTGAAGATAAAGGAGCTGACGGAGCCGCTCGATCGGGAGAGGGCAGGCCGCTCGGCCGATGCGGAGAAGATTGAACGTCTGAATGAGGCCCTCACAAGCTCCCAGGCAACCTTCAAAGAATACCAGGATGCCGAGCCAAGCCGAGTCGCCGCTCTCCGACAAAGCTCGGAGAAAATTTGCGAGCGGATGTACTCGGCTTTCGACTTGGTCATTACGGCCACTATGACCTATCTGAAGTCGAAGGGCCTTCTTCCGGAGTCCACCAATATTCCGGCCGGCGATCAGGTGGAGCTCCTGAGCAACATTCCGAGGGACCTCTACGACTACATCGAGTAATTCTTGTAATTTCGCCGCTCGACTGAACATGAACCTTTTTGTACTTAGGCCACTCGGCCTAAGGTTTTAATTTTAATGAAATGCTTTCCTTTCGTGTACTCTATCTTTTTGCACTGTTCCCTTGCTAACACTTGTACTGTCCGCTCGTCTTCTATCACATCATACCTTGGGCATTCGAGGTGCATTCTTGCAAGTGTTTTCCCCAGCTCTTCCGTTCGGCCGAATATCATTCTGTGTTGCTAGCCAGAATCGCTTGTTATAAGCCGATCCGAACCTTTTATACCTCGAGTCCGAGCGGAAATTAGCGTCGGTCTGACTCGGCGGAGAATACGGATAATTGCAGTGTCGACGATATACCGCTCGGATTATTTATAGACGCCGGCTCGTCTCTCTATTTTTAACGACGGAGCTCGTCGGTTCGTCCGCTCGGATTATTTATAGACGCCGGCTCGTCTCTCGATTTTTAACGACGGAGCTCGTCGCGGATATTTATAGCCGGACGGCGCGGCTCTCGATCTTTAACGACGGAGCTCGTCGGTTCGTCCGCTCGGATTATTTATAGACGCCGGCTCGTCTCTCGATTTTTAACGACGGAGCTCGTCGGCGCGGATATTTATAGCCGGACGGCGCGGCTCTCGATCTTTAACGACGGAGCTCGTCGGTTCGTCCGCTCGGATTATTTATAGACGCCGGCTCGTCTCTCGATCTTTAACGACGGAGCTCGTCGGTGCGGATATTTATAGCCGGACGGCGCGGCTCTCGATCTTTAACGACGGAGCTCGTCGGTTCGTCCGCTCGGATTATTTATAGACGCCGGCTCGTCTCTCGATTTTTAACGACGGAGCTCGTCGACGCGGATATTTATAGCCGGACGGCGCGGCTCTACGGTTTAACGTCTGGGCTAGACGACCCTCAAGGTTAACTCCTTACCAGGTCGAGCGACCTTGGCCTTCCTTTCAGCAGAGGATACCCTGTGCTTTCATCTTTCTACTTCCTGCATCGCAAGTACATAGGCGACCCAAAAGTATATAAGTTTATATTTAGCGCACCTTTCACCCAACTTGGAGAACGTATTCATGGCCGAACGGCTCAGGGTCTACTTCGTCGGGCATTTTGGCTCGAATAAGTTGCCTCCGTCCGAACAGCACGGGGCCTTCGTTCCTCGAGCGCTTGGCTCGACCCATTTACCTCCGGCCGAGCGGCGCGGGGCCTTCGTTCTTCGATGATAATGCCTTTCACCCCGCCCGGTAAGGCTCGAGGTGGTTCGCGCTCCACGGCCTATCTAGCTCCCTACCGTCCTCATCCTCCAAATAATACGCGCCCGAGCGGAGCTTTTCGATGATTTTGAAGGGACCTGCCCACGGAGCTTCAAGCTTGCCGACGTCGCCGACCGGCTTGACTTTCTTCCAGACCAGGTCGCCTACCTGGAATGATCTGGGAATGACGCGTCGGTTGTAGTTTTGCTTCATTCGTTGACGATAGGCCATCAGCCGAACGGATGCCTTGGCACGCTCTTCGTCGACCAGATCCAGCTCCATGTTTCTCCGCTCGGCGTTGCCTTCATCATAACACTGGATCCGCGCGGAGTCGACGCCGACTTCGACCGGAATGACGGCCTCACCGCCGTATACCAAATGGAACGGCGTGGCTCCTGTCCCTTCTTTTGGCGTCGTTCGGATGGCCCATAAAACGCCCACCTCGCGTATGTGGCCGGCCTCCAGAAGTTTCTCTACTTCTGCCCCGATGATGGCATTCTGCTCGGCACTGAAATCTCTTTTCCTCTGCTTCACTGGCCGAGCGTCTGGTCGGACATGCAACTCATGCTGCGTTAGGCTCGACGAAATTCCGGGCAACTCATGTGTCGTCCAGACGAAGACATCATGATTTCGTTGGAGGCATTGGATCAGCTTCTCCTTCTGTTCTTCCTCCAGATCAGAGGCGATAAAAGTCGTGGCCTCCGATCGGGTCGGATGGATCTGAACTTCCTCCTTTTCATCATAAATTAAAGCAGGAGGTTTCTCGGTTATGGCGTGTAATTCGAGGCGCCTTCCGAGCGGAACAAGCTTCTGCTCGGATCATCTCTATATAGCACCGCCGAGCTGCTAGCTGATCTCCACGTACTTCTCCTACTTTATCCTCCACAGGGAATTTTATCTTCTGGTGGAAGGTTGAGACAACCGCTTGGGCGCCGGCCGTCCCAAAATGACGTTAGGACGAGGGAGAGTCGACCACCACGAAGTTTATTGTCCGGTCCTCCGAGCTGGCTCCTCTCCAGGTAGCCAGTAGGATCTGTCACCGGTGAACTTCGTTGCAGAACCCGTAGAACGGGTCGCCATGGTCGGCTCGATCAATTTGCAAGTGATCAACGCCTTCTTGAATATGATGTTGACCGAGCTCCTGTGTCAACAAATATGTGAATGGTGTAATTTGCTATTACCGCTTTAATGAGCAGCGCGTCGTGGCACTTCTACTCCCTCTAAGTCCCCGGGTCCGAAAGTGATTTCCGGTCCACTTGCCCGCTCTTGGCTACAGCCGACCGCGTGGATCTGCAGCTGCCGGACGCCCGCCTTTCTGGCCCGGTTGGAATCTCCTCCGGTCGGCCCACTAGCAATAACGTTGATCTCGCCCTGGGAAGTTTTGCTCCTATTTTCCTCCTCCCGAGCGGACGGTCGTGACCGCTCTCTGGACGCCCGACGATTCTCCTGCCTCGGAGGTCTGTGCCGATCGGGTGTCTGCTGATGTCGCCCCTCGGTGCGGGTCCGGTCAGCTTCATGAGTCCTACGTCTCCCGTCGATGGGAGGCGACCGTCGTTCGGCTTTCCTGGGAACAGGATTGGACACAAAGGGAAGACTTCGGCAATCCCTCGTGTTGTGTGTATCCGTCTGGTGGAAGGTGCAGAACATAGGGGTCCACCTCTTCTTTGGCTTTGGCCGAGCGGCAGCCACTTCTTGTACGTGCGATCTGGCGTGCGGGGATCGAATTGCTTCGGCCCTCGGGTGGGTCGCTCGACGCTCCGGCATTACCATCGACTCGAGGATCACTTCCTTCTTTTGAGCCAACTAAGCCTCCTTGATATTTATATACTTAGTGGCCCGCCCAAGCAGCTGGTCAAAGTCTCTCGAGGGTTTTCGGATGAGTGAACAAAAGAAGTCGTCATCTGTAAGTCCTTGGGAAAAGGAACTTACTAAGATCTTCGGGGTGACTGATGGGACGTCCGTGGTCACTTAGTTGAATCTCTTAATGTATGTCTACAATGCTTCCTTGGGTCCTTATTTGACTGCGAACAAATTCACATTCGTTTTCTAGTAGCGGCGACTACTAGAAAATACTGTAGGAAAGCCGTTCTGAAGTCTTTAAAGCTGCAGATGGATCCGATCGACAAGCTTTTGAATCATCTCTGCGTCGATCTGGAGAGCGTGGTGAGGAATACTTGGCACTTGACTCCGTCGATGTACTGGTAGAGTGTGGTCATGTTATCAAACTTACCCAGATGATCATCCGGGTCAGTTGCCATTGTACTCGCCGATCGTCGGAGGCCTGTAGTAGGGTGAGAGGTCGTGAGAATAACCTCCGAGAATTGGCGATTGATCCGCTCGGGAGATGAGTCCGCCCGGGGAGCTTTTCCTTTTCTGTCATCCCGCCTTGGAATTTCGTCTGAAGAAGAGCCTCTATCTCTTCGAGCTGGTGCGGCTTCAGGGGTGCGAAATAAGGCCCGATGGAACGCGACGGTGGCTGGAGGTGCTTCCGCTCGGCCACCAGACGCAGATGTTGCTTGTTGCTCTGGCCGTTCGGCTGATGTTTTTTGTCTTTGCTCCACTAGTTTGGCAGCCCTCATCTCGACCAGAGCTTCGAGTTCTTCTGTTGAAAGCGCCACCGTGTGTTGTCGTCCAGCCTCGTCCATTGCTCTTGTTCGAATGCAGGTGCGTTCCCACAGACGGCGCCAATTTGATCCTGTTCGAACCAGAAATCAACAGACGCTGGGCACGTGGCGCTCCCTAGCTCGCTGATGTAGATATCCGACTGGTGGCGCGATGCTCCGGCTAACCTGCACAGAAGTCGGGCCGGGAAGGGGGTTCCCGACGACGACCCTCCGACGCTCAAGTCAGGTAAATTACGATGAACAAAGTGGCTCCTAAAGTCTCAGAGTACGTACCCCCCCCCCCTCCTCTGTCGATGAAACCTGAGGTTCTTTATATAGAGCTGTGAAAGGTTTGGGCACGCGTACCAAGGTGCATAAGTGTCCTCTGTCTTATCCTAGGTATGCGGCTGTCAGAAAGCTTACCTGTCCTTTCCTAGGTACGCGGCTGTCAGAAAGTTTCACAGTCAAAGCATGCCCTCGATGGGACAGCAGAATCCCCTGTCACAAGATTTGGAGCATGACACACACGTGAAACCTACAGGTTGTCAAAGAAAGAAATCCTCTGGCCTTTTCCTTTGCTCCAAACTTGTAGTCCGAGCGGACAGATACCTAAACATCCGACCGGACATCCGCAGTGGTTTACTTGTGCTTTGTGGAGACTAACAAACAGGGGTGCTTTATGACTGCGGTCGGTCAAAAGGTCAGCTCGGTCCATGACCTTTTTAACTGAGCGTCGGAACCCCGATTTGACAGGGTGCCTCCCAACTATAAGTGCGAGCCGGCCGGACCCGGGCCGACAGTCCAATCGGACCGGCCGTCTACGGCCGTCCGTCCGGTCGGACCACACTCTCCTCTGGGTGGGCGGCTGTTCCGGTGACTTCCCCTTAGCGTTGACTTTGCAAGAAAACGGGGGGGCCCACTCTTACTACCGGATCAATATATTAAAATATATTTTTAGTTTATTTTAAAGGAATTAGGTAGAGGTGTTTTTGATAGTGCAACCTATAAAAAAAAATTATTGAGAGTTGAGTTTTTTTTTTCTATATAGCGGAGAGATAGGTAAAATTTTTAGTTTTGACTTGGCGCTGCTGTGACATCAAAGAAACTCATGCAGAAGTTCCATGACAGTAGATGCTCTTATTCAACAACCTTGAATTCATCTACCATCCATCCTGATGCCATGCCCCATATCAATCCGCTGATCAGCAATCCGCCCGCCATAGTAAACATGTTCTAAAATCCAAATCGGCCCAATTTTGCCAATAACTCTAATTCAATTGTGTTTGGACTGTCCTTGGGCCATTTCCGGTCCAATTTACTTCCTTCCCCCACCGGCCTGCACATTCCGAGCGAGCCCTCGTTGACCGACAAAGAGTATCCAACGCCTAGATTCGCTCCGGCCTGCACATTCGCTAGATTTCGCTGCCGACAACGGCAGATCGCCCGTCCAATGCACAGCCGCATCATCTGCGCCGTCCAACTTGAGTAAATTAGAGTATATGAAATATTGAATGGCAGCTTTAGTTTTTGTTATCTTCTCTTTCTTATCTTGTCATAGAGCTGTCTTACTCACTTGTCGTTTACTTCGAGTTTTGCTCTTTCTTCCCTCGTCGGTCTCTTTAATTACTACCAGAGACGACAACATTAACCTATGAATAATCCTCAGTAAATTATATTCAGCTGGCCCTCTAGATTTTTGCTCTCTTAACAAAAACTTTCTCAGGGGGCGTTTGGTTTAAGGTAATAGGAGTGGGGAATGGGAATGGGAATACAAATAAGGGAATGAATCGAAATTGGGTAATGACTCATTCATGTATTCAATGAGTCATTCCTATTTTCATCAATCAAAATATTCTTATTCCAAAAATACCCTTGACTTAAAACTAAAATTTTCTCCATTAATATTAAATATCAAAATATATTTATTTATTTTTTCTTTCATATCACTTATCTCTTCTTATTCTCTCTCATTATATTTTCTCTCTCATCATAGTTTCTCTCTCATCATTTTATCACACACTTTCTCTCTCCTTAATCTCTCCTATCACACTCTCTTTCCTCTTTTTCTCATTACATTTCTCTCTCATCATACTTTCTCTCTCCTCAATCTCTTCCATCGCACTCTCTTCCTTCTTTTTTTCCTCATCACACTTTCTCTCTCCTCAATCTCTCTCATCACACTTTCTCTTTTCTCATCACACTTTCTCTCTCATCATACTTTCTCTCTCCTCAATCTCTTTTATCACACTTCCTCCTTTTTTCCTCAACACACTTTCTCTCTCATCACACTTTCTCTCTCCTCAATCTCTCTTATCACACTTACTCCTTTTTTCCTCAACACACTTTCTCTCTCATCATACTTTCTCTCTCCTCAATCTCTCTCATCACACTCTCTCTTCTCATTTTTTCTCACTATATTTTCTCTCTCTTCATCCTCTCCTATCATACTTTCTCTCACATCATATTTTCTCTCATCATGCTCTCTCCAATCACACTCTCTTTTTTCATTTTCTCTCATCACACTTTCTCTCTCTTCATTCTTTCTTATCACACTTTCTCTCTCATAATACTTTCTCTCTCATCATTCTCTTTCATCATATTTTTCTCTCACATTCATCTTTCTCTCACATCTAATTTTTTCTCTTATTTTCCTTTAAGGGTAAAAAAGGAAACTTTGATTTATTCCGATAGAAGATATACAACTAACCAAACATTGCTTTTAAGAGTGATATCCATGCTCATACCCATTCCCATTCCACAATACAATGATTCCCATTCCGATTCCTATTCCTAGGAAAGAACCAAACGCCCCCTCATATGTTGTAGTGCAACAAGTATTTCAGAATATTTGATTATTGTTAATATATTATAGACTTATTTTGATTAAAATTATCACATTATCATTTTTAGTATTTCCATGAAAAAGATATATTAATATTGCTAGATTAATACTTCATATAGATGACAGAGGACAGGACAGAGACAGGACAGAGGACAGAGGGGAGCATGTGAAGAGGTCAGAGGTCAGAGATCAGAGATCAGAATGAAGGCACCCGATTCAACTCGATCTCCAACGCTTCAACTTCTCAAGATTTGAGCCCCATCTGCCCTAATCCCTCCCTCTATATCGTCGTTCTGCCTCTATTATTTAAGACACGCCGCTACCTCTCCTCTTCCATAGCTTCTCCACCCTCTCTTGCTTCTTTAGCGTCTTCTATTGTTGTGGTTGTGGTTTAGGTCGGAGGTGGAGCTCCTTGAAGTCCAAATGAGGGCTTTGGGCGGTTGGTTTCAGCTGCTGGTTTATGGTTTCCACTCTCCTATTCCATGAAGAAGCTCTCTTGCTTTCTGCAACTTCAACTGCTTGGGATAGGATTGTGGTTTGCATAACTCAGGAGCTGCACTAACCCTCTCTCACCCTTCTTTGGATTGAAGGGAGCTCCCCACCTGTTTTTTCGCCACTATTGTTAACCTGCAAAGTTTTTATTTTAGAAAAACATTTACTCTTCTTTTTCTTTTTCTAACGAAAGAACAGAAAGAGCACGCTGGTTATCTTTGTTTCCTCGATCTAGTTCTCCATGTGTTTTTTCTGTTGAAATCAGAAGTTTATATCTCGAAGCTCTTTTGTTCTGACTTCTTGAAGCTGATTCTGAATCACTTTATGTAGGAGTTCTTATTTATTTATTGCGCACGCGAAGATGGAAACTATGTGATTGACAGATCGATTGAATTCTTATCTTGGTGATGATGTAGCTTTCATTGCTTGTACTTAATCATGAAGTGTAGAATCTGAAATGGATATGGCTGTAGATCAGTAGATCTGGCCTCGATATAATATCAAGAACTAGGCACATAAAGGGCTTGTTCTTTAGCATCAAAAGCTATCTTGTCCGAGTAATTAATTTGCTTGTGAGAGACATGAAGTAATTATTCCTTTGTAAGCGAGTTCCATTGCGTTTGTTGTAATATTTTTCTCTTCACAGATGATAAAGTTATTATTTACACTAACAAGCAAAGTAATTAGGTTGAAGTTAAATAGAATGAGCCTTAAATGTTTGGATATGTTTGATTATGACCTGTCAACAAATTGTTGTAATTAGATTTTTAGTGCTTACAATATTGGTGAAAAAAAAATTCATTCGAATTGTTGGAGAGTGTTTTTCTTAAAGTTTGTTATTAAAATAATGTCTTATTTTGTGTTGGTATATTTTTTTTGATATTATTGTAATAATTATAAAATTGTAATTGCTATTATATGGATATTTTAATTTTGATCCATATTAATAATTATTATAATATTAATATTTCATCACTAATTAATATTATATTATAGTAATATTATGTTATTGTATGAGGATTTTCGAGTTT
The DNA here is from genome assembly GCF_018446385.1 of Zingiber officinale. Taxonomy (NCBI): domain Eukaryota; kingdom Viridiplantae; phylum Streptophyta; class Magnoliopsida; order Zingiberales; family Zingiberaceae; genus Zingiber; species Zingiber officinale. The sequence continues at coordinate 7,077,600 of NC_055992.1, forward strand.
GGATGCTGGTCTGGTAGAATTTTATCCGATATCTCCATGCGCATTTATTTATTTAAATATTAAAGATATTTTGTTAAATCCCAAATAATATCCAAAACTTACATGTTCTGGAGTCAAATTGAAATAAAGACTTTCTCAACACTATTTTTAATATTTTATTATTTCTTTTATGATATTTAGTTTGTTGATTTTTACTTTTATTTTTTTTAGTTTCTTAAGAATTTGGTAAATATTAGAGTTTCATCAAAACAATTTAAATTTGGAAAAAATATATAATTATAGACAGTAATAGAATATTTGAGTTGAAAAAGAAAGTTAGATAGATAATATTGATGAATATAATAAATAAGAATGCACTAAAAAAAATATCCGTATAAGAGTATTTTTTTTTACTTTTAAGAGTGGCTTTCAATCATTTTTATATTTTTACTAATGGTTTGAAAATCGTTCCTCTTGTCGCCGTTCTTATATCTTATCGAAGCGGTTTTCGTAATCGTTGGTAAAAATTTAAAAACAACCCTTATTATATTTTATAGATACGGTTTGAAATTGATCTTACATTTTATACATATAACAACGATTTCAAACTATTTCTATAGTTATATATTCAAGAGCGGTTCAAATCACTTTAAAGGTAGACTCGAGTCTACCTGACCTCTAGCTCTTAACCGGGTCAATGGGTTAAGTGCTCATTGACCGTATTTTTATTTTTATTTTTTTTTAAAGTTGGAAAAAAAATTAGTTGTTACTGGGATTTAAACCTATATCTCCTAAATTAGAACCTAATCTCCTAATCAACTAGACTACAGCTATTAATATTTTTATGTGTTAGTTAATTATTTAATAACTAGTCAATAGTTTCTTTTGTTATATTGTTATTCTTAGTAATTAGGAGAATTTTAAGAGATATATTTATTCATTTATTTATTAATTTATAATCGCTTACTAATAGATAATTTTATATGCTAGTTAATTATTAAATAATTAATTAATAATTTTATTTTACTATATATTTATTCTTAATAAGTCCAACAATGTTAGGTTTAGTAAATGATTTTGATTAACTATAGGAATATGAGACTAAAATGATCCATGAAAAGGACTTTGGTTCTAGTTGATACTGAAAAGTGGAAAGGAAAAAATTTAGATTAGCTTTACTTATTATTAAAGGCTAATAAAAATAAAAATGTTATATTCTAGTAGTGCAAATTGGAGGATGGATAGAATCGAATAAAGAAACAGAAAGGTTTTTCAGAGTGAGATTTAGGATTTTAGAGTTGAAGAGAGGAAGAAGAAAAAATTTTTGCGTGAGATTTATGTTCGGAGTTGAATAGAAAAAGAAGAAAGATTTTTGACATGAGATTTAGAATTTTGGAGATAGATAGAGAAAGATGAAGGTGTTAAGGTGCTTGATGTCGGGAATGAAAGTTATGTGTTTAGGGAAAAAATATTAAGGAAAATACATATAAGAAAAGAAAGAAAATTGATATATATAAAATTAAGAATTTTCTTTTAACAAAAATAAAAATAAGAAAAGAATGAAAACCAATATAAATAAAATGAAGATTTTATAAGTTATTTAAAGAATAATTTATTTGACTAATAAATATTTATATTAAATAAATAAATTTAAATTTGAGATGTACAAAATAAAATTATATTAAGTAAATTGTACACTTTAATTGTTATTTTTTAAAAAAATTATTGATCAATTTTAACTTCGATAAGAGTGGTTTACAAAATGATTACTAAAAGTATACTATTTGATAACTGTTATTAGATATTAGAGCAATAGAAATAGTTAGTAGCAACGTTTAACATAGAACCGCTGCTAAATGTACCCAATATCAGTAGTTTCAAGATTGCTTTTAATAGTTGAATCATTAAGAGTGGTTTCAGTAACGGTTTATTCAAATCGGTGTTAGAACTATTCAACAAGAGCGATTGCAAAATCAATCTAAAAATGTAAGGCATTAGAAACGATTTAGTTCAAACTGTTTCTATTGTTTAATTTTTAAGAACGGTGTTAAAATCGCTCCTAATAAATCGCTCCTATACGGATATTTTTTTGTAGTGATGAGACAAATTGACCTCCCTAATTATTAATTGTAGTTATTATAATATAGATAGTTGTTTATGATCAATATTACTCTGTAGTTGTTATTAGATTATAATTGTAATAATTATGTAGTTTAAGCATTATGATTGTATATTCTTACTATAATTGTATAATTTAGCAGCTATAAAATTATAGCAGTTATTATTATAATAGATGAATGATTTGATTATTGATAGATATTGATCCTGTCCGAATGCTCAATCAACAGACGCTGGGCACGGGGCGCTCTCTGACTGCTGACGTGGATCTTCGACTGGTGGCACGAAGCTCCGGCGAACCTGCACAGAAGTCGGGCCGGGAAGGGGTTCCCGGCGGCGACCCTCCGACGCTCAAGTCAGGTAAGCAGGTGGTGGAAAAAGTAGCTCCAAAGGTCTTGAACGCGTACTTCCGGTGAAGTATGAGGCTCTTTATATAGAGCGGTGAAAGAGATCCTGTGCGTCCACCGAGGCACATACATGTCCGAAGCCCATACTTCAGTAAGTGTGTGTCAGAAAGCTTACACCGACGCCATCCGCTACCCAATCACGTATTCGATGGGACAGAACACCTCGTTGTCGGACTTGGAGTATGGCCTAGCCATGGGCTTGACTACCGTCCGAAGATGTTCTGTCCCCTTTACCCACCGCCACCGACGCACGTCTGGGCCGGTGACGGAGACCGTCGTCCGGACGACCCTCATCCCCTTGCCGTGGGGCACGCCTCACGCTCGCCGGTCACTGCATTGATATGTTAGGAAACTTCGGCGAGTGCCTTCTTCGCCTTTAGACATTGTTTCAACTAAGCGTGAACCCGACCGCAGGGCACCTTTTACTATTGGATTCTCCTCGGTTAGCCGATCGGTCTATCCTTTTCTTCCGAGTCTGGTCGGCTCATCCTCCTCCGGTGGACCCCCCGGCCCTTTGATCTCCACGTGGCGTTGACCTCTTGCAATGGGGTCCCCTGCCTTGACCACCGGATCACTTGCCTTCCCCTCAAGTCTAGTCGAAGGAGGCGAAGTCCGACTGACTGGACTGCCGATCTGATCGAGTGGCGACCGATACCTTAGTCCGCTCGGACAGACTAAAGGTTGCTCGGCCGTTCGGCGATATCTTGCCCGTGCCTTGGAAATTATGTCGAGGCGTCTATCAACCACGTGCGTTAACCCTTAACTTGCTGACACGTGGCTACCTTTCTCTTGTCAGGGTATGGCGGTGGGGTCACTTCCGATGGGACAGCCGCCGTTTGAAATGAACGGCTGGATGATGACCTCGTTATCGACGACCTGGATCGGGCGGCTGAAATTGATAGCGGCCGCCCTTATAAAGCTCCGACTTCCGCTTTCCGCCGCATTTCGGCCTCATCTCCTCCCGACGTCCCACTGCTCCTTTCTTCTCCGGCGACCTTGCGTTCCGGCTCTCCGGCAACCCTACAGCTTCTTCCGATCATCTCCCTTGCCCGTAAGGCTTCCTTTTCCTTGCTGCCTCTCCTTTCTTCTCTCTATTAGCTATTTCTTTTATCATCCCGCACTCTTTCCTAGTTTTATTTCTCCTTCCTTCCATCACGCGTCCATCCCTGGCGTTATACCATGACCAGTACCTCACAGCCGACCGGCGGTGCTCCTGGTCTTTGGTATTCGACCATGGAAAGTCGGTTCGACGAGGAGGACGCCTTGCGCCTCACTCAAACCTATGATCTGCAGACCGACCACCACATAGTGGTAGCCACACCGGCCGATCGGCCGCCCGGCACCGTTCTTTTCTTCCGAGACCAATTTTTAGCCGGGCTGCGTTTTCCACCCCACAAATTCTTCTTACAAGTCTGCAATTATTTTCGCATTCCGCTCGGCCAGGTAGTCCCTAACTCCATTAGGCTGTTGAGTGGAGTGATAGTCCTTTTTAAACTGAACAACATCCCCCTCGACCCTAATATTTTTCACTATTTTTTTTATCCCAAGCAAGCCGAGTGGGGTACCTTTATTTTCCGGTCTAGGATAGGTTTCGTCCTTTTTGATAATATGCCGAGCTCCAACAAACATTGGAATGAGCACTTTTTCTATGTACGTTTTCCCGAGCCGCCAACTTTCCGTACCAAGTGGCAGACGGCGATGCCTGCGCAACCGGAGCTCGGCAAATTTAGAGGTGATGCGGCATATCTTCATGCGGCCGAGCGGTTGGTAGGTCAGCGCTATCACATTGACAAGCTGCTCCTTCCGGGAGTAATGTATATATTCGGCCTGTCTTCTACCCCAGCCGATCTTCCCTGCAGCATGAGTAAGCGATTCTCATCCCTCCTTTTTCTTTTGTTCTAATTGATTTAATCTTTATTTCTGCAGCTAAAGTTATGTGGCGTGCTAAGGCGACCGAGAAGCTCAAATTGAAGGCCGCTCAGATTGAGGCGGTGAAGAACAAGGAGGTCGCCGAGCGGGGCCTTGATCCAGCTGATCCGACCGGCGAAGTAGGTGAGGGGACTCAGGATGCCCCTGAAGCCTTAGCAGCTACTACCTCTCACGACGAGACAGCGGGCGGCACAGAACCTTCTACCCAAGCCGAGGTGGAGGGCCGTTCGGCCGATGATGTTCCCCTGCTCACTCGGAAGCGCCGACCGCCAGAGCCGGCATCTGCATCAACTGCCTTTGATGAGCCACAGCCCGAGCGGGGCGCGGATGCTCCGATGTTATCGGGGACCATTTCTCTAGAGAGTACCCCGACCCCACATGACTCTCCGAGGGCAAGCTATGAGGTGCCGCCGTCAAGCCCTTCAAGAACTTTGCGCCGTATTAGGCGTTTGGGCGAGCTTCCCTCCTCGTCCACCGGTGGGCCATCCGGTAAGGCCGAAGCTTCTCAGAGCGAGCCGAGCGGCCCGAATTTAATTAAAACCGTCCTGCGCCTCCCCTTGGAGGAATACATGGCTGCAGCTGATCGGCCATTGGTCCCCGAGCAGCAGATCACCTTGACGGGCCCTCTTGCAAAAGCTTGGGAGGATGCTCGGCGCCGAATAACCGCGATGACTCCTGGGTAGCTCGGCGACAGCAACCTTCAACAGGCCACTGGGGTATGCTCTTTTTCTTTGTTCGTGTATTTGGATGTAGCTTTTAACCTGTTCACTTTTGCTCGCAGAACTGGGTGGAGCAGATTGCCATTAGCAATCGGTTGGCCGAGCTGGAGGATGAATTGAAAAAACTTAAAGCCGCAGGGGACACCCGACAACCGACGTCTGCTCTGGAGAAGGCCAAAAGATTACTGGAAGCCGAACGGAAACGAGCAACCTTTAGTCTGTCCGAGCGGACTAAGGTATCGAGAGACGAGCCGGCGTCTATAAACGTCCGAGCGGAAGACCGTCGAGCTCCGACGTTAAAAATCGAGAGACGAGCCGGCGTCTATAAACGTCCGAGCGGAAGACCGTCGAGGCTCCGACGTTAAATATCGAGAGACGAGCCGACGTCTATAAACGTCCGAGCGGAAGTCCGTCGAGCTCCGACGTTAAATATCGAGAGACGAGAATTCGATCCAGTCCGAATGCTGAATCAACGGACGCTGGGCACGGGGCGCTCTCCGAATGCTGACGTGGATCTTCGACTGGTGGCACGAAGCTCCGGCGAACCTGCACAGAAGTCGGGCCGGGAAGGGGTTCCTGGCGGCGACCCTCCGACGCTCAAGTCAGGTAAGCAGGTGGTGGAAAAAGTAGCTCCAAAGGTCTTGAACGCGTACCTCCGGCTAAGTATGGGACTCTTTATATAGAGCGGTGAAAGAGATCCTGTGCGTCCACCGAGACACATACATGTCCGAAGCCCATACTTCGGTAAGTGTGTGTCAGAAAGCTTACCTGACGCCATACTGCTACAGTCCAATCACGTCTTCGATGGGACAACAGAACACCTCGTTGTCAGACTTGGAGTATGGCCTAGCCATAGGGCTTGACGGCTGTCAGAAGATGTTCCTGTCCCCCTTTACTCACCGCCAGCCGGGACGTACATCCGGCCGGCTGGACGGAGACCGTCGTCCGAACGGCCCTCATCCCCTGCACCGGCCGGGCGGCACGCCCCTCACGTCTCGCCTGTCGCCTGCATTGATATGCTGGGGAAACTTCCAGGCGAGTGCCTTCCGCTCGGCCTTTAGACATTGTTTCAACTGAGCGTCGAAACCCCGACCCCTGTTAGGGCACCTTTTACTGTTGGATGCTCCTCGGTTAGCCGATCGGTCTATCTTTTTCTTCCGAGTCCGGTCGGCTCATCCTCCTCCGGTGGACCCCCCCGGCCCTTTGATCTCCACGTGGCGTTGACCTCTTGCAATGGGGTCCCCTGCCTTGACCACCGGATCACTTGCCTTCCCCTCAAGTCTAGTCGAAGGAGGCGAAGTCCGACTGACTGGACTGCCGATCTGATCGAGTGGCGACCGATACCTTAGTCCGCTCGGACAGACTAAAGGTTGCTCAGCCGTTCGACGATATCTTGCCCGTGCCTTGGAAATTATGTCGAGGCGTCTATCAACCACGTGCGTTAACCCGTAACTTGCTGACACGTGGTAATTATTTTCGCATTCCGCTCGGCCAGGTAGTCCCTAACTCCATTAGGCTGTTGAGTGGAGTGATAGTCCTTTTTAAACTGAACAACATCCCCCTCGACCCTAATATTTTTCACTATTTTTTTTATCCCAAGCAAGCCGAGTGGGGTACCTTTATTTTCCAGTCTAGGATAGGTTTCGTCCTTTTTGATAATATGCCGAGCTCCAACAAACATCAGAAGGAGCACTTTTTCTATGTGCGTTTTCCCGAGCCGCCAACTTTCCGTACCAAGTGGCAGACGGCGATGCCTGCGCAACCGGAGCTCGGCAAATTTAGAGGCGATGCGGCATATCTTCATGCGGCCGAGCGGTTGGTGGGTCAGCGCTATCACATTGACAAGCTGCTCCTTCCGGGAGTAATGTATATATTCGGCCTGTCTTCTACCCCAGCCGATCTTCCCTGCAGCATGAGTAAGCGATTCTCATCCCTCCTTTTTCTTTTGTTCTAAATGATTTAATCTTTATTTCTGCAGCTGAAGTTATGTGGCGTGCTAAGGCGACCGAGAAGCTCAAATTGAAGGCAGCTCAGATTGAGGCGGTGAAGAACAAGGAGGTCGCCGAGCGGGGCCTTGATCCAGCTAATCCGACCGGCGAAGTAGGTGAGGGGACTCAGGATGCCCCTGAAGCCTTAGCGGCTACTACCTCTCACGACGAGGCCTTAGCGTCTATAAACGTCCGAGCGGAAGACTGTCGAGCTCCGACGTTAAATATCGAGAGACGAGCCGGCGTCTATAAATGTCCAAGCGGAAGACCGTCGAGCTCCGACGTTAAATATCGAGAGACGAGCCGGCGTCTATAAACGTCCGAGCGGACGACCGTCGAGCTCCGACGTTAAATATCGAGAGACGAGCCGGCGTCTATAAACGTCCGAGCGGAAGGCCGTCGAGCTCCGACGTTAAATATCGAGAGACGAGCCGGCGTCTATAAACGTCCGAGCGGAAGACCGTCGAGCTCCGACGTTAAATATCGAGAGACGAGCCGGCGTCTACAAATGTCCGAGCGAAGAGCTCCGAGCTAAATATCGAGAGACGAGCCGGCGTCTATAAACGTCCGAGCGGAAGACCGCCGAGCTCCGACGTTAAATATCGAGACGAGCCGGCGTTTATAAACGCGTCCAAGCGGAAGACCGCCGAGCTCCGACGTTAAATATCGAGACGAGCCGACGCCTATAAACGTCCGAGCGGAAGACCGCCGAGCTCCGACGTTAAATATCGAGACGAGCGGCGTCTATAAACGCCCGAAGCGAAGACCGCCGAGCCCGACGTTAAAAATCGAGAGACGAGCCGGCGTCTATAAACGTCCGAGCGGAAGACCGTCGAGCTCCGACGTTAAATATCGAGAGACGAGCCGGTGTCTATAAACGTCCGAGCGGAAGACCGTCGAGCTCCGACGTTAAAAATCGAGAGACGAGCCGGCGTCTATAAACGTCCGAGCGGCTCGCATTGTAAAAATCTAGCGAAAACCCCTTTGAGGTAAGGCGCAAAGCAAAAGATGGTTAATTAGAATTAAAAATGTGAGCACGTGAACGGGTGACGTTCGCGAGCCGAGCGGCTGCCCAATTGCATGGCGAAAGACGTTATTGAAGGCAAGCGGCTTGAGTCCACGTAAGAGCGTGAAGCCGAGCGGAAGAGTTTTATAGAACACTTAATGTGACGAAAGAAAAATTTCTTGCCAAAGCAAAAGTTGAAGGGACGGAAAATATAATCTATTTATGCCGAGCACTGGCAAACTAAAAAAGTTACAGCAAAAAATAAGTTTGGCCGAACGACAAGGGTACAAAAAAGTTGTTGAAAAACACTCCTCACGCGTCAAAATCAAAAAGGGCATCAGGGATAGCGCCCATCACAGTAGCCAGATCCTCTGGGGGATGGTCAGCTCGGCGGGAAGGTGGCCTTTGGTCTTCAAGTAATCCACAGCCGCCTTGATCGCCTCTTCAAAGGTGAGGGAGATCTTGTCAGTAAATTTCTCCCCAAAGGCATCCGAGCGGACGAATGCCTTCCTCACTTCTTCAGAGCGAGCCGACTCCCCCTCCTGATACTCTTTAAGCGCGGCCCGGGAAGCATCGTTGGCAGCATGGAGAGCCTTTAAGTCTTCATCAAATTTCAGCAGATCGGCCGAGCAGCCCTCCTTCTCTGTGGCCAGAAGGGCGTTTAGATCCTTGATGCGTTGCTCTAGCCCTCTGATCTCCACCTTCATTCGGTCCATGTCATCGATGGCCTGGCGTTTCCGAGTGGTCGCCGTCTTGATCTCCTTATCTTTTTATTTGACCACCGCTTCAAGCCGAGCGACCTCGCTCGCCAGATCGGAAGCTCGTTTCCGTTCGGCTTCCAGTAATCTTTTGGCCTTCTCCAGAGCGGCCGTCGGTTGTCGGGTGTCCCCTGCGGCTTTAAGTTTTTTCAATTCATCCTCCAGCTCGACCAACCGATTGCTCCACCCAGTTCTGCGAGCAAAAGTGAACAGGTTAAAAACTAAATCCAAATACACGAACAAAGAAAAAGAGCATACCCCGGTGGCTTATTGAAGGTTGCTGTCGCCGAGCTGCCCAGGAGTCACCGCGGTTATTCGGCGCCGAGCGTCCTCCCAAGCTTTTGCAAGAGGGCCCGTCAAGGTGATCTGCTGCTCGGGGACCAATGGCCGATCAGCAGCAGCCATGTATTCCTCCGAAGGGAGGCGCAGGACGGTTTTAATTAAATTCGGGCCGCTCGGCTCGCTCTGAGAAGCTTCGGCCTTACCGGATGGCCCACCGGTGGATGAGGAGGGAAGCTCGCCCAAACGCCTAATACGGCGCAGAGTTCTTGAAGGGCTTGACGGCGGCACCTCATAGCTTGCCCTCGGAGAGTCATGTGGGGTCGGGGTACTCTCTAGAGAAATGGTCCCCGATAACATCGGAGCATCCGCGCCCCGCTCGGGCTGTGGCTCATCAAAGGCAGTTGATGCAGATGCCGGCTCTGGCCGTCTGCGCTTCCGAGTGAGCAGGGGAATATCATCGGCCGAACGGCCCTCCACCTCGGCTTGGGTAGAAGGTTCTGTGCCGCCCGCTGCCTCGTCGTGAGAGGTAGTAGCCGCTAAGGCTTCAGGGGCATCCTGAGTCCCCTCACCTACTTCGCCGGTCGGATCGGACCTCCTTGTTCTTCACCGCCTCAATCTGAGCGGCCTTCAATTTGAGCTTCTCGGTCGCCTTAGCACGCCACATAACTTCAGCTGCAGAAATAAAGATTAAATCATTTAGAACAAAAGAAAAAGGAGGGATGAGAATCGCTTACTCATGCTGCAGGGAAGATCGGCTGGGGTAGAAGACAGGCCGAATATATACATTACTCCCGGAAGGAGCAGCTTGTCAATGTGATAGCGCTGACCCACCAACCGCTCGGCCGCATGAAGATATGTCGCATCGCCTCTAAATTTGCCGAGCTCCGGTTGCGCAGGCATCGCCGTCTGCCACTTGGTACGGAAAGTTGGCGGCTCGGGAAAACGCACATAGAAAAAGTGCTCCTTCCAATGTTTGTTGGAGCTCGGCATATTATCAAAAAGGACGAAACCTATCCTAGACCGGAAAATAAAGGTACTCCACTCGGCTTGCTTGGGATAAAAAAAGTAGTGAAAAATCTTAGGGTCGAGGGGGATGTTGTTCAGTTTAAAAAGGACTATCACTCCACTCAACAGCCTAATGGAGTTAGGGACTACCTGGCCGAGCGGAATGCGAAAATAATTGCAGACTTGTAAGAAGAATTTGTGGGGTGGAAAACACAGCCCGGCCAAAAATTGGTCTTGGAAGAAAAGAACGGTGCCGGGCGGCGGTTCATGTGGCCGGTCGGTGGTGTCAGCTACTATGATGTGGTGGTCGGTCGGCAGATCATAGGTTCGAGTGAGGCGCAAGGCGTCCTCCTCGTCGAACCGACTTTCCATGGTCGAATACCCAAGACCAGGGGCACCGCCGGTCGACTGTGAGGTACTACTGGTCATGGTATAAGGTCAGGGATGGACGCGTGATGGAAGGAAGGAGAAATAAGACTAGGAAAGAGTGCGGGATGATAAAAGAAATAGCTAATAGAGAGAAGAAAGGAGAGGCAGCAAGGAAAAGGAAGCCTTACGGGCAAGGGAGATGATCGGAAGAAGCTGTGGGGTCGCCGGAGAGCCGGAACGCAAGGTCGCCGGAGAAGAAAGGAGCAGCGGGACGTCGGGAGGAGATGAGACCGAAATGCGGCGGAAAGCGGAAGTCGGAGCTTTATAAGGGCGGCCGCTATCAATTTCAGCCGCCCGATCCAGGTCGTCGATAACGAGGTCATCATCCAGCCGTTCATTTCAAACGGCGGCTGTCCCATCGGAAGTGACGCCACCGCCATACCCTGACAAGAGAAAGGTAGCCACGTGTCAGCAAGTTACGGGTTAACGCACGTTGTTGATAGACGCCTCGACATAATTTCCAAGGCACGGGCAAGATATCGCCGAACGGTCAAGCAACCTTTAGTCTGTCCGAGAGGACTAAGGTATCGGTCGCCACTCGATCAGATCGGCAGTCCAGTCAGTCGGACTTCGCCTCCTTCGACTAGACTTGAGGGGAAGGCAAGTGATCCGGTGGTCAAGGCAGGGGACCCCATTGCAAGAGGTCAACGCCACGTGGAGATCAAAGGGTCGGGGGGTCCACCGGAGGAGGATGAGCCGACCGGACTCGGAAGAAAAGGATAGACCGATCGGCTAACCGAGGAGCATCCAACAGTAAAAGGTGCCCTGACAGGGGTCGGGGTTCCGACGCTCAGTTGAAACAATGTCTAAAGGCCGAGCGGAAGGCACTCGCCTGGAAGTTTCCCCAGCATATCAATGCAGGCGACCAGGCGTGAGACGCATGCCGGCCGGACGGACGCCCCGTCCCGCCGGCCGGACGGACGCCCCGGCCGTGGTGGGTAAAGGGGGACAGGAACATCTTCTGACAGCCGTCAAGCCCTATGGCTAGGCCATACTCCAAGTCTGACAACGAGGTGTTCTGTTGTCCCATCGAAGACGTGATTGGACTGTAGCAGTATGGCGTCAGGTAAGCTTTCTGACACACACTTACCGAAGTATGGGCTTCGGACATGTATGTGCCTCGGTGGACGCACAGGATCTCTTTCACCGCTCTATATAAAGAGCCTCATACTTCGCCGGAGGTACGCGTTCAAGACCTTTGGAGCTACTTTTTCCACCACCTGCTTACCTGACTTGAGCGTCGGAGGGTCGCCGCCGGGAACCCCTTCCCGGCCTGACTTCTGTGTAGGTTCGCCGGAGATTCGTTCCACCAGTCGAAGATCCACGTCAGCAGTCGGAGAGCGCCCCGTGCCCAGCATCCGTTGATTCAGCATTCGGACATGATCAAATATATTAGTGTATTCTTTTATTTCTGTACCATTTCACCCATCCTATAAATAATAATGTTTGATAAAATAAAATATAAGATAATTCTATCTTCTTCTACTATTAATTATAATACATTATCAGCACGAGCCCTCTTTAAGGTATGAACTCATAAATATTTTTATTCTTAATTTTTTAAAACTCTTGAAATAACATAAATTTTTAGCTTTATATAAATGCTCTTGGAGTGCAAAATATTTAGATTTAATATTGATGCTTTAGAAGTAGTATAAATTCTAAATTTATATTGATGCTCCCACGAAGTACATTTTTTAATTCTATATTAATGATCTTGAAGAACATAATTTTTAATTTATGTTGATACTCCTAAAATGGCACAACATGACCTTATGTTGATATATTGATAGAGATGTAATTTAAAATATAAAAATATAAGATATATTAATATTTTTGAAGAATATTGATTTATTAATATTTAGAAGAATATTGAATATTTTTGAAGTATATTAATTTACGATAAACATATATCAATATTCTTGGAGAATTTTATTAAATATATAATATTTGTTAATATTCCTAAATAATATTGAAATATATATTCGATTTCATCATATTATGATACACTTATTTTGTATTTGTTTCCTTTTAATTTATATTATCATAATATTTTTGTGTATATAAATATTTGATTGCTTTATAACTATGACAACATAATACATTTTGATCATATTATGACACACTTGTCTAATATTTATTTTATTTTAATTTCTATTGCTATAATTTTTTTTTTGTATGGACACAAATATTTCATTGCTTCAAATACTATAAATGATATTTTTCTAATTATCTTTTTTAAATTTGCATTTATATAGTGGTTGTTATGACAAATATTACAAAACTTGAATTTGAAGTGCTTGACCTAACTAAAAAAAATTATTTATCATAGATTTTGGATGTCGAGATTCACCTTGTCGCTAAGAGCTGAGGAGATACAGTAAAAGAAGGAAATAACGAATCCCTATAGGATAATGTAAAAGCACTTATTTTCCTTCGTCATCATCTTGATGATGGATTGAAAATTGAATATCTCACCGTAAAAGAACCACAAGAACTTTGGAATAATTTGAAAGAAAAAATTGAACATCAAAGAACTATAGCTTTCCCAAGAGTCCGTTGTCAATGGATGCATTTCGGCTAGTAAGATTTTAAGTTTGTAAGCGATTATAACTCAACACTATTCAAGATTAACTCTAAACTCATATTCTATGGAGAGAAAATTATTAATCAAGATTTATTAAAAAAAAAATTCTTCACTTTTCATGCATCGACTAGTTGCTAAATATAATAATGAGCTACTCATGAAAAATTAGCAATTGCACTCAACTGGGGTCTACACTATTTTCTGAAGCAAATGGAACGTCATTTCCTAAAGTGAATGCTAACTCATCTCAAAATCATAAAATTAGAATAAGTTGTGGACGTGGTTGTGGGCGTGGGCATGGGCATGGCCAAAAGGAAAAATTATAAGTAACCAAGTGATAAAAGACTTAAAATAAGCAACTAGCAGTAGAAATCTAACAACAAAGAAGTAAAAGGGAAAAACTCAAAAGAATATGAAGATAAGTATTTTAAATTCAAGATAGAGAGGCATTGGTCTCGTACCTATCGTACATCAAGACATTTTGTGGGTCTATACCAAAATTCGATCAAAGAATAAGGAAAAAATAGAGAAAAATTTTGCTACTGATTGTGATCTAGTTGTCATAACTCATTTGGAAGTATCTAATTTCTTTGCTCAGCTAGATGATAATATTGATCATTTTATTGGTAGCAACGTGCTAGACAATATGGAATGATTGTTTTTTAATCAAGTTACAATGCATTCTCTATTTTAAAATTTCATTCAATGAGACTTACTATTTTGTATCTTCATTTAATAAAGTGTTTTATTTATAAATCTTGCAAGAAATTATATTGAAATTATAACTCTTTATTTATACATTTTTTTTAAAGATTATTGATAAAATATCAAGACGAATGTCTAGCAAATAGTGGTATAATCTACACCATCTTTCAAAGCAAAAGGTATCTTTTGGAGTTAACATTAGTTTAAAATAATGTTATAACAATATTGAGTGCATCACAAATTATTGAAGATAATGGAAAAGCAAATATCATTTTACAAAATGATACAATCATATATATTAAAAATGTACTCTATGCTAATAAATCCAATAGAAATTTACTTATCTTTAAAGACATTTGTCAAAATAGATATCATATTGAAACATTAAATGAAAATAATATTGAATACCTTTACATTTATATCTATCTGGCCGGAAGTTGATAAAAGAAAGATTGTGTGCATCCCTTCTAGAATGTATTGTATAACAATGAAAGTAGTTGACACAACCATACTAATAAATCAGAAGTTTGTTGACAAGCATGGTTTCATATTATGGCACAACCGACTAGGTCATCCTATGAGAACAATGATGCGAAGAATAATAAATAATTCACATGTACATCCGTTAAAGAACTAGAAGATTCTTATATATAACAATTTTTCATGTGTGGCTTATTCATAAGACAAACTAATTATAAGACGTCCTGTTGACAGGTAACTCATATTTAGATGAAAGTCAATACGATGAATGTCATGGAAGAAAATTTGTAAAAAAATTCGTAATGAAATTTTGTTAAAATTTATATAATAGAATTTTATTACAGTTTTTCATAATAGAATTTTGTTGTGATTTTTCATAATAAAATTTTGTTACAATTTTACTAGGTCTGGCGTTTATACAATATTTATAGGAATCATTGTAATCCTATTGTACAATCATAAGAATCATTGAATGTGATTCTCTTGTGTAGAGAGAATTCTAATAAAGCTTTGGTCATTTTTGTGGAGTAGGCACGTTGCCGAACCACGGTAACTCTTCTTCTTTCTCTTATTCTTCTCCTTCCTCATGTTTGCTCCTTTTATGTGTCTTTGTCTTGTTGCTCTGGATAATCTCTCTTTCTCTCTTCCTCTTCTTCCCAATTAGAGGTTGAGAGGTGTTACCCCCTCTTTGTGCAACAATTGGTATCAGAGCTTCAGGTTTTTACAGATTTCTTCAACATGTCGGGGGTGACTTCTGCGAAGTTTGATTTGGTGAAATTTGACGGAACCGGGAACTTCAAATTATGACAAAGAAGGGTCAAGGACTTGTTGGTATAATAAGACATGGTAAAGGCGCTAGGAGAAAGGAAACTGGAGCGCATGGAGACATAAGATTGGGAAGAACTTCAAGTGAAGACAATGACAACAATTATACTTTGTCTTACGAATAATATGATGTACCATGTCATGGACAAGGAGTCACCAGTGGTAGTTTAACAAAAGCTGGAAAGTTGGTACATGTCAAAGTCATTGACAAACAAACTGTATCTTAAGTAGAAAATATTCGGGCTGAAGATGACAAAAGGAACTAATCTGAGCTAGCTAGTACATCAACATATTCAACCAGATTGTGAGCGATTTGAAGCGGGTTAATGTGAAAATCAAAGACGAAGACAAGGAGCTGATGTTGTTAAATTCTCTACCTTCATCTCCTTCGTACTAGAAGTTGTTACTACTTTGATGTGGAGTTAAGGAAATTCTCAAATTAGAGGAGATCATAGGTGTGTTGTTAAGTTTTCACTAAAGTAAGAAAACAAGCGATGAAGTTTCTTAGGGAGAAGAACTTATGGTAAATAGCAATCAAGAGCGTGGTTGGAGCAAATCTCGACATGGATTGGTAACAACAACAAGGTTTGTTCTAAATCAAGAAGAAAGAAGGTGATCATGTGCTACAAATGTGGAGGCAAAGGTCATATCAAAAGAAATTATCCTGAAATAAAGAAACATGTTGCAGAGAACAAAGGTAGTTTGGCAAAGTCTGCAAATATAATTGAAGAGAAGATTTCAGAGAGCGGTCATAGTCATCTGGAGATATTCACCGGGGTTAGTATTTTCAACAATCAATTCATAAGTTACCTCGGCTCGACACTAATATTTGCTTACAGGACTGGGTGGAGAATATTACCATGTGCAGCGGCTGGCACAAGTGGAGGACGAGCTGAAGAAGCTCAAAATTTCTGGAGAAGCCTCCTCCTCCTAGGGGCCACCGGTCCCCCATCTGCAAGCCAAGCTGGAAAAGGCCCAACAACTTCTTGCGGCGGAGCAGCAGAAATCGGCCGAGCAGGCCAGTAGGCTAGGCCAGATCGAGGTGCAATTGAAGACCTACGACCGGAAACTCGATCTGGCTTCCACAAGGAAACGACAAGTCATCGCCGATTTGGAAGAGAAAAACAAGGAGGCCCGACAGTTGGCCGAGGACCTGAAGGGCGCGTAGAACTCTCTAGCAGCCGAGCGAGAGAGCCGTTCGACGAAGGAAGTGGAGCTTTAAGGCCAAGTGAAGCGCCTCGAAGAGGAGTTGGCGGCCTCTCGTATTGCACTGACTACCTACCAGGAGGCTGAGTCGGGTCGCTTCGCGGTCCTGAAGCAATAATACCTTCGCTCGGACCAATTTCTGGAGAAGGCGACCGATCGGATCGTCCAATGGTTTAAGCTAGCGATCGATGCGACGCTCAGCCAACTGAAGGCGAGCGGTCATGTCTCCGAGGCCCTGTCTGATAAAGACGTGAACCGCGTACAGCTCCTTGAGTCCATTCCCGACGAGGCCTTCGAATATATCGAGTGAGCGAGGGGTCAGCAGAGAATATTTTTTGTAAGTTTTGAATGTACTCCTGTCTTTCGGCAATGGCCAATTATCAATGAAATCCTTTTGCGCTCTTTTTTCATATGTCATATGTTTGCTAAGTATTTGGCTGTATAGTTTCGATCGGTTGTTATGACCGTACTTTCATTATTGAAATATTCGCTAGGCTTGTACCTCCAGAGTTTATAGTCGTTGCTCGACTCTGGGTTTTAACGTCTCCGCTAGGCGATCTTCTAAGGTAGGAGTTTAAGGTCGCCGCTCGACCGTGATGCAGACATGGGTTTAACGTCGCCGCTCGATGATTTGGTGAAGACCGGGGTTTAAGGTCGCCGCTCGACCGTCGATGGAGACATGGGTTTAACGTCGCCACTCGACAATTTGGCGAAGACCGGGGTTTAAGGTCGCCGCTTGACCGTCGATGGAGACATGGGTTTAACGTCGCCGCTCGACGATTTGGCGAAGACCGAGGTTCATGGTCGCTGCTCGACCGTCGATGGAGACATAGGTTTAACGTCGCCGCTCGACGATTTGGTGAAGACCGGGGTTTAAGGTCGCCGCTCGAACGTTGATGGAGAGATGGGTTTAACGTCGTCGCTCGACGAGTATTTTGGTAACCTTTCATTTTTCATTTCAATCCTGCAATCAAAGGGCATAGGAAAAACAAAAGGTAGACTTTAATTACATTGGCGCACCTTTCATCCAGCTCGGTACGGCTGGAGGTGGTTCGCGCTCCAAGGATGTTCTAGTTGTCGTCCTTCTTCATCTTCTAGGTACTAAGCGCTCGAGTGAAGCTTCTCCATGACTCTAAATGGTCCAACCCACAGAGCTTCTAGTTTAGTGACATCGCCGACCGGCTTCAACTTTTACCACACGAGGTCACCGACCTGGAACGACCTCGGGACCACTCGTCGATTGTATCTCTGCCTCATCCTTTGCCTATAAGCCATCAGCCGAACGACTGCTTTGTCGCGTGTCTCATCCACCAAGTCCAGCTCCAGAAGCCTCCGCTCGGCGTTGTCTTCACCATAGTGTTGTATTCGATTGAACTCGACTCCGACCTCGATCGAGACGACCGCTTCACCGCCGTACACCAGATGGAACGGGGTTACACCCGTGCCTTCCTTAGGGGTCGTGTGGATTGCCCATAATACGCCAAGGAGCTCGTCCACCTAGCTCCCTCCGATATGGTCGAACCGAACTCGCAAGATCTCCCGATTGGCGACCTCAGCCTGTATGTTACTTTGAGTGTATGCTACGGAGGTAAAGGCTTGTTGGATGTCATATCCCTCACACCATTCTTTGAGTTTTCGTCCGACGAACTGTCTGCCATTATCTGAGACGAGTCGACGCGGAATGCCGAACTGGCAGATGATATGCTGCCATATGAACTTTTGGACCATCTGCTTGGTTATTTTTGTCAGCGACTCGGCTTCAACCCACTTGGAGAAGTAGTCTATTACGACGAGCAAAAACTTTCATTGTCCGATCGCCATGGAGAAGGGTCCCACAATATCCATGTCTCACTGGTCAAACGGGCACGACACAGTGGAAGCCTTCATTTCTTCAGTCGGCCGGTGGGAGAGGTGGTGGTACTTCTAGCAGGATAGACAGTTAGCTACTGTCCGAGCGACATCTTCCTGTAGAGTCAGCCAAAAGTATCCGGCCAAAAGAATCTTCCTCGCTAGTGACCGACCGCCTGAATACCCTCCACAGGAGCCTTGGTATACTTCTCACAGTATATAGTCGTCATCTTCTGACTCAACACATTTAAGCAATGGCCTGGAGAAGGCCTTCTTGTAGAGTTGGTCCTCGACTAAGGTGAAGCGACCGACCCTTCTTCTCAATAAGCGAGCTTCCTATCGATCGGAGGGCATAGCTCCTGATCGTAGAAACTCTATTATGGTCGTTCTCCAATCGCTAGGGAAAGTGAGCCCCTTCATCCGATCGACGTGCGCCACCAAGGGCACTTGCTCGATCAGATGAGTAATGACGATCGACACGAGTGAGCTCACCAATTTAGCCAACTCGTCCTCCGCTTGGTTCCCCGCTCGGGGGATCTTAAGGATGATTACCTCCTGGAAGTTTGCCTTCAACTTTTCGAAGGCTTCGGCGTACAACTTGAGCCACGTGTTACTGATCTCGAATGCTCCAACCAGCTGCTGAGCGGCTAATTGAGAATCAGAATGGATAAGAACCCTTCTAGCGCCAACGTGTCGAGAGGCTTGTAAGCCGCCTATAAGAGCCTCGTACTCGGCTTCATTGTTAGTTGCCCGGTACTCTAGTCGAACGGACAATTGCACCCGCTCTTCTTGTGGGGAGATAAGCAGTATGCTGATCCCACTATCTGCCGGGTGGATGACCCATCCACATATACTTTCCATACTGCGTTGGGCTCGAGATTCTGTACCTCCGTGATGAAATCTGCTAAGGGCTGCGCTTTGATGGTCGTTCGGGACTGATATTGGATATCGAACTTGCTGAGCTCCGTTGTCCATTTGATCAGTCGGCCGGATGCCTCTGGGTTAAGTAGGACTCTTTCAAGAGGGTTGTGGGTCATCACCAAGACAGTGTGTGCGAGGAAATAAGGACGAAGCCTCCGAGCGGCGAGTACCAATGCAAATGCTAGCTTCTCAAGACCGGTGTAGCGAGATTCGACATCCTTTAACATATGACTCAAAAAGTACACTGACTGTTCTTCGCCGTTCTGCCAAACCAACGCTGAGCCGACAACGTGCTCGGTTGAAGACAAATAAATCTGGAGTGGTTTACCGGCAGTGAGCTTAGCTAGTACATGTAGTGAGTTCAGATATACTTTGAGTTCCTCGAAGGCCCGGTCACACTCCTCGTCCCATTGAAACTTGGTGGCTCGGCGCAGAATTTTGAAGAAGGGAAGGCTCCGGTCGGACGACTTAGCGATGAACCGTGACAATGCTATTATCCGACCGGTAAGGCGATATGCTTCTTTCAAGTTTCTTGGTGGTGGCATATCTTGGAGTGCTTTTACCTTGCTAGGATTCGTCTCAATGCCCCGCTCGGTGACGATATACCCTAGGAAGCACCCACTTTCAGTGCCGAACAGACACTTCTGGGGATTTAGCATTATTATGTATGTCCGGAGGGTATGGCAGGTCTCCCTGATATCGGCGCAGAAGTCGGCAGTTCGGAGGGATTTAATTAATATATCGTCGACATACACCTCCATATTGCGGTCGATTTATCGCCGGAAGAGTTTGTTCATCAGCCTCTGGTAGGTGGGTCCTGTATTCTTCAAGCCGAATGGCATTACTGTTAGCTAGAGCCCTAGAGCCAATCATTTGATGATTGTATTTTGGACTTATTGTATCATATTCTATATAAATAAAGGCATTTTGATTTTGGTTATTATACTTACTTGTATTGGTGCCAAATAAACTAAGTATAATAATGTCCTTGAGTAGACGGTTCTCACCTATATCAATCGATTAGTTGTACCGATAGTGGGATGATATAGGGAACACTACTCTTAATCATTCCTAGTCGAGTATTAACATTCAGGGACAATGTTAATGCAATAAGACTAGCATGTAGGTCAACTCGATGACTTGATCTCACAAGTCATGGATATAGAGATATCAAGTTGACACATGGGTATACATTGGAGAATGTATACTGAATGACCCATCATGAGAAAGTATCATGGATCGTTATATGAGTGTCATATACTTTCTCATGTGGCTATCAGTATGACTATTAGTCCTTAGACCTGAAGTCACCATGGATCCCTACATAAGGAGTTATGTACTTTAGTTTCGTCAAACGTCACCCGTAATTGGGTGGACTATAAAGGCGATTACTGGGTATGTAACGAATTATGCAGAGGGATGTGAGTGATGTAGATGGAATCTATCCCTCCTATATGACGGGAGAGACATCGATATTCTTGATAGAGTGAGACCACGAAGTGCATGTCCATGTCCAAATGAGTCAATATGAGATATTGAGCTCATTTGATTTAGTGAGTCTACTTGGAGTTCAAGATTTAGATTGATTAGAGGATGACACGGTCTATGCCTCACATTGATCAATCTAGATGTCTAGGATAGAAGGACACTTGTCATATATTGTGAGGAGTCACAATTAGTAGTCACAAGGTGATGTTGGATCTCAACATTCTTGTAACATTGGGTAGTAATGATGTGTTGCTAGATACCGCTCATTACTTATGTTCCTAAATGAGTTTAGGGGCATTGCCAACGTTACAAGAACCTATAGAGTCACACACTAAGGATAATTAGATGGAGATTAGGTTCATATGATGAACCAAGAGGATTAGATTCATTTGATGAATCAAATTGGGGATTAAGAGTAATCCTAATTGGGCTAACTTGAGTTCGATTCAAGTTGATTCATGTGTTCAATGAGTCTAATTTAGATTATGACTCATTGAATCAATTTAATTAAATGAACTAGATTCATTATATTAAGTTGGCTTGAATCAAATGGTTGGATTCGATCAACCATGAAAGAGATTTGGTCAAGTTTGACTTGATTTGAGAGGAAGATAAAAAGTCAAGTTTGACTTGACTTTATGCCACCTCATTGGTGAGTTGGCATTGATGTGGACCAATGGTGTTACTCCACATCATTAAGGGTGTCACCTCATGGAAGTTACAAAGCTATTTTCTTTAATGGCTTCACATTAATTGCACTTAATGCAATTTTTGGAGTTACACAACATGAAGTGGCCAGCCACTTTTGAATGGGAAATGAATGGATTTTCCTCATTCAAGGCACATTGATTCCTTCTTCTTCCTCCTTGAGTTATTCTTGCTCTCTCCCTCTCCTCTTCTTGTCGTGGCCTATCAAGGTGCTAGCACACCTTTGTTTAGGTCTTCTCCACCTAAGTTGTCCGTGTGGATACTTCTAGAGGACCGTACGCTTGACGGTCTAGAGATCCGGCATTTTGGACGAGCGGGATTCGCGTAGGGCGCGCATCAAGGGTATATACATCTTAGCCTTTGTAGATTTAGTGTAAATCGAAGTTTTCTAACTCGTACTCGAAATTTTTCAAAATTTTCCTTTGCACGGATCCGGTGGCATGGGTGATTCGGTGTTTCTGCGACGCGAAAAGCGATTTTCGCGGCCCGAAAAACCCAACAGTGGTATTAGAGCCACGTGCAAAGCGAGTACGAGTTTCGTTTCATATTTTTATGAAAAATATAAATCTGTAAACTTTCTGTAAATTGATGTTTTTATAGTTTTAATGGGTTATTTTCTCATAGTAACGAAGCACAAGTGTTTAGACACTTGTAGGCTTCGACTACCGAGAAGTTTTTCACGAAAAGGTGAAGTTTCGACCCCAAAACATTTTGGGACAGCGGGCTTAGGCGCTATTGGATCGCTTAGGAGCAACTCGCGATGGTTAGATCGCGGGTAGGGGTACTTCCCCTAACCCCTCAAGGGGATTTGCTCCGCGATTGCGCCCGAAATCGCTAATCGGGACCGCCGGGAAAAATTTACCCATAAAATTATAAAATTATGAAAAATTACAGAAAATTATGAAAAATATATAATTCAGAATTATATATTGATTTTGTGTTAGTCATGGCCCAATAGACCAAATTGGATTGGAAATTTGTGTTGTAATTTATAATACGGCCTGCGCGCCGTCATTTGTGTTTGTGTGTGTTGTATATCATTCGCGACCTGCGCGTCGTGCCTCTCTTTTATATATTCTTGTTATAAATTAGATTTAGACTCGAATGTAACTCGAGTTTCAAAATTGTAATGTACAAAATTGGAGCGGTGGAAGGTCCACTCGAGACGGAGTTACGAGGAGGGCGCGAGCAACACAAGGTGGTCAAAAGGAAAGCGCTTAAGAAGCTGTTGACCCTAGGTTGACCATCCGATCTTCTCATTGGCTTGAGAAGATCGTAGTAGGGCCATGACTAAATAACAAAAATTATTTAATTAATTGATTTTGTGTATGTGATGCATAATTTAGTAATTAATTAGTGCCTTACGATTAGATTAGATCTAAATCGTGCACAAGATGCACCCTTACGATTAGATTAGATCTACATCGTGTACAAGATGCACTCTATCGAATAGATTAGATCTATCGTGTATTTGATATACATCGACGTTTAGATTAGATCTAAATTACGTCAACTCTAATGCCTACCATGCCGTGATACCTACCACTACCTCGATCGCATGCTGTTGTTGAATCTGCCAAAGCAGAGCAACACATACTATCTTGGTAGGGTATGGAGGGACAATCTTGGTCCCACCAATCAACGCATAGGTGAATACAAACTCAATTAGATTGAGTATTCCTAGTTTACTCAGTTGGATCGAGTACAACTATAGGCATTCTTCCAATGGTTGGAAAGGTAGGACAAAATCACGTTTATATTAATTCTCGGGCGTATTAGCCAAAGCTAACTCGAGTTTTAATATAAATACGGATTTTATCCTATAAACAAGAGTTGCATAGAGATGTAATTGGTAATCGTTACCTACCGATCATACTAAGCCTTGGGAGTATTAGCCAAAGCTAACTCAAGGGTTAGTATGATGTGGATCTTGTCCCACATGAATTATAGAATTCAGTAGGAGCATCTTTTAGTTAAAGGCCTAATTAAATGATTAAGAATATGATACTTATTTCTGCATTTATTTCTGTTGTAGAATTGTCATGACATCGAACACGAACACCTTCTCCCTGCGATCTGTCCTTGAGAAGGACAAGCTCAACGGAGCAAACTTCCTGGACTGGTACAGGAACCTGAGAATAGTTCTCACTCAGGAACGTAAATTGTACGTTCTGGAGCAGCCCATTCCGGAGGCTCCTCCTGCCAATGCCCCGCGAGCTGACAAAGATGCTTACAAGAAGTATCAAGATGACGCATTAGATGTGTCATGTCTAATGCTCGCGACCATGAACTCTGAGCTTCAGAAGCAACACGAGTTAATGGGCGCTTACGATATGGTTGAACATCTTTGTCAACTGTATCAAGGTCAAGCGAGGCATGAGAGATTTGAGATCTCAAGGGCACTGTTTCAGTGCAACATGTCAGACGGGGCTCCTGTAGGCCCATATGTACTCAAAATGATTGGGTACATAGAGAACCTACAAAGGTTGGGGTTCCCACTTGGCCAAGAGCTGGCCACTGACCTAATCTTGCAATCCTTGCCGGATAGCTACAGTCAATTCGTTCTAAACTACAATATGAATGAGATTGACAAGCCACTGCCTGAGCTGCTTAGCATGTTAAGAACTGCTGAGCTAAACCTTAAGAAGGCTAAGCTCAACACTGTTTTGATGGTTCAGAAACATAAGGGCAAGGGCAAGCCCAAAGGCAAGGGAAAGTCCCAAGCCAAGGACAAAGGCAAGGCACTGAAGCCTAAAGGAGGGGTCGCCAAGGATGCTACCTGCTTCCACTGCGGTCAGACCGGGCACTGGAAGAGGAACTGCAAGATATACTTGGAGGATCTTAAGAAGAAGCGAAGTAAGACTTCCACTTCAGGTATATATATTATAGAAGTCAATCTATCTATTTCTACATCATGGGTATTAGATACTGGATGTGCTTCTCACATTTGTACTGATGTGCATGCGCTGAGAAATAGCAGGGCATTGACAAAGGGCGAGGTGGACCTATGAGTAGGCAATGGAGCACGGATTGCTGC
The DNA here is from genome assembly GCF_018446385.1 of Zingiber officinale. Classification (NCBI taxonomy): domain Eukaryota; kingdom Viridiplantae; phylum Streptophyta; class Magnoliopsida; order Zingiberales; family Zingiberaceae; genus Zingiber; species Zingiber officinale. Next base: position 7,102,025 of record NC_055992.1, read on the forward strand.
TATTGCTGTAGGGACTTACTTTCTATCTCTGCCCTCTGGGCTTGTACTAGAGTTAGTCGATTGTTGTTATGCGCCTGCATTAACTAAGAACATTATATCAGTTTCTTGTTTGGACAAGAAAGGTTTCTTGTTTGGACAAGAAAGGTTTCTTGTTTGGACAAGAAAGGTTTCTTGTTTACTATAAAGAACAAATGTTGTTCCGTCTATTTAAACGATATGTTCTATTGTAGTGCACCTCTGATAAACGGACTCTATATTCTAGACCTTGAGAGCCCTATCTATAACATAAATACCAAGTGGTTCAAGTCAAATGACATGAACCAAACCTACCTCTGGCACTGTCGCTTAGGTCATATAAATGACAAGCGCTTATCCCAGCTCCATAAGGATGGTATGCTGGACTCATTTGATTTTGAATCATATGAGGTATGCGAGTCATGCCTACGAGGCAAGATGACCAAGACTCCCTTTAGTGGGCACAGCGAGAGAGCAACTGATTTGTCAGGACTCATACATAGTGATGTATGTAGCCCTTTCAATGTTGCTGCTAGAGGCGGTTACAGGTACTTCATCACATTTACTGATGATTTCAGTATATATGGTTATGTGTACTTGATGACACATAAGTCTGAATTCTTTGATAAGTTCAAAGAATTCAAGAATGAAGTACAGAACCAGCTTGGCAAGATTATTAAGATAATTCGATCCGATTGAGGTGGAGAATACCTTAGCCATGAGTTTCGTGACTACCTAGCTGAGTGTGGGATTCTATCCCAACTCACTCCTCCTAGAACACCACAGTGGAATGGTGTGTCTGAAAGGAGGAATCGTACCTTATTAGATATGGTACGGTCTATGATGAGTCACACAAATCTTCCGACATTCCTTTGGGGCTATGCTCTTGACACGGCAGCTTTTATACTCAACCGAGTTCCATCCAAGGCCGTGATAAAGACATCATATAGGATATGGACTGGGAGAGATGCTCAGGTGTCTTTCATGAGGATTTGGGGTTGTGAGGCTTGCGTTCGACGTCAAGTCTCAGACAAGTTAGGACCCAAATCCGACAAGTGCTATTTTATTGGATATCCCAAGGAAACTAAGGGATATTACTTCTACATTCCCAGTCAGCACAAGGTAGTTGTGGCAAAGACTGAGGTCTTTCTAGAAAGAGACTTTGTTTCTAGAAAGATTAGTGGGAGCGCGTTCGATCTTGAAGAAGTTCAAGATGCGAACAATAGTATTGATGCCTCGATGGAAATTGAACTGGAACAACAAAGTGTTGTGGATGATGTTCCACAAGGAGTTGAGGAACAACAACCAGTTCAAGTAGACATTCCTCTTCGCAGGTCTGATAGGGTACGTCGTCAGCCTGAGAGATACTCATTTCTCTTGTCTGACCATGATGACGTTGTGCTCATAGAGGATGAGCCTACCACCTATCAGGAAGCTGTGATGAGACCAGATTCCGAGAAATGGCTAGAGGTCATGAGATCCGAGATGGAATCCATGTACACCAACCAAGTTTGGACTTTGGTTGATCCACCTGAAGGGATAAAACCCATAGGGTGCAAGTGGGTCTTTAAAAGAAAGACTGACATGGATGGACTTATTTATAAGAGTCGCTTGGTAGCTAAATGTTTCAAGCAGATTCATGGTATTGACTATGATGAGACCTTTTCTCCAGTAGCGATGTTTAAGTCCATTCGGATCATGCTTGCTATTGCAGCCTACCATGACTATGAGATATGGCAGATGGATGTCAAAACCGCGTTTCTGAATGGAAACCTGCTCGAGGATGTGTACATGACACAACCTGAGGGTTTTGTAGATCCACAACATACTAGCAGAGTATGCAAGCTGCATAGGTCCATTTATGGACTAAAGCAAGTTTCTCGGAGCTGGAATCTTCGATTCGATGATGCAATCAAACAGTTTATTTTCATCAAGAACGAAGATGAGCCTTGTGTCTACAAGAAGGTTGTAGGGGATATAGTTGTCTTCCTCATATTGTATATGGATGACAAACTACTCATTGGGAAGGACATCCCTATGTTTCAGTCTGTCAAGACCTGGCTAGGGAGTTGCTTCTCAATGAAGGACTTAGGTGAGACATCTCATATTCTAGGGATACAGATCTATAGAGATAGATCTAAGAGATTGCTTGGCCTAAGTCAGAGTACATACATTGACAAGGTACTCCATGCAGAACTCCAAGAAGGGATTTCTGCCGATGTCACATGGCGTGAGTCTTTCGAAGACTCAAGGTCCCTCTTCTAGAGAGGAGAGAGACCGCATGGATTAGATCCCTTATGCCTCAGCCATAGGATCGATCATGTACGCCATGCTATGTACTCGACCTGATGTCTCGTATGCTTTGAGCATGACGAGTAGATCCAGGTGAAAGTCACTGGATAGCGGTCAAGAATATTCTTAAGTACTTAAGAAGGACTAAAGAATATTTCTTGATATATGGAGGCAATGATGAGCTAGCTGTAAAGGGTTACAGTGATGCTAGCTTCCAGACCGACCAGGATGACTATAGATCGCAGTCGGGGTTCGTATTTTGCATTAATGGTGGTGCTGTCAGCTGGAAGAGTTCGAAGCAGGATACAGTAGTTGATTCTACAACAGAATTGCTGCATCAGAGGCAGCAAAGGAGGCAGTTTGGATCCGCAAGTTCATCACTGAACTTGGGGTGGTTCCTAGCATTGCTGACCCCATTGAGCTCTATTGTGACAACAATGGAGCTATAGCACAGGCGAAGGAACCTCGCTCACACCAGCGAACCAAACACATACTACGGCGCTTCCATCTCATTCGAGAGATCATCGAGAGAGGAGATGTGAAGATTTGCAGAGTACCTACAGAGGCTAACATCGCAGATCTCTTGACCAAGGCTTTGGCACAGAAGAAGCATGATGGTCACACTAGGTCATTTGGGCTTAGAGCCTACACTGATTGGCACTAGTGCTAGTGGGAGATTGTTAGCTAGAGCCCTAGAGCCAATCATTTGATGATTGTATTTTGGACTTATTGTATCATATTCTATATAAATAAAGACATTTTGATTTTGGTTATTATACTTACTTGTATTGGTGCCAAATAAACTAAGTATAATAATGTCCTTGAGTTGACGGTTCTCACCTATATCAATCGGTTAGTTGAACCGATAGTGGGATGATATAGGGAACACTACTCTTAATCATTCTTAGTCGAGTATTAATATTCAGGGACAATGTTAATGCAATAAGACTAGCATGTAGGTCAACTCGATGACTTGATCTCACAAGTCATGGATATAGAGATATCAAGTTGACACATGGGTATACATTGGAGAATGTATACTGAATGACCCGCCATGAGAAAGTATCATGGATCGTTATATGAGTGTCATATACTTTCTCATGTGGCTATCAGTATGACTATTAGTCCTTAGACCTGAAGTCACCATGGATCCCTACATAAGGAGTTATGTACTTTAGTTTCGTCAAACGTCACCCGTAATTGGGTGGACTATAAAGGCGATTACTGGGTATGTAACGAATTATGCAGAGGGATGTGAGTGATGTAGATGGAATCTATCCCTCCTATATGACGGGAGAGACATCGATATTCTTGATAGAGTGAGACCACGAAGTGCATGGCCATGCCCAAATGAGTCAATATGAGATATTGAGCTCATTTGATTTAGTGAGTCTACTTGGAGTTCAAGATTTAGATTGATTAGAGGATGACACGGTCTATGCCTCACATTGATCAATCTAGATGTCTAAGATAGAAGGACACTTGTCATATATTGTGAGGAGTCACAATTAGTAGTCACAAGGTGATGTTGGATCTCAACATTCTTGTAACATTGGGTAGTAATGATGTGTTGCTAGATACCGCTCATTACTTATGTTCCTAAATGGGTTTAGGGGCATTGCCAACGTTACAAGAACCTATAGAGTCACACACTAAGGATAATTAGATGGAGATTAGGTTCATATGATGAACCAAGAGGATTAGATTCATTTGATGAATCAAATTGGGGATTAAGAGTAATCCTAATTGGGCTAACTTGAGTTCGATTCAAGTTGATTCATGTGTTCAATGAGTCTAATTTAGATTATGACTCATTGAATCAATTTAATTAAATGAACTAGATTCATTATATTAAGTTGGCTTGAATCAAATGGTTGGATTCGATCAACCAAGGAAGAAATTTGGTCAAGTTTGACTTGATTTGAGAGGAAGATAAAAAGTCAAGTTTGACTTGACTTTATGCCACCTCATTGGTGAGTTGGCATTGATGTGGACCAATGGTGTTACTCCACATCATCAAGGGTGCCACCTCATGGAAGTTACAAAGCCATTTTCTTTAATGGCTTCACATTAATTGCACTTAATGCAATTTTTGGAGTTACACAACATGAAGTGGCCGGCCACTTTTGAATGGGAAATGAATGGATTTTCCTCATTCAAGGCACATTGATTCCTTCTTCTTCCTCCTTGAGTTCTTCTTGCTCTCTCCCTCTCCTCTTCTTGCCGTGGCCTATCAAGGTGCTAGCACACCTTTGTTTAGGTCTTCTCCACCTAAGTTGTCCGTGTGGATACTTCTAGAGGACCGTACACTTGACGGTCTAGAGATCCGGCATTTTGGACGAGCGGGATTCGCGTAGGGCGCTCATCAAGGGTATATACATCTTAGCCTTTGTAGATTTAGTGTAAATCGAAGTTTTCTAACTCGTACTCAAAATTTTTCAAAATTTTCCTTTGCACGGATCCGGTGGCATGGGTGATTCGGGGTTTCCGCGACACGAAAAGCGGTTTTCGCGGCCCGAAAAATCCAACAATTACGTTGTAGCAGTACGTACCGTTGGCGGTAATGAAGCTGACTTTCTCTTGGTCTTCACGGGCGAGCGACACTTGATGATACCCCTGATAGACATCCAGCATGTATATCAGCTCGCACCCGGCTGTGGAGTCTATCATCTGATCAATCCTGGGCATGGGAGAGAAGTCTTTCAGACATACCTTGTTAAGATCCCGGAAGTCAATGCAGACCCTCCATTTAATGCCCGATTTAGATACCAGCACCACATTGGCGAGCCAGCTCGGGAACTGAACTTCGTGTATGTTGCCGGCCTCCAACATTTTCTCAATCTCTGCCCGGATGATTAGGTTTTACTCAGCGCTCAAGTCCCTCTTCCTCTGCTTCACCGGCTGAGCGTCCGGTCGGACGTGGAGCTCTTGCTGCGTGACGCTCGGGGAAATGTCGGGCAGCTCATGGGTAGACCAGGCGAGCACGTCATGATTCTGCTGGAGACAACTGATCAGCTCGGCCTTCTGCCCAGCTTCTAGGTCAAACGCTATGAAGGTTATCACCTCCGCTCGACCCGGATGTATCTGCACCTTTTCTTTCTCTTCATAAACCAAAGTAGAGGACTTCTCAGTTATGGTGCTTACCTCCATTCGGGATGTTTTCCGAGCGGACTTTGGCTCGGTCTTGACCATCTCGACATAACATCTTCGAGCGGCAAGCTGATCGCCCTTTACTTCTCCGACTCGATCTTCCACCGGGAACTTAATCTTCTGGCAGAAGGTTGAGACGACCGCTTGAAAAATTCATTGAGGGTCGGTCGGCCCAAAATGACATTGTAGGCTAAGAGGGCATCTACTACGATGAAGTTGGTGGCCCTTGTCCTCTGAAGCGATTCCTCCTCGAGCGAGATGGCCATCTTGATCTGGCCAATCGACAAGACCTCATTGCCAGTGAACCCGTATAGAGGGGTCGTCATTGGTAACAGCTCGCCTCAGTCAATTTGGAGCTGGTTGAATGCCTTCTTGAAAATGATGTTGACCGAGCTACATGTGTCAACGAATATACGGTGAATAGTGTAATTGACGTTTATCGCTCGGATAATGAGTGTATCGTCGTGCGACACTTCAACTCCTTCGAGATCCCGGGGGCCGAAGCTGATCTCAGGCCCAACGGCATGTTCCTGGCTGCAGCCCACCTCATGGATTTCTAACCGCCGGGCGTGTGACTTCCGGGCTCGGTTGGAATCCCCGCCAGTCAGCCCGCCAGATATGATCTTGATCTCGCCTCGAGTAGCAATACTTCTGTTTTCCTTCTCCCGAGCGGACGGCCTGCTTCGCTCACGCCCGACTCTTGTCAGCTCCGCACTTCTCCAATGAGGTCGCCTTGGTGATCGCCTTGCTTCTTCTCATCGATCAGCCCGATGATGCTCGTGCCATCAGTCAGGAGAAGGGGATCGGTGCCGATAACTCTTAGGCGCCGGTTGGGCGACCGGATCAAACCCGCGACAGTCACGGGTGTTGTGGGATGCAGACTGATGGAATGAGCAGAACAAAGGGGTCCATACCTTCCCCTTGGGCTTCGGCCGTTCTGAGGCAACATGTTGGACGACATGAGGCCTTGCTTCTTGGTGTGAGTGTACTCCTTCGGCTCGGGGCCCTCTTGGAGGTTGATGGCTGGACGACGACCATCGTTCAGTCGGCGTCGATGGTTCAGATGGAGTCTCTTTCCTTCGGGCCACCTAAGCTTCTTCCACGTTTATGTACTCATTGGCCTTCTTTAGCATATGGTTGTAGTCGCGAAGCGGCTTCCTGATGAGCGATCGGAAGAAGTCCCCGTCCATGAGCCCTTGCGTGAACGCGTTCATCATGGTCTCGGACGAGACCAAGGGAATATCCATCGCCACCTGGTTGAAGCACTAGATGTAGGCTCGTAGAGTTTCTCTCTGACCCTGCTTCATGGAAAGCAGGCTGACACTTATTTTCTGATAGCGTCTGCTGCTCATGAAGTGGTGAAGGAAAGCCGTTCGGAAGTCTTTGAAGCTTCGGGTAGACCCGTCCGGCAACCTTCTAAACCATCGTTGGGCCGAGCCGGAGAGCATAGTGAGGAAGACTCGGCACTTGACTCCATCTGTGTACTGATGAAGGGTAACGGCGTTATCGAACTTACCCAGATAGTCGTCTGGGTCGGTCGACCCGTTATACTCTCCGATCGCCAGGGGAGCGTAGTGTTTTGGCAGCGAATCCTGCAGAATGGCCTCTGAGAATTGTGGGTTGATCCGCTCGGGTGATGAATCGGCTTAGGATGCTTTGCCTTTTCTTTCGTCCCGAGCGGGGGCCTCATCTGAGGAACCCCTATCCTGGTTGGCCTGAGCAATCTTTGAGGGCATCTGAAATAACGCCCGGTGAAATGGAATGGGCGCTGGTGGAACCTCTCCAGGAGTGCCAGTCGGCATCTTGTTCTGTCCCCATATGGAAAGTTGCTCCGGCCGGTCTTCATGCGCCGCTCTGCCTCCCGAGGCCGATGTTGCTTGCTGTGCCATCCGATCGGCCAACGTTGTTGCTGCTGCTCGACTAATATCGTCGCTCGTACTTGAATGAGCGCATCGAGCTCTTCTGAAGTGAGTGTCATGGTGTGGAGACGCCCCACTTCCTCCATCTTCTCAGCTCGGATTCAGGTGCGTTCTCACAGACGATGCCAAATTTGATCCTGTCCGAGTGTGAGTAGACGGACACCGGGAAGATGACGCTCACGTTGACTGGATGTCAACTGAAGGCGGTGCGGACCTCCGACGAGCTAAGCCTGCAACCTCAGAGTCGTTAGTGCCGAGCCAGGGAGGAGTTCCCGGTGATGGCCCTCCGATGCTCAAGTAAGCTACCGGTGACAAGCGAATGAAGTAAAGAAGAAAAGAGCAATAGTGTGGCTCTAGCTACAATAATCCAAACATACCTCCGATGAAGTTTTGAGGCTTCTTATATAGAGCTCCCAGGAGGCGTGCACACACTTCTTGAGGCGTGCACTCTTCCCAAAACATACCTGGTAAGGTCGTGTCAGAAAAGTGTGTTTGACGTCATACCTTAAGAGACCGAGCATATCTCTGACGTGATAGTGGAAGCTTCCACCGTACGATTCTCTACCTGGCCATGCCGCTGATCATGTCGCATGCCGATGACATTGTTCCCTAGGAAGATACTGCCAACTGCTCTCTTTGTCTGCTATTGAGCCGAGCGGGAGAGCCGCTCAGCCAATCTACCGCCAAGGTGATGCAACGGTCGGGCCGAACGACCGCTCAACCAGTGATTTGATGTCCGGCTCTACCTTATCAGGCTAAGGCTCCTTCGCCTGCCGAGCCGAGGTTGCGTCCACTGCTCAGTCGAGCGGGGCAGGAGCTCGACCCTTGTCTTTCCCTGCTTGAGTTTCATGAGCGTCAGAAGTTCGGTGTCCGACTGAGCTGTCGAAGTGTCGAGCCGACTACTATTCTTGCTGATCGGGAAGGTAGTTCACCCAATCGGACGTCTGCCCAAGACGTTGATCACTTTAACCTCTTATCGGGCGAGCCCCACCTTACCATCAGATCATCTTGTAATACTTATAGGACCATCAATTACTCTACTTATAAATATATCTAGAATGTGTTAGAAGTGTTGCCAACTAATTGGATCAAAAGACACGGTATCTTAGAAAAGATAAGTACAAGAAAAGGAAGAATCAAAAGTTCTAGAAGAACTGAAGAAGTGATTCCTGATGATGCAATAAGAGAAATTATTGAGCTAGATATGAATAATATTATTCATGTAGAATCATAGTTACATGAAAATAATGAGATTTTAATAAAATAATAAATGTGACATTTGCATCGTGCAAAGTGATGAAAATATGGATAATTTGGGGAAGGAAAATATAGAAGTGTTATTTTGATTAAAAAACGTCTTTTTAATCCTTCTAATAAAAAAAAGGAAAAAGGATGTTTTTTGGAAAGAAAAATTGTTTTTTTTTTTGAGACAGTGAACTAATGTTTGACAAAATCATCAATTCAAATAGAAGAACGAACGTTGAACAAATGCAAACTGTTCATAATTGTGGTTTAGGTTTGTGTCATGAGGTCAAAGAGACAATAGCAACATAGATTACTCCAGGGCTCAACTTGTTGTCTAATATCGACAGTGATTCAGCAAGAATAAAATATAAAAGATCTAAAAATCGTTATTAAAAATGCTATTTAATCAGTCAGTAGCATCCCACATGAATTGTTCTTTCTTCACACTGGAGCTAACAAATCCGTCAAAATCACAAAAATGCATCGATTATACTGAAAATAATGTAAATTTTCACCAACGTAAAAACGATTTGATTTCAGAAAACAGAGGCATTCCGTCAGCCATAAATCGAGGGCAGTGTCGAACTGGCGCTTGCAGTTTTTACACGCCCCCTGTGCCATCTTCCCGGCGGCGGCGGCGCCGCCTTTCTTTTATACGCACAGTCAACTATTCTTCTCAGTATCGCGTCTCCACTTCCTCCAACGACGGCACGCAGCTACGGCGAAGACGCGCCTTGACATTTTAAAACGGTCAGTTGGTGATCGATCGCCGAAAGAACCGATCGAAGGAGTCAACGCAGAAGCCTCGTCCGACCGATTCTGCTCTTGGGCGGTGCTACAAGACAAATGAACAATACCCAACACAGCTGTTGCGCCACCATTTCCAACCTGGATCCTCTAGTTAATTAATCGATCCTCAGCTGATTCAGTTTTCACATCTTTGCATCAGCTTCAATTCAAACAAAATAGATTCATCATGTACCAAAGTCGAATAGTTGGAAAATGAGAAATGTGACGTTTTTATTGAATATAAATTATGTCAGTGCCGTATTAAGAAAGAGATATTCAATGTTGATTTTTTGATATTTAAATTAGTCATCGACGATAAAATAAAAAAAAAAAAATAATAGAGAGCATAATATCTCACGTAGTGTGTACTTTCGTCCATGCTTAAACTTTCTTTTATATAGAGTTTATGTAGTGCACGTGCACTCTTCCCAAGATGAGCATACTTCTTAAAATTTTCCTTGAAAAGATTTATCAGTAAAATGTTACTGACACAGTATTATAATGGACCGAACATATCTCTGAAGTGACAGTGAAAACTTTCGCCATAGATCTTCTGACTGTTCATGTCCGGTGTCGGCGACACCAACTTCCAAAAGGATGTCGATGGATATCGGAGAGAGTGAAATGTTAGACCGAGCGGGTTAGCCGCTCGATCGGGATTTCGCCGTTTTGATATCTCGTCCGGTCGGCTAGAACCTCACTACTCCTGTGTGTATCGGCTCGATCGAAGTTCCACTCTACTACTGCCGAGTGGGGTAATCGCTCGGTCGAAGTTGAACTACACCAATGCCGTGCTCTGTTGTCTAGGTGAGCGGGGTAATCGTTCGGCTCGGTGTTTGCACCTCGTCTCTTCCTTCATTCGGCGTCCAATAATCCATTGAGTATTGATTGTTTGACTTCTCCCTGTGTTGAAGGTGACGACAGATCAAAGACCTCTCTCCTAATTCAGACATATTTCATCCGATTGATCGATGTTATATGTACGTTAATCATCTTGACTTTTACTTCCATTATAATCACAAGATGAGATTCTCTATCATGACCGCGTCACAAAGTATTCTGGATCGGATCCGTCTAAAATAATGATCATCTCAATGATTCATAAGATGTAGACGTCCTGTCAAATTATGAACTGTCTCTGTTACTTGCATGGCGGATTAGCTTTCCATCACTTCCATTGTACCTGACTCGTACCAGGGATCGATCCTAGTAGATATTGCAAGAACTTTGATAAACAAACCGACACTTGAGAAGCCATAGAAATAGAAAAAGAGAAATGTTGATACTGCATGATCGCACGAGTTTAGAAAATGATTGAATATTTTCCACTTTCATCTACTCTTCTCCTTCCTGCTGCTATTTTAACACCATCGGCTGTCATCATCTCTACTGTACTCGCTGCTTCGAGCAAGAAAGAGGCCCTGCGACTCCATATTGATCGCCTCATTTTAACACCAACTTCGAGATAGCATCGCGAAGGTGAGGCTGATTCATGTTTTTGCTAGCTGTTTCTTTTAGCGTTACTCCGAGATCGACGGGTTTTGATGGATAATGTTTGAAATCTTTTTGCAGAGGATCGATCCACGCCTCTCTGAGAAAGATTGTTCCACCAAGTACCAGACATGGGCGTGACGTTCTCCTTCCCCATTGCTTGCTACGCAGCCATCAATGGTGGTTTGGAAGCTATCCTCAGTTTAGGCTTGGGGTCTTCTATTCATGGCAAGTTACTATTCCAAGGATCAATGAGCCTCGATGGACGAGAGATGGATCCTCCCCCTGAGCCAGACAAATCCATAAAGCCTCATGATCCCGAAATCAAAAGGCCTGGCCATTTGAGGAAGAGGTCTCTGGACTCCATCTTGGTCCAACACGGCAGCCCCAAGCATGAGGCTGCTGTGAAGCTACAGAAGGTCTACAAGAGCTTTAGGACGAGGCGACAGCTCGCAGACTGCGCCGTCCTCGTCGAGCAGCGCTGGTGCGACCTTCCGCCCGCTCTGTTTCTCCAATTACATCGTCGTTGAACTCGCTATGCACATTTCAGGTGGAAGTTGCTAGATTTTGCACTGCTCAGGCGGAGTTCGGTGTCGTTTTTCGACATCGAGAAGCAAGAGTCCGCGGTTTCACGATGGTCCCGGGCGAAATCCAGAGCTGCCAAGGTAGGGAAAGGTTTGTCAAAGGATGAGAGAGCTCAGAAACTTGCTCTGCAGCATTGGCTCGAGGCAGTAAGTGTCGAACACATTGCAAATTGTTCCTTTTATTGGCAATTTCTCATTAATTTACTGCAAATTACAGATCGATCCGCGACACCGTTACGGTCACAATCTCCAATTCTACTATGATCGTTGGCTGCAGTGCGAGAGCATGCAGCCCTTCTTCTACTGGTTAGATTGTCCGATCAACATCTATTAAAATGGCCCAACTGATCAGATACAGTAGTGATCTGACAAAACTATTATAGGCTTGATGTCGGAGAAGGAAAGGAGGTCAACCTCGAACAGCATTGCACGCGATCGAAGCTTCAACAACAATGCATCAAGTATCTCGGCCCTGTAAGAACTCTCTCTCTCTCTGTCAGCATACAATCTCTGTGCGTGCATATCTGAAAATGTTTACTGGATTCTGCAGAAGGAAAGGGAAGCCTATGAAGTTATTATCGACGACGACGATGGAAAATTCTTATACAGACAGAGTAGGCAAGTGTTAGACACGAGTGATGGTCCAAAAGGTGCTAAGTGGATTTTCGTATTGAGCACATCGAAGAAATTATATGTTGCTGAGGTGAATGATCTCCATATGTCCTAGAAAAGCTTACACGATTGACACATCTATAATATTTGTTTGTTTGTGTTAAAAATTGCAGAAGAAGAAAGGAACGTTTCAGCATTCTAGTTTTCTGGCCGGCGGAGCCACTTCGGCCGCCGGCCAATTGGTAGTAGAAGATGGAATCCTGAAGGTATAGAAATTAGTTTGAGTTTCAATTGGAATTGATTTCACTGATTTTGCTATTGCCGTGTCTTGCAGGCTGTGTGGCCTCATAGTGGCCATTACCGCCCGACGGAGAAGAACTTCCAGGAGTTCATGAGGTTCCTTGAAGAAAACAATGTGGATCTTACTGATGTGAAGGTGAGCGAGTCAGTGTTATCTATTTGTTATAATTAAAACAGAAACAGATTTCTTATTCTTGTTCTTGTTCTTGGTTTGTACAGAGAAGTCCAACTGAGGAGGATGGTGAGCACAACCGATCGGAAATTGGAGTCGATTCACCTCAATTAGCTTCGTTTAAGCAATTAAACATCGATTGCTCAGCACGAACCTGCATACCATCGGAGCTGATTCTTCGAAGGATAAATTCGAAAAAGGTAATTAAATCGTATCAGTTGGGGAAGAAGCTCTCCTGCAAGTGGACAACCGGCGCAGGGCCGCGGATCGGCTGCGTGCGGGATTATCCGTCGGAGCTTCAATTTCAAGCCTTGGAGGAAGTAAATATATCGCCGAGAAGCCCCAGAAACTCGAGATTTCGTTCGCCGGGCCTTGCCATTTGCCAAGTGCCCAAGTCTAACTGTCTAAGGAAGGATGAAACATCCTCGCAGAAGGAATTCTAGATGTTGAAAAGCAAAAATTAAAAGCATTCAATTCATTTATTTGGTAGTCTCTAGAGATACTATCACACATTTTCAAGAGCCAAATTAAACTGAAATAATTTTTGCTTGACTAGGATGACAATTTTCATCCCGTGGTGGAGGATCCGATAATAGACGAGGACATGTAAGATTCTTTTTTTGACTCGATTAATTAAATAATCAAGTAATTAATAATGAGAATTTTCAGATACGAGTACCAATCTAATATAATTCTATTCATACTCAACTCGAATATCTAATTAATATCTAGTTAAAAAATATTTTTTTAAAAAAAAAAATGACATTAGTTACTCACAGGATGAAGGGTAAAAAAATTATATCTATAAAGAAAGAATTTTGATATGCTGCATTCCTTATGTTGCACACCCCGTGAACATCTCAAAAAAAATTTCATTTATGTAAAATCTAACAATTTGATAATCGAAAACTTAAAACAATAAAAAAAAAATAAAAAATAACAAAATGGTTACCTTGCATGCACACAAGCGCGTACATTGCTTGCGTCCAACGTAATAGTAGGTGTATATATATACACACTGCGACCCCGATGATTTGGACCAATTTTTTTATTATTATTATTTTTTACTTACAGATATGCTATTTAGAATTTTGTTTTTAGGGTTTAAAATTAAATTATACTGGTTAGATTATACATACTTAAATTATTTATTTATAGTTTTAAGATAATTTAATCTTTTACCTTTTAATTTAGGATTTAGGTTTTCTTAATCTAGCTCTATATAAGATTTTGTATTAGCTATTTTTTTTTTCTAGTTGTCAATTTCTATAATGGTATTAAGTTAAAAAAATTCAAATTAAAAAAATATTTTAGATGTGCGCGGCTTAAAATCCTTAACATATATATATATATATATATATATATACACGGACAATCCGTGAGCACCGTGTTGTTATTTGTTTAATTTTTACTTCAACCTAAACACTAAACTCACTCAACTCTAAACTCTAATAAAAAAATTAACACATCATCAGTGTCTAGACTAAAGAAAGTAAAAAATCAATAAAAAAATGTATATATATATAATGTTTATGTTATTTTTATAGGATAATAGTATAAGGATAAATTATTTTTAATATTTTATTATTTCTTTTTATCATGTTTAATTCGTTAATTTTTATCTTTAATTTTTTATTATGTTCTTAAGAATTTGATTGTTGGGAGGAAACTCTATATTTATCAACATCCATATTTTTATTGAAATAATTTAAATTAAAAAATATATATAATTATAGACAATAATAGAATAATTAAAATGGTGTCAAAAAAAAAAAAAAAAAGACCTCCAGCGCCCCCGTCAATTCGTCCCAGAACCAACATGGAGGAGGTAAATTACGGACGGCTAATAGCCTTTGGAATAGTGACTAGCACATAAGAAAGGTATTTATCTCGATTTTATCGAGATTCGAACCCCAGACTTCATGATGATATTATCTTATGTGTTAATCATTAGACTCATCCGAGGAGACAGAATAATTGAAATGGAGATGAGATGAAAATTGGCGAGGATGGAAATTGAATATGGGACGGAGACAGGGACGAAACATATAAAATCTGATCTACCCATTCCCGTCCTACGCTTGACCAGTCCATCGTACGGAGTTCGCAGACCAACAATTAAATTGAATTACGGAGCCAGCAAGTAGTACTACTACCGTGTTGGTACCAGTACTTCCATCCAGATCGATCACAAAATCTATGCAGAAAGAAATGCATCGATCCGAAGCTTCAATAATGTCAGTTAATTTTCTGCTTCACAAAATTAATTATCTCAAGATGGTACGCCCTCCCTAGTCCCTCCGCCGTTCTTTTCGGCAGGAAACTTCCTGCCACCTTCCTCTTTCTCCATAGAGCAGTTGATTCCGAAACAGAGCGATCCCGTGCCTTGTTTTTAGCAGCAGTCCTTTCGCTTTCCGACGATACGTACACGTCTGAGAGACGTGCATGATCGATCCCATGTATTGCATATATAATTTTGCACTTCCAGTTTCACTCATGGAGCTGCTTATCGTGTTTAATTTTGGGGCAGGGAGGAAGGTTCGTTGAAGCTTCTCTCTTCGGTTGCGGATAACCGCGAGCGGCCCATGGACCGCGTAAATGATTATAAAAACAAATGATAATCATAAATTAAGTTACGTTCAATCATGCATCATAAATTGCCCGTTAAATTTAACCATAACACAGCACTCAAGCTATCTGTTGAGAGATATCTAAAACCACAATTGAGGCAGAGGCCACCACAAGCGTCCCCTGCCCCGCGATTGCTACAACTGCCCATGACGACAAGCCGGCGAAGCTTCTCGGAAGCCTCTGGCTTTTGTCGCAGTTCGTAGGCCGTTTTTTTGACATGCATCATGCATGCGTACTCTGTCGTGCTATTATCGGATCGTGAGTGCGTTCTCGTATATAAATAGAGTGATCGAGTGCAGTCGCACTTATTATTCAGTGATCAACAGTGAGATTCATGGCGGCACTGGAAGCTGGGAATTATCTTAAATTGAGCGGCGGCGGCGGCGGCGGCGGCCGGGGTAAGGAGAAAGAGATCAAGGAGGTGCACGGCCGCACGGCACACAACATGTCGTCGTCGTCGCTGCGGAAGAAGTCGGACCTGACGCTGCTGTCCAAGGTGCGCTGCGGGCTGCTCAGGGACCTGCTCGCCAACTTACAGGAGATCTTCCTCGGCACCAAGCTCTTCGTCCTCTTCCTCGCCATCCCCCTCGCCATCGTCGCCAACTACTGCCATTTCGGACGTGTACGTATATATATATTTACACTTTCAATGAACATGGGAAGGAATTGATTGCATGCGTGGTACGTGTTTGACGAAATGCCTCACCGGGATTCATATTTTGCTTTGTTGAAACTGCACAAGAAATGATAATCAACTTTGCTTCATTTCCTTGACGTGAAATCAAATGTTTAATTTGGTAATTTTCTAAACAGGAATGGATGTTCGCTTTGAGCTTGCTTGGTCTCATCCCACTTGCCGAGCGTGTCAGCTTCCTCACAGAGTACTACTCATACTTATCATACTTCAGTTGTTCTTTCTTGATTGCTTAATTAATCTTTATCTTGATTCTAAATATATAATTAATTCCGTTCGTTTCTCAATTGACTTTGGCAGGCAGATTGCATTTTATACTGGTCCTACTGGTAATTAATGCAGTGCACATATAACTTCTGTTTTTGTTTAATAATTGCCTTGATTAACCAGGGTTTAATCACTGTTCTTGATGCTATACAGTGGGTGGACTGTTGAATGCAACATGTGGAAATGTCACGGAGCTGATCATTGCAATCTTTGCTTTGCAACAAGGGAAGATTGAAGTCCTGAAATATTCCTTGCTTGGATCAATCCTGTCCAATCTTTTACTTGTACTTGGGTCCTCTCTCTTCTCTGGTGGCTTGGCCAATCTACACTCGGACCAACTGTTTGATCGAGTAAGCTTCTAGAGGTTAATTAATTACTTGCTACTACAGTTCACCTTGATCAATCATCTTTCCATTAACTGCTTATAATTATACATGCAGAAGCAAGCTGATGTGAACACTGCTCTTCTTCTCTTGGGTGCACTTTGCCACATCCTGCAGTTGTTGTTCCGATATGCGCCCAAGTCAGGAGGGCACACCACAGCTCTTGCACTGGCTATGTCGAGAGCTTGCAGCATCATCATGCTCCTTGGCTACGTTGCTTACCTCTTCTTCCAGCTCAAGACCCACAGCCAATTCTTTGAAACACAACAGGTGATATATAGTATCAAACGGATTGGTGCTTTGAACAACACTAGAGTACTCAATCATAAATTGTGTTCTCCTTGCGTGAATTGCAGGAGGAGGACGATGACAATGACGATGCGGTAACTGAAGATAAACCAGTGATTGGATTTGCAAGCGCAATGACATGGTTGGTGGGAATGGCCATTGCGATCACCCTGCTGTCTGAGTTTGTTGTTGACACTATTGAGGTATAATTTTTTTTTCACCCCTTTAATATGCTTTACATCATGCTCCAATCTTTTTCAATTAGAGCTCCACCATATATATTTAGGTTGCTTCAGATTCATGGGGTCTATCTGTGAGCTTCATTAGCATCATCTTGCTCCCAATTGTTGGAAATGCAGCAGAACATGCTGGTGCCATCATTTTTGCTTTCAAGAACAAGCTGGTAGAGAACCTTTACTCATCCCTGTATAATTTGACTATTTGATTGTATATATATATATATATAATCTGTTGAATTGTGACAGGATATTACCCTTGGTGTTTCCCTTGGTTCAGCAACTCAGATATCCATGTTTGTGGTAAGGAATATTGAATTAACATGAAGTAGCATTAAAATAATTAGTATATATATACTTATATATAGCTCATAATAAAAGGCTTTAATTTACATCTCTTAGGTTCCTCTAACTATTGTTGTGGCCTGGATAATGGGAATCGAGATGGATCTTGATCTTGATCTGTTAGGAACTGGTTCATTGCTCATGGCAATTCTAGTTGTAGCCTTCACTTTACAGGTAACTTGCAGCTATTCTTTCATAAATGCAAGGATTTCAGACAAAAAGGATGAAACTTTTGTAGGAATAATCATAATGTTCATGAATTAAGGGCACTTTTACAGGATGGAAGTTCACACTACTTGAAGGGACTTGCTCCACTGCTATGCTACCTGGCAATTGGTGCATGCTTCTTTGTTTTAAAATCACCAGCAAATGAGTAAGAAGAGTACTCAAGAAATGTTTCTGCAAAGAAGAGCTCATCATGGGAAATTAATGACTACTATTTGCATGAAGAAGTATAATGTTTCTGCAACTCTTCCTCCTTCAGGCTTTGCTTGGAGTGGCTCATGTATTTGCATAAGTTGATGTTTATGGAAAATTAATTCTGTAGTTAAATTGTTCGTTTGTTTTTGTATTTTTTGAACTTCATTGTGTTAATAATAAAATTTCAACTAAGTATATAAGACTTAATTAGTTTCCTTAATTTAACCTTGTTCATTCATATTCATATCTAACTTGAGTGGAGATTTGATCATTGCCAAGTCATTGTTTCAATTGTCGTTGTCCCTTCAATTATTCGCACGAACAATGATTAATGCTTTCAACTTTTATTAATACAAGAATACATATTTAGAAAGACAGCTCAGTCATCGTGATTTATTCTATGAATTATCAAAAAAACTAAAAAAAAAAAAATCTATTTGTTAAGCTAACTTTCAAATCAAACATGTAAAAATAATGTTTAATAAATTTTACATTGTTAATCAATATTGTACTGAACCAAGTAGGTAGTTTCCATATTACTCATTTCATGTATATATCAAAATTTTAGAATTTTGAAAAAGCATAGTATATTATCAATATGCCTTCTTTTTCATCATTCATCGATTATTTATTCGCCAATAGTTGACTACTAAAATCAATCGATTTCTAAATTTACAATATTAGATTGATGATTAACAGTCCCATCAGTTGACTATTACACAGCTCGTTGTGCCTAGATGAAGCCACATTAGACTCGTCCTGGGCTATAGCCCACCTTATTTTTTTAAATTATTATTATCTATATAAATTTTATTAAGTATTAAATTTTTTTAATAAAATAAATAAACAAATAAATTGAATCATCGACCATAAAATAAGGGTGCTAATTTAAAATTAAATTAATCCCTGCCTATGATACTGTATGATAAGACATTCGGGTTGTCATCTAGATATTCATGATTCAATCTTTAACTATGATATATTTATGAAATTTTTTCATCCAAATGGGACACGCAACCAAAGGATACTAGACTTTTAGATTGGTCACTGCGCACACTTTCCGATTGACCCTAGTGGTCGATGGAAAATTTTCATGAAGTCGTGCCGGTCACCTTAGGGATAATCAATGAAATTAACTGGATTTATCATATTTTATCCCTGGAGCTATGGTGCAGTGATAAGACATTCAGATTATTACTTAGGTACCTGTGGTTCGATCCCTAGGTATGGTAAATTTGTATGAATTTTTTCTCTAAATGGGACACGCAACTAAAAGATGTTGGACTTCTGGGCTATTCGCCATGAGCACTTCCCGATTTACCTTAGTGATCAATAGAAAATTTCTATGAGAGTGGACCGATCACCCATACTAGATATTATCAACTTGATTAATCATATTTTTTATTTAAAATTAAATTATACATTGTCAATTTGATTAATCATATTTTTTTTATTTAAAATTAAATTAGACATTATCAACTTGATTAATCATATTTTTTTATTTAAAATTAAATTGGGGTCAACTAAAACCAGAATTGATTTGATTTTGGTTTAGGCAAGTGATGATTGATCAAGTTGAATTGGATTAAACCAGAATTGATTTAATTAGAGAATTTTTAGAAAAACCTAATTTCTCTTTTGTTTTATTTTTTCCCGTAGGCAATCTCGCTAAGTCTCCACGTGTTGACTTCTTCTTTTTTTCATCTTTTTCTTCCTTTTCTCTGTTTTTTTTTAACACTAACTTAGTTGTTTTTTTTAATCTCATTCTCCAACAACATTTCACTTTTATTCTTCCTCTTCTCAACATTTCTCCTTCTTCTCTTCCTTTTGTTATTTTTCAGCCGACTAATAGCAACCCAGTCCTTTATCTCCAACGAGAGTAACAATTAGTTTACTTTCTCTTTTCTTCCGAGCTAATTTAGATTATCGAAAAAAAAAGATAAGTTTTCTTTTCTTTTCATTTCATCTTGGTAGTTGTTTTGTTGAAGAGTATAATATAATATAATAATTTTTAATTATATATATAATTTATTATATTTTTTATATTAATATAAAAGGAAGTTTTGGTGTAATGATAAAATTATTATTATGTGATTAAAATTTAAAATTTGAGTCTTGAAAGTAAAATAAGATCAGACTACATATGGGACCCTTCTCTATGAGATCTGGTATTAATAGGAGATTCGTGTACCAATTATTACATTAAGTGCAAGTCCATCGAAACTCAAATTCCTAGATTTATCCCTATTATTCATAATTATCTATTTGGGCTATGAAATTCACAAACGAGGACATAATTATACTCACGATGATATCAGAAGCGAATTAATTTGATTTTAAGTATTTTTAAGATGCAGTGAGTTTTGATTAAAATTTATTGATAATTTTAAAATCATTAAGAATTAAAATACAATGGATATCTTAATTTGTTTATGAATATCATAAACGATCTTCTAAATTTTATTAATTTCATTATTAAGAGATAGACAACTAAACTTGTTATTTGGAAAGAGATGATACCATCATAAATTCATATTAATAAAAAAAATCTCCTTAAAAATAATTAAACAGACATTTAAATAGATTTGAAAATTTAAAAAAAACAAAGAAAAAATAGTAAAAATATTCAGAACTAAAACAAGCTTCAATTTGATTGATACCCTCTCTTGTCATTCATCCCGAGTCATAGATTATGGACTATGTCAGTTTGAACTATCGTCTCACATCATTATATTTCTCATGATCTTGCTGTAACTAAAGAGGTGATTACGCTCACCCCAGATGTTATTTATAGTTCACCTGAGATTATATGAATAAAGATAAATTATTAGGTCAATTTATAATCGATAGTTAAGTTGATTAGAAGATAAGAAAGATTTTTTTTATGACGTTATGCATCCCAGAAAATGAGAATCTTATTGAGTGTAATTGAAATCCTTAAATCTAAATTCCACAACTTAAATTAAGAAATATGAATTTTTAAAATTTTATTTTACGAGGTATACTTGATTTCCTCGATAATTATCATTGTTGTCGGTGCACCCAAACACAGCACCGCCAAAACGCATCGAGCGAAAGATTCCAAATAATTTGCAGCACGCAGTCTGTTCCTTCTCTTGTCTCAGCAAATCTGTCCTTGCTGTACTGATCACTACTTGAAAATTATACAAAAATCCGTCTTTTTCCAAATCAAGATCGAGAAGGAACTTGAGTCCTCTTGCTTGTTGATCATGCTAAACAAGACAAAAAATCAGCAAACAATAACAAACCTTTTTCCAACAAATGGACTAATTATACATATAAATATACGTCGCAAACACTAAATCACTGACTCCGCCATCCGCGGCACAGAAAACGCGTAGAGCCGTCGGCGATACCCCACCCTTCAGTTGTAGTGGATGGAGATCCATGTATCCCCGCCGGGAATGGCGCGCTGTGTTTCTTCAAAGTTACTGGATTGCAGTGTGAACAATGAGAACAGAGACCCTTTCTATTTGGTTCTTCACTGTTGCATGGATTTACCTGGGGATCTACCGCCTGTGGCCACGGGGAAAGAAGAAATACTTTATTTTGTCTCGGAAAGCAGACTTCTTGCTTGGATCTCAAGCCTTGTGTGTATGTGAAGGACCACTAACTCTTTATTCATGCAACGATTAGTGGCGTCGCCAACCAAGTTGTTCGCCATGAACTCGCTGCGTCGCTTTGTCGAGTAGAAATTTTAGCCGGTGGCAGTTCGTTCAGAAGAGGACAGAACGCGCCAAACGTGCATGATGGTACTGGAGTCTACTGCAGCGTGATAGGCGAAGCCAAAACCCACCGACGAGAGACAGATCCATCACTCGCTCACTTGAAGATTTACCGTCTTCCATAACCGCTCTCATTCAAGAGTGTCGGCCAGCTTTCAAGAACTAATCTTTACCGGTTCTGCTCTATCCCGACCTAACACGGCCATGGAGGGTGGGCAACAAGAAATGCGCTTATTTATTGCCTTGTGGGCGAAAAAAGTTGGCGTCTTGCGGCCTCCGATGAGATGAGCTGCACGGTTGGCGCTGCCATAGCCCTACACCTTGCCCATCTGGTGTGAGGAGGTAAAGGGGGATGCCGCACTGCACTCACCTGCTCTTTAACTTTTTTTCTGTTATAAATTATATCGCTTGCACTGCAGCAGGATTCGATCTCCTTGGCATTGTGGAGAGACCGCGCTGGTGACCTTTAGCTCTACCCCCTTTGGGAGGAGTGTGAGATCTGAGAGATTGGAGTGGGATTGAGAATGGCAGTCCAGAGCTCACCACATTTCCTCTCCCCACTCCCCTTTTCCCTCCTCCTGCTTTTCCTCCTCCCCGCGGCGCAATGTGGTGTGACCTATGACAGGAAGGCCATCGTCATCAATGGACAGCGGAGGATCCTCATCTCAGGCTCCATTCACTACCCCAGAAGCACCCCAGAAGTAGTTTCCCTAAACATCAAAAGCTTCTTTTTTACCTTTATCTTTTATTAATCTTCTTTTAGGTGACTGTTGTTGAGGATTTTCACCCTAATCTTAGATGCGCATTGTTGATTGTTGATTCGGTGTGGCAGATGTGGGAAGGACTTGTACAAAAAGCTAAAGATGGAGGATTGGATGTTATACAGACTTATGTCTTCTGGAACGGCCATGAACCTTCACCTGGCAGTGTATTTTGCAGATCTCCCTTGCTAATTTCTTGGTTCTTTGTTTGTTGTGCTTCAATTTGAGGGCAAAGTATCAATTTGTTTTCCTTTTTCTGGCAGTATAATTTCGAGGGAAGGTATGACTTGGTTAGGTTTATCAAGACAGTCCAGAAGGTGGGGCTGCATGTTCACCTCCGAATTGGACCGTATGTTTGTGCAGAGTGGAATTTTGGGTACTTCTCTCTCAGATTTTTCTTGTAGATGTGTGATTAAATTTTATTTGTTCCTCATTTTTGCTTTCCTCGTTGGTTTAGAGGATTTCCAGTTTGGTTGAAATATGTGCCCGGAATCAGCTTCAGAACAGATAATGAGCCTTTCAAGGTAAATTCCTTGAACCATTCTTTCATAGTCAATCATCCTATATTTTTCTCGTGTTGAATTGTTGCAAGAACAATGTAGTTTTCCCTGTTTGCTTTAAGTTTCATGTCTTACAAGTATATATGATAATTTTTTCTACAGATGGCTATGCAAGGTTTCACCCAGAAAATTGTTGATATGATGAAGAGTGAATCACTTTTTGCTTCTCAGGGTGGGCCGATCATCCTTTCACAGGCATGTTTCTCATCATGTTTTATTTTCATTGGAAGATTAGGATGATAGGAGATAGAATAATGGTTTACCTTGGAATTTTTCGATGCAGATTGAAAACGAGTATGGGCCTGAAAGTAAGGCATTTGGCGCCGCTGGTCATGCATACATGAACTGGGCTGCACAAATGGCTGTCGGGTTGGGCACTGGTGTACCATGGGTGATGTGTAAGGAGGAGGATGCTCCTGAATCAGTGGTAAGGGAACAAATTGGTGGAGTTGTGTTATAGGAAGAGTTATATTCCTTTATCTAATACATTCACCTTATAAGCTTGTGCTTAATTTTTAGTTATCTTTGTTAGACTTCATTTGTCTTCTTGTTGACATATGTTTTCGATATGTTTCTGAAGGTTTCTAATGTTTGAAACAGATAAATACATGCAATGGCTTCTATTGTCATAGTTTTACTCCAAATAAGCCTTATAAGCCTACCATGTGGACAGAAGCTTGGAGTGGTTGGTAAGTTGCTAAGCAATTTCGGTTTTCCTTTTAAATGTGAGATTTGTACATGGACTATCGTATATGTTATGACCATGTGGATAAAGATGAATAATGCTGGGGATTCTCAAAATCCTTCTGTGCTACCAATATAGGTTTACAGAATTCGGAGACACTATCCGTCAACGACCAGTTCAAGATCTTGCATTTGCTGTGGCACGTTTTATACAAAAGGGCGGCTCATTTATAAACTATTACATGGTTGGAACTACAATCCATCTCTCTAAATTATCTTCGCCCTTAGATGATTCTAAACTGCTAATTTTTTTTTTT
This sequence comes from Zingiber officinale, assembly GCF_018446385.1. NCBI lineage: Eukaryota > Viridiplantae > Streptophyta > Magnoliopsida > Zingiberales > Zingiberaceae > Zingiber > Zingiber officinale. The sequence continues at coordinate 7,125,926 of NC_055992.1, forward strand.
TCCTTTGGTTGCTGATTAAGTACCATGGAGGAACTAATTTCGGGCATACAGCTGGAGGACCCTTCATCACAACCAGTTATGACTATGATGCACCGATTGACGAATATGGTATGACAGAGAAATACCCTTTTATCTTTCAAGAAGCGTAAGAAAATGATTGAAATTTTTGCCAATGATTTTCTGCCTGAGTTGGATAGGATGAACTAAAGACCTATTGTCACATTAGAATGACTATAGGGTCATGGCATACTCATCTGCTCTGTAACCTAAAAATCCCTTGTAAAATCCAACTCAATCGTAACTTGTTCAGTGTGGCTTTACTAGATAATTGTCTGTCATGATATTTCACTTATATTTCTACATCTTGTGCATAGCTTTGTCGTGTAGAAGCATTTAAAATAGTTATTTTTCATTTGTTAATTATTTGTCATTTGCGATCATAAGCTACGTTCGTGTCAGAAATCTGATATTAGCACAATATCTTATTAACGCTAGAGTAAATTAATTTGTCTTGACACTTGAACTACATATAATGTGTTTAAAAAGAAGAAAGATTTAGTATGTGTTACTTGCATCTTCTGATTTTCTGTGACAAAATGGCAGGATTAGTCCGAGAACCAAAGTACGGGCACTTGAAAGAGCTTCACAGGGCCATTAAGTTGTGTGAGCAAGCTCTTATTTCTGCCGATCCTACTGTTACTTCTTTGGGAAACCTCCAAGAGGTTTGTTAGATTCTAAGTTAGCACTAACTAAATAAGGTTTCCATGATTTTGGAGATCAAAATGACTCAATGATAATTGATTGTCTTCTTCGAATTTAGGCTCATGTTTTCAGCCCCCAATCTGGAGGATGTGCAGCTTTCCTTGCTAATTATGATACAAATTCCTTTGCAAGAGTAATGTTCAACAACATGCACTACAGCCTCCCACCATGGTCAATCAGCATCTTACCGGACTGCAGAAATGTAGTTTTCAACACTGCAAAGGTAAGCTCAATTATTTTACCGGATGAGTTGGATACTATCATAGTTAATCTTACTAATTGGAAAGTGTTTTTGTTGTCAAATTACCACAGATCGGAGTGCAAACATCTCAGATGCAAATGTACCCAATTAATGCTCAGTCACTTGTGTGGGAGACCTATGATGATGAGGTAGCTTCACAGGGAGAAAACTCACTAATTACCTCGACTGGGCTGTTAGAACAGATAAATGTCACAAGGGATACAAGTGACTACTTGTGGTACATCACTAGGTGTGACTTTATCCAACATACCTTTCTCAATTTAAGTATAGCTAGATCTGCTCCATCTTAATTTTCTTCGACTTTCTTCAATGCGCTAATAATGATCCACACACTGAATTAATTACACTATTGTGTTATTTTGTTTAGTGTTGATGTCAATCCTGCTGAAGAATTCTTACAACGAGGTCGGCGTCCTGTTCTCACCGTCCATTCTGCTGGTCATGCTCTTCATGTCTTTATTAATGGAGAGCTCTCAGGTATATTAATGTGTCGCTTGTGTTCTTTCGAATACAATGATTCTTAAACTTTGAATATGGTATGGAAGGTTCTGCTTATGGGACCAGGAAGGATAGGAAGATCAAATTTTCTGGTAATGTCAATCTTCGCGCTGGAACTAATAAAATTGCACTGTTAAGTGTGGCTGTTGGGCTACCAGTAAGTTACTTTTTTGTCATTTCTATCAACCATATTTCCAAGTCGAGGAATCAAACACTGAACTTCTTTTTTTGCACAATTACTTTGGTGAAGAACGCAGGCCCACATTACGAGTTGTGGAGTACTGGAGTTCTAGGTCCTGTTGTGTTACATGGTTTTGATGGGGGCAGCAAGGACCTAACATGGCAGCAATGGTCATATCAGGTTATCACATTTGTTCATTATAGTTTTCGTTTACGAGCTGAATTTCAGACATAGTGAAGCAATAAGTTTTTTTGGTTTTCTGCTTTTGTAGGTTGGTCTTAAAGGAGAAGCCATGAATTTGCATTCCTTGGAGGGTACTTTCTCTGTTGAGTGGATGCAATCCTCATTAGCAGTTCAAAATCAGCAGCCTTTAACATGGTACCGGGTAAGTACATACATTATCATGATTCTAATCTAAAATGATGATTTTTAGCACCTATGTTTTTGCTATTACCGTTTTGCAGGCGTATATTGATGCTCCTGATGGGGATGAGCCATTAGCTTTGGATATGGGAAGTATGGGAAAGGGCGAGGCTTGGATAAATGGGCAAAGTATTGGAAGATACTGGACTGCATCTGCTCCTAATGAACATTGCAGTTCATGCAGTTATACAGGGACATATCGATCGCCAAAGTGTCAAAGCAATTGTGGCCAACCAACCCAAAGATGGTAATTTTTGCCATTGTGAAAAGGAACTCAAACTTGTAATCCTTTATTTGGATAGAATTAGGATCTTGTGTCTGTCAATTCCTGTAACAAAATTTTAGTAAGTGTTGGGTGCTAAGTATTTGATATTCAGGTACCATGTGCCAAGATCCTGGTTACAGCCATCGAGAAATCTACTAGTAGTATTTGAAGAGCTTGGAGGTGATGCGACAAAAATCTCTCTAGCTAAGAGATCCATCTCCAGTGTGTGTGCTGATGTATCTGAATGGCACCCCATGATAAAAAATTGGGAGATAGAGAGTTATGGTCGGCCTGAAGAACACCACAAGCCAAAGGTCCACCTCCAATGCACTCCGGGACAAGTTATATCAGCCATCAAATTTGCTAGCTATGGAACACCCGTCGGAACATGTGGAAATTTCCAACAGGGAGCATGCCATTCATCAAATTCCTACAGTATTTTGGAAAAGGTCTCCACACTTCTCTTTTCTCCTTCTCGTCAATCTAAAAGCATTCAGCAACCAAGTAGACACAGTTACTTTGATGCATGTATCATCCTTAATTCTTTGTTTGATCTGAACAGAAGTGCATTGGACAGCAGAGGTGTATGGTTGCCATCTCCGCCACCAATTTTGGTGGGGATCCATGCCTACATGTCATGAAAAGAGTCGCGGTAGAAGCCATATGCTCTGCAGTTGCTCAACCAATGCATTGATCTTCATAAAGCACATAGAGGAAGTTCTTAATATCTCGAAAGAAGGCTGAGAAAATCTCGGCACAGTTGTAAAGTGTGTGTCAATCCAAGTTGCTTCTTTGGATTCTCAGTTGTTTGGCTTGCTGGCTTGCAATTAGAAGTCGGTGCCAGGTCAGAAAGCAAGAGGAAAGTAGAGAAAAATCCTCCATCTTCATGCTTTGGTATGGTAATGAAGTCATCGTGTGATTGGTGCAGTTGCAGGAATCCAATGCCTCGTTGCCGCCATTAGTTTTCTTCCAGATTTTGATCAGTACAAAACTGGTTGCAAAAATTCAATTAGTGATGTCGTCTGCTGCCGTCTCTATCTTGTTCTTGGATGGCATGTCTTGTAATGAATTGTGTGGCAATGAGAACCTTTTCTTACATGTTCCTCTTCTTGTTGTCTGCTTAACTGTTAAAACAGGTTGGATTATGCGTAACCAAAATCAAGAAGAGAGATTGCCTGATTATATGGTCCCAGCATATAATTGAGAACAGTGCTACTGGTGTTGGATTATACAATCCCAGTGATTTTATTAATTTAAAGGACAATAATTCCATTACACAAGAACAGTGTCAATGGCCTTGGGTGACATCCATGATTCAACTAATATACAACACTTTACATGTTTTGCCCTTTAGATTACACAAAAATATGCTGATATCTTTATAACAAACTACCCTATAATTCCACCAAATAGCCACCTCTTTATGTTACATTGTATACCATGACTGCGCTCACTGTCCCCTATAAAAGCTCGAAAACAATGCCTGAAAGCATCTAATTATTCTGGTTCAGTGTTTCAAATAGCAATCATAGCCAATGTAAATCTATCTACGAGATGAAATCATGTAGTAGATTTGTTGATCCAAATCTTTGTGGTCGGTCCCCGACATTTGAATAATCAAAGGCATCTGTATCTAACCGAGGTGGAGGGCAGTGCCATAAACATCGTTCCCTCTCAATGCGAGAAAGCTCTGATGATTGTCTGATATAGGAAGGCCTACATCGCACTGCTGCAGCCCGAGTGTAAGTGACACCCCACTGTTTCCATACTGACCTAACTCGCCCATCTGATACGTGAAAAACCTCCCGCTTTGATCTGCGTTGGCAGTAGCATCTTGTAAAAAGCTGGAATCTCCTCCAATGGACCTTTGTTCACTGTTCTTTATATTCATGTTAGAGACTTGTGTAGTTGATTCATTCTGAAAAGCAGTAGCTGTCTCGGTCACTGGAATGAGACAGGGCTTTGAATCACCTATCTGGCTTGTTTGGCATCTATTAACATTTGCATTTTTTGGCTCTTCATGGTCCCCAGAGGATTGAATGTCCTCCTTTGCTTTTGTTGGATTTTCTGAAGAAGAGTTTGAGTCGATCTCAATGTCACCAAACTCTTCTTTGTGCATGTCTTCAATCATAGGCTTCCAAAGGCGAACACGAGCATTTATGAACCAGTTTGCAACCTAGAGAAGTTAAAGTAGGATCAACTACTACACTTCAAAGTCTTCTAGAATGAAATGAGCAAGGAGTTTCATTATTAAATGCTATTGCAACATAGACAAAAATGTATATCATGTGAATAGGTTATGCAATCCAAAGATCGTATTGGAATCGAGAATGGATTAGCATCCATAAATTTACAATGACCTAATGCATAGCATAGAATCACTAACAATCAACTCTCAATGCTCCAGTCAAAACATAAGCTACATGATGAGGAATCATTTTAAAAATCTGATCCTACGAACTAATCTTAAGCTAAACAGATCAATAGACGACCACAAAAAATCTCAACAGAAAATTACAGGGTAAAAGAAAGATTCCCGTTAAGACAATTTTGATCCTGATGTCACAAGTGCTAAAGGGAGAGGCACGCAAAGTTCATACATGAATAACGAATAATACCTGACTTCTGGACAAACCTGTCTGCCGCGCAAGCATTAGCTTCTCAGAATCCTTTGGGTAACTGCAAAGGAGATGCTAATTTAACTATTAGCTTATCCTTTGTACTTATAAATGAGCTAGTTCAAAGATAAGATATCTGAGCTTACGGATGAAGGAAGTGCTCAAACAACCAAGCACGAAGAATTGAGACAGATGACTCAGGCAAACCCCTCTGTGGCCTCCAGGCATTGGGTTGCATCACTCCAAATTGCTGCATGGCTCTCTGTTGCCTTAACTGCTGATCTATGTGTCGAAGGCGAGATAAACCACCACTCATGCTACTTGAGTTATCTGGTTCGCCAAGGCTTTTTCTTGCAACTTGAATTTGGCCACTGATGGCATCTCTCAAGCAGCGAAAATGACAAGATATTGTTTGAAGGGCAAGTGAAGTGTATGGTTTGGCCGTCCCACAACCTGCTATTGTGTCAAAATATGATACTATTATCTGCATCTGATGGTAATAATGTTTATACCGTCTATCAACCTGCAAGAAAAGGAAATGAATCGTGTATGGGTCAATCACAAAGAATCTAAATATTTTCAAATCATACCGCAAAAGAAACAATTCAACTAATTGATGAGTGGTCTCGCATCTGATAAAATTCCAATCTATCATATGTAACTTAAAAGAACATAATACTACAAATCATGTACATTTATTTAGATTTTATGCAGATGCTTTTAACTATATTGTTTATGGCAGTTTTGACTCCTGTTTCGTAGCTTTAGTCCTTGAGACATTGTCTACATCAGGAAAAATGACTTATTTCTTGGTTTTTTCATTTTGAAATTATTTTGCACAGAAGCAAGTTTGAGCTTCCTCTGCTGTACCATTACATTGTCTGTGAGCTATTCGACTAACAAATTTCATGTTGATGCTTTAGGATTGATTATTGTAGTTTCTCTCCCATTTTGTTGATTATTATAGTTTCTCTCCGATTTTGTAGTTACCCTCATAGGAAAGTTTTGTGTGATGTCAAGCAATGTGTTACTTGAGACCATTCTTTTTGATCCTTGGTAAGGTTTCACGTTTTATCTTGGCATCCTGTTTAAAGCTTATTGAGATGGACACAGTTGGAGGCACCATATATAAAGGCACTTCATAGATTCTTCTTCTTTAAAACTTTTCTCATACAGCAAGAAAAAATTGGTAATTACATTAAAACTGAGTCAGGATAGAAAGATAAACATTTTGGAAAACTTGATCATAAAAACTACTTGAGATCGAGAATTTTTGCATCCCTTCCTTCGCCTACAAAAGAAACATAAAGATGGACTTTCTAATTTTTAATTTTATTTCACTCTTTGTATTTGTGACTGACCTATTGATGTTTTCCTCCAAACAGATCTCTCTCTCTCTCTCTCTTAGGAGATTCAATCAACAAATACAAATAGATTCGTCGTGTAAAAATAGGGATTGACCAATAAAAGTACAACAAGACCAGGACCTCAGTAGAAGAATTGTTGATCATCTCCTGCTAATTATACAAACACAGAAACTAAAACAGGCTCTAGAAATATAATTATGGGTTAATAGGTTTCTTGAGAACACAAAAAAAGAAGCATTTATGGTAGTGTGCACAGAAGCTCAATAAAAATGAACAACAAAAAAATCATTGAAGAAATTATTACTCTCTTCAAACTAAATAAACTTAATGGTTGGAGTTCGAATTCAAGCAAACCTATATTGATCTTAATCAGAATGTAGCTAAAATTCTTCAGATATATATGCTGGTAGCAAATATGATAAAACATTAATGAAAGAATAAGAAAAGGAAAGAAAGCAGTGCACCTCATCCAACATCTCCAATAGCTTTGTGACTTTGCACTGAAGGTCCTGCTTTTCAGAAGGCGACAGCTCACCAGAACAACCAGCAGTCTCTTTTGGGTTTGAAGTCTTTGCTTCAGTCTTCGATATCCCGCTACCATCCTTATCTGTGGTGGCAATTGAAATATGGATACCTTGGAATTTATCTGTTTTTTTCTTCAAAGCCTTCTCCACATTAACAACTTCATTTAGTAATTCATGTGCTGCCTTGAGATACTTTGAATTTGGGATCAAGGTTGTGATATTTGAATGCCCAAATGACAAGACATTACTATGCATATTTTTGTCTTCAAAGGTTTCCTCCCTTAAAGGACCAACATCTCCCGAAGCTGACTGATGAGTGCCAATAAAAGAGAGATCTGAACAAGCAGTTTGGTACTGAATTGAAGGAACTGGCATTTGGGTGCTAAGGCTGAGAGACAATCCTTGATTTTGCATCATGGGTACACTTGACTGCTGCAAAGATAAGCTCTGTCCATTTATGATGCCCAATTGTGCCCGCAGACTCATCTGAGGATCATCAGCACTAAGTAGATTGTTGGAACCATTGATCGAACCATCAATTGGCTGCATAAATAACATCTCATTTCTTTCATCTTTCCAATAATTATAACCATGATCGCCAAGACGGGATGTGAGAATATCAGAATTTCCCCCAGTAACACTTTGAGAAAAGATGGCGGAGGCAACAGGAAACTCGAGATGATTTTGTGGGGTTTGGGTAATGCCGGTTAATGCATTTGTAACCGAAGAATACGGGAAGCTAAGGTATGCCATGGTGCCAGGAAGTGATGAGTCAGTATACGGAGCATTCCCTGGTGCATTTGGGCAATGATTTGAAGCAGTTCCATTTTGATCATCAGAGTCTGAATAGAAAGTAGGCATTATCTTTCTCCCTTGAAAACAACTACCAATGGTTCAATCCTCACAAATTACAATATTAAGAATTGTTGCAATATCTTGACTGCAAATTGGATACTGGTGTCCTCATCTGAACCTCAACAAACTTTAACATGGAAAGCTTAATACCTTGGGAAGAAATTACATTGCCACAATCAATAGTATGAAAAAACATTATGAAAATCTGAAGAAAAAAAGAAGATCAACTGGCACACAAAAAAGTAATAACTGAAGAATCATGAGAAGGACTGCAGCCTGCTAGATGTGGACAATTAAAATCGATCTTTAACCAATAACATAGTAGGAAGGCTACATGCTTTCAACTATAAGCCAGTGTCAACAAAGAAATTGTAGTGCTTATACCAACAAAACGAAGGAAAATAGCTTCCTCTGACTGGCAGAGTGGTACCAAAAATGATTAGAAAAATTCATGTACTTGTCCTCTATATTCCGATTAGTTCGTGTGAGGAACAGGAACTTCAGTACAATTACAACGAAAAAGAGAACCAAGATGAGTCACTCATACAAGCCAAAACCAACTACCCAAAATTCCATGGCTCGTAGTCCTTTTAACCTTGACAAACACGCCAGAATTCCCATTGAAGAATAGGAAAAAGGAAAGAATTTGAGCAAAAAAAAAAAAAATCAGAACATGATGAGGGAGAAAAGAGCATAAGAAAAATCATCAAATAGGCCAAAAGAAGCATACTATTATAGTACGACCGATTCCACTTGCACTAAACTCTCGCCCAAACCAATCGATCTGGCAAAGAAGGAAAATAGTTTTTTCAAAGAACTAGCTTTTGGAAGTAAAAGAGACGGAATCATGCAAAAGACCATAGCAAACCCGATTTCCAAAGTTCTCATGCAGAAATCAGCCAGGGAGACGAACTAGATCGAACGATGGACACGGACAAAGAGGGAGACAGAAGAAGAAAGCTGAGATGGTCTTGAAACATGAAACATGCGGGTACAAAATTAAATATGTCGTTGTTGAAGAAGAAAGATTCGAATGAAAATGATAGAGAAAGCAAAAGAAACCTGCACGAGAAAGACCGACGTTCAGTACCTGAGAACGATAGTGCGATAGGGAAAAAGAAATAGGGATAGGGCAAAGCTCGGCGGCGGCGGCGGTAGATGCCCGCGCGCACCTCGGGGAGAGCACGAATTCGCGGCTGATCGGCTGAGAAAAATCGGAATCCCCCCCAATCCAGAGACAGACCGATCCCAAGGCCTCAATCCAAAGGACACGAAGCTTTTCCCCGTTCTTTCTCTGCCCTTATAATATTATCCATCCCTCGCCAGTCTCCCTCTTTCTCTCTCATCAGCATCCCCAATTGCCAATATAATATTACCACCGAGTTTTTTATTCTCCTTTTCCTCTCTCCATCCCCATCCCCCAAAATTCCACCTTGAGTGTGAGATTACCTCTCTCTCCCTTCGCCCGATGGTAAATGACAAATCTTTTTCTCCACTGGTCTTCCTACCTTGCTCAATTCCCTTTATTTCCAAGTCTTTGCGGGAGTTTCTCAAAGTTTAGGATTGCCATTTATTAAGGTGCGATATCTCCTAACCACCAGTTGGTAGACCTAAAACCTGCTCGTAAATCTCTCAAGCACCAACTTGTCCATCTCTGCCATTGATCCACCTTTCTCTTCTTGGTCATTCGGCCTTTTCATTCACCTCCCTGGGGTCCTAAGCATGGCCGGCGACGCTCGCATCTCACGACCCACTCCACGCCACGCAAGTCCTCAAGGAAGCTACTTTACCAATCTACCTTCCACCGAGTGCTGTGCGCTACTGCCTGATTAAGAGTAATGACACCATTACCACCATTTGTTACAAGCTTTTCTGGTTCCCCCCACCTCTGCAATCTCACTTTGTTCTGGTCCCCTCGTCTGCTTGCCATGAGTTGGCCGTGACGTGTGTTGATCACAGTTGCACCATCTGCTCCAAATCTGCATTTTTTTTATTCTTCTCTGTCTTGTTGTCCACAGAGCTTCTCTGCAGCTGCCTGCCTCCTTCGTATTTTAATCCTGGCAGCCCATCATTGGGATTAGGTGATTTGTTGAATCTCTACTTCTTGTCTCATATGACCTCTACAAGTAGACAGAAGCAGAGATTTTGATTACTGAAAAATCAAGATCTTATCCAACTCTGGAAGATATATTTGCAGTATGATTAGGAGTAATTAATCATGGAGATCAATGAACTGAAGAATGAAGGTATATTATTGTCGAAGTGCATATGATAAAAAAAAAAAAAAAGTAGTAATAATGGATAGAATCTTTGGCCAGTTGAAGGCAAACAATGTGCAGAGGTTGTCTGAATCCAACAGTTTAAAAAAAAAACAAATAAAACATGCTTCCAATCGCATATCAACAGAGAACTACTGTTAAGATTAATTCTGTCTCTTCTGATAATTATGATTTGATAAGTTTAGCATTCATATCAAGGAAGTTGTGAGACATTTAATATGTGATAAGGGAATATGCTTCACTTTTGGAAATTTTTGTACTCAACTCTTCGAATCAAGAAAGAAGGACAGCCTTATATTTGCATCAGTTGCAAAAAGACATTTGTTTAGGGTTGGCCATTGCATATCTGTTAGGCATCAGTCACACGGAATCACCAACCCTTCTAAATTTATCAAGATCAAGTTAAACTGTTCTCGACATTATCGATCATTATATGAATTAAATTCCAAAAAAAAACTCTTTAGATATTACTTACTTATCATTAGGTTAAGCAATCACTGATTTAATAATATTCTCGATGGGAGAGACCTTTAAACAATTGCTCTTTTTTTAATACCTACCACTGTTGCAAGTTCACACTTCTCTATCTGCCTGACCCATCAGTGAAGCAAAACCGAAAGGGAAAGTATTCAGTTTTTCAACATCTATTGACTATTACACGGTCAAAAAGTTGAATGAAGCGTAGACTTTTGCTTCTGCTATTATTTAACTCTCACTTCAGCATCCATTGCTGATTGACTTCTATGCTTCTTCCATCCCTCTGAATCTCTGTCATCAGCAATGGCGAACGCCAAGTACTCTGCTCTCGCAGTTGTTCTCTTATTAACAGGTATTTATTTCTTCTCGATCCTAATTCTTTTTTCCTCCCTTAAACTGGCAGCTTAAGACTAATCTGGCCTGTTTTCTCTCTCGGGCAAAGTGAAGGCAGTGTGGTGTTTGGATTGGTGAAGCTTGCAGACGCCAAAATTTGCCCGGAGTTTTGCCTGCAAGCAGAGTACATGACGTGCAACTCCACAGGCGGTGAGAGGCTGAAGGCTGCGTGCAACTGCTGCTTCGCTCCACAAAGGGGATGCTCCATTCACCTCCTTAATGGACGCCAAATCAACTGCACTTAAAATTGCTCTGCGCTTGTGTGTAGCAGCAGATGTTTGTCACTCTCTGTTCCAAATGCTTTGACCAATGCATCCAAATAAAAGATCTTGCCCCCGAGTATGTAGAATTAGTTTTATTTTAATTGTATTCTCTTCCTCAGTCTCTGTGTAAACTTTTCTTACTCCTGCATGTAAATTTTTCTACTTTTCAACTCCATTTACCTAATTACAAATGCAAAATACAAAATGAAATATAATTTCTATTAAATTTAATATATTTAAATTAAAATTTAATATTTTTTTTTATTACATTGAATATGATTTTTCTTCCTAATCAATATACTCAATTTTAATTAAATAATACTCAAATCTAATTTAGGGCTGCTGTGGAGAGAGAGAAAGAGAGGAGAGGGATGGTCCAATCACGGAGGCGGTGTTGGAAAAATAATCTATTGTCGAAGATTTACAGGGTATTAGTTGAATTTAAATTACATTGAATTTAATTCACTTATCTGTCAAGATGGCTTGAGTAGATAATCTCAGGTTGCTAGCAGAGATAGGTTTCTGTTAATTACTGAGTGCAGACCGAGCTTCGAGTCAGAGCAGCAAAGTCCGAGCGAATTGAAGGGCTGGGTGGACAAACAGTAGTTTGGTCGACCGGGCAAACAGGTCGAGCGGGCAGTTAGACCGAGCGAGTGAGTGATCAACCCCGCGTCTGAGTCATACAGCAGAGAGGTCGACCGGGTAGTAAGGCCGAGCAAGTTCGACTAGATAGAGCAGCAGAGTGGCCTAACGGGATATGAGGCCGGGCAAGCGCAACAACCGAGCGAGCGATGCAAGCGACCGGATGTGTGAACCGATACCTACAATATACAATTTCCTTGAAACTAATTTACCCCATCTCCGGATGTGCTTTGAGGCTTTCTCGAGTTGTCTGTTTCTCAGAATACAACGGTGAACCATGATTCCGACCAAGCACCGATGATCACGAGCACTTCGCTGAGCAAGAGATGCACGACAAAGGAGAAGGGGAACGTAGGTGGAAAGCTTCAACTTTTTGAGCGTATAACCTTGTTCCACTTGGGCAAATTTTGTCCTCATCGGTCTAGCATTCTGCGTGCACAGGTCGTACTCGCACACGAGCACTACAAAAAAATGCAGCATTAGAGACGAAATATTTTGTAATATTTCATTTAAGTTGTCCCAAAACCTTGATTTAGTACCTTCATCTAATCTCATTTGAGGTGTATATACACTAGTTTCTTTCTTAAGGGTTATAATTATATCTCATTTTCTAATTACTTCTACAACTTCATCCTTTAACGAACTATTTATAACAATATCTACTCGATTTCTTGTTTTACTCTTTTTTGTGTATCATAATTTAAAACCCGAGTCATCACTACACAAATATAGAAATTGATTCTAAAAAATATAAGGTAGCATTTGGTTTGGGCCGTAGGAATTGGAATCGGAATGAGTTTGATAGTAGACTAAAATGGGAATGAATATCATTATTTCAATGTAGTATTTGGTTAGTTTGATATTCTGGAATGAGAATCAGTTGAATTCCAAATATGCCCTTGAAGACCACTATTCGTCCACATTCTCTTATCTCAAAAAATGCCCTCTCATCTCTCAAAAAATGTCCTCTCCATCCACATTCTCCTCGACTATTTCGGTGTCGAGAAGCTTCACAAGATTACCAATGTCACGACCTTAATCACCACCATGTACCAAGCCACCAGAACCATGCCTCGCTCCTCTAGCTTTGTTAATGTCACCAACTTCAAAGGGGCAAAGTGGGGTTCGCCGCCATTGACAACAACAACAGCACCATTGATGCCATATTTATTAGATTCGTGGAGGAATATTTTTGTTATTCAGATCAGTAACATCTTACGGTCGCCAGAAGCAGAGGCGCCCACCGCTGTGCCTTCCTAGGTGAATATCATGGACATAATGTCGGCCCACAAATGTGAAGTCTTCATCGATACTCTATAGGCTTCTCTGACAAGGAAGACCTTTGAGAACAATATTGGAAGTTGAAATTGGTTGGAAGTTGAAAAAACTTTACTTTTGGAATGAGATATCAAACTTGAGGGGAGGGATATGTTTCATCCATTCCCAAAAATCTGAATTTTATTCCAATATTTCATTCCCATTCCTATTAACCAAACACAACAAAAATGAATCATTCTCATTGATACGGATATGATAGAGGGGGGTAGAGAAGAAATAAGGGGAAAGAAGGAGGGTATTTAGGTCTTTTCGCTAACTAGGGCTTTAAGTATGCACTGTAGCATGCAGGGAAGGGGGTTCGTGGCTTTTGCTCGAGCGCCGCCAGGAGGAGCATCTGCTCCCTCGCCCTCTCCGGTTTCTCGTCGGCACTGGCGCCGGCCGCCGACATCCGGCTTCCGCCTCTTCTCCTCTACCTCCTTTCCTCTAGTCTTCTTCGTTTTCTCTCCGCCGCCGCCAACAGGAACGTCTCCTTCCTCCCTCTCCGACGCTGTAGCCGGAGCCGATGCCAGCCACCTCCTCTGCTTCCTCCTCGCTGCTCCGCCACCGGACCAACCAATCGCCGCCGCTCCACTATTTCTTCTCCCTCTCTCTCGCGGCTACCCTCGAACGCCGGCTACAGCGACGGCCCATCTCCTTCCTCCTTCCCTTCATAGAAACGGCGGCATCCCTAGCTCCTTCCTCCCTCTCTCTCTTCGCCACCATCTCTCCCTCGTCCACCTCGCGACACTACCAGCGTACTCCTCCTCGTGATGCTGTCGCCGGATAGAGCGACCTCCGCCTCTGCTCCTTTCCTCCTCACTACGCCATCGTCGGACGCCTCTCTTCCTCCTCGCGACACCACCGCCGGAATCACTGCCCCTCTCCTCCTCATGCTCCGTTCTTCGCTGATGCTTGCCACAACCCCTTCTCTTCCTCCTACTCTCGTCGAAGCCAGCCAAGGAGGCACTATCTCCTTGTACGTGGTCAGCCGGAACCTCCTCTCCGGCCGTTGTCCCGAGCACAGCGTGCCCCGGCCTATATGACGATAGTGTATTATCTCGGCCTGCGTGCCGAACCTGTGTGCCGGTTTGTGTACTCATCTAGTGTCCCGGCCTGCGTGTCGATCTAGTGTCCCGGCCTGCGTGCCGATCCAGTGTCCTGGCCTGCGTGCCGAGCCCGTGTCCCGACCTGCGTGCCGAGTCCGTGTCCCGGCCTGCGTGCCGAGTCCGTGTCCCTGCCTGCGTGCCGATCCAGTGTCCCGGCCTACGTGCCGAGCCCGTGTCCCGACCTGCGTGCTGATATAGTGTCCCGGCCTGCGTGCCGATCTAGTGTCCCGGCCTGTGTGCCGAGTCCGTGTCCCGGCCTGCGTGGTGATCTAGTGTCCCGGCCTGCGTGCCGATCTAGTGTCCCGGCCTGCGTGCCGAGTCCGTGTCCCGGCTTGCGTGCTAATCTAGTGTCCCGGCCTGCGTGCCGATCCAGTGTCCCGACCTACGTGTCGATCTCGTACCCCAGCTTGCGTGCCAGTGCCTTATTCCGGTATGCGTGCCAGCATTATATCTTGACCTGCAGCTAGTCCTCTAGGTCTATACCTCGTTCAGCTTCTCATCGTCAGATCCAGCTCTCCATCCTGATCGGACATCGTCTACTTTTCCGGGTCTCGACAACTCGAGCCGCGTCCCATCCGAGGGCGCCCCCCTGGGCCAGGGTACGTTCCTCGTTCATATTTCATATGCATTTTCATTATTTCATGGCATCGTCTTGTACTCATATATTCGTCGGATCTGCCTCGAGTATCGGGGTACCGGGGGCCGGGTCAACCCGGTCGCTGGCTGCAGGTAGCGTTGACTAGAGGACTTCTGAAGCCTCGGTCAACACGGGAGCCATCTCAGCACACCCCCCTCCGGGACGTCGTGACTTCGTCAACATTCTCGACACCTCACCCGACAGTCCATCCGACTCAGCTTCCGGACCGGATCAAATTTGGCGCCATCTGTGGGAATCTCTTCACCTGTTCTGGAACGTGAAGATGGACGACGTCGGGAGGTTCTCTGCCATTATCACAATCCCGGAGTATCTCGACGCATATATTATATTCTATCCTCACTCCACCGATATTCGGGAGTCGAGGAATTGAGCGGAGCTTCAGCTGGCCGACAGGTTAGTTTTTCCATTATATTTTTTCCCTAACTCCACGGGTATTCGGGAGTTAAGGGACCAAGACAAGCCCTTAGCCGGTTGACACGACTTCCCGATCAGGTACGCTACAAGCTCCGCTCTCTTTTTACGATTATAGGAATTGCTATATTTCCCTGATAAAAGAGTAAGAGCCTAGTTTCTTGATCAAAGACTAGAGTCTTCAATTTCTGATCGGACACTAGGGGCTCAGCTCCCCGCTCATACACTTGGGACACAGCTCCCCGCTCATACACTTGGGACACAGCTTCCCGAGCATAGACTTGCAGTACCACTTCCTGATCAGGATCTAGAGGCTTCGCTCTTTGATTACAAGCTAGGGACCTTACTCTCCGATCAGGGATCAGGGCCTAGTTCCTCTATCATGTGTGCCACAGGCTCTGCACCCTTCACCATAAGGCTCTGCATCCTTTTATTGCTACAAGCTCTGTATCTTTCACTATGGGCTCAGCCTTCTCTTACTGCTATATGCAATTCACTCTACTATTATTACATGCTCTGCAGCCACCACCTGTTTTGCATCTTCTTATGTCTACAGGCTCTGCTTCCTTCAACCACGGTGCTCTGCTTACCTCTACTTTTGTGAAATATGCTCCCCTATATTACCGTGGGTTTCATTCTCTTTGACGGTCGGGGCTCGTATTATCATCTTCTCCCCTCGCTCCACGGGTATTCGGAAGTTGAGGGATCGAGACAGATCCGCAGTCGGTTGGCACCACACCGCAGTCAGGTATGACATAAGCTTTATTTCCTCATGCTGCTACATGCTTTGCTTTTACTAGCTTCAAAGCTTATCCTTCCCCTTTCGGGGTTGAGCGATTGTCACTGGTCTCAGACCAGCTTATTGGATTTCATATTTCCCCCGTTCGAGGTTGAGCGATTGTCACTGGTCTCAGACCAGCTTTTTGGATTTCATATTTCCCCCGTTCGAGGTTGAGCGATTGTCACTGGTCTCATACCAGCTTATTGGATTTCTTATCTCCCCCGTTCGGGGTCGAGTCATCGCCACCGGTCTCAGACCGGAGTATTATTACTGGTCTCGGACCAGCGCCATCGCCACCGGTCTCGGACCGGAGTATCATTACTGGTCTCGGACCACCGCCATCGCCACCGGTCTCGGACCGGAGTATCATTACTGGTCTCGGACCACCGCCATCGCCACCGGTCTCGGACCGGAGTATCATTACTGGTCTCGGACCAGCGCCATCGCCACCGGTCTCGGACCGGAGTATCCCAGACTCTCGCCGCAGTGCGAGTTATAAGTGAGCTCTGCTCTCACCCCCAACGACCTTTCAGGTCGGCTCCCATGTGAGAATTAAAAGTGAGCTCTGCGCTCACGCCCAACAACCTTTCAGGTCGGTAGCCCCAGACTCTCGCCTCAGTGCGAGTTATAAGTGAGCTCTGCTCTCACGCCCAACGACCTCTCAGGTCGGCTCCCATGCGAGAATTAAAAGTGAGCTCTGCGCTCACGCCCAACGACCTTTCAGGTCGGTAGCCCCAGACTCTCGCCGCAGTGCGAGTTATAAGTGAGCTCTGCTCTCACGCCCAACTGTTGGTGCAACATCCCTCAGGTCAAGGTTGACCTGGGTGACCAAGTTGAGTCTTGGTTTGAGTTTAGATGTTTGACAATAAGAAATTGATTGAAGAAGAGTCAAGTAGGTCAAGGTTGACCGGATACTTGACAGGGAAGTCCTGGTGAGTGAAGCCAGGCAGAAGGAAAACCCTAGTGAGTGAAGCTAGGTGAAAGTCCTAGTGAGTGAAGCTAGGTGAAAGTCCTGGTGAGTGAAACCAGGTGAAAACCCTAGTGAGTGAAGCTAGGTGAAAGTCCTGGTGAGTGAAGCCAGGCAGAAGGAAAACCCTAGTGAGTGAAGCTAGGTGAAAGTCCTAGTGAGTGAAGCTAGGTGAAAGTCCTGGTGAGTGAAACCAGGTGAAAACCCTAGTGAGTGAAGCTAGGTGAAAGTCCTGGTGAGTGAAGCCAGGCAGAAGGAAAACCCTAGTGAGTGAAGCTAGGTGAAAGTCCTGGTGAGTGAAGCCAGGTGAAAGCCCTAGTGAGTGAAGCTAGGCAGATGGAAAACCCTAGTTAGTGAAGCTAGGTGAAAGTCCTGGTGAGTGAAGCCAGGCAAGGGAAAATCCAGATGGATCAAGGATGATCGGACATCTGGTGTTGGGAAGTCCAAGTAGGTCAAGGGAGTGACCAGATACTTGACATGAATAGAAAAGTCTAAGTGGGTCAAAGGGATTGACCAGACACTTGGTGGGAAGTCCTAGCAGGTCAAAGGAGTGACCAGATGCTAGGCATGATGTACCAACAGGTCAAGGTTGACCGGATGTTGGTTTGAGAGGCTTGGAACTTGGTTTTGGGCAAAAACCAAGTGTTGGATCGATCCAGGAGCTGGATCGATCAGTGGATCGATCCAGGCTTCTCCTAAGCGAACAGAGAGCCTCTGGATCGATCCGTGGATCGATCCAGATGTTCCAATCGATCAGTGGATCGATTGGGACCCGGCTGCTTCGCCCGATAAGCGCTGGATCGATCCGTGGATCGATCCAGGCGCTTTTCCAGAGCACAGAGGCACTCTGGATCGATCCATGGATCGATCCAAAGCCTCCCCGATCGATTGGGAATATTCAAATCGATCGGGATCCGACCGTTGGCGTCGATAAAGGCCGCAGGTGTTCATTTCCTTCGGTATCTCTTCTCCGATTCACTCCAGATTTCTCGCCAGCTCCTCCACAGCACTCACAAAGCTCAGATCGCCAGTTCTTGAAGGATCTTGGAAGTTTTCCAAGTCAAGAGGCGGATCAAAGCCAAGAAGAGAAGCTAGGGTTAGGGTTTATACTCATTGTAAGCTTGTAAGCTAGTATTTCTTGTATCCTTTCCCTCTCTTCTTGTATTGAGTCTTGTAGGGCTTCTCCACCCTTGGTAGTTACTATAAAGGAGAGTTTTATTTAGTGGAGGGTGTGTGTGTGTGCGTGGATCCTTGGACTAGTCACCTCTTGTGAGGTGGATACCAAGTAAAATCCTATTGTTAGCATTGTTGTAGTTTGTTTCTTTGTATTCCGCTGTGCATCACTTTGAAGAAACAAGCAACGAAGCTCAACGAGCACGCGAAGAGCTATTCACCCCCCCCCCTCTAGCTACTTTTCAGTCCTAACACCAACGACCTTTCAGGTCGGCTCCCATGCGAGGATTAAAAGTGAGCTCTGTTCTCACGCCCAACGACCTTTCAGGTCGGTAGCCCCAGACTCTCGCCTCAGTGCGAGTTATAAGTGAGCTCTGCCCTCACACCCAACGACCTTTCAGGTCTGCTCCCATGCGAGAATTAAAAGTGAGCTCTGTTCTTACGCCCAACGACCTTTTAGGTCGGTTGTCCCAGACTCTCGCCTCAGTGCGAGTTATAAGTGAGCTCTGTGTTAGGATCGATGATCGCGGCTAGAGAGGGGGGGTGTGAATAGCCGACCCCAAAATCGCGTTTCTTTCTACAAATTAGGGTTAGCGCAGCGGAAAATAAAACAATAGAAACAAAGACAAGAAGATCAAACCTCAACGCGATGATGTAACGAGGTTCAGAGATGAAACTCCTACTCCTCGGCGTGTCCGTAAGGTGGACGAAGCCTATCAATCCGTCGGTGGATGAGTCCCCGGAAAATCGGCTAATATAAACTCCTTATGGGTGGAGAAACCTCGCCACAAGAACTTTGCAACAGCAATAAGGAGTACAAAGAAGAGTAAGAACAAAATACACAATAAATGTACAAATACTCGCTTGCCTTCTCGTCGACTGAAGTCCCGGATGAAGCACCAACTTCACGGACGAATGCCAACAAGCAACTCAGTCAAAGAAGCTCCCCCGAAGCTTCGGAGCTCAGCAAAGCTCAAGCACAACTTTCAGAAGAACAGCAGCTCGAGGAGAAAGAAGAAGTGTTGTCTCGCTGTAGAAGCCCTCGATCCTTTTATAACCTCTGATATCCTAAGCCAACCTGCGAACCTGCAAGCAAAAAGGCCAGAACACAGACGCCCGAAATAGCCTAGCCGTTGAGTCACAACGGCTAGGCCTGGACCGATCAGGCTCCACCCTGATCGGTCCAGAGCCTATCTGATCGGTCATGGGGACCGATCAGGCCCTACTGATCGGTCCCCGGACCGATTAGCTATTCCTTCCGAGCTCTGTTGCCTTCTTCCGATCGACCTTATGATCGGTCTCCAGACCGATCAGATAACATCTGATCGGTCACCGGACCGATCACTCGTATCGCTGGATAGGTCACCAGACCGATCCAGGTTTAGAGCTCCAGCCCTAAACCCTAAATGGTTCTGAGAACGAGCTACCGAGCCCTCTCTTGACCTAGTCCGGAGAACGAGCTACCGAGCCCTCTCCGACTTCGTCCGGTCCAGAGAACGAGCTACCAAGCCCTCTCTGACCACAGTCCAGAGAACGAGCTACCGAGCCCTCTCCGACTTTTCGTGCCATCACCGTGCCAAGTCTCCATACTTGGACTTTTCACTAGATGTCTGGTCAACCTTGACCCATCTGGATTTCCCTTGCCTGGTTTCACTCACCAGGACTTTCACCTAGCTTCACTCACTAGGGTTTTCACCTGGCTTCACTCACCAGGTTTTCCAATCTGCCCGGCTTCACTCACCAGGACTTTCCAACTGCCTGGCTTCACTCACCAGGACTTTCCCACTGCATGACTTCACTCACCAGGACTTTCCGCATCCGGTCCAGAGAACGAGCTCCCGAGCCCTCTCTGACCACAGTCCGGAGAACGAGCTTCCGAGCCCTCTCCGACTTCCCATGTGCCAAGCTTCCATACTTGGACTTCTCCGTGCCAAGTCTCCATACTTGGACTCTTCCCGTGCCAAACTCCCTGCTTGGACTTTTCACCAGATGTCTGGTCAACCTTGACCCATCTGGATTTCCCTTACCTGGCTTCACTCACCAGGACTTTCCAAACTGCCTGGCTTCACTCACCAGGACTTTCACCAACTGCCTGGCTTCACTCACCAGGGCTTTCACTTTCACCTAGCTTCACTCACTAGGATTTTCACCTGGCTTCACTCACCAGGATTTCCCGACTGCCTGGCTTCACTCACCAGGACTTTCCGAACTGCCTGGCTTCACTCACCAGGTCTTTCCGAACTGCCTATCATCCCAGTTAGGACTTCCCAGTCAAGTATCCGGTCAACCTTGACCTACTTGACTCTTCTTCATCCAACCTGATCAGTATCTCTCCGCATGGACAACTGCACCTGCATTGTCCATGTCTACATGTCTTTCTGTATTGTCAAACATCGAAACCATGACCAAGGTTTACGCTTGGTCAACTAGGTCAACCTTGACCTACAGTTGCACCAACAATCTCCCATCAAAATACAACTCTTTTGTTCTTGTCAATCATCAAAATACAACTCGAGTCAGGTCAACTCGAGTCGGGTCAACCAGGTCAACCTTGACCTAAGGTTGCACCAACAATCTCCCCCTTTTTGATGTTTGACAATACCTTTAAGTTAGGCTAATCCAATAGCCTCAACTTTCCTCATGCCACTAGGTAATGAAACATAAGTTACAACCTTACATTCTCCTTCTAAGAAGGCAACCTCCTTCTTAGATAATGAAGGCCTAACTTAAACCCTTCATTCTCCCCCTATTGGCACACATCAACAAACTCTCCCCCTGAAGAGTAAGTTATCGTTGTTCACAACTTCACTCGTCGTGATCAACAAACTCTCCCACTAACTCCAATGTTCTTCCTTGAACATTCTCTAGACATTCTTCCCCTTTTTGACACACATCAAAAGGAGTGAATCAAGGTAAAGAGTTTCTTCCTAATGAAAGTCCCATACCTTTCATTGAAACCCTTAATTTCCCCCTTGACACTAGAGTCAACAATTAACTTAGTGATAATCTCATATCACTTAAGTCTTTTAGAAGTAAAAACTCCCCCTAAAAGTCAACTCCCCCTTGACTAATAGGTAAAACTCCCCCTAGAGGTCAACTCCCCCTTGACCATTGCACCAACAATGTCTCGGAGAGTTTCAAACCTTTAGAACTCTAAAACACCAATTTCCGAGCTGAAATTTCAGACAACCAGTCGAATTTCAGCAACTTGGCACGCCCTGATCGGTCACCAGACCGATCAGGCTCCCTCTGGATCGGTCCAGTGACCGATCCACACAGACCTGGACCGATCAGGGAACCTCCTGATCGGTCCACAACTCTGATTTCTGATTTCTGAATTTTTCTTCTCCCGAAATTCAGAAACCTCTAGAAAATCACAGAAAATTCGAAAAATTGTGAAATTTTGAGGATACATTCCTCATAACATATACTATCATGGAAAAATAGTTTTCTATGAAAATAACTTCCATTTTTCAATCTTGATACAAAGTTCAAAAGTCTTTGAAATAGCTTAAAGTTAACTTATCTTTGTATCAACTTGTTCAATGATGAATGCTATTACTAGAAAAGCTTCATCAAGGTTTTTCAAATCAATTTTGAAATGATTTTAAACCCTTTAATTTAGGACCACAATCTTTGGGCTAAATGTACATGACTTGTACACAAGCTTTCCCTATGATCCTCAATTTCGAATTAGGCTCATCTAGGCACAAGAACTATGCACCTTGATCCTAACTCACAATCCTAATATCTCACACACATCTAAGGTGTATCAAACACATCCAAGTCAATTTTGATGTGAGATATGGGTTTAGGTCATCTTAGGCTAAGTTCTCATGCATTTTCTAAACAACAATTTGATCTCCATATCAAATTGTGTTTTTGTCCTTAAATCAAATTAATTGATTATAAAAGCAAGAGATGATGACATGGCATATAATGATATCATAAGTAAAAACATGTGCCAATGTCATGATGTCATGGCATAAAGTATGAAACTTAACTAAAGCATGACATATAAATAACCTAAGCATTATCATGACATTTCAAATGATCATAGATTAAATATGATGTCATGACATGGCATATGACAAACAATATATGGCAAATAACTTGTCAAGGTATAGAAAATACCTAATTCTAGCCTTAGTTGACATTTTTTGATAATTTTGATCATTTTGCCATAGGTTCTATATTCCTAAGTGTAATAAACCTAGCATCTTATACCAAAGATTTTTAGATCACTATGTGCCAATTAGATTGACTCTAGAAAACTCCTCAAATTTGATTGACACATTCTAATCACCTTAGGAATAATTCTTAATTTCATTTTCAAAGCTTGATTATACCTTGAAAATTCCTAAGGTGCCACCTTTTGCCATGATTAGGTTAACTACCTATTCAAGTAAGGTTGGCACACCCTAACTCATCTAGCGTGATGAAATCACGCTCCTAGGAACCCAATACCTATTTGAGCTCATTGGGTTCACTAAGTATTCACTAGGGATGACTTCCCTAGCAACCCTTCTAATGACCCTCCTAGGCTTTGAAGCCTTGGTCATTTGGGACTCAACAAGATCAACTCTAGGGGTGACTCCCCTTGTGACCTTGGTGATGGTCTTCCTAGCCCTAGACTTTGTTCCATAATCGAATGAAACATTGTGATAAGTGGGCTTGACCACTTGGGACTTAGGTTTGTGACCCAAACCTTTCTTGTCCGTGGACTTGAGTTTTTGACCCCTAGACCCTAGAGTCAAATCCTCAAGAGCCTTTTCTAGAGAGTCAAGTCTTGACCTCAAGACTTGATTTTCTTTCTCTAATACCTCAAGCTTTAATTTATCATTTTTCTTTGAGGTATTCCTAGGCATATGTCTAGATGGTTTGGGATTCCTACCTAGGTTTTCCTTAACCTTAGATGAGTTAATCCTAGGGTTGACATTTCTAGAGTTGTCCTTATTCAAGCTAACATGTTTAGCACCTAAGCACATATATTGATTCCTATAATTAACATGCTTATCATTATTAGCAATTGCAATAAAACTACTAGCATGTGTCTTATTAGAATTGCAATAATGAGCCTTAAAGGTTACCTTAGGGTTTGCCTTAGCTCCCCCTATCGATGTGCTTGGTTTCTTGTCCTTGTGAGGTTTCCTCCCCCTCGGACATTGGCTCCTATAGTGTCCCCTTCGCTTGCATTGGAAGCACACCACGTGCTCCTTGCCCTTGCGTGTTGGGACTCCGGCTTCCTTGACCTTTAGCGCCGGTGGAGTCTTTCTAACCCTCTTTGGACACTTACTCTTGTAATGCCCAAATTCCCTACACTCAAAGCACATTATGTGTAATTTGCTAGAAATTAAAATGCTTGAGTTACCTAGGTTTGAGGATGGATGAACGCTCTCTTCTTCATCCCTTCCGGAGGTAGAAGCTTCTTCTTCTTGCTCCGAACTTGAAGAAGAACTCTCCTCCACTTCATCCTTAGATGTTGAGTGGCCCTCAACTTCTAATTCGACACTTCCATGATGTGAGCTACTTGGCTCACTTGACTCCTCTTCATGGCTTGAATTGGAGCTCTCCTCATGGAACTTCGCCAAGTTGTTCCACAACTCCTTGGCATTGTTGTAACCACCTATCTTACACAAGATATCGTTAGGTAATGAGAATTCAAAAATTTTCAATACCTCATCGTTGACTAGGGATTGGTGGACTTGTTCCTTGGTCCACTCCTTCTTCTCTAGGGTTTCTCCTTTCTTGTCCGTCGGAGGCTTGAAACCTAATTGGACACAACTCCAATTCTCAAGATTAGTCATAAGAAAATATTTCATTCTTACCTTCCAAAACGCGAAGTCGTCGCGATCGTAGAAGGGTGGAATGGTGATGTCGTCTCCGAGTTGATCCATCTCTAGCTTGTGCTCCCTCGGGTGTTAATCCGGCGAAGAGCGACCTCGCTCTGATACCACTTGTTAGGATCGATGATCGCGGCTAGAGAGGGGGGGGTGTGAATAGCCGACCCCAAAATCGCGTTTCTTTCTACAAATTAGGGTTAGCGCAACGGAAAATAAAACAATAGAAACAAAGACAAGAAGATCAAACCTCAACGCGATGATGTAACGAGGTTCGGAGATGAAACTCCTACTCCTCGGCGTGTCCGTAAGGTGGACAAAGCCTATCAATCCGTCGGTGGATGAGTCCCCAGAAAACCGGCTAATATAAACTCCTTATAGGTGGAGAAACCTCGCCACAAGAACTTTGCAACAGCAATTAGGAGTACAAAGAAGAGCAAGAACAAAATACACAATAAATGTACAAATACTCACTTGCCTTCTCGTCGACTGAAGTCCCGGATGAAGCACCAACTTCACGGACGAATGCCAACAAGCAACTCAGTCAAAGAAGCTCCCCCGAAGCTTCGGAGCTCAGCAAAGCTCAAGCACAGCTTTCAGAAGAACAGCAGCTCGAGGAGAAAGAAGAAGTGTTGTCTCGCTGTAGAAGCCCTCGATCCTTTTATAACCTCTGATATCCTAAGCCAACCTGCGAACCTGCAAGCAAAAAGGCCAGAACACAGACGCCCGAAATAGCCTAGCCGTTGAGTCACAACGGCTAGGCCTGGACCGATCAGGCTCCACCCTGATCGGTCCAGAGCCTATCTGATCGGTCATGGGGACCGATCAGGCCCTAGCCTGATTGGTCCCCAGACCGATCAGCTGTTCCTTCTCGAGCCTGTTGCCTCCTTCTGATCGGTCTCCAAACCGATCAGATAACACACAGAAGCTCACTGTGTGGTTACTGATCGGTCACCAGACCGATCACTCGTATCGCTGGATAGGTCACCAGACCGATCCAGGTTTAGAGCTCCAGCCCTAAACCCTAAATGGTTCTGAGAACGAGCTACCGAGCCCTCTCTTGACCTAGTCCGGAGAACGAGCTACCGAGTCCTCTCCGACTTCGTCCGGTCCAGAGAACGAGCTACCGAGCCCTCTCCGACTTTTCGTGCCATCACCGTGCCAAGTCTCCATACTTGGACTTTTCACTAGATGTCTGGTCAACCTTGACCCATCTGGATTTCCCTTGCCTGGTTTCACTCACCAGGACTTTCACCTAGCTTCACTCACTAGGGTTTTCACCTGGCTTCACTCACCAGGTTTTCCAATCTGCCCGGCTTCACTCACCAGGACTTTCCAACTGCCTGGCTTCACTCACCAGGACTTTCCCACTGCCTGACTTCACTCACCAGGACTTTCCGCATCCGGTCCAGAGAACGAGCTCTCGAGCCCTCTCTGACCACAGTCTGGAGAACGAGCTTCCGAGCCCTCTCCGACTTCCCATGTGCCAAGCTTCCATACTTGGACTTCTCCGTGCCAAGTCTCCATACTTGGACTCTTCCCGTGCCAAACTCCCTGCTTGGACTTTTCACCAGATGTCTGGTCAACCTTGACCCATCTGGATTTCCCTTGCCTGGCTTCACTCACCAGGACTTCCAAACTGCCTGGCTTCACTCACCAGGACTTTCACCAACTGCCTGGCTTCACTCACCAGGACTTTCACTTTCACCTAGCTTCACTCACTAGGATTTTCACCTGGCTTCACTCACCTGCCTGGCTTCACTCACCAGGACTTTCCGAATTGCCTGGCTTCACTCACCAGGTCTTTCCGAACTGCCTAACATCCCAGTTAGGACTTCCCAGTCAAGTATCCGGTCAACCTTGACCTACTTGACTCTTCTTCATCCAACCTAATCAGACCCTGATCAGCATCTCTCCGCATGGACAACTGCACCTGCATTGTCCATGTCTACATGTCTTTCTGTATTGTCAAACATCGAAACCATGACCAAGGTTTACGCTTGGTCAACTAGGTCAACCTTGACCTACAGTTGCACCAACAATCTCCCATCAAAATACAACTCTTTTGTTCTTGTCAATCATCAAAATATAACTCGAGTCAGGTCAACTCGAGTCGGGTCAACCAGGTCAACCTTGACCTAAGGTTGCACCAACACTCTGCTCTCACGCCCAACGACCTTTTAGGTCGGCTCCCATGCAAGAATTAAAAGTGAGCTCTGTTCTCACGCCCAACGACCTTTCAGGTCGGTAGTCCCGGACTTCTGACGGTCAGGGCTCAGATTATTCTCTTCTCCCCTTGCTCCACGGGTATTCGGGAGTTGAGGGACCGAGACGGATCCTCAGTCGTTTGGCATCACTTCATGAGCAGGTACGATAAAGATTCTATCCCTTTATATTGCTATAGGTTTCGCTTCTATGGGCTTCAAGGCTTATCCTCCCCCGTTCGGGGTTGGGCTATTACTACCGGTCTCGGACCAGAGTATTACCCCCGGTCTCGGATCAGAATATCACTAACGATCTCTCGGTCAGGCGGTCAGACCAATGCCCATTCGGTCTTCCAGAGACCAAGTCCTGGTCAGACCTTCAGATCAATTCCTGGTCAGGCCTCCAAACTGCCTCTTTGTCAGGCCTGCGGATTGCTTCTGGGTCAAGTTTCCAGATCGAGTACTGGTCAGGCCTCCAGAGCACCTCACGGTCGGGGTCCCTGACTCTCGCCCCAGTGCGAGTTATAAGTGAGTTCTGCTCTCACGCCCAACGACCTTTCGGTCGGCACTCATCGCTCTGCCTGACACTCATCACCCTCGCTCTGCTCACTTGTCGCTCTGCCCGGCACTCAGCTCTCACGTTCCGCTCACTGCTGTTGTTCGGTCGGCATTCATCGCTTTACTCGCCGCTCTGCCCAGCACTCAGCTCTCACGTTCCGCTCACCGCTGTTGCTCGGTCGGCATTCATCGCTTTACTCGCCGCTCTGCTCGGCACTTATCATTTGCGTGTCGTTGTTGTAGGACCGTTAGATTCGATAGAGGGGGGGTGAATATCGATTCGAAAAAACAAGAGTTTAAGCCGCAGCGGAAAAGTAAAGAAGTAAAGAGATGAACACTGTTGATTTTTACTTCGTTCGGAGCCTGTGACGACTCCTACTCGAAGGCCCGTACTCCTTGAGTACTTTCGTTGGGCAATTCACTAGCAATTCGGATAATTACAATTTACGTACAAATATTGCTAATGAAAAGAAAGAAGACAAAGCTAACCGACAAACAATGAATTAAAAAGAGAGCCGGAGTGAGTCGTCGGAGCTTTGTGAACGTTGTTGGAGCGCAGAGCAGCAGAGTGATTGGACTCAGAGTTCTCAGAAGACTGATATGTTGAAGCTCCTGCCTGGGGCTTCTTTTATATGCTGCTCCGGGCGCCTGGATCCCTTCCGGGCGCCTGGAGTGTGACGTAACACTCTCAACCAGCATGCTCCAAGTGTCAACGTCGTCCTGGGGATAAAATTTGCCTCCGGGCGCCCGGACCCTCACTGTTTCCTACCTGCAAAACAGTGTTAGTCCGAGGCAAATAAACCCTGTAGCACAGTTTGTTAGCACATTTTTACAGATACGCTAAGTAATAAAAATTAGCATCAAGAGTATGACTTAGATTCCGTCTTTCCGAGACCGGAATCTAGTCACGATCTCAACTTAGATATCCGAAATGGATCTAAGCCGGATCGACGCCTAATGTCCCCTTCCCGGGAACGCGTCCTCACAGTCACTCCCCTCCAGTGACTTACCTCACTTACCTGCCAGACGTCCGGTCAGCCCGTCGACCCGTCTGGACTTCTCGCCAAGCGTCCGGTCAGCCCGTCGACCCGCTTGGACTTCTCGCCAGCTATCCGGTCAGCCCGTCGACCTAGCTAGACTTCTCGCCAAGCGTCCGGTCAGCCCGTCGACCCGCTTGGACTTCTCGCCAGCTATCCGGTCAGCTCGTCGACCTAGCTGGACTTTTCCTGCACACTTGATCAAAGTGTCAGACAACAACACAACTAACTTAACCTATTTGTCATTCATCAAAACCTGGGTTAGACCGTTAGTGCTACCCACACCAACAATCTCCCCCTTTTTGATGGAATGACAACCTGGTTAAGTTAGTGAAAGCATATGTACGAAACAACATGCATTTGTGTGGTTTTAAAGTCAGTTTGTGTTTTCAAATTGGTTTAGCTAACTTAACCACCTAACTCTTCTCCCCCTTTGGCATTCATCAAAAAGTAAGCAGGGGTAAACAAGCATAGTGTAGAGTAATAAAAAATTCAAAGATACTGATAAAAGTATAATTTTTAACAGCAAGTTAAAAAGTAGTCAAGTTGACTTGGGGGAGTTTAAGCTTTTGAAAATTTGTTTAAAGCATTAGCTTTTAGCTTTTAGAAAGCTAGCTAAGTTTTTATTTTCAAACACAAGTTTTCAAAAACCAGAATTCCAAAACTAAGTTTGAAAAAATTATTTTTCAACACTAAGTTTGTAAACGATTTAATTTAAAACTTAAGTTTTGACAGTGATTTAAGTTTGAAAAAATCTAACTTTCATAATTTTTAACACTTGATAGAGTAAAATAATTAAATCTAATTTTCAAAAATCAAAATTTTAAAGTTCAAAAGTACTAGTTTCAAAACCATTGTTTAAAATACTTGAAAAGTTGAGTTTTCAAAAACTAAGAAAAATGGATAAAAAGTTTGTGAAGAAACAATTTTGAGTTGATTTAGAAAATTTTCACAATTTTCAAAACTAAGTTAAATCTAATTTTCAAAATCAATTTTCAATAAAAAGTAAAACCCAATTTTTAAAAACAACTTAGTTTTATAAGAGTTAGTTTTCAAAAGTAGGTTTAAGAAATTTTTAAGAGAACATTTTTCAAACAAAATTTAAAATATTTTATATAAAGGAAAATTTTTAATTAATTCCTCCCCCGAACCTGATATTACTTTAACCAGCTGTCTAACCAATTAGGTACTAACTAACTATCAGAAGATAGTAGCTTTCACTTGGTTAGTCAGATTAAGTTAATTACAACCAGTCAGTGTTTGACTTGACTGATGAACTTTAATCTGATTAATATCTGAATTAGCATCTTAAGTCCAGACTTATGTTGATTACGTCCAGACTTATGTTGATGCACTGAAATTAGCATCTTAAGTCCAGACAGTTGGCCTATGCATCTCACCCCTTTCTATGTTTATCAAACACAAGCAAGGTAAACCTAAGGTGTTGGTGAGATGCTCAAGAACTAGACCTATGGGCACATGCTTTCTAAGGATTCAAAACTAGTCTAAGGCCAAAACTGTTTTTGAAAGTATAAGAATGGAAAGTTTTGAAAAACAAACAATTTTAGCCTATAAGTTGGTAAAATCATTTTTGAAAGTATTTTTGAAAGATTCTAGCCTATTAAGATAGAACATATTCAATGTAAGTTTGAAACGCTACTAGATAAATCCAAAATATTTTACAAGTAGTGTAGCTACAGACGTAGGTCATCACTAAGGCTACTGAGATGATGAAGGGGGTGGTCCAGATCCCAAGGATCGAAGAAGTGTCATCAGCTCAGTGTGTCGGGTGACTCCGGCAGCTCGTAACTCGGCAACCTCTCGCCGCATGTCCCGATGAAAGTCAGAGTTCTCCTGCTGGAGACTCGCCATAGCTCTCTCTAGTCATACGGTCGGCTAGAGTGCGGGGAGCGTGTCGTGGTGCTCGAGTTGGGGGTGGTGGTGGAGCCGGTGCGGCTTCCTCCGGAAATAGTGCGAGCATGAATTCGTCCACCTGGATCGGGCTGGTGCTGTGCCCCCCTCCGCCAAGACATAGTCCCGTCATCTCTATCTATGTGGATGCCGGCTAGAGAAAAGTTTCGAGCGGCTATAACATCGAACTCGGTCATATGGGCAACGTCTCCCCTAGTGACATCAATGTGCAGCGAGGACATATAGGCTGTCAGAACGTGACCAAATGGTATATGGACTCGACTGTCAGTCACAAATCCAGCTGAATGGATAATGGTGGAGAAGATGTGAAGGCTAATGTCAATGTCTAACCTATGAATCAGGGCATAAAGTAAGAACAAATGGAATGGGCGCATCACAGCGATGTCCCGAGTAGTCAGTGGTAAAATGCAAAGGACTACAACCCTATAAAGAGCGTAGTCCTGGACTCGCAGTTCTACTGACCTAAACTATGTCACCGTGGGATCTCTCTCTCCCCCGAAAAAATACGAATAGATCGTATCGAGAGTAATATGTGAGTAGGGATCGTCGAACGGTAGATCCCTCGGAGGATAGCATAAAAAGGAGCAAGTAGATGGACGCAACTCTAAAAACTCTCGGATAGTCGTAGGGGAAAATATGATATCAGTGCCTGCTGCCCTAGTGGTATAGGTGAAATCGTCTACTTTTACTAGGTTATTGCAAAATTCGGCACATAGACTTATGTTTATTGGACTGGTACATTCGACAAGGTTCCTTAAATTATAGTGGCCTATAACCTCTAAAGCAGAGGGACATGACCTAAGGAAGAATGCTCTATCTATGCAGGTAGTCCTAATGGCCTTATAA
Organism: Zingiber officinale; assembly: GCF_018446385.1. Lineage (NCBI taxonomy): Eukaryota > Viridiplantae > Streptophyta > Magnoliopsida > Zingiberales > Zingiberaceae > Zingiber > Zingiber officinale. The sequence goes on from NC_055992.1 coordinate 7,156,565, forward strand.
ATGGTGGACTCAAATTTAATCCTAAGTTCGTCTGTGGGAAACCTAGGGTCTGTACTAGCATTGGAGGGTCCAGCACCAGTATTTGTTCGTTTCCTACTGTATATAAAGAATATTAAGAAAAAAAATTTAGAAGAAAAAAATTTTTGAGAGGGGAAGAATGTTTTACCGAGGAGCCATCGAAAAAATATAGATTTGACGACCTCGGTTGAATCGCAACAGCGTATTCACCGCAAGAAAATTTTGATTTAGGGTACTTTCGCACTGAAGTTCAAAGTTAACCTTGGCAAAAGTGAGAATGAGTGGGGCAGAGGTTGGGGGCGCCTGCTGCCCCTTATTTATAGGGGACTCCGGGCGCCCGGATTCCTTCCGGGCGCCCGGGGTTGATTTAGGGCGGGGCGCCCGGATCCCCTCCGGGCGCCCCGGAGGGGAATACCAGGGGCGCCCGCCCCTGGTTTTGGACTGACATTTTTTTTTTTTTTTTTTTGGGTTTTAGGTTTTGGAGTTAAGTTTTAAAATTAAAATTTTGAAATTAATTTAAGTTTTAAAATTAAAATTTTGAAATTAATTTAAGTTTTAAAATTGAAATTTTGAAATTAATTTAAGTTTTAAAATTTTGAAAATTAATTTAAGTTTTAAAATTAACATTTTGAAATTAATTTAAGTTTTAAAATTAAAATTTTGAAATTAATTTAAGTTTTAAAATTTTAAGTTTTTAAATTAAAATTTTGAAATTAATTTAAGTTTTAAAATTAAAATTTTGAAATTAATTTAAGTTTTAAAATTGAAAATTTGAAATTAATTTTTAAATTTAAAATTGAAATTTTGGAATTAATTTAAGTTTTAAAATTAAAATTTTGAAATTAATTTAAGTTTTAAAATTAAAATTTTGAAATTAATTTAAGTTTAAAATTGAAATTTTGAAATTAATTTTTAAATTTAAAATTGAAATTTTGAAATTAATTTAAGTTTTAAGATTAAAATTTTGAAATTAATTTAAGTTTTAGAATTAAAATTTTGAAATTAATTTAAGTTTTAAAATTGAAATTTTGAAATTAATTTAAGTTTTAAAATTAAAATTTTGAAATTAATTTAAGTTTTGAAATTGAAATTTTGAAATTAATTTAAGTTTTAAAATTAAAATTTTGAAATTAATTTAAGTTTTGAAATTGAAATTTTGAAATTAATTTAAGTTTTAAAATTGAAATTAATTTAAGTTTTAAAATTGAAATATTGAAATTAATTTAAGTTTTAAAATTAAAATTTTTAAATTAATTTAAGTTTTAAAATTGAAATATTGAAATTAATTTAAGTTTTAAAATTAAAATTTTGAAATTAATTTAAGTTTTAAAATTGAAAATTTGAAATTAATTTAAGTTTTAAAATTGAAATTTTGAAATTAATTTAAGTTTTAAATTAAAATTTTGAAATTAATTTAAGTTTTATTCATCTCACCCGATCTATATTATCAATCAAGGAATCCTATGATTTTGTGAGATGAAATTAGTTTGATTACAGAGTTTTGTTTTAACTTGTGTTAGATTCAGATTTAGTTTTGGTTTCCACAAATAGGCATTCTTCGGATAAATTTCTAAGCTTGGTGAGTCACATGGACATCATTAGAAGTAACCAACCTTTCGAAGTTTTCCGAATAGTCCTATCCACGGAACTTAGTACTAAATCTTTGTCTAACTGGTTAGGATTCGTTTAAGGGTAGCTTCGGTCAGTTCCACTTGGCCAAATGCACCAGATCGAAGCCATATCTTTCTAGACATGCGATGCCCAAGCTTCCCTAACGTACTATCATCCAAAAACTTCACCAGTACCATGAGTTAAGTTAAACTTGGTCTCTCTTTAACTAATCCTAATTACCCTGCCGGGTTAATTTGTTTAGGTTACCCTGTCGGGTAGGTTAGTTTTGGAGGTGCCAGCTATTCTGGAGCCTCCCCCTGAATTATTGGCCATTAATTTAGATTTTGGGTTTGTGTCGATTCTTTTTGTAGTTATAATCAACTTGGTGATAATCTAAATTTTGTTGAGTTTTGAATTTTGATTTTAATTTAGATTTATATTTTAGTTTTTGATCTGATTTATTCAAGTTTATATAATGTATTTTATCTTTAGGTATATAGAATTGATTAAGTCCTACTTGCGTGGTTAAGCACGCTTTCGGGACCCAAGCTTGTTTAGTTGCTTTGTGTTGGGTTAATAATGATTTAAAGGTTTTGTTTGAGTTTGACTTATATCCAAGTCCGGTTTTATTATAGCATGCCTTTTGGTTATTTAGAATTAAATCTAAATTTTTAGATCTTGTTGTGAATTTTTCCAACAATTCTTTTAACTTATTAATTTCATTTTTTAATGATAAATTCTCCTCCTCAAGTGTTCGATCTTGAGTTGGATTCGAATTTTTTAATTGTTCCTTGAGGTTTTGATTTTCCTCAAGAAGCGATTTATTTTTATTTTCCAATTTAACTAATTTTTTATTTAAACACGAGATAATTCTAAAGAATTTACGATTTAAGTTTAGGTATACCTCTTCGGAACCTTCGGAAATGAGTGCGGACTCGTGGCTCGATTCGGGTTCGGACCCATCTTCCGATTCCTCTGATTTGTCTTCCGTTTCAGCTTCGCGAGCCATCAGCGCGAGGTGACTTTGGTTCTTTTGCCTTTCTCCCTCCGATTCGTCTGAGAAGGAATCGTCCCATGTTGCTTTGAGGGCTTTCTTCTTTGTTGACTTTGGTTTGTCAAGTTTCAATCTTGGGCATTCGTTCTTGTAGTGCCCCTTTTTGTTACATCCGAAACATGTGACATTTCTTGAGTCGGCTGGCGAACTGATCTTCTGAAGATCCTGTTTGCTGAAGCTTCTCTTTTTCCTGGTGAACATTTTCCTTACCAGGTTCACCAGGTGTTCTTCGTCTTCAGAGTCTTGATCGGAATCTTCTTCAGATTCGGGCTTGTTCTTCTTTTCTTTAGAGGAACCTGCAAATAAAGCTACACCTTTCTCGACCCCGGCGTTAGTTTGCTCATGAAGTTCTAATTCACAAAAGAGTTCATCCAATTTTAATTTAGATAAATTTTTTGAAATTTTGTAGGCATCTACGATTGATGGCCACAAATTGTTTCGCGGAAAGGCATTTAACGCGTACCTGATTAAGTCTCGGTTCTCCATTTGGTGGCCTATCGCGTGGAGACCGTTGAGGATATCTTTGACCCTCGCGTGGAGCTGACTTGCCGTTTCTCCTTCCTGCATTTTTATATTAAAAATTTTATTTAACAGCAAATCTCTTTTTGTTGCCTTCGCGTCGTTTGTTCCTTCGTGCAGCTCGATTAGTTTATCCCAAAGCTCCTTAGCGTTTTGATGCGGTCCGACCCGGTTCAGTTCTTCTCGTGTTAGTCCGCAGTGTAGAGTATTGATGGCTTTGTTTTCAATTGATGCCTTTTTCTTTATATCATTTGTCTAGTCTTCAGGGTCTACTATGTTCCCGGAGTTGTCTACTGGAATTTTGTAAGCCCTTGTGACGCTCATCCATTGGTCGTAGTCTGTCTTCATGTAGACCTCCATTCTCCTCTTCCAGTACGAAAAGTCATCCCCGTTGAATAGGGGAGGACGTACTGTGCTGAAGCCTTCTTGTTGAGACATCTTATCCTGCACACACTAAATTAACTGGAAAACAAAATCCCAAGACTTCGTCTTGGATTAGCAGTGCGGGAGAAATAGAAACTCTAAGTTGGTGTTGTACCAATTTAGATTTTAAATGCAACGAGAAAAAATCTTCCAAAAAGATAATAATATCAGTTTTGAATTGTTAAAAAAAATGATTTCACCCCCTGTCTGATTGGTGGTTGCACCAAATCAGAGCGGTACCGGCTCTGATACCACTTGTAGGACCGTTAGATTCGATAGAGGGGGGGGTGAATATCGATTCGAAAAAACAAGAGTTTAAGCCGCAGCGGAAAAGTAAAGAAGTAAAGAGATGAACACTGTTGATTTTTACTTCGTTCGGAGCCTGTGACGACTCCTACTCGAAGGCCCGTACTCCTTGAGTACTTTCGTTGGGCAATTCACTAGCAATTCGGATAATTACAATTTACGTACAAATATTGCTAATGAAAAGAAAGAAGACAAAGCTAACCGACAAACAATGAATTAAAAAGAGAGCCGGAGTGAGTCGTCGGAGCTTTGTGAACGTTGTTGGAGCGCAGAGCAGCAGAGTGATTGGACTCAGAGTTCTCAGAAGACTGATATGTTGAAGCTCCTGCCTGGGGCTTCTTTTATATGCTGCTCCGGGTGCCTGGATCCCTTCCGGGCGCCTGGAGTGTGACGTAACACTCCCAACCAGCATGCTCCAAGTGTCAACGTCGTCCTGGGGATAAAATTTGCCTCCGGGCGCCCGGACCCTCACTGTTCCCTACCTGCAAAACAGTGTTAGTCCGAGGCAAATAAACCCTACTTCCCGAGAACGCGTCCTCACAGTCACTCCCCTCCAGTGACTTACCTCACTTACCTGCCAGACGTCCGGTCAGCCCGTCGACCCGTCTGGACTTCTCGCCAAGCGTCCGGTCAGCCCGTCGACCCGCTTGGACTTCTCGCCAGCTATCCGGTCAGCCCGTCGACCTAGCTGGACTTCTCGCCAAGCGTCCGGTCAGCCCGTCGACCCGCTTGGACTTCTCGCCAGCTATCCGGTCAGCCCGTCGACCTAGCTGGACTTTTCCTGCACACTTGATCAAAGTGTCAGACAACAACACAACTAACTTAACCTATTTGTCATTCATCAAAACCTGGGTTAGACCGTTAGTGCTACCCGCACCAACAGTTGTTGCCTGGTCGGCGCTCACCGCTCCACTCGCCGCTCGGCTCGGCACTCATCGTGCACGCTTCGCCGCTCTGCTCGACACTCATCCTTAGCGCTTCGCTTACCGTTATAGCTGAGTCGGCATTCATCGTTTACTCGTCGCTCTGCTCGACATACTCGCCCGCTTACCGCTCTGCCTGATCCTCGCCATTCACGTTTCGCTCAATCGTTGATTGCTTGGTCGTTTGCTCGACCACTCACCGGTACCACTCGTCTACTCGCTTTATGCTGATCGACCTATCACTTAAAGACATTCTCTTGGTCGTGCATTCAACATCGCTTGTCCATCGCCTTTCGCCTCGCTCAGCAATCGCTCAATCGCTCTGCTCGGTCTCGTCCGAGCGTCTTCGCGATATCACTCAGTCTCCCTCAGCACCTGATCGATCGTTTGCTTGTCGTGCGTTTCGAATTATTTCTCGTCGCTCGCTCGATTCTGTTTGCGTCACATGCTTAACATTGTCACAGCTACTCGTTCGACGTTATATGACAGACCTGCGATATGACTCTGCATTCAGTAGCGATTCTGTTTTTTGTTCGGATGGGTCTAGTCAGTCGGACTTGCGCCTCCTTCGACTAGACTTGAGGGGGAGGCTTGTGATACGGATATGATAGAGGGGGGTAGAGAAGAAATAAGGGGAAAGAAGGAGGGTATTTAGGTCTTTTCGCTAACTAGGGCTTTAAGTATGCACTGTAGCATGCAGGGAAGGGGGTTCGTGGCTTTTGCTCGAGCGCCGCCAGGAGGAGCATCTGCTCCCTCGCCCTCTCCGGTTTCTCGTCGGCACCGGTGCCGGCCGCCGACATCCGGCTTCCGCCTCTTCTCCTCTACCTCCTTTCCTCTAGTCTTCTTCGTTTTCTCTCCGCCGCCGCCAACAGGAACATCTCCTTCCTCCCTCTCCGACGCTGTAGCCGGAGCCGATGCCAGCCACCTCCTCTGCTTCCTCCTCGCTGCTCCGCCACCGGACCAACCAATCGCCGCCGCTCCACTATTTCTTCTCCCTCTCTCTCGCGGCTACCCTCGAATGCCGGCTACAGCGACGGCCCATCTCCTTCCTCCTTCCCTTCGTAGCAACGGCGGCATCCCTAGCTCCTTCCTCCCTCTCTCTCGTCGCCACCATCTCTCCCTCGTCCACCTCGCGACACTACCGGCGTACTCCTCCTCGTGATGCTGTCGCCGGATAGACCGACCTCCACCTCTGCTCCTTTCCTCCTCACTACGCCATCGTCGGACGCCTCTCTTCCTCCTCGCGACACCACCGCCGGAATCACTGCCCCTCTCCTCCTCATGCTCCGTTCTTCGCTGATGCTTGCCACCGCCCCTTCTCTTCCTCCTACTCTCGTCGAAGCCAGCCAAGGAGGCACTATCTCCTTGTACGTGGTCAGCCGGAACCTCCTCTCCGGCCGCTGTCCCGAGCACAGCGTGTCCCGGCCTATATGACGATAGTGTATTATCTCAGCCTGTGTGCCGAACCTGTGTGCCGGTCTGTGTACTCATCTAGTGTCCCGGCCTGCGTGCCGATCTAGTGTCCCGGCCTGCGTGCCGATCCAGTGTCCCGGCCTGCGTGCCGAGCCCGTGTCCCGACCTGCATGCCGAGTCCGTGTCCCGGCCTGCGTGCCGATCCAGTGTCCCGGCCTGCGTGCCGAGCCCGTGTCCCGGCCTGCGTGCTGATCTAGTGTCCCGGCCTGCGTGCCGATCTAGTGTCCCGGCCTGCGTGCCGAGTCCGTGTCCCGGCCTGCGTGCTGATCTAGTGTCCCGGTCTGCGTGCTGATCTAGTGTCCCGGCCTGCGTGCCGATTCAGTGTCCCGAGCTACGTGTCGATCTCGTACCCCAGCTTGCGTGCCAGTGCCTTATTCCGGTCTGCGTGCCAGCATTATATCTTGACCTGCAGCTAGTCCTCTAGGTCTATACCTCGTTCAGCTTCTCATCGTCAGATCCAGCTCTCCATCCTGATCGGACATCGTCTACTTTTCCGGGTCGCGACAACTCGAGCCGCGTCCCATCCGAGGCGCCCCCCTGGGCCAGGGTACGTCCTCGTTCATATTTCATATGCATTTTCATTATTTCATGGCTTCGTCTTGTACTCATATATTCGTCGGATCTGCCTCGAGTATCGGGGTACCGGGGGCCGGGTCAACCCGGTCGCTGGCTGCATGTAGCGTTGACTAGAGGACTTCTGAAGACTCGGTCAACACGGGAGCCATCTCAGCACACCCCCCTCCGGGACGTCGCGACTTCGTCAACATTCTCGACACCTCACCCGACAGTCCATCCGACTCAGCTTCCGGATCGGATCACTCATACTCCTAAACCAAACGTCATCTAGGTATTTATTTTATTATGGTGATGATTTTTTTTGCCATGGAGAATGATCGGGTCTGAGATCGAGACGTTGGATCATCTCTATTGACTTTTGCTGTGTCAGCCACTACTGAATAAATCTCTAGAGGAGCAGCTTCAGTTGGGCAAGCTTCTAATTGTTCAACTTAAAGTTGGTTTGCGTTTAGTAGGTTGGTGTTAGATAGACATAATCCTAATGAGTCGTAATTAGAGATTGGAGGTTAAGGCGCACCTTGGTATTACCCCTCCGACGCTTAAGTTAGATTTAGAGAGAAGAAAATGGAGAATAATAGAACTATAGTGTCAAGTATATTTGTGTATGCCTCTGCCTTACTAAAATTGCTACCATATATAGATAAACTACCATATATAGATAAAAATAAGAAGAAGCTTTGGATCAATAAAGAATTTTCTCTTTCGAATAGTTGCACCCCTCCCTTTAATTTGGAGTCATCATTGCGGACGGCTACGTGACTTTATGTGTTTGTAATTGATGACACACCTTTCCCGCCAATGCTTGACAAGATAACCAACAATCCTTTTGATCTGGTGTCTTTCCCACAATAGACGCGTTTTTGCTTTGCCATACTTGAAACCTTACCTTATTAATTTGTTGGACCAAACCTTCTACTAACTCGGCCTAAACTTTGTTAGATTCGGCAAAGTTACTAAGCTCTGATTAATACCGAATTCTCCCAAGTACAACTGACCTAATCCAAGGTAATTTTAACCTAATCCGACTAAATCAAGTGCAGTGGAGACTCCAAGTGACTCAGATCTATGCTGATCAGATCAAAGTATAACCGCGTGGAGTTTATATTGACCGAGTTAAGGACCTGCCATACATCCATGTTAGAGAAAATTTAAATCCACAAATATAAATTTGTCAAACAACATATGGATTATAGTTAATTTCAGATGTCCAACATCCAAAGAAGTGAGTGTGATGATCTTAACCTTGCAGCATAGTGATCGCCTAGAACAATGATCTAGAGGATTGCAAGGCAGGCAAGGCCAACTCGATGAAAAAGTGAAAGAAGGAAGAATAACAAGTATTGGGAGGGAAGGAAACTCATGCATGTAACTTCCCCTTGATGATCATCTCTTAAGCGGATATGCAAGAATCGGTACATATGACATAGCATTATTGTTAAAGTCACCATTAATCTTCATCTAATTAATCCTCTCAAGATGCATGGAGGGGCTGCAAAGAAGTTGCGATCTTCTATGTTCATCAACTTGAATTCCCATAAAGAACTTCACACCTTGAAATACAAACTGACATGGACTGCTAACTAATTGAATCCCATCTGTCCAAGAATTAAGTTGATCTTCTTGATGTTTTAACTTATTTTCTTTAAGCAAACACGCGCACCACAAAGATAACGATCAAGATTAATTAATGACTGCGACCCACCCTCAACCAGGACTGGCAAGAAGAGGTCAAGAACAGTTTGCGTAGAAGAATTGACACCGACTTTGATTTAAATTAACGTGAATATTGCTAGAGAACCCGTCGCTGATGATGCCAACATCTGAGAGTGAGATCTTTGCTACCTCTTATTGCGAGATATATTGAAGTCATTTTTCTCTGTTTTCCATGAGATCGACGTGTTGGTTTGGGAACCTACGATCTTTCTTTCTGAAAGAATGGGTGTAAATTTATCACACGCTGCTTGTGTGGGAAAAGAATGGTTATCAGATTGGGAAGTCTTTCTTCCATTCATAAGCAAATATACTCATTGAAAAGACTGTTAATACAGATTGTATTAATTTGATTGCTTGTTTCATTTACGTGTTTCAGAAATTCCGGAATCATGAAAGGAGAAGAAGAATGAGAAGCCCAGTGGTTCGTCAGAGCAGCAGTCCTCAGCCGGCCACCACTATAGTGGCGGCGGCAAAGATTACCGGAAATAATCTTGCACCGTTTCTAACTCTGAGCTCCTCATTGCTGCTCCAGGATCAAAATTCCAAACTTACCAAACAGGCTGGGTCAACAGAAGTCATTTCACGAGTGTCTTTTCTGAATGATACATGTCTTGTTGGAGCATGGGCTCAACTAGTGAAATGGGAGAGCTTGTAGAATTCAAAGCTTTTGAGTTTATTAGGCACGCCCAACCTTTGACTACTGTAAATCAAGTCTCATTACTTCTGGCTTTGATTTTTCTCACGTCGGCCATGAGATTGACAAATTTCTTATAAATATATCTGTAGAGATGCATGGAAGACTTGGTCTCAGTGATTTATGAAGGCTTATCGTCAAAGGTTTGCATCAATGGCAGCAGTTCATCAGCTTAAATTAATGCGTATGAACATGAAGCATATATATATATATATCATGAGAATTGACCTTGACTAGTTCATCCAACTGCAACCTCCTTCTTCTAACATGATCGTTCAGGTCTCTGATGCCATCAAACTGATAATGACTGAAAATCAAATTGGAGTGGAGTTTATTTTGGGTTTAAAACAAATGTCAAGGTGTTCTTTCCGAAGTGGTCGGTCATTACTAACTTTAAGCCCAAAGAATTAATTGTATAATTAAACAAAGGAGTGTTTTTTTTTTCTTTTTGACTGACGGATAAAAGTAAAGTGAGTTTACAAAACTAAATAACCTGATAGAAAAATTAGGTGCAACATCTATTTGCGCTTTGGCCATTGACGATAGCCAGCTGCAATTGTCTCATTCTTCTGTCAAGCAACAGTAAAACGTGAAATAAGATTGCTAGTGTAACGTCTAAAGCCTAAATATTCTAAGTTAGATCCTGGCAGAGGGGTCGTCTTTGTTCTTTGTCAGTTGTTGGCTGCTTCGTCTAGATACCACTTTGAGTATTTATTACTGATATCAAAGTATTTCTTAGTATCATCTGCATCAGATTCATCCATTTTCTGATTCTTGATGAGGGGTGAAGTAGGTGAAGAACAGTGCAGTTATACGAAGTACTTGACGATCGAAAGGCAAAATTTGTGATGCTATGAATTTCGTTCTTCGAGACTCGAATTTTCCGTTTCTGCTTTGTTATAGACAAGATCTCGAAATGAAACGCTTGGGAAAGGAGCGAAATTTCTAGCCTAATTAAGCAAAATATTGCTAGAAAGCTTCTACGCGCTGTTTCTTAATCGGCGGCGTTGGCGTCGGCGGCGGCGAGGGGATTAGCTCCGCGTTCTCATTGTTCCTCTTTCCTGTTCCAGCATGCAGCGGAGGCATAATGCTTGCGATCTTGACGCCGAAAAGTCTCACGACTTGGGACTGTGGGATTGCCGCGCTGCGGCGGCGGCCGGAGGCGGCGACGGCATCGATGAATAGTTGTTTTTCGAGGCCGGTGGACCGCTCGAAGGAGACGACGTCGCCGGCCTCGAGGCCCTTCTCCTTCACGAAACGGCTCCAGCCTTTGATCAGCACGTAGCTCTGGCTGCAGTATGAATTCCGGAAGCGCCACATCTAACCGGCGGCGTTCTCGAAGTTCAACGGAATATTAAAATACGGAATATTAAAATTTGATCTTAGGAATGGAATATTAAAATTTCATCTATAATTTATGACGTAATTTTAATATTATTCCGTCTATAATTTACGATGGAATTTTAATATTCCGTTTCTAATTGAAAATGTAATACTAGAATTCGGTTTATAATTGGAGACAAAACATTAATATTTCGTGATTAGATATTGTTATACTAGTAATTTCTTGGGATAAATTAGCGATGGACCCTTAATATTCAGTCGCAAATTAGAGACAAAATATTAAAATTCCTTCTCTAATACCTAGAAATTCCAACCGTCAAATTTTGTTTTTGTATTCGTCTATGTTTACATTTCATATTAATCTAAATCATCACATATGATAGTTTTCAAACAACACAATACGTTCACAATTAGACAAACACAATACAAAATAACATATGAATGTGAATATCGATCCAACCATAAATATAATATTACAACATCTTCAACAACAATAATCCAAGCAGAAAACTAAAACTAAATATCCAATCAAAAAACAAAGATAAATATCCAAATATCTTCAACCATAAACATCTGAATGTATAATACTACAACATTTGAAATTTAAAAACACAATACAACACATTCGAGCAAAGAAAATCCAATCCTAAGCTAGTGAATAGAAATCAATCTTGTAAAAATTTTAATATGCTAGATTATTAATAAAACTCTGGTACAAACTAATACATAATTATGAGTAACATATTAAATTTAATATTATGAATTTATTTTACACACCTGAATGTTAGTTTCGATTTATGATGATGGTGTTGTATAGATATCAAAGTTCCTGAAAAGATATAATACAATGTTAGAGATAGTTTTATTAGTGAACAAAAAAAAAAAGTTAAACGTCAAGATACCTATGGCAATTTATTGATTGGAAAGGGGGGGGGGGGACGTCAAGATACCTATGACAATCTATTGATTGGAAGGAGGGGGGCGGTTATTTGGGTCTTGTGTCTCCTGAGAGACAAAACAATATAGTATTGTACTCATCTGAGCCAAGAAGACCTGCTAAAATTCTACAACTAGCTAAATTAGGTTAAAATGAACCAGAATAGAATCATATGTATACTTGGTCCAATAGAAATTAATAATTGATTAAAAATGTCTATAGGACCTTTTTGTAGTAGCTAAACTGGTTTTGTGTTTACAAGAAAGACCATCTTATGAATCCCTAAGATAAGGTATGCCATTTTCAAAGTCCTTGGTCCATTTTCATAATCTTTAAGTTTTGTAAGAATTTTGAGCAAAATCACTCCACATTAGAATAATTTTGGTCAAAATTATTACACTATTAGCCGAAAATGAATATTTTCACTATGTGGCACTAAACAAAGAAGAAGAGATGATATTTGAGCATTTTGAAGATGATTACTCAAACAAGGAAGAAGAGATAGTACAACTATTATAGACAATTCCTACGATCCTAAATCAATAAAAGCATGATGATAAACAAGCTAAAATTTTCAATATCTGAATCCCCCAATAGATCTGAATCTCTTGCTAGAATTACCCATCAATTCAATAAGATATGTAATCAAACATTGTGTAATCCCGAACATAACAATAGAGCATCATAAAACACACCAGATCTACCATTCTAGTAGTTTGTAGACATAGAAACAACAATTACACTGACCTTATTCCAACCTAAATAATCGAATCGACCAAAAATGATGACGACAAGGGAGGAATACATAGATATGTGAGGCACTATATATTAGACGTCGAGAATTGTTCAAACAACGATGTCAACTATCACTAAGGCGTCGATTTAGGAGAAAACAAAACGTATCAAATAAAATGACAAGAGAAGCATGAAAATAACATTAGACTCAATACAGATCTCTTAATATAGTCAAAATAGAAAGTCAAATAAGAATAGAAGAAAAAAAATCCTGCCCACAAGAGCGCTGGCCAGAGCTCAGTGCCACCCACAGTCGCTAGCGGAGGTGGTCGCAGAGGAGAGGGAAAGAGAAGAGTGTACCGAGAGGTAGAAAGTGTCGAAGACGGAGAGGACGCCGAAGTGGAGCGATAGAAGACGGGATCCCAAACCTAACGATCACTTCTGTTAGACCACGCATGAGAGAGAACCTCTCCTCATACATTTGTTCACATCATTAAACCATGTGAATCAATATAAACTAACCAAAATGCCTTAAAACTCTCAATGTGGGACTAAATTCTCATTCACAATGGAGCTTCTTTCCTCTTCCACCTCATCTCCATTCACATATATCCAACAGGCGGCAAGCATTGATTGTGGACGGCGTCGAAGTCGGTGGCATATGTCAAGAAGTGTTCACAAGAGTGAGACGGTCTTCGTCAACATGAGGCAGCAGTACTTGAGAAACACAAAGAACTCCTCTCCTCTCCTCTCCATCAACAATGCCCTAAATCAAAGGGCTACAGTAAAATGCCCTAAATCACCCTCTTGCCTACGTGTCATCTCCATCTCACCGTATCAATACTAATATACTGATTCTAGTTAAATGATATTGAATTTAATATAATAATGAGTTATTCTATTTTATAAAAGTAATGATATAATTTCTTTTGAATTTTATATCATTTAAATAGAATCGAGTATAGACAGAAAAGAGGCGTACTCAATGTGATAAAAAAATATATTAGATTCTATTTTAAATGAGCTGAATTTAAAAGAAATTATATCTTATTTTTAGACTTTTTATATATATATATATATATATGAGAATTGAATAGAAGAAAAGTTTAGCTGATGTATAAATTGAGGAGAAAGTTGAATTCGCATGTAAGAAGTTTAAGATACTTATCTTAACTAATTAATTTATATATACAGATTAATCGGATAAAAATTGAATACTCTTCGATCCTCCACCACACACCTTTGAAGCTAAGGTGGGGGGCTGCCTTTCAATCTCCTTCTATTGCGTAGCGCTGTGCAACAATAAATACGTTGAACCGGATCGGGTTCGGAGTTCGAACCGCCATCCGATTTCATTGGGCCGTTGCGGAAAGGACAATTTAGTCATGTTGAGAGTTGCAACTACGAACCGTGGCGACCCCTGGTTCATCTGTCCACGTGGCGGCATATCTTTGGTTGGCCGAACGCTATATAACACTTGAGCGAGCGAGCGACCTATCGAGATTCGAGAGTATAGAGAGCGGGATGGAAACGACGACAGCGGCGGCCGGCGACGGAGCAGTGGTGGCGGTGGGGCGTGGCAAGAAGAACCGGATCCAGGTGTCCACCAACAAGAAGCCGCTCTTCTTCTACGTCAATCTCGCAAAGGTATCGCCTCGTTCCCTCTTCGTACGTCTCCCAAATTAGGAATTAGGGTGGGTTTCCTCTTTAATCGTATGCGATCTGTTTTTTTTTTTCCTTTTCACGGAAATCTCTTCTTGCGTAATGCAGCTTGGGATTGGTCTTGGAATTCCATTGCCCACCTTATGTTTTTCTTGTTTAAATTCATGAAATTAAACTAGACTTGCAAGATTCTTTCTGCGAAATTTTGGATACTTGCTTCTTTCATGGGCGTCTGTGCCTGGATAGTTTGCTTCATCTTAGTTGGTGAGTAATTGTGCCCTTGTCAAGGCGTCATTGGATCTGTTCTCTTTAATGCTGCATTTGGGTTCTGTGAATTCCCAAATTTGATTTTTTTTTTTTTTTTTTTTGAAATTTACATCAGCATAAATGATGTAAAAAACCAGATCTGGTAGTTTCCAGGGATCATTCCATTTGATCTTTTATTTATTCTTTACAATGGAAACAGGAAATGGTTTAGTATGATTGTTTGTCCTTCATTCATGAACGGATCTTTCATCTTTGTTTACCTGCCACCGTTATGATTTTCTTGATTGTTCATTCTTTATTACTAGTTGCGCTTGATATAATTAAATGCAGAGGTACATGCAGCAACACAATGAGATTGAGCTCTCAGCTTTGGGAATGGGTAATCAATCATTCCCTTTCTTTGGATCTTTAATTAATGCTGGTAAAATGAAACAAGGAGCATTTGAGGAACTGATAGTGTTTTTAATTTTCTTTCGGCGATAGCTATTGGCACCGTAGTCACTGTTGCTGAGATTTTGAAGAACAACGGACTCGCTACTGCGAAGAGTAAGCACTACACTGTACATGCATCTCATTACACATCTTCCATGGACTAAACTCACAAAATCGTCGTGATGAAAACAGAGATCCAGACATCTACAGTCGGCACAAAAGACGAAGCAAAGGGACGATTGATTCGGAAGGCAAAGGTTTCTCACATCTGCAGCCATTCCTTTTTAACACCACTACTTTTTTAACACAATTCTCTCTATGCAGATCGAGATCTTACTCGGGAAGACAGACAACTTCAACGACATCGTGGCTGCTGATAATAGAACGAAAGACTGCTCCAAGGACATCAATAATTCTGCTGGCAAAGTGTCTCACGGCGCAGCTGGAAATGAAAAACCTGACAACTCCAATGGCATTGCGTTTGCTGACAAAGTAGCTCAAGATGCAGTCGAGGATGTCATCGTTTCTGCTGATCAAGCAGCTCGTGAGGCAGCTGAAGATGAAAAAAAGAAGTGATGGGTTGGATCATGGATGTGCCTTTGGATGTTCTGTAAATATAGCTCTTACTGCTTAAGAAATATGTGTTCTTTGCCCAAAAGATAAGTGAAATAAATAAACATTTAAATGTGTCTATTTTTCAAGTTATTTATCATAATTTTTTCCCCTTTTAATAAATATGATAATACAGAATTAATTATATAATTTATCATGTTTTAAGAAATAAAAACAATTACGAGTCAGAAGTATTTCTTATCAATGTAAAAGTAAGGAGAAGGCCCAAAGTTTTACTACATGAATCGAACATTCTCTACTGCTCCTCTCGATCTTGCATCTCTCATGGCTTCCTTTTCCAATCTCTTCCTCCAATTCTGACCTAATTAGGATCGCCAAAATCTTTGCTTTCCCCTGCAACGACTATGACCCCCGCAAGATGCCCACTCCCGGTGGGCAGTCGGGCGTCAAAGTCTCCACCTTTGAGCTCCAATCGCAATCCCTCTTCGTGCCTGTCTGCCTCCTCCAATTACTCTCCCTCTTCCGACGACTCCTCGAGCCGCTGCGAGGGGCTCGACCTTCTGGTGCTCGCTGCGATCGAAGTCTTCGGGGACAGAGTTTTCGAGGAGGAGGAGCACGCTGGAAGAGGCGGAAACGGCGAGGCGGGGGCGAAGCAGGAGAGGAAGGAGGTGAGGGAGGAAGGAGTGGGCGGCGGAGTTGCAGAAGGATTGAAGCGGAAAGGGAATCGAAGAGAATCGGCAATGCCTTCTAGGTTCAGGGATTCTGTGCTGCAGCCATGGAAGCGGAGCACGCGGCAACGGCGGCGGCTGAGCGCGGGTAAACGATTGGATTCGGGATAAAAAAAAAAGTCGATTTGATCACTGGCTTTGCAAGTTGCGAAGATCGGATTAAGTTGAGCGATATGGTTAATGTGTTTATGAGATTGGCAACAATGTCCTCTTTCCTTCATTATCGTCAATGACTTTGCTATTTATTGTCAAAGTTTGGATGATTGAAACTTGAAGGGATCAGAAAATTCAGGTAGATATGGAACTTTGTTCCTTCATGTCTTCCTTTACTTGGATATCTGACTCCTCCTTTCTTCTTCAGACAATATACTTCTCAATTATCAAGCTCAATCAATGGAATACATTTGCATCTTTTGATTTTGGGATAACATACAGTTGCATATATATCATCACCCTTTTTATTCAGTAACTCAGATTGTGAGAAGCTGTAACAAACCAGTTAAGCTTTGCTGGGAAAAAACATTCTTTTATGATCCTTCTAATAACAATTGTGCGTTAATCTCTCTCTCTCTTTTCTGCATATTCCATTGTAAATCTGTGTCTGATGCTTTCAGAAGGATGAATGAGAGGTTGATCGACGAGATCTTCATTGCTTCTTCAATCTTTCTTTGTGTGAATGCAGTCTATAAGCAGAAAAATGGAGATTTCTATTGTTTTAAACAGGCTTTTCTCATCGGTTACTTCTCAATGAATCAATCAGTTTATTACCTTCCAATTCTCCACAAACCTAGTCGTATAGTAGCTTCTTTTCAAGAAAGATTGTCAGTTTGAAGTTTTTTTTTCTCGATCAGTGTCGTCCATCGTTGAGACCTTCAAAAGTGTTAGAATAAACTGAGAATATTAACACACAATAATATTTTTCTAGTATGATTTACTGGAAAACTACAATCTTTTTTAACATCAATTGTTTTACTTTGATTGATTGATTGTTTGCTTGCAAATGGTAAGCATCTTTAAAATCATATTTAACATAATCATACTTACAAATTGCTTTTACAAAATGTTAGTATAAATTATTATGCTCATTTGTGCAAATGTTAAAGAAAATTATCAAATTTATTCATTCATCTTATATGCCAAATGAATATGTTGTCAATCAACTTAAGGATGATATAATGGAGCACGGATTCTCTGGTCTGTAAATTATGGATCAGAGGATGATCTACTCTACGAAATGGTCCATTTTAATGGATCCCATTACTTAAATAGATAGAGTCCACCATAATCCATCAATCACAAGTAGTGGAGCATCCTCTGATCTGTAAATTACGGATCAGAGGATCCCATCCGGATATAATGGGCTCGTTTGACAATTAATTTTTAAATTTATTTTGAGCTTATAATTTTAAAAATAAAATAAAATAAGTAAATATTAAAAAGAAAAGTTTGTTGGCTGGATCAGGAAAATAGATGCCTTTATTGGGCTTTTTCGAATTGAGCCGGATAATTATTCGGAATAAATTGGATGGTTTGAATGAACCGGTTCGATTGAATCTGAATTGTAGGAAGTTGGGCTTATATAAGGAGGCGGAGCGTGCTGGATCCTTGTGGCCCGAGAAAAACAAAGGCGGATCGGCGGCAACTTCCGGCGCTTCTTGAACGAGCAGAGTGGCAATGCGAGGGACGCGGGTGGTGGAAGCGATGATCTTTTTCGCTTGGCGGCGTCGAGTTCCGCGTAGCTGAGGACATGCGATCGAGAGAGGCGCGGAAGAAGCTCTCATAGAGTTCAATTCCAGAGTGCATTTGTACGTTCAAGTTATTTTTTTTGCCCTTTTTTCCCCCGGTGGATTGGAAGATTTGGCATTTATCTGTGTGTTTTGTGTTGGTTTGGTTATCTTTAGATAATTTTAATGACGGATGATTGATCGATCAACAGTGTGATCGATTGTTGTTTCCGGCGTCGAGAACTCTGTTGGTGAGTGCTCAGATCGAGTTACTCTGTATTTTTTTCTTTTGCAATTAGGTCTTATCTTGTGAATGCTCCGCGCGGGGTCAATTATTGCCACGTTTAGGCTGCGGCCTGGGGCTCTTGACTACTTTAGTGAGCGTGATGGAGTAATGCAGCGACTATGCTACGGTTTTTGTGCTTCAGCGAGAATAGTTGACCGGTTGGATGCGAGGATGGTCGGCTTCAAGTCCGAATCAATAGCTCAGTGAGTGTTAATGATCGTAATCGACTGGGTTAAACTCTTGGCAAGTAATGTGAGAGAAGAGTTTGTCCTGTTGTATGCATATCAGAGAGTGAAACAAAGGAGTAGCAGTTTGCTGTAAAACTTTAAGAGATAATATGGGAATGAAATCGTTAGCATGGGGGAACTAGGTAGGAGAGAGGGATTTTGTAGGATGCAGAGAAACCTTGAAAATATTTCTTCTTTATTTTTTTTTTCGGTATGCTCTTTTCAGTTATACTCTTGTTGCTGTTGTTTATAGATTGTACTCGTTATATTTCGTTTTTGGTATTTTGTTTTAGTCATGGCTATTGATTTTTGCCTTTGTTGCACAGTTGATATCATGTTTATTCTTACGCTATATATATATTATGAAAGTCATGTTGTCCTCGTATGTGGTGGTTATTTATTCTAGTAGGATAATGTTCATGCTGCCATCGTCGTACGACACTGTTGTTGCTAGCTATTGTATATATGAACCTAGACATATAGTTCGTCGCAAGCACGGGCATTTTACAAGTGATGCATTCTAGTTGTTAATTCTGGGTGTTGGAGGCATACTGTCATCCTCTGAGTAGGCATTTGGTACCAATTACATGTTGGTAGCAGTGTATAGGAAAATCCAATGGTCAAAATACGCTCTCGATTATCTGATTGATTTGGGATTGCATTATTAGTACTGAGCTGACATTTTTTCACTTGTAGTTGTGGATAGTTACATATACTAAAATATTATGCATGCATTAATACTTTCCTTTATTGTTTTACTTTGATTGATTGATTTGTTTCTCTAGTGTCAAAATTGAGCTGGTCTATGTGCTGGTTCGGGAGATGAATAACAACCTTGATTGGATTGTGAATGACAGGAGGTACTGATATTTTACAATGTCTGCTGCTACAGGCTTCTCATATTGCAGTCATGTTTAAACTCCCATTACGATGGGTTTAGTTATTTAATTCATCTTTCCTTGTTCTGAATCCTATCTTCCTGTGTGAAATTCAGTAACCTGTATTACCAACAATTAATATTTTCACAAATTTGTTGGGAAGTGAGGATTCGATGATCTTAATTCTCTATATGTTTTGACAAAATTGAGTTATTCTTTTGATATGTGATGCTTGCAACTTCTCAGATCTCATTGCAGGAAAGCCTCAATTTTGTCTACTAGAATTAGTGTTCATTGGCAAATCAGACCCCAACAAATTATGCATCTCTTAACTGGAAATATAGTAGATGGTATGCTGTGTCAGGAAGATTTCCTATTATAGTGTCTCATTTGTGTTTGTTCATGATGTATAAAAGAAATTTCTTTCTAGATATTACAGTCCAAGCATGACTACAAAGGAAAAGGTCAACTGTTCCTGTCGTTAAGGAAATACCCGGAGGGGCTGCAAGTTGTGGATGTCAAAGATGCATATCTTCTGTCCTTCAAGACTTGCAGGTAGCTTTCTACTATTTCTCACCATTTCTCTTAAATGTATCAAAGAATGCCATGAAGCCTGCTACCGACACTTCCAAGAGGGGAGCAGTAGCGGAGGTTCATGGCTTTGACTCCGACTCAAATCCATAGAATAATCATGAGATTTCGCAGAGGACCAAGTCAAACAATGCCCATCTCCCTGAGCTATTCCAGAACACCAATTCAAGAGGAGGTATGTATACTCACTACATTCATGTTTAGTAGAGGCTAGAGAGCAAGTATTAATTCCTATGTGCTATTGCTACTTCAACTTGTTGATATTTTTAATGGGGAAAAAAATTCATATAATGAATTGGTCCATGATAGAACATTGACTGAAATCACCAATAGTCATCCCATGCACACTAGACCTTTTTGTGGCCAGCAATTAAGTTCCACTGCAAGTTGCAAAGTGTGACATTTTGACCATTACCTTGTTTTTAGCAATCAATTTGTTGTCCCAAGTAGAAGCAAACTATTCCGATCGAAGTATTAGTTTATTAGAGTAAAAAAAGTCAAGTTGCAACTTCGGCCAGGTTTCTGTTGACTTGGAGCACGCAACCAAAATTCTTATGGCGAATTGATGAACGCCGTACAATGAAAATTATGGCGACGGTACCACGCGATTTGAGCCCTGGCTGAATTCAAACAGTTGGAAGCTCGAATTTTGCTTGATTGGGGATGAGAAATACTATGCAAATGGAAACACGGGCAAATAGCAAATAAAGTAATGACAGGGATGACTGGAGGGACACATGAAACACCAGCTTAATTGTTGATAGTATCAACCAGTTAGCCAGTGGAGAAAGGGACCAAATGAAAAGGGCAGAAGGCACAAATAAAACCACGTTGCACCACTGTTTCATAGTTGGAAATTGGAACTGGTTAGGAGAGAATTTGGTGGACGAAAAGGATCGGTTCCGTCGCGAGGTAGGCCAAGAGCGAACTGGTTCAATTAATTCCCATTTGTGAGTGCCACACAAAAATGCACTGAAAATCTAAAAGAAAAATACGATATGTTTAGAAACCGTCAACAGTGTGTCTTCTTCGGGGTGATTATACGTACATTTAGGTTGTCTTATGGTCCATGTTGCTGTTCATATATTGTTTCTTTTCTTAAATGAAATTGTTCTGCCTATTTACATTTGTTTCTGTCTGATATCTGCCTCAAATTCTAGAAAACTAACTTTCTTCAGAAGCAACATACAACTTTTGACCAGATGATGCTGTTGTTTTTTTCTTTTGGAAACCTGTGGTTCAGAATAACGTAGACAATTCTAACCATGCACGAGGAACATGGAATCAGTCAATCAGTTCTTTCACTGCCTGCCCACGTGGATGTGAAGGATATCTAACCAAGGACAAGATTAAAGTGCCCCCAAAAGATTCCCAAGAAACTTATGTTTCTCTATCAACGTTGGAAAGCATGTCACATTCATCATTCACAACTCATCAAGATAAGCTTCGTCAGTACGTCCTAAGAGATCGAAAAGAAAGCAAGCAGCCGTGAGCAAACAGGACAGAAATCAATTTACTTTCATTTCCCCCACATAATTCAGGAAGAACAATATCAAGCTCATGGATTTGCAATCTATGGACACTCTTTTCTGTACGAAAAGATTGAAGAGTAGTATGTAGTTCTAACAAAGCCATGCTTTAATTATTCCTGAAAAGGGTTCTTTTTCTTCCATCACTGCCATTTTCTCCCCTTTTTTTGCTGCTTATTCTTTTTCCTCAATGGTCAGCATTTTGTCATACTTTTCTTTTCTGAATAATCTACTGCGCAGGCCCACTCGATCTATTGCTATCATGGAAATTATGCAGAAACACAAGTTGGTACCTACCCGATCGAAGTTCCTCTACATGTGACGGATGAGAGGATGTCCGAGTTTATCCCCTTCCATGCCACAGCATGTTTATTTTGTGGCAATTTCATGTGACCTGAAGAACCTTGCCCCTCTTATTTTTCCTGTTTGTTTGTTTAATCCTCCGATGATTTCTTAATCTAGTGGAAGTACAAGTGGCGCAGGAGAACCCAACATAATGAGATAGGCCCTCATTCAGATTCAGTGCTGCTGAAATATGTGGAATGGAGATCACTAGCCACTTCAGCAGCAGCAGCAGCCATGTCTGGAGCTCAGGGGGGATGAACTTTAAATAGATAAAGAGAAGCTTCTAGCAGCATGATGGTCCACACTTTTTCTCCACCATTTGCTCAGCAACTTGCCACCACCGGCCCCATGCAAACTATTAATGTAAGTTGTCCTTCGCCATTGTGTATAAAGATTTGAAACTCAGCCACCAAAATTAATGTGATGAAAGACGCTTCTTCTCACCATAGATGAGTTCGAGTTGACCCACAGAAGCAGTATATATCCCACCAAAGCCACTGCACCACAAGATCCACAAGAAGCTGCCTGGCTATACATTATATTCATTATATTTACTACACAGGGAAGCTCCTATGATCTTAAAAGCAGTGTTCGTGTTTCCGGTCTTTCGTAGGGGCCTTGTAGTCTCCACGGGATGGAATTCATGGAAGTAGCCGGAAGCGGCGCGAGCGTCGTGATCGATCCGGAGGCGGGCATGGAGGCGCATTCGTCGCGCGGGAAGCTGCCGTCGTCGCGGTACAAGGGCGTGGTGCCGCAGCCCAACGGGCGGTGGGGCTCGCAGATCTACGAGAAGCACCAGCGCGTGTGGCTCGGCACCTTCAACGAGGAGGCGGAGGCGGCGCGGGCCTACGACGCCGCCGCGCAGCGGTTCCGCGGCCGAGACGCGGTGACCAACTTCCGGCCGCTGAGCGAGGCCGAGGAGGAGGACGCGGCGGAGCTCGGCTTCCTCTCCTCGCGCTCCAAGGCCGAGGTCGTCGACATGCTCCGCAAGCACACCTACCTCGACGAGCTGAGGCAGAGCAAGCGCTCGGTGGGCGGTCGTGGCGAGAAGGAGGTGGTCGCTCGCGGTGAGAAGATGGCGGCGCCGGGAGCCTCGGGGGCGGAGAGGCGGCAGCGGCTATTCGACAAGGCGGTGACGCCGAGCGACGTGGGGAAGTTGAACCGGTTGGTGATACCGAAGCAGCACGCGGAGAAGTACCTGCCGCTCCCCAGGACCGGCGGCGGCGGCGGCGGCGGCGGGAGCGAGGACGGGAAGGGCTTGCTGTTGAACTTCGAGGACGCCGCCGGTAAGATGTGGCGCTTCCGGTATTCATACTGGAACAGCAGCCAGAGCTACGTGCTGACCAAAGGCTGGAGCCGTTTCGTGAAGGAGAAGGGCCTCGAGGCCGGCGACGTCGTCTCCTTCGAGCGGTCCACCGGCCCCGAAAAACAATTATTCATCGACGCCGTCGCCGCCTCCGGCCGCCGCCGCAGCGCGGCAATCCCACCGTCCCAAGTCGTGAGACTTTTCGGCGTCGAGATCGCAAGCATTATGCCTCCGCCGCATGCTGGAACAGGAAAGAGGAACAATGAGAACGCGGAGCTAATCCCCTCGCCGCCGCCGCCGCCGATTAAGAAACAGCGCGTAGAAGCTTTCTAGCAATATTTTGCTTAATTAGGCTAGAAATTTCGCTCCTTTCCCAAGCGTTTCATTTCGAGATCTTGTCTATAACAAAGCAGAAACGGAAAATTCGAGTCTCGAAGAACGAAATTCATAGCATCACAAATTTTGCCTTTTGATCGTCAAGACTTCCTATAACTGCACTGTTCTTCACCTACTTCACCACTCATCAAGAATCAGAAAATGGACGAATCTGATGCAGATGATACTAAGAAATACTTTGATATCATTAATAAATACTCAAAGTGGTATCTAGACGAAGCAGCCAACAACTGACAAAGAACAAAGACGACCCCTCTGCCAGGATCGAACTTAGAATATTTAGGCTTTAGACGTTCCACTAGCAACCTTATTTCACGTTTTACTGTTGTTTGACGGAAGAATGAGACAACTGCAGCTGGCTACCGTCAATGGGCAAAGCGCAAATAGATGTTGCACCTAATTTTTCTATCAGATTTAGTTTTGTAAACTCACTTTACTTTTATCCGTCAGTCAAAAAGAAAAAAAAAACACCCCTTTGTTTAATTATACAATAAATTCTTTGGGCTTAAAGTTATTTATGACCGACTACTTCGGAAAGAACACCTTTGACATTTATTTTAAACCCAAAATAAACTCCACTCCAATGATTAAAAAAGTCGCCTCTTTGATTTTCAGTCATTATCAGTTTGCTGGCATCAGAGACCTGAACGATCATGTTAGAAGAAGTAGGTTGCAGTTGGATGAACTCGTCAAGGTCAATTCTCATGATATATATATATATACGTTTCATGTTCATACGCATTAATTTAAGCTGATGAACTGCTGCCATTGATGCAAACCTTTGACGATAAGCCTTCATAAATCACTGAGACCAAGTCTTCCATGCATCTCTACAGATATATTTATAAGAAATTTGTCAATCTCATGGCCGACGTGAGAAAAATCAAAGCCAGAAGTAATGAGACTTGATTTACAGTAGTCAAAGGTTGGGCGTGCCTAATAAACTCAAAAGCTTTGAATTCTACAAGCTCTCCCATTTCACTAGTTGAGCCCATGCTCCAACAAGACATGTATCATTCAGAAAAGACACCCGTGAAATGACTTCTGTTGACCCAGCCTGTTTGGTAAGTTGGAATTTTGATCCTGGAGCAGCAATGAGGAGCTCAGAGTTAGAAACGGTGCAAGATTATTTCCGGTAATCTTTGCCGCCGCCACTATAGTGGTGGCCGGCTGAGGACTGCTGCTCTGACGAACCACTGGGCTTCTCATTCTTCTTCTCCTTTCATGATTCCGGAATTTCTGAAACACGTACATGAAACAAGCAATCAATTAGTTAATACAATCTGTTTTTAACAGTCTTTTCAATGAGTATATTTGCTTATGAATGGAAGAAAGACTTCCCAATCTGATAACCATTCTTTTCCCACACAAGCAGCGTGTGATAAATTTACACCCATTCTTTCAGAAAGAAATATCGTAGGTTCCCAAACCAACACGTCCATCTCATGGAAAACAGAGAAAAATGACTTCAATATATCTCGCAGAAAGAGGTAGCAAAGATCTCACTCTCAGATGTTAGCATCTTCAGCGACGGGTTCTCTAGCAATATTCACGTTAATTTAAATCAAACTCAGTGTCAATTCTTCTACGCAAACTGTTCTTGACCTCTTCTTGCCGGTCCTGGTTGAGGGTGGGTCGCGGTCATTAATTAATCTTGATCGTTATCTTTGTAGTGTGCGTGTTTGCTTAAAGAAAATAAGTTAAAACATCAAGAAGATCAACTTAATTCTTGGACAGATGGGATTCAATTAGTTAGCAATCCATATCAGTTTGTATTTCAAGGTGTGAAGTTCTTTGGGAATTCAAGTTGATGAACATAGAAGATCTCAACTTCTTTGCATATCAGTTTGTATTTCAAGGTGTGAAGTTCTTTATGGGAATTCAAGTTGATGAACATAGAAGATCTCAACTTCTTTGCAGCCCCTCCATGCATATTGAGAGGATTAGATGAAGATTAATGGTGATTTTAATAATGGTGGCAAAAGGTGAATACGTTCGTCTCCAGTTCCCCCGCCAACCGACCCCAGGGCCTAGCCTTTGGAATAATGACTAGCATATAAAGGAAACATTTACCTCAATTTTACCGAGATTCAAACTTCAGATCTCATGATGACAACACCTCATATGCTAACCACTAGACCATCCCAAGAGAATTGACTTTATTAACAATAATGCTATGTCATATGTACCGATTCTTGCATATCCGCTTAAGAGATGATCATCAAGGGGAAGCTACATGCATGAGTTTCCTTCCCTCCCAATACTTATTATTCTTCTTTCACTTTTTCATCGAGTTGGCCTTGCCTGCCTGGCAATCCTCTAGATCATTGTTCTAGGCGATCACTAGGCCAAGGTTGAGATCATCACACCCACTTCTTTGGATGTTGGACATCTGAAATTAACTATAATCCATATGTTGTTTAACAAATTTATATTTGTGGATTTAAATTTTCTCTAACATGGATGTATGGCAGGTCCTTACCTCAGTCAATATAAACTCCATGTGGTATATCTTTGATCCGATCAACATAGATTTGAGTCACTTGGAGTCTCCACTGCAGTTGGATTTAGTCGGATTTGGCCAAAATTACCTTGGATTAGGTCAGTTGTAGTTGGGGGAACTCGGGATTAATCATAGTAACTTTGTCGAGTCCAACAAAGTTTAGGCCGAGTCAGTAGAAGGTTTGGTCTAACAAATTAACAAGGTTAGGTTTCAAGTATGGTAAAGCAAAAGACGTGTCAATTGTCGGAAAGACATCAGATCAAAAGGCTTGTTGGTTATCTTGTCAGTAGTAATGAGCATTGGCGAGAAAGGTGCGTCGATTACAAACACATAATGTTATGTAGCCGTTCGGGATGATGACTCCAAATTAAAGGGAGGGGCACAATTATTCTAAAGAGAAAATACTTTATTGATCCAAAATTTCTTCTTGTTTTTATCTATATATGGTAGCAATTTTAGTAAGGCAGAGGTATGCGCAAATATACTTGACCCTATAATTCTCCTATTATTCTACATTTTCTTCTCCATTCTTCTCTCCAAATTTGACTTAGGTGTTAGAGGGGTCACACCAAGGTACACCTTGACCCCTTCTAATCTCTTGTTTGTCTCATTAGGATTCTGTCTATCTGACGTCAACCCACTAAACGTAAACCCGCTTTAAGTTGAACCATTAGAAGCTGACCCAATTGAAGCCACTCCTCCATATAGTGGCTGACACAACAAAAGTTAATAGAGAATGATCTGACATCTCGATCTCAGACCGGATCATTCTCCATGGCAAAAAAATTTATCACCGTAACAAAACAAATACTTATATTTTTAAGAATCAATTTCTAGATTTGTATAGTGACGACTAATGCAAAGTGTTAACTTTGAAGATGTCTCGTATTTGCCCTACATGGGATACGACCATGCCAAGAGGCACGGCTAGGCCGTGTCAGCTACTAAAGGCACGGGTACGGAATTGCCAGGAACCATAGTCGAGTCGTGTCAGTCGCTGAGGGCACAGGCACGACACAATCATGCTAAGAAGCATAGCTGAGTCATGTCAGCCATCGAAGGGATGGGCACGACCTTACCATCGAATACGACTTGGCCATGTCCGGATCTGAGGGGAAAAATACGGTCGGGCCACCAGACATGACCTAGCTGTGTCTGAATCTAGAGGAGAGGGTGCACCCATGGCATGGGCATGCCTGGGAAATAACCTGGTTGTGCCCTGTGCTGGAAGCGCTAAGAGTTTTGAGTTTTTAGGTTTACATGGTATTTTAGTCTAAAATACCATGTACTGCTTGGGTCGTATAAATATGATCATTGTAACTCTAAACATAATTCTAAGAGAGAGTTATTGGTTGTTTGTGGAGTAGGCATATCGCCGAACAACGATAAATCTTTTCTTAGTCTTTCTTCTTCTCTTCTCCCAATTACTTTTCGTCTTCTTCTTCGAATTTTTTCTTGATGGTTCTTCACTATTATTGTAGTATGATATCAACAATTGTTATCAAAGCAAGACATTATATATAGGATCTCTTCTACAAAGTTGGTTATTCTAAAGTTCGACAGAACTGAAAATTTTAGATTGGGGTAAAAGAGGGTTAAGGATAGGGGTGCAAACTGTTGGTGTAGTTTCGATCATACACAAATGAATCGAATCGAGCCAAAAATATGAAAACATTGATATTTGAATTCGAGCTCGAAAAATATATATGATATTCGAAACTTGAAAGTATACATAATTTTGGTTCAAGCTCGATTGTTCGAACCTTGATTCAGGCATATTAATGACTTAAATTTGAATTCAGTTCAAATTATTGAAACCTTACTTTTAATATATTTAAATTAAAATTATATATAAATAATTAAAATTCCATTTGAAAAAAAAATGTGGAACCGCCACATCAGCGGCCCCCCTAGAGCCGATCCCACGGATATGGAGGGAGGTAAATGCAGGTATACAGGTGGAAAGTGCATGACGGAGATGTTAACCCCAGGCAGTGACACCCCGGGGATCGACCCCTGGACCTTTCAGCCACAGAACCATGCACTCCCCATCTGTGCTACGCCCTGGGGACATTAAAATTCCATTTGAGTTTGGCTTGCAAGTGGCTTGTAAACAATTGAATAAAATATTATAGGTTCGAATTTGACTCGAAAAAAATATCGAACATGTTTGAGTTCAGCTTGAATTCAATAATTTTTAGTATGAATCAAATATTTTCCGAGTTTGCTAAAAAACTCACGAACTGACTCAATTTATTTGCACCCCTAGTTAAGGATTTACTAGTGCAACAAGACATGGTGAAGGCGCTATGTGAAAATAAACTGAAAGCGATGGAATGAACTATAATGGATGACGTGATGTATCATATTATGGATGGGTAATCACCAGTGGCAGTTTGACAGAAACTGGAAAGCCTTTACATGTTTAAGTCGTTGACAAGCAAGTTTTATTTTAAGCAAAATTTGTTTGGGCTTAAGATGACAAAGAACACATATATGAGCCAACATATCAACATTTTCAATCAAATCATAAATGATCTGAAACGGATTGATGTGAAGATCGAAGATGAAAACAAGGCGATGATGTTGCTAAATTCTCTAATGTCGTCTCTCACATATGAGAATTTAGTTATGACTCTTATGTAGGGCAAGGAAACTCTCAAGCTACGACAAGTCACAGGTGCTCTTTTGGAATTTCATCAGTAGAAAAAAGCTAATTATGAGATATTTAAAGGAGAAGGTCTCATGATGAGAGGTAACCAGGAAGGGTGTTGGGGAAAAACTTGATATGGGTCAGACAATGATAATAATGCTTGATCTAAATCGAGGAAGAAGAAGGTCACATGCTACCAGTGCAAAGTAAAGGCATTTTAAGAGAGATTATCCAGAGAAAAAGAAAGTCATTGTAGAGGTTAAAGATATTTCATCGAAGTCTACAAACATAGCAGAAGATGAAAATTCAGAGAGTGACAATGGTAATATACGTTTAATTTCATCTAGTTCAAAGCAATTGATAGATTCTTAGATCATTGATTCAACATTTTTTTTTATCACATGACGTCTAATAAGTATGGGTTCGACACCTATAAATTGGTGAATTATGAGTCTATTATGATGGATAACAATGTATCCTATAGAGTCATTAGAATAAGGAATGTCTGAATCAAGATATTTGATAGTGTGAGTAGAATATTAGGTGATGTTAGACATGTATCAAATATGAGGAAGAATCTGATTTCATTGGATATGCTGGATAGTAGCGGTTGTTAGGGATGACAATGGGGTGGGGCGGGCGCGGGTTTGCCATTCTCATCCCTGCTCCGTCCTCATCTTTTCGGGTTCGGGGATTCCCTGAACCCGAACCCACGGGGATCAAACCCCCATCCCCGCCCCATCCCCATATTTAATTATTATTTTATCATTATTATTAATGATAATGTTAATATCAATATTATTAATAATAATATTATTAATACTTTAAAAAAAACCTTATTATTATTTAATAATAATAATAATAATATTCGGGGTGGGTTCGGGGATGGGGATAGTATTCCCATACCCCCCCCATTCCCATTTCGGATTTTTCCCGCGGGGCCCCGAACCCACGGGAAAAATTGTCATCCCTAGCGGTTGTTACTACAAATCTACGAGTGGAGTAATGAAAGTCAATAAAGGTGCTCTGACGGTGATGAAAGGATAAACACTAGCAGAGAACATTTACAGGTTGATAGATACTATAGTTGTAGGTGAAGTTGTCACTCTGAAATTTCAATCAGATAAAACAGACTTGTGGCATATGCAGCTAGGTCATATGAGTGAGCGTGGGTGCTAGAGTTTTATAAAAGAAATTTATTGAAGAGTGTCAAGATATGCAAGCTCGAATTCTACAAGTATTGTGTTCTTGGAAACAAAGCAAAGTGTAGTTCAAGACAACCACACACAAGATGAAAAAAAGTCTAGACTATGTTCATACGAATATTTAGGGACCGATCAGTGTTGAATCATATAGAGGACAGGTGTACTTTGTGAGTTTCATCGACAATTATTCACAGAAAGTTTAGGTATGCTTCTTCCGTTGCAAGTCAGAAATTTTCTCAAAGTTCAAGATGCAAAAAATTGAAGTAGAGATCCAGACTTGAAAAAGATCAAATGTCTTAAATAGGATAATGGTATTGAGTATATGAGTTCAAAGTTTCAAGAATTTTACGAGCAGCATGGAATCAAGAGACACTTCATGGTTCGCAAGACATCACAACAAAATGGTGTAGCCAAAAGGAATGAACATGACAATAATCAAGAGAGAGGTTGAATGTTGGGCTTGTGAAGAACTTTTGGATAGAGACAGTAAACATGAGTGTTTCTTGATAAATCGATCACTGAGGGCAGCACTAGTTGGCAAAGTTTCAGAGAAGGTGTGGACAAGAAATCCGGTTGATTTCTCAAGTCTAAGAGTATTTGAGTGTCCAGCCTATATGTATGTTTCTAGTGAAGACAGATCAAAGCTGGATGTGAAGTCTATATAGTGTATTTTTCTGGATTATCAAAAAGGAGTAAAAAACTTCAAGCTTTGGGATCCAAGACTAACAAGGTGATGTTTAGTAGAGACATGGTATTTGATGAAAGAGTTATGTTACATCGTACACAAAGGGGAAGAGAAACAAATGCTAGAAAATAACAACAACAAGGATGTTATGCAGGTGGAGCTAGAGATCTATGTTTCTAATGGGGATAGCTCAAAGCACATGGAGTATCATACTGTAGTCAGAAATAGTACCAAACATACAATCAAACCACCTATGAGGTATGGTTTTAAGGACTTGGTTTCTTATGCATTCATCACTAGCAACGGAGATCTTGCCACTTTTCAAGAGGCAGTACAAAACTCAAAAAATGACAAGTGGATAGGTACTATGACTGAGGAGATAGGGTCTTTGCATACAAATTAAACATAGAATCTGGTGGAACTTCTTGAAGGAAAGAGGGATATAGGATGCAAGTGAGTGTACAAGAAGAAAAAATCCATCTAAAAAAGGAGTAAAAGTTCAAAGCTCGGTTAGTAGCAAAGAGTTTCTCACATAGGAAAGTGATTGGCTATAATAAGGTATTTTCTCCGATGGTTAGACATACATCTATCAGGCGCGGTGTTGGCTTTAGTAGTGCATCATGATTTACAATTGAATCAAATGGATGCAAAAATAATATTTCTTCATGGTGACTTGGAGGAGCAGATTTTTATGTTATAATCAGAAGGATTTAATCAGGTCGGGTAGGAGCATTTAGTCTATAAATTGAAGAAGTTATTTTATGGGCTAAAGTAATTTCTAAGATAGTGGTATAAACATTTTGACTTATACATGATTCAAAATGGGTATAAGAGATGTGAGTATGACTGTTACATTTATATGAGAAGCCTTAATGATGATTCACTTATCTTCTTAATACTTTATGTTAATGATATGCTGACTAGTGCGAAGAGTTTAAACTAAGGTCAACAAGTTAAAGAAGATCCTGAGTAAAGAATTTGAAATGAAGGACTTGCATGCGGCCAAGAAAATTCTTGAGATGGAGATACATAGAGATCAGGTCTCTAGAAGATTATGGCTATCTTAGTAGAGTTATATTGAGAAGATGTTACATATATTCAACATGGGAAATGCGAAGTCTGTATGTACACCTCTGCACATCATTTCAAATTATTTCTTGCACAGTACCCAAGGATGGATGAAAAGATCCAATACATGTTTAAGGTTCCCTATGGCACTGCAATTAGTTGTTTGATGTCTATCATGGTATGCACAAGACCTATTTTGGCACATGTTGTTAGTAAGCAAATTTCTTTCAAATCTTGATCGACAATATTGTGATGAGGTCAAGTAGGTTTTCAGATACTTGAGAAATAGGATAGATTATGTCATTATGTTCAGTAAACAACAAGGTGATTCTTTAGTTACAAGATATGTAGATGTAGACTATGCAGAGGATATAGATGGCAGACGATCTACTACAAGTTATGTGTTCACTGTAGCAGGAGGACCTATTTGTTGGAAGTTCATGATACAACCTATAGTTGTATTGTCCACTACTAAGTCAGAGTATAAGGCAGTAGCTGAAGCAACCAATGAAATGTTGCGGCTTACAGTGTTAGTCAAAGAACTAGGTGTTCAACAAGGTGGAGTCAAATGTATTCTGATAGCCAGAGTACTATCTATTTTGTGAATAATTAGTTGTATCTTGCGATGGCCAAGCATATTATTGTGAGATTTCATAAAATTAAAGAGCTAATTTCTTCCACAGAAATACTATTTGTGAAAGATCATACTTCTGAAAACATTGTAGATATGTTGACAAAGCCAATTACTGAAGAGACGTTCAAGTATTATTTGAACTTGATCCATTTCTCTAGTGGTAGAGGAGGCATCCCAAACTCAACGTTCTAGATAGATTTCTTCTCAGATGATCTTAGTTCTCTTAAGAGGTGGTTACTTGTCAAAATGAAGATTATTGAAGATGACTCATATTTAGCTACACGGGACACAACCATATCAGAAGGTACAATCAGATCATGTCAGCCGCTAAGGGCACGAGAACAACCATACCAAGAAGCACAACCGAGTCGTGTCAACCGTTGAGGGCATGGATGCGACCATGCCAGGAAGCAAGATTGAGTTGTGTGATCAATCGATGAGGGCATGGGTACAATTGTGCTACCCGCCACGGCTTGGCCGTGTCCAAGTATGAGCGGAAGAGTATGGTCGTGGCATCGGGCACGACCTAGCCGTGTCCGGGTCTAGAGGAGCGAGCAAGCCTTGGTACGGTCGCACGGGCATGCCCAAGGGCACGACCTAGTGGTGCCTTGTGCTGGAAACATCGAGAGTTGTGAATTTTGAGGTTTACATGATATTTTTTTTATCTGAAATATCATGTATTACTTGGTCAGTATAAATCAGATCATTGTAACTCTAAACCTAATTCTAATAGAGAGTTGTTGGTCGTTTACCGTGTAGGCACCTCGTCAAACCACAACAAACCTTTCTTCATCTCTCTTCTTCTCTTCTCCCGATTCCTCTTCGTTTTCTTCTTCAGTTTCTCCTTGATGGTTCTTTGATATTGTTGTAGTGAGATCTCAAGGGTGAACTCCATTTATACTTCATAATTATCCCTCATGTATCTTACTAATCAACAAACAGCATACAACAAAGATCTTCAAAATGCAATGGATTATTGAAAAGCATTCTGAAAATTAACCATCGAAGCACCACTAAAGCTATAAGTGAATTAGTAAAATTAAATAAAATCATTAACTCTGAATGCTTTACTTTCTTTCATCGAATAAACTTTGGATCGTATAATTACCTGCAAATGGCTCTTGATCTCATCGCTGGTGAGCTCTTCCACCTTCATCAGTTTCCGGATTTTCTTCGGCGTCGCAACTGCAATAACACAACTCAATAATCGCACAGTTCGCAGTTTCTAAAAAAGGAAAAAAAAAATTGAAAAACGCTTAAATATTTTTTTATATATTTACCATGGCATCCACCGAGCTTGTCAAGTGCATGCAAGAATCTCTCATGCAGTTCTTCCGACCAATATCGTTTCATTTTCCTCTTCCTATGAGGTTTATGGCCATTTCTATCCTCTCCAGCAGCTGAACCCTCTTCATCTTTCTCATCCAAATCCTGATCTCCAACTGGCTTTCCCAGAAGATTAATCACATTATTATTTTTATTATTCAGATCAGCACTGGCCATCAACTTCCTGTAGCTCTCGATCGCTGTTCATTTCGTATTTTGTATAAATTCAGTGACTAATTAGAGAATAAGTAAAAGGGGCAAACACTATCCATGGTTATAATTAAGATGAACAATGATAAAAATTGTTCTTTTTCTTTACTTTGGTTGAGGAGATGGAGGCTCAAAGGAAGCTCTCTTTGGAAGACCTCCACCTTCTGCCTTTCCTCCTCCAGAGCCCGGATCAGTTCCCGGAACCAGCAACTGAGTCCACCACTGCTCTCCATGCACATCGATCACCTGATCAGAAGAACTCGATCGATCTCAATTTAAACGATGAAATTAAAATAAAAACAAGGGACGGAGAGGAAAGAACAAAGTCGAGGCGTCGCATAATTAATTGCTTTTGTTTTCATTTTCAGGAGTGAAGTCAGCCATTGCGAAGAGATAAGATCGAGGATGACTTTTGGATTTTTCTTTTGATTTTTTTGTAGGGGATTTGGTCGTTTTGGAAGAGGGTGGATTTTCATTATTTTTTTTCTACATTTTTAAAAGAAAGAAATGAGTAAAAAATGCGTGGAGATTCAATGGATATGTTAATTTATTTGGGCAGCCAATTACTGTTTTGTTTTTTTGTTATCCATTGCATGCAGGGAGACAACTGGCGTTGTCCTTATTTATTATTTATTAAACTAACTCGAATTGAGATGGAGTAAAATAAAATGAGCTCATTTACAAAATCTAGTTGATAAATTGAATGTTAATTTAAATCTGAAAAAGATACTGATCCTATTCAATGAATGGAGCCATGATTAGGTACTCGATGAACGTAGCCACTAGGAAATGTGGGATTGCTAAACTGATTGTATCTAGCGATGTATCTGGTCCTTTTCTTTGGCTCTATGCGCAATGTTAAGTTCGAGGAAGCGTACGTAATTGGATAAAAATTAAAAGAGCTTTTTTTATTTATTAGAATTGTCAAATAACGTTTTTTTATTATCGAAACAACAACTCATTCTGTCTCAATACATTTTTATTTTCAAAAATATTTTATTTTTGAAACGGTTGTAGTAAGTACCGGAGTATAATTGCTACAGGATCAAAACTTCAACTTTGATTAATATTAATCAAAGACAGAGTTAGAAATTTCATATTGGAAAGACGAAAGATGTGTGTTTGTTTACGAGGATGATCGTGTCATTCACCTTCCATTTATATACCTCTACACTTCTTTCACTTAAAAATAAGGGGTGATCATCTCCGTCACCTATGGTTACCTCTTTGATATTAATAATACTATACTGTAGTAACTACAATCCATAGTTGTTATAATATGAGTACTTTATATTTGATTAACCTAATCAATATTATTTTATAGCAACTAATTACTATATGATAGACATTTTATTTTTATCAACATTGATCAGTATTATATTGCAGCAATCATAGCTACTCCATAGTTATGACAGTTACTCATCTTACGATCTCCTCCTCCTCCTCCTCCTCCTCCTCCTCCTCCTCAATCTCAGTGTGATGCAAGAAGATCATCGAGGAGCGGATCTATTTCCTTTTGAAGGGCTAAGGTGAGGTGGTGAGGGCATAAATGTTAGATAAAATTGGGAGGAGGATAAGAGGACAAGATAGACAAGTGGAACACAATAATTTTTCCACTTCAAAATTTATAAAACACGTTGCCTATTTATAAACTACTTACATAACTCATGAAAAATCACTAACTCCATAAGTCTACCCCCACTAACTCAATATTCTACCCCACTAACATAACTAATGAAGATACATTGAACATAGATATTTTTCTTTAACCACTACGTAACACTACTTCCCCTAATTGTCATCTCATCACCCCCACTAACTCCAATATTAATTTTGAGTCATTTTATCAACACTCCCCCTTGATTTAAAATTATAAACACCAAGACATGATCTAAAATAAATAAATTTGTCTCTTGGAAGTGACTTCGTCAAGCTATCTGTCACTTATTCATGTGTGTTGTAGTGCTCCGATGTAATTTCATTATTTGCAACTAAGTCTCGGATGAAATGTAGATAAATATCAATATGTTTAGTTCTCACATTGAACCGGATTTTTTGTCATTACAATTGTTGCCTTGCTATAACAAAATAATAGTTGCATCTTTTTATTGTTGGTGAAGATATGCAAGTGCTTGACATGCTGCTGAAGGTGCTGCTACATATTCTGCTTTTGAAGAGGATAAGGCTGCAGTAGCTTGCTTCTTTGAACTCCATGAAATTTACTCCTAATCCAAGATTAAAAATACTGGCTGAGGTGCTCTTTCGATCATCCACTGAACTTGCCCAATCACTATCAGTGAATCCAGAAAAATCAAATTTTGAAACGCTAGTGTACCAAATTCCATGATTCACGATTCTAGCAATATAGCGTAAAATCCTTTTAGCTACTCCAAGATGATGCTTGTAGGATTTTGCATAAATCGGGAAATTACACCAATAGGAAAAGTAAGATTTAGTCTAGTATGAATTAAATAAATTAAACCTCCAACCAAGTTTCTGAAATTTTTTCCATTAGCTTTCTTTGAACAATCTTCCAATTGCAACTTCTCATTTATATTTATGTGCATAGTAGTTAGATTGTAATTGAGTAAACTAAACCTTTTAAGAAGATAAGTTGCATATTTTCTTTGTAAAATAAAAATCCCATCAACTCTTTGCTTCACTTTATAACTAAGAAATTAATACAATATTCCCATATCTGACATCTCAAATCTCTTCATCATATTAGATTTAAAATCGTTCAATAGAGAATTAGAAAAGTTCATATATATTATATGATCGACATAAAGGCACACAATAAGATAATCTTCTCTACCTTGTTTCTTCACATAAAGAGTGCATTCGTTTTCGCTTATCGTGAAACCATTTTATCAAAAATAGCCATCAATCTTGCTATTTCATGCCCGTGGGTCTTGTTTTAAGCCATAAATTGTCTTTCTCAATTTGTATACTTTCGTCTCTTTACCTTCAATTATAAAACCTTCTAACTAATCTACATAACTTCTTCTTGCAAATCGTCATTCAGAAATACATCTTTAACATCACATTGATAAACAGGCCAATGCAATTATGCAACTAATGCTAGAATAATTCTTACAGTTTCAAATCTAGCAACCAGAGAAAAAGTTTCTGTGAAATCAATACCTTTCTTTGAAATTAATACCTTGTTGTTGCGAATATCCTTTTGCAACAAGTCCAAACTTGTGTTTCTGAATGATTCCATTGACATGATATTTTGTTTTAAACATCCACTTGAAATCAATCACATTCTTGCCTTCGGGTAGATCCACCATCTCCCATGTTTTATTTTTATAGATTGAAATTAACTCTTCTTTCATCGCATTCCTCCATTCCTCCTTTGTTACCGCTTCTTCAAAGGTTGTAAGATATGTAACAAAAAGACCAAATTGACTTGACTCATAGATTTCTCTCAAAGGTCTAACCATTACTGGAGGTGTTCATCAGAAGATTCTTGTAAAGAGGATGAACTGCTACTTCTTGAATTTGATGGTGAGTAAGCTGGTGATCCCAAAGGAGATGATTCAACACCTTCTGTTGTTGTAGTTCTATTCTTCACTAGGATATGAACTTGAGTCTCTTCACCTTATGTATTCCAATTCCACCTTGAATCTTCATCAAAATCTACATCTCTCTTTATAATTAATTTATCAGTAAGAGGATTATACAATCGATATGATTTTGATTAATTGCAATATCCAAAAAATATGTATTTTTCATGTTTCTTCTCAAATTTATGATTAAATTGAGAGTTAATCAAAACATATGCAATACAACAAAAAATTCTCAAGTGATTTACTTATGGTTTTCTACCTCGCCATGCTTCATATGACGTTTGATTCAAAATTATCCTTATTGAAGAAATATTTAGCAAGTAGACTGATGTCGTCACTACTTCAGCCTAAAAAAAAATTGGAAATTCTCTAATATTCAGTAAACGTCTAGCCATTCTACAACGGTTTGATTTTTTCATTTGACAGCGCCTGCTCTGGTGCATAAGAAGTTGTCAACTCCCTATGAATACCATGTTCTTCATAAAATTTATTAAATTCTTTAGATAAGAACTCACCTCCTCGATATGTTGGAAGGGTTTTTATTAAGGTACCCTTCTGATTTTCCACAAGCACCTTGAATTTTCTGAAATTTTCAAAAGTCTAATTTGTCTGCTAGAAAATATATCTAACTCATTCGACTAAAATCACCAGTAAATATTAAAAGATATTTACTTCCACCAAATGATGTAGTTCTCATAGGACCACATAAATCAATGTGAATAGCTCAAGGCATTCTGAAGCTCTCCATGATTGCCCACTTGGAAAAGACTTTCTTTTTTGCTTTCCTAAACACATCCTTCACATAAACTAAGAGAATTAATTTGAGGCAATCCAAAGACCATACCTTTCTAACTGAAAATTTGCATGCCTTTGATGTTGAGATCCTCATATTTCAAGTACCACATCTTGGAATCATCATCTTCACTAGCAATAAAAACTTAGTTTCCCACATTAGAAATCTTCAGCGGAAACATCTTATTTTATATCATTTGCATGCTACCAATAGACTATTCAGAATATTTGTCAGAAATAACACAAGATCCATTATCAAATAACATATAATAGCCACCCATCATCAATGCCCAACACTTAACAAACTATGTGTCAAACTAGGCACAAAATAGACATTGTAAAGCAATTTTACTTTGTCATCGCTAGTCTCCACGGTAATAGTATTTTTGCCTTCAACTTGTATATGCTTATTATCTCCAAGTCTTACTAGCATCTTCTATGATTCATCAAACTCTTTAAATAATGACTTATTACCAGTCATAAGATTTGAACATCCACTATCTAAAAATCAAATATCGTTTTGAATTTCGTTAGAATGAGAATGAACCATAAATAACTTACTTTCTTCATTTTTTTCACATAATTTGCTTGTGTGTCATTTCTACAATTTGCCTTTATATGCTCAAATCTTTTGCAACCATAACACTGAATGAAATTTTTATTCCATTTTTTATCTCCATTGAATTGTTTTTCTTGTCTATTAAAATGATTTCTTCCTCTACCACGTCCTCTACCACAAAAATCTCCTATTCCACAACCTTTGCTAGCGAATTCTTCTTTTTTTCTATCTCCCCCTTCACTTGAGAAGCTTGAAATGTCTTTTCTTCATTCTTCTCAGCATGCAAATCTATTTCGATCGCCTTGCCTCATGAGCTTACAAAGAACCCATTAGTTCATCAAAAGAGAAAATTGAAAGATCTTTAGTCTTCTTAATCGTGGTTACTATGTAATCATATTTAGGAATCAAACTTCGCAAAACTTTCGAAACAATAATTGCATCAACGATCTTTTCTCCATAAGATCTAATTTGATTGACAATATAAATTACTTTAAATAAAAAGTCTTGTAAAATTTTATTATCCTTCATAAGCAAGGTCTCAAACTCACTTCTGAGAGTTTGGAGTTTAATTGCTATCACTCTAGAGGAGCCTTAGAATTCTTTCTATAATATTTCTCATGCTTCTTTGAAAATGAGGCAGTTACAATTCTTGAGAAAATCATCTCATATACTGCTTGTTGAAGAATGAAAAGTGATTTTGAATCTTTCTTCAATTCTCCTTAAATTGACCTTCATCGACATCCTCATTGTCAAAACCTTTCTCTACTAAATCTCAAAAATCTTGAGATCTAAATAGAGTCTTCATTTTGCTATTCCAAAATTCGTAGCACTCGCCTTTGAAAATGGGAATGAGGAGTTGAGAATAAAAGAGATAAAAGAGAATTACCAGAATTGACTAGATCAAATCATCAAATCAAATCAAATTAGTTTTAGGATTATTCTAATAATTCTGTTATAATTATTAGAATAATTTTTAGAATTATTCTGTTATTTATTAATTGGTTAATTGACCGAGTACTTGTTTAAACCCTATATATTGTATTGTCTTGAGGGCAAATATCAACAAACAATAAGATTAATTATTACTCTCCTATTTTATCTTCTTTCTATTCTTCTTTTAACATGGTATCAGAGTCATGATCCTTCGTTCCTTCTCTTTCTCTTAATTCTCCCTCACAAATCCTCTTCCCTTCCTTTTTCTACTGCCGCCCAAGACAAAAGAGGAGTTTCTTTTTTTTTGAAACCGCAAAACAAGACGACAAAAGGACTTCTCCTTTTGTGCTACCGCCGCTGTCCACCGAACGCCGACCAAAACCTCGACGTCGACAACAAGTGGTTGCTCCAGCCAAGACTTCTATTTCCTCCAAGGGGAGTTTCTCCAGGCGAAAGACCCCCTTTCCGGCGATCCAGTCTCTCTATAAGATAAGTTATTTTACTTTAGATGTCAAATACTCAACACTATCAAGGAGGCCAAAAACAAAATTTAGTCCGATGTCAAATTTGTCGCATCATTGGCCATACTGGAAATCTATGCCCTAAAAGATTTGATTACTCTCGGGTAAAATGTCAAATTTGTCACATCATTGGTCATCCTAGAAATCTATGCCCTCAAAGATTTGCCTCAAATTTCATTGGTAGTTTTGCAGTTTTAAGACAATCGTCTATTTCACAAGCATATTCTAAAGCTCTCTCATCTGTGCTTACTTGCGGTAAAACCCCAGAGTTTTCATCTACTGATTGGTATATTGACACTGGAGCAACTCATCATGTCACATCGGATTATAATATCCTTACAGACATAATGTCATATTATGGCTCAGATACGGTTCAAGTAGGCGATGGCTCAGGTTTGCAAATTGCTAATCTTGGAAACACATATATTCATTTATCTAATCGAACTTTTCACATGCGCAATATCTTTCATGTTCCATCTATCATTAAAAATTTACTTTCTACCCGTCAGTTTTGTCTTGATAACAATGTCATTTTTGAGTTTCATCATAATCATTATCTAATAAAAGATAAAGGAACAAATGCTATTGTGTTTCATAGGAGAATCAAAAAAGGCCTCTACTATCTTCAAAGTTCTTCAATTAAAGCTTTTGTTGGTGAACGCACAAATAAACCAGCTTGGCATGCTCGACTTGTTCATCCTTCTCTTCATATTGTTCAGTCAATCATCAATAGGTATGGTTTACCTACTTCCATTACCTCCTCTTTATCTCATTCATGTAGGGTCTGCATGGAATCTAAAAGTCATAAGCTACCTTTCTATTCATCCGATTATGTTTCTAATTTCCCACTTGAATTAATTCATTCTGATGTTTGGGGCCCTGCACCTGTTTTATCTAACCAAGGTTTCCAATATTATGTTACCTTTATTGATCATTTTAGTAAATATACTTGGCTCTATCCTATGAAAAAAAAATTTGATTTATTGGATATATCCTGTAAATTTCAAAATCAAGTTGAATGATATTTTAATCATAAAATACTTTCTTTTCATTCTGATTGGGGAGGTGAATATCAAGCTCTCCATCGTCATCTTGTCTCTTGTGGAATTGTTCATCGAGTCTCTTGTCCTCACACTCTAGAACAAAATGGCTTTGCTGAGAGAAAACATAGAAATATAGTCGAAACTGCCTTAGCTCTTCTTCATCATGCATCAGTTCCACGTAAATTTTGGGATGAAGCTGTTACCACTGCTGTATATCTCATAAATCGACTCCCTACTCCATTGCTCAATCATAAATGTCCTTTTGAAACACTTTATAATCAAACTCCTAATTACACTTTCCTTCGAATTTTTGGTTGCGCATGTTATCTTAT
This sequence comes from Zingiber officinale, assembly GCF_018446385.1. NCBI lineage: Eukaryota > Viridiplantae > Streptophyta > Magnoliopsida > Zingiberales > Zingiberaceae > Zingiber > Zingiber officinale. Next base: position 7,197,871 of record NC_055992.1, read on the forward strand.
GGTTACGCCCCTACTCTAAATACAAACTTGACTCTCGTTCACTACAATGTGTTTTTCTTGGTTACAACAATTTGCACCATGGTTATCGTTGCCTACATATACCAACAGGTCGAATTTATATTTCACGATATGTTACTTTTGATGATACTCTATTCCCTTTTTCAGTATCTTCTTCGATCTCTCCTACAGATACAGGTGACACCTTCTTAATACCACCTAATATTGTCAGAAATGATGGCATCTTAGGTCCTGCTCCGCTCTCTAATAACTCCCCTATACCATCAGAATCACCTCAGGATGCTGCTCCAATCTTGAAAGCCTCGTCGGTCGAAGATAATATGCTCTCTAGTTCTGAATCCTCAGATAATGCAAGTCCGCCATCTACATCACCATGTTAGCCTACTTCCTCATCACCATTAACAAGTGATTCAGATGATAATGCTCCTCATCGTATGCTTCCCATTAGTGACATTTATGAACGTTGCCCACCAAATGCGACTCGATATCCTCTTCCACGGGCTCTAGTGGTTTCTTCAAAATCTATTGAACCAACTTGTTTTACGCAAGCAAACAAGGATCCAAATTGGCGTAGTGCGATGGCTACAGAATTTGATGCACTTCTTCGCAATGGAACATGGAGTCTAGTTCCACGCACTTCCTCAATGAATGTTGTGGGCTCTAAATGGGTATTCCATCTTAAGTATCGAGCTGATGACTCTCTTGAACGATACAAAGCTCGACTTGTAGCCAAAGGTTTTAGTCAGCAACCAGGTATTGAGTTCAATGACACTTTTAGTCCAGTCATCAAGATTACATCTGTCAGACTATTATTATCGATAGCCGTTAGTTCCAATTGACCTGTACGCCAATTGGACATCTCAAATACGTTTCTCCATGGTCATCTTGAGGAAACTGTATTTATGGAGCAACCACCTGGGTTCATTCATCCATAATTTCTATCTCATGTTTGTCAACTTAAGAAATCCTTATATGGTCTTCGACAAGCTCCTCGTGCATGGTTTCATCGACTATCCAATTGGTTACAATCTCAAGGATTTTCTGGATCAAAGACTGATTCGTCTCTATTTCACAAATATAATGATGGGTCTATGATATTTTTTCTTATTTATGTGGATGACATCCTGATAACCTGTAATGATCACAAGGGCATCATAACTTTATTAAGTCTTCTCAATCAAGAATTTCCTATCCGAGATTTGGGCATTGCTCGTTTTTTTTTCTTGGTATTGAGCTTATTCCACATGAGTATGGCTATCTTCTCTCTCAGAGCAAATATATTACTGGACTTCTTCAAAGAGCCAAAATGGATGGAGCACGTCCGGTCTCTACACCAATTGCTATAAACAACTCTCCATCTTCATCCTCTCTTGCTCTGTCTGATCCACAGATTTATCGAAGTAATGTCACTATCACATGCCCTGATATTACTTTTACAGTAAATCGTGCTTGTCAATTCATGAATGCTCCAACTGAACAAAATTGGGATAATGTAAAAAGAATGTTTCGCTATCTCAAAGGTACTATTCTACATGGTCTTCTTTTATATCGTCAATCGTCTCGAGATTTACATGCCTATAGTGATGCGGATTGGGCAAGTTCTCCTGAAGATAGACGCTCTACTAGTGGATATGCAATATTTCTTGGACGAAATCTTATCTCATGGAATTCGAAAAAGTAACCTACGGTATCTCATTCAAGTACTGAGGCAGAATATAAAGCTATAGCAAATACAACATCTGAAATTATTTGGCTTCAATCACTTTTCTCTGAACTTCATCTTGCAGCAAATATTCACCAAAAATTTGGTGCGACAATATTGGAGCAACATATCTCACAGCAAATCCAGTCTTTCATGCTCGTACAAAACATGTGGAAATTGATTTTCATTTTGTTCGTGAACGTGTGACAACTCAACAATTATCCGTCTCTTATATCTCTGCTGAGGATCAAATTGCTGATATCTTTACTAAGTCATTATCCAGACAACGTTTCAACAAGTTAACAAGCAAACTCAACGTCAAAGATCTCCCGTTAAGTTTGTCGGGGGGTAAAAGAGATAAAAGAGAATTACCAGAATTGACCGGATCAAATCATCAAATCAAATCAAATTAGTTTTAGGATTATTCTAATAATTATGTTATAATTATTAGAATAATTCTCAGAATAATTTTTAGAATTATTCTGTTATTTATTAATTGGTTAATTAATCGAGTACTTGTTTAAATCCTATATATTGTATTGTCTTGAGGGCAAGTATCAACAAACAATAAGATTAATTATTACTCTCCTATTTTATCTTCTTTCTATTCTTCTTTTAACAGAGAAACTCCGTTGATTATCATTGCAAACAAATTAAGACAAGTCAAACCTGACGCTCTGATACCACTATTAGATAAAAATCGGAGGATGATAAGAGGACAAGATAGATAAGTGGAACACAATAATTTTTCCACTTCATAATTCATAAAACATAGCCTATTTATAAGTTCTTTACATAACTCACGAAAAACCACTAATTCCATAATTCTACTTCACTAATTTAATTATTCTAACAAGAAGAGCACTACTTCCACTAATTACATTTCATCACCCCACTAAATCAAATATTAATTTTGAGTCAGAAATGGGGATCCAGCGACGAAGCGGGCGATGGACGTGGAGCGGTCGTCGCTGTGCAACTGTGTGGTGAACTTCCTGCTGCAGGAGAACTACTTGCTCACCGCGTTCGAGCTCCTTCACGAGCTGCTCGAGACCGACGACACGACTAGGCCATCCGCCTTTGTGACTGATCCTGTCTGAGATCGCGGACCCTTCTCTCTTCCCTCCGGATCAGATCTCTCGCTTCAATGCCCTCCGAGGTTTGATCCTCCTATCACCTCGGGATCGATTGTTTTTTAAATGTGTGCAATTGTGTGACAAACTCGTTGATTATTAGGGCTATTACTAGGGTGATATAGTAATTCTAATAATTAATTAGTCAGTTGTTTTGATCTTTCCAGCAAGAGATCTGAATGAAGTTTCCAGCATATGAAGAAAAAAATCTTTTGGGGTTCAAGCTTGCATGCCCGATTACGAGCTTTACAATGTCATTACTTTCTCTGATTTTTGGAATCCATTAGCTGGACCTCTTCATTCCTGTTTCAGTAGTTCGTTGGTTTAAATATTCTAGACCATCCTAAACATTCTTGGTCTAGGGAAGAATTTTAACTAGAAATAAGTTTAGTCTCACTTGACTCCCATAAAGATTTAGATGCATATTTCTACCCCTGAAAAGTTTACAGATCCTATAAAAATTCATTGGCTTAATTCAATCACAGTTTGAAATTGTTCCTACATTCAAGTTGTTGCTAAACTATTTGCCAAGAATTTCTCTTTGTTGTTACTTTGTACAAACAAAATTAGAGGTAGACAGAATCTCTTCACCTCTGCAATCAATATGATGGAAATTAGAATGAACAACTACTATCTCTTCACCTCTGCAATCAAAATGATGGAAATTGGAAAGAACAACAACTATCTTTCCCATATAATTCTCTAATCTGAATGGACTATCTTATACTGTTGACTGTTATGGGTGCTAAAGGGAATATATATCTCCCTATTACTAACTTGGCATATGATAAACAATTATTTGTGCGACTCTTTTACAACATTATGAGGTCAACAACCATTTAAACAATATTTGTTTTCCAATATCATCTCACCACACAAAACAGAATTAAGAAATTACTTTGATCATAGATTACATTCAAGCCAAATGTTGTACATGCTTGATTTTGTTTTATTGTTCAGAATACTGTGGGAAAAAAAAACAATATTACATCATTTAATAATCTTCAAATGTCACTTTAATTGAATTCTGGTTTTGGTGGCATTTGCAGGTCCATGATGCTTCCTTCCAACATGTTGATAACCATGCTAATTGAAGGTCTATTTTCTGACTTTATCTGTATGCACCATAACCCCACTATTATCATCTTTTTTGCAATTTCTTTAGTCTTAGGATTAGCATCAGTCTCAGGACTAACAAGACTGGCATCATAGTACTTATCAAAATTGTCATAAACCCAGTCTGGAAAATAAATTTCACTGCTGTGGTCTGCCATTGATTTGAAGTTCTTTCTCCCTCCAACCATTTCTAATATCATCATTCCGTAGCTATAAACATCCGACTTACTGGATATCACTCCAAAGCTTCTAGAGAAGAGTTCTGGAGCGATATACCCTGGAGTTCCCCTCATAGCCATAGTTGAGATAATACTATCCTTTCGTAGGCACATCTTGGCCAATCCAAAATCTGAAATTTTGGGATGAAAATCTTGGTCCAATAAGATATTATGGGGCTTTATATCAAAGTGAACGATGCGGGTGTTGCATCCTCTATGCAAGTACTCTAGACCTTGTGCTATGCCTTTCGCAATATTATATAACTTCTCCCAGCTTAGTTGGGTATTTTTCATATCTGATTTGTTGCTAAAGATGAACTTCTCCAGGGATCCATTCTGCATGAACTCGTAAACCAGAGCTCTCTTTGATCCCTTTAAGCAAAATCCAAGAAGACTAACAATGTTGACATGGGAGGTCTGACTGATGCTCGCTACCTCGTTGATGAACTCTTGTCCATCGCCTTTGGATTCACTCAGGAGTTTCACAGCAACCAAATGGCCATCTTCGAGTGAACCTTTGAATACAGAACCATAACCTCCTTTCCCAAGCATGTCACTGAAGGAATTTGTCATTCTTTTTATTTCTGAATATGTGTATCTCTTTGGAGTTGACTCATACTGAAGTACTATGGCTTCGATAGCTTGGTTTTCTTTCTCACCTTGCTTTCTAAATCGTAGAAGCCAAATTGAGAGAAAACTTGAAAGGGCAACCATTATACCTGCAGCTGCCATGCTCATCATGATTATTGAAAATGAAATAATGTGCATAATTTTATATAATTGTATACTGATTGATCTCTGTTAAATAATAATAATGAATATTATGTTTATATAATAAAGTTTTATAATATATTTTAGTATATTATTTCATATTTCAAAATTTAATGTTTAAATATTTTATGACCAGAAATTAAACTTAAAACTATGTTATGATATGGTAAATTATATATATATATATTTTTTTAAAAAATCTATTTAGAAAATTAAATATTACTTATATAGAATATAATTGATACCAATAAAGAAATAAAGAATATTAAATCATTAAATAGGAAAATAAAGCAGTGCCAATGTATTCAAACTGTTTGAATATTAATAACAATCAATCAAAAGATATTTATATTTAAAAATATTATCATTATATTATTCAAACACTATACATTGTAAAATTATTCTGTAAAACAATTTTTATGTTTTGATTACCAAATACTAAATGACAACTTAAAGCATATTTTGTAAATCATCTTTTGACTTGTAATTAAGTTCTAAATTATGTTAACAAAGTGCATTTTAGTATAAAGTATTATTTTTTTCAAATGTAAATTTAATCCTAAACTTAATCGAAGATGGTGAAAACAAGTGTTAGAAATTACCTACAACAACTCCAATTATCAATACTTTATTAGGCTTCCTCCCACCACCTGCGCCATATACAAATAATTTCCTTTATAAACCAACAATTTATCACAAGAAAATGCAGTCTTTGACCCATTAACTTTTATTTATTCCTTAATTGAATCATTGTTTAATTTTTTATATCTTGTGTGCACACATCATTATAATCTAATGTTAACATTACATATATATGTTATAGGAGATGGATGTTCTCTAAGATTCAGTTCTTGTTTAATCTTCCACATCAGGGTTTAAATTCTCTCTTATATTATAAATTTTAATTTGATTCTTCACACATGCATTGAATTAAAATGAGAATGACATGCATTGAATTATATATACTAAAACCTCAAGAATGTTAAGATTCAATTTGGTAGTAGTACGTGCAATTGAAAGCAGAAATGAAAAAACATAAGATTAGGGAAAGTGTGTACCTTGGTAGTCAATTTTCCCGTCAAATCGAAAACAGGCGGGAGCGAGGTCATAGTTCGTTTTATTATACCCACAAAGGCCACCTGAGCTCTGGCAGTTAGCACAATTTCCGTTGGTGTCGTATGACCAATTTAGTTGGAATCCCAGCCGCAATACTGATGCATAATCTCTTCCAAGCTGACCCGGATCTGCTAGATTTGATCGCAGGACCGGCAAAACGAGTATTTCATCGCAGTTCTCAGGAACGTATTCCATATTTTCTCCAAAAACATAATTTTTGCCGGGATTAGCGCAAGAAATAGAGTTGTTTTGTGATTCGCCGTCGTCGCAGTTGAAGAAGAAGGTGATATTGACGTCGTTGTTAGTGTAGGACAAAGATACGTTGGAAGACAAGGTGACGTTATGCAAGCCTCTGGGACAATGATCTGATCCGCGGTTGAAGATTTCGGCATCTGCAAGGGAGATTACTCTGGTTTTGTAGTCGATGCCTAAGACAGTGTAGTCGTAGTCCCCGAGTCGGAGGATTGGGAGGGAGTCAGGCTCGCAGGTCACGTTGAAGCCTCGGTAGCCGCAGTAGGGATTGTTGTTCTGGAGAAAATCAGATGATTTCCAGAAGGGGTAGGAGATGTTGACCCCGCCGCAGTTCGCCGGCGTGGAGTTTGGGCAGGTGTACTCGCTGCGAGAGGGGACAGAGAAGAGCACGAGGAGGAAGAGCAAGAAAAGAGGAAAAGATACGGCTTCGCCCAACATTTTGGGAATACTTTGCCGAGGAAGGAATTGCTGATCACCAGTTGTCGCAAAAGGTTCATGATTTGCACAGGAAATTACCCAGGCGTGTCATTCGGGACGGACGACGACTTGTGAAGTTGCCTAGTTGGACTTAGACTCGCGAGTGATGACAACAACAAGGTGGGGTCGGGAGGCTTGGAAATATCTTGGAAACGACATGTGTATTGACTTTGACTAATCCAAAGAGTCTGCCACAATAATAATTTAAGGGTAAATTTACATGCACTCCCCATTGATAAACACAACTTTACATGCAGTCCTCATCCATGAAAAATTTTCTTTTCACTCCCCAGTCAAACATATTTACCTAATTGCCCATGATATTTTTAGGTTCAAAAAGTCCAAAAATCAGTATAAATGCTCTTAAATTCAGTATATTAAATTAGAATCTAGTATATTTTCTATTAAATTGAGTACGATTCTTTTTTCACCTCAAAATATACTCGATTTTAGTTTAATGTGCTGAATTTAATAGAAAATATACTCGATTTTTAATATAAAGTACTGACTTTAAGAAGAATTATATTTATTTTCGGACTTTTTGTACTCAATTTTTGACTTTTTTACCTAAAAAATATGGGTTAATTTCAATAGAAAATATACTCGATCCTAGTATAGAGTACTGAATTATAGTGTAAAGTGTTGAATTTAACAGTAATTATACTTATTTTTAGACTTTTTATACCTAAAAAATAAGAGGGATAATTTTGATAGAAAATATACTTGATTTTTAATATAAAGTACTGACTTTAAGAAGAATTATACTCGTTTTCAGACTTTTTGTACTCAATTTTGAATTTTTTGTACCTAAAAAATCTGAGGGACAATTTAGGTATCAATATTTGCATGAGAGAGTTGAAATAAGTAAAATACTTTGCATAAACATGAGGATTACATGCAAAGTTATGATTACTATTGAAAATTTTTCTCTAATTTACCGATAATTTAAAAACGGTAAATCTATATGGCCAGAATCTGGTCAGCTAGAAAATTAATTAAATATTATTAATAATATTTATATTTAATAAATTACTAATTAGCCCTTACTTAAAATATTACTTATTCTTTTCTTGAAATTACTTAAAATTAGTTGGAAAATTTATTAGAAACTTGAAATCAGTCAGAGAATTTATTGGAAACTGGCCCACTAGATTTTCTTATAAAAATTAATAATTAGTTCTTAATTATACTACTTTTAAATATTGTTACTAATATTTATATATAATAAATCAGTAAATCTTGTTTATTAGAAATCATTTAGAGAATTTATTAAAAAAGGTTAATGATATTTCCCTATAAAAAATTAATAATTCGTTCTTAATTATACTATTTTTAAATATTATTAATAATATTTATATATAAAAATTACTAATTAGCTCCTAAAATAAGGATTGATTTTATTCAATAATCCGTATTATGAGATGTTACATATTATGGAAATTTGGATTGGATCCATAAATTATGGAGGTGGCCCTATCACATAGAGAAATATCTCATAATCCGTATCAAATTTATATAAAAAATAATAACATTTCAAAAATAAGAATAAAAAATAATATTTATTGGCAAGGGGAAGGAAACGATAGAATAGGATATTGAGGATTAGATTATTGAGAGAATGAAATTTTTAGAATTAGCGCCCAAGATGAATTTCTTAATGATAGCATGGTCTCCCATATATTTTGATTTACCATTGCAAAACATACGAGACTCTTCAACTTCAATTCATTAAGAATAAAATATGTGCAACATTTCATATTCTTGAAAAGTTTTAAGATTTTTGAAAATTCTTATTTATAAAGGATTCCTTTAATGAATGAATATCTCTTAGAAATGCATGTTATCTTGGAAATATAATTAGTTATTAATATAGAGAGATAATTTGCATGTCTCTTGTAAATACATGTCATTGGAAATGTAATTAATCATCAATATCAATATAAAGTGATAATTTTTAAAAATTAAATATTAAAATAAGTGGAAAGGGTATAATTGACCTATAAAATATGATATTACTTACATACCCTTAATAATAACCCTTAAAATTACTAAAAGGTCCATTCTAACTGGCCAAATTCTGACTGTTTAGCACTGTCCATTTAAAAATTACTTTATAACCATGAGAATTATTAAAGTTGGTAAGTTATGAATAAAGACCTGAGGTTTATTCAGCGGGTATCGTTCACGTCATTACGTCAATAATGACCCAGAGCCAGAAGACTTTAGAGATCCAGATTTAATTGGTCGTGAGTCACGCAAATAATTAAGAAAGAAAATCTCTCAACTCTTGTAAATAACAAGAACACGCACTGCGCTCTTCCTACATAAAATTTTCGATTTACCGTTTATTGATTGATTTATTAAGGAATAATTTATCATCCTTTTTTTTAAAAAGAAAAACCTTGCAGGGCCAAAAGTCAAAGAGAAGGTAAAAAACAAATTGCATTTGTTTTTTTTTTTTAAATGTAGCTACGGAATCAAAAAACAGGAGGCCGCGTTAAATTATAAAGTTGCCCAACTCGTCCACAAGAGAAAACAAAGTCGCCTCTTTTTCCCCCAATTTCAGTCTCCTTCCTTCCGAACCACCCACCCCAACAGCCGATGGCTGCTGGATTCCGGTCACGGTCGCCCCCTCCGCCGCGTCTGCTTTCCCTCCTCGTCCTCGTCCTCGTCCTTTGCCTCCTCGTGCTCTTCTCTGTCCCCTCTCGCGGCGAGTACTCCTGCCCAAACTCCACGCCGGCGCTCTGCGGCGGGGTCAACATCTCCTACCCCTTCTGGAAATCATCTGATTTTCTCCAGAACAACAATACCTACTGCGGCTACCAAGGCTTCAACGTGACCTGCGAGTCGCCTTACTACACCCCAATCCTCCTCCTCGGGAACGACAGATACAGGGTCTTAGACATCAACTACGGAACCGGAGTCATCATCCTCGCAGATGACGCTTTCATCATCTCCATCGAGTCAGAGTCTTGTTCCAGAGTCAATCATAGCGTCACCTGGTTTTCCAATTTGTCTTTGTCCTACACTGACAACGACGCCAATCTCACCTTCCTCTACGACTGCACCGAGGATGGTGAATGGACCAATAACTCGATTTCTTGCCTTCCTCCCGGCGAAAATTATGTTTTTCGATCAATTCCGGAATCCTTTACTCAGCGTTGCAATGAAATCTTCGTTTCGCCGGTCCTGCGATCACATCTACCGACAGATCTGGGTCAGCTCAGAATTGACTATGCACAAGCATTGCAAAGGGGGTTCGAACTAAATTGGTCAGGTGACGCCAACAGAGATTGTACTGACTGCCAGAGCTCAGGTGGCCGGTGTGGGTATAATAAAACGAACTATGACCTCGTTCCCGCCTGTTTCTGCTCCGACGGAAAAATTGAACAATTCCAATGTACGTTTCCATATCTTGCCCTGTTATTTTACTTTTTTCCGCTTGATCGTTTTAGAAATTTCCCCTGCTATTGTTCAATTAGTGAAATATAGTCATACAACTAATTTCTCATCTGCTCATCTGAATACTCACCAAGACACTATGGCTAGAGATTGCAGTTTCAATTGATGATATGACGGTAACTTCAGTTCCTGTGTAATACGTAGACAGTTAGTGCTGTCCTTCCCGTTTTTCATGTTGCTCTTTGTAGTTCATCTGCTTTTTCATTTTTGTCTATATAGTTTAAAATATTATATTTTACTTCTCATAGTTTACAAAATAGAAAATATTCTCCCCTCCATCAACACTAACTGATAGAACAGTATTCATCTATGTTCAGTGCACATGGACAAGACTGAGTAGGAGACTGAAAGCATAAAATTATGATTTCATCTTACATTCGTTTGTTGAATTGTTCGACGTGTTTCCTAACTTTTCTACTCTTCAACATTTTTTTCCTTAAAACTGTTTTAGTCCTCTTCTAAAACGAGCAAACATCTATAAGAAAATCTTAAAAGTGTTCCTTTAACTCTTTTTATTTTTTCTGTTTCTTCTTTTCTTTGGTAATCTAGGTATCCAGACCTTCGGTTCGACTAATCCTGGAGGTGGACTGTCCGGCCCCACATACCAACCACTAGGTAAATCCAAAAAGCACGAGTGGGTCTAGGCATGACACCCCTTTTGTTTTTCTTCCTTGATATAAGATTTGGTTGCATAGTATTTTTCATTGCATGTTCCATTAATTCGAACAGAAGAGGCATTTTAGTTGTAAACACCTCACTTGCTCATCGCTTATTGAATGGTAATAATGCATGATGTTGGATAAAAGAAACAAGATCTCTATAGACCAAAACTCTAATCGTCTACCCAATTAATCTGACCATTTAAACTTTTGTGAATATACCCTCAGCTTATTGTCACATGCGCAACGTATGTGACAGAGAAGTTATTGTTTGTATGGGAAAGAAATGACATTAAATTCATGGAGTCTTTTGAAAACCATAAGAGGCAATATATATATTAAAAGGTAAATAAATCATGGGGAGTACGCATTTAAAACAAGTGATACTGTTGGCTTTGGTCAGGGGGAGGGATTAAAAAGTAGATAAATCATGGGAAGTATGAATTTAAAACAAGTGGTACTACATGCACATAGAAAAATGGTCTCAATGCCCAGCCATTCTTCCAAAGCCAGATTTTGGCTTTGGTCAGATTTAGAATACTGGTTATCAGTTTTTGGTTATACGTGTAATTTTGGAAAACAATTGGTATTTGAAGCTAGGTTCTAACTTCTATGCAGTATACACATGTATACTAGTTTGAGAAGGATGGCGTTGGGAGGTTCTGGTTGATGCACTGGTTGTTTATTGCCGCAATGCAAGTTATTGAATCCGTTAATTCGCTCACGAATACCTGAAGCAATCATCTACAACATGTTGATTCGAAAGGGAATACCATGAAATAGGAAAAACTCGACGTTCCAAGAAGGAGATGACAGTTAGAAGTAGTAATAATCAAAATTGTTTCAAAACAACTAAATAGGACGAAACTTAATAGCAAGATGACAATACCAAAAATACCCTAAATACCAAAAATATGAAAATTACTAAAAATAGTAAAAAAGATGTTCGGAACCTCCGAAAAGACTCTAAACGATATTTTTGGATTCGAAAGTTGGCGGGTTACGGGTTCCACCTGGTAACAAATCTAGGTCTATGAACGAGCTTCGATTCAAGCCAAACAACTCCTCGTTCTGATACTCGAGTCAAAGTTAACTTCTTACTTCAGTTAAGGTCTTCAGTGTGGCCCAATCTTTTACTACTTGTATCTTAGCTTTGTTAACTTCCAAACCCTCTCCTGAAATCATATACCCCCAAAAACCACCTTGGGACCATAAACACACACTTCTTTATAGCAACATAGAACTTTTCCCTGTGCAACACACTAAAAACCTCCCTCACATGTTGTAGATGTTGCTCCGGAGTCGCACTATATATCAGAATGTCATTAAAATACACCACAACAAATTTACCAATAAACGACCGCAACAATTGAGTCATCACACGCATGAAGGTACTAGGGTTATTGGATAAACCAAAAGGCATCACAATCCAGTCAAACAACCTCTCCCTAGTCTTAAAAGATGTTTTCCATTCATCCCTCTGCCTAATACGAATCTGATAGCACCCACTCTTCAAATCCAATTTGGTGAACACAGCTGATCCACTAATCTAGTCAAGTAAATCATCTAGACGAGGAATGAGAAAATGGTACCTTGATTTTATTGATGGCCCTGCTATCCACACACATATGCCAAGATCCATCCTTTTTTTATACCAAAAGAGTAGGTACAACACAAGGACTTATGCTTTCCCTTATATGACCCTTAACCGGCAAATCTTCAATATGTCATAATTCTTCATGCTCATTTGGGCTCATCTGGTAATGCAATCTATGTGGTAGAGATGCCTCCGACTCCAAATCAATATGATGTTGAATATCTCGAGGAGGCAACTCGTCAAGTAGCTCTTCAGGAAAAATATCACCAAAGTCCACAATCCGTGCGTCCACTAAATTTGGAATAGTACTAGATTCAGACACTTCCTTGCCCAACCCCTTTTCTGTCTTCTGCAACTCTTGTCCAACTGAGCCATGGATAATAAATCTGGCACTTCACCGATTTTGGTTGCTCCATCGCCTATCGGCAAGGTAGAAGTACAATTTTGATTCATGCAAATACAAAACTATAAGTATTAGCTTGTCCATTATGATGCACCTCTCTGTCATACTGGCAAGGTCTACCTAACAATTAGTGACAGACATCCATCGCTATCACATTACACCAAACAATATCTTTGTATTTCAGATAAAAAGAAAGAACTCTTCTAGACACTGATACCACACCTCCCTTCTTAAGTCTTACTAAGTTATAAGGCTTGGGATGATTTTCAGTTTGAATATTTAACTTTTGAACGGCTTCAGCAGATATAATATCTTCACAACTTCTTGCATCTATCACAAAATGACAAACCCTACCTAGAATGTACATGCCAACTAAAAAATATTACTACGCGACCAGACATCATCTACCGATTTCGGTGTCAAACAGGAACATCGCACCACCAATGTTGTCCCGATATCTCCTTCCAACAACACTTCGTTACCGGCCTCCTCATCATACTTGAGGTCATGTGAACTCTGCTACGTCATCTTCACAATCTTCGTTGTCCATAAACAGTGCTTTCTTTCTTGGAGCCTTCTTACACTCTGACTTCCTGTGTCTAGTCTCTCCACAATTGAAACACTTTAGGCTATCAATTATGTCACTTCCTCTATTAAATTGTCAAATGCCTTTATTGACTCCACATCGTTGCTATTACCAAAAATCACTATCCTCAGAACCCTGCTAGCACTTTCGTACGGAAAATTCCACTATTTCGATGTGCATGTTTCTCCCAAACCAACGCCTTCTGATGTGCAACATACACTTAAACATGGTCAAACATATTGACAATGTCTTGAATATGGTATTTCAAATCCTCGATATACCGCACCACCCACTGATCTTTTGTCTCTTGTATTTTGTTCCTTGCAATGAGTTGAAAAAAATCTGAGGTACATTCTTCCACTGACTGGGTACCTTGCTTCAGATTCTACAACCGTTGATACGCAATCGCTGGAAATTGTATGGTAAAAAGGTTTCTCGCATGAACTTCTTCTTCTCCTAATTGGTAACTTTTGCCACACCCAATCTATTTTGTGTCAATTTTAGTTGTTGCTGCCATCAATAGTGTTCTAAAAATCGGCCTAAGCGGTCACCTAGGCGCCGCCTAGGCGCTAGGCGGCCCGCCAGCCTCATCGAAAACATGCTAGTCAGCTAGCCTAGGTAGCTTGGCGCCTAGGCGGGATTAGACGGCCCTAGGCGCCATGGAAATAGTGTAGGTTTTCATGATTTGTTTTAATTTGGATTTTTAAATTTAAAGCTCAATTAAAAAAACTGAAATATAATATTGAGTTTGTATTCGATGAAGAACAAATTGTTGAAAATTATGGAAAACAAGAAGTAGAATATATTTGTGATATTTTATTAGTTGTGTAATTTTGAACTCATTTTAAATTTGATGTTATTGTGTTGGAGTTATAAAATGTGAGTTATTACGTAATTTATATTGATATCGTGGAATCTACCTAACGACGCCTAGTCTCCGCCTAGACGGCCTGGGCGCTAATCGCTAGTCTAGCGCTCGACTAGCGCTTAGCGAATTTTAAAACCTTGCCGCCATGCAGTCGCTCTTCCGCACAATCTAGTTGCAACCAAGGGCACACACTTGTCTTCAGGCATCTCTTTAAAATCCAGGATTTCCTTCGTAGAGGCCAGCCAAAGCAAGAACACCTCTGGTTGTATACTGTCATGAAACTCAGGAATTTCAGTTCTCATCCCCATCTCCCAACGCGTACGATCATCCTCTACTATTGTTCTGCATCGCCTGTGGGGAACCACTTCTTTAAAAGCCTCCTCTCTGTCATCCGTTTCCACATTCGAGTTTGCCCAATGATGGCATTGGACTAGATTTCTTCTATTTAGGTTTTCAAACATCGCCGCCATCCTTTCCACAACCCCTACCATCTGTTCCATCCATGCATCTATACCTCAACCTGTTGCTCCATATCACGTTCGTACATGTTGTTGTCAACGCATTGTTGTCTCCTCAACGACATGACTTCACAAGATTAGTTCGCCTCTGATACCAACTGATGCAACGCAAGCTATTGAATTCATTGATTCGCCCACGAATACGGGAAACAATCGTTTACAACCTGTTGATTCGAAGGGGAATATCAAAAAATAGGAAAAACTTGACGTTCCAAGAAGGAGACGACCGCTAGAAGTAGTAATAATCAAAATTGTTTCAAAACAATTAAACAAGACGCTTATATAAACCTAAAAACCTAATAACAAGACGAAAATACCCTAAATTCCAAAAATACAAAAATTACTAAAAATAGTAAAAAGAATGTTCGGAGCCTCCAAAAAGGCTCTACACGATGTTTTTTGGATCTGAAAGTTGGCCGGTTACGGGTTCCTCTAGGTAATAAATCTGGGTCTCTGAACGAGCTTCGATTCAAGCCAAACAACGCATCGTTCTAATTCCCGAGTTAAAAGTTATGGTCTTTGAAAGTTTGCTCAGTCGAACCCATATCATTTATCTTGTTGAGAATGCTTCTGTTGGTATTTTCTTGTAGAAGCTGTTTACTTTTTGTTTGTGCCAAAAAAAGAATCAATTATGTTTTTGTGTCTAATCACGCCACTCTTAACTCCAAGTTGGTGTAGAAAATACATTTTAGTCTTTCTTAGGCTTCCATTCACTTCGACCCTGCACTCCCTATCGTGAAGTTGAGTCGAAGGTTGGATATAAGGTTAACTCATGAAACAAGCTTTATTCGGAACTATCTCCTTTTCTTTATGGATTTTAAGGTGAATATGTTGTCTTGTAGCAAAAAGGACTGGCAGAAAAGATAAAGAAAAAAAAACTACTCTTCTGGCTTTCTTATGAATATGGATAACAATTTTGATTTTATGGTTATCCTAGATGATGCAATGTTCCACTGGGCTGAGATGAAGGGTTGTATGTGAGCTAACACATAGGAAATAAGAAATTACTTCACCATGGAGATTTTGGAATGAACCAATCAACCTAAATTATATTCATTTGAATATAGTGACATTTATGTTGTTATCTGTCTATACTTTTAAATGATGCTTTCCAGTAATATATTGAAACAGAAAAAAAGGTCCAGTTATTAGACTTTCAAAGTTGATCATTATTTCATTACTAAATTCAAATTTCCTTGAGCTTGGGATGTTGCTGTCTCCTGTAAAAGCTTAAAGCGTTGGACTCTCTAAATCATGTACGGCCTTGGACTATCAAAATAGTTTAGTCTTGGAGTTTGTAGTGTCAAATACTTGAGCCTACTTGTCACTGTTAGTTATTTGAGAAGGATTTACCCTTCAAACTCAATTTGGACATCTACTTGAGAAGGATTTCTTGTTGTTCTTGTTGTTAGGTTATGCATATTAAAGATTTAGAATGATTTGCCAATCTTCTTAATCGACATTATTGTTTCTGACGTTCTCAAAGAAATTATCTACTTGTCACTTGCAGGTCGACGGCCGAAGCACCACACAGGATTGATAATTGGAATTGCAATAGGCAAGTAACAAGTTGACTTAAAACTAATTAATATTCTTATTTAAGTTTCTAGTAGCTGTGAAAATACCTTTATTGAATGAATATTAATGGATAAAATACAACTAGTAAATTTCATGCTTCATTTAAGATAACTGTTGACAGCATTACAAATTCAAACTTAAAGGATAAAGATTGATTAAAATTGATAACTCATTCTATTTTATTAATCTTGAAAAAAAAGTATAATTAAAACTTTACATAGCTCTTACTATCCTCCTTCCATTAAAGAAAAAGTTATTTTCTTTAGCAGTAGGGGAGGAAGAGCTGTTTGATAATTCTAGAGAAGATGAATATGATCCTCTTTTTAATGGTGCATTAGTTAATGATCTTATTTGTTACTGTGATTTTATTTTTCTATAGATTGGCTTATTTCAGGAGATTTGTATAATTTGCAGTACTTAAAGCCTTGTCTCTTATTTATTGTACAGTCTCTTCTAACTCTATCTTGCTCAGCATTGCCTCTCATGTTCATGATAAATAGCAGGTGCTTTTGTCGTAGTTGGACTGCTCGGTGGTGGCATTCTCTTCTACAGGTACAAGAAGAAACGAGACTATTCTGCGTCCATGAAAAGCTTCATTAGAAGTGCCTCTTCGGGGCCATCCTCCAGGGACCCTGAAAAGTATAGTGTCCATCTCCAGTCCTACATCTTCTCATACGATGAACTACAGGAGGCTACCAATGGCTTTGTTAATGAACTGGGAGATGGAGGCTTTGGCACAGTCTATAAAGGTATAGAAGAAAACAGATGTCTTTAAAATTGTCTTACACAAACTGTATACATATCTCAAATGTTTCTCTCCAGGCAAGCTTCAAGATGGACGTGTCGTTGCAGTCAAACGTCTATACGAGAACAACTACAGACGGCTAGAGCAGTTCATGAATGAGATTGAAATTCTATCCCGTGTTCGCCATCAGAACCTAGTTGACCTATATGGCTGGACCTCACGCAACAGTAAGGAGCTCCTGCTGGTTTACGAGTTTATGCCAAATGGCACGGTGGCCGATCACCTCCACGGATCCAGGGCTAGAGAGGGGATACTAACTCTGCCAATGCGCCTAAACATTGCCATTGAGACAGCAGAAGCCCTTGCCTACCTTCATGCAATTGACCCCCCGATCATACACCGAGATGTCAAAACTAGCAACATTTTGCTCGACAGTAGTTTTCATGTAAAAGTTGCAGATTTTGGGCTTTCACGTTTGTTCCCAACCAATGCCACACATGTCTCTACTGCTCCGCAGGGCACGCCGGGATACTTGGACCCTGAGTATCATCAGTGTTACCAACTCACCGACAAGAGTGATGTGTACAGCTTCGGAGTTGTACTGGTAGAGCTTGTATCCTCCAAACCTGCAGTGGATATTACTCGGCCTAGGAAAGAGATCAACTTGGCGAACTGGGCACTAAATAGGATTCAAAATGGTGAACTTGACCAGTTGGTGGACGAATTCCTGGGATATCAATCGGATCAAGCTGCAAGAAAGACGGTTACGATGGTCTCTGAAGTGGCATTCAGGTGTCTGCAAGATGATGGGGACATGAGGCCACCCATGAAGGAGGTCCTTGAAGCATTGCTAGCAATTCAGAGCGAGGTATGCAAAGTATCAAAGGGAGGAAAAGAGCCTGGTGACAATGAAGACGACGCGGGATTGTTAAAGAATGTTGTGCCAATGTCGCCGGATACTGTCATGAACCAGTGGGTCAGTAACTCCACTACACCGAACACTAGCAAGGATTAAGTCGTGTAATGTTTCTCACCAGATTTTCCACAACAACATATTCCTTTGTGGATGTGCAGCACTGCGTTGTGTTTGATGGAGGGAATGTACATAGTTAAAAGAGTTTTATCTATGTTCTACGTATTGACATATATTTCCTTGTGGCAAAGTTTGATCTATGTTCCAGTATTTACGTATGTGTTTCAGATTTTATAGAAGAATTTAAACAGTTTGGATAAGAACGAAACATATTGAAAATATCGAAACTCTCCATTGCAGAAGCTATAAAAATTTTATGCAATTGGTTGGATTGTAAAGGAAATAAACGTTTGTGTTAGAGTTTGTTTATGGTTGTTTAACATTCAAAAGGGAATAAAATCAGTAAGTTTGAATAATTAAATGAACATGAACAAAGATGATGAAATATTTTACCGATAAAACTTATGAATGGTAAACTATCAATCACTTACTATCTCAATTAAGTCATGGAAACTAAGGATGTAAATGAACCAAACGGTTCGCGAGTTATTCGGAGCTCGGTTTGATAAAAATCTCATTCGAGTTTGTTCGTTTATTTTATCGAGTCGAGCTTGATTTCGAGCTCGACAGTTCTATCGAGCTGAGCTCGAGCTTAAGGATATTCGGCTCGTGAGCTCGCGAACATGTTCATTTGTAGGCTCACGAGCCAAAAAACGAGCCTTAAATCGAGTAAAAAAAACGAGCTTCAAAACAAGCCAAAAAACGAGTTCTAAAACGAACCTTAAAACGAGCTTTAAAACAAACAAAAAAACGAACTTTAAAATGAGTCCGAAAATGAGCCCGAGCTCGCTTAACGAATTAGGCTCGTTAACTATGATAATCAAACTAATAACGAGTCGAGTTCAAAATGTTCGCGAACTTGATAATTCTAAAATGAACCGAGCTAATAAAAATTCGATTCGAGCTCAGGCCGAGCTCGAGCTCGAGCTCGAGCTCGAATATAACTTAAACTAACCGAGTTCGAGCCTAATACTGTTCGACTCGATTTGACTCGTTTACATCCCTAATGAAAACCGTTAGTTTATCAAACAAGTCGATAAAAAATGACTGCACTCGTCCTTAGTGCCCTCATCAATCCATTCTCGGGCCACAGATAACAAATGATGAAAGTATTTACCTCAATTTACCTCGAGTTAGTTTATCAAACAAATTTAAACTTCAGATAACCCGAGTTATTTTTTGATATTGAATTTTGAAAAACTCTAAGCCCGAACCCGAAATCCATTTGAATAAAGATCCGAATTTGACAAATTCTATTTCCTCAAAACGCCTTTTTTTTATATTTTTTTTCTTTCTCTCCGACGAGATTTCCTGTTTACTTATGGAAACTGGAAGACAGATTGCCGGGTTATAGAAAATTCTAGCGAACTCCGGCGACAGATCGAGACTGTGGCAGTTGTCGTCTTTCCGTCTCCGACGCCGATCTACTAGAGAACGGTGCTGAGCTTTCAAACCTGCTTTAAAGCTGCGATTCGGACAATTAGGGTCCTGAGACCGCCCCCTTGATCCCGGAGACATGTACCAGTGGCGGAAGTTTGAGTTCTTCGAGGAGAAATCCGCCGGAAAGGCTGCGATCCCGAGTGAGGTCAGCGGAAACATCCAGTGCTGCTCGAGCGGGAGAGGACGAATTGCCGTCGGCTGTGATGACGGCATGGTCGCCCTCCTCGATCGAGGGTTCAAGCTTTCCTACGCGTTCCAAGCCCACGGGACCTCCGTCCTTTTCATCCAACAGCTCAAGGTTCGTTCAAATCTCGCGTATGCTTCCTTAAATCGTGAAATACGTCAGATTAGTTGCTAGTCGGATGATACCAAGGGGAAAAGATCGTTTTTTTTCCTTACTTTCTTGGTTGATAAAGATGAAGTATTTAGATGAACCAACTGAATTTCAGGCATCTGTATGGGCACTCAATGCATTCAGGAAAATAAAGGTTTTATTTTCTGGAATGGTTGAAGATTTCTCTATACCTTGATTAGAAAATGAGCATCTAACTGGAAGCCGTAGACTTTATCATCAACAAAATATTGATTTCACTGATACAATCAAGCTTATGCAATTGCCAGCTTTCCTATTCATCCTTCTTCCCATCTTATTATGTGTTCTTTTTCAATCTGTACATAACTTAGATATAAGTTGAATCTTTAAATTCCTTGTTATTGTGTTATCCCAACATTCTTTTTTTTTTTTTTTTGAATCAACGATAACAAGTTCAGTTCTAGTTGAAGGTTTAGGTGCAAAATTCAAGGATAATGTACATTTAATATCAAAATTATTTATCTTTTTATTAATCACGATGAATTAGCTATAAGTGACACCTCCAGATTTCTCTCTCATATTTTTTGGCAGTTTCATGGTATAGATCTTAACTTAATTGAAAGAATTGACCTTGATTTTACATAAATGTTAAGGACTCATCAGATTCGTAAACTACTTTTAGCAATTTTCTTCCTTTTTTCCAAACGTCTCCGCAGTATCGGGAAATGCTTACTTTGTTTTCATTGGGTTTTGTATGGGGAAAGGTCCCTAGTTAAATTAACAAAAAGTATCCATCTTGCCTTGGTCTGCCTATGCACTTGCACTTAAACCTAATGTACTCACCTTATCATTAATAAGCCTGATGTGGATGCACTATACCTCTCTAAAGTGTTTTCTCTAATTTCATCCTTCTAATAATCTTGATAGTGAAGTGAAGTTTCTAGTAAACATGGGCTATATAAAGACTTATATTTTTATGTTAGTATTTAAGTTTTGTTATTTTTTATGTAGCTCTAGTTGATTAGTTAATGTAATAAAAAACATTTAACTACTATGAATATTATTAGGTACATTAGCATCACATAAAGCTCATGTAGTTGATCCTCAATAGTGTGGATCAGCACTGCTTCATGATAATGTATTGAGATACTTGAGCATAATGTAAGGGAAAATGAGACTCTGGAATCAGTCTTTTTTTCCTTCTTCAAGGATGAGTTTGATCAGTCAGATTAATCTCTTTGATGCTGACATCCTTCAATGATGTTTGGATCTATTAACGTTGAGTTTAATGAAAAATGTGTCATCTCTTTGTCCATGATTGTTATTCTATCAAGATGCTTGTTCCATCTTGTATTGTAATATACTTCATATTGAATTTTCTCGTTTGAATGAAACTTCCAAAAATATGAGATTGTTTGTGTTTAATAGGATTAGTATCTCAACTTCGTTGTACTTTTTCAATATATAACTTTTACTGCTAACACTTGTTTCCATAAGGAATTCTGCTTTGAGTATCCAATTACCCTTGTTTTGTGAATGTTCAAATGATGTTACTTGTTTGTAGGTATTAGTTGGTAATTAGAGTGGTGCCTACTTTTAGCATGTTAATCTTGTAACCATCCGTATGTGTTACATGTCTTGCTTATTTTCTTGCTGAAGAGGTTACACAGGAACAAGCTCTTTATGCCTTTTCTCTTGGCTGTTGCAATTTTTTAGTCATTATAACAGTCTATTTTCTCTAGAATGGGCCGTTTTAACTATTTTTAAGATAGAAAACTATGTCCAAGTAACCTTAGATGATAAGTGTAATTAATTTTAATACAAGGGATTACTAGTTATACCAAAGCCTTATGATGTTTTCGTCTATGCAACAGCAACGGAACTTCTTGGTTACAGTCGGAGAGGATGAGCAGGTATCTCCCCAGTTACCCTCAATCTGCCTTAAGGTTTTTGACCTCGATAAGATGCAGCCAGAGGGTTCAAGCACAACACGTCCTTTCTGTGTGCAGATTGTGAGAATTTTTACCAACCAGTTTCCTGAAGCAAAGGTCCTTCATTTTCATTTATCTATATTTTACTTTGAGCTTATTTCATTGTATTATCCATGTATTATTAAGTTCTTAATTTCTAACACATCAATAATGGAGATATTTTGGTTAGTTCTTCATTTTTTATTATTCAAAGTATTAATGAGAACATGACCTCTGATCTCGCAGATCACATCGTTTTTAGTCCTTGAGGAAGCCCCTCCAATTTTGCTTATAACAATTGGATTAGATAATGGTTCCATTTACTGCATCAAAGGTGATGTCGCCCGTGAGCGTATTACACGATTCACCCTGCAGGTAGAGACTGGTGCAGACAAAAGCGTTAGTTCTATTACAGGACTTGGTTTTCGAGTTGAAGCTCGAGTTCTTCAACTCTTTGCTGTCACTCCTGCTTCCATAAGCTTGTTCAATTTGAATGATCAGCCACCCAGGAGACAGACCTTAGATCAGATCGGATGTGATATCAATGCTGTCACAATGAGTGACCGTCTGGTATGCTGATTCCAATTCTCACGTGCCAAATTCTTTCTCTTAGTTACTTTTCTTCTTTTTTGTTTCTTTGGTGTTAAAAGTACAGCTTTTCCATGATTAATTGTGCAGGACCTGATTATTGGTCGTCCTGAAGCTGTATACTTCTATGAAGTTGACGGTCGAGGTCCTTGTTGGGCTTTTGATGGTGAAAAGAAGTTTATTGGATGGTTTCGTGGATATCTGTTGTGTGTTATTGCAGGTCAAAGGAGCAATAGGGATATGTTTAACATTTATGATTTAAAGAACCGTTTGATTGCCCATAGTATGGTAGTTGGGAATGTTTCACACTTTCTTTGTGAATGGGGCTACATTGTGCTCATAATGAGTGACAAAAAGGTTCTGTGCATAGGAGAAAAGGACATGGAGAGTAAACTTGATATGTTATTTAAGAAGAACTTATATACTGTGGCAATAAATCTTGTACAAAGTCAGCAAGCTGATGCTGCAGCTACTGCTGAAGTACTACGGAAGTATGCTGACCATTTATATGGAAAGCAAGACTATGATGAGGCCATGTCACAATACATTCTCACTATTGGTCATCTAGAACCTTCGTATGTGATCCAGAAGTTTCTTGATGCACAACGGATACACAATCTCACAAATTATTTGGAAAAGTTGCATGAGAAGGGATTAGCTTCCAAAGATCACACAACTCTTCTATTGAACTGCTATACCAAGTTAAAAGATGTTGAAAAATTGAATAAGTTCATTGAGGATGGAGATGGTCATAGCGAACACAAGTTTGACGTGGAGACTGCAATAAGAGTTTGCCGTGCTGCTGGATATCATGAACATGCCCTGTACGTTGCTAAGAAAGCTGAGAGGCATGAATGGTATCTGAAGCTTTTGCTTGAAGACCTTGGTAGTTATGATGAGGCTTTGCAGTATATTTCTAGCCTTGAGCCAGACGAAGTGGGTGCTACCATTAAAGAATATGGTAAGATTCTTGTAGAACACAGGCCAGCTGAAACTGTTGAAACACTACTTAGGCTCTGCATTGTTGATCAAGACTCAACAAAAAAGACCAAAAACAGTATGCACTTAGTTATGCTACCCTCTCCAATGGACTTCATCAAGATATTTGTTCATAGCCCAAAATCTCTGATGGAGTTTCTTGAGAAATATATAGGCAAGGTCAAGGATTCACCTGCTCAAGTGGAAATTCATAACACACTACTAGAGTTGTACCTATCTAACACTCTAACCTTTCCGTCAATTTCACAAGAAAATGCTGAAGAAAGACATGACCTTGATGTGGGAAAATTTAAGCAAATTGCTAATGGTTCAAAGATAGAGAACAAGGGGAAAATGAATAATGCAAACAAAGATGTTAAAAAGGATAAGGATCATATTGAAAGACAGGACAAAGGATTGGCCCTTCTTAAGAATGCATGGACCTATGATATGGAGCAACCTTTATATGATGTGTTTCTTGCTATTATTTTATGCCAAATGAATACTTTTCGAGATGGTCTGTTGTTTCTTTATGAGAAAATGAAGCTTTACAAAGAAGTGATTGCCTGCTACATGCAGACTCATGATCATGAAGGTTTGATTACATGTTGCAAGAAGCTTGGGGACTCGACCCATGGTGGAGATCAATCTCTTTGGGTTGACGTACTGAACTACTTTGGTGAACTTGGTGAAGATTGCTCCAAAGAAGTAAAAGAGGTTCTTACATACATCGAAAGAGATAATATATTGCCACCCATTGTCGTCTTGCAGACATTATCTAGGAATCCATGCTTGACTCTCTCTGTAGTTAAAGACTACATTGCTAGGAAGCTTGAACAAGAGTCAAGGTTGATAGAAGAAGATCGTAGGTCTATTGAAAAGTATCAGGTTATTATCGAACCATAGTCCTAATTCTGATTTACCTTTTTGTCATTGATTGACATTGATAATTTGTTATGTTTCCTAGCTGCAACTTGAATTTAATTGTGATCCTACTACACTCTCATTATGACTGCTTTATGTAACTTGCACAGTGACAAAGAAATTGATTGACCATGGAAATTTAAAGAACTTTGCTTTGACTGCTCTTTTGTTTCTGATTTATGGTTCTTCTAGCTTGGGTAATCAATTTCATAATATCAAAGAGTTGGCTATATAGAATCCACAAATGGCCTTTTGGTTTAATACTGAAAGAACTTTCTTCTTGGTGATTATTGCATTTGTTAATGTGAAAACAGAAAAGAAATGATAAAAGCAATTTGTCATCATTCTTTTCTTGATGGATCTACTTTTCTCAATTAGATTTTACAGAGATAACACATTCAAAACAGTTATTGCAACCATATAGAACCTTTGAACTAAACAAACTGATCAACTTTTTCCAGAGTTGGCTTAGTTTGTTTGAACTGCTGCAGTTATGAAATTGCATACTTCAAAATGCTGCGGCATAACTGCTTTTGGAAATAGAAAAACTGATGTTGTGTTTGATAAAAGTGTATTAGAAAAAAACTTTGGGTTAAATTCTTTGGAGAAAATTTTGCATGTATCAGTTAAATTTGTAAAAATTCATGGCATGTATCAGTTAAATTGCCATTAGTTGGTACTAAAGTAGTAAATCTTAGTGATTATGAATTCAATTACAATGAGATAATTTATTTAGGTTATCTTTTAAGGTACTGAGGAGTGATTTTTCACACAAAAAGTTGTTTGCTAATTCAATTTATTATAGAACCTGCCTAGCTTCTACTTCAAAAGGGGGAAAAAAAACTCTTCAGAATTACATTTTTTCTATTGTGCCAAAGACACCCATGGTTTGGTTGACAACCAAACATTTTATAACAAGTTTTTATTTTTCAAACTCGAAATCTTGCCATGATGACCGTGGATTCTTATCTTTTTAATTGTTCTCAATGGTAAGTTTAATCTCATAAGTTTTTGCAACTTGATTTTCTTATATCTAGTGTGCCTCTGTGTTTGCTCATTATGGGACCTTTTATCTAGATACCATATATTTACAACTTATTCTATATGCTTGCAATGGCTTGATTGTTATCTTTATGAAATATTGGCATGATAAATTAGCAAGTATTTTTTGTTGTCAGTGTCTATGTTGTCTGTTCAACAAATGTTACTGTTCGTCAATTCCTTTATTTAACTAGTTTTGATGAATGATGCAGGAGGACACTACTTCAATGAGGAAAGAAATACAAGATCTCAGGACAAATGCAAGGATTTTTCAACTCAGCAAGTGCACAGCGTGCACCTTCACCCTCGACCTTCCAGCAGTGCATTTTATGTGCATGCACTCGTTTCACCTTCGTTGTCTTGGGGACAACGAAAAGGAATGCCCAGAATGCGCACCCGAATACAGATCCATCCTGGAGACCAAGAAGAACTTGGAGACAAATGCAAGGGATCAAAACTTGTTTTTCCAGAAGTTGAAGAATTCAAAAGATGGGTTTTCCGTCATTGCCGACTATTTTGGGAAAGGCATAGTGAGCAAAACTACTATTACCTCACCCGAAACTCCGCTGACGAACAATACGTAGGAATTATCGGCTTGTCACCCATACTGGCTGGTTGTTTTATTGAGTTCTAATCATCTAGCAGCCTTGTAAAGGCCTTGATTTGTTAAGCTTTAGGCTTTTTCCTGCAGATCCGTCTGAGTTGCTTGTCTCCATGATCGAGAATATCATCAAACTGTGTTCCGTTATTCCTTAGTTTGTGTGGATAAAAGTATCGGTGAGGACAAAAGGATTCCTTTCGATTCCTACTGCTGAATCGAGTTCGTGTACCGAATGATAATTTTTAATAATGTTGTTCAAATGGTCGACAATCAAACACACCTCCATATTTGTCCATTTCTGTGTGAGAAAAATCCTGAAAGATTTGATTCCATGTACTCAGTTTTGTTCTTTATCTGCCGAATCTTCTCATAGCAGTAAACACAATCTTAAAAGATGGAAGAAAAAACAAAAATTTTACAGACTCAAGATGCAAAAGAGAACGACTGACGGAGAAAGATTAACTGAAGAAGGGAAGAACAGAGATTTACTATCATGAAACAGAGATTTGAGAAAGAATTTTCGTAGGTTCTGTCAAAAGGTTTCAATCGTGTGGAAATGTATTAGAATATAAATTATCAATAGGAATAAACTTTTCTGATATATTTTTTTTTTCCAAAATTAGGCATCTCCATTAAAATATTCTACAACTTTTCGTAGGTCTGAAAGATTGCCTTTGCCTCTACGTTATAAGTACAAACACCTTCAGACTCGATCCGATGCAGAAATTCATGGGATGTTCCCTCTCTCTCTCTCTCTGACGAGCGTAGGTGAATCTAGTTAATTGAGTAGAAGGATCCAAAAAGAACATGTCGGAGATCCATCGGCAGAAAGCTTCCAAGGCCACCGCGAGCGCGAGCCTCAAGCTCTTCGGCTTCCCCGTCGTCGATTCCAACGATGTTCATGCTGTCGACGTCTCCGCTTCCTCCGTCGGCGGCGACCGGCGGAGGTACGAGTGCCAGTACTGCCGCCGCGACTTCGCCAACTCGCAGGCGCTGGGCGGCCACCAGAACGCCCACAAGAGGGAGCGCCAGCGGCTGAAGCGCGCCGCCCAGCTCCACCGCTCGCCGCCGGCCGTTGCTTTCTACCAACATCGGACTGCCCCCGCCTTCGCGCCGCCGCTCCTCCTCCCACCTCCGCCTCGGCCGCCGCCGCAGCCGAGCTGGTTCTACTACCCAGTCGCCTTCGCGGCGCCGCACCAGGTGCACGCGTCGAGCCCCTGCCTCGTCCCAAGACTGCGCCTTCCCGCTGACTACTCGTGGACCGGCGACTTCCACCGCGGCGGAGCCGCGGACCGGGCCGGCGAGCGAGTTCCAGAAGCAAACGAGTTGGATCTCCAACTCAGCCTCGCCCCCTCGAGTTCGTGACTCGGGGCCAGCCAGTATATCCGGCATGCTTCATATCTCCATGAACAAATTCTCCCTGTTACCTTCCATGATTTCTCTTCTGTAAATCGCAACTTCTCACTCGATTCCTGCGCCTCAATTCTTCGTAAAATATTCCAAATTCAACAAGAAAAAAAAAACAATGAGCGATCGATCGATCGATCGAAACCGAGTCAGCACTGAGTCAGCTCGCCCGATTTTAAGGTCGAAATCAAGGGCTCCACATTGCGCGTCCCCATCCGCTTCCCCAGCCCGATACTTACCCTCCACCCCCCAAGATCTTCCAGCTTCGTGAGTTAGATTTTGCTGACAAAATCTCGTACGGCCTGGAATTTTAAATAGGATCGAAGTCATCGTCCTCTACAGGGCAGAGTTGTTCGCACACAGCACATTGTATTGAATCTCAATAGATGGGACTGTTCCTTAGCCACTGCCACAAGAATACAATCAACTTCAATATGGGAGCCAATTTTTCTTCCTCCAGTGGGACCTTAACAAATAGCCTCGACCCATCTTTGTCAAGACTTAGGTTGCCTTTTCCACACGAAGCACAAAAATCTAAGCCCCGACGGCCCTACCTCAGCTTTTGATGGCAAGGGCCTCAGGACAAGTCACCAGACAATGTGACCCCTGTGGTTGTTCCTAATTGACTTGACCTGCCAACTACACCTGCAAAATTCTTCGAGCACAACTGTGCATTCAGACCGAACTCCTATCAGACATCAGGAACATGTGAGGTGATCAGAGTGCCAGGAATCTGAAGAATTCCACGACCAACGTAACTCCTCCTCCATTGGAAGTAGGAACGTTCCTGCCTAGCTAGTAACAGTTGTCGAGTGAGCAAGTTGCGACAAGGTTGGAATGGGTCGCTTTCTGTTGCATGGAGGATGCGCACTGAAGAGGCATATCTACAAAGGCAAGATATGCACTGAAGAGGATGCTCGTTTCAGAATTAGGTGCAGTAAAGTGCAGTGCAACGGAGACGAGACGGGCCCTCGTGGAAGACATTCTGGAAAGACTCGAGTGGTCCAGAGAGATGGGAGGAAGGATTAGGCAGCGGAGGCTTTCAGTTTGACGCGCACGGCGCACGCCAATGAAACATGCAACTCCAGTCAGAGAGAGAGCTCTGAGAGGATAAAAGAAGGGAGTTGCTTGTGTGTGCCGACATGCATAATCCTGCTAAGAGGATTGGCGTGAACACACGCTCTTAGGCTTTTTATTTTTTTATTCTCATTTTTTTTAATAAAGATTTTAAATAAATAGATTGAAAGTTTGATTGATTTATTTATTTTATAAAATATGATTTTGTAATCAATTTGTATGAATCTGCAAGTTAGGACCTCATAATTAAAATTGCTGAAAACTCAGATCGCATAGATAAGTTTTAAAATTACTAATACTCAATTATGCTTTTATTCCTTCCTATTCGCACATGCCTACTCTAAGTATAGTGCAACAATCAATTTGGCATATTATTCTGTTTGTAAACATGGATTGTTACACGGTAAGTCGGTAACAATCAATTAAAATAATTAATTTGTATTAAAAAAATTATTACTTTTAATATGACGTTTTAAAATGATATTTAAGATCATGAATATAGTCAAGCGAATTAGATGAGCACGTAAATTGATTTAGTGTAACAGTCAATTCAAATGTATTTATGTTTAAAAAATTATTGATATATAGAAATAATATTTAAGGGTGTGAATATAATGATATTAACTAGATGAACATATATATATATATATATATATATATATATATATATATATATATATATATATATATATATATATATATATATATATATTTTTAGTCCTTTATGACTCAAGATTTTCTGACAATGATAAGGCAATTATTAGACTCATTAAAGTAGATATGAATAGCAATTTAGGAATTATCTATTTCTGTCCAAACTTCAATATGACAATCCCGAACTTTATAGAACATATTAAAATTTCAGTATAAGCCAGAGGGTATGGAGATTTTCAAAGACATAATATTCAAATAGACATAATCTTTCTAGGAAAAACTATGATAAATATTAACAATAGTTTTAAAGTTCAAATTACTAATGTTATTGAAACCCTTACGACAAAAGGTATTTATTTCCTCAAACCTAAGGACTTCTCATCAACACTACTTGCAGGATTGGATTGGACTCTTAATCTAGAATTAAACAATAACCCACAAACCTTACAACCAACAGAATCCATTATTTATAAAGATAGACATGGAAGCTCTATAGTAAGATTTCATAATTATAAACCTTCAACATCACAAGAAGAAGATAATGAAGAAACTCAAACTAATATGAATTTAATGAACATTGAATATAGCATACTGGACACTCCTATAAGCAATAATGCGGAAAGTAATTATTTATTTTATGACGATCTAAATGAATATGTTTACATTCCCTTTCTTCTGATGGACTATGGACTTCTATACAAAGTTTGGGTATATGATCCAGATTCTGTTAAAGACTTTCCTAAAAAGCTTGGTACTATTATTTCTCTGGCTCTCGAAGAAGAGGAAACGTTTGTTCTATGTACTTTTGACAGCTCTCCACCGGAATGACTTAACCTTAATATTGAATCAGCCAAACATCTGGTTAAGCTGGATATCAATGAAGTCGGGGGTATCCAAACAGAACTTGAAGATTACCCATCTGACCTCGATCTACATTGGGAAGCTCTCCCTACTATTGAAGATCAATTAAAGCATTGGAGAGCATCAGTACAAGGAACTAATTGGGCTTGGGATCGCTTGACAGATCCAGACAATTACTTCCTAATAGGAGAAACTTACACTGAGAAGATCTATTGGCCAAAAGATATGGGAACTAGATTCCTCCCTTTCTCCTTCAAAACACAGCATACGACATTGCTTCAACATTATAAAAGAAAAACTGAAAGATACTGTCAGAAGAGACTAGCCAGCTCTGTCCTCTCTACCAGAGCATATAGAGCCGCACTCAACAGAAGCATGCAGCCAGACTTAGCCGGAAGTTCACAAACTCCCTCTCTGGATCTTACCAGTGACAATAACCTCGACAACTTAATGGAGACTTAATAACGTCATCCATGACGTCCTCTCCCATAAACACAACAATACAATAACATCTACCAAAAACGTCATTCATGACGTTTTTTCTGCCACCTAGCCACTATGTCCACTCACCTAAAACGAAGCCATCTGTCCCCCCAACTAAACCCTTCTTTTGCCAGGCCCCCTTTTCATTTCTTAGAAGCCTTCCACTTGTCCTTCACCAAGCCTTCTCTTCCAGGCCCCTCTCTTTCTCTGCTTTCCTTCTCCTCCAAGAAAAGCTATCTCCTCCTCCTATAAAAGGACCCCAAAACTCTCTTGCTGAAGCATCCACTTCCCCCACTGCACTCACTACTGTCCATACTCTTCCGTTGTTCTTCAAGTTTGCGCAAGTGTGATTGTAAGTTCTCTCTGTCAAGTTATGTAAAAATTCGGTATCTTTATATAATATATGTTGTTTTCTATGTAAAGTTATCTTTATGTAAAAATTTTATGTAACTCTCTGTAAAAATTCTCTACTAAATAAGATCTATGATTGTTGCTTGTTTTATAATGATAATCTAAGTTTAGACTCAAAAACATTCTGTCTCTCTCGTCTTGGTTCTTTTCCTCAGTCCTTGTCTTAGTAACCGACAGGTGAACAGTAACTGTATCAGGATTAACCAAAATCATATAAGACCTGTGCGGGCTAAGTAAGAAGGGTAGTAACCCAAAATCTTACGCATAAGCCGGGGCACTGATTGAAAGGTGAGGTCCTGAACAGGTGAGGCTCCCTGGAAAACAAACAAGAAAAGAAAGCAGTTTAAAAAAAAAATAGTAAAAATTTAAAAAGTCAATATATTTAATCATACCATCACGGTATTGTGACTATCTACTTTATTTCTGCACTTCACTATTACTGTATTTTTCTTTTACTATTTACTGTTAACTATTACTGTTTTACTATCACTATTTACTGTCAAGTTATCTTTATTTGCTGTTAATCTATTTATGTTACTATTTACTGTTAATCTATTTTTTGTTTACTATTAAAAATAAAAAAAATTAAAAAAAAATTGGTATCAGAGCCTCAAGACCCTCTAGGAACCTATAATTTATGAACAAACTACAATTCAGAAACACTCATTACGAAGAAGCTATTGAGTTTTCCCAACAATTTGCTAAAAGTAAAGAAACTGGTTACAGTAACGTCTCATTAGTAAATCAAGGCGACCAAGTACTAGTACAACAAAATAACACCATACTAACACTACTTACTTCTTTACATTATAGGCTTACGGTATTGGAAACTCAATTACTTACTCTAGAAAATCATATCTATAAAGATACTCACACAAGTAATCTAAAAGAAACTCTTGAAAGTATTAACAAAGACCTTACTAAATTGTCTTTAGGAAAAACAGTTACCCGACAACAACCTACTACTTATAAATTTCTTACTTATAAGACTCAAGATATCATTTCAAATGGATCTACGAACAAAGAAACAAACTGAAAGTTTTTCTGGATAATCACAAACTTTAAGACAACCAAATAAAAACTTATCCATAATACCCAGGAGGTCCTCAACAAATATTGTCACTTATCAATTAGAAGAACTTATATACATAGAGCATAATTTAGACACTTTTTCTAACGAACAATTAAATACCTTAAACCCAAAAAGAATATATAATCAAGAACTATTATCCTTCTCTACATCACTTTATAGACACCACAGAACACAACCACTTCATCTACCAGATGGAGGTGAAGAAAGATTTACACTCATGACAGAAGAATCGGCAAGAACACTTTTACAAAGAAAACATCACTACATACATCTAGGATTAATAGTGTTTGGACTAAGAGGACTTACTAGAAAAAGTATAGGAGCTAAAGTATTTTTAGTCCTTTATGACTCAAGATTTTCTGACAATGATAAGACAATTATTGGACTCATTGAAGTAGATATGAATAGCAATTTAGGAATTACCTATTTCTGTCCAAACTTCAATATGACAATCCCGGACTTTATAGAACATATTAAAATTTCAGTACAAGCCAAAGGGTATGGAGAGTTTCAAAGACATAATATTCAAATATATATATATATATATATATATATATATATATATATATATATATATATATAGGAAGGTAAATGTATTATGCTACTAAGACTAAAACAATACAAAGGTCTACAAAGCGCCAGACATGAATTTGAACTTTGTGAAACATCCTCTCAACACAAGGTACAATGCCCTCAAAACGTGATCGATTACGTGCCTCCCATATAAAATAAAACATCGAAGATACAGCAAGATATCGGGCCTTGACTTGTCGCCCTTTGCCTTCATAATGCCGCTGAAACACATCAAGTAACTTGGTCATGCTAGTTGATCCGGTATTAAGAAGAGGGGGCCCCGCTTTAAGGAGGGTCCTTGGTCAGGATCAATCCAAAGGTAAGCCGATCGAGTAACGGCCTGGTTAACCCGACCGGCTGGTCCGAGCGGAACCAAAGATAACCCGGCCAGGGGCTCAGGTTTCCGACGCAAGGAATTAAGTGGCCGAGCGGATGGACCGCTCGGCCGGGACATAGGGAAAGAAGGTAGAGGCCGAGCGATTAGACCGCCTAGCCGTTCCACAGGGAAACAGGGGAAAAGGTGTTCAAGCACTAGAGGTCTTCTAAGCCAGGCCGGCACAGGCGTCCGGTCGGGAGGAAGGCTTCAGCCGGGCGGGTCAGCGCTCGGCTCAGGAGGAAGAAGCCCACATGCTCCGTGGTTAGGTATTATTTGCATTCACGAGGAGAAAGGTTTAGCCGTCCCATCAAGGGATGGCCTAAACTGTAGGAGTGTGGCCTCAGATATGCTCCCCTGACAGGACCATACCGCAATATGCTCCCCTGACAGGACTATACCGCAACATGGCACAGGGCATGCGGGCCTCCCGATGTAGTTACCTGGTGTTCCTTGGGTGCTCTATATAAGACCTCTCATTTCTTCATCGGAGGTACGCCAGTCTTCATCCTGCAGCCACCTTCTTCATCTGTTCCCTGGCTTGACTTGAGCGTCGGAGGATTGTCGCCGGGAAACCCTTCCCGGCTCGACTCTGTGCAAGTGCGCCGAAGGTTCTTGCGGGAGATTGGAGAGCGTCACGTGCCCAGCGTCTATTGAGCTCGCATTCGGACAGGATCACTAGTGATATCAAATTTGATGTCCATCCATCTCACAACCCTATCAAAAAGAGACTTGGCAGTTGCACACTCAAAGAAAATGTGTCTATTGGACTCATGTTGCTGACATAAAGCACACATCTTGCTTGACTCATATGACAAACTGTCTGCTGTCCTTAACTTTCCGTGAGCAAGCAACCAAACTGTGAATCGATGTTTGGGCATTAAAATTGGCTTCCAAATCACTGAAAACCAGGGGACTTTGAGCATTTTCGGCCTAAAGAAGTCATAGGCCAAAGCTGTCCCGTTTTCCCCTTCCACGAACCATTATGTGAGCTTCATGTTTGCTGCTCCAATTGAGGTTGTGCGCTGTAGGAGAACATCCCTAATCTGAAGTAAACATTTGATAAGGGGAGAATCTGAAGGTTTACCCCTCCGATGCCAAAAACCCGCAAAACGAAGATAGTGCTGATGAATCCATCTCACCCAAAGAGAGTCCATCCGGCTTTGTATGTTCCATAAGGTCCGACATAAGAGAGCCATATTCCATGCTTGCAAATCCTGCAACCCATAACCTCCTTCTTCTTTTGGTAAACATATAGTTGACCAAGAGATAGGAGGGTGCTTTGTAGACCAAACAAAGGATCGAGAAATGCCATAGATCTTATCTATCACTCCTCTAGGAATAGGGAGAATGGATAATCAAAAACATTCAACACCTTGGAGCACCGATCTTATTAGTTCTATCCGGCTGGCATGTGATAAGGTATGCTTCGCCCAAGAGATTACCTTCTTTGTGATTGCCTCAAGGAGTGACCCATAGTTTGTGATGCGTAACCTCTCCGTGGCTAAAGGTATACCAAGGTATCGAAAAGGAAAAGCTCTTTGCTGGAAATCGGTGATGTGAAGTAATTCTCCACGTAATTGCTCATCAATTCCAGCAACATATAAATTGGATTTCAATGGATTTGCTCTAAGCCCTGCCTTATCACCAAAATCTATTAAACAACCCATAATGAGGTTCAATGTGGAGGCATCCGCCCTAGCAAACAATAATAAATCATCAGCATATGTTAGATGGGTGAATTCCACCTCCGCACACCTAGGATGATAGTAAAATCCGTCTAGTCTTGATGCCTCCTTCATAGAGCATGAGAATACCTCCAAACATAACCCAAATAATAAAGGTGAGAGGGGATCACCTTGCCTCAAGCCCCACTAAAGAAGTCATACAATCCTCCATTGAGACTAACCGAATAAGAGACCGTGCTTATGCATTCATGTATCCATCCATAAAATTGTTGGAGAAAACCATAACCAACAAGTGAGGACATGAGAAAACTCCAATCAACCGTATCAAAAGCCTTCTTGAGATCAATTTTAATCATGCACCTTGGGAAAATTCGCTTGTGAGCATACTTCCTCAATAATTCTTAGGCTAGATGTATATTCTCTCCAATGGACAGGTCCTTAACAAAGGCTACTTGTGCCGGATCCAACAAGCTACTCATAACATTTGTCAACCTTGCCGACAATACTTTAGAAATGACTTTGTAGAAGATCGTGCAACATGAAATTGGCCTATAATCAGTGACACACGGAGAGTGATCAGATTTGGGGATTAAAGCAATAGAGGTATGATTCCATTGCTTTAAGAGCTTTCCATGATGAAAAAACTCCTTTACCGCCGCTATAAAATCATCTCCTATCTTGTCCCACGTCGCAGTGTAGAATTCCGCGTTGAAACCATCCGGGTCGAGTGCCTTGTCGACCCCAATATCAAAAAGGACATCTTTTATCTCTTCATTAGTGATTGGGACAACTAGTTCTTCCCTTTGAGCTTGAGATAAGTGATTCCCAGAAATACTATTGCTGTCCAAAGGAGTACTTTGTCCGGTTTTGCCCAATAAGTTTTGGAAATACAAACTCCTCGGCAACTTCATCTAGACTAGTTGTTTGATCCCCGGATTGCTTGGTGAGTTTGATGATTGCATTTCTTTTATTATTGCGTTTCACCAAGTCATGAAAGAACTTTGTACATCTATCACTATTCTTGAGGTAAACACTCTTTGCACGTTGTTGATAGAATAGTTTTTCCGCCTCCGCTAACAATGTTGCCCTCTTTCTTATCACTTCATAATCATTTGGAGGACCGACCTCGGATAAAAGGCTTCGTTGAGCATCCTCTAATATTGATTTTATCCTTAAAGCTTGCTCCGAGATGTGCTGAAAATGTAATTTATCAAGTTCTCGCAGCTTGCCCTTTAGTCTTGTAAGTTTTGCCTTAAGTGCAAATTGAGCATTTTTGGAAATAGGCTCATCCCATGAACTTGCCACCAAATCTTGGAACCCCTCATGTAATGTCCACATATTATAGAATTTGAAAGGCCTATTGCATCTCTTCTCCATGCAAGTGTTGAAACAATACCACAAGAGTGGTCCGATAGACATCTGGGTGGTGTAAATTCCACATAACTCTCATAATCCGCTATAAGCCAGTGGGAGTTCACCATAGCACGATCAAGCTTTGAAGAAACTGATCCATTAGTCCACTATAGCCGGCATCCGATGGAACGAAGGTCTACCAAGCCACAAGAATGAACAAACCGCTCTAAACCATGCAACTCATAGTTGGAAACCGGTTGCCCACCTTCTTTGTCTTGTACCATCGATAATGAATTATAATCTCCCATAATGAGCCAAGGCACTGCTATATTCTCACCAAGAAGTGTGAGTGAATTCCATAGAGGTCGCGTTGCCATAATAGAATGAAAACCATACACAAAAGTAGTCAAGAAAGTCCGATCCGTAATGGAACAACGCACCCGACAATACATGCATTGACTTGTTGTCATAAGAACATCAAAGGAAACCCTGTGCATATCCCAAAGGAGTAAAATACGACCTCGATTAGAATAATTGAAATTATTTGTCATTCCCATACATGAGAATTTCCTTTGCATAATAATATCCAACGTATCGTCATCGAGTTTAGTCTCTATCAACGCCATCACTTGAATTTCTTTTTGTTTGAAGAGGTGTTGGCCCCCCCCCCCCCCCCCCCCACCCCATGTTTTAGGGCTTTATGAAAACCCCTAATATTCCATAAGGCTATCTTCATCGTCCACGTGCAGAGCGGGCTGCTTGAACCCGTGATTGCCACCCATTTCGGTTGTCGGTTTGCATAGTCAATGGTGCTTTTGAACTTGATGCTTCCCGCCCTTGTTCAATATCAATAGAGCTGCTACTCTCCGTGTTTATGCTAATCGTATCCTCCGTGCCTAAAGTGACTGAACCCAAAGAACTTCCTTCAGATTGTTTAGATTGCTTAGCTTGCTGATTTTGTGTAGTCCCACTGCTCCCAGCTGCAAATTGGCCACTGTTTTCCATGCGTGGCCCCTGCTGAGGTTCGGTAGGTGACTTGGGTGATGAAACACTGTTTTCCACAGCAGTATCTCCATGTTGCAGCGCTGTTCGTGGTTCTATGGCCACTGGGAGAGCCTCCTCCACAATCGTCAATGCCATTGTAGGAGCATTTGCCACACCTAGAGCCATTGGCGAGGGGTTGCAGGGGCGGATCTACATTAGGACATGAGGGGGCCACGACCCCCCAAAATTTTTTAATAACATAATTTTATAGAGAGGTTTTTTTAATTTTATTATTATATATATTATTTTACCCTAATTTAAAACATATGTATAGTTGGTGTAATGGTAAGTTTTATTTTTATTTTAACATACCTCTTGAGTTCGAATCTTTGTAGGACTGAATTTAAGTTTTTTTTCTCCTTTATTTTTCACATTTCAACTAAATATACATTATGCATTAGGGTGTGCATCCCCTTGTGTGGGTTCCCGACCATGTTTCATACAAGCTTCCTTTCGATGTCCGAGCCTTCGACATTCCTCACAAAAGTTGGGTATTGATTCATATACTATTTGTAAATCAAGTTGAACTTCGGTTGGCAATGTTATTGGAACCGTTTTGACCTTCTCTCCAATGACCGAAACTTCAGCCAAGAGGCGAGCATATGTTAATCGTTCCCTTATTTGAGTTAACTTGTCGGTATACAAAGGTTTTCCAATTTCTGAACCAATGAGACCAAGTACCTTCGAAGTCCAACAATCCGGTGGTAATTTATGAATTTGGATCCAAGCGGGAATATACCGTCCATCCTCCTCAAATACGAAGCATCTCAGCATGAACTTCAAGAATAAAGGGATCCCAAAAGCAAAATATGGACCACCACGTAATACTTTGTCCCGATCTTCCGGCATGTCGAAGCGATAAACTACCCATCCGCTTTTATGCATATGGAATTTGTAAGGGACACGCCATCTAGAGGCAATTGCGTGTACACCATTTCTCCCCGGATGTCTCCCCATGAAGCATCCAACAAGACAATAACCAACTGAATCCTCAACCGTTTCAATGTCTTCATAATGAAAACTCAGTCTTTTTCCTGTGGGCTGAGTTTGTTGCAAAAAGTTGTCCACTTTGTTCTTCGATTATCTCTAAAAAGATTTGCCCATGTGCCACGCCTCTCCTGCCCTTGTTACCTGTG
This sequence comes from Zingiber officinale, assembly GCF_018446385.1. Lineage (NCBI taxonomy): Eukaryota > Viridiplantae > Streptophyta > Magnoliopsida > Zingiberales > Zingiberaceae > Zingiber > Zingiber officinale. The sequence goes on from NC_055992.1 coordinate 7,236,131, forward strand.
GAGCATGGGCTCGATTTTCTTCAGACGAACCACCATTTGGAGCAGGATGTACAAGATTTGGGACTACAGCAGGGGCATCGACAGCTGCTGTAGGAGGCTCTATTTCTTCACCATTTGCAATTGTTCCTTCAACATTTGGGTCTGGAAGTTGCTGACATGGAGGGCCACTTGACACCTCAGCTCCACATGAAGTTTGATCAGCATCCATGACACGTTGCTAGGCTGGAGGTTGCTGGTGATGAGGCAAAATCTAGGCAGCATCAAGTACAGCAGTTCCTTCAACCGTTGCCTCCAAAGTCAACACTTCCACCTCTTGTTCAACCAATGAGGTGGCTTGAACATCTTCTTCTACTGGTTGTAGAGATACAGGTCCAGTGATTTTGTCAGAAGTAAACCCTTTGGATAGGCCCTGTGGAGATTGCTTGGATCTCTTTTTCTTTTTTCCCATTGGAGGAAAAAACAGCTTGCAGGGATCCTGGATATGCCGCCCAATATTGACCAACCAGAAGCTTTCCCCACCCAAACAGATTTCGTTACTACCCTTTGATGTGTCAGCCAGCCACCGGTGGCCGGAGGACCTCACCGGAGGCCGGAAAACTAAGCAAACTTCAAAAACACGGTGCTATAGGCAGAAAAACGGGACTGTGCAGAGCAGTTCCTCAGCTACAATTTTAAGGCAGTAATGAAAGAAGACTCTGGTGCTTTGGCCAACTAAAAACACGTAGGAGATCCCTTCTTCTCCCTCACAAAGTTCAGTTAGAGGGAGGGGACAAAAGAAGAAGAGGACAGCACAAGAAACGTGGTAGTAAAACAGACTGCAAAGAAAGAGAGGGGAAGAGAACTGGTTTACCGATGAGTAGAGGGCTCAAACCAAAACTTGCCGGAAAGTAACTTGGCCTTGGAGCTTGCCGGAGAGAAAAAACCTTAGGGGAGAAAGAAAGAACCAGCCAACAGCTCCCAACCATCAAGGAAACTACTCGCAGCAAGCTCCCATCACCTGAGCACAAGGAAAACCAAGAAAATCCTATAGAGAAGTTGGAGCTTCTGTCACTAAACCTCCCGCTCTCCTCCACTGAGAGCTCTTTCCACAACTAAATGAACATATATGATTTGATTCTATATCATTTCAAACTCTTTAAGTCTATCAGTCAATTTTAACTGAATTCGACTGATGAACTTACAAAGTTCAGAATGATATAAAATTAAATCCCATGTATTCATATAATTCTTTTGATATTTATGTACTCAAATATCATGTCTATACATCATATTAAGAGTCGTAATTTTTAAGAAGACGGATTGATTTGAGATATTACTATGTTAATGAATAGCGTCTAAATCATTTATTATATTACAGTAATTAAATGAGATAAACACAAATGAATATGGAAAAGTAAAAGTGAAATTAATACATAATTTAATAATTTTAAAATATACTTATGTGATTTAAATATTTAATAATTTTAATGATAAATTTAGTCATGGGTGACCAATCCAGTTATAGGATAAATTAAAAAATAAAAAATAATTTAGAAACTCATATATCCTAATAAAAAAAATTCAATAAATTCACCGGATCAGATGTTCGATAATTTTAACTAGTTATTCAGTAGTTTGCCGTTTTTGAATTGAGGGGGCGTTTGGTTTACGAGAATAGGAGTGGAGAATGAGAATCATTGATTACCATTGTTAATGTTTGGATTATAGGAATAGGAATACAAATAAGGGAATGAATCCTTGAAATTGGGTAATGACTCATTCCCATGTACCTCCCATTCAATGAGTCATTACCCTATTTTCATCAATCAAAATATTCCCTTATTCCAAAAATACACTTAACCTAAAACTAAAATTCTCTCCCTGAATATCAAATATTAATATATATATATATATATATATATATATTTTCTTTCATATCACTTCTCTCTCCTTATTTTCTCTCATCATTTTATCACACACTTCCCCTCTCCTTAATCTTTCATATCACACTCTCCTTCCTCTTTTTTTCTCATTACACTTTCTCTCTTATCATACTTTCTCTCTCCTCAATCTATCCCATCACACTCATTTTTTTTTCTTTTTTTTGTCATTACACTTTCTCTCTCCTCAATTTCTCTTGTCAACTCTCTCCTTTTTTTCCTCAATACATTTTTTTTTTCATCACACTTTCTCTCTCCTCAATCTCTCTTGTCAACTCTCTCCTTTTTTTTTCAACACACTTTTTTTTTCATCACACTTTCTCTCTCCTCAATCTTTCTTGTCAACTCTCTCCTTTTTTCTTTCCTCAACACACTTTTTTTTTCATGATATTTTCTCTCTCCTCAATCTCTCCCATCACACTCACTATTCTCTTTTTTTCTCATCACACTTTCTCTCTTATCATATTTTCTCTCTCCTCAATCTCTCTCATCACATACACACTTTCTCCTCTTTTTTCTCATTATATTTTCTCTCTCTTCATCCTCTCTCTTCATATTTTCTCTCACATCGTATTTTCTCTCTCATCTTCTCTAACCATGCTCTCTCCTATCACACTCTTTTTTCTCATTTTCTCTCATCACACTTTCTCTCTATTCATTCTTTCTTATCACACTTTCTCTCTCATCATACTTTCTCTCTCATCATTCTCTTTGATCATATTTTTCTCTCACATCTAATTTTTTCTCTTTTTTTTCTTTAAGGGTAAAAAAGGAAATTTTGATTTATTTCGATAGAAAATATGTAACTAATCAAATATTGCCTTTAGAGTGGAGAGCAGATCTTCTGGTCCGCAATTTGCGGACCAGGGGATGGTCCACTACATGTGGACCTTTGATTTGAATGAACCCCACTTATTTAAAGATGGGGTCCATTCAAATCAAAGGTCCAGATCAGTGGACCATCCCCTGGTCCGCAAATTGCGGACCAGGAGATCCCGCCCCTTTAGAGTGATATCCATATTCATACTTATTCTTATTTCATAATACAATGATTTTCATTTTGATTCTTATTCCTATAAAAGAACCAAAAGTCCCTGAGTATTTCGGCTCCGGATTAATCATAGGGCATCGACCGGCTTCGGAGTTCGGACCAGTTTAGTTATCGAACCGGTTTGTTCACTCTCGATCTGCTCCTTCACTTCTGCTTCGCTTTTTTGATTGATCTCTTGACCAAATCGAGGAGCTCAGGTCGCACGAGTCACGATGATGTCTCCGAAATCTCCCAGTTCCGATGCGCGCTCGGTTGCTTCCAGTTCAAGGTGAGTCCCCTCGCTCTCGTTTTGGAGGATTTTTTTTTTGTTTTTTGGCGTTAGGGCATCAAATAAGCGTTTTTGTACTCAGGATTTGTGAGTGTTATTGTATGCCCTTCGATTGACCTTATGCAGCAATCGTGTAATTGTTGATTGAAACCGTATGAAGAAGCATTACATTGGGATATGCGTGCAGTGGGAGAGGGGGAAAAAAGAGGAAATCACGGAACTTGACAGAAGAAAGCATAAGCCGTTACACTTTAGAGGCACTTCTTTGCCATAATTTTCTTCTGCAGGGCACCTCGATTGACCTTATGTGACAATTATACTATATTTTGGAGGTCCCATTCGGGGTTGATTTGTTTTTGATTCTCTAAGAATGTTGATGCTAGGAAATTTCTAAATGTATTGGTCTAATGATTCTTGAAATAGCTACCTGCATCATGTTTTTGATTGTTTAGCAGCAGTCGTGACTATAAATAACCTTATTGTTCTGAAATTGATGCTCCAAAGTCAAGAGTTTACTATTTGAAAATTGATGATTTCTGTTGCCTCTCTGCTTGCTAGGTAGAACTATGAAAAATGGTCTTAGATTCTGCATTGTGGGACCTCATGGGCATAACTCTTTCTTCATGAGAATGTGCAAGTGAAGCTGGAGCTATTTTAGATCTGTGAGATTGGGGCACTTTTTTTGATGGACACTTTCTGTGCTAAGGCCTACTACAATTTTTGGTGTGCAGATAATTCCAAATTCGAGTTGGACTGGATTGAATTAGTGCACTTTTTTCATAGCTTGAAATCAGGAGTGATTGCCAGTCTAAGCCCTTTGGTGTTGTCTGATGCTGATTTTTATAGACAACCATGTTGAACTACTATTGTCAATCTTGTCTAGGTCACATCAGAATTACTGAATCACCTTTGGCAAATTTGTTGGCTTCGTTTTTTTCCTGCTCATTCCATCCTTCCATAACAATACATAATATTCCTACAGGTTAGTATGTTACTGACACAAGGAGCGTTGCTGAAGGCTAGACTCTTTTATGAAACACACTGCTGGAAATATTCACCAGAGATTTCTTAGAGTTCCAAAAATCAGAATTGAGAAACACACATAATTTTATTAGGGTTAACACAAACAGTACAACAAAAAACACTCAAATCTGGTTAAAAAAACTCTCTCCCCTAGCCAAAGCCAGTGCTCTTTTTTTTGACAATAATTCTCAGATCCTCCCCCCTGTAACATCACACAAACTTATAATCACACACATAGTCTAAAACATGCTAACATAACTGCCACAAAGATATAACTACTCTAAAACATAAACTGTCTACTATATATTAATTTTGTTCAGGCCCCTTTTTGTTTTGCCCCTCCTGGAATATACAAGCCAAGCATCCAACACCTAGTCCACATGTAGAACTTGGTTCCTATCAAGATTCTTCTAATATAAGGAATACTGGGGTCCTTTGTAGAGGCACAGTGAATTTTTTGTGGGCAACATTTTTATTTGTTTTAGCACCATAATTCATAGAATGCTCAATTTAGAATTCCTAACTAGTGTGCAGTAGCCATTAACTTAGCATAGTAAATGGTGATAAGTGATTTTGAATATTGCTATTAATAGCCTGGATTTAGTTTAATTGAAGGATAAGACATATGTAGCCAACTCCAAATAGTCGGAACTCACTTGACAATAATAATGGTGATGATGATTACCTGTTTGTATGATCTTGCCATAAATGAACCTTTATGTATATATTTTCTTACATCTTGTTTGCTAATGCTATCTTCTGCTTGAAATAGACTCAAGTAACAAACTTATCCTTCATACTTTTTTGGAATTTGCTTTCTTAGGCAAGCTCCCTTGCAGATAATACATGTTGTTGGGAACTTCATGAGAATATGGTCTGTTTACTCCTTGTACCATTATCTAGCCCATCACGGAGACAGTGTAGTAGCTTTCATTTTCAGTTGCCTGGTTCCAGCTTCTGTTATATTCCTAGTTCTGCAAAAGCCTTGGAAAGGGAGGCCTCTGCCAAATTCTCAGGTGATGTAAGATGCTTTTTCATTGTATGCCAAAAGTGAGCTACCTACTTATCTAACTTCATGAATTCGTTGTTAGTCTGACTTTTAGCCATCTTTCAGGTAATACCAACTGTGATTAACGGTGGGATTATGGCATCATATTTTGTACTATGGGGAAAGGGACTTCAATCATGTGGGCCACTGATGTATGCTTCAGCTTAATTTAAATTTTGTTTGAACTATTTCTTGTGTAGAATTCTGCTTATGACTAGCTGAAAAACAAGCAAAAAAATGTTTTCTAATTGTAGAATTGTACCTAACTGTAAAAGGATGAAAATTGATATAAGAAATACTTGGTTTCATGATAAATAATGGAAGTTTATCTAGGTAAACAAGTGCATGAAAAATAGCTAATTAATTTTAGCTTACAAAGTTCAAGCTGAACCCATGACACAGGAAACCTAAGCCAATCTTATTCTGTCATGCATGAAGGTCTAATCAGCTATCTTGTTGAATTAGGCATTTCATAGATTTTTTAAGTTATCATCTGGTCATCCATTTGAAATCTTTGTTGGAAGTCCAAAATTATTATTATTATTTTTTGTTTTTAGCAAACAAGAACATTTTTAATGAGTCGCCATTGCCATAAACAACTTCTGTGTTAAAGTATCTATTGCCAGATTTGTCTTATGACTCACCCCAAACTCAAATTCTCAACACCTGCTAAACTCATTTTATTTCCATGTTCATTCCTGTGCTGAGATCTTATTGCTCCTCTTTTCAATTTCAGTGCTCTACTAGCAGAGTATGCAGGTGCTGTCCTTGGGGTCTTATCTGCAGCATTATATGGAAGGAAAGTACATATTTGGAGAAAGGTTGGTTGCCTCCTTTAATATTAAGAACTCCAAATAGTCAATACTGGAGGATAATTTTTTTGCCACTTGTTCATTTTTTTTACTTAACAGTTTGACAAAATCTTGAGTGAGTACTTGCTGAAGAAAGACTCGGTTGGCAAATTCACTACCTGATGCATTTGAGCTAGTACTTAGTTTCAATAAATGGTTCAATATGCAGCTATGTGATAAGATTTACTTTTGATATGTCTTCTGAAGTTCTAGAAAGATAAGAAGCTCCTCAAAAGCGAACAATAAGAAGGGGAGAGTAACACCTAAGGTTTCTCACCTTCTGTTCTTCCATATGTCAGTAAAGTCTTCACTTTGTTAGGATAAATTATTTACCACTGTCACCTTGAATCCTAACAGGATTACAGGAGTGGTCGTGATCAGTTCTCTATTTCTAATTTAAATTGAGTTCAACTGCTTTCCTATTTATGGCAAACAAAGGTCCCTCATTAGCTGATTGCTTCACATACGGTTTCATTCTTTCTTACTGGCTATCCATATTAATGTGTGATTAGGTGGCCAGGCAATTAGGAGATAGGTAACACTTTAAAAAATTCCTCTTCAAATGGCTGGCAAGGCTCAGAGTTTGATTAGCCCAGTCTAGGTTAGAGTTTGTGTCAGGAACTCAGGAAGAACGTCTTGGTTGTTCCATAACAACATGCCAGATGCCTTGCATGCACATTATGATTTTGTTTACAATTATTCTTTTGTCTGGCATAAATTCAACAAATTTGCACAATAAAGTCCATGGGTGTTTTCTGGGAAAATTACATGCAAACATCTAAAACATGAAACCTTTCTCTTAGGTAGACTGATATGCCTTTCTGCAATTATGTGGTATTTGCTACTGATGTTTCGAACTTTCCAGGTGGGTGGACTCTTTGCAATGTTGGCATCCTACTATTTACTCTTGAAAGGGTGGGCTACAAGAACAAATTCACCATTTTGTATCCATTACAAACTGAATATTTTAACTTAACCTTCACCTTCTTTTGTTTTGTCTTTTTTGTGTGTGTGTGTGTGTGTCTCTCTCTCTCTCTCTCTCTCTCTCTCTCTTGAATTGTAGCATTATAACATGGTCATTACTTTTTATAGAAATTTGATGAACTAGAAGCAAATGCTGCTTGACTTATTAATGGCACTCAGATAGCTTTAACAAAGAATCACTTGGACAAGCAAAACCAGCTTTAGAACTCAAAGAATTAGTGGTGCCCATTTCGGCGGGTATTTTATCAGCATTGAGGAGGGTCATTGCACGGCGTATATCTCTCAAGGTACTATTAGTTTGTCTTTATAAGGAAAAAATCGTTAGCTCTTAAATGAAAACTATTTGTCATCTTTATTTTTTTTAAAAAAAAAATTATCACCCTTGCTAGAATTTTTTTTGTATTCTGTCAAAAGTGTAATTTTACTAGAAAACTATTTGCCATTTTTATTAAAAAAAAACATTTACCATCCTCATTGATCTTATATGTAACTAAAGGTTAGAGAATTTCATTATAGCTAATCATTTATTAATATTTATTGTAGAATCAACTTAAAAGGAGACTTCATGCAATGAGTGTTGCTTCTGCGACATGCTTTCTTTTTCCTCTTGCCATGTGGGACACAATATTAGTAAGTGTTAACTGAAGACAATCATGTGTTTTTGTGTGGTATTTACACCAAAGTAACCCAGAAGTTGTGTTTTGGTTTGGTCTGTTAATATTCACTTTTAATTGATTGGCTGCAGGGATCAACGTCTGATAGTATTATTAAGTTTCAGTTTCCAAGCTGGGCATACTTGAGTACAATCATTTTTGGAATTATTTTCATATTCTATGCCGATAACATTGCTGAAGAAAGGTAAATTGCCTATGGAACTTCTTCACAATAATACTACCCTTATAGAAACTCTTAATGATTAGCTATCACTTAAAGGTCATGTTTATCTGGGTTCACAAGATGTTTGCATATCTTATCTTTCATTCTTTGTATGGAAATTTCTAGATTGTCCATTGACTTTGAAGTGCAAAAAACTGAAATCTCTTGCCATTGTGGGGTCTTGGGAGAGCCAGTCTGCAATGTCCTCTTAATTCACTGCAAATAAAAAGAAACATCAGGGTTGTTGTTAGAGTTGGACATATCAATGTCCTCCACAAGCTTTGAGCCACTGTATTTTTCTGACTTTTTTTGCGGACTTAAACTGAAAATAATAAAATCACCAATTAAAAGTTGAGATAGAAAATATTTTGTTTTAGTTATGCTAACACCTATAATACTACAAAGTTAGCTAATTGATAATATAGTTCATTATCAAAATAGACACTGAAATAAAAAATAACGAAAGTATTGTAACAGCTTAGGTGAACAAGAATAATCAATCATAATTCAAAGAACTTAAGATATTACAGAATCTATGTTAATTCTGAATCAGTCAAGCTAAGTTCAATGACTATTGCTGTATGTTCATACTGCTATAATTGTTTTATGCTATACGCATGATTGACAATAGAACACAACCAAGAATAGTAATGATTTTCTTAGTTCTCATAAAAGATCTGTGGCTGAACTGTGAGTGTCATTATAATGGTCTATCATGGGTCTTTCTTGTATTGGTCAATGATCTCTCTCCTGATCTTTGTTTTGACTTTTGCTAATACCTGTCCACACTTTTTTGTTGAACATTTCGCAGGCTGCATCTTGTTTTTTCTTCTCCAAGGCATCTAATGATTTCAGGAGGAGGAATCATTGTCATGGAAATCTTGTATCAAATGGATTTTTCTCTTATGGGTTTTGTGATTTGTTGTTCGATTTTGGGATTTGGTATGCTTCAATCTCTCTCTTGTTATAACATACTCCATTTTCATACCGTATTTAGTGTCTAGAATGACTTCTTTTGTGATTAGAAAGCAGACAAAGTTTTGAGAAGTTGATATATGGTCCAACAGATTGGTGTCTTATATACAAGGATGCCCCTGTATTTTTTATACAGTATTCAAAGGATTAAGTTCACAGAGAATGCACATGTCTTCAGACAGAATTCACAATGATCCCACTTATAATTCACTAGCTTTTCCTTTATGTGTATGTGTTTTTGTGGTGATATCACATATATTCCTAAATTTAATGTGATCAAGACCAATGAATCATGCTACTTAGGCAATGCCACAATTGTGTTCCAGCACCATAGTTTTGTGTGCGCGCACGTGCACACACATGAAGTTAACATAGCAGAGATGAAAATATTAAAATAAATGTGTTGAGCTACTAGAAAGAATATAATAAAAAATTGAGAATAATTATATATAGCTTCAATAGATAATAAGATGAGAATATAATAAAAAATTGAGAATAATTATATATAGCTTCAATAGATAATAAGATGAGAATATAATAAAAAATTGAGAATAATTATATATAGCTTCAATAGATAATAAGATGAGAAACAATATGTTGAGATGATATGAACATGTTTAAAGGAGAGTAAGAGTGTATAGGTCGAAGACTGGAATCTATGAGTCTAAAGTGCATGGAGCAAAATAAAACATTAGTTAATGTAATAATGATTTAATTGATTTGAATAGTGATATAACTTTACGTGAACTCAACAGAAGCTCCATATGGAAGGATAATATTCATCTGAGCTGGCCCCAATAATTAAGACAAATAAGGCTTGATGATGGTCACTTGCTATTTTGTGTCACTAGCATGCATAATACACAGTTGAAATGTATGAAGTTGAGCCGCCAGTCCCATTTTGTTTAACAATTTTCTTTGATCATGATCATGTTAAAATATAACTAGGTATTTTTGAAGCAACTTCACTTGGAAGATTTAGAAGAGGTTCTTTGGATTCTCAGCCTGGATCAGAAGGAGCACTACAAGAAAATATTCAGATGTCTCCACTTCCAAGCTGATGTATGTTCATCCTTATTTAATCTGTTACGGAATGACTTTATTTTTTGATCTAGTATTTTTTTCCCTTGTTTAATCGAAATGGTTAACTAGTGATATTGTGCCTTATAAATTACAAGTCTATTTATTGTAGGAAGATTTGGCCTCCTTTACCATATATTACATATAATGAATGACCAGATGCAAGCTATTTCTCAATTCTTTGGTGAAAAAAATGCAATTCTTAAAACATGATGTTGAGAAAGCTGATTTCAATCCACCATTTATGCCTTTTGTTGTGTGTTGGACTTTTTATTAATACATAGACACATATAGTTGGCTCTGTCCTCCTGTGCCCTACACTTTCTCACTGAAATATATCCAGTTGAACAGCTAACCTATCTTGTTTACTACTTAAGCTTTTCTTCCTATTTTGAGCATCTCGCCCATATATAATTTAAATCATCAGTGGCCTTAAACATTCAAGTCAGCAGCATCGTCTTCTATTGTATGTCTTGTATTTCTTTAATCTGGTATTTAATGTTATGCTGAAGGAGTATTTCTTTCTAGTTTAATCTTGTATAATACATATTTGCTTCATTATTCCCTACAATTCCTTCCCTTTGCAGAATCAACCATCCATATCGATCGGGTTCCCCTCGGTTTAGATGGACTCGATGGGGTAGCAGCTAGTTGCGAGAGAGTTTCTACAAGTCACTGCCCATTACCTCAACGTCAGCCATGACGCTCAAAGTCTGTTGGAAACTAGAAGAATTTCAGAAGATTTTTTCAACAAATTCCTCAAGATTGCTCAGATTAGAATTGGTACTTCGATAACGATTGATGCAACTTTTTGTGGTTCTCATGTAAACAGCCATGCAATGTAAATTGCTTTTTACTCGACAATGCTAACATTCATATACACAGTGAGTTACTTTATGATGTCCAATTAATCCCCATGATTGTACAGTCGTGATATATATATATTATCAAAATGAATCATTTTGCCTTTTGATTTTCCTTTGATTAGATAGATGCATTGTTACGGCTGTGTATATTCTCCAACTAATGATCATTTGACTTTTCAGTGTAGCTACTTTACGTGATGGCGATGCCCCCACTCCCAGCAGACTGAACCTGATCGAGTCCTTTTCAATAAAAGTGTTGGCCTGCAGTTTCCATCAAAATCATCGTACAGGGAGTGGGAAGAACTGATGAGCTCACGATGACAAGAGCAACAAGTTTTCAATCAGTATTCATGTGTTTTAGTTGAGATGAGAACAAGAACCATAAAATGAAATATATAAAATTAGGATAGAAATTAAAGATACTATTGTTTGAGTTTGAACAACAGATTGATTGAGATTAAATTAATTTGACGATATGAATGTGGATTAATATAATCATTAGGCTTATTTTTGGATAAGTTAATGAGTTGAAAAGGCACCAAAAGCTGAATTATATACATAGAGTAATGTTACATTGCTGATGCAGATCAATATAAGAGAACTTAATTTTTAATGAATCGTAACTTTTGATTTAGAACTCAAAATCAAGTTCTGTCACGTTTGTGTGCAAAACTTAAAATTCTATGTTTGTTATTAGGGAATCTATAATAGCCAAGTTTCAAAATAAAAAAAAAACATTTAGGACATTTTCGGAGGATTCAATTTTTTTATAATTTTAGTAATTTTTATTTTTTAATATTTAGGATATTTTTTATGTGATAGATATTTATGGATTAAAATTTATCTATATAAATATTGTGTGTTTTTTGTTACAATTTTTATTATAAATTTTCCTCTTTTGCATTGCAATCTATATATTAGGATTATTAAGATTTCTTTCCATTCTGTCTTTGAGTCTAGAATTTATATAAATATATGTTTAACTGTTTAAGAAGTAATCATTGGTTATTAAATAAAATTTTTATTTTTTGAAAAAAAATGAAGGATGATCCTGTCCGAGCGGTGAGTCGATGGATACTGGGGACGTGGCACTCTCCGTTGTCTTCGACTGGTGATGTGGATCTCCGGCGAATCTGCAAAGAAGCCGAGCCGGGAGGGGTTTCCAGACGACGACCCTCCGACGCTCAAGTCAGGCAGCGAAGAAGAGAAACGAAGTAACACTACTGTGGCTGTCACGCCCCAGAGGAGTCCCTGCCAGACAAAAATCCGACAGCATCTCCCCTGTACCGGTGACAATATAAAGCATACATACATACATCACCATATATAAACATAAACAACATATTCATCAGCCCACACGGCTGGAACATACATAAAATAGAAACAACATAACCACGAAATGTATCAATTATATATATATCTATCCATAGACTACAATTACTATACAGATAAACGACATCTGTAACAAAAGTGAAAAATGTAAATACAGCGAAACCAAAAGTAAAACAAACCAGAAAATCAGCACGTCGAGATCTCTAAGCAACTCTATATGAAAGTCCAAAATCAACAGTAATATCAAAAGGATCCCTGTGTCTGCAAAACTAGAGACCATGGAATGTAGCAAATTAGCCAAATGGCTAAGTGGATACTCAAGAAAGATGTGCATGAATTTAATCTTATTGAAGAAGTCAAGGAAGTAGAATAAATCATCATCTTTTGTTACAACTTTAGGATTATTCTTAAAGTTCTACCTTTATACATATATATGTATAATCATCTTCTCATTATCTATAATCAGGTAAAATTTTTAGATAGAGTTTGGGATCTTCACCTTATCATCACTTGTCATCATTAATAAAATCAATTTTTCAATCTTATTATTTAATCACTAAATTATAAGTTATCATGGTAAGATCAACATATATATCAATAGTCTGAATCTGATAAATCAACTAAAAAGTGAATCACTGGAGCCAATATCATCAGAGTGAAATATCATATGGATAGGCTAAAAGCCTCCTAAGAGTATAAAACTGTCGCATACGTCATCTGACGTACGGGCTATCAGCCCTCACCGGTGGAAGACATAATAAACTGACCGAGGGCTACATCACGCCAACACGCCTCGGGTGTACGGTCAGGACTCTGGACCGCGGCCGCCGCGCTACCACAATAACATGTGGGCGGTCCAGTACTCTAGTATAGAGCTCTGGTATAAAGCTAGGCTCATAGTCTTCACTTTTTAATTCTTCATTTACTATCTTTATTATTTCACCTTTATGATTATATTCATCCATTTATCATGTTTATTCTCTTTTCATATTGAATGGTCAATCAAGGTAATATTTTCGTATCAAGTCTATTAATTTATCATTATAGGGTCCACAGATAAAAAGCTACAAGTATCAACAGATAGAGTATCAAAAGCATGAAGTATGAAAGGTCAAGCAAGTCAAAAGAGACAAGGTATCAACAGAAGAGAAATTCAGAATATTTCTTTAATTTAAAAAAAAACAACCCTTCCCATATCAATCCCTATATGAACCCACATGTGAACAAGAAATAATATTAATTATTTACCCTCCAATAATTTTAATATTTTAACCCATTTCGCTATTTATAATATCAGTTTAATCCCCATTTTGAAAACAATAATATAACCTATACATATTCCAATTTATATATTTATTCATGCACAAGGAAATAGACAAGAGTAGATGTATCCACCTTATATACAGCAAAAATCTCCGAGTATCGGCAGGTCACCGTGCTCCACTCGAGCTCGGATCTACAAACACAATATCAAACATAACTTAAATAATCAAAATACTATCTAATAATAATAATGACCTAAAATCTACACATTAACTTAACCCAAAGCAACCTAAAATATACCTTCTAAGGGTTTTATGTGGCTGCTGGAAATGAGGACAGCAACTAGGGTTATTTTCCCTTCGTCGTTGGCCGCCTCAGCTAGCTCCGCGAGCGGTCCGGCGAAGGCACAGCGGAACCTGCGTGTTCGCTGAAACAACCCAGAAACACGTCACCAGTAGCAACTAGGGCTTTGTTTTCCCCCCTTTCCTAGTGGTCCGGCGAGCTCCGGCACACTCCGAGGAGCTCCGACGATGTTGCCGAGAAGCAGGACAGCAGCAAGGAAGAGGAAGCTTGTTGCCGTCGGAGAAGAGAAAAAGAGAGAAGGGGGTCGCAAATCTGGAGAAGAAGAAAGGGAAGGGATCTACCCTTCGTCACCACCGGAGAAGAGAAAGGAGCTGCTGCGATTTCTCCTTTTCTGCTGTTGACGAGAAGCAAGGAAAAGAGAAGAAGGAGGGGTTGCAAGGTTCGGTGGGGGAAGGGAAGAAAAAAGGAAAAGAAGGGGGAAGGGGCACGTGGACAGGTATGGCTTGTTGATTTTTTTTTTTTTTTTTTTTTTTAATACCTAACATTCTCCCCCACTAAAAGAAATTTGGTCCCCAAATTTAAGTAATTGAGGAGAATTGATACCTGAGGTAAATAAATGAGGATATCCGATACGCATATCCTCCTCACGCTCCCAAGTTGCTTCTTGATCAGAGTGGTGCTGCCACCCAACTTTTACGAGACGAAGGCATTTGTTCCTCAACCGATGTTCCTTGCGATCTAGAATACGAACAGGGAATTCTTCGTATGTCGCATCAGACTGTAGGGGAACTACAAGATCTTTCAAGACATGTGTCGGATCCGGAACATACTTCCGCAGCATAGAAACATGAAAGACATTATGTACTCCTGCTAAAGCTGGGGGTAAAGCAAGTCGATATGCAACAGCACCAATCCGGTCAAGAATCTGGAAAGGTCCGATAAATCTGGGTGCTAACTTCCCTTTTAACCCAAATCTCTTAACTCCCTTTATGGGTGAAACACGAAGAAATACGTGATCACCTACTGTGAATTCTAACATTCTTCGTCTTTTATCTGCGTAACTCTTTTGGCGACTCTGAGCAGTCAATAGTCTCTGTCTAATAGTTCGTATAAGCTCAGCATCATGCTGAACACTCTGAGGGCCCAAGAGTTGACGTTCACCGACCTCATCCCATAAGATAGGAGATCTACATGCTCTGCCATAAAGTGCCTCAAACGGTGCCATTTGAATAGCAGAGTGGTAACTGTTATTATAAGCAAACTCTACCAAATGTAGGTGGTCCTCCCAACTACCCCCAAAATCTAGCACACAAGCACGCAACAGATCCTCTAGAGTCTGGATAGTGCGCTCCGACTGTCCATCAGTCTGAGGATGAAAAGCGGTGCTAAAGCGCAGCTCGGTTCCCAACGCCTTTTGGAAACTTTGCCAGAATCTCGAAGTAAAACGTGGATCTCTATCAGAAATAATACTGAGGGGAATACCATGGAGTTTAATAATTTCTCTGCAATATAACTCTGCTAGACGATCTAGAGATTCTGTCTTACGAATCGGTAAGAAATGTGAGGATTTAGTTAACCGATCGACAATCACCCAGATTGAATCATGTCTCCTCTGGGTCCTTGGTAACCCCGTGACAAAATCCATAGTGACATGCTCCCACTTCCATTCCGGTACTACAATCTTCTGAAGTAACCCGGTCGGTCTCTGGTGTTCTGCCTTAACTTGCTGGCAAACTAGACACCGAGCTACAAAGTCTGCAATATCTCTTTTCATACCTTTCCACCAATATGATCGCTTCAAGTCTCGATACATCCGTGTACCACCAGGATGAACTGCAAATCTCGATCGGTGGGCTTCTCGAAGAAGATCCTCCTTAACAGGATGTACCTGTTGGTGCAATCGACAAGAGATCCATCCATATCACGTGTGAATTCTGGCTTGGGGCCTAATTCCAACTCACTAGCTATAGATCTGAGATACTGGTCTTCCATTTGACTTTCCTTAATCCGCTCCACCAATGGGGACTGTGCGATCAAGGAGACCAGTATACCACGCTGTGTTTGCCCTACTTCAGTTAAATCTAACTCTGAAAACTGTCTGACTAGATCTGTAACTGCCACCCTGTGAGTTGCCAATACTCCTCTAGACTTCCTGCTCAATGCATCTGCGACTACATTAGCTTTTCCAGGATGGTAGTTGATAGTGCAGTCATAGTCTTTCAGAAACTCCATCCACCTTCTCTGTCGAAGGTTTAACTCTTTCTGAGTGAAAAGATATTTCAGACTCTTGTGATCGGTGAATATCTCAAAGGTAATACCGTAGAGATAATGTCTCCAAATTTTAAGGGCAAAAATGATGGTCGCTAATTCTAAATCATGCACGGGATAATTCTTCTCATGATCTTTTAGCTGACGAGAAGCATAAGCTACTACTCTATCATACTGCATCAAAACTGCCCCTAATCCTTGAATAGATGCATCCGTGTAAAGAATGAATCCATCATCTCCAGAGGGAATAACTAATACTGGAGCACTCACCAATCTCTGCTTGAGCTCTTGGAAGCTTGCTTCACAAGCCTCAGACCAAGTAAACTTGACTCCTTTTCTAGTTAATCGAGTCAAAGGTGCAGCAATACTAGAAAATCCTTCCACAAATCTCCGATAGTACCCAGCTAATCCGAGAAAACTACGAATTTCCTGCACTGACTTTGGTTGTTCCCATCGGTCAACTGCTTCAATCTTCTGGGGGTCTACTGAAATCCCTTTACTAGAGATTACATGCCCTAGAAATCCCACAGAAGTAAGCCAAAAAGCACATTTACTAAACTTTGCATATAAGCGTTCCTTCCGTAAAGTTTCTAGAACTATTCTGAGATGTTGTTCGTGTTCCTCTTCTGATCGCGAATATACCAGAATGTCATCAATAAAGACAATAACAAACCGGTCTAAATATTCTAAGAATACCCGGTTCATCATATCCATAAAAGCTGCAGGAGCATTGGTAAACCCAAACGGCATTACCAAAAACTCATAATGTCCATACCGAGTACGGAAGGCAGTCTTCTGAATATCTGTATCTCTAACCCGTAACTGGTGATAGCCTGATCTTAAATCAATCCTTGAGTACACACAGGTACCTTTAAGCTGATCAAATAAATCATCTATTCTAGGTAGAGGATACTTGTTCTTGATAGTTGCTGAGTTTAACTGCCTATAATCAATGCAGAGCCTTAAGGATCCATCCTTTTTCTTAACAAAGAGCACCGGAGCACCCCAAGGAGAAACACTAGGACGGATAAAACCCTTGTCTAGCAACTCCTGAAGCTGGATCTTTAGTTCCTCTAGTTCTCTTGGCGCCATCCGATATGGAGCTTTCGATATTGAAGCTGTGCCAGGAAGCAACTCAATGGCAAACTCTACCTGTCGCCGAGGTGGCAAGCCAGGAAGTTCTTCAGGAAATACGTCGGGATATTCACGTATTATGTGGACATCAGAAAGCTGGACAAAACTATCCACATTGGAATTTACTAAAGACAAGAGATACCCCTTGCATCCCCGAGCCAACAACTGCTGAGCCTGGAGAGCTGAGATAATAGATACCCCTCGATCATTGATCCCAATAAATTCCCATGATGATTGATCTAAGGGTTGAAAAGTCACCACTTTGGCTCGACAATCGACAGTGGCATGATGCTCTGACAACTAATCCATACCCAAAATAATATCGAATTCAGTCATCTCTAGCACTTGTAGATCCCCAGTAAGGATATGACTATCAAAAGTTAAAGGGCAACTCTTGATCTCCTGATCTGACATCAATACTCCACCTGATGGTGTCACTACTGATAATCCATAAGGTCGAAGAGTTGGGACCCTCCTAATCTTGCATACAAACTCAGGAGAAATAAAGGAATGCGAGCTACCCGTATCTATCAATATATCCGCAGGAATATTATAAACAGAAATAATACCTCGGATAACAGATCCTCCAGCTCGCTGTGCCTCCTCACGAGTCAAAGCATAAACATGACCCGGCTCAAGACCTGATGGCTGACCCCTCTGGATAGAAGAAGAGGGCTGACTCTGATCCTGCGAAGGTTGGTATGACTGGGTCGAAGGCTGATAAGAGAATGGTGGCTGATACTGCTGGGGTGGAGGTAATAAGTACTGCTGGGGTGGAGGTAGCAGGTACTGCTGGGGTGGAGCCACCAAATACTGCTGAGATGGAGCTGGCAGATACTGCTGAAGTGGAGGTACTGAGTGATACTCACTCTCCACCTGGGACTGCAAATGATAGAGTTGTGGCTGGTGAGCAGACTGTGTAGGTGGGGGATTTCGTGGCTGAGACTGCTGGGATCTCTGCGGGCCTTTCTGCTGCCGAGACTGTGGAGGTCGTGAGGTAGGTCGAGCCTGCTGAGACTGTGATCCTCCTGCTTGATGTTGTGCCTTCAAAGTGCAATATTTCTGCATATGTCCTGGCAGTTTACAATAAAAACATATACTCTTATCCAGTGGACATTCTGATGCCAGGTGATTTGGTGCACCACATTGAAAACACTTCACCGATATCTGGTCCCGCTGTGATGGAACTGGGCGACTAGATCCCTGTGATACTTTGGCCACCTTTCGTGACCGTGAAGATTCTCTAGTCGTATCCTGACCACGAGATCGACGACCTCGACTCTGCTGTCTAGAGTGTGAGCTCTGCGAGGTCTGTCGGCTGGCTTCTCTTTCTTGAGAGACTTGCTGCTGAGTCATCTCAATAAATATGGCTCGATCAAGTGCCTCTCGATAAGTAGTAACAGGAAATCCAGACATCCTGATCCGAATATATGCTGTCAGTCCCTGTGTAAAGTGAAACATACGGTCTGAGTCCTGAGCAACCATATGTGGGCAAAACTCAGCAAGTCTGCTAAATTCTGCACTATAGTCTAGCACGCTTCGGTCACCCTGCTTGAGACTCATGAATTCCTGGCGTCGAGCAACACAAAATGCTGCAGGAAAATACTGTCTCTCGAACGCCTCTCGAAAAGACTGCCAAGAGATAATCTGATCCCCAAAGACTGTCTTTTGCATCTTCCACCATGTGGATGCTTGCCCTCGAAAATGATAAGCGGCTAGCTCTACCTTCTCTGTGTCTGAACAGGACATGTATCCAAAAGTGGCCTCAATATCCTCCAACCATGTACGCGCCACCCAAGGATCGGTGCCTCCATGGAACAGCGTAAAACGATCCTTTGCTGAACTAGCAAGCAAAGGAATACGGGCCTTTTCCATAATAAACGATGCTGTAGGAATGGCTGGCACGGCTACCTGAGCTGCAACAAGATGAGGTTGTCCCTCAGTCTGACCACCGACTCCAATACTGGGACCAACCTGAGCTCCCGGTACCAACTCAGATGGTGATATAGGAGCCTCATCCAAACCAAGATCAGTAGTAGTGGCACGCTGACATGCACGACCACGACCGCGACCACTACCACTGTCGTAACCACGCCTGCGACTACGGGCACGGCTACCGCCCCAACCGCGACCACGGGCTCGTGGCATTGCCTATAAAATCAGATGAAAATTTTCAATAATCATTTATAATCAAGATAATTAAAACAAAGAATGACCCGTAAATCCTATAGCTCAGTGATACAACTCGACTTGTATAAAAATGTCTTTGATCGAGAACTACATAAATCGAAAAAAATCTTGAAATAAAACCAAAACCCACGAACAAAAAATGAAAAACTGAGCTCTGATACCAATAAAATTGTCACGCCCCAGAGGAGTCCCTGCCAGACAAAAATCCGACAGCATCTCCCCTGTACCGGTGACAATATAAAGCATACATACATACATCACCATATATAAACATAAACAACATATTCATCAGCCCACACGGCTGGAACATACATAAAATAGAAACAACATAACCACGAAATGTATCAATTATATATATATCTATCCATAGACTACAATTACTATACAGATAAACGACATCTGTAACAAAAGTGCAAAATGTAAATACAGCGAAACCAAAAGTAAAACAAACCAGAAAATCAGCACGTCGAGATCTCTGAGCAACTCTATATGAAAGTCCAAAATCAACAGTAATATCAAAAGGATCTCTGTGTCTGCAAAACTAGAGACCACGGAATGTAGCAAATTAGCCAAATGGCTAAGTGGATACTCAAGAAAGATGTGCATGAATTTAATCTTATTGAAGAAGTCAAGGAAGTAGAATAAATCATCATCTTTTGTTACAACTTTAGGATTATTCTTAAAGTTCTACCTTTATACATATATATGTATAATCATCTTCTCATTATCTATAATCAGGTAAAATTTTTAGATAGAGTTTGGGATCTTCACCTTATCATCACTTGTCATCATTAATAAAATCAATTTTTCAATCTTATTATTTAATCACTCAATTATAAGTTATCATGGTAAGATCAACATATATATCAATAGTCTGAATCTGATAAATCAACTAAAAAGTGAATCACTGGAGCCAATATCATCAGAGTGAAATATCATATGGATAGGCTAAAAGCCTCCTAAGAGTATAAAACTGTCGCATACGTCATCTGACGTACGGGCTATCAGCCCTCACCGGTGGAAGACATAATAAACTGACCGAGGGCTACATCACGCCAACACGCCTCGGGTGTACGGTCAGGACTCTGGACCGCGGCCGCCGCGCTACCACAATAACATGTGGGCGGTCCAGTACTCTAGTATAGAGCTCTGGTATAAAGTTAGGCTCATAGTCTTCACTTTTTAATTCTTCATTTACTATCTTTATTATTTCACCTTTATGATTATATTCATCCATTTATCATGTTTATTCTCTTTTCATATTGAATGGTCAATCAAGGTAATATTTTCGTATCAAGTCTATTAATTTATCATTATAGGGTCCACAGATAAAAAGCTACAAGTATCAACAGATAGAGTATCAAAAGCATGAAGTATGAAAGGTCAAGCAAGTCAAAAGAGACAAGGTATCAACAGAAGAGAAATTCAGAATATTTCTTTAATTTAAAAAAAAAACAACCCTTCCCATATCAATCCCTATATGAACCCACATGTGAACAAGAAATAATATTAATTATTTACCCTCCAATAATTTTAATATTTTAACCCATTTCGTTATTTATAATATCAGTTTAATCCCCATTTTGAAAACAATAATATAACCTATACATATTCCAATTTATATATTTATTCATGCACAAGGAAATAGACAAGAGTAGATGTATCCACCTTATATACAGCAAAAATCTCCGAGTATCGGCAGGTCACCGTGCTCCACTCGAGCTCGGATCTACAAACACAATATCAAACATAACTTAAATAATCAAAATACTATCTAATAATAATAATGACCTAAAATCTACACATTAACTTAACCCAAAGCAACCTAAAATATACCTTCTAAGGGTTTTATGTGGCTGCTGGAAATGAGGACAGCAACTAGGGTTATTTTCCCTTCGTCGTTGGCCGCCTCAGCTAGCTCCGGCGAGCTCCGGCGAGCTCCGGCAGTGCTGCCAAGAAAAGGGCAGCAGCTAGGGCTGCTGTTGGAGGAAACAAAAGGCAGCAAGGTGCTGCTGTTGGAGGGGAAAAGGAGAGAGCAACTAGGGCTTTGTTTTTCCCCCCTTTCCTAGTGGTCCGGCGAGCTCCGGCACACTCCGAGGAGCTCCGACGATGTTGCCGAGAAGCAGGACAGCAGCAAGGAAGAGGAAGCTTGTTGCCGTCGGAGAAGAGAAAAAGAGAGAAGGGGGTCGCAAATCTGGAGAAGAAGAAAGGGAAGGGATCTACCCTTCGTCACCACCGGAGAAGAGAAAGGAGCTGCTGCGATTTCTCCTTTTCTGCTGTTGACGAGAAGCAAGGAAAAGAGAAGAAGGAGGGGTTGCAAGGTTCGGTGGGGGAAGGGAAGAAAAAAGGAAAAGAAGGGGGAAGGGGCACGTGGACAGGTATGGCTTGTTGAATTTTTTTTTTTTTTTTTAATACCTAACAGTGGCTACAGTAATCAAGATTGCATACCTCCGTCGAAGTCTGGGGGTCCTTATATAGGACCCCGGAGAGGCGTGGGCACGCTTCTCCAAACATACCTCGATAGGATTGTGTCAAAAAAGCATGTTTGACGTCATTTCACAATCATCCGAGCATATCCCGGATGTGACGGTGGAAATTTCCGCCATACGATATTCTGTCCGCACCGGCCGCCGACCGTGCTGTTGTCGGCGGCAGATGTCTTGAGGATGAAGCTACCAGCTGTCCTTTTTGTCTCCTAGCGCTTTCACTTGCTCCCGGGCCGAGCGGACCAGCCGCTCGGCGCTCATGGTCTCCGGGAATGCGCCCACCTTGGCCCGGGCGGTGAAGCCCTACTCATGCGGCTCGGCCGAGCGTTCCGCTCGGCCCATAGACTCTACTTGAGCATCGAAAACCCAACCCCTGGTCGGGCTGTCTTTCGTCCGGTCGGCCGGATGCTTGGTCGGCCTGCCAGTCCGCTCGGCACGACCTCGGGGTTGACCCTCTTGACCGTTGACCTCCCGCCAACGAGGGTCCCCCGTCCTTACCACCGCATCACATGCCTCCCCCTTAAGTCTAGTCGAAGGAGACGCTAAGTCCGACTGACTGGACTGCGTCTGATTGGTGTGTCCGGCCGACCGAGGACTATGCAAGTAGGTAACGCCGCTTGGCGTGTCCCCGGTTGGTACTTGGATGGTTTCGTTTGCTTGCCGTTGTCCCGCCGTTCCGGCATCGGTCACGCTAATTATCCCTAGAAAATTCCTCGGTATTTGTGTAAATCATCGTCATTAATGCTCAGCACGTGGCCACGCTCGCATGATGGTGCTCATTAAATGCGACCTGTGAGCGAGCGCCACGTGGTCGCGCATTCGTCATCATTCACTCGAGCCGTTAGGTCTGATGTAACCTTCGGCTTTTTCGAATTTGACGGTCAAATCCCCTCCTTAGATCCCGTAACCTGGATCGGACGGCGTCGGTTGATCGCGCCCAATGTTTATAAACATCTTTCTTCTTCGACCGCTTCACGATATTGCGTGCACATCCGAAAGCTTCTCCTTCTTCTCGTCCATCACTCTGACGAGCTCGCTACTTCGCTTTCTGGAGATCCCTCATCGCCTCCTTCGGTCCTATCCTTTGTAAGGCCCTTTCGCCCTTTTCCTTTCAGTTCCTTTGTGTTTTTCTTTGTACTTCTCGCTATTTTCGTGCTCGTTTGGCCACTGTTCCGACCATCTTGCTTGTCAAACTTTGGTTTCCTCTGTGTCGTTCTTTGTCTTCGATAATGGCCAGTTCTTCTCGTCCCTCCGACCTCGCCCCTGGCCTCTGGTATACCACCACCGAGAGGCGATTCGATGAGAGGGATGCGCTGAGCCTTACCCGAACCTTTGAACTTCCCTCTGACCACGAATTGATATTTGCCACACCTTCCGATCGGCCACACGACCCTCCGACCGGCTCTGTTTGTTTTTTCCGAGGCCAATTCGTGGCCGGTCTGCGCTTCCCAATTCATCCGTTCATCCTTGAGGTGTGTAACTATTTCCGCCTTCCGCTCGGCCAACTTATCCCCAACTCCTTTAGGTTGTTGTGCGGGGTGGTTGTCCTTTTTAGGCTGCACGACATCCCCTTAGTCCCTAAGACCTTCCATTACTTTTACTACCCCAAACAATCCGAGTGGAGAACCTTTCTCTTCCAATCTCGGATCGGTTTAGTCTTCTTCGACAAGATGCCGACCTCGAACAAGCATTGGAAAGAAAACTATTTTTATCTTCGTTTTCCCGAGCGTCCGTCCTTTCGCACTAAATGGCAAACCACTGTGCCGAGCCCGTCGGATCTTGGTAAATATAAGAGCCAGCCAGACTACCTTCACGCAGCCAATTTGCTAGCTGGGCAGAGATTCAACATCAACAAGCTGCTCCACGAAGGGGTACTATATATATTCGGACTGAGCCCGATCAGAATGAAGCTCCCGAGCAGCATGGGTAAGCATTTTCCTTGCTCCCCTTTCCTTTTGGTCTAACTGATTTATTCTTCTTTTATGCAGTTGACATCATGTGGCGCGCCAAGGTTGCCGATCGGCTAAAGTTGAAAGCTGTCGAGGTGGAGGCAGCAGCCGCGAAGGAGATGGCCGATCTGGGTATTGAACCGGTCGGCTCACACGAAGGGGAAAGTGCGGAAGCTTCACCTGCGGTTGGAGAGTCGGCTGCTCGGACTTCTGCAACTGCACCGGTCGGTGATGCTATCTCGTCCGCCGGACAGCCTGTATCAGAAGAAGTAGGGCACTCGACCGAGGACTCCCCACTGATAATACGCAAACGGCGCCGGACGGATCTCCACACCCAGTCAGCTACATCTGTTGAGCCAGCGACTGAGCCGACCGGCGTCCCCACCGTAGCGATTGCCTCGGCCCCTAGTCCAGTCGAGGCCATTTCTTCAGATCGAACTCCTTCCCAGCTTGATCTGCCAGTGGCTTCTCTTGGTGTGCCGCCCGTCAGTTCCCAGCCCCGAGCTCCTCTTCGGCTTAGGCGTTTGGGAATAATATCCGCCCCGCCTCGGCGAGTCATCCGGGCGCCAACCTTGGCTCAATCTGATCCGAGCGGCCGTCGAGTGGTTAAGGCCGTCCTCCACCTCCCGACGGAAGAATTTCTCCTGGCGGCTGATCGGCCAGTCGCTCTTGAGCATCAGATTACCATCCGCGGACCACTCGCCAGGATATGGGAGGATGCGTGGGCCCGAGTCACCTTGATGACTCCCGGTCAGCTCAGTGATAGTCACTTGCAGCAAGCTACCGGGGTATGTTTCTTCACACCATACATCCCTATTTGCCTTAGTCCGTAATATCGTTTCCTTTGTGCGCAGACTTGGGTAGAGAACATCGCGGTCAGCAACCGCCTGGCTGCACTGGAGGAAGAATTAAAAAGGTTTCAAATTTTCGGAGGGGCTCCAGCTCAGGGGCCCTCATATGCCACGCTCCGAGCCGAGTTGAGAAAATCGGAGAAATTACTGGCGGTCGAACGGCACAAGTCCTCTGGCCTGGAGACCAGGGTAGCAGGCCTTGAAGCCCAGGTCAAGTCTCATGACCGGGAGATGAAGCTGGCGACCAACAGAAAAAACACAGCTATCTCCGATTTAGAGGCTAAGAATGTGCAGGCCCGAGCGCTGGAGCAGCGCGCCAAGGAGTTAGCCGATCTGCTTTCTGCTGAGCAGGCGGGCCGATCGGCCTCCAAAGCTAAACTGTAACTAGACAAGAAAGATCTCCAAGACGCTCTTGATGCTTCCCGAGCCGCGCTAAAAGAATATCAAGATGGTGAATCAAGCCGCTTCGAGGCGATGAAGAAAAACTATCTCCGCTCGGACGAATTCGGAGAGAAGTTTAGCGATCGGCTAGTTATATCCTTCGAAGAAGCCATCCGGGCGACGACTTATCTAAAAGCTCAGGGCCACATCCAGGAGACAGCCTTCATACCTCCCAAAGACATGGCCGGCCTCTTAGAGACCATTCCCGGACCCATCTTTGATCCACTGGAGTGAGGAGCGTCTCTTACTTGTCTCTGTCTATGTATTGAAGTTTTGTCTATATGCTCGCCGTTCGACGAGTTAACATTATCGTCTTTCAATTTGACCTTCAACTTACTTATCTGCGCATTTCTTGACGATGGGTCAATGAGACTTCGCTTCTGTTGACGTTACTTCTGTGACCATATTCTTTCCAAGCGGCCTTCGGTATTTTTCGGACCGGCGCGTTTATAGTTGCCGATTTTTTATCTCAGGGATTTAACGTCGCCGCTCGATGGTCTTCGAGCCGAGGGGTTTATAGTCGTCGGTCCGACTCTAGAGTTTAATGTCGCCGCTCGACGGTCTTCAAGCCGGGGGGTTTATAGTCGCCAGTCAAACTCTAGAGTTTAACGTCGCCGCTCGACGGCCTTCAAACCGGAGGATTTATAGTCGCCGGTCCGACTCTAGAGTTTAACGTCGCCGCTCGATAGTCTTCAAGCCGGGGGGTTTATAGTCGTCGGTTTGACTCTAGAATTTAACATCGCCGCTCAACAGTCTTCAAGCCGGGGGGTTTATAGTCGCCTGTCCGACTCTAGAGTTTAACGTCGCCGCTCGACGGTCTTCAAGCCGGAGGGTTTATAGTCGCTGGTCCGACTCTAGAATTTAACGTCGCCGTTCGACGGTCTTCAAGCCGGGGTTTTTATAGTCGCCAGTTCGACTCTAGAGTTTAACGTCGCCGCACGACGGTCTTCAAGCCGGGGGGTTTATAGTCGCCGGTCCGACTCTAGAGTTTAGTGTCGTCGCTCGACGATCTTCAAGTAATTTGCCGTTCGGCGAATAACGCTCAGACTCTTCGCAATTTTTCTTATCTTCAATCCTGCAGCCAAAGGATACATACGAGCGGAACATACATGAAATGAATTACACTGGTGCACCTTTTATCCAGCACGGTACGGTTGGAGGTGGTTTGCGCTCCATGGTCGATCTAGCCGTCGTCCGCCTTCATCTTCCAGGTAGTAGACACCCGATCGGAGCTTCT
Source organism: Zingiber officinale (assembly GCF_018446385.1). Lineage (NCBI taxonomy): Eukaryota > Viridiplantae > Streptophyta > Magnoliopsida > Zingiberales > Zingiberaceae > Zingiber > Zingiber officinale. Next base: position 7,262,526 of record NC_055992.1, read on the forward strand.
CGACAACTCTAAAGGGCCCTGCCCATGGAGCTGCCATTTTGCTCACATCGCCGACCGGCTTCACCTTCTTCCATACAAGATCACCGACCTGGAATGCTCTGGGAATTACACGCCTGTTGTAATTCTGCTTCATTCTCTGCCTGTACGCCATCAGTCGGACGACTGCTTTAGCTCTTGCTTCGTCCACCAGGTCCAACTCCAGCTGCCTCCGCTCGGCATTGTCCTCATCGTAGCTTTGGATCCGATCAGACTCCACTCCGACCTCGACTGGGACGACCGCCTAGCCGCCGTACACCAAGTGGAACGGTGTTACTCCCGTTCCCTCCTTTGGGGTTGTGCGGATGGCCCATAGTACGCCGGGCAGCTCATCCACCCAGCTTCCTCCTATGTGATCGAGCCGAACCCGAAGTATTTGCAGGATCTCCCGATTGGCCACTTCGACTTGACCGTTGCTCTGAGGATACGCCACGGAAGTGAAGTGTTGTTCGATGCCGTATTCTTTGCACCATTCTCCGAGCTCCTGACCAACGAATTGTCGGTCGTTATCCGAGATGAGTCGACGAGGGATGCCGAACCGACAGATTATATACTGCCAGATGAACTTTTTGACCATCTGCTCGGTTATCTTGGCTAGTGGTTCGGCTTCGACCCATTTGGAGAAGTAGTCGACTGCCACTAGTAGAAACCTCCGCTGACCGGTCGCCATGAGGAAAGGTCCTACGATATCCATGGCCCATTGGTCGAACGGGCAGGATACTGTGGACGCCTTCATTTCCATCGTAGGCCTATGGGAGAAATTGTGGTACCTCTGACAAGAAAGGTAGGTAGCAACGGTCCGAGCGGCGTCTTCCTGTAGAGTTGGCCAGAAGTAACCGGCCAGCAGAATCTTCCTAGCCAAAGACCTGCCGCCCGGATGACCTCCGCAGGATCCTTGGTGTACCTCTTGGAGAATGTACTCTGCGTCCTCCGAGCTGACGCACTTTAGTAGCGGCCGGGAGAACGTCTTTTTGTAGAGTTGATCCCCGATGAGTATGAACCGGTCGGCTCTCCTCCTCAATAGCTGGGCTTCCTCTCGATCGGACGGCGTGGCCTCTAATCGTAAAAATTCTATTATGGATGTTCTCCAATCGCTCGGGAATGTGAGACCTTCCATCCGGTCGATGTGCGCCACCAGGGACACTTGCTCGATTGGTTGCTGGAGGACTGTCGGCGAAATTGAACAGGCGAGTTTGGCTAGCTCGTCTGCAGACTGGTTCTCAGCTAGGGGGATCTTCTGTATGACAACCTCGACGAAGTTGGTCTTGAGCTTTTCAAAGGCCTCCGCGTAGAGCCTGAGCCTCGTGCTGTTTATCTCGAAGGTCCCTGAGAGTTGCTGAGCAGCTAACTGGGAGTCTGAAAATAGTGTCACCCGGCTGGCTCCCACGTGCCGCGTGGCCTGCAGGCCGGCTATGAGGGCCTCATACTCCGCTTCATTATTGGTTGCTCGGTAGTCCAGCCGGACGGGCAGGTGCATCCGCTCTTCTTGAGGGGAAAGCAGCAGGATGCCAATTCCGCTTCCGAGCCGAGTGGACGATCCGTCCACAAATACTTTCCACATAACTTCGGGCTCGGGATTTTGCACTTCGGTCACAAAATCTGTCAAGGACTGTGCCTTAATCGCCGAATGGGGTTGATAATGAATGTCGAACTCACTCAGCTCCGTTGTCCACTTGATGAGCCACCCGAACGCTTCTGGATTCAGGAGCACCCTTCCTAGTGGGTTGTTCGTCATTACGATGATTGCATGCGCCAAAAAATAAGGACGGAGCCTCCGTGCGACCAGGACTAGGGCGAACGCGAGCTTCTCGAGACCAGTATAGCGGGACTCAGCATCTTTTAAGATATGACTCAAGAAATACACTGGCTGCTCTTCTCCGCCTCCCTTTACCAGTGCCGAGCCGACAGCATGCTTGGTTGATGACAAGTATATGCGGAGCGGCTCGCCCACGTTTGGTTTAGCCAGTACAGGTAGTGAGTTGAGATAGGCTTTTAGCTCTTCGAATGCCCGATCGCACTCCTGATCCCACTGAAATTTGATGGCTCGGCGTAGGATCTTGAAAAACAACAAGCTCCGGTCGGCTGTCTTAGAGATGAGTCTTGACAATGTCGTTATCCGGCCGGTGAGGCGTTGCACTTCCCTCAAATTCCTGGGGGGCGACATGTCTTGTAGCGCTTTCACCTTGCTGGGGTTCGGCTCTATGCCCCGCTCGGTCACAATGTAGCCCAAGAAACGCCCGTCTTTTACTCCGAACAGACATTTTTGGGGGTTCAGTTTGACTCCATACCTCCTCAGTGTTCGGAAGGTTTCCTCTATGTCTATGAAAAGGTCGGCCGCTCGGAGTGACTTGATTAGCATGTCATCTACGTAGACTTCCAGGTTGCGCCCGATCTGCTCCCGGAATACTTTGTTCATCAGTCGTTGGTAGGTAGCCCCAACGTTTTTGAGTCCGAACGACATCACGTTGTAGCAGTAGGTGTCGTCCGCAGTAACGAAACTCACTTTGTCTTGATCCTCCCGAGCGAGCGGCACTTGGTGGTAGCCCTGATATGCATCCAGCATGCATATTAGCTCGCACCCTGAGGTAGAGTCTACCAGTTGATCAATCCGGGGTAGAGGGTAAAAATCCTTCAGGCAGGCCTTGTTCAGATCCCGTAAGTCAATGCAGACTCTCCATTTGTTCCCTGGCTTAGAGACCAGCACCACATTTGCGAGCCAGCTCAGGAACTGCACCTCCCTTATGTGGCCGACCTCCAAGAGCTTCTCCACCTCCGCTCGGATGATGATATTCTGTTCGGCACTGAAGTCCCTCTTCCTTTGCTTTACCGGCCGAGCATCCGGTCGGACGTGAAGTTCGTGCTGCGCTATGCTCGGCGAGACTCCTGGTAACTCGTGGGTCGACCAAGCGAAAACGTTGCAATTTTTCTGGAGGCATTTGATCAGCTTTTCTTTCTGGCTTGCTACCAGGTCGGACGCTATGAAAGTAGTGGCCTCCGGTCGGGCAGGGTGGATCTGCACCTCCTCCTTTTCTTCATAAACTAGAGAATGTGACTTTTCGGTTATAGCGTTTACCTCGACTCGTGGCACTTTCCGAACGGATTTAGCCTCAGCTCAGACCATCTCTAAATAGCATCGCCAAGCAGCAAGCTGATCTCCTCGGACCTCCCCACCTTGGTCTTCCACCGGGAATTTGATCTTCTGGCAAAAAGTGGAGACGACCGCTCGGAACTCGTTGAGAGCCGGACGCCCCAGGATAACATTGTACGCCGAGGGAGCATCGACCACGATGAAGGTGGCGGTCCGTGTTCTTCTGAGTGGCTCCTCTCCCAGCGAGATAGCCAGCCGGACCTGTCCGACTGACAAAACTTCGTTACCAGTGAACCCGTAGAGGGGGGTGGTCATCGGCAGCAACTCGGTTCGGTCAATTTGTAATTGGTCGAAGGCCTTTCAGAAGATTATGTTGACCGAGCTACCTGCATCAATAAAGATGCGGTGAATAGTATAGTTAGCTATTACCGCTCGGATGATGAGGACGTCATCATGCGGGACTTCGACTCCCTCGAGGTCCCTTGGCCCAAAGCTGATCTCGGGCCCGTTCGCCCGCTCCTGATTGCAGCCCACCGCATGGATTGTCAGCTGCCTGGCGTGCGCCTTCCTTGCCCTGTTGGAGTCGCCTCCGGTCGGCCCTCTGCCGATGATGTTAATTTCACCTCTCGACGCATTGCCTCTGTTCTCCTCCTCCCGAGCGGATGGTCGGGGTCGTTCATGCGATGCTTGAGGAATGGTCCTGTGCTGCTGGTTATGCTGCCGCTCGGGAGACCTCCTCTCTGTATGCCGAGCGGGACTTTGGTGCTGATGTCATCGATTTGGGGAAGGTGATCGACGACGATAGCTCCTCGGTGTGGGATGAGTGATTGGAGGGAGGCTCCGACAGTCGCGGGTGTTGTGAGTAGCTGACTGATGGAGCGAACAAAACATGGGAGTCCATACCTTCCCTTTCGGTTTAGGCCGATCGACCGCTACTTGTTGAACGGCGTGCGACCTTATTTGTTGATGAGACCTGGCGACTTCTGCACGGGGTCCTCTCGGTGGTTGATAATTGGAAGGCGGCTTCCGTTCGGCTTGAGCTGGTGGCTAGGCTGGTGCTTCATTTTTCCTCGCCATTTGTGCTTCCTCCATGTTGATGTACTCGTTGGCCTTGTTCAACATTTGGTCGTAGCTGTGAGGTGGTTTTATGATGAGCGAACGGAAAAACTCACCGTCCACAAGCCCCTGTGTGAACGTGTTCTTCATAGTTTCCGAGGTGATCGTCGGGATATCCATGGCCACCTGGTTGAAGCGTTGGATGTAAGCTCGGAGCGACTCCCTCGATCCCTGCTTGATGGCGAATAGACTGACGCTGGTTTTCTGATAGCGTCTGCTGCTCGCGAAGTGGTGGAGAAATGTCGTGCGGAACTCTTTGAAGCTTGTTATTGATCCGTCTGGCAGCCTCCGGAACCACCATTGTGCCGACCCCGAAAGGGTGGTGAGGAACACTCGGTACTTTACCCCATCTGTATATTGATGTAAAGTGGCGGTGTTATCGAACTTACCCAGATGGTCGTCCGGGTCAGTAGTCCCATTGTATTCCCCGATCGTCGGAGGCGCGTAATGTCTTGGTAGTGGGTCGCGCAGGATGGCTTCGGAGAACTATCTATTGATCCGCTCGGGGGGACGAGTCTGTCCTTGGCGCCTTGCCTTTTCTATTGTCCCACGCGGGGACTTCGTCTGACGAAGATCCTCGGTCGAGGTTGGCCTGCGCGACCTCTGACGGCGATTGGAATAAAGCCCGATGGAACGGTATCGGGGCGGGCGGAGCTTCCACCTGAGTGCCGGTCAGACCTTTGTTCTGGCCCCATATTGAGAGCTGCTTTGGCCGGTCGTCTAGTGCCGCCTGACCGCCTGATGCTGACGTTGCCTGTTGCGCCAGCTGATCGGCTTGAGCCTTTTGCTGCTGCTCGACTATCTTGGCCTCCCGCGCTTGGATGAGCGCGTCTAATTCTTCGGGGGAGAGCGTCACCATGAGCTGGCGTCCAGCTTCTTCCATCTTCTTTGCTCGGATTCAGGTGCGTTCCCACAGACGGCGCCAATTTGATCATGTCCGAGCGCTGAGTCGACGGACGCTGGGGACGTGACACTCTCCGCTGTCTTCGACTGGTGATGTGGATCTCCGGCGGACTTGCAAAGAAGCCGAGCCGGGAGGGGTTTCCCTACGACGACCCTCCGACGCTCAAGTCAAGCAGCGAAGAAGAGAAACGATGTAAAATATCGAACTAGATAATAATTAAATAATAATGTTTAATAGGCTAATAGCCTTAACATAATTTTTAGGAATTTTTAGAAATTTTCTGAGAATTTTTCGGAGCTCATATGACATATTTTAAGGGGATCAATTATTAGCTTGTAGGAGAGCCCGTTTGGATATCCCAATTAAGTGGGAGTTGATTGAGAAATTAATCTAGGGCTTAATCAAAGATACCTAAGTTTATAAATCCTTTTCTCTTCTTTACCCGTGACTAAGCCCTTCCCCACCGTCGACTCTCCCGATCCCTTCCCTCTCCCTCTCACGCTGACTCCTCTTTCTCCCTCTCTTCCGCACGATCGACGCCGACGACCCTCTCATCGTCGACGCTGATCCGCCCTCTTCGGTCATGAGCGAGAAGTGGTCCCTCTCCGAGCTTCCTCGCGCCATCACAGACACCGCAGAACGCGATTCTGGCCTTTCCTTTGCCCTAGCACCAGCCGCCGCATCTTCTTCCCCCGAGCCTCACCTCGAGACGTTGCCTCCGCTCCTTCACCGGGCCTCTTCTCCCCAAGCCGTCATCGGTTCTCTGCTGTGTCGAGCCATAGCCGCCAAGTTCTCGCACCTGAGCTGGCCTTTCCTCCTTGCATGAGCACCCCACAGCCGACGATCTCTTTCCCCTCGAGTCACCACGCCGACGATCTCTCCCTTGTAGGTATGGATTAGTGTTTATTTTGGTAAGCTAGCATAAGGATTCGGGTGTTGCTGGAGGAGTCTTGATCTGTTGAGCTTTTGGTTTCTTGTTGGATTTGCTGATGAGGAGGATTACAAGTGATCTTATATTCGATTCTTTTTCATTGTGCTAAGTTCTGTGAGAGAGGGATATGAGTTGGATGCAAGGGGTGGTTGATGGATTTGGTTTTTAATGCTGGGTTCTTTTCTTGATCCGGTTCTTTCAGGTTTTCTGGGTTCGTGTTTGTCAAAAGGGAAGTGGAGTTTCCAATTAGATTGTTTCATGTTGTATCGGTGATGTTGAATCAATTTGGTTAGGGAATTGGCAATCAATTTATTTGCTACATTGAGAGGGATCAAATTGTAATATTGAATTAGGTGGAATAATCAAGGGATAAGATTGATTTCAAGTTAATTAGTTGTAATCAATTTCATGGTTAGGTTGTGGTAGTCTAGCCAATTGTTCAGTTGGTTAGAGATAAATGTAGTATTTGATCTATTTTATGTGTGGGATTAGTTGGTGTTACATAATTAGATTGAGATTAGGTTTTCTATTTGATGTATGGTAGAACCTAGTTATGATATATATCCTATATTATAGGGTTTGATTCTGATTTGAAGCGAACTCTAAGGTGTGAAGATATTCCGGCACGATCTACGTATAAAGGCGGGTACTTCTTGCTTTGTGTTTCTTTTAGTACTTTGACCTTAGTGCATGAATTATTTTGGATAAGAACTGTTTACCTTGACTCCACTCTTATTTTCCTGCGCTTGATACTTCCACGCAATCTTTGAGAAATTCGTTTCTATATCTATACAGTCTCTTGTTGTTGTCCATGATCAGTAGCAGACACTAGATACCATGTTTGTATGCTTTGACTGTTGTTTATTTATGTACTATATTGAGCATGCTGGCTTCATGTAGTATAGCTGTTTCTGCTTATATATATATATATGATGACTGTTGCATTGTTCACATCATGTCATTGCATGCATGTCGCATTCTCGGCCACTCGAGAGAGTGGTAGCTGGAGTTGATGCCGCTTGTCCTGTCGTGCCGCACTCGGCCACTCGTGTGAGTGGTAGCTGGAGTACGAGCAGCAGGGACCCCGTCGCAGATGTAGCTAGTTAGCTACTATGCAACTGTCCCCTCGGCCATTCGTGTGAGTGGTAGCTGGAGTGGTGTACAGTTTGTCACTGACCCGACCTCTCGACCATACAGGGGTCATGGTGCGGAGAGGTGGGCGGGAGTGATCATCTGTGCATACGCTGTTATTATATTTGCTTGGGCTGCTGTTGTTCATATATGCTATTATTGCTTACTTACTGTTGTTGTTCACATATGCTGATATGTTTACTTATGTTGAGATATATTCTCATCGTAGATGTTTAGTCATTGTAAATTTGTATATACCTTGCTTATTACCTCTGTAGTTCTGAGCAGTACTGTAGCAGGTTAGTATCAGTTTTGACCTATTATACCTGGCCTAGGATATGATTTCAGGTATGAGCATTTATCTTGGTTTTATTGTAGTATCTGCTATTTCCCTTATGAGACTGTATACTGTTGACACTCTCTACTTATATGTCATGTTCATGCACTACCTCTTTCTTTACCCGCTGAGTTTCAATACTCACCACCCCACAAAATGATTTTCTTTCGCCAGGTAACAGATAGATGAGTCATGGATGCTTGGAGAGATGTCGGCTGCCAGTCCTGGATCCTACGTCACACTCGAGGATAGTTTCTTTTGGGTCTTGTCACTGTTTGGATGTATATTAGTTTTGCGTATTTTGGTTTTGAACAAGTCGATGTGTTTTTTTAGAGTCTAGTCTGGTGGTTATAGGTATTTTTGTTAGTGTCGTTGTTAGTTTTACGTTCGTATTATTTTATGTCTTCCGCTGTGCATGTTTCCAGTCGTGTGGGCTGTTGTTAACTGTGTGGTTATTATTTTTTATTTATTTATGTTCAGCCGGGTAGACTATGTATATTAATTGCGTGGTTATATTATTTCTATTGTGTATATATTCCAGCCGAGTGTGGCTGATGTATATTTTGTATGTAGTAATGTTTCAGATTGTCACCCGTACAGGGGAGATGCTGTCGAAATTTCCTCTGGCAGGGACTCCTTTGGGGGCGTGACAAATGAAGTAACACTACTGTGGCTACAGTAATCAAGATTGCATACCTCCGTCGAAGTCTGGGGGTCCTTATATAGGACCCCGGGGAGGTGTGGGCACGCTTCCCTAAATATACCTCAGTAGGGTTGTGTCAGAAAAGCATGCCTGACGTCATTCCGCAATCGTCCGAGCATATCCCGGATGTGACGGTGGAAACTTCCGCCGTACGATATTCTGTTCGCTCCGGCCGCCGACCGTGCTATTTGTCGGCGGCAGGTGTCTCGAGGATGAAGCTACCAGCTGTTCTTTTTGTCTCCTAGCGCTTTCACTTGCTCCCGGGCCGAGCGGACCAGTCGCTCGGCTCTCATGGTCTCCGGGAATGCGCCCACCTTGGCCTGGGCGGTGAAGCCTTGCTCATGTGCTCGAATGGAATTGTGCCTTTTTGTCATGCGGCTCGGCCGAGCGTTCCGCTCGGCCCATAGACTCTACTTGAGCATCGGAAACCCAACCCCTGGTCGGGCTGTCTTTCGTCCGGTCGGCCGGATGCTTGGTCGGCCTACCAGTTCGCTCGACACGACCTCAGGGTTGACCCTCTTGACCGTTGACCTCCCGCCAATGAGGGTCCCCCGTCCTCACCACCGGATCAGAGGACAATGATTTTTTCCTATTATTTTTTTTTCTCAATTTCCACTTCCAATCAACCTGTAGGATAATTGCTATCCAACCTTGCATAGTTAGCCGACTCTCCATGCATGACTCTACTGCTACTGACTCATACTTCTAGATGCCCTGCACACTTAGTCAGTCATGGAAATTGGGCACGGAGACTGAGCAACATATCAAAATCATGTGTGTGCATATATATATATATATAGTGTTTTGTTATATTGGGCGTCGCACGTGGGCGGCAAACTCACGCGGGGAGGCGCCTCCAATGATGCGCGTGAGAGGTGCCCATGCACGTCGCCCATCATATCAAAACTAATAGATATTTAGAATGATACCTTGTATAACTTATCTGAGCGATGGTGGGTGACATCCAATGTTGATGATCTAACGCAACCAAAACTCTTTTTTTTTCCTCTCTCATTTGCATACAACGTTTTTCTCTTTCCTATATACAAGCAATTTTTTCTCTCTCCTACATACAAGGTGGTGGGTGCTGGTTTGTACAAACTAACACCAGCTGGTGTAGTGCTTTGAAACCAACACCGGTGCTGGTTTGTACAAACCAATATCATCTTGCATGCAAGAGAAATAAAATAATTGCGGGTAGGAGAGAGAGAAAAATATATTACATATAGATGATAAAGATAAATAAAAAAAAAATTTGACTGCGTCAAATCATCCACATTGGATGTGGCCTACCACCACTCAGAATAAGTTGGAGAGGGTATCATGTGTCTTTTTATATATATATAGATATAAAAGAATAAAATCAGGGCTTTTAAATTATTTTTTTCCATAAGATAATTACATTCTCATCAACATTTAGATAATTTTCTTGATGAATTGTTGAACGATCAAATTTATTTTATATTAAATTTACAGATATGCACTGATCTTGATAAATTCTTTAAGGCCATTTAGGTCATCTCTCTAATCAAAATATTTAATCTTTGTGTTAAAAAAAATAATTTTTCCTTTCCAATTTGACACGTTCAACCTAAAATAACATAATTATTTTTTTAATTCGGATATTCTAACTATTTAAACTGATTAATCATATAGATGATTGACCGTTAAATGACAAGCGATGAATAACACAGTTAACATATAGCCAACCATTAAGTGATTAAAGGGTGAGAATAATTTCTTTTTAAAGACATGTGCCCCTCGAAAAATGAAACCCTTGTCCTATTGTAATAAAACTGACATCTTCTAACTAAGAGCATCTACATCAGTTACCCTATCCAAATATTTTACCTTAAATTTTAGATAGGATAACTAAAAATTTTCTGTATCAGTTACCCTATCCATTCCCTAAATTTAGATTTGATGAATAGTGATTATCTAAATTTAGGGAATGAAACCTCTACCCTAAAAATAAAATAATATTTCTTTTTAATCTCTCTCCTTCCACTCAATCTCTCTCCTTCCACTCATTCCATAAATATAATAATAAAAAAATAAAAGAAAGAGAAGAAAATAATAAAAAAATTAGGATGATGTAAATTTTAAGGTATTTGATGTAGTGTGTAATGAAAAGTGATTATCTAAATTTAATAAAGTGAGTCATTTACCCTAAATTTTAGATATAGTAATAGAGAACCTGATGTGGATGCTCTAACTGTACATTATGTTATGTGGAAATAAAGATAATACAATTGCTCCGCAAATCTTTGTGCCCAAGATTAAGAGATGGATTAATTAAGAATCGTAAGAAGATTTTCCAATGATTCTCGCACATAAAAATTATAATTTTCATGCACCATTTGATTTCTACACTTCTGACAATTGCTTCTCGCGGAGCAACGAGATCTTTCAAGATCCAAGAGATTTCCTATGGATCACACCTTTCACAATGTACGAGAACATTTCAACAACAACAAAAAAAAAAAACAAGATATTGAAAAAAAAATAATTAAGTTGAAAAAAAACAATTATTGTGTTTTAATTAAATAAAATGTGGAAAGAATCTTCTCGTGGCAATAGCTACTAGCTAGCTGTTATTTAACGTTTATAAATGGGCCCCAATAACACATGAAAATATATCATAAATGGAGCTAAACTTGGGGAAGGGAAGGGAAATTTTATTCATATGGAACATTGAGTTACAAATCCATTAAATCTATCATTCTACCAACAGCTGTACATTGCCATAAATTCCAAATTATTGATATTCATCTAGCTACATTATTTTCAATCTATAAATTCCCTAAATAAATTTGAAAACCGAGAAATATTAATAAGATCGTTATTATTAATATGAACACTATTGTTTTACAACACTAATCAAGATTAATATAAGTTAATATTATATTATAGTATTTGAAGGGGAGTCTTGGCGCAATAGTAAAGTTGTCGTTATGTGACCAGAAGATCATCGGTTTGAATAGGGGTGAGCATTCGGTTAATTTGATATTAATTTTGTATAATTTTTTTTTATTGTTATTTTAAACAAATTTAATTAATTCAGTGTTAATTGAAATAACTACTTCGATTAATTCAGTTTTAGTAAAATTTTGATTTGATTCGGTTAGCCAACACTAAATCAGTTTTCGGTTAATTTATGGAATGAATTAACCGAATGTGAATCTTGTAAGAGGTAGAGTAAGGCTGCGTACAATGGATCCTTTTCGTACACTGAATTATCTTTTTTTTTTAATATTATATTATAGTATTTATAAATTATTATAATGCAGGGATCATAGCCGTTACAATAGTAATTCCTATACAGCTATTTCTATGCTATAGCTGTGCTGTGTCTTGTAATTGCTAAAATAGCGCCAAAATCCATGGCAGTTTCGTCGGCGGAGAAGAAGACAAAAATTTGAACTAAGTGAAGAGCAGAGGAGGTTGTACGGTGCAACGGTGGCCGTGATCGTGACGCTGGCTGTTGACTTCGCCGGCTTCCTCGAGGAACTGATCCACGGCTGCGGCGGCGGGGACCGCCACGTCCCTCTCCCACGCCTCCGTCGCGGACCCCACCACGGCCGCGGTGGCGTCCAGCCTCCGCAGCGGCCACCCCATCTCCCCCAGCCGCTGGATCTTCTTCACCTGATCCTCTGCTAGGCGCCGTGTGTTCGCCTTGACGGCTGCCATCGCGGCCTCGAATGCCGCCGGCGTCCCCCGCCCCTTCCCCTGAAAGTACTCCCGGAACTCCGCCACCCCGATGGCCTTCCCTAGCCCCGGGTGCCTCCGATCGCCCGCCGTCGACGCGGCCTCCTCCTCGAAGTACCTTCTCAGCTCCTCTACCATCCCCGCCGCCGCCATCTCCTCCACCCGCCGGTCGAGCTGCTCCCCCAGCTCCGCCGCGTCGACGTCCACCCACAGGAAGCAGCAGCGGTACCGCAGCGCCGCCGCCGCCGCCGCCTTCCTCCTCCCCTCGCCATCCTCGAACGGGCTCCACTGCGGGTCGAAGCTTCCGACCACCGCCGCGTGTATTAAGGAATTCGAGCCTCCGGCCATCACCGGCAGCCTCCCACGCCCCGCAATCCCATCGACGGCGCGCGCCGCCATCTCCCGGAACGCTGCGGGAGGCAGCTCGCCCGCCGCCGGATCGAGCTCCCCCAACAAATGGTGCGCCACGCCGCGGCGCTCCTCCATCGGCATCTTATTGGTGGCCACGTCGAGACCGCGATACACCTGAATCTTATCCGAGTTGACCACCTCGCCGGCGAACTTGGTGGCCAGCTCAACAGCTAGCTTCGACTTTCCGGTGCCCGTGGCCCCCATGACCACCACCACGCTCTCCTTCCCCGCATCGCCATTGCCTCGAACGCAACACCCTCCCGGGCGGCACGAGCTCCGGCGCCAAAGGCTCTGCTGCGGCAGCAACGACGCCGCCGCCGCGCCGACGAAGAAACCGCGGCCGGAGGGAGACGGCCGGCGCCGGAAAAACAGAAGCGATTCGCTGCCGCCTCTACTGATTAGAATTCTCATAAAGCCCGCCCAGACAACAATCAGCTGCGATGCAAAGACGACGATGGAAGAGAAGAACAGAGGCATGCCACAAGAACAGAATGGGAAACGATTTCGGGGATTCGAAATGGGAAACGGCGATCGATCTTCTCAATTGAATTGCTGCTATATCGTGGTTGAAGGATCATTTGCTGCATTCTGCCTCATGCTCTTATTTATTCAATGAAATGCCCTGCCTCCTTAATTTAATTTTTAATTAATATTAATGATTGCACCTCGCCGTCTCCATGCCAGATCAGGCCTACCACTAGCTTCAAAGTCATCTTCATAAACAATTGCATCAAAGAGTATTATAATGCTATCAAACTAGCTATATGTTTACTGACTTGTATTATAATGCTATATATTAAAAAACCTTTCGAATCCAATTCATTTGGCATTAAATTAAGCAATTAACTATTTGTCAAGATATACAAGATTTAGTAAACCCGATCGCATGATATGATCCACACACACATACATATAACTGCAGCTTGAAGTTACTTATTTTCCACTTCAAATTCATATTCTGACAAACTAGATACAGAGTTTCTGAATATTACGCTATGTATGGCAAACGGATCACACTTTGATTATGTTGTTAAGGAAAGGAGATAATCATCCTTATCCTAATGAACTAAAGAAATATAAATAAAAAACACTGTAAATGGCTATAACAAATTAATTAATGCTTCAACTTGATCAGGATCCTTCCATCTCTTGAAAAGTTGGTGGTGCTGCAAGTGCACAGAATTAAGCCACTATGCATATCCCTTCATGCATGATCTTCGATTAGTGCATGCATGAATGTGGACCTCTACCATCAGTTTTAAGTATCTCCATTTTTGGCGGTTCAGACTTGAGCTCCATCTGCCCATTTGATCTAAAAAAAGAAAGTTTTAGGTGGAAGATTGTCTTCTAGGGTTTTGGTGCACTGCATCTGATCTCAACCACTAGACACTAGTTTTCTGCTCGCCAGTAGCTGTTTGTATGTGTTTAGCTCACTCCAATTATTAGCAGAAACTAGACAGGGAGAAAGATGATGATTAGTGGCGCCCTCATGGTCATTATGATGCAGTTTGTCGTTGTTAATTATATTCTTACGTGGAACGTTGACTAATAATTATATTCGATCCACGTATGATTTGTTCATAACATTCTTAATTGGAAATATTAGAACAGTAATTATTTGACTTTGGATTAGTTCAGCTCTTGAAATATTATATGGGCCTGGCCCATGGGCTTTACGAGCTAATATTATTGGTAATACAACAAAAATAATCTAAAAGAGAGAGGGGGAGAGAAATGTGGAAGGACGCGTGTCAGCTGAATAAATGCTGTTGACTGCCGCTTTCAAATTTGCGCGGGAATGCATTCTGGCGGGAGATGGCTTCGCGCGCTTTCTGGTTGCGAGTTGCCACCGCGGCGGCGCGATTGGCGGGAAACTGGTAAGACCCCTTGCTTGGGCCCCACGCCACCTGCTCGCCTTCCGCGACGCCGATGCTCGCTCCATAATTTTAATTAACCGACGTGGGAAACGAGGGCAGATCCTCTGGACCGCAAAAAGCGGTCCAGGGGATGGTCCCTTGATTTAGATTGGCTCAAGGAATGGTCCCCATTCATAAATTAGGTGGGGACCATTCATCCCCACCAATCCAGATCAAGGGATCATTCCCTGGACCGCTTTTTGCGGTCCAGAGGATCTGGGCTGGAAAGAAACTGCATTGTTTTCGCTTACGTGGACTTTTTAACTCTCCGTTAACGGCGTTTAGGACATCACAGCGTAAACTACATTGACTCGTGCAAGCGTACTCGCTGACCGACCTGGCAATTGAATGGCTCCCGTGGCCGGTCCCACATAGAACCACAGTGGCGGTATCCCAATCGGGACGCTACGCCGTTCGACCGCTTCGTAGACGCCGCCAAGGAAGGGGCTATAAGAGTTCGGCGGCGAGGGGAAATGCCGGGCAGAGAGGGCCTCTTGCCGGTTCTTAGAATTCCGAGAAGCAATCGATCGTTCTACTGCTGCAAAAGCAATACCTTCCTGCTCAAGTTGGTGTTTGGTGCGCTCGATCATTGAAGGGAGCTGAGAAGTAGAGGCAAGAGTCGATACAGGTGATTTATGTCGGTTCTTGGCTATCTGCCTTCGATTCTGCTTTTCAAACGAAGAACAGCGGTATGCCGGACGTTGCGGCTGCTCTTCTGCAATCTGCATGAGAAAGAAGCTCGCTTTCCTGGGTTCCATGCGCTTCAAACACTCCTGGTAGGGATGATTCGAAGTGAAAAAGTGATATTTTGTGTTACATGTCGATCGTTTTGAGTTTGTATGATGAATTGTTGGGTCGCGCAGGGCTGGATTTGGTTTCGGAGTGAAGTATTTCGGATTTCTTCACATATTTCGGTGTTTCCCTCGCGCCCTCACTTGATTGGAGAAGACTGGTTTCCGTTTTAAACCTCGTGCAGTTCAAAATTTCAACTTGGGCGTTTCTTGTTGTTGAGCTGAAGAAGGGAGAAGCGAGTGGGGTGCTTTGGTTGTTGGCAGGATGAGGAGTAAGAGGAAGATGATGAAATTGGAGAAATTTGGCATCTCTGTTTTGAATCCTGTTGCGGAATCGGAAGGTTCCGCGTCGGTTGATCTCAATTCACCAAGAATCTTGAGAAGTTCGGCGAGGATTAGAAAAGGAGTCAAGGAAGTTCGAGTCTTTTTCACGGACCCCGACGTCACCGACTCTTCAAGCGAGGAGGAAGATGCAAACCATGGCGATGGATCAGAGAAAAGAAGACGAGTTACTTTCGTGATTCCTCTAGGCGCTCCAGCTGCTACTCGCAAGCCCCCAAATCTGTCGAAGCCGATGATGAGCTCCGCCTCCAGGAAGCAGAAGGGAATACGGCAGCGGCAGTGGGGAAAATGGGCAGCGGAGATCAGAGATCCCATCCGTGGCGTTCGACTCTGGCTCGGCACCTTTCCCACCGCCGAAGAGGCGGCCGAGGCATACCGGCTGGCCGCCAGGCGGATTGAGGAGCAAAAGATTGCAATGCTGCGTGAACACTTGGACTCCAACGACGCCTCCTCCGTCGATCGCACCATTTCGTCTCCTTCGTCAGCGACGGTGGTAGAGGCGCTGAATGCTCCCATTTCACCGTCTTCCATCCTTGACGTCTCCTCAGCGGAGGACAGTGCTTCCGCCGGCGCTGCTGCGGTGACGGCGGCAGAGGAGTGGTTCGGGGACATTGCGACGCCGACGGAGGTGGAATTTGGGCTGGATGAAGAGCCGTTTTTGGTCGGCGAGCTCGACGAGGACTGCATCGGGCTCGCCGATTTGCCTATGTGGGAGAACCAATTGGACGGCGGAGATTTTTCGTTTTTAGATCTTTAAAAATACCGCGTCCACTCCAAAACGGACGGTGATCTTGTTGTTAAGATGAAAGCGAAATCTGGATATGTCTGCATTTTTTTTACTATAAATGTCATTTAATCTTTGATTAAGTATTTGTCGATCGATGGAGTCCTCAGGCTTCGATTACCTTTTCGATTGCATTGTCTTCCCAGAGAAAGCTTGCTCCCTACATCTTTACCTCTTCGAATCCTAGTAAACTAGGCCGTAATCGAAAAAACATGTTTTGACAGAAGGATAGTTCACGATATCATAAAAAAAACTAGCTTTTTACAGCACAAGCATAATAGTAATCCAATTTCAATAGATAATACCACAAACTTAGTGGTTTCTAATTTTAATATGTAACAAGTCTGGAGCTGCAACTAACTTAGATCATATTTATATAACACAAATTTTCAGACAATACACTTGAACTGGTTAAATTAAGATGCACAACATCTTGACAGAAGCACTTGCTCATCTAAATAGGTGAGGCCGGTTCTGCTGCTCCCACCTCAGATCCTCGCTGAGCTGCAACATGGCAGCTCTTGGATCACCGTCAGAAGTCGATAAGTAGTACTCAGCAGTTCCATCATCCACTTGCATACTTCTTTTCACAGAATTGAGTATTTTCCGCCTGGCTTTTATATAGATTGTGTTGTTCATTGTTTGGGTTGATTTTCCATCAGGGCCACCTTCCAAGTACAGAACCGCAACTTCTCTTTTTGAATGTTCATCCAGCTCGATATAACAGGTACTGTCGATGAGAAGCGACAGTTTATTAATAGGGATCAGCAGCCTCTCTCTGGAGTATATACCATGTTCGCTCATCATGTTGTTCAATCTTTTGATGTCCATAACCTGCAAGTTTTATGATAATAAGAAAATTCACAGAACAAAACGGATTGTTGCAACTATGAATAAGGAGTTATAGAAAGAAGCAAAGTGTTGTAGCTAGGATGAGTACAAATGCTAAGTGCAAAGCTATCACTCTTGATCTATGTGAGTTTATTTGACTCAACAATTAAAACCTGAGCTAGATAAGGCTTTTAGTGCGCTGATGAAATTATATCATGCAAAACAAATTATCAAACGCATTTCTTCCAATTCTATAGTTCATGAGGAGAAAACATATTGTGATTAATTGTCTACTCGTTAAAGAAGATAAGCAATCCAAGGAAATCCTCAAAAATAAAGATTTGTCTATCCCTTTGTTTCTTTTTGTCCAAGACCATGCTCTATCAAAGTTGCATCTTCAACATATACAACTATGTGAATAACTTTCAATATTTGAGTATTAGAATAGAATGTTTGAATTGCTTCATTGAAAAATTAATTTGCAAGTAAGCTTGAGTGAGAAGCTTAAACCTTGTGCCAGAGAATATTAATATATTTTGGCATGTATTTCCACTGTTCTTACATCTGACAGTAAAGCTTATTAGTCAGAATCCTAAAGAAACATTATTATTTTAGTTGTCGAGACCCTTTTTCATTCATAATGAAATTCTAGACAGGCATCAAACCCATACTCTAGCCAAATAATTAAGATGACTATATCTTTTCCTTAAAACCACTTCTAGCCCAAGCTTCTGCAATTTTACTGTATGTAACAGTTGAGTAACCAAACCTCTGTGCACATTTCATATAAAATCACTACCATGAATAACTACAAAATATACAACCTTGATTAATAAGACAGTAAAAAATGCATCCAAATATTTGAGCTCCAAAAGATGGCATGGGAAAAGGTTTGTAAGTGCCTGTATGTGTGCTGATGCCAATATCCACATGGGATCTTATGGCTCACTAAGATATCATTTCAGCTTCACATAGAACATGTGTTTGAGATTGGTTCATGTACTGGAATAGCTTACTAGCCTTTTTTTTAAACCTAAATCTAACTCCTAATTTCTACAGAAGCACATCAACAAAATCTCTCAATCATGTAGTAGGGCACCTGATGTTTTGCACTGGACCAAAATAAGCAAGTGACAAGCGACCAACTTCAACAATTAAGAATGAAGTTTTAACAATCAACCTGACCAAAAAATTAAGTACTACTGAAGTTTTGGTTATCGACAAACCACTTAAACTCTCTTTAGGCCCTATTTGCTTAGGAGGATGGACAAGAACATTTTGTGAAATCAGGCAAATGATCAAAACATTTACATGAACAATTGTAGTCAAGATGGGTTGTAAACAAGCCAAGCTGAGCCAAGCTTTGTGGTATTCAAACTTGTTTGATTAGATAACCGATCTACGCTGAGCTTAAAATGAACCAAACTATTAAAATAATTGTTCAAACTTGACTTAGTTTCTTTTTATGAACTTGAGTTTGGTTTGAGCTTGGCTTGAGTTTGGTTTGTTTAGATGTTATCGAGCTCTCAATTCAAGCTTGTTTGATTGTTTGAAATTTCTATATTTTTAAGCTTATTTGATTAGTTATTGATATGATAATACAAATTTATTTGTTTATTTTGAAAATTTCTTTATTTATTTAGCAAGTTGATAAGAGTTTTATTGATGAACATGATTTATGAACATTGTTCACAAACGTTGTCAACGAACATTGTTCATGAATGTTGTTCATGAACATTGTTTTCGAACATTGTTCCCGAATGTTGTTCATGAATATTAATGAGCTGAACACATATGTGTTCAAGCTTGTTTGTTTAGTTAAACGAGTTGTTCAAACTTGTTCATTTAATTGATTTTATGAATATTGAACGGGCATAAACAAACTCTTACCAAGCCGAACACCAAGCTTATTCACGAACGTTTAGTTCATTTACAATCCTAGTTAACGACTCTTCCAAGGTATTAATAATTGCTTTTGCTATGCTTCTCAATTAGTAATCATAAAGATCTATATCTCGTTTATGATGGTAGATTGGTATTGATAATCAGCTTCACATAGCATCATTTTTGTATTAGATATTGCGGTGAAATATAAGAAATGAAAAAAAAATGAATTACTAAAAGAAAAAAAAATGCAGTCGAATTTCATCATGGTCATGATCAGAGAAAAAAGGTTGGACAATTGTTTTTGGATGCATAGGTAGACAGAGGAGTTAAGATGAACGAAAGCAGGGATTCAGGTAGGATTAACCAATTCAAGGTCCCAAAATAGCACCATGTTGGTTTTGCCTATGATAAAAACAGAGAAATTAAAGTTTCTATGGTTGAAGGAAAAGAAAGTCTCTTTTGACATAACCGACGGATTGACACAGATTCGGTTATTTACGGATCATAGATCGCCTGCCGAGGAGCGGAAGAAAGAAATAAAGAGAGAGCCGATGAAGTACAATACCTGGACGCCGTACCTCAGTGCAAGACCAGCGACGGAATCACCGCGACTGAGGCGGTGGGAGATGGCGAAACGATCGAGGCTAGGGTGACGCCAGAAGGCTGAGGAGGACGGCTCGCCTAGGACTCGGCGCACCTTCCAAGTAGACCGGAAGATCTTTTCCTTCATCTCCCGGTCCGAGGCAAAGTCCCTCCACAACCGGCAGACGCAAGCCGACCGGGCAAGGTCGGACGGCGGAAGGCGTTCGAAAATCGACCGAAGGAGGTCGCCAGAGACGACGATAGAGAAATCGCACATGGGGGACAGCATCCTGAGGAGGAGGAGGAGGAGGAGGAGGAGACACAATCTTCAGGATCAGGGACGATGAGGCGATCGTGATCGTCGTCTCCTCTGCATCATCCGTGACGTCGACGAAAATGGGGCGTGGAACTCTGAAATCTAGAAACGAATAACGATTTTAGTCACGAAATCTCTCTTAGGCGGATTCAAAATCAGATAACGAATCGGACCCTATTGAATGAGACTCGCAGTCGAACCCGCTTAGGTTGTTTTACTTTTTTTATGTACATATTTTACATGTATTTTGGTGTATGAAAATGCGATTTTGAAAATCATGCAAGATTCCAATAGCCATCCAACAAGGAGTTCAAATCTTCTATCCTCAAATTTCTCTATCTCTGTATCTCTTTGTCGATCAGACGGAGCATATTACATCTCAAGAATCTGAACAAGAGCTCAAATTGATGGCAGAAGAAAATTTGCTTAAATCCGACCGAATTCCGACGCCAATCGTGCCGATGACGACTCCCTTGGATTCACCTTCCCTAAAAAAAAAATGTGAAACCGTCACATCAACGGCCCCCCTAGAGCCGGTCCCACAGATATGGAGGGAGGTAAATGTAAGTACACAGGTGTCTGTACTACGCCCTGAGTTCACCTTCTCTAAAGGTTATAATGTTAATTGAGGCGATGATCGGAGGCCACTGGTGATGGACTGAGATGATGAGTGGAACACAGGAACAGAGACAGGAAATTTAAAATACCCAACAAAACTGTCAATAATCAACAATTCCTTCTTTCTATAACTTCGTTTTTTAATGTATTTTTTTTTTAAAAAACACACTCAAACTGGACATACCTAATACCTAATCTGATTAATCATTTTATAATTTAATTTAATCCAATCCTATAAAAAAATTTCACTCATCATTAGAATAAAACAGAAAAATGCTCGCAGCAAAATGTCTCAACATTCTTATATCAATATCCAACCCTAACTTACTATCTTCTATGACTCTTCTTCTTCACTAAGGACAAAGCAATATACCCCTAAAAACCAATTTAGATATCACAAATGTCACTTTCTCCTTGAATTCAGAGGAGCTCCACTTGTTCACGCTAATTGCACAAAAATATCCCCCCTTCAAAAAAGAAATCACCCAAAATATCTGTCCATCTTCACCTTCCTGTCCATCCTCTCATGGCTGCCTCTTCATTCACTCTTCTTCTTCATGCAGGACAAAGCAATCCTCGCCACTCCATCGCCCACGCATCCAGACCGAAGCAAACCTTCTGCTGCCACAGCTACTTGTCCGCCGGAGATGGCAGTCCGAAAGAGGAGCAAAGTGACAGTACAAAGCAGGGGAAGAGGTGGCCCATCTCGCTGGTGGAAATCTATGGTGAGGCTGGGAAGCTGGGCAGGGAGCTGAAGGACTGCTTGTCACCAAAGCAGAAGGGTGACTGGAAAGACCTAGTGCTCATGAGCTTCTCCTTCGCTGTGTACATCTACATCTCGCAGAGGATTGTGTGCGCCTATTGTGCCTGGATGTCCATGATCAGTCACCCTTGACTTGATGCAACTGCCTTTCTTCTTACTTAATTGTGTATATTCTGCAACTATTGCTCATTTAGATTATTCATAAAATAAGAGCAAGTGGTCTATAGTAGTGTTACCAGTGTACCTGGCAGTGGCTTGTATGCATATCAGTTGCTGGATCTCTTGCTATGTTACACTTAGTAGATATTCAGAAAGACAGCTAATTTTATGCTTGGTGGTTGCCATCTAACTGAAACGGAATGCTTTCAAGTGTTGTGGATCATGTTGGACTCCATGCTCCAATTATTGGTCTAAGAGGTTGAGAAATGTTGTTGATATTAAGCAATGGTAAGCGTCTATTACTGGTCTCTGACTTCAAGTGACAGGGTGGAGCATGCTTCTCCTCCTCACTTGAGTCGAGCAATTTCCTCCAGCGCCTTTTGATACACAACTCAGTGTGCTGTGGAGAAGAGGAACTGGGAGTACCAGGAATCTTCTTCCACAATGATTGGAGCTCTTTCTCATGTTGTAACACAAGGTTCTGCAGATCAATTACCTTGCACTCAGAAGATTGGGCCTTTCGCTTCCACTTGAGCTTCTACATAACATGAAATGGGTGAAGTAAATTGCTCAAAGTTATCGGGACGTATTAGTTTCTACTTTCCTGACTTTTTAGGATAGCTTATTTAAATGACACTAAGAAGTGTTTGTAGGAAGTGTGACATTTTAGATTTTATCTAGGGATGTTGGTTTAAGCCAATATCTTGGCTTCCAAAGAACGAATGGATCACCAAGGAGATACCTGAGTATGTAGGATGTGGAAATTGATCTCAGAGGCAACGGCTTGTCGCTGCCAATGGTCTCTAGAAGATCGGATCTCTTCCATTTCTATCTTAACTTGCTCCAGCAGCTGTTGCATCTCACTCCATTGCTCAGACTCTGCCCACACTTGCTGCCTTATCCTCCCAACAGCTTCCATGCAACTACAACATCTAAACTCCTTCTGCTTCTCAATCTGCAAACAAGCACGATAACTGAAACTCCCATTAAAGGCTAAACCTTCTCTTATACATATGCCTTAAAGAACAAAAAAAAAAAGTGCATGTGCTCCAACAAGAACTTCTAGCGAAGTTCTCCTTTGTTAAAATAAAAAGGTTTCAAAAACACATCCATATTACTCATTTTTCTTATTAAAGCTAGGTTGAGCAATTTTTAGGTTCAAAATTATTCCAGGTGAGTGGCAGATATCTGATGCATAAATTATACCACAAAGTGAAATGCATGCTATCGTCCTAAATCTGCTTCATATTTAAAGAAAATATGTGATCTTATATTGTTCAGTTGACAGAAGACAGATGGTGCAGACGCAATACACTCAGGTAGTGTCAGAAAGAAGCTATGTAGAGTTAACACCGCCTAGGACCTAATGATTTAATCAACCAAATAAAGTTAGAACTTAGATGTTTGGTAAGTACTCTGGTAAAGGAAAGCAGAAAATCAAAAGATGTGAAAAATAAATGAACCTCTACCAAGAGGGGCCTGGTTAGCTATGCTTCCAACCAGAACTAGAAAATCATCAATGCTTGATATAGATGTAAACAGTGGATCCTAATACAATAATTATTGTGTTATTGAGGTTGTTTTGTGACTGAATTGTATTAACTTCAAAATTGTTCGTCTAAAGAGAAGACCAAAACAATATAGATAACAGATGAAAAATAGATCTGAATACATTGTCGTGCACATCCATTAGAAATTTGACAAACAATTTAATGGTAAAAAGGAATATAAATTTGTTAAATTGATGAAATAAATTTTCTTAATAGCAACAAATTATAAATTATTTTACTATTCAAACATGAAGCTTCCAATTTGCTGACCTCTTTCTAGTGTGTGCAAAGCAGGGCCCAGACATGGTGATTCAGAGAATACACTTGCCACATTAATCACTAGGAACAAGAAAGATCCAATACATTTTGTAAGTTGTAACTTTGTGGTCAAATCAAGCCTGACAAATCAATTCATGGCGTGCCCAAGTTCAAGTGACTCAAGAATGAAGCAATTCTATAGATAGCTAGACCATGGTATTATTATTTGCACAGGGAATAAGGTATGAATGCACCGTAAAAAATAGGACCACCAAGCGTTTTGCCATCGAAGATGACCAGACTTTCGCTAAAGAAAGACAATACAGCAAATTATTTCTTAAAATTTTTCATCATTATTCAATTTATAAGCTCACTGTAGATAGCACAAATCTACAGTATAGAAGGCAAACGAATTGAACAATGTCTGCATGCACTTTGTAGAGTATTAAAGAAAAGCTTAATGCTACCTGGATGATGGCATGGGCGCACACATGGATGACATGTATTTTGAAAGCAAATCAAGGGTTTTTTTTGTGTCAGTTTCAAAGCAGGCGAGATTGTTTTGAATTCTCACCGACTTCTCTTGCCGCAGCTGCTGCCCAAGGTGGAGAAAAGGCATGTGCTCTGCTTCATTGTATGAAACAATGTCTTGACTGCTGGTGCTTTTAGAAGAGAGCAAATGACTACACTCCTCGATTCTCTCAAGCATGCCCCTCGACAGCCCTTCCATCTTCCTCTTCAGCATCACCATCTTCATCCATGTCGAATAACAACAATAGCAAAGTATTTAATGAATTCAGAATATAGATTATAGATGAAGATGGACGCTTCTTCATCTTCTTGGGCGGAGTAACGAGTACTATATTTCAAAGTAGTACCAACCTTTTCCTCTTCAACATCTGGACGCTTCCCTAATACGGCTAAATTGAGCAACGACGCCTCTTTTATGCCCTTCAAAATCGCTGCGTCTTCCTTGATCAGTACCATGTCGCGCCGGAGCACAGACGACTGCCGGTGGAAGTACCTTCTTCGGGAAAGCTTCATGGAGATTCCTTTGCTCCGGCTTCTCCTCAGCTTGAGCTCCTGCATCTTCTCTTCGAGATCATCTATCCCACCCTCTAGGTCTCCCCGATCGCCCGCTCTCGCATCGATCTTCTTTCTTCCCTAGTTAGCATCAAAAAGGGATCGACAAAAGAGAAGCAGCGGAAGAAGATTAGAAGAAGAGAGTCAATTGAACAAAAAAACCAATCATTTTGCATACCGGTACCAAACTGTTCTCATTGGATCGCATCGCAGCATCCTTCCGCGCCCTTTCTGGCTCCTGCTTCCCAGTAGACGACTCCAGATCCATCCTCAAGAAGTCACGCTCGGCGAGAAGGATCTCCGCCTGGGTCTGGCACGACTCCTTGCAGCCAGAAATAACCACCCCCACGTCGGAGGCAGGAGTCCCGGCAGCCGCCATTGCCATCGCCATCGACGCCAGATAGCTCCTCTCCTGGTCCAAGAGATCCCGAAGATTCCGACGGCAGCCTGGTTTCTGTCCTCTCGACCGCCGCGGCAGGTGGACCATCATCGTCTCCGGCTCCCCCCTTCCATGCCTGGCCGCCATTCCACCACCTCTTCCTTCGACTCAGTGCCCGATGCTGCAACTATTTATTTTCATCGAGAGAGGAGAAGAGGAATCGATTTGCCAACCGCAGTAGACATCGCTGGAGACGCTCTGCGCCGGTGCCTCGAGGTCTGATAACCAGAGTCGATTTGAAATGATCTCGTCAATGCTCAAATCTCCATTTTGCATACCGGTACCAAACTGTTCTCATTGGATCGCATCGCAGCATCCTTCCGCGCCCTTTCTGGCTCCAGCTTCCCAGTAGACGACTCCAGATCCATCCTCAAGAAGTCACGCTCGGCGAAAAGGATCTCCGCCTGGGTCTGGCACGACTCCTTGCAGCCAGAAATAACCACCCCCACGTCGGAGGCAGGAGTCCCGGCAGCCGCCATCGCCATCGACGCCAGATAACTCCTCTCCTGGTCCAAGAGATCCCGAAGATTCAGACGGCAGCCTGGTTTCTGTCCTCTCGACCGCCGCGGCAGGTGGACCATCATCGTCTCCGGCTCCCCCCTTCCATGCCTGGCCGCCATTCCACCACCTCTTCCTTCGACTCAGTGCCCGATGCTGCAACTACTTATTTTCATCGAGAGAGGAGAAGAGGAATCGATTTGCCAACTGCAGTAGACATCGCTGGAGACGCTCTGCGCCGGTGCCTCGAGGTCTGATAACCAGAGTCGATTTGAAATGATCTCGTCAATGCTCAAATCTCAAAAATATCCTCATCAACTCAAGAGATCTCACTCGGTAGGGAGGGTAAATTGGGAACTTCAAATTTCGATTACCAACCTCACGACAATTCCATTCTATGCAGAAGCCAGAAGACAGGCGACGCGCCAGAAACCCTCCATACCACACGTGGCGCAGTCGGGGAGCTCAACTCCCGAGACTTCTCGACTGAGTGGGTCCCCTGTTTTCAGCGAGTCATGGACGCGGTATGCCATCGCCGTCCCGGGTCCGGTTCAACCCAGCTTGCACTGCTCGTCGTTCATGTCATCCGCCAGTCTGACGTGTAAGCACGCCGTTGGATGGATTATCCGCTGTGATGAGACCCCTCAGCGCCCGCCGCCGGAGCCTCGTCGTGGCAAAGACAGGCGCGCCAAATCGACGGCCATTGGGCGGTGATGTTCGCCGCGGCGGCGGCGTGCGCCGTCGGGCAGGGGATCGCGGTGGCGGTAGAGTATTGAATCCTCCAATTCCACGAAATGGGCCCGAATATCAAAGTATGACTGGTCCAACGTCCAATCGTTGGACCGGACTCCACCCCGGATTCAAATCGTGTTCAATCCCCACCCCACGCGATCTTATCCGGTCCCCGGCTTTACTTACCCACGCGTTCGTCTTATTCTCACAGCTTCACTATATCATTTATCATCGTCTACCTTTCTGTCTACCCGCAACATTATTGGTGGCCAATTGTCTCCATCTTTTAAATCCATTAACGGCAAAAAAAAATTATATTTACAATTGGAGTGACGAGGCGTCCATGGGTGAAATTCGGGTGCCACTAATCTCGTGCAGAGTCGGCGAGGAAGGGGTAAATGCGCGAAATGCAATTTGACGGTCCCGTTTTCTTCGTGTTTCATTTTATTTCATTTCAGTCGAGAGCCGCCTACCTCTTTGTATCGGCGAGGTTTCTGCGAGTCGGCGATCGAGCTGTGGAGGCGGCGCTGAGTCTCCCCACTAGCACGTCGGTTCGCCGGAGAGATCGCGTTGTCGTCGGCCGTCTCTTGTTGAGCCGACTTTTCTTCGTTGGATAGCTGAAATATCGGCGACTCGAGCTCATCCCTGGTGCGTTGCTCTAGACTTCTTCGCTTGTTGCCTGCTACCCTGTGCTACTTAAGAAAAATCTACTAGTGTTATTAGTTTTCGCTTCGGCGTTTTATCTTCGTCGCCTAGCCGCTTTACTTGATATTTCCGACGCTTCCTGTTAAAAATAATGAGATGGGGTCCGTTGTGTTCAGGTTATGAAATTTTTCAATGATTTGTGTTAGAAATAGCGTTTTGATCTGTTTTTGGGATTATTTCAGCGGAGTGATTCGGTAAACGCCTGAGTGTTCCCGTTTCTTTTAGTTTTGGATGATTGTTTGATGCAAATCTGTTTTGCCACATGAAGACATTGCTGTCGCCGACGTTCATAACATACTTTGGTTTTGGCCTGGATCTTAATTTTTTTCTTCTTCTTTGTCGCCGAGGTGCCTAAAGGAGAAAATTGTAGAATGAAGAAACTTTTTTTTTTTTTCTGATTTTGATCATCCTTATTGTCGGAAAGCTCATTTTTTTTCATGAATTCTTTGACCAAATCTTTTCCCGTTTTAATTTCTTCCTCAATAATCGTTTTGAAGTAGTAATAATGCTATTTTTATCTCTCCTTTCCAGGAGTACTTCCATTAAGCTGCAATAATCCTAATTCTCGCCGGCAAGGTCACAACTTGAAGGAAAGAAATAGTTCTCTCCGATCATCACAATGCATAGCTGCACTGTTAAGGTCGACGACTCGCTGTCGAGTCTCCTTGAGTTCGCAGCTGACAATGATGTGGATGGCTTCAAGCGATGCCTCGACCACAATCCATCAGCCGGAGATGAGGTTGGCTGTTGGTACGGCCGTAGTAGGGGTTCCAATCGCATAGTGCTGGATCAACGAACTCCATTGATGGTGTCTTCTACATATGGAAGTCTCGATGTCCTCAAGCTCATCCTGTCTCTGGCTTCTATCGACATCAACCGTCATTGTGGATCCGACAACACCACCGCCCTTCATTGTGCTGCATCTGGTGGTTCCTTGACTGCCGTGGCTGTTGTGCAGGCTCTCCTTGCTGCTGGTGCTGATCCCACGGTGGTTGATGCTGACGGAAACCGTCCTGCTGACATTATTGTTGTGCCTCCCATGTCGTCTGATACCAGGAATTCCCTTGAACAACTCCTTGGTAAGAATGCCATTGCTTCGAGTTGTGGTGGGAATCACAATGATATGCCTCTGCGTGTGAAGATTACCTCTTCAAATCCTTTGCCAGCTGATGAGGATGACTCAACCTCACCTCAGGCAAAGTATCCTGACCTTCCACTGCTGATTGTGCCAACTAAGAAAGAGTATCCTGTAGACCCAACGCTTCCAGATATCAAGAACAACATATATGCCACAGATGAGTTCCGCATGTTCTCATTCAAGATCCGCCCTTGCTCTCGGGCATATTCTCATGACTGGACAGAGTGCCCCTTTGTCCATCCCGGTGAAAATGCCCGGCGGCGTGATCCTAGGAAGTATCACTATAGCTGTGTACCTTGTCCTGATTTCCGGAAAGGGTCTTGTAGGAGGGGAGACTTGTGCGAGTATGCACACGGGGTGTTCGAGTGCTGGCTTCACCCAGTGCAATACCGCACACGGTTATGCAAGGATGGAACCAACTGCTCCCGCCAAGTATGTTTCTTTGCCCACACAATTGAGGAGCTCCGTCCACTTCACATGTCCACTGGATCTGTTGATCGCTCTCCCAGAGCATCCTCATCTGCCGCAATAGAGATGGCGGCTGCAATGGGTTTCTTTCCTAGGTCACCTTCTGCTGTTTCTGCTGTTATGTCTTCCTTCACACCACCCATTTCTCCTTCAGCCAATGGCACTGGGCACTCTTTAGTTTGGCCTCAGCCAAACATACCAACATTAAATCTTCCTGCAAGCAATGCTCAATCAAGCAGATTGCGGTCATCTCTCAATGCACGAGACATACCTGTGGATGATTCACTCTTATCTGAGTTTGGTTCTCTGCAATCTCTGAGTGACATGCACTACTCTCGTCTTAACTCCATGGCGGTTGCTGGGAATTCCTCGGTCAGAACTAAATCCCTGATTCCTGCAAATCTAGATGACATTTTTTCTGCAGAAA
The DNA here is from genome assembly GCF_018446385.1 of Zingiber officinale. Taxonomy (NCBI): domain Eukaryota; kingdom Viridiplantae; phylum Streptophyta; class Magnoliopsida; order Zingiberales; family Zingiberaceae; genus Zingiber; species Zingiber officinale. Next base: position 7,291,178 of record NC_055992.1, read on the forward strand.
TCAGCCCATCTCCAAGGTGCAATTCTGATCATGGGGGCTTATTTTCTCCATCTAACAAGAATGCGATGCTGAGTCAGTTGCACAATCTGCATCAACAGCAGAGCTTGCTCTCGCCCATCAACACAAATGTATATTCACCCAAGGCAATGGAATCTCAGCAACTTTTTTCTCACTCGCCTCTATTACAGCCCTCTCTTAAATTCTCTACCCCTGGTGTTACGTCTCCTCGAAGCATGGAGCCTATTTCTCCATTGAGTTCTCGCCTGGCTGTTCTTTCCCTGAGAGAGAGGCAGCAACAGACGCTACGCAGCCTGAGCTCACGTGATCTTGGTCCTTTCTCATCTACAGTGATTGGCTCTCCTGTTAATTCATCACTGACCAGTTGGGCATCTCCTTCTGGCATTCCTGATTGGGGGTTAAGTGGCGAAGAGTTGGGACATCTCAAACGAACATCTTCATTTGAGCTCCGAGGAAATGCGGATGAGCTAGATGTATCATGGGTCCATTCTCTGGTGAAGGAATCACCCCCTACTGCAACGGCATTTCCCGAGTTTGATGGTGAGAACTCATTCAGATGATCCAAAGGATGGGGTAATTCAAGCTGCAGTACTTGGTGAATGGTTTAAACAGATGGTGAAATTTTTTCTCTAGAATGTTAGATGGAAGGAAATTAGCACTAGGTTTATCAACTTCAGCAAACATTATTTTTGTTAGGTCGATTGCATTTTGCAATTGATCGAAAGTAAAGTAGCAGGCAGTGATGTTCAACTTCAGATATTCATTTATTCTGAACAGGCTTATTATAACTACAATGTGTTCAGTTAACTCAAAGATCAAATGGCTTTCCCTCGTGGGTTATCTGTATTTTGAAGCCCTTTTATTCTTTCTTCTTCTGTGGTTAGTATGTTGGATGGCTGTGAGATTCTAAATTCAGATGATCTCAAAATGTTGTTAAAAGATTGCATATTTCTTTCTTTAAAAAAGTACTTAGACATACTTGGCAATTATGTTTGACTAGACAATCCAATCTAGATTATTTCTTTCAAGGTGAATGCAACAACACCACAACAAAGAATTGAATAAAACTATGGGAATAGAGAGCAGAATATGACAAAGGGAGTAAAAAGCTTTATTCCGCATGACTGCAAGGTTTCAGAAACCAAAACAAATCAGCTGAAGCCGCCTCTGAATTGCCAGCAACAGCAGCACTGCTGCAACCTTGTTCGTCATCCTTCCGAGCTAATAATGCTTTCTTCTCTTCTCTGTCTTGAAGAGTTGTCCTTCCCTAAATCGGACCGTAATAACCAAGATTTATTAGCAACTAAAGATCAAATTATCTGACGTTCGGAGTGGAAATGAGCATTCTTGATCATGTTCTTCTAATTTTGGAGACTGTAATTACTCACCAGAGTTGTTGATTTAGGAAGCTTGTTGTGGAGAGGGGACCTTCCGTTGGGAGTTGCCTTTGGGTTCTTTGCACCGCGAGGTGAAGGGAAACGCTGTGGCGTCGGAGGATTTGCTCTGACTTCTTTCAGTGGTGTCGATGTTTTTATCTCAATCTTCAGTTTTCCCCTTTTCTGTGGAGATTTATCGTTCTTGCTGCAGAATTTTTTATGATGAGAAGCGAAATTTTGGTTAAGAAAAGTTGGAGTTTTGGTGTGTGATTGATTACTTTGGAGTCAGCAGTTTTGTATCATCTGCTGCTTCTGGTTTGTGGAGGTTTTCAGCAGCCTCCTTGACCTCCTTCCTAGCCTCTTCTCTGACGGGAGGAGTCCTACTTCCGACCGCCATTTTTTTGAGTTCGCGGTAGAACTCGGAGATCTGGCTCAAGATATCCTTCCCGGAGAACAAATTTCTCGCCGACATCGTGCTCTTCAGGCGAGGTTGTACCTTCTTCTGCTTCGGGTCCTCCCTTTTGTCCTCGACCTCCTCCTTGGTGCTTGACTTGATCATCTCTTTCACTGGGTTCCTCGTCTTCGGCGGGCGGGTGGGACGAGCCGGCGTCGATTGATTCGGGTCTTGGTTCTCAAGATCCGCCTTGGACACCTTCGAAGCGGTGGTCTTGGGTTTCGCTGGAGACGCCGGGAGGAGCGGAGCAGCGACGACGCCTACTCTTTTCTTCAGGTTGTTCTCGTCTCTAAAACATGGTAATCAAGAAGTTCACTGTCCCTTCTTGAGGTAATCCAGTTAAAACTACAGCAAAATGTAAACTTTTGGCTGGATAACACAAATTCAATACCGTCGATTGCTGTTTCTTTCTCCAAATGGTAATCGCTCCGAGCTCGATCTCATCAGCTTCGCCTATTTCGCCCCAATCAACCAAATCCACCAATGAAAACGAAGATAAACGGGAATTAAAGAATATTTTACTCCGAACCTTGGGGCTAGGCGTGGCTGAAAGCTTGAAATCTTCGGCGGTCTTGGGGTGATTGCAATCTGGGAACCAAGAAAGCGAAGCCTAAAAAATCAGAAATTCTCGAACGGAGGAAAAAGAAAAATGAAAGATCTTATAGCGGAGCAGCTACCTGGTCGGCAAAACCAAGCGGTGTCGTCGACCTGAACGTTGTCGTTGGGGGCAGCGAGGTCGATCCACATTGGGGCGTTGATGTTCTCGTAGGCCTCGTCCCGGACGTACCTCGAGTCGACCCTCTTCCAGTCGATGACGGTCGGCTCCATGGCTCGCTCTTGGAAGAAGGAAAGCGGCGACGGAGATGGAAACGCAAAGGGAGCAGAGAGAGAAGTGATGGACGGCGTCGTGGGATCGCAGGAAAAGAGAAGTTCCTGGTTCTATCTGCTGGCTGCGGAACGTTACGCTTCTCGTGCTAATTTTCCGACCGTTGGTGGTGGGATCGCGGATTTTCGTGTGGGTCCACCGCTGGTTAAAATAAATAAATAAATAATAAAGAAACGAAGAAGTGCGCTTTATTAAATTTCATTTTGGACCCTGAAGTTCATTGAATTTTAAAAAATCTCCTCAGTCGTTAACTGGAAAAGAGGGCTCGAACGACTTGGCGGTGCGAGAACTAGGCGGACGACGGCGGCGGCCACCTGCCTTCTCTCCGAATTCTAAAGAGAATCGGCTGAACATGATGATCCTGACAAGCTTGACGGTACAATGATCTCCGCTTGCACTTGCACCAGATGCCAAAGATGGACTCATCTTTACAAGCTCAGCCACATTCACGGTAAGCTGAGGCTTGATCTGGTGGAAGTAATTTATTTAAAGAAGTAAATGACGGCACTGTATAGGTCGTCGATGGCATAGTAGAAGATTAAATTTGTGCGGTATTTTTTTGTCCCTATAATACCATATCTCTATATAAGGAGGTAGAATTGGTGTATGCAGAAGGCATTAAAACTAATCCTCTTATTCTTCTTCTAGCTGGAATTGTCAATCCTTAGAAATTTTGTTTTTTTAAAGTGATATGCTTAGATAATTTGTTGAAATTTCACGTGTCTTCTCAATTTTGTTTCAGGGAACAAATTCCAATTCTTTGGTTGTGTTTTTTCTAGAGTTTCGGAGGGAAGGTTTAGCTGTGATGTAATAGAGGTTCTATTTGGATTTCTACAACCCTATGACTTTGATCTTTGAAAATTTGCATCTTTCTACTCTTCCCCTTTACCTTTTATGGTGTTTAGATAATAGGCAAGTTTCAATTTGGTATTTTAATCCAGGGTTGAATCCATTTCTTGTGAAAGTTAGGTTCAGGTTCTTTATTCTCCCTAGATTAGGGCTTGTGGTTTAATATGTATATATATTGGTGGAATTTGCATTTGATGGAAGGAAGCAATATTCATGGTGATAGATACCATTCTTCCATTTGTTTTCTATTACTTTTCATTAGTGTAGGGAGTTGTTGGATTACTGGTTTTGATCTCTAATGTGTAAAATGTTATCTCTCATCTAGCTTTTCTATATCTTGTTTCAATGCCGAAAGATGTACCAACTGAGAATTTATACAAATCAATATATAGTTTCTATACTATTTTGCTACGGTGTTTTTGATTGTGTTGAGCTTTTATACCAATCCTCATGTTAAATAAAAACAACTATTGAAATGGTTACTGATCAGTGTTTCTGGTTAGTGCAGTCTTGCATGAGATCCTGGAGGAGGCCACAACTCTGGTCCTTCTATACAACACACTTTTTTTTTTTTAAGAAGTTTAACATTTTGTTTTGGACACAAGTAACAAACTTTGTGACAATTGTCAAGTTTCACACTTTCCTACTTTTTCTGATTGTTAAAAGTTAGCATGAGTTACAGCTATATTATTCTTTGAGATTTACAGCTAATTTAGTTGACTAGAAAACTCTTGGAATACTTTGGCAAAATGATACCTACTGAAATTGAAATTGTCAAATGCTTGTGTTCTACCATACTACTTTGTGGATTCACATTATTGATTATTGTCAGATATTCCTCATCTTACTCTTCTTTTTTTCTCATAGCTGTCTTTATGTTGCAGAATTTTATTTTTCACTCATTATTCTGTCAAAAGTCTGATTCTGTGCATCTCCTATTGATAGACAATGTTCACACTGAAATATCTTTTCTGTTATATGCTTCAGTTGTCAAACCAGTTAAAACACTATCTTGGTGTTCATACAAATATTTCTTTCTCAGCTAGATAATTACAGTCAAGAAAACTGCAAAGGAATTTTAATCTGTCAGTCAGTCTGATTCTGGTTTTATAGACTCTCTACAAGCTATAGTATATAGTGGTTATACTTCAATGTGCAAGCATCTACCAATTATTGTATTTGACAAATTGTAGTCCTGTACAAGACTCCATGATTTCCAGAGCGCTGAATCTCAGTTTAGGCCACAAACCAGTAATCTATTCATTTTTTGTTCTGATGAAAGATAGGTCATATGCAGTTCTATACTCTTGAGTCCTCCGTGCCATACACTAATTATACTATGCACCATTCTCAATCTTGAATTGCTTGTAGACTTCCCTTGTCACCTGCTTTACATGCCAAATGAGAATCTGAGTGCAAAGAACCACCGGGACAGGGCACCTTTGTGGATGGCCAAGAGGTCCTGTCCAAAGATAGTGACACTTGTCGAACAGGAATCCAACACAAATGCTGTTTCATTTCCCCCTACATTTAGAGACAGCGAACTGTTATACTGCTATGTAGAGCAGCATAAGAGAAACATGACATTACACCCCCAATACACTATTAGATATGTTTATATCTATGAAGTTTGTGTAGATTTTCATTGATTTAATTGTGATCTTTAGTTGATCTCATTCCTTGTAAATAGTTGTTTAAATTAGGATTTTATTCATGTCTATCTTGTATGAAAACAATTGTATATAATCTTACCGTTGTGCTTAATAATATGGATTCTTTCTCAAAGTCTCTTATGGATCACAGCAATTTGGCTCATGCCCCTAAATCCTCCAAACACCACACCAATAGCCTCCTTGACCTCCTTCGCTGTTTCCACCATCTCCACTATGATGACCAGTGCACCGCCCCCTTCACACAATCTCATCGCCATTCACGTGGCAGCCCAAGCTTCTTTGAAACTCACCTCCACCAATTACCCTGCCTGGCTCCGGTTTCAATCTCTCATTATTGGTTATGACCTCATGAGTTACGTTGATGGCTCCAATCCATGCCCGCCTCTCACCATCTCTCAAGATAATTCCATGGTCCCCAACTGTGACCATTTGCTTTGGACATGTCAAAATCAATTACTTCTCAATGCTATCAGTGGTGCTCTATCGCCCACATTGATTCTGTTCACTGTTGCCTCCAAAGCATCTCTTGATGCTTGGACCACTCTTGCCAAGACCTATGCTACTCCTAGTCGTGGTCGGATTTTGCAACTGAAATCCCAGATTTCCAATCCTGTCAAAGGATTGGACCTCTCCAATACTCTCGTTGGATAGTTACAATATTATCTAATTTTTGTTGACCACTTTTCCAAATATATTTGGTTTTATCTAAATGCAAATATGGTGTCCTCCCTGTTTTCACCAACTTTAAAATTCTCGTTGAAAATTATTTCAATTTGAAAATCGTCTCACTTTAAACTGATAATGGGGATGAATTTCTTGCCCTAAAATCACTCTTACTACAATCTGGAATCTTCCACCTCACTACCTCACCTCATATGCCTAAACACAATGGCTACGCCAAACGACGCCATCAACACTTTGCTGAAACGGGTCCCACTCTTTTACACCAAGCATCGATCCCACCCACGTTTTGGCCTTACATGCTTGCCACCGCGACCTATCTAATAAATCGTATGTCCAAAGTCAATTTCTCCATGCTCTTGTCTTTTGAAAAACTCTTTCACCGTTCTCCCAACCTTCACAAGCTTCGGATATTCGGTTATCTGTGTTACCCTTGGTTATGTCCCTACACCAATTATAAACTAGACCCTCGTTCGTCTGCTTGTGTCTTTCTTGGGTACTCTCTTACTCAAAGTGCGTACTTTTGCCTTGATATTTCCTCTTCCAAGGTCTTCGTCTCTCGGCATGTTCGTTTTGTTGAGTATGTTTTTCCCTATGCTAGTTCTCCCTCTATTGTCACACATGACCCTTATCTGATCCTGACTCTTCTAGTATGAACTACTCTATTCCATTCTCGCCTATGGCTGAACTCCCACACACGGATCCTGACTCGCGCTCCACCTCGCTCGTGCTCCTTATCCATGGCCACTTACACCTCCCCATGCATCACCCAATCCACCACCACCCTCATCCTCTGTCACTCATCCCATAACCATCTGATCCAAAAATCATATTACCAAACTCAATCCCAAATACTCCCTCATCACCACTGCTACCCATGTTGATCATGAATCTACATATGCCACCACTTCTCTTCATGACCCACAGTGGTGATCCACCATGCCCGCTGAATTTGATGCTCTTCTTCATAATGGCACCTGGGTTCTTGTTCCTCCTCAGCCTACTCAGAATCTCGTTGGTTATAAGTAGGTGTTTCACATCAAACATCATTCTAATGGATCTGTTGAAGGCTATAAAGTTTGTCTTGTTGTCAAAAGTTTTCATCAATGTCCTGGGATTAATTTTCATGACATCTTCTGCCCTGTGGTTAAGGCAGTCACTATTCACACTGTCTTAAGTCTTATTGTGCAGCATGGTTGGCCTTATGACAACTTAATGTAAATAATGCTTTTCTTCATGGCTCCTTGGATGAAGAGGTTTTTATGGCCCAACTCCCGATATTTCTTGATCGCAACTATCCCACCTATGTTTGCAAGTTAAACAAGTGCATTTATGGTCTTAAGCAAGCACACCGTGCTTGGTTTCAAGAGATGCGCAAATTTCTCCTTCATCTTGGTTTTTCAAACTCTCAGTCTGATGCTTCTCTCTTTATTCTTGTATATATTGATGATTTGATTCTTATAGGTAGTCATGTGCCTCTCATTGATGATATTGTTAAATAACTTGTGTCACGTTTTTTTATCAAAGACTTGGGATGCCTGCCATATTTTCTCGGTGTTGAAGTTCTTCCTTGTTCTCATGGGCTAGTATTATCTTTATGCAGTTGATCTTCTCACTGAGTTCAACATGCACAATTTGAATCCTGTGCAAACGCCTCTTGCCACCACCATTATGTTATCTCTTCATGATGGTGCTGCTCTCACAGATGCCACACAATACAGGCAAGCCATGGGCAATCTTCAATACATGCTTGTCACTCTTCCTGATCTCGCCTTTGCTGTTAATCGCCTCTCTCAATTCATGCATGCTCCTTCCGAACACTATTGGGTGTGGTCAAGTGTCTGTTTCGCTATCTCCATGATATTCTTGCTTATGGTCTTCATATTTGCCCTGGGACCTCACTATCTCTTTATGATTTTACTGATGTTGATTGGGTTGGCAATCCTGATGACCAATGTTCTACTGAGACATATGTTATCTTCCTTGGCTCCAATCCGATCTCTTGGAGTTGTAAGAAACAAAAACCCATTGCTTGGTCCTCTACAGAAGCTAAATATCGAGCCATTGCATTGGGTGCTGCTTAAATCTCTTGGATTTGTTCTCTTCTTCAACAAATGTGTGTTCCTATTTCGTTGTTTTCACTCTCGTATGAAGCATATTGCCTTGGACTACCATTTTGTTCGCAAACTTGTCCAAGGGGCCAAGCTACGTATTTCTCATGTCTCGTCAGGAAATCAACTTACTGATGCTCTCACCAAGTCATTTTTTGGCTCTCGCCTTCACAGTTTGATATTCAAGATTGGTGTTTCTCCAGAACCGCCATCTTGAGGGGGCATATTAGATATGTGTATATGCGTAAAGATTTGTGTAGATTTTCATTGATTTAATTGCCATCTTTAGTTGATCACATTCCTTATAAATAGTCTAAATTAGGATTTTATTCATGCCTATCTTGTATGAAAACAATTGTATATAATCTTACTTTTGTGATTAATAATATGGATTCTCTCTCAAAGTCTCTTATACACCACCTTAGGATATTATGGCCATTATCATCCACATAAAATGATATAGAACATTAGACATCAAGAGCATAATAAAAATAAAATCTTTTTATCTAAAACAAAACAGTTAGAAAGTGTTCATAAGTTTGAAAATTAGTCATCCGATGTTAATACATAGGTTAAACTAAAAAATAAGATAACATAGACTATCTTGCTCTTTTTTAAGATATAAAAAAAAAATATTTGTGCAATTGGCACAATCCTTAAGTAGGGATTCTCTTTGAGTCAAGATAGCCCACAAGAAAGAATGAATAAACTGAATTTAAATTTCCTTGCTTGCAAGAGGGCAGAATTGATATTATCCAGTCTGATATTTCTAGTTCCATTATCCTGCTTTTGATTTTTTTTCCACGCCCCAAGGACATGAATTGAGACGTTTTTGACATTTTGCAGGGATTTATATCTGAAATAGGAAAAGAGAAATACATGATATGACATGCCACTGAAGCCACCAACACAAGACATCCATTTTTTTATAATGTAAGACTGCTGAAGCAATCACAATTTACAGATACAATTTTTATGGTTAGCTAGTAGAATTAATAATGCAGACCCCTGATTAATTACAATGTCATCCACAGTTCATGGAACAACAGCAGCACCAATCCATTTACACACCAAAATAGCCAGCCCACTCCATTATTGTCATGTAATTGTTGAAGTCATGATCATGCATGAACATCAGCTCGGCTTCTCCTTCCGCCCCCAACTCCCCAGCTAATGGAAGGACGCTTGAGAACCATGAGCTTGGGCTACTATCATCGGCTACAGTGATGGCATGAGCAGCTGCATTCATGCCTGAGGAGAGCTTCCTTATCTGCTCCTCTGCTTCCACAAGCCTTTGTTTCAGTTTAAGCACCTGCAATTATAATGAACACAGCTCAGCCATGTCTGCACAAGCATCAGTAGAACTACTATGAGTTCAAACTGGACCTCGTTCTCGAGGCGGTATTTCTCGACGACGGCGGCATCTTGGGCAGCCTTCATCTTGGCGTAGTCCTCCACCACTTGCTTGTTCTTGTGCCGGGCCCGCCGGTTTTGGAACCACACCGCCACCTGCTTGGCATCCATCCCAAGCTTGGCGGCCAGCAGGTCCTTCCTCCCCGTCTCCAATTTCCTCTCCTCTGTGAAACTCCTTTCCAGGAACTCCACCTGTTCCTCGCTCAGTCTCCTCTTCTTCGCATCCCCGTTGTCCTTGTTCACCTTCTTCCTCCTCCGGCGAACTCTGGTCCTCTCGCTTACTGTTTCTGAAACGTCAACAAATCCTAATTGCAATGCATGATAACATGAATGTTGAAAACAACTGATTTTGAGAAAGTGGATTGCCGTGCCAACCTTGGTAAGGCATTTGGTAGCTGAGTTGGGAGGAGACGAGCATTTGTTCTTCCACAGTAGTCATGCTTGCTTCGCTCATGTTCTTCTTTCCTCTTCTAAATGCAGCTTCTGAGATTGAGAATTCAACAAGGAAGAAAGAATATAATTAACTTACTGCTGAAAGGAAAGACTATTTGCTAAATGCTGTGGTGTTTAACTCGCCAGGCTTATTTATAGGCGGTAGGTGGTGGCCACAAAGACCCTTCGAGGAAGGCCGGAATGACATCAACATTAAATGAAGGTAAAACTGAGTTGAGAACATTTCATTTCATGCTAATTTGCACTTAGTTAATTAATCAATATCTTGATTGATTGGTTTGTCATCGCATCCCAAGATCCTTTAAGGAAAGCTAGTTATGATATGAGTCAGTCATTCACGTGATTTGATATATTTTATCTTATTAGTCCACACTGAGATGAAAAAGAATAGCATGCTTGATCGCTTGGAAACATTATAATTTGTTTGCACTTAAAGACACTGGAAGCCGCAGTATGTGGCGTGTTTAGACTCCTTTGCATCATTTTCTTCTTTCAATGCATGTCGTGAGCCATTGTCCTTCTTCCCTTTTTTGTTGCAAGCCGTGCTCTTACGTCTCTCTTCTCTATATAAAGAAACCAATTAGTACTGATTAGTGATCCATGGTAATGCATTGTTGGTTTAAGCTTTTCCTCTGTACCTCCTCGTGGTTAATGGTGCAGTAATTGATTGCGCATGTGCAGAATTAGCATGTTGGATATGGATGAGCATTGCATTAAGGATTAAACTTCCATGGTCTAATTAAAAATATGTTTCTTGATGTACGCATGTGTTCGACTTAGTAGAATACAATTTCCTCGTGCTGAAACCAGGAAAAGCCTTGTTTTTGTTTTCAAAGAACCCACGTAATGCCTCTGTAATGTCTCTATCTTATCTTGCATTCCAAATTTAGGCACAAACTGAGGTTGATTAGCTAATAAATCCACTGATGCAATTTGTTAATCTACTTTTGCAAATGGTGATTAGTTGATTTAACTACTGCACAAGAGCGTGAAAACTGAGAAGCTCAAGTACAGGTGAGGAAGACAAGTTCAGTTCAGAAACTGTGGTTAAATCAGTTTCTGACTGTGGCAAGGGAGTGAAAGCTGAAAAGCTTTTTGAAGTGCTGGTGGGGAAGACAAACTGAAGGAATTCACATGGGGAGCACCCCACAGGTTTCACTTTGAACACGCGTCACAATGTCCAGGTACTCGGCATCTCATCTTGCTTACGTTGCTATACCTATTCCCTCCTGACAGAAGATAAACATCATCCATTTGAATCTTCAAGTCGAGTGATGATGGCTTATTTGGATTCCCTTGTGGATTCTGTGGTCAAGCCTGCACTCTGCACGCTTGCTGGGGGCTTAATTAGTTACTGCTAGCTCTTGCTTGATTTGGCCTAATGCAGCAAGTGCCTTTTTGCTAACCTCGCTCGAGAACAGTGGGCTTTTTTTGGCGCATGCAGCGATGTAGCAATCAGCTTTGGAAACCTCAGCAATAATGGTGGACAGAGCCGTCTCCCATTTGTTCAGCCACTTCGTCTCCGCATCTGATTCAAAGATTTTGTGCGAGATAACATCAAAAAAATATTCAGGGTGAGGAAGTGGAAACTTGGGAGGGTCCCCTTGGCCTTGCTGGGTTGCGCCTGGCTTGCCTCTCTGGGTAAGCCAACTATCTTCTCCACCTCCAACTCCATCTTTTTTTTTTCCCCCTTCTCTTCCTGTTACAATACAAGCAAATCTTATCTCCTCCCTCCCACTCATAGTCATGGAAGGCTACCTCACCACCTTTATTGCAAGTGAACTTTAGCTGGAAGGATTAGCATGACTAAGAGTGGCATTGTGGGCTCCTAGAAATGGGGCTCTCGGCTCTGTCTCTTCTTCCACCTATAGGCCATGGCAGTCACCTTTCAGGGAATGTATCTTTATATTGATGTGATAAGCAGGAGCCGGTTGAGGATCCAAAGTCTTTGGCTGAGGGTGGCACTGGGACTGCCACGGCAGTGGGCTTCGTAAATGGGCAAGTTCAGAAGGAGGTGGGGAATGCCTTTGCTGGGAGTGCAAAGCACCTAGTGGCAGTGCCTGTGAGACACCTCCTCCATTTCTGGGTTCCTTTTGACCTCCTCCTTTTTGTTGCAGTGAATGTGGATAAGGCACCAAGCCTCTGACTCTTGTCAGCCTTTGCCTAGCTGCTTTGCGAAGAGGCCAGGGCCTGGACAAGGGAATATTGTTAGTACAATCTGAAGCTACTTTTCACTTAAAGAGATATCTTTTCTTCACCTTTACCAGACTCAGTTCTCACAGTCGTCCCTGTTCATTGCACTCGGAAGTTGGAATCTGAGTTCATCAGTTATCAATCAGCTGAGGCCTGGGATTAAGCTCATAGCTTTTGTACTATTCCATGACCATATTTATATCATGTATCATCTCTTTTTTTTTTTTTTTTTTTTTTTTTGAAATGTTCAAACAAATGTTTCTTGAGAATATTTTGAATATGGAGAATGAATGTGGCAGTGGTGAGGGAGCTCCTTCACTTTTCCCATGGAGCAGCTCCCTGCTCTCTTTTTTTTTAATTAAAATTATTTTTTAATTATATTCTTTGTTAAAAAAAATAAAAGAGATGTTGAGAGGTTGTAATTTTTTAAGAAAGTATAGGATCATAAAAGAATTGCTAAGAATTTGTTTTTTTTTGGCTGTGAAAAGATGAGTGGAGTTTTTTATTTTTGATGTGGTACTGTGAGATGTGAGAGCTATTGGGGAGCTACCACCGTTGGAGATGTCCGAACTCTTAAAGCTCTTGAGGTCCTCATGGAGAAATTTAGTCTAGTCACATGTATGGAATTCACAACGAAATTTGGACATAAATTTAGATTCTCACACAAAATTATGACTTGATAAAAATGTAGATTTAATGTGAAGACTGTGTCCTTTGTATGTGATGGAGTCACATGTAAAGGAGGAGATTCATCATTGCGCACATTGCACACTTCCATTGTCGATTGTTGTTAACCAACAAGCTACCATTTTGACCAGCTAGCAACTAAAATAATCAGCAATTTCTTTATTTTACAAGGTGCACTACTTTAGTTTGGTAAACGAGCTGCACCAAACTGTTGTTCTATAAGATCATCTTCAATCATAAAATCTATTTTGGTACACTTTCAACAATAATTTGATGTCATTTAAGCAACAAAAATTTTTCCACTCCAACCAATACACATCATTTCCTACACTAAAAGGAATATTCTTTAAAATATTCTATTTTTCCATCTTATAATTTATTATTCAACATACATATTAATTTGTTAAATATTTTTATTATGATAATAATTACTATTAAAATTAAAAATTTTATTATACATAATAACTAATTTTTATGATATTATATATTTAGTTACAAGAAAATTAAAATTAAAATTTACATAATAAATTTAATTAAATTAAATAATATTAATTTATAATATTTAAGAATATTTTAAATATAAATTTAATATTATAATATATTATATTTTAAAAAGTCGTAGTTGTACCATTTTAATGTAAATTTTGGAGTTTCCATTGGAAGAGATTTGGTGTCCCTTTTATATCAAAATAGTATAAAAGGATACTGATGGGAGATGATCTAAGAGGCCGTCGGTACTTGTTTATCTTAAAAGTTGGCAAAGTAACTCGAAAGAGTGTCTAAAATAGATGTGCCTTAATTCCACAACCAAATATTGTAGCATTTTTATCCCAGGCATCGGGGGTGCTGGGGATGAACGTATTCGTCTTTTGTCACAATCTTTATCCCAAACATCAGGTGCGCTGGGGACGAGCGTATTCGTCTTTTGGCACAATCTTTATCCCAGGCACCATTAGACTCTGCTTCCTAGTTTCTTGCTTTTTACATCAGAGGCGCTGGGGACGAACGTATTCGTCTTTTGTCATAAACTTTATCCCACGGATGCTGAGGACAAGCGTATTCATCTTTTGCCATAATCTTTATCCCAGGCAGCATTAGACTCAGCTATACGCTCTTTTGCCATAATCTTTATCCCAGGCAGCATTAGACTCAGCTTTCTAGTTTCTGGCAGCATTAGACTCAGCTTCCTAGTTTCTTCCTTTTTGAGGTGCTCGTAAGTCATACCGAAGCCTCCAATGTTCAATCCATTCGACGAGTTTACCCAAAGATGGTTTAACTGGTACTGCATCATGCCTGGCAGTCAGTTGGCAGATCACTAATATATGTAAGCTGCTTTATGTCTAGTTTAACGCGACAAATTGGAAGGATTTAGAAGACCATTAAACTGGAGAAGGTTAATAGAGCTATCAAGAAAATTTCACTAGTCACATCCATTCAAACTCCAATGCTAGAAACATCTTTTAGTGAAAAATTTAAAAGAAATTCAAGAATAAATCAAGCATGGACCCTTCCGTGATTAAGTCTGTAATCTTCACATAAAAAACTCCCCCCGTGGAATAAATTTATCTGTATTAGCACAATACGTTCTCATGGGAATCATTAAGTCATAGCACAACTTAGTCGCTGAAGACCAAGACAATGAATGGGGACACTAGAACAGCACACAGAATATCTAGACAACAAAGAATCGATCCTGAACTTGGAAAACAGAATGCACACTAATAAAGCTTCAAAATGTGACGTTTCACTTTGGGGTTGCAACTCCGATTCCCAAAGTGAGCTGAATGTCATCTGGTCCAACGTCGTGAATCTTCTCGCCCTCCCACGGCTTCACCCACCTATTCTCAAATTCAAACTCCGTGCCTTCTTGTTCCCTCTCTGATATCCCTCCTGATGTCAGAACAGCAGTCCCCTTCATCGAACCAAAGGGCTTGACAAGGTTGAAAGTCGGTGACCCAGGGACTGCTGTCTGAGAGCTGGCCCCCCAGCCGGAGTCAACAGTTGATGCATCAGACTCGTCGCATTCAGGTATAGTGGCAGGTTGGACATGGTGGTGGCCTCTAGTGGGGCTAGAAGGGGCGGACATAGCATAAAGTGAGTGGCAGAATACATTGTCAAGATTCTGGATCTTAGGTGGGCGAGAGGCAGTAGGGGATGATAGTGGAGGGGTCACCGGGGCGCTATTTGATATGCGAAGTGGAGGAAGGGAGGTGAGATTTTGGAGAAATGGGAGGAGATGTGAAGGGTTGATGCTAGGGTTATGAATATTATCATGGCGACTGGGGCTTGGAAAAGATGATGTCATCGGACTTGCATGGTAGGAAGGTGCGGGACTTGGGAAAGATGAGGAGAGCGGACTCAGCAGAGGGGGGGAGGAGCATGGACTTATGCTTGAAGATGGACCAGCAACTACAGGTTCAGGAGGTGGTGGTGGCGGCTTGCAGCCCTGCCAATAGATCCATCATGAGACAGTATTCATACATTACAAATCTACAAGCTAAAGGAAGCAAAGATTTGAGAACAAAATATTGTTGTTTAGGTTCTCTCTAACGATTTCGTGAACATAATGCTCGTCATTGTCACTCTACTCCACTAAATCAACAATAAAGTGGGTATTGCTTTCCAACTATTGCATTTACCCACAAGGATGAGAAAAGTGTTAGGTGTTATGACCTAGCATATGGCCACCCATCAATCACTGAATTTTTTAGCATCTATCTTTCTTTATACACAAAATTGTATAATTTTATATATAGAACTTATACCGTCGATATATTTTTTTTTTCAGCATTCATATAGATTTTCAGTCCACAAAGTTGTCATAGTATCAAAGCCAAATTTTCCTTCAACCTTCATAAATAACCCGTGGTCACGAGTAGGCCGCAGGAATGATGCTGATTGTGGCCCTCTAATTCAGCATCACTTCACCATCTCTCTTCCCCATTTATATATACATCAGCTCACTTCTTCTGATCGATGACCCTGATGAGCTTGTATGCATGATTGCATCATCCTTCTCAAAAACCATTGTTGAAGATCTAGCTCTTGCTGTGAATAGAATCACTCTAGCAGATCCTGAAGACCTCCCATCTTCTACAACTCTCACAACCAACGACACCAAATTAAAGGACCTACAACAGCACACTTTTGTAGCTGTTCTCTATCCATCTAATAACTATTGCATTACATGCCTAGATAGTAATCCACCAATCTCTACGACAATTGCATCATCTTATGGGCCAAACGTTTGTTGAATATGTTTCCGATCTTTTAGTATTTATCATTTCTTCATATATAAAATTCAAAAGCATATATATCTTCCAAAGGTATGTATATCACATTGACTCCCTCTCTAAAAAGGGAACAGAAAATCAATGGAAGCAAAACCCAACTTAAATCCTTGAGAAAGTTATGAAAATGAGGTAGTTAAAAAATCCATTAAAGAATGCAAATTTTCAGAGGGATGAAATGGGATGGAGTTTCTTACCATATCAACTATTGAAAACCTAAAGACAAAGACATAACCAGTGCAAGAAAACACCCCAAGTCTAAGTTGATAGACAGGAGAGGCCAATTAAGTGGCATCTTTATGAACAGAATGAAGCAAAATAAGCCCTAGAAGATCTAAACAGACATCACACGTTGTCTCTGCACAAACACATCATATGCCAACCACTGACAGTGCAACAGGAAAAGAAAATGACCGGAATGAAGCGAGGAACCACTACGACCCCTAGAAAATGATCAGAACCACAACAGGCACAAAGATCTATTTGGTTGCATATGAGATCTACCATCAAAAACCACAACTTCACTCTCCAAACCAAGCTATACCACGATGAGAATAACAGAATAGAGAAGCACGATACAGACGAAATTCGAGAAAATAGGAGGAACGATACCTTCCGGTAGGTGGTCCCGTCCTCCTCGACGATCCACCCGGCCTCGCGGCACAAGGCCTTGAGGACCTCGTTGTTGTCGCAGTGCTTAGGGAGCTTGTAGTTCCCCATCGCCCGCAGCCCGGTGAAGATCTTGGCCGCGATCGCCCGTCGCCGCCGCTCCCTCCGTTTGTTGTTTTCTCTCTCCTTCCACGTCGGCTGCCGCCCTCCTCCCGCCGTCATCCCTCCCGCTCTGCCGCCGATCGGATCCGCCCTAAAAGAATCGAACCTTTGCTGCTCCTTCTCCACCTCTCCGTCGTCGCTCAAACCCCCCCTTTCCTCGCACACGGAAGAGATCGAGGATGGAAGAAAGCGGAATTTCTCTCTCAGATCGCGCACGAGGTCGGCGAGGCTTTCATTGATCTATTGCAAGTTGCCACTTTGAAAGTAACATTTTTTTTCCCCAAAAAAAAAAATAAAAATAAAAGCACAAGCGGAAAGAGATTCCCCGTGTGACAGAGAAGCCTCCCGTGCTCTCTCTCACTAATAGCTATCTGTTTTTATTTTTCTCTAATAATAAATTAAGAACTTAAAAATATTTAATACGATAAAAATTAAATATAATATGCGAGCTCTCGTGTAACACGCTTTGTTACGTTGACTCCCGGTCAACGGGCCGGACATCCTCTGAGTCTGACAAATGGATTCGCCAATCGAACGGTCCGTTGAAGGTACGTCGAAAGGGAAGGTTTCCTACGCAAGAACATAAAATAAAGAAAATCATTTAATTTCGTCAAACCACGTGGAACTTTATAATAATAATAATAACAATAATAATAATAACTTATAACTTTATTAATAGGATTTGAATTTATTATGAAGTACACAAAGACAGGTAAGTGCACGTGCATCCGCTGCTCTCACTCGTTACGTCACGTCGTTACTATCCATTTGCACGTGGCCTACACGTGCGTGATTGCCGTCCCAGGAAAAATCTAAAATAAACAAATCGAATATATATTATGATTAACTCAATCAGGCTCAATCAACAATTCAACATATTAGCAATCATAATCAGGACTTTAACTGAACAAATGAGTTATAGTAAAAAAGAACAGTATAGAAATTGTATGTGCTTACATGTGAAAATACTCCTTGAGGCATTTGGTGATTGGAAAATGATATCAGAGGAGCTTTCAGATCAATTGTCTGAATTTTTGTTCTTTTTCCATGAAGTAGGTTGAGTCTTGGAAATGAAGCGGTTCATTCCCCCACGAGGTCCACCCGGCCACCAGTTCTCTGGCAAAAAGTTCAATGCACTTGGAAGGCCGAGGACCCGGTATAAGATCAATCAACAATTCTGATATTGGTCAAGCTTTGATGAGGATACGAAGGAAAAAACTGAACATAACCATATGATTTTCAGTAGGAGACAGCATAACCTACCGCCGAGTGGTGGCTTCCTTGAGTAATCACCAGGAATGCTGACAATAACTCGGTTGCTCCCGAGAAAATGAGATGGAATGGTTTTTGGATCATCATTCTGTGGAAAATTGTAAACGGATAACAAATCATCACAAGTATGTTGGCAATTATGTAATCACAGAATCATATATTAGCAGGTGATGAAATTAAAAAGTATCTGAAATACTACAAGCTGAACTGACCTGCAAATTTATGTACCCAAGAAGCAGGCATTCATATGGTCTGTGATGAAATAAGTCCAGTTCGCCGATCAAGGATCCATCCGATCTCACCTATATATGTTTCATAATTAAATTACTTTTTATCCACTGCTTAACCGACAATGAAGTTTGAAGACCATTATTTGAAAATGGCCATTAACATTCTTTCTCTTGTAACATTGGTCAAATCACAGTAGAATAAGAAATAACGAAATCAAGAAAGCTATTGCTAGACTATGGTATTCTGATGTCACCTTTAACCAATAACACACAGAACAATCTCTCACGCCCCAAGCAGGAAACAGATCCTTCTCGACAAAAATTCTAAGTTTCTCCCGATTCGTAATCCAGAGTGCAACAAGGGCTCCTTGCTCATGTGCAAGTTCCTTGATAGGAAGATAAAGAAAATGTCTGTTAGGTAAAGTTGGGTAACTGCGAAAAAAATTGGAACCCATTAGAAACTCATTATAAAATGAAATTGTAATGCAAGCAAGGAACATAAGCGTTCAAATGACCAAAGATGAATGAATAACAAGGCAATAATCTGAGATTTTCCAAATTTCAATTAGAAGTATAAAACACATGTTGATCAACATTTTGCAAATAATATGAAGTGTGACAGCCAAAAATGTTGCAGATGAAGATGCAGCACCATGCCAAATTTATCTCAAAATATACATGCCCATTGATATACTTTGGTTAGTTGGTGAAAATGCATTGTTAGATATGGCTAATAATAGTTATTATTTTTGGGGAATAAGTCAGCTTCCTCAATCAGAAACATTTGCAGAATGCATTGCTTTACTGACAAACTATTGGTATGTAAGGGAACTAAATTGTTCAACTTCTTGGAAGATGTGGGCAAATATGTGAGTTTATCATCAAAAAAATAAAAAATAAAATAAAAAATGAAAGAGACCATTCTTCAATAATCCACATTGCCAAAGACTATACTAGTCTAAAATTTACTACAAAAGGCTGCAACTTTTTTGTATGTCAAAGGATAAGTTAGAGGTTGCAATGGATGCTCATACATCTGGAAAGATAGATTGTGAAGCTTCTTGTTTGCTTACGATATTTTTGTCAAGGTTGTGGAGTGACACTTACTAGAAGAACCAAATAATGATTTCTAGACAAGTCCAATGTGGAATTTGCATAAAATACTAAAAGAACAAGAATTCCAAAGAGTAGGCGATGAAACATACACTTCTTTCTGGTTGGCACTCCCATTTTCCCAAGGAGGATCAATCACAATAAAGTTAAAGCCATCTTTTGAGTGAGCTGTAAAAGTATTAATTTCCACCGCCATCAAAAAATAGAGAGAGAATGCTTTTATTTTATGGAAGCAAGAGAAAGCATAACTATCAGCAACTAAATACCTGGCTATTAGAAAGGTTGATGTGGTTCAAAAATTACCTGGTATGAGATTGCGGATTTGTCTCAAGTCAGACTTTCATTCAGCCATCATATCATGGCATCCAACATAAACATACAAAAAAGAAGTCATATGAGACATTGTAAGTTGAAGAATATTACAAAACCCTACAAATATCTGACTGAAGTTTGAGCTTATGGGTCAACTAAACAAATATCCTAATGACCAAAAAATTCATTGCACAGCAAAAGACAAACGTGAAAATGATACCATGTAAAAGCAGCTTCTTCTGGGCAATATATAACAATTTTCTAGAATCTCAGCTTCTACATCATCATTTGTAACATTATAAATCAAGTTATTGAACAATTGATGTGCTGCAGATCCATCATTCTCACCTTGTTCATGACCTGACAAAATAAAAATTAACAAAAATTACTTGATTGTACAGCCAAGTTATCGTTGGTAAGACAGATGCCAGATATTGATAATAAAACAATTCTGCAAAGTAAGACTCCAGATGATCATTATCCCTTATTTTCTTGGCCATTTAATTCTGTAAAATAGCAAAATTGCATAACAAACTGCTTGAGTTTAAAATATCAATATTATAGCTTTACTGGCATTATAGTCTTGCGTACGTTCCATGAAGGAATAAGATCACAAATAGTTAGGACTAACACTACTTGTTGTATTAATATCATGTTCGTCATTGACATAAGCACAATCTTTGTTCACGTTCATGGTGCTACAGCACATAACACCATGATTTAAAATACTGACCATGCCGGTCAGCACGGCTGAAACATATCATTCCACTAGACAGCTAGCATGTGGAAAGCACAAAGAGTGAGGTGGTTTTAGAGAGTTGCAGTCACTAAACATGGCTTCCCTCCAAGTTCATCAACTCACCGAGGACTGCACAACGTGGAGAACACAGCTGCATCAGAACAGCTCCGACTTCACCTATCAAGGACAAGTTTCTACCTCCTTGTACAACACTTTTATTTCTGTTAAGCAAATGCCTACAATTACAATGAGAATACAACAATCTGATAACAGACAAAATTGACCATTGTTATCTTTATTAACTTTCATGCTTGGCAAAGCACATTTTTGAACATGACAGTATTAGTTTTAACAATATCAAAAAATAATAATGATGATAAGAAATAGCACTACTAGTTAGGCTATCTGGTTATTATCAAATAGTTAAGTAATAGAAATAGAGATTTACATAATCATATTTCCAGAAGCCACTCCTATCATCACCTATTGGCCACATTTGAATAACAGTTCAGACTGGCAGTTCTGTACTAAAAATCGGCTCAGCTCAAATGCAACTCCCAAATTCATTTCTTCAAAATTTAACTACGATTATTACGAATTGAATCATACTAAAAAAAGTAACTGGTTTAATTATTTTATGTTCATTCATTCATGCATTTATTTATTTATCGTCAACTGGCTGTCCACTGCTTTATATCAATTAAATGTTCACAAAGCAGTAAAAGGTGGACTTACAGGGAGACTCATTACTTCAATTGAAACAAAGAAAACCAAAGAATTTGCTCAAGCAGTTGGTGCAACTCGTCTACATTTAAAAATGCTGACCTCCTGTCTCATCTAACACCTCCTTTCTCAGACAAAGAGATATCTCGTACAGAGGCGCTTGCCATAGGCTTCCAAGTTGAATAAAATCCAATTCAACAACTTTCCTCGCAGGCAAACAGGTTTCGCATTTCACCAATTTGGGAAGCAAAGCTTGGAGTTCCTTAGCTTGCACAAACGCTTTGTGCGCGTTTAGCAACAAAGATCTTGCTTCCTGATTGTCAGGAAAAAAATGACTTTTTTATTTCAAAAGAAAGAGAAATAAATCAATCTACCACTAAATATAAGGAAAATAAATACTTGATGGCGCTTCTCCGCAGCCTCTTCCCTCTCATTGAGATTGCGAGCAGGCCGTCTTTTCTTCCTCTTCTTAGTCACTTGGAAAACCTTATCCTCCTTGCTTTCATCTCCATCCGTGGAACAACGGAAGGAGCGAGAATAGTAAGCCGAAGGAGAGATCTTAAACCGAGAGAAGGAGCAGTTGAGGACACGGACGGGGTCGAGGAAAGCCACCTTCGACCCATCCACATCAAGTCGATAGATACCGGAGTCCAAGAAGGATTTAAGCTCGTCCGACATCTCCCGTCGCATTGCTAAACTCTGCACGGCGCTTGCACTCAATCGCCAATTCGAGGCTGGAGTATTGGATTGCAAGTTCGCAAACGGAGCAGAGAGGGAGGGAGAAAGAACGATATCAGTCCGCTGCCCCTTCTGTTCTGCCCTAAGCGGACCTGCGCACGCGACCGGTCGCTGCTTGCTCGATGTTATCAACCGAAACCAGATCGTGCCGTCCCAATTTCGGCTAAATTTGCGGGTCCGCATCGAGCGCGTGTTTTTGATTTCCACCATCTTGTTTTCCGACCCAGACGCGGGCAGCGCCAGTCCGTCGGATCCGGCTCCGATTAATCTCAGTCGTTCTAGAAACGCCCATTTGGCCGTAGCTTTCCCTCGCCGCTCCCATGGCGATGGCCTTACCCAGAGCCCCCCCTCCTCGCTCCCAGCTACCGGCAGAAGCTTCGCACCCGTCGACCGCCCAGAGGTCTGCGTCGTTCCCCACCATGCCCGACATCATCGCCGCCTCCCGGGCGCAGGGCCTCCGCCTCCGTCTCCAGGTCCTCGGGCCCTTCTTCCGGGTCCGGGCGGAAGGCGAGGACGGGTCCGCGCTGGGGAGGGCGGAGGGCGTCGTACGCCCGTGGGTCGCAGGAAAGGTTCTGCACCTCGACTCCATGAGGCTCAGCCGGGACACCCTCTCCATGGATCGCTCCATCTTCGGCCTCGGCCTCTTCGTCGGTGCCGCCGCCGTCCGCCACGGCTACGACCAGGGCTGCCGCACCGCCCAACTCCTCGCCATCAACGATTCTCCCCTCTTCCACTCCAAGGTCAGAATTTGTTCCCCTCGAATTTCCAAACCAAACCCTAGAAACCTTAGAACGCGAAACTTTACGGCTACCGTCTTCCCCCTGTTAAACTCTGCTTGTTTCTGCGATCTTAGCTTGTGAGATTCTACACGAGGATGGGATTCAAGGTGGTTCATGAAGTGGATGGATCGTCCATGGGGGATTTGGCTCACATGCTGGTGTGGGGAGGGAGAGGAACTCGAATGGATGCCGACATCGAGCAACTTTTTCTCAGATGGGGCAAAAAATTCAAGGCTTCAAGTTCAGGCAACAATTGCACAGATCTCAAACTTCAACTAGAAATAGGCAAAAACAATCTTTAATCTGTTCTACCGATTGTTGCGATTGCTTTCAAAAGGCAGACAAAACTGGTGACTGCAAAATCCGAAGATTCATTCGATAAGCAAAACAGAGTTGAAGCTAAAATAAGGAGTGATCGATGAACTTCAAGTTCAAACTTGTTTTATATGTTCCTAAGTTTTCTATTTGGAATGTAATGAATTCCCTTATTTTGGCAATTTCCCAAAGGCGTACTCACTGTTTATATAAAAATTTGAATCTTGTGAAATATCCTCCCATCATCAATAGTCATCCTCTCATATCTACATTTATTGTGAACTTTCCATATAATATATATCATGCTCGAAATATCAGGTACTAAGCTTTGTTTTGCGGTTGCCTCCTTTATAATTTTATCCGAAAATTTACAGCAACTGCCCTATTGATATGAAGTCATGTCTTGGCTCCAACCATGGCTTTACTTTCCTCCATAGCTCACAAGCTATGAGGCATTCAAATAACAAATGTTCATTTGACTCATTTTGTTACTGGCAAAGCATACACGTCTTGTTTAGTTCATAGAGCATTATATCTGTCATTCGTAGCTTCTCATGTGCAATTAGCAAGACAATGAATCAATGCTTTGGTAAGATTTCCGACCTCCAAATCAAGGATCCCCAAGTCACCAAAGCCCCTCTCAGTCTAAAGAAATCATAGGCATTTGCTACCCCTTTCTTCTTCACCGCAAACCACTCTATCATCTTCATATTTGCTGTCTCATATCCATTCATAGCTACTTGAATCTTGGTCCGAATTTCCACAAGTTTCTTAATAAGCGATGAAATCTGAAGCCTTGGTCTTCCATTGCCAAAAACCAACCCTAAGCAAGTCCGTCTTTGATTGAATTTTTCAAAAGGTTTTGCTTAATAAAACTTCATTCCATGCACTTAGATCTCGGAGGTTATAGTCACCATCATGTTTAGGAAGACAAAAAGTGGCCCATGCAATTGGGGGAACTTGGTAGATCTTACAAACATTCGGTATATTACTTTAATTTTTTCAATAACTCTTTCATGTATAGGAAGCATAGAAAGTCAAAAGCACTCCATACCCTGTAGCACTATTCTCACCAATTCAAGTCGCCCCTATATGATAATGTATGTTTTGTCTAAGAGTTTATCCTCTTTGTAATAGCTTCAAGTAAGGAGTTATAGTTGACAATCCGTAATTTTTCCGCCGCAAGTGGAATACTCAAATATCAGAATGGAAAAGTTCCTTCTTGAAATCCAGTTAACTGTAGAAGTCGGGCCTTCATCCCCTCATTAACCCCCACCATTTATATGTGAGATTTCAAATGATTGACCCTCAACCCTGCCTCACATCCAAATTATGTCAAACAACCCACTAAAACGTTGATGGGGGTCTCATTCACCCAAGGAAAAATATCAAATCATCAGCATATGCTAGGTGAGTGATAACAATCTCCTTGCACATAGGATGATGGTGAAAAGAGGGCGGAGAGCAAACAACCTACAGCCTTCTTGAGAGCACTTCTATACATAAACCAAATAAGAGCGGAGATAAAGGATCACCTTGCCTCAAACCTCGTCATCCACTGAAGTATCCATAAATGTCACCATTGAGGGAGATTGAGTAAGTGGTCGTAGTTACACATTCTCTAATCCAACCATAATACCGTTGGGGAAAACCAAAACCAACGAGTGTCTCTATAAGAAATTCTCAATCGTTCGTGTCAAATGCCTTCTTCAGATCAACCTTGATCATGCACCTTAGTGATATTCTTTTTCGTGAATACTTTCTTAGGAGTTCTTGGGTCAAATTAATATTATTTTCCTATTGATCTTCCTTGCAACATGAGATAGACCGATAATCCGATACCCTCGAGCCATGATTTGCCTTTGGTATTAAGGTGGTTAATGCATGATTCCATTGTTTAAGCAATTTCCCTTCTTGAAAGAACTCCTGGACTGCAATGTACTAACTATTTCAAATTTTACAAAAAGTGCATCCAATATTAGGATTGCCCAAAAGGCGCCCTTTATTCCGCTTTTACCCATCTGCCAACTCTTCACTTCCATTTTTCTAAGTATCTAAGCCATATTTAAAAAATAAAAATGAAAAATAGCTTTTGTGATACATAAAGTAATGTTTAGTCATGTGATTACCTTACCTATTTATGTTTAACACACAACTCTTCCATTACATTCCAGTGGAATTTCAATAGACAATAGAGGAAAAATATTCATAGAGAGAATAACCCTAATTCTTGATTCTAAAAAGTGATGTAAAACTTAGGCTCCATTAAAACTTTGAAGTCTTGGTGTTCTCCGAAGAAGACTCATCAAGGTTTTAGCATATCAGCTCCTTTGACATTTTCTCATCGATTCTCTTCAAAATTTTCTCATGGATGTATTATACCGAATATGATAAATGAGTTTTTCCATGTCAAAAATTTATAAATTCAAATCCCTAGCTCCATCAATAGATTTTATTTTAAATCCACTTATGGATTAGCAAGGTCCGATTGAACTCATTAGAAGTTCTATAGGTTTCTTTATTGCTTCTTAGTCCAAATGTGTCCTCATTTATCATCTCGAAGCATTCCTACCATTGATTAAAATGTTTTTAAACTTTCAGAACAAAGTGTGTTGGTTTAAGAAGACCAACACATAAATTCCTCGAGGGAATTGGCACGTGCACATAATGTATCCTAGGGATGTTAGAATCAAGAATGTGTTGGGGTTCAATCAAAGTCTAATATTGAAAAGATTTGGTAAAGATCATGAGTTTAAAAGGATGTAGGATATTTCCATTGATATGAGGCCTTTTGAGGAGAGCCCAAGAGCAAAGTCATGAGGGTCTAGGCCCAAAGTGGACAATTTCAGGAGAGTGTATCTTTTGTCAGATCGGTCCTCCAGACCAACTGGACTCTTGCTCAGTGCCCAAGACTTCAGGACTTTCCCACTAGATGTCCAATCTCTGACCTGTCCAATCTTTCACCTGGTCCACGACTACTAGGATTTTCACCTAGAGTCTTCGACTCTAGGATTTCGTCCAAAATACTCGCCCCCCCCCCCCCCCAAGACTTTCCACCTAGGATTACCACCCCCTAGGACCTAGGGTTACCTCCTCCTAGGATTTTCCCACCTACTTAGAATCCACTAGGACTTTTGCCTAAAAATACTTAGGACTTTCCTGTAAGTTCATTCACACTTATTAGATAACAAAACATCTTAACTTTTGACCATTTATCATAATCAAAACTTAGGTTCAATCGTCTGGTGCTCCTTGCACCAACAGAATGGACATCGTAAATACCTTCTACAAACTCATCTCCTCTGTTACATGTCAACTTTTCAGAAATCCAAGTCCTCTAGGTCTATTAATAAGTTTCAGTCAAAAATCATTCATGGACTTAGATAGTTCTGATTGGACTCATTTCGACTCCTATTGCTTTATTAGATGTACCAGAGTCTAAATGTGCCCTCCTTTACTATGTTAAGGCATTCACAATAGTGATCAAAAGGTTTTGAAGCTTTCAGAACTCAATGGCCTTGTTCTTATAAGAAGAGCACCATAGTGTGTTGATCTTCAAAAACCAGCACCGCCCTGTGTGAGAAGAACATAACACTATGGTACTGGTTTCTTAAGACCAGCACCACTATGGTGCTAGTTTCACAAGAACAACACCATAATGGATTTGGTCTTCAAAAACCAATATCATCTTGTGTGAGAACAGAACACTGTGGTATTGGTTTTGGGATACCATCACCATAGCGGTGCTGATCTTTCGAAACCAACACCACAGTGTGTGTGTTAATTGACACACAACTATAACTTCACTTATGAGTCTCAAGACTAGGATTTCACACCATATATAGATCTTCTATACATTCACCTCTTTCATCTTATGATAAGTTTCAAAAATTCAAGTCTCTCTAGATCCATCAATGAGTTTTGAGTTAGGCATAAAGAGCTAGAGAACTCTGATAAAACTCATTCCAAGTCTTGTAAGTTTCTTTAGTGCTTCTTAGTCTCACTGTGCCCTAATGTCTTAGATTCAAGTCATTCATAGTCGGGGACAATATGTTTTTAAAAATGTATCGTGGGACACATAACTTGTTGTGTGAGGATCAAAACTATATTTATAAACCATCTATATATACTGTAGTCTATGTCATTGTTATGATTGCAATAATTGTTTTCAACGATGACTACATCTCTGATGAACTTTAATCATGTATGCCCTCTATTGATTCATATTTAGTGGAGAAACAACAAGATACTTAACAATCCATAAATGTAGCTCCAATTAATATTCCATTTTCATGTGAAAATACTAATGCGGTCAATAGAAATAGAAATGCAACAAGTGTTTTGATGGTTGATCTAAATGAAAAAGCAAATACATTAGAAGATAAGGTACCACCTAGTAACAGTATGGTATTTGGAGATTATTTTGAGACAACATGCAGTCAGCAAGAAGATTCATATATTTAAAATGCTGAGGAATTAAAATGGAATATATATTCAGAAGTATTCTTAGCCTATAATATCAAATTTGACCAAGTTGATTTCTACCTAGATCAATATAGTAACTTAGAGAAGGAGTTTCCTATCGCTGATGATCTATATTTATTGAATTCACGATAAATACAAAATCCAATTGTAAATGCAATAGAGAAACATGAATTTTATGTTGTACAGGTTTGCCCCTCCTGACAAAAGTTCAAGGATGAACTTGTAATGCATGCTATGTATAAAAACAAGATATAATTCAATTGACAATGACTAAATAGAATTAAAGTTATTTACTTCAATCAATCATGAACATAGAGAGTAGTTGCTAGGAGAGATGTGGAGTTCACTATTATAAAATATGTAAGAACACTAATATTGTTGCAGCCTTAGGGAAGCGTGTAATCACAAAGCTTGTACACCCACATTTGTAGCATCTCAAGTTGAAAAGTCATTTCTTACTTGTTCATAGTATAAACCAAGTTATATTCAAAGAGATATGAAATCTATGTTTGGTGTTTCCATATCATATAAAAAAACATATTTAGCCAAGAGAAAGCATTGAAGAAAGTGGTTGGTGATCATGTGCAAGCTTATAGAGATCTTCCAATGTATTTATTGTTGGATGTATTTATGCACATTTTAAATTTTTATTTCCTAAACAAGCAACGAAAACATAATAATTTCTAAAATTATAGGCCACAGGTTGAAAACTCTGCCTACCAGTCGACTGTCAAAACAATCAGTCGACTGTCCTCTTGTGGAGATTCGACCGTTACATTCCAATGACTCTATACTAGTCGACTAGTAAAAGTACCAGTCGACTACTCCACACTGGCTGAGCGAACAGAAACATTATGTTTGCTCCCAGTCGATTGCCCAGTCGACTGGTACCCGAGTATACTTCACTCAGCACTCGGACCCTCACCCTTACGACTCATTTGACGTTTCTTTGCAGCCTTGACCTCTTGCCTTCAAGCTTACTTCCTTTGACTCTCGTCCCTCGGATGCATTCAAGCCCGCGGCTTGTCCCCAATGTCATCCTTCGCGTATGACTCGAAGTCGCTTCCCTCGGCCCTTGTTCTTGCTGCCTTGTCCACGGTCCCTTGGATGCTCCATCCTTTACCGGACCCGAAGCCATCAACCTGAGTCACATGTGTATCCTGCAATCCCACACAACTCAAATACACATATCAAATACAAGGATGAACCTAACTTAAACCATTTGCCCAAACATCAAAACACATAGTCGCACGGACCATTGGGATTTCTCCAACAGGGACTTCTTCACCAACTGTCCGGTCAATCCTTTGACCCACTTGTACTTTTCTTCTCGTGCTAAGTGTCCGGTCAACCTTGACCTACTTGGACTTACCATCTTGTGCCAAGTGTCTGGTCCTCCATGACCCACTTGGACTTCCTTCCATCAGATGTCCAGTCACCCTTAATGCATCTGGATTTCCTTGTGTCATGTATCCGATCACTCCTTTAACCTACTTGGGATTCCCAACACCAGGTGTCCGGTCAACCTTAACCCACCCGGTTTCCACATGTCTGACTTCACTCACCAGGTCTTTGCATCTGCCTAACTTCACTCACTAGGACTTTCCATCTGCCTAGCTTCACTCACCAAGACTTTCACCTAGCTTTAGTCACTAGGATTTTCCCACTGTCCGACTTCACTCACTGGGACTTTCACCTGCCTAGCTTCATTCAGTAGGTCTTTCACCTGACTCCACTCACCAGGATTTCCCAACTGTCTAGCTTCACTCACTAGGTCTTTCACCTGACTTCACTCATCAGGATTTTCAACTGTCTGACTTCACTCACCAGGACTTCCCTTTTTCTAACCTCCAGTTAGGACTTTCCCAATCAAGTATCTGGTACTTGACTTTTCTTCACATCTAACTAATCAGTCCTTGACCAGAGGAGAATTGCATCAACAATCTTCTCAATCAGATGATTACATCTATAATCTTATTGTTAAACATCAAGACTCAAGCTTAATCAATCAGGTTAACCTTGACTAGGAATATTGCACCAACACATAAGAGAACATTGTTACGTTAATTTTTTTTATTAATCTAATTAAAAATTATTCAAATTTAATCAAGATTTACTATTATAATATTATAGTAAATAAGGTTATAATCGTATTAGAATAAGGATAATTTTTAAACTAAATATAAAATAAAATATCTTTTTAATAATTTTTCTATACATTAATCCTTCGGTAAAGTGGAGAAAAATCCCCAATTCCATTCTTAATTTTGCATGCAGTCCCCCTATCTAAAAAAGTTTATTTCCACTCCCTACATGCAAAGTTTCCTTTACTTCAACTCCCCTCATGTAAATATCATGACCAAATTGCCCTCAAATGTTTTAGGTATAAAAAGTTTAAAAACGAGTATCATTCTGATTAAATTCAGTACTTTATAACTAGAATTCAGTACTTTATACTAGAATTGAGTATATTTTCTATCAAAATTAACCCTCATATTTTTCGGTACAAATACTTTAAAAATGAGTATAATTTCTATTAAATTCAGCACATTAAATTAGAATTGAATATATTTTCTATTAAATTGAGTACGATATTTTCATGCTTAATATAATTACTCAAAAATTCAACATCATTTACCATTTAAAGAAAATCTAGTAAATTTTTCATCCAATTGAGTCATTTAAAGAAAATCTAGTATAATTTCCATCTAATTGAAGTGAAAAAAAAATCGTACTCAATTTGATAGAAAATTTACTGAATTCTAATTTTAATGTACTGAATTTAAGAGAAATGATACTGATTTTTGGATTTTTTATACCCAAAAATATCATGAGCAATTAGGTAAACATATTTGACTAGAGAGTGTAAACAAAATTTTTCACCACTAGGGACTGCATGTAAAATTTTGTTTATCAATGGAGAGTGCAGGTAAAATTACCCTTAATCCTTAATGTTTTTATTTTGATTTTTTTAAAAAAAACAAAATTGAAGAAAAAAATGGTTGTCAACGAAAAGTCGTCCTGTACAGCGTCCGACGAGAGCGACTCACTCCACAGTCCCCGCTTGCGGCCGCTTCACAAGCTAGAAAAGACGACGACTGGTACGCGCTTGGTGGAATTTCAGGGTGTGCATAAACATATTGAATCTGATGGAGACAGTCAAGGTAAGTGGGTTAGACGTGGAGTCGGAGAGGTCCATCTCTAATCTCTCCTGCACGCGGCAAGATTTCTGGCATGCCAGTTGGCAAAGGTCATAGTGGGCCCACACAAAATGTCCAATGCCTGCGATGATCCTCTATCCTATTTAATGATTTCTTGCTTGCGTCGCCATGAACATTTCGCTGATTTCTCTCCTCCTGCTTTATGGAGTCTGTCGTGGTGCGCGGTGGCCCACCGGAGTTCCGCCGCCGCATGGAGCGGAGATGCAGCAGCAGCAGCAGCGACTCTGGCAGCGTATTCAGCGACTGTCGCAGCGAACGATCCGACGACCTCGCCCTCCCCGAATCTCCATCTTGCGGCGTCGAACCCTCCTCCCTTCATCGCTTCCTCTTCTCCTCCTCCGGATGCTCAGACGATGATATCCAAAGCCTCGTTTCCGACCTCAAATCGATCTCCGTCGAGTCGCAGCGTCGAGCCGCGATGGGGCTCCGCCTCCTCGCCAAGCCCAGCACCGAGACCCGGGTCCGCATCGCCGAAGCCGGCGCGGTGGCCCCGCTCGTCTCCCTCGTCTCCCACCCGGACCCACAGCTCCAGGAGCATGCCGTGACCGCCATCCTCAATCTCTCCCTCTGCGAAGAGAACAAAGCCGCGATCGCCGCCGCCGGCGCGGTCCCCAACCTCGTCCGTGCACTCGGGACCGGCACGCTCACCGCCTGCGGGAACGCTGCCTGCGCCCTCCTCCGCCTCGCCGACCTCACCGACCTCCCCGCCGCCATCGGCTGCTGCGGAGCCATCCCTCCGCTCGTGGATCTCCTCCAGAAAGGCGGCGCCCGAGGGAAGAAGGACGCCGCCACCGCCCTTTTCGCGCTGCTGGCCGTGGAGGAAAACGCCGCTCTCGCGGCGGAGGCCGGGGTGGTCCGCCCCCTGTTGGAGCTCATGGCCGATCCGGAGTCGGGGGTGGAGGACAAGGCCGCGTACGTGCTGCTCCGGGTACTGGCGGCGCCGAAGGGCCGGGCGGCGGCCGTGGACGAAGGGGGCGTGGCGGTGCTTGTGGATATGCTGGAGATGGGCAGCAAGCGGCAGAAGGAGGTGGCGGTGCTGTCCCTCTTGGAAATCTGCGAGGAGAACGAAGCCTACCGGATGATCGTCGTCCGGGAGGGAGCCATCCCGCCGCTCGTTGCCCTCTCCCACTCCTCCTTCAGAAGGGTTAAGGAAAAGGCCGGTACCTCCGGATACCATCCATCCATCCATTTCCTACCGCTTTTATTTAATATTATTTTATTTATTATTTTTGGGCAATTAAATAAACACAGGTGACGCGATTGGTTGCGTTGTTGCGAGGAAGCACGGGGCGGCTACCGTTCAACGTTGAACGGAACAGTCAATACTACAGCCGGACGGCGGTAAAGTCACGAGTTCAGTAGCGACTGGAGGACGCGAGAGGCGCGATCAACCGTAACTGCATGGCCCACTATTCGATCTGCTTTGTTTTTATATGGGATTTCTCAATACCGGCACGGTTTTTCCCCAATATTTGTAGAAAAATATCGGAGGAATTGGGATCTCTCAATGCTAAAATATTATCTCAAAATTTGTGTCAATTTAATCTGTTCAAAATAATTTAATTTTTCCACGGGCTCTCGGCGGCGGCAGAGACAGTGACACGACCTCTTCTTATTTATTTTTAAATATTTAAAAATTATATTTTAATTTTAATAAATTAATAGATAAATTTTTTGATTAATCTAAAAATAATGGATTGATAGACGTCGACTCTTAACACTTTGATTTGTTCTAATAATCCCTAATCCGAAACGTAGTCTGTAACGATCATCCTAAAATTAATCTACCTAAAATGAATACTCAATGTCAACTATAAAATAAGTTAATCAAAATTATTCATAAAAATTCATCTAAAATTATTATCAAAATTAGTTCTTAATAAAAATAAAATGAGAAAAGGCAGAGCGTCCATTTTTATTTATTTGTAAAAGCGTTGATATATTTTACTTTTTAAAATTTTTCTTATTTTGTATACTATTAGGATGTATTTGATCTAGTTATCATGTATAATTTTAGTTATGTGATTATCAGATAATCACATAATCAAGATTCTAAGTAATATAATAAAACCTTATTTGATTGAAGATTTTAGTATATAATTTAGTTTAACATTTACTTTATTACTCCTAATTAGACATTTTTACAACTAAATTAATTTGATATTTGATTAATTTTTTAAAAATAAAATAAAATATTAATATTAAATTATTATTATTATTATTATTATTTATTAATTATTAATTATTAATTATTAATTTTTTATTTTTTATTTTTTATTTTTTATTTTTTATTTTTTATTTTTTATTTTAGACTTAGCTTTACAAGGTCAGAAGGAATTTAATTCCATATTTACCATAGTTTGTCAAATGGTAGACAATTCTCTTTCTCATATTATTCCTCGTCTATTTTGTTTTTCAACTCGTTCAAACTGAAACGAAGGACATGAAATGTTGTCTTGCAAAAGTACCATTCTTCTTTGTTTGAAGCTTTAGTTGAAACAAATGCTTAAAAATAGCACACTTGTAAAACTCAGCCGACCAATCCATAGATGACAAACTATGGGACGATAAATTGATCAAATCAAAGTTGATCAGTTCTAGCACCTAACAATTAAAGAATTTGGATTGAAACAACTCGAGTATAATTATACAGGATGCAAGATTACATCTTTTAAACCACAAAATCTAACACAACAAATTAAAAAACAGAGTTCAACGTAGTCCGAACTCCAGTTGCATGTAGCCCCATCGCACAAATGACACTTCATCAATTAGAAATTGTAAATTCATCGTGGCACACTTTTCATTCCATAAAATTAAGTCCTCAGTGGCCGTCTCCGATCCTCGTGTCAAATAACTCTGACGAATCCTTAATTCAGATGCTAGCCAACTCACCAACCTCGGTGGAGTAGTCCATCTTAGATCTAAACAAGTGGATGCGACTTTAAATTGGTATGTCAAACAACTAGTGCTCATCAAAGAATGGATGAACTAGTGCTTCTAACTGTACCAAAGTAAAGAACTCAGCAGATGCACGAGCCATAGTATCTAGTGCAAATTTAAGGAATGGCTAAACTCATAGCAGTGCATCTCAGGTTTGGAGAGTATTGTAGAAGTCTAGATACAAGATCAACAGCATCAGGAGGCATTCATTTATGGAAGATCTGATTAAAGATAATGCATTTAGAATAGGAAAATAAGAGAGAAATGTTAGGTAAATGGGCAATCCAATGTGAAAATGTGGGAAGAGATTGTCACCTTGTGCCAAGGGTGTGCCTTTATTTGCGGGAATCTATATTATGTGTAATTAGGATTCATGCATCTAATTTCTTCCCTTGTTGGAGTGCCTAAAACCTGGAGAAATATTAAATACAAATACTGAGCAGGAGGATAGTAGTATATTATAAAAGCAAGGCTAGAAACCAATTATGCACCTTAATTATTTCAACCAGCTGGTCAACTCCGCTTTCACCAGGGAATATAGGCTATTTGGATGATAAATCAATTCATTTAATAACTATGCAAACAAGGCAAAACTAGAATGACAAGTTATGCATTATTCATATGAATACTATCATAAATACCTGCCCTAGCAGTAGTTCAGCAAGAACACAACCAACAGACCAGATGCCAATCGCTGTAGTATACTCAGTTGCCCCAAAAATAAGCTCTGGAGCTCTGTAGTACCGAGAACAGATGTATGATATGTTTGGTTCCCCTTTCACCTATGAGGAGTACAAGATAAAATTAGCATACAAGTTATTAAAATTTGGAGAATCTGCAGTACAATTATAGCCACAAAACAATTACCAAGACTTTTGCGCTACCGAAATCAAATAGTTTCAGCTGAAATAAAAAGAAAAGAAGAGAAGCCTGATACTGTTTTCATGTATTTGTGTGGTTAAAGTGGTTATGAATCACAACAAAAAGGCAGAGAACACAACATGGATTACAGGATTAGTACATACCAGAAGATTTTGGGGTTTAATATCTCTGTGATCAAAGAGAACCACATTGTTCACCTTCTCCTTCTGTTTTCCCTTGCTCCACTTTTTCAATCCAAGTTCTAACCCATTTATGCACCACTAAAGATGAAAAAATTGGAAAAGTCGAAACTTTTACAAGAGAAAAGGATTCACACCTTCTTCTTCTGCTTGCCTCCCCTAAATTTGGCTGACTTCGAAGACGAAGGCGAGGCTTTCTCCTTCTTCGATGCCTGTTTAGTGCATGAAAATGGCTAGAAAGAGGTCGGGTTTGCCTCTCCCAGATTTGGCCGGCTTTGAAGATGGAGGTGGGGCTTTCTCCTTCTTCAGCACTTATTTAGTGCATGAAAATTGCTAGACAAAGGTGGGGCTTGCCTCCCCCAAATTTGGTTGGCTACAAAGACAGAGGCAGGGCTTTTTCCTTCTTCGGCGCTTGCTAGCGGAGGAGGTCGTGAGTGCGTGGCTCGGTAGCAGCGAATGGTAAAAGGTGAGTATTAGGGTTTCAACTGCCTAAGCCAAAAATCATTTTCCTTCTTCCTCCGCTCCTGCTATCATCGTAGGCTAGGTTGCGTCGCCGCCACTGCTCGCTTCGCCTTAGCCGTTGCTCATTGCTCGCCCCCGTTGCTTGCCATTGCTCGCTGTCGACTTTACTCGTCACTGCTCGCAGCCACCTCCGCTCGCCGTTGCTCACAGCCGCCTTCGTTCGCTGTTGCATGCCTCACGAGCCATTGGAGAACAACTTGCAAGTCATCGTCATGAAAAAAAATGAAAGGATAATTTTGACTGAAAAATTGGTTAACCCCCGGAATGGCAGAAAACCTAAGATTATGGAGGTAATCAGATTCCAGGGTTATAGCCTATTTGATGACGTTTTGCTGATGTGGCGGTAAAGTTGTATTACTTGGGAATTGATTATAACTTAAACCAAACAAGGTTATCAATGATAATCTTGGGCAGATAACCAAGGTAATTAACTATCAACCTGAACCAAACACATCCTTATAGTAATTATCAATTCATAATACCTCTCCACTATATAATTATAGCAACTATAATTTCATAATTATTATAACTATTTAATTATAACAGTTATGATTCATGATTACTATAACATAATACTAATTAATCGTCATCGTAAACATGCATAATATAATGCATGAATACATAAAAATTCGCCTTTTGCCACCAATGAATACATATAAATTTGTACTCCAAGTTCATAAATTAAATTTGGTAAGGGTGTGTCAGGTCCATGCAATAATACAACACAAAGGCGATGCTCAAGAACCCCAGCAATAAGATACTGTAATGGCCTCCCTCATAAAAAATTAATTTAATATTGTAGGATCAAGAAACAACGCTAGAGGGAGGTGAATAACGCTAATGGTTTTTTCATAAGAACTCGAGAGATAAAAGACAATTTCAACATGGTTGGTTTTACTTGATTCGGAGCTTTGTGATGGTTCCTACTCCATGGTCTGCGATCGTCTATTACTTTCATTGGACAATCCACTATCAGTTTGAATGTTACACAATTTGAGTATGAAAATATAAGTATTGCTCTAAATTAAAATACTGACAATTATAAATTTTTGGTGAGGAGTATGATTGTTAGAGCAGTGTCATAGCATAGTAGTGAGCCTTCAAGTGTTCAGTTGCTTGTGGAAGTTGTATTCAACTGCTGGTCGAACCTTCCTTATAAAGGAAGATCCAAGAACCTCTACCATTGAGGCTCTTCAATCGAAGCTTATCTGATCCGCACTCGTCGAGCATTAACCATGTCCAAGCGCCTGGATTTATCCCATGGCAAACGTTGAGTGGAACTCCTCCTGATCGCCTCAATACTATCACAGGCTCCTCAATCTCTTTGAGATACCTGGATCTAACGTGTGCCAATCAACCAGAAGCTAACACATCACTAGAGATGACAATTTCACCCGAACCCGATGGAGGATCCGACATCCGACCCGAATGGAGGAGGGTATGGAGGGACTATCAATACCCGATACCCGACCCGAATACCCGATTAAATAATATATATACATATATTAAAGAAAATTTTCTTTTTCTAAAATCAACTTACTATTTTTTTTGTTGATATTAGTAGGAGACTATATAGATGTAATCTATTTTTTTAATTATATATATATATATATATATATATATATATATATATATATATATATATATATATATATATATATATATATATAGGATGCTAATTTTAATATGTTTTTGTTGAATGATAATAGTTCGATAGAAAGAAGAAAAATTATACATATAGAAGATATCCGATCCTTTAATGGGTATGGGTATACCCATCGGATATCCTATACCCGATGGGTATGGGTACGGAGGATATAGAATCTGACCCGAACCCGACCCATTGTCATCCCTAAACATCACATTGCTCCGTGTGCCGAGGTAACAGAGGCGCCTGTATCTTGAGGTGCATGGATCCATCTAGGTGCCTGTATAAGCTAATCCAAGTTTAGTTAACTCTGTAAAACTGACTTAGCACAAACAAATATATAATATGAAATAATAACATTTTTATAGTCTCGTACTATCCTATCATGGCTTTTAGGTTTTGAGTGAAACTTCAGGTCGAACCGACGTCTACTGTTCCCTCACTGAGAAAATTATCCTCACCTACTCCTCTTAAGAGAGATTACTTTTACCAAACACCTATTTGGACTTTTGCTCAACTTCGATCTTGACCTCTGGGACTTTCGCTACACATCTGATCTTCGACCCATCTAGACTTCCATCTGATGTCCATGACCCATAGGACTTCTACTTGATATCTTCAATCTGCAAGTCTTTTGTCTAGTTCACCGCGACCAAGACTTCATGCTCAATCCCCTCAACCATGACTTCGTGCCCAATCCTCTCGACCAAGACTTTGTGTCCAATACTTTTGACCAGGACTTCGTGCTCAATCCTCTCGACCAGGACTTCATATCCAATTCCTTGACCATGACTTCGTTGTCTAGCCTCAACTAGGTCTTGCTTGTACATTCAGATAAGCTTGTTAGATCACAACACAATTTAACTTTGAACCTTTTGCCATTATCAAAATCATGTTCGATTAGCTGGTACTTCTAAAACCAACAATTTTCTCCTTTTTGATTTATGGTAACATGGTTCAAAGTTAAATAAAAACACAACACTTAAAAGAAATCTAATACAAAAGAAAACTCTTAAACATAAGTTTAGGTGTTTAAAAAAACTTTTTAGGATTTAAGAATAGTTATTTTTAACCTAGCTCCCCCTTAATTTAAAAATACCTAACTTTTAGTCTATCTCTCAAAATACTTAATTTTTAACCCATCTTTTCCCTTGAAATTAAGGTAAAAAAAAATACTTAATTTTTAACTCATCTAGTTTCCTTTGACATATATCAAAAATAACATTGGGGGTCCAAAAAAGTAGGAAGAATATAAGTCTTAAAAGAATAATTTGAATTGAGATTAATGGTTAGTTTTCAAAAGATCTAATGAAAAACTTAAAATACTTAGTTTTGAAAAGATCTGCATTCATTTCTTAACATTTCGAAAAATCAATATTAAAGTCTTATGTGAGTTTTGAAATTTACTAAAGATATTAAATTTTTTAAGCTAGAAAAATAAATAAAAAAGATTTCTACGTAAATAATGAATGATTCCCTTATGATCCAAACATGCAAAGTAAAAGTAATTTTTGTTAAAATATTTAACATAATCATCTATTTTTCTTATAATAAATGTCTAACTTTTAATTACTAGCTAACTATCAAAAAATAAATAGTGTTCACTTGGTTAGTCAAGTTAAGTAAAATATCTAGTTAATTTATATACTATAAACGATTACTTAACTTGATCAATATGAATTAGTATTTTTCATCTAAATTTTATATTGATGCACCGATATAAGCATCTAAAAATTCACGTAATACCCTATGTATCTCACACAATTTTAAGTTTTTTCAATACACAAGTAAGGTATACCTAGTGTACTTATAAGATGTTGACTTCCTAAAACTATAAGATCATGTTTTCTAGGGGAAAACTTAGGCTAAATCTAATATTTTAAACCCTAGGAAAATGAGATTTTTTGAAAAATATGAATAAAGATTTACCCTAGAATTAAAAATAATTGACTTTCGGAAGTAATTTTAATTTTGAAGTATATAAGTTTTAAAAATAAGTTTAAAGAAAGCATAAATTTTGACTGACAACTTGAATTTTCTATTCTAAATCAAAGTTAACTTTTTGAAATAAAACATACATTTAAAGCCCACCACTAGTAAAAGTCAATTACTAGTAAAAGTCAACTACTAGTAAAAGTCAACTATAATCAATATCATGTCATATCCCAAAAATATATAATAAAGTCAAGTCACAAAATCAGATAATCTATGGAGACTGTGAAGAGGTGGATCCAGTGCCAAGGCTATAAGTAAATCTCTGATCTTAGTGAGCTAGGTCTGTGTCTCCTGTCGTAAACTGGTGAATGACTCCTCTAGTCGAGTAAAAGTCCCCTTAATCTTGATGACTCTATCCTCCAAGGTGGTGTCAGCTGGAGGTGGAGGAATATGATAATCTCCAATGTCTATATCAGACATCTCTAAATCAGCTAGCTCTTGTATTGCTACTGGCTTTGGCTAAGGTTGGTCTACCCTCCTCCAAGAAATGACACCTTGACCATATACATATATCCTAGCTAATGTAAGGTTCCTCTGAACTAAGATGTCATACTCACTAGAGGGTATGACCTCACTTGCAGTGACGTATATCCCTAGGGATGCTAGCGGGAGGTCAAAATATAATAATAGGGCATGTGAACCCTCCTACTGGTGGAGACACTAGTAGAATAGATGATGGTATGGAAGATATGCAAGATAATGTCTATATCTAGTTTATGATAGAATGCATAAAGAAGAAATGTATAAAATAGGTGCATCATAGATACATTCTAGTGGTCAAAGGTAAGATGTAGGTCATTAATGTTAGAGCAATCTAGTGACCCTAGGTTTTGATATTTGGGCAAATGTTTAAGTAAAGATTATTGTTGTAATTTGATATGCATTGTGAGTGTGCAGGATACAGGTACAACAAGGAAAGTCCAAGTGTGATTTTGGCAAAGGAGAAAAGTCCAAGGATGAATCTTGGCGGTATAAGTCCAAGCATGTAGTCTTTGCAACGTAAGTCCAAGTGTGACTTGGTAATAGATGAAGTCCCAGAGGCACGACCTCTTGGCGAAGGAAGATCTGACAACAATGAAAAGATCGATGGAAGCTCCAGAAGGCAAGACGTGAAGGATGGGGAGACATCCGAGGGACGCAAGGCTGATGGAGGAAACTAGAAGGCTAGGTCTAGGTTGGTCGGGCGAGGATGAGTGCTGAGCGAATGTACTCGGGGGTTAAATCCTAAACTCTAGGATTTTACCGTAGTGTTACTATAGCAGTGTTGTAGCATTACTGTAGCAGTACTACAGCGTTACTGTAGCAGTACTGTAGCAGTCGACTGCATGTTTTAGCAGTCGACTGGTACAGTCGACCGTGCAGTCGATTGAGTGCGAACAGAATGGTTCTATTCGTTCGGTCAATGTGGAGCAGTCGACTGCATGTTTTGGTAGTCAATTGGTATCGAGCCGTTGGGATGTAACGGTCGAATTTCCATAGAGAGCAGTCGACTGCTAGTTTTGGCAATTGACTGGTAGGCGGGGTTTTCTAACTTGTGGCATATATAACCAAGTATTGGAAGCTTGGTTAAGGTTGACGAAATTAGTGGTGGTTAACCCTAATTAGAGTCTCCAAGTGCCCAAGCGATCTAGCGTGCTTGTACGAGGTTGTGGCGAGATTTCTCCACCCACAAGGAGCTACGTGAGCTAGCCGGAAGATCTCCGAGGAATCATTCACCGATGGATCGGGATCGTCCACCTTACGGACATGCCGTGGAGTAGGAGCAAGCTATCTCTAAACCACGTAAACACCTTGTGTTAGGGTTTGTGTTTGGTTTATTGTCTTCTTCCTTCTTGTTTTAGGTTAACTTTCGTATTTGTTAGTTTGTTTTTGTATTTCGCTGCGTACTAACTGTTGAAACCCCAAGGTTGTTTTAGTGTGATCAACAAGTTAAGTTAGGTCCTGTGTGTTTTTAACCTTGTGTCTAAGTGTGTAGGAGCTTAGGAGGACAGATACTCGAGCGGAAGACGCAGCTAGCGAGAAGGATGGCACGTGGTGCGTCCGAGGGACGAGGTGCTGTGGAAGAGTACCCCGGTGGACGAGAAGGAAGCGTGCGGTGGTTCCGAGGGACGAAAGCCGGAGCGGAAGATTGCTCGGGGAGCAAGAGACGCAGCTAGTGAGAAGGTCGGCACGGGGTGCGACCGAGGGATGAAGACTGCGGATGAGTACGCTGGTGGACGAGAAGGAAACATGCAGCGATTTCGAGGGACGAGAAACCAGAGCGGAAGGCTGCTCGAGAAGACCGGAAGTTGGGTTCGGGTGAGCCCTATTCCGGATGACAGAGATGACCTAAGTAAGCGGATCCGGAGCGGAAGACCCGGACAGAGGCGAGACTGAAACAGAGCAGAGGTCTCGGACAAAAAAGTCAACCAGAATTTACTTTTGGGGTCCAGGGCTCCCGGAGCTGACCGGGGAGCCCGGAACCCTTCCGGACGCCCGGGCCATCCTTTTGACCAGGATCGAGTTTTGACTCGATCTGATCGTTGGGGGATAAAGTTTATCCCTCTAGGGTGTCCGGAACCTTTCAGGGCACCCCGACCAAGGGTATAAATACTTGTACGCTTTAACAAGTATTTCATTTCCAAAAGCTTTAACAATCACGAGCATTTCATTTCCAAATACTTGTACGCTTTAGTTATAGTTAAGCTTTTGTTTCTGTGCTTCAACGTTGTACGAGGCTTCTCCGCCTGAAGGAGTTTTTAGTGAGCTTAATCTTCCTTGGATTAATAACCACATCGGTTGTAACCAAGTAAATCCTCGTGCCTCACTTTTTCTTTATGCTTTTAATTTATCAGCTTATTTTATATATACAAGTGTTAGCTTAAAGAGTTCGAGGAAGATTATTGTTTGCTTTTTGTGTTTACAGGACTATCCAACAACCCTCTCCTAGCCGACCCAACAATCCTACAAGGAATCATCCACCGATGGATCGGGATCGTCCACCTTACGGACACGCCGTGGAGTAGGAGCAAGCTATCTCCGAACCACGTAAACACCTTGTGTTAGGGTTTGTGTTTGGTTTATTGTCTTTCTTCCTTCTTGTTTTAGGTTAACTTTCGTATTTGTAGTTTATTTTTGTATTCCGCTGCGTACTAACAAGTGTAGAAAGTGACGATTTGGGTGAGACGTTATTCACCCCCCTTTAGCGGTGTCAAGGTCTCAACTGTTGGTGCAACATTTCTCAGGTCAAGGTTGACCTGGTTGACCAAGCTTGAGTCTTGGTTTGGATTTCGATGTTTGACAATGCAAGGTTGATTGAAGAAGAGTCAAGTAGGTCAAGGATGACCGGATACTTGACTGGGAAGTCCTAACTGGGATGTTAGGCAGGAGGAAAATCTTGGTGAGTGAAGCCAGGTGAAAGACCTAGTGAGTGAAGCTAGGCAATTGGGAAGTCCTAGTGAGTGAAGCTTGGCAGGAGAAAAATCCTGGTGAGTGAAGCCAGGAGAAAGACCTAGTGAGTGAAGCTAGGCAATTGGGAAAGTCCTGGTGAGTGAAGCCAGGCAAGAGAAATTCAGATGGGTCAAGGTTGACCAGACATCTGGTGAGAGTCCAAGTAGGTCAAAGGGATTGACCGGATACTTGGCACGAGGAAGAAAAGTCCAAGTAGGTCTTAGGGAGTGACCGGATACTTGGCAAAAAGAGAAAAGTCCAAGTGGGTAAAAGGGATTGACCAGACACTTGGTGAGAGAGTCCTAGCTGGTCAAGGGTGACCGGATGCTAGGTCTTATGTACCAACAAGTCATGGTTGACTAGATGTTGGTTTAGGGGGCTTTGGGCTTGGTTTTGGGCAAAAACCAAGATCTGGATTGATCAGCTGATTGATCCAGAAGGTTTGGATTGATCCGTGGATTGACCCAGCAGGTTTGGATTGATCCGTGGATCGATCCGGCGAGTTCCCGCGAACAGAACCCCTCTGGATCGATCGGTGGATCGATCCAGAGGTCCCAATCGATCAGTGGATCGATTGGGACGCTGCTGCTTCGCGCGATAAGCGCTAGATCGATCCGTGGATCGATCCAGAAGTTTTTCCAAAGCACAGAGGCGCTCTGGATTGATCCGTGGATCGATCCAAAGCCTCCCCGATCGATTGAGAGTATTCCAATCGATCGGGATTCGACCGTTAGCGTCGATTTAAGCCGCAGGCGTTCATTTCCTTCGGTAGCACTTCACCGATTCATTCCAGATTCATCACAGCTCCTCCCCAGCACTCTCTAAGCTCCTCACCGTCAGTTCTTGAAGGTTCTTGGAGGTTCATCCAAGTTAAGAGGCGAGTTGCAACAAGAAGAAGAAGAAGAAGCTAGGGTTTTTACTGCATCTCTTGTAAGCTTTTGCTTATTCTTTACTACCCTTTCTTCTACTTGTATTAAGAGTCTTGTAGGGCTTCTCCGCCTTCGGTAGTTACCGAAAAGGAGTGTTTATTAGTGGAGGTGTGTGTGTGTGCGTGGATCCTTGGACTAGTCACCTCTTGTGAGGTGGATACCAAGTAAAATCCTATTGTTAGCATTGTTGTAGTTTATTTCTTTGTATTCTGCTGCGCATCACTTTGAAGAAACAAGCAACGAAGATCGACGAGCACACGCGAAGCTATTCACCCCCCCCCCCCCTATCAGAGCAAGGTTGCTCTTCACTGGAATCACCGCCGGAAGGGGCAAACATAACAAGCAAAGCTAGAGGGTGAAGAAGTTGGAGCAAATTCATCAAAGTCAAAGAATTCAAGAAGCTCAACTTCAAGATGCAATTCCAAGATGGACTTAGATTTGATACAAGGGTGGCTCCACCATACACATCCACAAGCTTCGATTCTTGGAGATCAAGAATTGAAAATTTCTTGATGATGGAGATAGAGCAATGGTTTGCTCTAATGGAAGGTTTTAAGGCTCCAAGGAATTCAAAGGGCAAAGTTCTCAAAAGGAGCAAATGGAGCCAAGAACAAATCCAAAGATGTGAGGCCAATGACAAAGTGACCAAGCTTTTGGTCAATCTATTGCCGAGCAACATCTTGGAGAAAATTGGAGAAGTTGAAGATGCCAAAGAGCTATGGAGCAAATTGGAAAAGGCTCATGAGATCCCTCCACTGTACCAAACCAAGAAGAATCCAAAGAGGGTGACTCATTGGAGCAAAATCAAGAGGAGGACTCCGAGTTGAGAGATGCTCAACTTCCAAGAAGAGGAAATCCAAGAAGCTTCATTCTCAAGGGAGTGTAATCAAAAGAGCAAGGAAGGAGCATATTCCTTGTTTCATGTACAAGAGGATGAAGAAGAAGGTGAAGCCTCCACCTCTAGGATTGAGGGGGAGCAACTCTTGGTGACACCGGATCAAGAAGAAGGAGAATCCTCCACATCCGGGTCAAGAGAAGAAGAGGATGAAGAAGCTTCCACCTCCACAAGTCAAGATAAATCAATTGGAGGGAAATCGATTTCGGATCAAGAGGAAGCCTCTACATTCATATCAAATGGAGGAGCAAGTGCCACCCCTACACAAGAAGGTATAAATAGTTCAATTAATAATAAGAATCATATTATATGTTTTGAATGTAGGGAACATGGGCACTACAAAAGCAAGTGCCCTAAATTGGCCAAG
Organism: Zingiber officinale; assembly: GCF_018446385.1. Classification (NCBI taxonomy): domain Eukaryota; kingdom Viridiplantae; phylum Streptophyta; class Magnoliopsida; order Zingiberales; family Zingiberaceae; genus Zingiber; species Zingiber officinale. The sequence goes on from NC_055992.1 coordinate 7,335,749, forward strand.
AAGAAGGGCCAAGTGGCACCTAAGAGCAAGGAGAAGCCAAAGGAGACCATCCCCGGAACAAAGAAGAGCAAGGAGCACATTGTGTGCTTCTCTTGCAATCAAAAGGGGCATTACCGGAGTCAATGCCCTAAGGGGAAGAAGATGGTCAAGGCTCAAGGAGGAAGCTCAAGTCAAGGGGGAGCCTCTAAGCTAAAAAGGAAGGTAACTTTTATTGAGCCTATCCCTTTACATTATGGTAAAAAGCATGTTAGTTCTAACTTATATCATTTTAATGCTATTTACCATAAGAATAGAGAGCATGGTAAAATTAAGGAAAATAATGTAGCTTACCATGCTAAAACTACCACACCTAGGATTAGGAAGGTAGATAAAAATCTAGGCAAATACACTAAGGACCTTAGCTACAAGCCTAGAAATAAAAATGCTCATAAATTTAATGGAAAACCAAAAACTAAGGACTTAGTGTTAGAAAATCAAGTCTTGAGGTCAAGGCTTGATAAAATGGAAAAGACCCTAAAAAGGATGGAAAATATCCTAAAAGGGCAAAATGAGCATAGCCTAGGTCTAGGAGCACAAAGGTCATCTAATGGCCATAGGGGTTTGGGATACAAACCAAAGGCTAAGAAGGATGTAATCTCTTACCATAGGGTTACATACAGTTATGGAACCAACCCTAGGTCTAGTGGTCAAGCCAAAAATACAAGGGAAGTTATCCCTAAGAGTATTTTTGCAACAAATGTGACTAAGACTTCTAAGAAGTCTAAGAAAGTCACAAAGAAGGTTACAAGGGAAGCAATCCCTAGAGTTGACCTAGAAAAAGTGACCAAGACTTCTAAGAAACTACACAAGGTCACTAGGAAGGTATCTAGGGAAGTTATCCCTAGTGAATACCTAGAGCATCCAAGGAGCACCAATAGGTTTTGGGTTCCTAGGAGCATTTTCTTTATCCCATAGATGGGTTAGAGAGTGTCAACTCTGAGAAGAAGGATAGTTAACCCAACTTTGAAGAAATTGACACTCAAGGAGCATTTTCAAGGTTTTTGTTAACCTTTGAAAATGAAATGGATTTATTGTTACTCTTGGAAAGAGCAAAATGTGCTATAAAGGAAGAAATTTGAGATGACTTTAAATGGCACAAGAAATCAAGTGTTAAGAAATACCAAATTGGGACTTTGGTATTGTCTTAGGAATTTAAGGCAAATCTAAGCCTTAATTTAAAGTGATTACTCTTATGGGAAAATGAAATATGCCAACATTTGAGGAATGTTTTAAATTTTTAATTGGCATAATTAATTCAAGAGATTAAAGAAATGTCAAGTTGGGTTTTGGCATTTTCCTAAGGAAATTGGGCAATCTAGGGTTTATGCTTTAGGATTAGCTAAGGGTTAAGGATATTTAGATAGATAATCTAGGTATATTTTAATTATGCAAAATCTTGCCATGTTTGGTTGCCCATTATATGCCATGACATCATGTTTTATTTGTGCATTCATGACTTATTATGAAAAACTCAAAAATACCATGTCATGACATACATACATCATGTAGTTATAGGAAATTTTCTTCTGAAAATTATTTCTTTTTGATGTATGCCATAACATTATCATGCATTATGTTATTTCCTTAAAATTAAGGACAAATGGCAATTATCATCAAGTGGCATACCAAATGACATCCTAGGTGGATGGTCAATATCCACAAGATGACTAGATAAATATGCATGAACCCTAGGTTAGAGCAAAACCAAAATTAACATCTCACAAAGACTTATAAGATGACTTGTATGTGTTTTATGCATAATAGATACAAGTGAGATGTTAGGAAGACGAACAAAACTCAACATGCTGAGTTAGTGCATTTCCTTGAGTTTTAAGTTCATCAAAACACATAGTTATGTGTTTTCCCATCATTGGGAAAGCTAATGTACAAGTCATGTACATTAAGCCCAAAGAACATGGTGGGATATTGGTTTTGAAAATGTTTTCAAAATAATTTTGGAAAACCTTGGTGAAGGCTATCTTTTGATAGTAATCACCATTGAATAGTTAGACACAAACTTGAAGAAAACACTAAAGTTTTTGCAAGTTCTCAAGTTTGTGTCAATCTTTGAAAATATGATGTATTTTCATAGAAAAACTATTTTTCCATGATAAATTATACCCTAAATAATGTCTACACAAATTTTTACGATTTTTGGAATTTTGTAGAATTTTCTAGGGGTTTCTGAAATTGGCTGAAATTGAATTTCAGCAATTTCAGGCCTCCAATCGATCAGTGGATCGATTGGAGTGCCTCAATCGATCAGCCGATCGATTGAGAAGGCATTTCTCGCGAGCAGAAGCTCGCTGGATCGATCAGCCGATCGATCCAAGAAGATTGAATCGATCAGTGGATCGATTCAGCAGGGTTCAATCGATTGGAACCCAACTCCAATCGATTGAAGATGCTGATTTTGGCTGGGAAAGCTTATTTTCAGCATTTTGAACCTATTTTAGTCTAGGTAGTTATTCCAAACCCCTGAAAATACATTTGTATACATAAAAAGGGTGTTTTCGTATGGAAAACAAGGATGGATTGGTTAAGGAAGGCTAAGTTGAAGTTTAGGTTGAGGTTTGTTTCAAATTTTGAATATTTGAACCTCAAAACTTCTAAAATTGGGTTTCCTAAAGTTTTGGGGATTCCAAGTCATTGTTGGTGCAATGACAGAAGTTACCACCATGTCTTTATGGGGAGGGACTTTTTAAAGACATAAAAATTATTTTTCATGAACCTTGGAAGGTGGTTAACCTTCCGTTAAGAACATGCTCAAGATTGAGCGTTTGAACTTTAATGGGGAGTGGATATCCTCATTGTTCAAGTGGTTTCAAGTGGATAATGCTCAAGGATGGGCATTTGCCTACATTGGGGGAGAATGTAGGGTTAAGGTTAATGAAGGGTATGAGACCTTCATTATCGTGCTGATCACAACGAGTGAAGTTGTGAACGACGATGAGCAACTCTTCAGGGGGAGAGTTTTCAACAAGTGAATCTGTTGATGTGTGCCCAAAAATGGTGCATGGTTTGATGTGTGCCAATAGGGGGAGAATGAAAGGGAGTAAGTTAGGCTTTTATCACCTAGAGGGAGTTTGCCCTCTTAGGGGGAGAATGAAGGGCTTAACTTATGTATTCATTACCTAGTGGCATGAAGAAGGTTTAGGCTATGGGATTAGCCTAACTTACATGTGGTATTGTAAGTGATAGTGTTGGTATTGTCAAACATCAAAAAGGGGGAGATTGTTGGTGCAACATTCCTCAGGTCAAGGTTGACCTGGTTGACCAAGCTTGAGTCTTGGTTTGGATTTCGATGTTTGACAATGCAAGGTTGATTGAAGAAGAGTCAAGTAGGTCAAGGATGACCGGATACTTGACTGGGAAGTCCTAACTGGGATGTTAGGCAGGAGGAAAATCTTGGTGAGTAAAGCCAGGTGAAAGACCTAGTGAGTGAAGCTAGGCAATTGGGAAGTCCTAGTGAGTGAAGCTAGGCAGGAGAAAAATCCTGGTGAGTGAAGCCAGGTGAAAGACCTAGTGAGTGAAGCTAGGCAATTGGGAAAGGTTGACCAGACATCTGGTGAGAGTCCAAGTAGGTCAAAGGGATTGACCGGATACTTGGCACGAGGAAGAAAAGTCCAAGTAGGTCTTAGGGAGTGACCGGATACTTGGCAAGAAGAGAAAAGTCCAAGTGGGTAAAAGGGATTGACCAGACACTTGGTGAGAGAGTCCTAGCTGGTCAAGGGTGACCGGATGCTAGGTCTTATGTACCAACAAGTCATGGTTGACTAGATGTTGGTTTAGGGGGCTTTGGGCTTGGTTTTGGGCAAAAACCAAGATCTGGATTGATCAGCCGATTGATCCAGCAGGTTTGGATTGTTCCGTGGATTGACCCAGCAGATCTGGATCGATCAATGGATCGATCCAGAAGATCTGGATCGATCAATGGATCGATCCAGAAGATCTGGATCGATCGGCCGATCGATCCGGCGAGTCCCCGCGAACAGAACCCCTCTGGATCGATCGGTGGATCGATCCAGAGGTCCCAATCGATCAGTGGATCGATTGGGACGCTGCTGCTTTGCGCGATAAGCGCTGGATCGATCCGTGGATCGATCCAGAAGTTTTTCCAGAGCACAGAGGCGCTCTGGATCGATCCGTGAATCGATCCAAAGCCTCCCCGATCGATTGAGAGCATTCCAATCGATCGGGATTCGACCGTTAGCGTCGATTTAAGCCGCAGGCGTTCATTTCCTTCGGTAGCACTTCACCGATTCATTCCAGATTCATCACAGCTCCTCCCCAGCACTCTCTAAGCTCCTCACCGCCAGTTCTTGAAGGTTCTTGGAGGTTCATCCAAGTCAAGAGGCAAGTTGCAACGAGAAGAAGAAGAAGAAGCTAGGGTTTTTACTGCATCTCTTGTAAGCTTTTGCTTATTCTTTACTACCCTTTCTTCTACTTGTATTGAGAGTCTTGTAGGGCTTCTCCGCCTTCGGTAGTTACCGAAAATGAGTGTTTATTAGTGGAGGTGTGTGTGTGCGTGGATCCTTGGACTAGTCACCTCTTGTGAGGTGGATACCAAGTAAAATCCTATTGTTAGCATTGTTGTAGTTTGTTTCTTTGTATTCCGCTGCGCATCACTTTGAAGAAACAAGCAACGAAGATCGACGAGCACACGCGAAGCTATTCATCCCCCCCCCCCCTCTAGCTACTTTTCGGTCCTAACATCAACAATTAAGACTCTATAAAGGACATAATCCTGAACTCTAAATTGGAGGGAATGAAACTGAGTGAGAGTAGGGATCCTCTCACCCCCAAAGAAATAGGTATACATGCTATCAAGTGTGATATAAGAGTCGGGATCACCAAATGACAAATCTCTAGGAGGGTAACGTAAGAATGAACATGTAGAAGGTCAAAATCTCAAGAAGTCTCTCATAACAATAGGAGAATGTTGTGCAAAGAATGTCCACATATCTCCACAATAGCCTGATATTATCCACTTTGTGCCAAGGCTCTCGTGACTTTGTTCTTAGGCTCTCCCCAAAAGGACTTATGTCAATAGAGATATCATGCATCCTTTTTAAACTCTTGATCTTTATCAAATCTTTCCAATATGAGACTTTGATTGAACTTTAAAAATCCTCCCCTCAAACGAAGAACCACAATTACTCTCATGGTCTGGGCCTCCCCGCGAGTATCCGGTCACCCTGACTTGCTCTGGGCCTCCCCGCAAGCATCCGCATCCAGTCACCCTAACATGCTCTAGGTCTCCCCGCAAGCATCCGATCATCCTAACCTGCTCCGGACCTCCTCGCAGTATCCAGTTACCCTGACTTACTTCGGGACCTTCCCACAAGTATCCAGTTAACCTAACCTGCCCCGAGCCCACCCTTAACTTCATTCAAGGCCACCCTACATGGTATCTGGTATGGACCATGACTCTGATACCATTTGTTATGCAAAGGTCGCCCACATATCTCTACAATGACATGATATTGTCTACTCTGAGCCTAGACCTTCATGGTTTTGCTCTTGGGCTCTCACCAAAAAGATTCATACCAATGGAGATATCATGCATCCTTTTTAAACCCGTGATCTTTATCAAATCTTTTCTAATGTGGGACTTTGATTGAACCCCAACAGAGAAAAAGTAACATCTCTCCGTACGACCCTAATTGTGTCTGTTAGGGTCAATTTGTAGCTAGAGGGGGGGTTGAATAGCTCGTCACGCTTCGTTGTCTTGCTTCGTGATGATCATATACAGCGGAAAACTCTCAAGCAACGCTAACGATAGAATTTACTTGGTATCCACCTCAAGAAGAGGTGACTAATCCAAAGATCTGACCCTCACTCACTCATCCACTATGAAAACACTCCTTTACGGTAACTACCGAAGGTGGAGAAGCCTTATACAAACTCTTAATACAAGAAGAAAGAAAAACAAGCTTATACAATACAAATCTTACACGATTTACAAACCCCTAGCTTGCTTCTTTTTGTGCGGAACATCTCTTGACCTTGGAAGTGCAACAACACTTTACTCCAAGAAGCTTTAAGAAGCTAGTGTGAACCTGTGAGAATGATCGCAAGAAGTGGAGAGGAAGAGATATGGAATCGCTGCAAGTAAGACGACTTTAAATCCAACACTTCCTTCATAACGGTCACAACCTAATCGATTGACTAATCGATTGGGGAGGCTTAAATCGATCGGTTGATCGATTCAGAGCGTCTCTGTGCTCTGTTGGAGAACCATGAATCGATCAATTCAGTGTTTATCGCAACTCGCGCGATAAACCTAGCTCAAATTAATTGGTCGATCGATTGGCGTTGCTCAATCGATCTGCTAATCGATTGGGCAGCTCTCTATGCTCGCGACATTTACTCCCAATCGATGGCCGATCGATTGGGTCGCTGCTTCTCGCAGCACTCTCTCAATCTAATGGTTGATCGATTGGGCTTGGGTCAATCGATCAACTGATTGATTGCCCCGACCTTAACTTGCCTAAACTCAAGTCCAAGGTTCCCAAACCTAACATCCTGTCAGCCGTGACCTATTGGGACTCCTTTTGCCTAGCATCTAGTCAACCTTGACCTGCTGAGACTTCTTCACCAAGTGTCTGGTCAATCCTTTGACCCACTTGGACTTACCGTCTCGTGCCAAATGTCCAGTCCTCTATGACCCACTTGAACTTCCATCAGATGTCCGATCACCCTTGACCCATCTGGATTTCCTCGTGACAAGTATTCAGTCAATCTTTTAACCTACTTAGGCTTCCCAACACCAGGTGTCTGGTCAACTTTGACCCACCTGGATCTCCACGTGTCTGGCTTCACTCACCAGGTCTTTCCTTCTGTCTACCTTCACTCAGTAGGGATTTCTATCTACCTAGCTTCACTCACCAAGACTTTCTATTTACCTGACTTCACTCACCAGGACTTTCCATCTGCTTGGCTTCATTCACTAGGACTTCCATCTGCTTGGCTTCATTCACTAGGACTTTCCATCTGCTTGACTTCACTCACCAGGACTTTCACCTAACTTCATTCACTAGTGTTTTCACCTGACTTCACTCACTAGGATTTCCAAACTGCCTAGTTTCACTCACCAGGACTTTCCCAGTCAAGTATCCTATCAACCATTTGACATACTTAACTCTTCTTCACATCTAACTAGCTAGTCCTTGACCAGAGGGGAATTATATCAATAATCTCTCTAATCAGATGATTGCATCTGCAATAACCATATACTGCCAAACATCGAAATCTAAACATCAAGACTCAAGCTTTGGCCAACTCAAGCGTAGTCAACCTTGACCAAGGAATATTACACCAATAGTGTAAACCAAGTCATCAACTCTAATTAAGTTGTTGTATAGCTTAGCACATAATCCTGTGTTAACTGGGCTAGTACAACAAACAAGATTACCTAGCTAATAATAATCTACTATCTCTACAGTAGGAATGCGTAATCGATGATAGAATATCCTATCAATAGACCTAGGAGGTTGCGACCTAAATGATAATGACAAAAATCTAATCTTAAGTTTCTCAAAAGGGAATCTAGGGTCAGTGCTAGGAGTACTAGAGGACCCAACCGTAGAAGCCTTTTCCTTAGCTTAATCTTATCACAATTAAATAATTTAAGTCTAACTATTTAAAATAAGAAAAAAAATATAATTTAGGGGTATTTCAAGTATTTACCTTGTCATTTTGAAATTTATATAGAAAATGATAACCTAGGTTGATTAAACTTGGACCAGGATAAAAAATAATGCGAAAATAGGAAGGAGAAATTGGTTAGAGGTGCCTGTAAACTAATGGCTCAACCTCCTTTTAAAGGGTTATCCAAACGCTTGTATTTATCTAGGCGCCTAGACACATGGTGGTATTGAGGCGCTTTGATTGGTTCAAGGTGCCTTAATAGTGAAAATCGTGGGTGTTGTGGTTAAAAACCATAGGTGCCTCAAAAAATGGTTTAGGACGCTTGAGTTAAATTTATGCGCCTCTATTGAATTTAGACACCTCTATTGAGGCGGTGTGAGGCGCTTGTATTAGTTAACGTTGCAAATTTTAACTTAATTTATTAAAAATTTTGAAAATTGAAAAAGAATTATTAATTTTTGAAAATTTAATTTATTTATTTAATTAAGAGTATATAATATTAGGTTAATTTGATTAAATTATTAGATTTATTAAGTAATTAGTTTAATTAAGTGAATTGGATCAATTAAGTTAGAATTAATTAAATTTAATTAGTAAGTTATGTTTGGAATTAATAAATTAAGTGGTCATTTAATTAAATTTTGTTTAAAAAATTAAGGAAGATGGCCTGAGGTTGAAAATTTTATAAAGTTTTGAGAACTTGATTAGAAAAAATAATTAAAGTTTTAAAAATAATTTAAGTTTACAAAATTAATTATATTTTATAAAACTAAGTTTTTAAAGTTAATTAAGTCGATTAGATTAATTAAAATTAAGTTGGATTAGATTAAATTGAGCTATGCTGGTATAACAACCTAACTTTAACCTTAGCGTTTCACACATTTTAAGTTTTCAAACGGGAAACCTTTTAGGTATTGTGAGATAATTATTAATTTTATCTTTATTAATTTAATCTAAAATCTAAGAATTGATCGATATTTAAGTTAGATTCATGTTTAACTGTATGTCAATTAAATATATATTTAAAAAATTAGCCTCCAGACTGTGATAAGACACAAGGGTTTTTTAGGTATCAGAACAAAGACCACTTCTAGACCAAGTCTCTTTAAGAAATTATATATTTAATTTTCCTATTGAAAAACCTTGGTATAATTAGTCTAGGATGTGGCGATTTAGCTTCGGTTAGTTAGTTCCACTTAGCTAAGTAGACCAACTAGGGTACGTCTTACCCTCCTTAACTTCTAGACCAGGCTTCCCTAACGTATTATCATCTCGCCCTACACCGGTACTAGGTTGAGCAAGTCTCATTCAAGCCTAAGTCCTTATCTAACCATTCTAAATTAAGCAAATAATAAACTAAGCATGCATATAAAAGCAATAAATCAAGCAATCAATCAAATTTATCAAATTTTAAAAATAGTCTTTCTATTGGCTCCCCCTGGATTATAATTTCGATATGGTCTATTTAGGAAGTGAATTTGATCCTTGGAGATCCAATATTAGTTTGGTCTAACTTGATTAATCAAGTTTATTTTTGAAACTCATGCTTGGACTTGGTTTCTATTTCAGTTCATAATTGACAAGTAAGATTTAAATTGCGCATTAGCTTTGTATCCTATTCCAGATCAATTATATATGACCATTTGTTTTCCATGAATGATGTCAAGATTCTTGAAACTCATAGTGAACCATTCCAATGAATTCTTAAGTTCTTTGACTTGAGTTTTCAAGACAGAATTTTCTTTTTCAAGTTGTTGGACTTAAGTTGAAGTTCCACTTTGAACTGACAGTTAAAGAACTTGGGTTAGTCTCTTCCTTAAGGACTATTACCTCCTTTTGGAGTAACTTGACCCGGATGTTGGATTTGGCTAACTTACTAGTTAAATATGAAATTAAATTATACAGTTTCTTAACTAAAGCTGGACTTACAGTGGTGTTTGGCCCTTCAAAATGGATACGAATTTGTGGCTTCTCTTGAACTCGTCTTTCGACTCGGACTCATCTTCGGTTTGGTTCTTGGACTCAGAGTCGATTACTTGTTGTCGTGTTGGTAGCGCGAGAAAGCTCGCTTGGACTTATTCTTCTTCATCTGACTCTTCCGATGATGATTTTGTTGGATCGTGAGATTTGATAGAGGGGGGGGGTGAATATCGATAAACAAAATCATTCGAGTATAAACGCAGCGGAAATAAAAGGACAATGCTAACACAAGCTGGTTTTACTTGGTTCGGAGCCTGTGTCGACTCCTACTCCAAGGTCCGCACATAAGGGTGCTTTCGGTGGGCAATCACTAGCAGTTCGAAAATTGTTACAAATTAAAGTACAGGAATGCTAATGGAAATAAAGCAAATACCGACAAGAATTTAACCAAAAAGGGAAGAAGCGTGTTATCGGAGCTTTGTTAGCGTCGCAGGAGCGCAGAGCAGCAGAGTAAGCAGTAGAAGACTTCCTTTCAATTGTTGTTTTGAAGCTCCCCTCTGACCCTCTTTTTATATGAGGCTCGGGACGCCCCAGATCCCTTCCGGGCACCCTGGTGAGACGTGGCAGGTCCAACCAATGAGCTCAACGTGGCGATACGCGATCTGGATAAAATTCACCTCCCGGGCGCCCGGACCACTTTTCTCTAGAAGACAGCTTTCCTGCAAGACAAGGTTAGTCCGAGGCAAATAGATAAGGTATATCCTGCAAAACAAAGTGTTAGCACAGTTTATAGGTTTAATATAAAAAGTATGACTTAGATTCCGTCTTTCCGAGACCGGAATCTAGTCACAATCTCGACTTAGATATCCGAAATTGATCTAAGTCGGATCGACGCCTAATGTTTCCTTCCCGGGAACGCGTCCTCACAGTCACTCCCCTCTAGTGACTTACCTTACTTACCTGCCAGACGTCCGGTCAGCCCTTCGACCCGTCTGGACTTCTCGCCAAACGTCCGGTCAGCCCGTCGACCCGCTTGGACTTCTCGCCAGTTATCCGGTTAGCCCGTCGACCAAGCTGGACTTCTCGCCAAGCGTCCGGTCAGCCCGTCGACCCGCTTGGACTTCGTGCCAAACATCCGGTCAACCCGTCGACCTGTCTGGAGTTCGTCTACACACTCGGTCAGAGTGTTAAATCACAACAAACCTAACTTAACTTGATTTGTCATTCATCAAAACCTGAGTTAGATCGTTAGTGCTAACCGCACCAACAATCTCCCCCGTTTTGATGGAATGACAACCTGGTTAAGTTAGTAAAAATATGCGAGTAAAAGAGTTTAAACATTTTGTTCTACTATGAGATTTAAGTATTTTATTTTGTTTTTCTAACTTAACCACCTATCCATCCCCTTTGGCATTCATCAAATAAGGAAGACAAATTAACCATTCAACAATACAGAATGCATAAAAAACTGTAGGAAATGATGTTAGGTTGACTTGGGGGAGTAATTTAGCTTTTGTTTCTTAACTTTTGCAAAATAACTAAGTTTTGAAAATAGCTAATTTAGCAACATAACTTAGTATTTAGTACATTTTGAGTAATTTTGAAAGATAATTTTTGCAAAATAAATTAACTTTGCAAAACTTAAGAAAGAGAATTTTAAGATCAAATTTTCAAAGTAAGTTTCAACTTTAAACATGAGTTTTTAAAACCAAAATTTCAAGGTTTAAAGTTTTCAAAATCAGTTTTCAAAACCTTAGTTTGTAAAATCTAATTTAAAAACTTATTTTATAGAAGTAAGTATTCAAAAGTGGATTAAAAACATAAGTTTCCAGATCAAAAAATTTCAAATCTAACTCTATTTTTCAAAACTGAGTTTGTTAAATTTACTTTTCAAAACTAATTAAAATTTATTTTTCAAGTCTAAGTTTGCAAAATCCAGATTTTCAAAATGAGTGAAGTTTAATTTTTAAATCAAACTTCAAAGCTAGATCCAATTATTGTAATTTCAAAAATAAGCTTGTAAAGTTAAAACAACGTTTTAAACATAAGCTTTATAAAGATTATTTTGCAAAAGTAAGATTTTCAAAACCAAACATAAATATGAGACTAAATAATCCTCCCCCTAAACCTGACATCTAAAATAGTTGTCTAACCAATTAGTTACTTACTGACTATCAGAAGATGACAGCTTTCACTTGGTTAGTCAAGTTAAGTTCATTGTGATCAGTTAGTGGTTGACTAAGCTGAATAACTTAACTTGATTAATGTAGGTTTTGTATTTAACACCCAGACTTATATTAATGCACTGACATAAGCATCTTAAGTCCAGGCAATTGGCCTATGCATCTCACCCCTTTCTAAGTTTGTCAATCACAAGCAAGGTAATCCTAGGGTGTTGGTGAGATGCTCAAATACTAGTCCTGGGGGAACATGATTTCTAAGGGGATTTTTCTAGTCTAAGGCTAAAGTTGTTTTGAAATTCTAAAAGTTGGAAGGTTTTAAAACAGATAAAAACAAATTTAACCTAGAATTTAAAACAGTCAATTTGAAAGCAATTTTGAATTTTAAAAATCCTAGTCTATTAGAGTATAACCAATCAGAGATGAAGATCAGTAGAATAATATGTACTACAAAAGGTTGTAATAGTGTCATAACAATGCTACGTAATAATCACGACTACTGAGATGATGACGGAGGTGATCCGGAACCCATCGACGGAAGTAGTGCAAATATCTCAGTGTGACGAGCCCGGTCGTCCTCTCATAGGTCTCGTCTTAGGTCGGAGATCTCCTGCCGGATCTCCTGCCGCACATCCCGCCATAGATCAGAGACCTCCTGTCGCACCTCTCGTCGGAGATCGGAGACCTCTCGTCGTATATCTCGATGGAACTCGGAGGACTCATGCTGGAGGCTCGACATGGCTCTCTCTAGTCCGGATACTCGATTAGCTAGAGTGCGAGGAGCGGGACGTGGGGTTCGAGCTGGTGCTGGGGCAGGAGCGGCCTCGTCAGGAAAGAGTGCGAGAAAGAACTCATCGGCCTCCTCCTGCTGTGCGTCTGGGTCAGGCTGGTGTTGTGCCTCCCTCTGCCAGGTCATGATGCCTTCATAATCTATATGAATACTAGCTAGGGAAAAGTTCCTAGCTCCTATAATGTCAAACTCGGTCATATAGCGGATGTCACCTCTGGTGACATCAATGCCCAAAGAGGACATATATGCTGTCAGAATGTGACAGTAGGGCATATGAACTCGCCCATTCGTCACATATCCGGCCGAGTAAATGATAGTGGAAAAGATATGTAGGCTAATGTCAATATCTAGCCTATGACACAGAGCATAGAGGAGAAAGGAATGGAATGGGCGCATCATCGCGATGTCGCGAGTGCTCAGAGGTAGAATGCAAAAGACTAAGACCCTATACAGGCCGTAGTCCTGGACTCAAAGGATAACTGACCTAAACTGGGTCACTGTGGGTACTCGCTCGCCCCCGAAAAAATATGAATAAATCGTATCAAGAGTGATATGCGAGTAGGGATCTTCAAAGGGTAGGTCCCTAGGAGGATAGCACTAAAAGGGACAGGTAGACTCTCGTAACTCCAAAAACTCTCGGATGGCAGTGGGGGACAACGTGATATCAGTTCCAGCTGCCCTAGTAGTATAAGTAAAGTGGTCTATTTTTACTAGGTTGTTATAAAATTCTGCACACAAACTTATGTTTACTGAGCTAGTACATTCAACAAGGTTCTGAAGGTTGTAGTGGTTGATGGCCTCCATAGCTGGAATGCAAGAGCGTAAAAAGAACGCTTTATCTATACATTTGGTCCTAATGGCCATGTAGATGGTTGACTCAAACTTAATCCTAAGTTCATTAGTGGGAAACCTAGGATCAACACTAGGAGTAGAGGGCCCAGCACCAGATTTAGAACGTTTCCTAAATTATATAGTAAAATAATACAAATTAAGGATAATAAACAAGCAATAATAAACTTAAAATAGAAGACAAGAGTTTTACCGAGGAGCCATTGCTAAATAATTTTAGAGCTGACGACCTCGGTTGATTCGCGAGCGCGTATTAATCGTAGAATGAGAGAAAATTTTAATTTTGAATGCTTTCGCAATAAAGCTTGGAGAAAGCTTGAACGAAAGCTTGGAGGTGTAAAGGGAGGGGACGCCCTACCCCCCTATATATAGGGGAGTCCGAGCACCCGGACCTATTCCGGGCGCCCGGGGTCAAGTGGGGCGGGGCGCCCGGATCCCCTCCGGGCGCCCCGGGTCCATATACCAGGGGCGCCCGCCCCTGGTTTTTGACTCCGGTTTTTTTTTTAGATTTTAATGTTTTAAAAAAAGAAAAGTTTTAATTTTAAAACAGGTTTTAATTTAAAAAAAAAATAAATTAAAATAAATTTATAACTTTTAAAATAAATTTTTAAGGTTTAAAAAAAAATAAGTTTTAATTTTAAAACAAGTTTTTTTAAAAAAAAAATTAAGTTAAAATAAATTTATAAGTTTTAAAATAAATTTATAAGGTTTTTAAAAGAAATAAATTTTTAATTTTAAAACAAGTTTTTTTAAAAAAAAATTAAGTTAAAATAAATGTATAAGTTTTAAAATATTTTTTTTTAAAAAAATTAAGTTTTAATTTTAAATAAATTTTTAAGTTAAAAAAAATTAAGTTTTAATTTAACATGATTTTTTTTATAAAATTTAAGTTTTATTTTTAAAATAAATTTTTAAGTTAAAAAAAATTTAAGTATAATTTTAAAATAAATTTTTAAGTTAAAAAAATTTAAGTTTAATTTTTAAATAAAATTTTTAAGTTAAAAAAATTTAAGTTTAATTTTTTAAATAAATTTTTAAGTTAAAAAAAATTAAGTTTAATTTTAAAAATAAATTTTTAAGTTAAAGAAAAATTAAGTTTAATTTTTAAAATAAATTTTTAAGTTAAAAAAATATAAGTTTAATTTTTAAAATAAATTTTTAAGTTAAAAAAAAATTAAGTTTAATTTTTTAAATAAATTTTCAAGTTAAAAAAAAATTAAGTTTAATTTTTAAAATAAATTTTTAAGTTAAAAAAAATTAAGTTTAGTTTTTAAAATAAAATTTTAAGTTAAAAAAAATTTAAGTTTAATTTTTAAAATAAATTTTTAAGTTAAAAAAAATTAAGTTTAATTTTTAAAATAAATTTATAATCTAAAAAAAATTTAAGTTTAATTTTTAAAATAAATTTTTAAGTTAAAAAAATTTAAGTTTAATATAAATTTAATTTAATTTAATTTTATTTTAATTTTAATTTTATTTTAATATAAATCAATTTTAATTTTATTTTAATTTAAATCAAATTTAATTTAATTTTAATTTTGTTTTTAATTTAAATTTAATTTAATTTAATTTTATTTTAATTTGAATTAATTTTAATTTAATTTTTAATTTCTTAGTCATCTCACCCGATCTATGTTGTAAATCAGGGAATCCTATAATTTTGTGAGATGAATTAGGTTCAACTTTAGGGTTTGTTTTTAACTTGTGTTAGATTCAGGTTTAGCTTTGGGTTCAACAAATAGGCGTTCTTTGGATAAACTTCTGGGCTATGGTGAGTCACTCGGACATCATTAAAGTAACCATGTCTTCGAGGTTTTCCAAATAGTCCTATCCACTGGACTTAGTACAAAACCTTGGTCTAACTGGTTAGGATTCATTAAGGATAGCTTCAGTCAGTTCCACTTGGCCAGATGCACCAAGTCGAAGTCATATCTTCCTAGACATGCATAGACTAAGCTTCCCTAACGTACTATCATCCAAAACTTTACCAGTATCATTTCTCAAGTTAAACTTGAACCCTCTTTAACTAGTCCTAATTACCCTGTCGGGTAGGTTGGTTGGGGTTACCCTACCGGGTAGGTTAGTTTTGGAGGTGCCAGCTATTCTGGAGCCTCCTCCTGAATTAATGACCATTAATTTAATTTTTATTCTTTGGTTTATGTCTATTTCTTTTATAATTATAATTAACTTGGTGATAGTCTAATTTTTGGTGGGTTTTAGATTTTGAGTTGTTTGATTTAGGTTTGTATTTTGGTTTTGGTTTATTTGAATTTATATAATATATTTTTTCTTTAGGTATGTAGAATTGGTTAAGTCCTACTTGCGTGGTGAGACACGCTTTTGGAACCCAAGCTTTACGTGTTCGTTTGTGTTGGGTTATTAATGATTTAAAGGTTTTAGTTGAACTTGATTTGTAACCAAGTCCAGTTTTGTTGTAACTTTCTTTTTGATTGTTTAAAATTAAATCTAAGTTTTTGGACCTTGTTGTGAATTTTTCTAGTATTTCCTTTAGATTATTAATTTCTATTTTTAGTGTTAGATTCTCCTCCTCAAGTGTTAGATCTTGAGTTGGACTTGAGTTTTTGATTTGTTCCTTGAGGTCTTGATTTTCCTCAAGGAGTGATTTATTTTCATTTTCTAATTTTACTAATTTCTTGTTTAAGCAGGAAATAATTTTAAAAAAATTTCTATTTAAATTTCGGCATACCTCTTCGGAACCTTCGGAAACGAGTACGGACTCGTGGCTCGATTCGGGTTCGGACCCGTCTTCCGATTCATCCTCTGATTCTTCTTCGCGGGCCATCAGCGCGAGGTAACTCTGGTTCTTTTGTTCTTCGGCTTCTGATTCGTCCGAGGAAGTGTCGTCCCATGTTGCTTTGAGCACCTTCTTTTTGGTTAGCTTTGGTTTGTCGTTCTTCAGTTTCGGGCACTCGTCCTTGTAGTGGCCCTTTTTGTTACAACCGAAGCACGTCATGCTCCTTGAATCGATTGGAGAATTGATCTTCTGAAGGTCCTTTTTGCTTAAGCTCCTTTTTCTCCTGGTGAACATCTTACTTACCAGGTTCACCAGGTGTTCTTCGTCTTCAGAGTTCTGATCAGAGTCTTCTTCAGGTTCAGTCTTGTTCTTCTTTTCTTTTGAGGAACCTGCAAATAAGGCTACACCTTTCTCAACCCCGGCGTTAGTTTGCTCATGCAGTTCTAATTCACAGAAGAGTTCATCTAGTTTTAATTTTGATAAATATTTAGAAATTTTGTAGGCATCCACGATGGATGCCCACAAGGAATTACGCGGAAAGGCGTTTAGGGCGTACCTTATTAGATCCCTATTTTCCATCTGGTGGCCTATCGCGTGGAATCCGTTGAGGATAATCCTTGATCCTCGCGTGTAGCTGACTCGCCGTTTCTCCTTCCTGCATTTTTATATTAAATATTCTATTTAATAGTAAATCCCTTTTCGTTACCTTGCCGTCGCTGGTTTCTTTGTGCAGCTCGATCAATTTGTGCCACAGCTCTTTTGCATTCTGATGTGGTCCAACCCAGTTCAGCTCTTCCCTTGTTAATCAACAGTGTAGTGTGTTAATCGCCTTGTTCTCTGTTGATGCCTTCTTTCTCATGTCCGGAGTCCACTGTTCCGGGTCTAGTGAATTTCCGGAGTTGTCGACTGGCGCTCGATAGGCTTTTATGACGCTGAACCATTAATCGTAGTCCGTCTTTAGGTAGACTTCCATTCTTTTCTTCCAGTACGAGAAGTCATCCCTGTTGAATAGGGGAGGATGTACTGTGCTGAAGCCTTCCAATTGAGACATTTTTTGATTTGCACAACAAAAACAAGTAGAGAGGTTCCAAGACTTGATCTTGGATTAGTAGTGCGGGAAAAAAATAGCTAAATTGGTGTTACACCAATTTAGATGTATTTACGACGGAAAGAAATTTCCAAAAAGGTAATTATACCAGTTTGGAATTTTACGAAAAAGTGAAATCCGAAGAAAGGAAAAAAATTAAAAAAAATCCCCTCTTGTCTGATTGGTGGTTGCACCAAATCAAAGCGGTACCTGCTCTGATATCACTTGTTGGACCGTGCGATTCGATAGAGGGGGGGTGAATATCGATAAACAAAATCGTTCGAGTATAAACGCAGCGGAAATAAAAGGACAATGCTAACACAAGCTGGTTTTACTTGATTCAGAGCCTGTGTCGACTCCTACTCCAAGGCCCGCACACAAGGGTGCTTTCGGTGGGCAATCACTAACAGTTCAAAAATTGTTACAAATTAAAGTACAAGAATGCTAATGGAAATAAAGCAAATACCGACAAGAATTTAACCAAAAAGGGAAGGAGCGTGTTGTCGGAGCTTTGTTAGCGTCGTAAGAGCGCAGAGCAACAGAGCAAGCAGTAGAAGACTTTCTTTCAGTTGTTGTTTTGAAGCTCCCCTCTGACCCTCCTTTTATATGAGGCTCGGGGTGCCCCGGATCCCTTCCGGGCGCCCTGGTGAGACGTGGCAGGTCCAACCAACGAGCTCCACATGGCGACGCGCGATTTGGATAAAATTCACCTCCCGGGCGCCCGGATCCCGTCCGGGCGCCCGGATCCCGTCCGGGCGCCCGGACCACCTTTCTCTAGAAGGCAGCTTTCCTGCAAGACAAGGTTAGTCTGAGGCAAATAGATAAGGTATATCCAGCAAAACAAAGTGTTAGCACAGTTTATAGGTTTAATATAAAAAGTATGACTTAGATTCCGTCTTTCCGAGACCGAAATCTAGTCACGATCTCGACTTAGATATCCGAAATGGATCTAAGTCGGATCGACGCCTAATGTTCCCTTCCCGGGAATGCATCCTCACAGTCACTCCCCTCCAGTGACTTACCTTACTTACCTGCCAGACGTCCGGTCAGCCCTTCGACCCGTCTGAACTTCTCGCCAAGCGTCCGGTCAGCCTGTCGACCCACTTGGACTTCTCGCTAGCTATCCGGTCAGCCCGTCAACCTAGCTGGACTTCTCGCCAAGCGTTTGGTTAGCCCGTCGACCCGCTTGGACTTCGTGCCAGACATCGGGTCAACCCGTCGACCTGTCTGGACTTCGTCTGCACACTCGGTCAGAGTGTTAGATCACAACAAACCTAACTTAACCTGATTTGTCATTCATCAAAACCTGAGTTAGACCGTTAGTGCTAACCGCACCAACTGTTTGTCCTATGTTACTTGCAGTTCCTTCTTCCTCTTTTGCTTCTTGTTGTTTTTTTCTTTTGGACATTCCGTTTTGAAATGCCCTTTCTGGTTGCATCTGCAACATGTTAACTCGAACTTGCTCTTTGGAGTCACGCTTGGTTCTGATTGAGTACTCTGTGATTTGAATGCCTTCTTGATTTCACGTTTGGAGAGCGCTTTCTTCTTTTTGCACAATTTTCGAACTAAGTTGACTAGTTCGGAGGTAAGTTTGTCATCTTCTTCGGAATCCAATTTGTCTTCGAATTCAAGTTCGGATCGGGACTTGAACTTTGGCTTCTTAGACTTGAATTTACTTACAAGTAAAGCAACATCTTTCTCGGTCGAAGTAACAATAGTTTGTTCATGAACTTTAAATTTAGAAAAAAGTTCATCTAATTTAATTTTAAAAGATCCCTTGAAACTTTGTAAACATGATAACGTCCCGATTTTCAACTTGTTGTCTGATTGCATGTAGTCCATTCAAAATATCTTGAATTCTAATATGCTGCTGACTTGTCGATTTATTATCCTGCATTTTGATGTTATATAATTTATTTAAATATAAATCTTTTTTTAATACCTTCCTTCACGCAGCTTTATTAGTTTCTACCATAATTCCTTGGTGTTGTTGAACGAATCAATCTGGTTCATCTTTTCTTTGGTTAGGCCGCATTGTAGGGTCTGGGTAGTTTTGACGTCGGCCTCGATCTTCTTCATCATGTGTGGATCCCAATTTTCGTATGCCATTGATGTTCCAGTGTCGTCGAGTGGTAGTGAGAAACTTATTTAGATGATGATCAACATCTCAACTTGGGTTTTCAAATGGTACTCCATTCACCCCCCTTGCAGTAGCTGAAGTTCTCACTGAAGAGGAGAGGCAGACATGCGGTGTTGTAGCCTTCTTGATGGGTTATAGAAAATCTTGCACATAACAAAACAAATGGAACTATTCTAAGATTTGGTGTTGAATTTAGTAGTGCAGTAAGAAAAAGTAATAAAAAATTACTCGAGTGGTGTTGTACCAATTTTGAACACCGAAAAAATCTTGAACGAAGAAATTATTAGAAGGGGTGATCGCACCGATTCTGATTAATTATAAAAAACCAAAAAACAAAAAAAAAGGTATATCTGCTACCTTAGTGACCCCCCCTAGTGCCAGCCTCATGGATATGAAAAGAGGTAAATATAAGTACATAGGCAATAGGTGCATAGTGGGGTAAATCCCAGTTCTTGAGAATCGACTTTTGGCTATTATGCCAAAAATACCATGCGCCTACCGTATGCCCTACGCCCTAAGGTAAAAAATAAAAAAAAAAACAGAATATGATACCAATTATAGGATCAAGAAATAGCGCTAGAGGGGAAGAATAGCGCTCATGGATTTTTCTTAAGAACTCGAGAGATAAAAGCAGTGGAATGATAAAAAGACAATTTTGACATTATTGGTTTTACTTGGTTCGGAACCTATGACAACGCTAGAGAATTACGTTAGTTCAAGCAAATCCTCGATAATTAGGGCGCTCTCTCCTTTAGTTTTTGTTTCGCTTTGTGCATAATCTGTCTTTCATTTCACTGTCAAAAATACTCAATTGCTAATTTCATTACTTTTTCCTTGATTTGGTCATAATATGTACTGCATGGATTTCGATTAGGAACACTTTATTAGTTTCCAACGGCTTGTTATCACTCTATGCCCTGATTTAATATTAGTTTTCCTTCCATCTTGGGAACTGTTCATTAATATAATTAGTATGCCTGGAAATTCCTTTTCTAGTTTGCTAGACATTATCTTAAATTGGAATATAATGCATCATAGATTTTTAAACTAAGGTAACTGTGCTGCCAATGCCTAGCTCATGTCTATATGCGCTTTAATATGATGCCTATTCAACTGTTACACCATTGAGGAGCTGAAAATGAATGATTGTGGTCTACTTTGTTAATCCTTAGCAATTAATTCCGCTTTTAAATATATTTTATAGATGCTAGACCAGCATGTATCTCATTATGGTAAAACCTGACCTGTTCAGTGGAACCGCTAGCGTTGTCATAGGCTAGCGGCGGGTGTTAGTGGGCCCATGGCGTGCGTCATAGACTTAGCCCACGCGAGCTCCCTCACGGGTCGTTGCATGGCCCATTGGAGTCCAAGACTTTTCTTAAGGAAAAAGAATTAAAACCAACAAATGCGGTGAGCGTGGATCGAACACGCGACCTTCAGATCTTCAGTCTGACGCTCTCCCAACTGAGCTATCCCCGCAATTGATCTTTATCAGGAAATATTAATTTTAATTAATAATTTTATTTTTAGTCAGTTGATTCAACTCTGCACAGCTAAAACAGAGTTTAGAAGATTGGGCGTGTATTTACTCTGCTGAAACATGTTCATTTACAATATTCACGTATCAATGTGTTTGATACACTCGTGGACAAAGCTGCTGGACAACTAGTACTGCCTAAATTATCTGATATTTTGAGTGCTTTGGCATGTTCATCTAATGGAAAACCTTGGAATAGTAGAGAACAGCGATGCATTTTCATGTTTTTCTTAAGGAAAAAGTATTAAAACTAAAAAATGCGGTGAGCGTTCAGTCTTCTAAAACAGAGTTTAGAAGATTGTAGGTGAAACATGTTCATTTACAATATTCACATATAAATGGGTTTGATACGCTCGGATACAAAGCTGGACAACTAGTACTACCTAAAGGATCTAATATTTAGTTATCTTGAGTGCTTTGGCATGTTCATCTAAATGGAAAACCTTGGAATAGTAGAGAACAACGATGCATTTTCATGTTCTTGTAGAACGTGCTATTAATTTGAATGCAGCAGTTATTTTGTTTCATATCACGCAATAGAACCATGAACAGATCAGTAAATGCAAACAAAAGAGACGAAGCAATTCACATATACTATGGAAACATGCCGTGCCAATGCTTGAACAACGCTAGAGGGAGGTGAATACCGTTAGTGGTTTTTTCATAAGAACTCGAGAGATAAAAAACAATTTCAACATGGTTGGTTTTACTTGATTCGGAGCTTGTGATGATTCATACTCCATGGCCTGCGATCGTCTATTACTTTCATTGGACAATCCACTATCAGTTTGAATGTTACACAATTTGAGTATGAAAATATAAGTATTGCTTTAAATTAAAATACTGACAATTATTAAAGTTTTGGTGAGGAGTACGATTGTCAGAGCAGTGTCATAGCATAGTAGTGAGCCTTCAAGTGTTCAGTTGCTTGTGGAAGTTGTTTTCAACTGCTGGTCGAACCCTCCTTATAAAGGAGGATCCAAGCACCTCTATGCCATTGAGGCTCTTCAATCGAAGCTTATCTGATCCGCACTCGTCGAGCATTAACCATGTCCAAGCATCTGGATTTATCCCGTGGCAAACGTTGAGTGGAACTCCTCCTGATCGCCTCTATACTATCACAGGCTCCTCAATCTCTTTGAGGTGCCTGGATCTAACGTGTGCCAACCAACCAGAAGCTAACACATCACTAGGGATGACAATTTCATCAGAACCCGATGGAGGATCCGATATCCGACCCGAATGGATGAGGGTAGGGAGGGACTATCAATACCCGATACCCGACCCGAATACCCGATTAAATAATATATATACATATATTAAAGAAAATTTTCTTTTTCTAAAATCAACTTTCTATTTTTTTTGTTAATATTAGTAGGAGACTATATAGATGTTTAATCTATTTTTTAATTATATATATATATATATATATAGGATGCTAATTTTAATATGTTTTTGTTGAATGATAATAGTTCGATAGAAAGAAGAAAAATTATACATATAGAAGATATCCGATCCTTTAATGGGTATGGGTATACCCATCGGATATCCTATACCCGATGGGTATGGGTACGGAGGATATAGAATCCGACCCGAACCCGACCCATTGTCATCCCTACACATCACCTTGCTCCGCGTGTCGAGGTAACAGAGGCGCTAGTATCTTGAGGTGCATGGATCCATCTAGGTGCCTGTATAAGCTAATCCAAGCTTAGTTAACTCTGTAAAACTGACTTAGCACAAACAAATATATAATATGAAATAATAACATTTTTATAGTCTCGGACTATCCGATCATGGCTTTTAGGTTTTGATTGAAACCTTAGGTCGAACCGACGTCTACTGTTCCCTCACTGAGAAAATTATCCTCACCTACTCCTCTCCAGAGATATTACATTTACCAAACACCTATTTGGACTTTTGCTCAACTTCGATCTTGACCTCTAGGACTTTCGCTAGACATCTGATCTTCGACCCGTCTAGACTTCCATCCGATGTCCATGACCCATAGGACTTCTACTTGATATCTTCAATCTGCAAGTCTTTTGTCTAGTTCACCCCGACCAAGACTTCATGCTCAATCCCCTCGACCATGACTTCGTGCCCAATCCTCTCGACCAAGACTTTGTGTCCAATACTTTTGACCAGGACTTCGTGCCCAATCCTCTCGACCAGGACTTCATATCCAATTCCTTGACCGTGACTTCGTTGTCTAGCCTCAACTAGGTCTTGCTTGTACATTCAGATAAGCTTGTTAGATCACAACACAATTTAACTTTGAACCTTTTGTCATTATCAAAATCAGGTTCGATTAGCTGGTACTTCTAAAACCAACAATCTTCTTCTTTTTTATTTATGGTAACATAGTTCAAAGTTAAATAAAAACACAACACTTAAAAGAAATCTAATACAAAAGAAAACTCTTAAACATAAGTTTAGGTGTTTAAAAAAACTTTTTAGGATTTAAGAATAGTTATTTTTAACCGAGCTCCCCCTTAATTTAAAAATACCTAACTTTTAGTCAATCTCTCAAAATACTTAATTTTTAACCCATCTTTTCCCTTGAAATTAAGGTAAAAAAAAAATACTTAATTTTTAACTCATCTAGTTTCCTTTGACATATATAAAAAATAACATTGGGGTCCAAAAAATAGGAAGAATATAAGTCTTAAAAGAATAATTTGAATTGAGATTAATGGTTAGTTTTCAAAACATCTAATGAAAAACTTAAAATACTTAGTTTTGAAAGATCTGCATTCATTTCTTAACATTTCGAAAAATCAATATTAAAGTCTTATGTGAGTTTTGAAATTTACTAAAGATATTAAATTTTTTAAGCTAGAAAAATAAATAAAAAATATTTCTACGTAAATAATGAATGATTCCCTTATGGTCCAAGCATGCAAAGTAAAAGTAATTTTTGTTAAAATATTTAATATAATCATCTATTTTTCTTATAATAAATGTCTAACTTTTAATTACTAGCTAACTATCAAAAAATAAATAGTCTTCACTTGGTTAGTCAAGTTAAGTAAAATATCTAGTTAATTTATATACTATAAACGATTACTTAACTTGATCAATATGAATTAGTATTTTTCATCTAAATTTTATATTGATGTACCGATATAAACATCTGAAAATTCAGGTAATATCCTATGTACCTCACACAATTTTAAGTTTTTCAATACACAAGTAAGGTATACCTAGTGTACTTATAAGATGTTGACTTCCTAAAACTATAAGATCATGTTTTCTAGGGGAAAACTTAGGCTAAATCTAATATTTTAAAGCCAAGGAAAAAGAGATTTTTTGAAAAATATGAATAAAGATTTATCCTAGAATTAAAAATAATTGACTTTCGGAAGTAATTTTAATTTTGAAGTATATAAGTTTTAAAAATAAGTTTAAAGAAAGCATAAATTTTGACCAACAACTTGAATTTTCTATTCTAAATCTTGATTTAACTTTTTGGAATAAAACATACTTTTAAAGCCAACCACTAGTAAAAGTCAATTACTAGTAAAAGTCAACTACAATCAATATCATGTCATATCCCAAAAATATATAATAAAGTCAAGTCACAAAAATCAGATAATGTATGGAGACTGTGAAGAGGTGGATCCAATGCCAAGGCTATGAGTAAATCTCTAATCTCAGTGAGCTAGGTTTGTGTCTCCTGTCGCAAACTGGTGAATGACTCCTCTAGTCGAGTAACAGTCCCCTTAATCTTGATGACTCTATCCTCCAAGGTGGTGTCAGCTGGAGGTGGAGGAATATGATAATCTCCAATGTCTATATCAGTCATCTCTAAATCAGCTAGCTCTTGTATTGCTACTGGCTTTTGCTAAGGTTGGTCTACCCTCCTCCAAAAAATGACACCTTGACCATATACATATATCCTAGCTAATGTAAGGTTCCTCTGAACTAAGATGTCATACTCACTAGAGGGTATGACCTCACTTGCAGTGACGTATATCCCTAGGGATGCTAGCGGGAGGTCAAAATATAATAATAGGGCATGTGAACCCTCCTACTGGTGGAGACACTAGTAGAATAGATGATGGTATGGAAGATATGCAAGATAATGTCTATATCTAGTTTATGATAGAATGCATAAAGAAGAAATGTATAAAACGGGTGCATCATAGATACATTCTAGTGGTCAAAGGTAAGATGTAGGTCATTAATGTTAGAGCAATCTAGTGACCCTAGGTTTTGATATTTGGATAAATGTTTAAGTTAAGATTATTGTTGTAATTTGATATGCATTGTGAGTGTGCAGGATACAGGTACAACAAGGAAAGTCTAAGTGTGATCTTGGCAAAGGAGGAAAGTCCAAGGATGAGTCTTGACGGTATAAGTCCAAGCATGTAGTCTTCGCAACGTAAGTCCAAGTGTGACTTGGTAATGAATGAAGTCCCAGAGGCACGACCTCTTGACAAAGGAAGACCCGACAATAATGACAAGATCGATGGAAGCTCCAGAAGGCAAGACGTGAAGGATGGGGAGACATCCGAGGGATGCAAGGCTGATGGAGGAGACTAGAAGGCTAGGTCTAGGTTGGTCGGGCGAGGATGAGTACTGAGCGAATGTACTCGGGGGTCAAATCCTAAACTCTAGGATTGTACTATAGCAGTGTTGTAGCATTACTGTAGTAGTGTTACAATGATACTGTAGCAGTATTGTAGCAGTCGACTGGTACATTCGACCGTGCAGTCGATTGGGTGTGAATAGAATGGTTCTGTTTGTTCGGTCAGTGTGGAGCAGTTGACTGCATGTTTTGGCAGTCGATTGGTATCGAGCCGTTGGGATGTAACGGTCGAATTTCCATAGAGGGGCAGTCGACTGCTAGTTTTGGCAGTCGACTAGTAGGCGGGGTTTTCTAACTTGTGGTGTATATAACCAAGCATTGGAAGCTTGGTTAAGGTTGAAAAAATTAGTGGTGGTTAACCCTAATTAGAGTCTCCAAGTGTCCAAGCGATCTAGCATGCTTGTACGAGGTTGTAGCGAGGTTTCTCCACCCACAAGGAGCTACGTGAGCTAGCCGGAAGTACTCCGAGGAATCATCCACTGATGGATCAGGATCGTCCACCTTACGGACACGCCGTGGAGTAGGAGGAAGCTATCTCTGAACCACGTAAACGCCTTGTGTTAGGGTTTGTATTTGGTTTATTGTCTTCTTTCTTCTTGTTTTAGGTTAACTTTCGTATTTGTTAGTTTGTTTTTGTATTCCGCTGCGTACTAACTGTTGAAACCCTAAGGTTGTTTTAGTGTGATCAACAAGTTAAGTTAGGTTCTGTGTGTTTCTAACCTTGTGTCTAAGTGTGTAGGAGCTTAGGAGCACAGGTACTCGAGCGGAAGACGCAGCTAGCGAGAAGGATGACACGTGGTGCGTCCGAGGGACGAAGTGCTGTGGAAGAGTACCCCGGTGGACGAGAAGAAAACGTGCGGTGGTTCCGTGGGACGAAAGCTGGAGCAGAAGATTGCTCGTGGAGCAAGAGATGCAGCTAGCGAGAAGGTCGGCACGGGGTGCGACCGAGGGACGAAGACTGCGGATGAGTACGCTGGTGGACGAGAAGAAAACATGCGATGATTCTGAGGGACGAGAAGCCGGAGCAGAAGGCTGCTCGAGAAGACTGGAAGTTGGATTCGGGTGAGCCCTATTCCGGATGGCAGAGATCACCCAAGTAAGCGGATCCGGAGCGGAAGACCCGGACTGAGGCGGGACTAAAATGGAGCAGAGGTCCCAGACAAAAAAGTCAACCAGAGTTGACTTTTGGGTCCGGGGGGCCCGGAGCTGACCGGGGAGCCCGGAACCCTTCCAGGCGCTCGGACCAGCCTTTTGACCAGGATCGAGTTTTGACTCGATCTGATCGTTGGAGGATAAAGTTTCCCCCCCCCCCCCCCCCAGGGCGCCCGGAACCCTTCAGGGCGCCCCGACCAAGGCTATAAATATAGCCTTGGTCCAGAAGCTTTAACAATCACGAGCATTTCATTTCCAAACACTTGTACGCTTTAGTTGTAGTTAAGCTTCTGTTTCTGCGCTTCAACGTTGTACGAGGCTTCTCCGTCTGAAGGAATTTTTAGTGAGCTTAATCTTCCTTGGATTAACAACCACATCGGTTGTAACCAAGTAAATCCTCGTGCCTCGCTTTTTCTTTATGCTTTTAATTTATCAGCTTACTTTATATATACAAGTGTTAGCTTAAAGAGTTCGAGGAAGGTTGTTATTTGCTTTTTGTGTTTACAGGACTATCCAAGAACCCTCTCCTAGTCGGCCCAATGGTCCTACAAGAAATCATCCACTGATGGATCGGGATCGTCTACCTTACGGACACGCCATGGAGTAGGAGCAAGCTATCTTCGAACCACGTAAACGCCTTGTGTTAGGGTTTGTGTTTGGTTTATTGTCTTCTTCCTTCTTGTTTTAGGTTAACTTTCGTATTTGTTAGTTTGTTTTTATATTCCGCTGCGTACTAATAAGTGTAGAAAATGACGATTTGGGTGAGACGTTATTCACCCCCCTTTAGCGGTGTCAAGGTCTCAACAATTAAGACTCTATAAAGGACATAATCCTGAACTCTGAGTTTGAGGGAATGAAACTGAGTGAGAGTAGGGATCCTCTCACCCCCAAAGAAATAGGTATACATGCTATCAAGTGTGATATAAGAGTCGGGATCACCAAATGACAAATCTCTAGGAGGGTAACGTAAGAATGGACATGTAGAAGGTCAAAATCTCAAGGAGTCTCTAATAACAGTAGGAGAATGTTGTGCAAAGAATGTCCACATATCTCCACAATAGCCTGATATTATCCACTTTATGCCAAGGCTCTCGTGACTTTGTTCTTAGGCTCTCCCCAAAAGGACTTATGTCAATAGAGATATCATGCATCCTTTTTAAACTCTTGATCTTTATCAAATCTTTCCAATATGAGACTTTGATTGAATTTTAACAATCCTCCACTCAAACGAAGAACCACAATTACTCTCATGGTCTGAACCTCCCCGCGAGTATCCGGTCACCCTGACTTGCTCTGGGCCTCCCCGCGAGCATCCGCATCCAGTCACCCTAACATGCTCTAGGTCTCCCCGCAAGCATCCGATCATCCTAACCTGCTCCGGACCTCCTCGCAGTATCCAGTTACCCTGACTTACTTCGGGACCTTCCCACGAGTATCCGGTCAACCAAACCTGCCCCGAGCCCACCCTTAACTTCATTCAAGGGCACCCTACAGGGTATCTGGTATGGACCATGGCTCTGATACCATTTGTTGTGCAAAAGTCGCCCACATATCTCCACAATGACATGATATTGTCTACTCTGAGCCTAGACCTTCATGGTTTTGCTCTTGGGCTCTCACCAAAAAGATTCATACCAATGGAGATATCATGCATCCTTTTTAAACCCATGATCTTTATCAAATCTTTTCTAATGTGAGACTTTGATTGAACCCCAACAGAGAAAAAGTAACATCTCTCCCTGCGACTCTAATTGTGTATGTTAGGGTCGATTTGTAGTTAGAGGGGGTGAATAGCTCGTCACGCTTCATTGTCTTGCTTCGTGATGATCATATACAGCGGAAAACACTCAAGCAACGCTAACGCTAGAATTTACTTGGTATCCACCTCAAAAAGAGGTGACTAATCCAAAGATCTGACCCTCACTCACTCATCCACTATGAAAACACTCCTTTACGGTAACTACCAAAGGTGGAGAAGCCTTATACAAACTCTCAATACAAGAAGAAAGAAAAACAAGCTTATACAATACAAATCTTACACGATTTACAAACCCCTAGCTTGCTTCTTTTTGTGTGGAACACCTCTTGACCTTGGAAGAACAACAACACTTTACTCCAAGAAACTTTAAGAAGCTAGTGTGAACCTGTGAGAATGATCGCAAGATGTGGAGAGGAAGAAATGTGGAATCACTGCAAGGAAGATTACTTTAAATCCAACACTTCCTTTATAACGGTCACAACTCAATCGATTGACCAATCAATTGGGGAGGTATGAATCGATCGGTTGATCGATTCAGAGTATCTCTGTGCTCTGTTGGAGAACCCTGAATCGATCGATGTAGTGTTTATCGCAACTTGCGCAATAAACCTAGCTCCAATCAATTGGTCGATCGATTGGCGTTGCCTAATCGATCTGCTAATCGATTGGGCAGCTCTCTATGCTCGCGACATTTACTCCCAATCGATGGCCGATCGATTGGGTCGCTGCTTCTCGCAACACTCTCTCAATCTATTGGTTGATCGATTGGGCTTGGGTTAATCGATCAACTGATCGATTGCCCCGACCTTAACTTGCCTGAACTCAAGTCCAAGGTTCCCAAACCTAACATCCTATCAGTCGTGACCTATTGGGACTCCTTTTGCCTAGCATCTAGTCAACCTTGACCTGCTGAGACTTCTTCACCAAGTGTCTAGTCAATCCTTTGCCCCACTTGGATTTACCGTCTCGTGCCAAATATCCAGTCCTCTATGACCCACTTGAACTTCCATCAGATGTCCGATCACCATTGACCCATCTGGATTTCCTCGTGACAAGTATTCGGTCAATCTTTTAACCTACTTGGGCTTCCCAACACCAGGTGTCTGGTCAACTTTGACCCACCTGGATCTCTACGTGTCTGGCTTCACTCACCAGGTCTTTCCTTCTATCTACCTTCACTCAGTAGGGATTTCTATCTACCTAGCTTCACTCACCAAGACTTTCTATCTACCTGGCTTCACTCACCAGGACTTTCCATCTGCTTGGCTTCATTCACTAGGACTTTCCATCTGCTTGACTTCACTCACCAGGACTTTCACCTAACTTCATTCACTAGTGTTTTCACCTGACTTCACTCACTAGGATTTCCAAACTGCCTAATTTCACTCACCAAGACTTTCCCAGTCAAGTATCTGATCAACCATTTGACATACTTAACTCTTCTTCACATCTAACTAGCCAGTCCTTGACTAGAGGGGAATTATATCAATAATCTCTCTAATCAGATGATTGCATCTGCAATATCCATATATTGTCAAACATCGAAATCTAAACATCAAGACTCAAGCTTTAGCCAACTCAAGCGTAGTCAACCAGGTCAACCTTGACCTAGGGATATTACACCAATAGTGTAAACCAAGTCATCAACTCTAATTAAGTTGTTGTATAGCTTGGCACATAATCCTGTGTTAACTGGGCTAGTACAACAAACAAGATTACCTAGCTAATAATAATCTACTATCTCTACAGTAGGAATGCGTAATCGATGATAGAATATCCTATCAATAGACCTAGGAGGTTGCGGCCTAAATGATAATGACAAAAATCTAATCCTAAGTTTCTCAAAAGGAAATCTAGGGTCAGTGCTAGGAGTACTAGAGGACCCAACCGCAGAAGCCTTTTCCTTAGCTTAATCTTATCACAATTAAATAATTTAAGTCTAACTATTTAAAATAAGAAAAAAAATTATATAATTTAGGGGTATTTCAAGTATTTACCTTGTCATTTTGAAATTTATATAGAAAATGATGACCTAGGTTGATTAAACTTAGACCGGGATATAAAAAATAATGCGAAAATAGGAAGGAGAAATTGGTTAGAGGTGCCTGTAAACTAATGGCTCAACCTCCTTTTAAAGGGTTATCCAAACGCTTGTATTTATCTAGGCGCCTAGACACGTGGTGGTATTGAGGCGCTTGGATTGGTTCAAGGTGCCTTAATAGTGAAAATCGTGCATGCTGCGGTTAAAAACCATGGGTGCCTCAAAAAATGGTTTAGGACGCTTGAGTTAAATTTATGCGCCTCTATTGAATTTAGGCACCTCTATTGAGGCGGTGTGAGGCGCTTGTATTAGTTAACATTGCAAATTTTAACCTAATTTATTAAAAATTTTGAAAATTGAAAAAAATTATTGAGGTTTGAAAATTTTATTTATTTATTTAATTAAGAGTATATAATATTAGGTTAATTTGATTAAATTATTAGATTTATTAAGTAATTAGTTTAATTAAGTGAATTGGATCAATTAAGTTAGAATTAATTAAATTTAATTAGTAAGTTATGTTTGGAATTAATAAATTAAGTGATCATTTAATTAAATTTTGTTTAAAAAATTAAGGAAGATGGCTTGAGGTTGAAAATTTTATAAAGTTTTGAGAACTTGATTAGAAAAAATAATTAAAGTTTTAAAAATAATTTAAGTTTACAAAATTAATTATATTTTATAAAACTAAGTTTTTAAAGTTAATTAAGTCGATTAGATTAATTAAAATTAAGTTGGATTAGATTAAATTGAGTTAGGCTGGTATAACAGCCTAACTTTAACCTTAGCGTTTCACACATTTTAAGTTTTCAAACGAGAAACCTTATAGGTATTGTGAGATAATTATTAATTTTATCTTTATTAATTTAATCTAAAATCTAAGAATTGATTGATATTTAAGTTAGATTCATGTTTAACTGTATGTCAATTAAATACATATTTCAAAAATTAGCCTCCAGACTGTGATAAGACACAAGGGTTTTTTAGGTATCAGAACAAAGACCACTTCTAGACCAAGTCTCTTTAAGAGATTATATATTTAATTTTCCTATTGAAAAACCTTGATATAATTAGTCTAGGATGTGGCGATGTAGCTTCGGTTAGTTAGTTCCACTTAGCTAAGTAGAGCAAGTAGGGTACGTCTTACCCTCCTTAACTTCTAGACCAGGCTTCCCTAACGTATTATCATCTTGCCCTACACCGGTACTAGGTTGAGCAAGTCTCATTCAAGCCGAAGTCCTTATCTAACCATTCTAAATTAAGCAAATAATAAACTAAGCATGCATATAAAAGCAATAAATCAAGCAATCAATCAAATTTATCAAATTTTAAAAATAGTCTTTCTATTGGCTCCCCCTGGATTATAATTTCGATATGGTCTATCTAGAAAGTGAATTTGATCCTTGGAGATCCAATATTAGTTTGGTCTAACTTGATTAATCAAGTTTATTTTAGAAACTCATGCTTGGACTTGGTTTCTATTTCAGTTCATAATTGACAAGTAAGATTTAAATTGCACATTAGCTTTGTATCCTATTCCAGATCAATTATATATGACCATTTGTTTTCCATGAATGATGTCAAGATTCTTGAAACTCATAGTGAACCATTCCAATGAATTCTTAAGTTCTTTGACTTGAGTTTTCAAGACAGAATTTTCTTTTTCAAGTTGTTGGACTTGAGTTGAAGTTCCACTTTGAACTTATTCAGTTAAAGAACTTGGGTTAGTCTCTTCCTTAAGGACTATTACCTCCTTTTGGAGTGACCCGGATGTTGGATTTGGCTAACTTACTAGTTAAATATGAAATTAAATTATACAGTTTCTTAACTAAAGCTAGACTTACAGTGGTGTTTGGCCCTTCAAAATGGATACGAATTTGTGGCTTCTCTTGAACTCGTCTTTCGACTCGGACTCATCTTCGGTTTGGTTCTTGGACTCAGAGTTGATTACTTGTTGTCGTGTTGGTAGCGCAAGAAAGCTCTCTTGGACTTATTCTTCTTCATCTGACTCTTCCTATGATGATTTGTCCCATGTTACTTGCAGTTCCTTCTTCCTCTTTTGCTTCTTGGTGTTTTTTTGTTTTGGACATTCCGTTTTAAAATGCCCTTTCTGGTTGCATCTGTAACATGTTAACTCAAACTTTCTCTTCGGAGTCACGCTTGGTTCTGATTTAGTACTCTTTGATTTGAATGCCTTATTGATTTCACGTTTGGAGAGCTCTTTCTTCTTTTTGCACAATTTCTGAACTAAGTTGACTAGTTCGGAGGTAAGTTTGTCATCTTCTTCGGAATCCAATTTGTCTTCGAATTCAGGTTCGGATCAGGACTTGAACTTTGGCTTCTTAGACTTGAATTTACCTACAAGTAAAGCAACATCTTTCTCGGTCGATGTCACGCCTCGGGGGAGTCCCTGTCCGAAGAAATTTCGGCAGCACCTCCCCTGTACAGCTGACAATCTGAAGCATTTCTACAGACACAATATACATCAGCCACATGCGACTGGAATATATATACACAACCACGCAGTTAATAATCTCAGCCTACTCGGTTGAACAAATATAACAACAACCACGCAGTTATATATATTTTTATCAGCCCACTCGGCTGTAATCAAAACCAACACAGCGAAAAACATAAAGACAAGTGTTAGGATCGTCGTACTCGGCTATAGAGGGGGGGTGTGAATAGCCGCCCCAAATCCTTCGCGTTTCTTTCTACAAGTTGATGTTAGCGCAGCGGAAAATAAAACAAAGAAACAAAGACAAGAAGATCAAACCTCAACACGCAGCGATGTAACGAGGTTCGGAGGTGAAACTCCTACTCCTCGACGTGTCCGAAAGGTGGACGAAGCCTACCAATCCGTCGGTGGATGAGACCCCGGAAACCCGGCTAATAATCACTCCTTCTGGGTGGAGAAACCTCGCCACAATGTCTTGCAACAGCAAGATAAACAGGTGTACAAGAATACAGCAAGAAACTAAGTACAATACAAAAATGTAATAACCCTAGCTTGCCTTCTTATCGACTGGATGAAGTAGCAACTTCACGGGAATCCAACCACAGCACCAACTGTCCAGTTGAAG
The DNA here is from genome assembly GCF_018446385.1 of Zingiber officinale. Classification (NCBI taxonomy): domain Eukaryota; kingdom Viridiplantae; phylum Streptophyta; class Magnoliopsida; order Zingiberales; family Zingiberaceae; genus Zingiber; species Zingiber officinale. The sequence continues at coordinate 7,369,328 of NC_055992.1, forward strand.
TCCCAGCTGAGGGAAGCTCACGCGAAACTTCAGCGAAGAAGAGCTCAACAAAGCTCAAGCAGAACTACTTCAGCAGTCAGTAGGAAGAAGAGGAAGAAGAAGAAGCAATGCTGTAGAAGCCCTTGATCTCCTTTTATAACCTGCACTGCAAAGAAGACAACGAAGAAGACGGAGATAGCCGTTGTCTCTCAACGGATAGTTCTGGACCGATCAGGCTGAAGCTTGATCAGTCCAAGGCACCTCTGATCGGTCCTGGGGACCGATCAGGCCCCAGTCTGATCGGTCCCCGGACCGATCCCACCTCTGTAAGAGAGGTGGCTGCGTCTCTGATCGATCGTGGAGACCGATCAGACTCCCTGCTGATCGGTCTCCAGACCGATCAGATGACTTACAGAACCCTTCTGTTTGTTATCTGATCGGTCACCAGACCGATCAGATACTCAGGCGTATCGCTGGATCGGTCACCAGACCGATCAGATACTCAGGCGTATCGCTGGATAGGTCACCAGACCGAGCCACTCTTGACCTAGTCCGGAGAACGAGCTACCGAGCCCTCTCCGACTTCGTCCGGTCCAGAGAACGAGCTACCGAGCCCTCTCTGACCACAGTCCGGAGAACGAGCTACCGAGCCCTCTCCGACTTTCCGTGCCAAGTCTCCATACTTGGACTTTTCCCGTGCCAAGCTCCCTGCTTGGACTTTTCACCAGATGTCTGGTCAACTTTGACCCATCTGGATTCCCCTTGCCTGGTTTCACTCACCAGAACTTTCCAACTGCCTGGCTTCACTTACCAGGACTTTCACAACTGCCTGTCTTCACTCACCAGGACTTTCCCACTGCCTGGCTTCACTCACCAGGACTTTCACAACTGTCTGGCTTCACTCACCAGGACTTTCACTTTCACCTAGCTTCACTCACTAGGATTTTCACCTGGCTTCACTCACCAGGATTTCCCGACTGCCTGGCTTCACTCACCAGGACTTTCCGAACTGCCTAACATCCCAGTTAGGACTTCCTAGTCAAGTATCCGGTCAACCTTGACCTACTTGACTCTTCTTCATTCAACCTGATCAGACCCTGATCAGTATCTCTCCGCATGGACAACTGCACCTGCATTGTCCATGTCTACATGTCTTTCTGTATTGTCAAACATCGAAACCATGACCAAGGTTTACGCTTGGTCAACTAGGTCAACCTTGACCTACTGGAAATTGCACCAACAATCTCCCCCTTTTTGATGTTTGACAATACCTTTAAGTTAGGCTAATCCAATAGCCTCAACTTTCTTCATGCCACTAGGTAATGAAACATAAGTTACAACTTTACATTCTCCTTCTAAGAAGGCAACCTCCTTCTTAGATAATGAAGGTCTAACTTAAACCCTTCATTCTCCCCCTATTGGCACACATCAACAAACTCTCCCCCTGAAGAGTAAGTTATCGTTGTTCACAACTTCAATCGTTGTGATCAACAAACTCTCCCACTAACTCCAATGTTCTTCCTTGAACATTCTCTAGACATTCTCTCCCCCTTTTTGATACACATCAAAAGGAGTAAATCAAGGTCAAGAGTTTCTTCCTAATGAAAGTCCCATACCTTTCATTGAAACCCTTAATTTCCCCCTTGATACTAAATTCAACAATCAACTTAGTGATAATCCCATATCACTCATCCTCAAAAAATTCAACGAGTAAAAACTCCCCCTAAAAGTCAACTCCTCTTGACTAATAGGTAAAACTCCCCCGAAAGGTCAACTCCCCCTTGACCATTGCACCAACAATGTCTTGGAGAGTTCCAAGCCTTTAGAAACCTAAAACACCACTTCCCGAGCTGAAATTTCAGACAACTAGTCGAATTTCAGCAAGTTGGCAAGCCCTGATCGGTCACCGGACCGATCAGGCTTCCTCTGGATCGGTCCAGTGACCGATCAGGAAAGCCCTGGATCGGTCCAGTGACCGATCCAGACACTGATGGACAGATTTCTGAATTTTTCCTTCCCGAAATTCAAAAACCTCTAGAAAATCACAGAAAATTCGAAAAATTGTGAAATTTTGAGGATACATTCCTCATACCACATACTATCATGGAAAAATAGTTTTCTATGAAAATATCTTCCATTTTTCAATCTTGATACAAAGTTCAAAAGACTTTGAAATAGCTCAAAGTTAAGTCATCTTTGTATCAACTTGTTCAATGATGAAGGCTATTACTAGAAAAGCTTCATCAAGGTTTTTCAAATCAATTTTGAAATGATTTTAAACCCTTTAATTTGGGACCACAATCTTAGGGCTAAATGTACATGACTTGTACACAAGCTTTCCCTATGATCCCCCATTTAGAATTAGGTTCATCTAGGTACAAGAACCATGCACCTTGATCCTAACTCATCATCCTAATATCTCACACACATCTAAGGTGTATCAAACACATTCAAGTCAATTTTGATATGAGATATGAGTTTAGGTCATCTTAGGCTAAGTTCTCATGCATTTTCTAAAACAACAACTTGATCTCCATATCAAATTGTGTTGTTTATCCTTAAGTCAATTTAATTGATCCTAAATGCAAGAGAAGAGATGATGACATGACATATAATGATATCATAAATGAAACATGTGCCAATGTCATGATGTCATGGCATAAAGTGTGAAACTTAAATAAAGCATGACATTTAAACTAACCTAAGCATTATCATGATATTTTAAATGATCATAAAATAAATATGATGTCATGACATGGCATATGACAAACAATATATGGCAAATAACATGTAAAGGTATAGAAAATACCTAATTATAGCCTTAGTTGATATTTTTGATAATTTCGATCATTTTGCCATAAATTCTATATTCCTAAGTGTGATAGACCTCAAATCATATACCAAAGATGTTTAGATCACTACGTGCCAACTAGATTGACTCTAGAAAACTCCTCAAATTTGATTGGCACATTCTAATCACCTTAGGAATAATTCTTAATTTCATTTTCAAGGCTTGATTATACCTTGAAAAATCCTAAAGTGTCACCTTTTGCCATGATTAGGTTAACTACCTATTCAAGTAAGGTTGGCATACCCTAACTAATCTAGCATGATGAAATCACGCTCCTAGGAACCCAATACCTATTTGAGCTCATTGGGTTCACTAAATATTCACTAGGGATGACTTCCCTAGCAACCCTCCTAATGACCCTCCTAGGCTTTGAAGCCTTGGTCATTTGGGACTCATCAAGATCAACTCTAGGGGTGACTCCCCTTGTGACCTTGGTGATGGTCTTCCTAGTCATAGGTTTTGTTCCATAATCGAATGGAACATTGTGATAAGTGGGCTTGACCACTTGGGACTTAGGTTTGTGACCCAAACCTTTCATGTCCTTGGACTTGGGTTTTTGACCCTTAGACCCTAGAGTTGACTTCTCTAAATTTTTAAGGGTCTTTTCTAAAGTGTCAAGTCTTAACCTCAAGACTTGATTCTCCTTTTCTAATACCTCAAGTTTTAATTTGTCATTGTTCTTTGAGATACTCCTAGGCATATGTCTAGTAGTTTTGGGATTCCTATCTAGGTTTCCCTTAACCTTAGATGAGTTAATTCTAGGGTTGGCTTTCCTAGTGTTGTCCTTATTCAAGCTAACATGTTTAGCACCTAAGCACATATATTGATTCCTATAATTAACATGCTTATCATTATTAGCAATTGCAATAAAACTACTAGCATGTGTCTTATTAGAATTGCAATAATGAGCCTTAAAGGTTACCTTAGGGTTTGCCTTAGCTCCCCCTATCGATGTGCTTGGTTTCTTGTCCTTGTGAGGTTGCCTCCCCCTCGGACATTGGCTCCTATAGTGTCCCTTTCGTTTGCATTGGAAGCACACCACGTGCTCCTTGCCCTTGCGTATCGGGACTCCGGCTTCCTTGACCTTTGGCGCCGGTGGAGTCTTCCTAATCCTCTTTGGACACTTACTCTTGTAATGCCCAAATTCTCTACACTCAAAGCACATTATATGCAATTTATTTGAACTTAAATTGCTTGAGTTACCTAGGGTTGAGGATGAGCTCTCTCCTTCATCCCTTCAGGAGGTAGAAGCTTATTCTTCTTGCTCCGATCTTGAAGAAGAACTCTCCTCCTTTTCTTCCTTAGATGTTGAGTGGCCCTCAACTTCTAATTCCATGCCTCCATAAAGTGAGCTACTTAGCTCACTTGACTCCTCTTCATGACTTGAAGTGGAGCTTCCCTCATGGAACTTGGCCAAGTTGTTCCACAACTCCTTGGCATTGTTATATCCACCTACCTTACACAAAATGTCATTAGGTAATGAAAATTCAAGATTTTTCGTTACCTCATCGTTGATTGTGGAATGGTGGATTTGCTCCTTCGTCCACTTTTTCTTCTCTAGGGGTTCTCCGTCTTTATCCACCGGATGAGTAAACCCTACCTGCACACAACTCCAATGAACTAGGTTAGTCATAAGAAAGTACTTCATTCTTACCTTCCAAAACGCGAAGTCGTCGCGATCGTAGAAGGGTAGAATCGTGACGTCTTCTCCAAGTTGATCCATTCTCTAGCTTGTGCTCCCCCGGGTGTTAATCCGTCAAAGAGCAACCTCGCTCTAATACCACTTGTTAGGATCGTCGTACTCGGCTAGAGAGGGGGGTGTGAATAGCCGCCCCAAATCCTTCGCGTTTCTTTCTACAAGTTGACGTTAGCGCAGCGGAAAATAAAACAAAGAAACAAAGACAAGAAGATCAAACCTCAACACGCAGCGATGTAACGAGGTTCGGAGGTGAAACTCCTACTCCTCGGCGTGTCCGTAAGGTGGACGAAGCCTACCAATCCATCGGTGGATGAGACCCCGGAAACTCGGCTAATAATCACTCCTTCTGGGTGGAGAAACCTCGCCACAATGTCTTGCAACAGCAAGATAAACAGGAGTACAAGAATACAGCAAGAAACTAAGTACAATACAAAAATGTAATAACCCTAGCTTGCCTTCTTGTCGACTGGATGAAGCAGCAACTTCACGGGAATCCAACCACAGCACCAACTGTCCAGTTGAAGTCCCAGCCGAGGGAAGCTCATGCGAAGCTTCAGCGAAGAAGAGCTCAACAAAGCTCAAGCAGAACTACTTCAGCAGTCAGTAGGAAGAAGAGGAAGAAGAAGAAGCAATGCTGTAGAAGCCCTTGATCTCCTTTTATAACCTGCACTGCAAAGAAGACAGCGAAGAAGACGGAGATAGCCGTTGTCTCTCAACGGATAGTTCTGGACCGATCAGGCTGAAGCTTGATCGGTCCAGGGCACCTCTGATCAGTCCTGGGGACCGATCAGGCCCCAGTCTGATCGGTCCCCGAACCGATCCCACCTCTGTAAGAGAGGTGGCTGCGTCTCTGATCGATCGTGGAGACCGATCAGACTCCCTGCTGATCGGTCTCCAGACCGATCAGATGACTTACAGAACCCTTCTGTTTGTTATCTGATCGGTCACCAGACCGATCAGATACTCAGGCGTATCGCTGGATCGGTCACCAGACCGATCCAGGTTTAGAGTTCCAGCCCTAAACCCTAAATGGTCCTGAGAACGAGCTACCGAGCCCTCTCTTGACCTAGTCCGGAGAACGAGCTACCGAGCCCTCTCCGACTTCGTCCGGTCCAGAGAACGAGTTATCGAGCCCTCTCTGACCACAGTCCGGAGAACGAGCTACTGAGCCCTCTTCGACTTTCCGTGCCAAGTTTCCATACTTGGACTTCTCCGTGCCAAGTCTCCATACTTGGACTTTTCCCGTGCCAAGCTCCCTGCTTGGACTTTTCACCAGATGTCTGGTCAACCTTGACCCATCTGGATTCCCCTTGCCTGGTTTCACTCACCAGGACTTTCCAACTGCCTGGCTTCACTTACCAGGACTTTCACAACTGCCTGGCTTCACTCGCCAGGACTTTTCCACTGCCTGGCTTCACTCACCAGGACTTTCACAACTGCCTGGCTTCACTCACCAGGACTTTCTCCAACTGCCTGGCTTCACTCACCAGGACTTTCACTTTCACCTAGCTTCACTCACTAGGATTTTCACCTGGCTTCACTCACCAGGATTTCCCGACTGCCTAGCTTCACTCACCAGGACTTTCCGAACTGCCTAACATCCCAGTTAGGACTTCCCAGTCAAGTATCCGGTCAACCTTGACCTACTTGACTCTTCTTCATTCAACCTGATCAGACCCTGATCAGTATCTCTCCGCATGGACAACTGCACCTGCATTGTCCATGTCTACATGTCTTTCTGTATTGTCAAACATCGAAACCATGACCAAGGTTTACGCTTGGTCAACTAGGTCAACCTTGACCTACTGGAAATTGCACCAACAACAAGCTCATACAAAACAAAACAAAACACTGCTAGCTGGCTAGGCTTACACCACATAACAACACAACACTCTGAAAACAAAACCAAAACACAAGCTAAATACACAAATACCAAAATACAAATAGACAACATCGAAGACAGGTCTTCTGATGTGACATGGGGACTAGCAAGCAGGATACTCCAAGCGACTCCATAAACAACCTGGTACCTGAAAAAGATAGTGTCCACGGGGGTGAGTTCAACAACTCAGCGAATACCAATAGACATGCCTAGTAAGATATATCTAACAGCAATAAACATGAAATACAGCTTCCTAATCATATATAGGAAAAATGCAAAACTGAAAGGTAATTGAGGAAACTGTACTCACCAGGAACTCCTATCCAGAACAAAAGGTCATCAAACCGAGAGTGTCATAAATCCTGTATGCATGTCAAACAAATGCATCCAACCAAATGTAGCAAATAAATGCAGCAAGTACAAGCAATAAATGCATCAATGCGTATGATGTCAATGACATGTCCTGGTCACCCCTACTCTCCAGTCAACCGTCTCACATATGATGGTGAGACCAGTGGGTAGGGTTGTGATAACCGTGCACTCTGTCATCACTACTCCTGATGAGTGACCGAGTGGACGGGATGTTGTCGGAGTATACCTATCCTCCTTACCCCAAATCATAAATGGGGGAGCTCAATGCTCTCATCTCCCGGTACACGATGACGGGGAGGGATCCCTGTCCTGCTACAACGCTGCGTCACACTAACCCATGAGTGGACCAATGGAGCCCCTGACAGAGCACCTGATGCAACACACCCTGCCTGAATATACCACTAACCCATGAGTGGTCGTGTGTGCAGATATATGTAACTGGCGATGTGCTCAACAATAATGGAGCTGACAATCGCACAGCATGCAATCATGCGAATGATGCATGACACTAAGTATGGCAATATCCTGTACCAATCCATATATATAAAATGTGTACCCTAGAATAAATTGACCTAATCAATGGTCTAGGTACACAGGTCAGATAAGGAATCAAAAATCCTAGGTCCTAAACATATCCACCTCCATAAAATATGTACCAACAATATACATGGATCAAAGAAAAAGGGTCTAGGTACACAGATCAAATATAATAAAAATATAGGTACACATGCCAGATAATAAAAATCCAGAATCTAGTCCTAAACTCAGTAAAGCATGATATGTCATTTACTCTAGGAACTAAGGTACTCATGGCAATAATCACGAGGTATAAACATGGACACATAACAAGCGACAAAATAGAACATGCTATGGGTATCAAACAGCGACATACCAAAGGCAAACATGATCATTGCTTGTAACTATAAAATACTATGCATATCCAATTGACAATATCATAAAAGATAAGTCAAGAGGTACCCACCTCCAAATCGAAAAGTCCAAACCAGAAGTCAAGATACTCATCTCGCGTTAAAGTCCTATGGTATCAAACATAATGTCTAGTTTAGCTAATTCTATCATACAATAATTAGCCAAACTAAATTCTAATCCAATTAATCAATTAGGGTTAACTTCATTAACCCTAATCGTTCCACCTTCTAATTAGGACTTACTATAACATAATCTATCATAGATTCAACACAAAAACTCACCTAAATCTGTACTTACCCACTGCTAGAGAAGGTTATAGCCGGATCCAGTGGCTACAGCAAGGTGAAATTACTGATCAACAACACAATTATCCTATTTCATCAACAACATGAATCACTTACCCTAACCCTGACCTAAATCATAGATCTCTGCTATTGATCCGCAGCCAAAGAGGTGCTGTCGGAACCAAGACAACCAACAGCACAAACCTACCCTGCCGGAATAGTGTTGTGGTGGTGAACTAGGGCAGAGGGAAAATTGCCCGACGCTTGGCTGAGGAGGAGCGGCACCCAGTGATCTCTTGCTCCGAATCGATGTCTTCTTTGTGGAGGAGACCAAGCACAAGAGAGATAAGCAAAAAGGTAGAAGAGCAAAGACAGGGTTCAAGCAACCTACCTCAGTCGCCTACCCACGCTCTCCGCTGCGATGATCTCGGGCACAGCCAAGTGGAGGCTTGGGTGAGGTGTCAGCGCTAGGGCAGCGGCAAGGGATCGACGGTGTCGCAAGCCCAAAGAGGAGGAGGAGTCAGCCGGAGAACTAGGGCTGAGGTGCGACACCTGGCGGTGCTAGGGCACAGGCGATGGCGGCCGGCGCTGGGGTTCCTGTGGCCAGTGATCGGCACGCAAGAGGAGAATTGGCTCGCGGCTCGGCGAGGTGGCGGAGCAAGGTGGCGCCGTCGGGTAGAGGACAAAGAGGAGAAGAATCGGGCGGAAGAAGAGAAATAGAAGGGAAGGAGAAGAAGAAGAAGGAGGAAGAGGAGGCGCCGGTTAGGGCGGTTAGGGCAAGCGTCGGGTGCGAGAGCTTCGACAGGGGAAGAAGAGTCGGGCACACGACGTCGAAGAAGAAGGGAAAATGCACGGCACAGTAACGGAAGAAAACAAATAAGAAAAAGGAAATAGAAAAAAGAAATAAAACTTTTCCTCATTAAAACGGGGTAGCCTAAACAAGCTTTTCCGGGAATCCAAATTTTATCCCCTTAACCGAAGTCATACGGTCTCCGAAAAATTTCAGAAAAATTTCTAAAAATTCCAGAAAATTCCCTAATCATTATTCTCCATTTTCTGGTATTTTACAGTCGAAGTAACAATAGTTTGTTCATGAACTTTAAATTTAGAAAAAAGTTCATCTAATTTAATTTTAAAAGATCCCTTGAAACTTTGTAAACATCTACTATAGGTGCCCACAAAGTATTTTTTGGAAATACTTTCAAAGCGTACATGATAACGTCCCGATTTTCAACTTGTTGTCTGATTGCATGTAGTCCATTCAAAATATCTTGAATTCTAATGTGCAGCTGACTTGTCGATTTATTATCCTGCATTTTGATGCTATATAATTTATTTAAATATAAATCTTTTTTTAATACCTTCCTTCGTGCAGCTTTATTAGTTTCTACCACAATTCCTTGGTGTTGTTGAACGAATCAATCTGGTTCATCTTTTCTTTGGTTAGGCCGCATTGTAGGGTCTGGGTAGTTTTGACGTCAACCTCGATCTTCTTCATCATGTGTGGATCCCAATTTTCGTATGCCATTGATGTTCCAGTGTCGTCGAGTGGTAGTGAGAAACTTGTTTAGTTGATGATCAACATCTCAACTTGGGTTTTCAGATGGTACTCCATTCACCCCCTTGCAGTAGCTGAAGTTCTCACTGAAGAGGAGAGGCAGACATGCGGTGTTGTAGCCTTCTTGATGGGTTATAGAAAATTTTGCACACAACAAAACAAATGGAACTATTCTAAGACTTGGTGTTGAATTTAGTAGTGCAGTAAGAAAAAGTAATAAAAAATTACTCGAGTGATGTTGTACCAATTTTGAACATCGAAAAAATCTCGAACGAAAAAATTATTAGAAGGGGTGATTGCACCGATTCTGATTAATTATAAAAAACCAAAAAACAAAAAAAAGATATATCTGCTACCTTAGCGACCCCCCTAGTGCCAGCCCCACGGATATGAAAGGAGGTAAATGTAAGTACATAGGCAATAGGCACATAGTGGGGTAAATCTCAGGTCGTCAGTTCTTTAGAATCAACTTTTGGCTATTATGCCAGAAATACCATGCGCCTACCGTATGCCCTACGCCCTAAGATAAAAAAAAAAAAACAGCAGAATGCACTACAAGAAAATAGATCTATAGTGACGAAAAATGTCGCCATTAAATGTTCAAAACTCGTCATCAAATAATTATAATGACGAGAATTTATCCATCATGGACCTTCATTACTGCCCTCCTAGGTAAAGGTAATTAATGACAGTAAAGTCGTCCCGTCATTATTGTTGTAATATTTTTAGCGATGAGATTATATCATCATTAAAATTAATTATAATGACAGAAAAAGACGTCATTATACTACCATTTACTTCTCATTAAATAATATTTTAATGACATTATATCTTCTCATTATATCATCATTTACCCCTCACTAAAAATCAATCTAATAATAAAATTACCCCTCATCAAATCATTAATTACCCTCATTAAAAAATATTTTTAATCGTGATCAAATTTAAAATAACTTTTATATCAGTTTGTCATAGATGACATTACTAATAAATAGAATTGCGGTTAACAAAATATTTTATATAAGCATGAGTTCCAAAATATACAAAATTGCAATTTGTTCCAAAATATGAGTTCCTTGAGTACAAAAACATTTGAGAACGATAAATGGTGATGACTTGATAGTTGCTTCAAATTATCATGTACTATATAATTTCTTAATTGATCCTTGCTTGAATTCTTCTTTAGAGCACGCCATCCGATAAAGGCAGCCTGTTAACTTCCATCAGGGCATCATCTATGAAATATAAATAGAAAAAATTAATTAAAATAAAGATATAGTCAAACAATTAAATGTCCAAGTCGAAAAATACAAGTATTAGATAACAATTACAACACTAGTAGTCTAAAAATGATGTCATCTATTAATCAACACTAGTCATCCAAAAATACATCACAAGTATTAAACTCACATTCACCATACATTGCAGGTTCATCTGAAGTTGGTTGGTTTTCATTCTCGATTTTGGTTAATCCACGTTCAATAATTTCATCCATGCATCTCTTAAGGTTATTATTTTCTTCTTCCTTCTCATGGAGCTTAGCCTCAAGATCTTTTATATAAGCAGCTTGTGAACAATTAAAATGTTTTCTTTTCATTCCACCTCCGAAACCAAAGACATGGCTATGTTGTTGTGATCCAAAACACTTTTCAACAACCTCAATATGTGAGAGTGATGCAGTAGACTGAATAGTCTTCACAATCTCATCCTACAAAGGTTCATCACTCGAACATTATTTATATAAATGATAAATAACAAATTTAGGTTAAAAGGTTAAATAGTGATAGTTACATATTTTTCTTGTGCTTTTGACTCAACAAACTTTCCATTTTTATGTCGAGTCTCATAGAAAATTTTTGCAATGTCAGGTGGATTATTATCCTTGCCTCCCTGAAAGATTTATAAAAGGAAAGTAAATTATATATGTTAATTAAATAAAACATCCTTGATTGTCGATGTATTGTGCTTTTTGCAAGAGTTATAAATTACAATGTCTACATAAAGTTTAGAGGTTTACCAATTCTTCCTTGATTGCTGATGTATTGTGCTTTTTGCTCTTCAACTTGTAGCCTTCGAATTCCCCCTATACTTTTGTAGGCGGATGCATTTCCCCCTATACTCTTGTAGGCTGATGCATTTCCTGGATAATTAAAGAATGATATAATTATATCAATCACTAATACTCTAGAAAAAAAATCTAAAATATCTGGTTAGCAAATTGAAAGTACCAATAGAATCTCCAACATGCCTCGTTCTATATCTATATCCACGCTCCTTGGCCAACTTACCAGGTGCTAAAAATTTTACAAGCTTTTGAATGTTACCTACACTGCTTTTTGTAAGCATTGGTTTCATCTGTTAAGAGAAGCAATGTAACATATTAGTACAAATAATAAAAATATGAAATGAGCCCGAATAAATAAACAACTCACACATAAAAAAAATGGATATATTTATCAAATGAGCTATCAAATGAGAATATGGTTACAATTCACGGATTTCAAACACATCAACTCAAATGCTTGTCTATCACATTCAAATAAATGGGCATTTAAATCCACAGATTTCAAATAAACAAATCATATGAGAATATGGTTCAAATTGATTATAAATAAACAATTCACATTCAAATCCACGGATTACAATCCATGCACTCACATTCAAATCCACAGATTGTGCACTCACAATCCGTGCACAAACAATTCACATTCAATCCATGCAGTCACATTCAAATCCACAGATTGTGCACTCACAATCCATGCACAAACAATTCACATTCAATCCATGCACTCACAATTACAAAAAGATCAACTTGCCTATCACATTCAAATGCTTCACACGGACAAATCACACGGTCAACACTTGCTACTACAAATCCATGGATAACATGAACATATTAGTACAAATAGTAAAAATATGAAATGAGCCACTCACACATAAAAAAATAAACATTTATCAAATGAGAATATCATTAAAAAAAACAAATATGATAAGTTGACACTACTTTTTTATTTGTTTGATTGTGAAGACATGCAACCCACCAAATATGATGAGTATGACTATTGGCTTTCCATCTAGATGCACCACATATTTTGCACATGTTAGACTCCTCTTCTTCCTTCTAATACAACATATAATCATTGATACACACATCTATTTTTTGATAAGAGAGACCAAGATCTTTAATAATTTTTTTTTGCATCATAATAGGATTCTGGCAAATTAGAACCGATTGGAAGTATTTGTTTCAATAATTGTAGCAACATATCAAATGATTCATTACTCCATTGACCAATACGCTTAATGTGTAATAGCTTGACAAGCACAGATAGTTTTGAGGTGTCATAACCTAGATAAGTTGGTTGCTCAGAGTCCTTTAAAAATCTATAAAATGTCTTTGCTTCATCATTCGATTCCTCTCCATTCTTATTCTTTGATGAACCAATTTCCAATCCACTTCTATCAAAACCATCCATGTTAGGATATAAATCCCTTAAGATTTCATCACAATCACTTCCTTCCAATTCTTCGTCATCAGATGAAGACTCACCAAACCTTTCACCATGGTGATACCAAGTTGCATAATTTGACATTATTCCATTCACATTTAGATGTATTTCAACTACTTCAGAGATCCATAATCAGTGTTATTACACTTGACACATGGACACCAAATACTATTCTCTTCACTTGTCTTCTTAAAAGCATAATTCAAAAATTGTTCAACTCCAACCTTGTATTTTTCATTGAACCAATCATTGAAAAAACTCATCCATTCCTTACTAGGTGCCATTTTCCTTTTACAAATATGAATTCTTGCTCAAAAAAAAAATCTGCAAATAGGCAACACAACATAAAGGTATGCTTTGTAATGCTAAAAAATGATAATTCTTGAGCGAATATTAGAAGTTCCAAGAATTTGGAAAATAAATTATGAATAAAAAAATAATTACTAATAGTTAACAAATATGCATGTTAAACAAACTAATAGTGGGAACAATAGGTGATATAAATGAAGCAATTAAACTAGAAAGTGTTTACATTGCTAATGCTTCCAGCATGTTCTGTAACATATCCGTAACAAAGTGTGTAGCATCAGAAATTGAAGATAAAATTCGAAGTTCAAAGGTGATATAAATGAAACAATTAAACTAGTATGATTCGGTAAGATGAAAGTGTTTTTGGCACAGATGAGAAATTTTAAAGCGTCACATGTTCTTAAGGAATGCCTTCTAGAGGTACTATTGATAGAAATATTTAATCTAATCAGAATTTTCCCTGAGGAACGAATAGTCAGAGTTATGTATCCTATTGTATATATGGATGCACTTTACAGATACACTACTAACTCAGATGCAGAGTTGTACCACATATGGAATTAGAAAGTGTTCGCATTGCTAATGCTTCCAGACGAAAGTGTTTTTTTTGTGGAACGGGAAAAAAAATAGGTTTAGGCTTACCTTTGATTGAGCTTCCTTGGTTGTTGCTGAGAGGGAAGGAGATGAGGGCTTAGTTTGGCTTACGGAAAGGGAAGGAGACGAGCAAGGGCTGCGTCGTTACTGAGAGGAGAAGGAAGCATGCTGTTGAGAGAAGGAAGGAAAGCGTAGTTTTGACTTGCGAAGAGGTGCGTCATCACGTGTCGCTCGCCCGCTATGCAGAGGAGAAGAGACGCACGAACCCACCTAGGGCAAAAAAAAAAAACGTAACAATTAAAACACGAACTTGGAAAAAATAATATTTTTTTAATAGTTTTTAAAAATTCAGTGGAAAACAAATTAACACTAGCATAGTTACAAATATATAATGTGTTACAAATTAACACAAACATAGTTAATTTGTTTTACAAATATACATGTTTGTGTTACAAAACATATATATGTTTGTGTTATATATAATCGTAACTATAGATAACACAAGCATATTGTGTTATATATGTTTTTAATATAATATAATATAATATAATGTTAACAAAAATTTTATTTGCTGAAAAATTTGGTGAAAAATTTGGCGCCTAAAAATAATACTCAATTATGAGGAGATTTATTTTGTATTCACATAATGACGAGATTTGTTATCTATAGTTACGAAATTAAAAATTCGTTATTAATAATTTAACTTTTTAACCATGCTTATTTTTACCCTTGTAAAAACTTCAACAATTATGGTTTTAATGATCATTTTTCCATATCCTCATTAAGTTTTCGTCATTAAAAATCAATTTTCTTGTAGTGATGATACCAATTATAGGATCAAGAAATAGCGCTAGAGGGGAAGAATAGCGCTCATGGATTTTTCTTAAGAACTCGAGAGATAAAAGCAGTGGAATGATAAAAAGACAATTTTGACACTATTGGTTTTACTTGGTTCGGAGCCTATGACAACTCTTACTACAAGGCATGCGGTCGTCGATCGTTTTTGTTGGACAATCCACTATCAGTTCAAATGTTACACAATTTGAATATGAAAAATTAAGTATTGTCTAAATTAAAAATATTGATAATTATAAATTTTTGGTGAAGAGTACGATTGTCGGAGCAACGTTACAATGCAGTAGCATTGAAAATCGAAGTTGTGCAGTGAGCTTTCAAGCATTCAGTTGCTTATGGAAGTTGTATTCTGGTTGAACCCTTCATATAAAGGAGGATCCAGGGGCCTCTATGCCATTGACACACCTCAATAGAAGCTTATCTGATCCACATTCGTTGAGCATTATCCATGTCTAGGCACCTCAATCCCTTTGAGGTGCTTAGATTGTTATCGTGACTAACGCTGAGTAGAGCTCCTCTTGGCCGTCTCTATCTTGTCCCAAGCGCCTCAATCCCTTTGAGACACCTAGATCTGATGTGCGCCGACCAATCAAAAGTTGACACTTCACCTTGCTCTACGTGCCAAGGTGACAGAGGCGCCTAAACAACTTTCAGGCGCCTATATCTTAAGGTGCCTATATGATCCAAGTGCCTGTATCAACTAATCCATGCTTAATTAACTCTGAAAAATTGAATTGACACAAATAAATATATAATATGAAATAATAATATTTTGATAGTCTTGGACTGTCCGGATATGACTTTTAGGTTTTAGTTAAATCCTAGGTTAGACCGACGCCTACTGTTCCTTTACTGGGGAACTTGTCCTCACCTACTTTTCTCAAGAGAGATTACCTTTTCCAAACACCTGTTTGGAATTTTTCTCAATTCCGATCTTGACCTCCAAGACTTTCGCTAGACGTCCAATCCTTGACCTGCCTAGATTGCCCAATACTCTTGACCAGGACTTCATGTCCAATCCTTTCGACCAAGACTTCGTGTCCAATTCTTTCGACCAGGATTTTGTGCTCAATCCCTTGACTAGGACTTCATTGCCTAGTCTCAAATAGGTTTTACCTGTACACTCAGGTAAGCTTGTTAGATCACAATACAACTTAACTTTGAATCTTTTGCTATTATCAAAGCCAGGTTCGATTAGCTGGTATTTCCAACACCGACAAATATCACACTTGATCTTAGCTAAAAAGATGAGGAAAGTATATTTTCTAATGTCCCTGACCTAAGATATTTATAAAAGTTTTTTTGCTTGTGATATTGTCAATCCTAAGATGTGAGACTAAAGAAAATAATGACAGTACATATTTATATAAAATAATCAGAGAAAATCATTAATAAAATTTAAAATTATTTTCAGTTTGAAAAGGAAAAAAATACATTAACAATAAATATGAAACTTCATGCCCAATCCTTTCGACCAAGACTTCGTGTCCAATTCTTTCAACCAGGATTTCGTGCTCAATCCCTTAATTAGGACTTCAATGCCTAGTCTCAAATAGGTTTTGCCTGCACACTTAGGTAAGCTTGTTAGATCACAATACAGCTTAACTTTAAATCCTTTGTTATTATCAAAACCAGGTTCGATTAGCTAGTACTTTCAACACCGACAAATATCACACTTGATCTTAGCTAAAAAGATGTGGAAAGTATATTTTCTAATGTCGCCGACCTAAGATATTTATAAAAGTTTTTTTGCTTGTGATATTGCCAATCCTAATATATGAGACTAAAGAAAATAATGACAGTACATATTTTATATAAAATAATCAAAGAAAATTATTAATAAAGTTTAAAATTATTTTAAGAAAAAAATACATTAACAATAAAAATGAAACTACCGCATCCACAATCTCTGATAAATGTAGGGTGATAAAAATTCTCATCAAGATTTGACTCTCCCCACCTCTACAACCATTATCTATAATGGTAAAAGGTGAATACGCTTGCCCCCAGTGTCCCCGTCAATCCGTCTCAGAGCCAATACAGAGGAGGTAAATCACGGGTGGCTACTAACTTTTAGAATAATGACTAGCACATAAAAACTAAGATAAGGTAAACTTTTTAACGTGACTGGGTCGACCGCTCCGCGACCCCATATCCTAGAAACCCTCGAAGGGATTTTTTTTGGGAGCATCAATACCACGTATCCAACGGATAAAGAGTTGATAAGAGGGCTCGAACGCGGCACCTCAGTCAACAGTGCCCAAAATAGGGACTTAAATTGATAAGAGCATGCATAGATGATGCCTCGAATCTGATACCTCAGTCAATGAGTAATAACGTCATTATCCATGCACCAACCAGTTGAGCAAATCCGAGGATAATTTCTAAATTATAATAATATAAATTTATAGTTACATAATGATAACTAATATTGATCGGTGTTGATTAAAATGAAATGTTTATATTATAAAAGTTATAAATTGTAATTACGATAATACAGTTTGTTACGAGAATTGGAGTGCTTCTGTTGATATAATATTAAGTAAAGATTATATATCCATAATGTAAGAATTATAAATTATAATTATTATACGTGTCCATCAGAATTAAAATATTCATATTATAACCCCTATAAATTCATATTATATCCAAATAAAAATGTCCTTTTGTTTTTTTTCCAAAAAACAAAAAGAGAGATTTGTCAGCGACAAAGATAAAAAAAGAGATTATTTTCCGTCTGCTAAATGACAATTTAACCAAAATAACAAAATAAAGGGAGGGTATTTTAGTAAGAACACTTTTGTAGCCGTATATTCCAGTCCACGCACGGCATCCACAAGGTATCACGTATATTCCGCCTAGCCATTTCTCGATCTCGCCTTTTCTAGGGTTGAATCCTCCATCATCCACCGCCTTCTCGTTCTTTCGTCGGCTCCTCCCTAAATCCTTATCCTCCCCTTTCGCTCCCTTCCGTCGAGGTCTCACATGGATTTTTGCTTCGCCAGCCCAATTGATTGCTTGATTGGCAGCTGCCCGTTGGCGATTCCTTTTTTGCAAGCTCCTTTAGCCTTTGATTCCCTTTGTAGTTTTGGGTTTCCTCCTGCTTAGGTTCAGATCCGGCGCCGGGAGCTCTGATTCTGACGTTTCGGAAGCTTTCGTCATGGGTAAAGGTGAATTCTTACGAAGCTATTCGAATTCTTGAATCGAGTCACGCTTTTTTTTTTAGAAGGGAGGGTTTAGAGTAAACGAAGCAATCTTGTGTTTTTGGTCATGCAGTCAGCTGGCGAAAGGCTGGTGCGGACCAATTCGACGGTAGCGATGCCGATAGCGTGAGTTCGGATTCGACGACTTTCTCGGAGCCAACGATGGCTAACGAAACAGAACATGTGAACTCCATAGATTTCCAACTCGAAAAATATATCGATGCTCTCTACGAGAAGAGGTAAATCTCCGTGTTTTCTGTTTCTTTCCCAACTGTCTTATATTAATTCTTACCTTGTTTTCCTGAACTGATTTCTGTAGGGGAATAATCTTGTTCTAGATTCTTGCTTGATATATGTAAACATGACCATTTCCCTTTGAATTGAATGGTATACCTTCTTGATATCTGAACAACATTCGGGAACAGTTGGCAAGTATTGCTTTTAGGTTCCCACAAAATTGTTTTAGATTTTTGGGTTCCTCTGTTGCAACCATAAACAGTTAAAAATGTGATGATTTATGTAGGATAGCCAGTCTCTTTTAGCAGGTTGGACAACATTTTACACTTGCCACTTTAGAAAATGTGAGAGTATTTTGTAACTAATAATAGCGTAGGGTTACCTTTTCAACAAAAGATGTTATTCTTGAAAAAAGAATGTTACGTGAACAATATTTTGAACCAGTTCAAATTATCCTTAAAGTTTGCCACCAGGCGTATCTCACCTGGAAATATATTTTGTGTGCAATATATCTTATGCCTAAGATTCCCCCTCTCCATAGTTTATGGAAAGAGCTCTTAGGAGTGAGATTTATTTTTTCTTTAGTTATTACAATATCAGACAGTGTTCCAGATGTGCATTATTACTTATTAGTTTTAGTTGGGCCTTATTCATATCTATTTGGCACCTTTTTGCAAACCATGGGCATTAAAATTTTCGTCGGATAAATGAGTTTTTCATGTTAGTGATTTCTCACATATAGTAGCCATATCAAGGTATAAGTATTACTTGCATAATTGGAGGTGTGTGTGCCTGTAATATCTGTTTGAGTTGTCAACAGGCTTGTATGCGTTAGTGGTGCAGTATTCACCTTAAAACTTAGTTTTTTGGAGTGATATTGTGTTAGTGATTTTGCCCTGTTTTAGGCTAATTGCCTGGTTTTCTCATTTAAAAGCTGATCGTGCATCTAATTGTA
Source organism: Zingiber officinale (assembly GCF_018446385.1). Taxonomy (NCBI): domain Eukaryota; kingdom Viridiplantae; phylum Streptophyta; class Magnoliopsida; order Zingiberales; family Zingiberaceae; genus Zingiber; species Zingiber officinale. Next base: position 7,388,545 of record NC_055992.1, read on the forward strand.
TGCATGGCAAACTTGTATTTTATATTTTTTTGTGCTATGTTTTTGATCTTATCACATATCACTGAGTTAAGGTTGAAGCATTCTTATGAAATTTGATTCTATGTTGAAGGGGATCTGTGAGAGAGACAGCTTTGCTGGGGCTTGCTGAGGCATTTGAAGGGCAGGTCCTCCTTCCATTTACTGAGAATAAGTAAGTGCAAACTGTAAGTATTGTTAAATATGCTGGTAATTTTTTGTGTCAGCGATCAAGATTATTGCACTATACATATTCCACATATTGTTAGATTATAAGCGTGTTAGAATTACTCCTCTGTCTTCTAGCATCATAGATTTGTATTCCAGTGGAAATGCTTTTCAAATTTGAAGTTTGAAATTATGGTCACTACATTCTCTATGACCTCAGTCTGTAAAATAGCTTGGTAATTGATGCACGCTTTATAATTGAGAAGGCATTGTGTCTGTACTCCATCGGCAAGGAGTACATTCTCTAAATTTGTTGGTATGTTTTATGATCTGCCTCAGATGTATTACATTGCTACATCAGTATCTAGCTTCAATAAAAAAGGGTTCTTCCAAGGAGGCTTGCTTAGCTTCTCGAACCATAGGTAATGCTCAATCTTGTCTAATAATCTTCTTCTTCTTCTTATTTTTTTTTATTTTTTTAATTTTTTTTTTTAAGGATTGCTGGCCATCACTGTTGGGGCTGGAAATAAGGCTCATGAAATTATGGAAGAATCAATATACCCACTTTCTCAGGCCCTTGTATCAGGGTCAGATAAGACAAAGAAAAAAGCAGTATGCTCTATGCCTCTGTTGAGTGCCTTAGCTACCTTCCTGGTAGCTCAGACATGGTTCTTTGTAACTTCTCTAATCTTATGTGAAATGGTATGCAGGTGATAGATTGCCTAGCCCTTGTAACATTTATAGGTGCAAATGATCTGATTGAAACTGAGGGGTCCCTGAAGATCATATGGCAAGTAATTTATCCCAAGTCAGGGCCTAATGTAAGTATGGTGTTCTTTCAACCATTCTTGTCCTCTGTTGTTATATCCTTCACATAAACTCACTATTTTTACCTTTTTCTGCAGGTAGGTTCAGTTAAAAAGCCAGACTCAGCTGTATTATCATCTGCCATTTCTGCATGGTCATTTCTTTTGACAACTATCAGTAGTTGGAGAATCAATCCTGATAGCTGGAAAGAGTATGGAGACTTTACCTCATGCTTGGTTTTATTGTTTAAACTACTAGTACTCTAAAAGGATACATGATTTCAGGTCGATTTCGTTCCTTTATAATCTTCTAGAAGACCCAGATCGTTCTGTCCGAATTGCTGCTGGAGAAGCATTAGGCCTTTTCTTTGAGCTGGGGATACTTGATATGAATTTCCAAAGAGAAGACACAAACATTGATAAGCTTGAACGTGAGATTTCAAAACATGGAGCATTTCATCATTTGCAAGGTTTGAAGGCTAAGATATTAGCAAGAGCCTGTGACCTCTCAACTGAAGCTGGTGGGAAGGGCACTGACAAGAAAAATCTCAATGATCAACGAGAATTATTCCAGAAGTTTTTGGATTTTGTGGAGGTTATTTGCATTTCTTTGTGCTCTTGAGTCTGCTATTTACCACTTGTTCCATTGAGGTTTGTTTTTTGTCCAGACTGGTGATTGTCCTGAAACATTGCTGAAGATTTCAAGAAAACAGCGATTTTTGACGACTTCCACGTGGGCTCAGATGTTACAAGTATTAATTGCTTCTTTTATGTGTCTGAGTCTAAAATGTACCTTATGATGAACTTCATCTGTTATTTGCTCTGCAGTTGAACTTCTTGAAAGGTTTCCTTGGGAAAGGCTTTCTGAAGCATGCACAGGTTTAAATTTAGTCTGTTTTGTGTGTTCATTTCCACAATAAGCATCTTCACATGTTCAAATTGATGTTTCCTTGTGGTTTAAACAGGATAACGAACTACTTCATGATGTTTTTGACTTTGCACAAGATAGGATGGGGATGCTATCGACAAGGAAAAAGGTTTGTTTTGGTTTCTCTTATGGAAAATTCGTAGTTCTTATCTGGTTTAATGATATTTTAGTCTATACTATTGTGATATACAAAGGTCTTGCCAGTACTTTGTCCTGCTTTGCTATTCCTTTTGTTTTTTTTCCTTGACACATTTTTCATTTCTTATGTTGGTAAAGTTGGCAGGATTAGTTATTGATTTTAGGACTTTTTGGTGTGGGATCTATTCTAATTGCATAATTAGCCTGCTTGGTTTTGTTTTGCTCATGGGAATTATTTATATTTAGTTATCCTTTGTATTGTGAATAAAAAAATGACCTTGGCAATCCCAATGGTATGAAGTACACACAGCTCCATGATGAAAGATATATAGAGCACTCTAAATTGATGATATGCAGCTTGATGTCGAGGTAGTATTGTGAAGTAGGCAATTCTCATATAGTTCTTCTATTTCATGCGATGTGCTCTTTTTGCTACAAAAAACGATTGGTTTATAGAATGTGGCACTTGAACTCATGAATAATGTTTTATTTATTTTTCCATTTTAGAGTGCTAGAAATATACTTGTAGTGGCTTTTTCCCAGTGTAACTGCTGCTGAGACATTTGACAATCTTTTGTAAACAAATGTCTCAAAGCTCTACAACACCAAAAGTCAATGAAATTAAATTATTGAGTTCAAAATGATACTTTATTATTCGTTTCTTCCCTTTTATCACCATGGCCAATTTAGCGATGTTTTGGATCATATTATTGTTTTCCATCTTATTGCTTTTGAACTTGAATGAGGTTGTTTCTCTCATTTACTTATGGTTATATCTAGTTTGGTGTACTTTGCTTGCTAACACAATTATGTTATCTTGCTAACACAATTATGTTTTCTTTGCAGATCTCCAAATCAGATGACAAAGGTTGGACTCAAAAGATGAACAAGGATCGGAAGCTAGCTCAGGTGCTTTGCTCTATTTTTAAGCTATGCATGTAGCTTCTTCCCTCTCATTTTCTTTCCTTCATGTTTGTTTATATTGACACGTTGCATAGAGGCTATGTATGATTGATCATGTCGTAGTTATTCAGTCAGGCCTTGGACAGAATAGTGTGATTATATTAGTATAGCTCCGATTGATGATCATATTATTCAATAAATTGGTTGAATCTATTAAAACGATTATCAAAATTTGTAGTTAGAATGGTTAAATCTATTATTAGAGTATAATTAATTCCGAGGGATAGAGTGAGGCTAAGGAAAATAGTGTTCAATGTAATTACTTAAAATTTATATAATTAATTTAAATATTATTGATTTTTGTGAGATAATTAATGGTAATTTACCAAATGGTGCATCTACGTTTCTGAATTGATCAAAAGGTGTATGTTATTTTAGTATTTACCAAAGGGAGCACCTTTTCAAGTGCACTTCCCGTTCTACCCTCATGATAAATCTAACCTTTTCATCATTTTTTTTCAATCATTTTCCTCTCTCTTCTCTTTCCTCTCTTCTATACATGCAACTTCTCTTTCTTCCCTCTTTGCATGGATGAATAACATATGGATAATATTTTATAAGGTTTAATTGATTTTTTATAGCATTTAACTATATTTGGAGAGATCATATCAGATCCATGTTCCATATCAGGTTCAACGTTGAAAATTTTGACGATTATTCCTTATTACATTTTAATACCTCCGAGAAGCCAAAATAAACAATGAATATCATATTTGAACTCCTTGCAACCTCAGAAATCCATAGGAACTGAAACGGGTGCAATCGGAATTCTCTAGGTCCATTAATAAATCATTATTTATTTCAGTTTATCCAAATATATTTAAATGTTATAAAAAAACTCAATTAAACCTTATAAAATGTTATTCATCTATGCAAAGAGGAAAGAAAGAGAAGAGAGAAGAAAAAATAATCAGGAAGTTGCATGCATAGGAGAGAAAAATGATAGAGGAAAAAAATGCATAAAAAGTTAGATTTGTTAGGAGGTAGAACTGGAAGTGTACTTAAAAAAGTACTCCCTTTGGTAAATACTAAAGTTACATATGCCTTTTGATCAATTCAAAAACGAAGATGAACAATTTGATAAATTCTCTGATAATTAATGTAGGTGATTCTAAATGGTCGGGGCAATCGCAGTTTGGCTTAATGAAACAATATGTTTTTGCTGTTTAAAGTTTCAAGATAGTCGTTATATATAAATGATACAAATTATGTTCGACTAACGTCGAGAACGTTCTGTTTGCAGGTAAGGAAACAAGGCCATCTAATTCCTGAAGACGACTGAAACTAAAAAAATCTTCTACATAATATAATGATGCTGCTGGTTTGTGCTGAAACAAACATGGGCATAATGAGGCTAATAAACAATTTTCTTTTCTCAAGCTTATAGTTTGCCTTTATCATATGCTACATCAATCCAATAATGGGTCTGATGAGTAGTAGATTCTATAACAACAAGCCACAGGATCCAATCTGATTGGGAAGGCTTATTGTTTGCAATTTATGTAATTTGTTCTGCGACATTTTGCAGCATGGTCTCTGCTTCCTCGATAGTTTGGTCCTTTGGCCTTTTGTTATCTAAAGCAGGGTGCTCAATTCTTGTAGTTTGTTTTTTTGCAGAATTATAATCACCTATATATATTTTTTTTCAATTAATTTTCTTTGTGTATTCTGAATCATCGCGAGCAATTACGTAAAGGATCGGGATTTGATTTCTCTATTGCATGAGGGTAAATCTACAAAACGTAGTATATCGAAAGGAATTTTGTTATTTTGTTTCTCTATGGATAACCCTTAGGGTGCGTTTGGTTCAAGTCATCATGTATAACCTTGGTTATGTGATTACCTTGTAATCACATAACTAAGGTTATGGGGAATAAAACATAACCAATGTTGTTTGGTTCAACCTAGGTAATGCAACAAAAATTTATTTGTTTGAAGGTTTTAATGAATACCCTAGTTTAATATTTTACCGTATTACCCTTAGTTACAAAACAGCTATACATAATAATAATAATATTATTATTATTATTATTATTATTATTTATTTTTTAATATTTTTTTACTTTTCTTTTTTCTCTATATTTTTTTTACTTTTTTTATGTGTTTTTTTATTTTTTAAAGTTTTTATATTTTTTTATATTATTTATATTTATATATATATATATATTTTACATTTTTAAATTTTAATATTTATTTATTTATTTTATTTTAAAATTTTTTAAATTTTTTAAATTTTTTAAAATTTTTAAATTTTTTATTTTTTTTTAAAATAAATTTTTTTAAATTTTTATTTATTTTTTAAATTTTTTATTTTTAAAATTTATATTTTTAAATTTTTTTATTTTTAAAAATTATTTATTTTAAAAAAAATAAATTTTTAAAATTTATTTTTTAAAACATTTTCTTTTATTTTTTTACATTTTTTAATATTTTTTTTACTTTTTTTTCTCTTTTTTTCATGTTTTTTCTTATCGGAGGGTATTTTTGGTAAAAAAATTCGTTAACCCCGGAATCAAGAAAAACCTTAGTTTTCTGAGGTTTTCCGATTCTGGGCTGCATGACCCTTTTGCTGACGTGTCGGGCATGAAACATTACTTGGGAATCATCGAATACCTAAACCAAACAAGATTTTTGCTGATAACCTTGGATGGATAACCAAGGTTATCAAGAATAACCCCGAATCAAACGCACCCTTAATTCTAAAATGTTCATTGGATTTTTAAAATTCAATATTTTTAAATTTGTTATTTTATTTTTAATTATGAACATTACTAATTACTCAATGAAATTATTTTGGCACAAGTTAGATACCGAAGCAAGCACGTCCCTCATAAGTAGCAACAAACACTTTTTACATGACATTCTCTTTGATCAGCATAACAAATACACGTTCTGTATGGGGTTCGGTGACACAACAATACAATCAGAAAGAGAGAACCAAAAAAACAGAGGAAAAGAATATAAAACAAAAAAGAAGTTACATAAATAGGCAAGGAAAGACGATACAAGTAGTACAAAAGCACTCACTTTTCATCAAGCAAACATTTCTTCACACTTTATTACCTTCACAATGCTCCAGATGTAAAAAAGAGGAGTTTGCTGTCATGTTAGTGATCACAAGTTTGGTAATTGAATATTCCCTGTGCTTTATCTCTCGCTTTCTATTCGTCTTAGTTGTAAAAGATGCCCTTGGATACTGCACTGCTTTACCTGGTTCATGAATTTGAGGTAAAAATAACCAAGGGAGGTTAGAACAGTAAATCATTTTCCACTATAGAACTCGTACCAGGGGTGTGGAGGTCAAACTTACATGCAGAGCTGCAAGGGTAGTCAAGAGATTTCTTGATCGGGAGAGAAGCGCTTGCTCTTGCAGAACTAGTTTAGTAATTTCGGAAGCAAAACTACTCACACCCTCTACCTGTACCAAAAAACAAATGCATGAAGTTATTATAGTGGGTTATTATTAGTAATTTCAGAACAGTTGAATGCTAATACAAGTTAATGTAAGTCATAGGAGCAGGTCAGACAGACACAATAGAAGTTCACTCGGGAAATTGTGTAACCAATATGAACCAGGATATTGTTGGCGGGACATTGAAGAACTAACAGTAGGGAAAAAGAGAACAATAATTAATCAAGTAGATGGATACAATGAAGATAAGGTTCTGTAAAATGCAACTAGAAGAAGTGTGAAGCAGACCCAAGATGGAAAAAAAGCAACTAAAAAGCATCTAAAATCTGTGATAAGATGTGCTACAAAAGACGTACAGAAGATTCTAAAAGCTTTCTTAAATGAACCTAATTTCCAATTTACACTAATCATAAGCTGATGTTTGATAAAAATAGTCCATAAACTGGATTATATATTGTCAACCAATAATAAGCTAGGAAAAAACTCTTAAAGATTACACTCTCTTTAGATATTGTGACACTTTTCTTTTAGTTATCTTATGGATTATACTTGGTATTTACCAGAGAGGTATACCACATGTGAACATCTGATACGTCTCCAACAAGAATTAACTTACAATTTAAGTCGCCCAAGATTTTTATTGTATATATTAACTTTGCAACTAACGCTCACTGGCTTGTATCAGAAACCTTGTTCACCAATTTTTGACCAAGTGATTGTATATGACAACAAATCAATGCAAATGGCTGTGTCAAGAATAAACTGGGAAAAGGAATTTACAGGCAATTGCTAGAAATTGAAAGTGGAACACGCCAGAATTAGAACAACCAAGAGTATGGCATGAGGAATGTACTAGAGATAGTCACCTTAGATAATAGAGAGCATATTGAAGATCCCATAACCTGCATCATATTAAGTGCTGAACCAACAGCATCCTTGACTTCCAGGATATCTGCCTGCTCAACGGTTTGCAACCAAAGTTTGATTGAGATTTCTGAATTTATTTGTGAACATGAAAACTCAGGAAATGCAAACCTTGGCTCCACTAACTATAGGAAGACGAAGTGTGCTAGCCTTCAGTGCTTCAGTAGCTCCTGATAATGAGCTTGAATGATCTCTCTTCAAAATTAACAGCTCTTCCAGAGAGGCCATCTACATCAACCATGTTGTGATATGTTCAAGTACAAACAACTCATATACAAATCAAAAACAAGGAAAATATTGCTTTTATTCAGGAAAGAATTTTGAAGTATGAACTATCTGTTCAAGGCCAATAATAGGGGGAAAAAAGAACCAGCAGCTTATCCACTATCATCTATTGCAAAAATTTTCCTTAAACTAATAGTATCAGATTATACATCTATAATGTAAAATATTACTAAGGTTTCTTGACATAAACGACCCCATTTGTTAAGAGTAGAATGCACCTCATATGATCTATCTAGGATTGCATGGAATACACAGAACTACAATGAGCCTCCTCTATGATTTGCAGATAGTTAAGCACAAGCAATTTTAGCCGACTTACTTGCCATATAGCATGACACATTGAGCAGTGTGGCGCATCAGTCTGATGGTTTTAATAATATATCCCACTAGTTGTCCCGTGGCCACCATATTTGGTATGGAAGTAACATCACATTTTTTGGAAAACAGACATCCAGAAGTCAGATCTATGTCAAGAGGTTATTTGGACCAAATGGAGCCTGAAATATCAAAGGTCATTTGTACCCTTCTCAGTAGATTATACAAAGAGTTATTGAGGTTTGTCAGATCAATTGAAATGCATGACCGCGACCCTTGCACTCAGAGAGAAGTAGGACAAGTGGAGTTCAATGAAAGCTTAATTGGAGTACTGACCTTGCACTTAGAGAGAAGCAGGACAAGTGAAGTTCAATCAAACTTAGTTGGAGTATTGACCTGCACAGCCTGCCTATCAAATATGACCAAACCAAATAGGATTTGTCTCTCATAGTTTCAACATTTCAGGATTATCTCATCTAAAGTCATACCACATGGTAGACGACCTTTTTTCTTTTTGTTTTTATTGTGTGTAAAGTTAACCCAATCTTTTCTTCATTAAATATAGTGTGCCAAATAATAAGGTAGGTGTGTACTGGTAGACCTAGTGCCAATTAAGTTCCATGGTTTGAACATGAATCACTTAGATCTTCCCCAATATATTCTAAGATGTAGTCTGCTGACATAAAACAAAGAGGGAATTATATATTGGTATGTTTCTAGCCCCATTTAAAATGACAAATTATTTTTGTGTAAGAGATAATGTATAATTTGATTTTGTTAGCTTTCTCCAATGCAAACATAATATGCATGATCCTAGTGATCATACTGAAGAAGACAAATATTAATGGGATAAAAAGCAGATTGTTGGAAAGGAAAGGAACTATTAATTAGAGTTGAGAAGGTGCTAGGTGTAGAGGGTGACCAAATGAAAATCTAGTTCATCCAATTATAAATGATATAAAAAATTTAAATACTATTATTATATAGTCCCACATAGAGTTCAATTCAGGGATAAAATAGATGTTGTCATCCCCAATAGATTCCTAGAGGTGTTAGTTTATCACTTTGGGATCATGGTCAACACTAATTTCTAGATGATGATGATGATAGATTCCTAGAAGACGTGTTAATCTGTCAGTTTGGGATCATGAGCTGGAACTGCATATGACATGAGCGATTTTTTCTGTATATTCTGAGCACCATTTGTTTGTTCATGACAAGAATTCATTGACATTCAATAAGGTAAACAAGATACAGATAGGTTGACTTCTTTACTGATGATCCATTAATCAAGTTACTGGATCTGTTTATTTAATTATAAGAGAGGCATGAAGAATGATAAGAGCAACCTGCAGACGATAAAATCAAACTTAAAACAAAGACTTACTTGCCCCTTAAGAATAGAAAATAGCTTTAAATGTTGGGTCAGACGTTGTAGCTTGATCCTTTTAATAGTGATGGAATCACGCAACTCTGTGATAGTTTTCCATGCATTATGGATAATTTTCTGGAAATACCAAAACATAAGCATTAGGCAATAGATCATCACCAAATTTCGTTGACATGGAAGAGAGAATCAAAATCTTGAGATCACAAATGAAATAACTAGACTTTTTTGGGCACACAAAAAGAATGAGAACGGTGTAACTAAATGTGACCAAACACATACAACCAATATAAATCAAAGTTAGTAGGCTAAATAAAATCAATGCTATATCTAAGCTATAATAACGATTTATTTTCTTATGACATTATTCAATCGTTTTAACATTATACAAAACACTGACCTTGAATACAATTTCATTGTCATGAGATGATTACATGCAATACCTTTCCTTTTGGACTGGAGGGTTATAGCAGTTGTAGAGATTTTAATTTTAATTTTTTGATCTTAACCATGTAGGAAAGTATCTTTTGCATTGCCTTTTTTCTTATTCCCAAAATACCATTAAAACACTTCATTTTTTTTGTCCTTGATAATGAAATAAAATATCAAGGTAAACTAGAAAAAGGAAGAATAACAATTCATCTAGCTACTTAAGTTGTATAAATAGGTTGATGCCATTTAACCCAGGCAATAAAATCCTTAAAACCAGCAGTCATGTTATATTTGATATAATCCTTCTTGCATTGTCAATCTCCTGATATATTTGAACCGAACAATCTTAACCTGCTTTGCCATGCACATAAAATGAAATTTAAAGACGTGTGGGCCTTCCTCATTCAATTCTTTTAAACCTTGAAATTTGTAAATGACTATTAATCAGATCAATCGAGAACATTTGGTTTTCCCAAAAGAAAACATCGGCAATAAATTAGGAGGCAAAGAAATTGAAATTTGGTAGTCTTGGCTACTGAAATATCATTTTTGAACTTTAATTTCAATACACTAATTAGGTTCTGTTATTCTATGAGCATAATTTTTTCCTTCTAAAATATATGGATTTCAAGACTTGGAAATTTGTCCAAATATTGGTAGTGGCCAAATCTGACAGCATTACATGAGTAGGCAAGACTGATTTTTTGGGACAGTTTCAACTCAAGATTCAAGATGCTTGTATGCGTCCCAAACTTACTCTTATTGGAAGAGAAGTTTAATTCTAACTCAAAACACAAACAAATAAAATATAATTTCTTATAAATAAGCAAAGTACAGTGAATGGAAACACCAACGATGCAGCAAAGGGACATGCAAACACAATTTCGAGCCAAAGCAAACTACTTAGTGGAGTAACCAACTTAAGAAGTAAAACCACATTCCTCCCATACCGCGCTGGAGAAAAGACACAAAAAGGAAAGGAACCAAGATAAACTACCTAAACTACAGAAAATAATGGATGTTTTGTAATAGATCAACATGTTACCTCTACAGTTAGTTTCTCCACTAGAAGAGCAGTATCAGACCTGGCATTAACAAATCGCCACTGTAAATGCCGGTTATCAAACAACCTCAATGAGTGAGCCTCCTCAATCCGATTTTCCCCTTTCTTTGTTCTCCGCACTTCAGCAGCAAAGCTTATGATTGAAGGTGCATTGCCTGGGTGACTTAGCGGGGAGGTACCCAATGAAGCATTACTTCTTGTCCGAAGAGCAGTTAAACCCCTCGTTGCTGAAGCAGCAAGCTTACTTGGAGAAGGAGTTCTCATGGGTCGGAGAGGTGAAGAAGCTGACCTTGGAGAAGACAAAGAGCCATCCACCGACGGTTTCTTTATTAGACTCAATTTTTGCTGTCCCGCAGACCTTGAATCTGGTGAAGAAACAGGAGAATATGGTTCAGGATGCCTACCCGTCCTGCTTGTCTCCTGGCAAAACCTTGCTGGCACATTGATCCAACTGGGAGACACCTTTTCCTGGCACGACGATTTGGATTCGCGAATACCCGAACTGCTCCCAGAGGAGAAGCTATCCGTATCGAATGAAGCTGAGACATCAATCCCATCCAACGACGCCCTCCTCGCACAGTCATCAAACATCCTTGATCGCTGGAGCAACCTGAAGGTAGCCAAGCTCGTTTCTTTCTTGTCAGACGAATAATTCAACCCATCAACCAACGAATTAGACGGTTGGACTCTAGAGGATGGCCATCTATGATGGTTTTCAAAGGGCTTCGAGTTCTCCAAATGATCGCCACTCTTCCTTGGTGCAGCGGCACTGGCATTAGATCGCCGCCGCTCAGGCGTGGGCTTTCTGGTAGGGCTGGGGGAGGCGGTCTTAGCGCGGCTGGTCTGGTAAAAGAACGACTCCCCTTGAAACGACACAGAGAGGCTCCGGGTTGTCATACAGAGGGCACGGTTTGCCGAAGAAGAGGGCTCCGGTGTGGCCGGCCGCGAAGCGGCACGAGGCGTCGCAGGCCGCGCCCGATCCACGGAGTGGGATCGCTTCTGCGATGCGGATTGAGGCAATGCCCGCGGCGTCGAGGGCCGCGCGGCCAGGAGCGGCGACGGGGAACGCCACGCGCTCGACGAAGAGCCCGAAGAAGAGAACGAAGTCACGGTTGAGAACGAAGAGGCGGGACCGTAGGACGAGAGATACCGAGACTCGATCTCCTTCGCCCGAGTCCACCTCCCGCCGGCAGCGCCGGCATTGCCCTTCTCGGAAGGGATCAGCGGCGAGCGGCGAGGGATGAGGGGATCTCCCCGATTCGGAGAGGCCGAGCCGCTCTTACGCCTGTGCGGAGGATTCCGAGACGCGGCGGCCGCCATCGCCGCCGCCATCTCCCTCGCCGGAGATCTCGGCGGCCTATGTTGATCTCCGGGTCGGCACGAAGTGCGGAGTACCGGCCTCGAGCGAAGTTTCTCCAACAAAGGCGCGATTCATCCCATCACACTGCACCGGCCCAGGAAGCGAAAGGCGGTGACCTGACGGGCGGTGACCTGACGGGCGGTGCACCGGACTCGAGCTCCTCCTCTACCACTTTTGTAGCAAAGTAAAATGAGAGAGAGAGAGAGAGGAGTGAGGCAGGTGCGCCAGTGTGTGTGCTTTACAAAATGACAAAATGGTGGTTATAGTTTTTTTTTTCGCTCGTCTTGTGTCTCCAATAGACAATGTATAAGCTTTGTATGTTACTGTCATCTAATTAAATTGTTAATAGACTGTCAGTGTATATGGTGGCACTAGAATCAATTTTGGATCCAACTTTGGGCAACTCGATAAAATGAGCTACGATCGAGCCCGAGACGGAGACAGCCGAACAACAACCTTAGTCCCAATTGAATTCGGGAAGAATTAGTAGCTTCATAAGATCAAGTAGATGTCGAACTGTGTTCTATCTTCTTTAACAAAAAAGAATTATAAACAAATTCATAAAACGATATTACCTTAAAATTTATATGCGTATTTATTTAAACAGAAATTTGAATCATTAAAATTGCGGGTGGAAAATAAAAAGTGGTCCGTAGAAGTGGGCCGCACCTTGGTTCGGTGGATGGACCTCAGCAAGATGGCGAGACTTTGGGACCTTGACGTTGACGTTAAAACATGCACTAATTATTCATTTATTCTCGAGGTTAAACGTTTCCTGTCACTTTTATATTTATAAAAACATGAGTGGATTTTTTTTTTTAAAAAAAACTCAGGGAAATACATAAAATGATGAGGCTTATGAAAATAAAAAAAATGTGTCATAAATTTATAAATTTATATGTTTATTCCTAATTTTTTTTAGAATTTTTTCTAATTATTTATCGTTACTCTATATTTATATATACACACACATGCTCTAGAATTATACCCTACACATATTTGCACGAGTGACTATAAATAATATCCAATGTGATAATTTGACATGATTAAAATTTATTTTTTTTATTTCTCTTATATCTGAATGCAACATTTTTCTCTTTCTATATGTAAAATAGATAACATCCCATGTGAATAATTTGATACGATCAAAACTTATATTTTTTATTTCTCTATCATGTGTATGCATCACTTTTCTCTATTCGGTATATAAGATGATACTGATTAGAGTCGTCAATTTTAGTTGGGTCTGTCGAGTTGATCAACCTCGCCAAATAATTTAAATGGGTTGGTTCAAATTTTATTAATTTAAGCCTCATCGTGTGCCGACCCGCCTAGACCCGCGACTCATGCGGGTTAATCCACGACGGGCTTGGATTAACCCACGGGTTGAGAAAACACATACTAGTTAAGTTTTATGTCAATTTATTATTTTCTTCTTATAATTTTGAAATAAAAATAATATATTTTTAATCAAATATATATACTTATTTGTATCCATTTATATTTAAATATATATTTCTAAATATATTTAATTGATGAAATCTTTCTGAAGTAAACGTTGAAAATTTCCTTTTGCTTAGGTAATCTCGACCATTTGGAATAGGGCTCATCATAACCCAACTTCCGACCTTCTCGAGCAAGCTTCCGCTCTTGGCTTCTCGTCTCTCGGAAACGCCGCACGCCTCCTTCTCGTCCGCCTGCTCACTCTTCCGCAGCTCCTCATCCCTCGGACGCACCGAGTTCGTTGGCTCTTTCTCGTGTCGTCCTTCTCGCCAGCTGCGTCTTTTACTCAACGTCCTGTGCTCCTAAATTCCTGTACACTTAGAAATAAGGTTAAACACAACAGGACCTAACCTAACTTGTTTGATCACATTAAAACAACCTTAAGGTACAACAATAGGAAACTAAGCCTCGTATGTCCGACCGGCTCTGGGCTCGACTGACTTTATGTTGAGAGACTTGCACAAAAGAAGTAGGGAGCTAAATCCCATATGCTCGGCTGACTCTGGGACCGCCCGAGTTTATGCTGGGAGACCCTGCTTCTGAGAGGTGGTTTGTCTAGATACGTACTCCATGACATTGACTACCATCTCATCTTGATTGACCGTCACATCAGCTTGACTCTCGACCTCACCTTAACTTCTTATGGATAATTTATGCATTGATTATAACCTTATTTTTTACAAAGTGTTTTTGTTAAACTAAAGAGAGATTAATTTGCCACAAAACCATTAAATTGGAGGAATAATGGAGTTGTCATATTGGTTTGATCCAATGAACATGATCGTATTAATGATGCAACAAATACACAAATGTTTCTAACTCCCATCTCTAATTTTACTTCAATAGTATGGTAAATAGACATTATTAAGATTGTAGCATCTTAATTCCTCTTGAGAGATTAGTAGTTTGACGACAAAAGGCCTGCATACGATCCAGCTACCGAATATCTTTCCCGGTCGATGTAGCTTCATAGCTTACACCGGTACATCAAGGAGCCTTATGTGTTTGCATTTCTGATCTGTGTTGGTGGATCTTGCACATTCTGTTAAGCCCTTTGTCTTCAGAATGTTTACCCCTTCTTGCAATGCAACATCAATCTGGCTCATTGAAGAACATACATCACTGGTGGTGCCATGGTCCATCAAGACAGTCAAGGTTGAAGCAATTGCATTTGTTAAAATACTAGGTTAATCCTTGCTATTGGATAAGGACCAACCAAAACAATCAATGCTTATCAAGAAAAATGCTGCTGCTGCTGCATAAATTAGATTGATAATAGAGAACTCAAACTCCAGATAAACTTTTCCATGAACATGGAAAAAAAAATTGCACAAATGGATGTATTCATTCTTGTTATCTCCCTAAAATGTGTTCAATCAGCAAATTTGGTATAAATGGGGCAAATTCACATATATCGAGTAATAGACTAGTTACCAGAAAAAAGACAATGAAGTAATTTGCAACTCAGTTTAACTGTTCAGGGACTACTTACAGATTCACCACTAAGATTCATGTAGATCAGGTGTGTCTCCAACCATCCCTGATAAAGCACGGAGCATTTAACATAATAAAATCACAGTTCAAACATGACAAAAAATATAAGATGATGTAGCTGATAAGAAAAGGAGCTTAGAGCTTCACCGAAAAGGGCTTCAAAATGAATGAATGCCATTGGAATGCCCTGTGCCTGGGCAAAAACACCCATACAGGGTCAATCCTGAGGTATGTTACCAGGAACGATGGTTAAGAGTCTCTGATTTTTAGGGGCCTCAAATTTGACATGCATATATAATATATATTATATATAATTAGATTGTTTTAATAAAAATCTTAAAAAAATTAATTAGATTATTTTAATAAATGTCCATATATATATATTAATAAAGGTCAAATATATATATATATTTATATTCTATTAAAATTTAAGAAAAAAATCTAAAAAATAATAGAAAGCAAAAAGAAGGAAGGTATATGATATTTTTTCTCTTTCCAAGATTTTATTGTTTATAAAACTCTTTCTTTATTAATTTATTTATAGAAGTCAACTCTAAAGAGTAAAGTATAAATCCTAAACACTAATTTCTTTCTTTATTCTCCTTTGAATCTCTTCTAATTAAATTAGAAAAGTTTATTCTCCAATTGAAATTTTAGTTTCATCAATATCATCATTCATCAATATATAAACTTACAATGTAAGTTACCTACTTATTTATATTTTTTCTTATTGTCAATATTTAATATTGATTTTTAATATTATATTGGAGCCAATGTTTTTGATTTTTCATACAGAGTTGAAAGAGTTAAAATAAATCATCTCAATTTTAATCATCATAGAATAGATTATATCAATTACTTCAAGCATACACCAAGCTTTATTGTTCTTTAACTATTATTTTTACTGTTTGTGTTTATTTCATTATTAACTTTGTTGGTGATTTTGTATGTTTTTTTTTACACTTAAAATTTGTAGTACAAACATGTTTTCAAAGAAATATCAGTCTTAGAGTCGGAAAAAAAACAAAAGAAAATGAGTAGAACAGATTATTAAAATTCACAAAGGTGTTCTTTGTAAGTTATTTAAAACTAACTCTTCAATTGAAGATTCAATTGATGAATTATAAGAAGAAAGTCAAAAAGAATTAAATGATTATACAACAATGAGTAGCAACTTAGTAATCAAGAAGAACTAAATGATAATGTAATCAATGAGCAGGAAGAATTGAGAGAAAATGATGATCATAATCATGCAATGAATGAGCAAGACGAATTGAGTGAAGATGATGATAATGACTTGAATATAAATGTCTTGACAATTATATGTATCGAAAATGAGGTGTCAGAAAAATTTGATTTTGAAAACCTTATTGATGATTTTACTTCTCAAAATGTTAGAAGATATAGATTTTTTTAATAATTATTTGATACTTATTGTTTTTGTATTTAATTTATAGGTATTACACTTTTTGGAGAAACTTAAGAAATATATTTTGTACGGTATTGTATTTTTTGAAGAATCTTGATAAATATATTTTGTAGAGAGTTTATCATATTTTAAATGAAAATATATTAATTTTTAAAATTTTCTATTAAACTTTATTTAAATTGTAAGTTGGTATAATTTTTTTCCTATAGGTCCCTTTTCTCTTTTCGCACAAGGGTCCTGAAAAGTCAAGGTCGGCTCTGCATCAATATTTATGTCAAAACCAACTTGCAAAAGTGTGAGGGACTAGTATAGTTGGTTCATGCAAAAGTGCCGCCGTCAATAAGTCTGAGATTGATTCTCAGTGGATGTGAAATGCTCAAACACCTCACCCATGTGACTCTAGAAGGTATCAAACATCCTTCAGGACACAGGAGAAGGCCGTGGAAGATGACAAAATCCTCTCTAAACTCAAGCACCACCTCGGATGAGCGCGTCGCAAGAGGGGAAGGCAAAGGGAAAGGTTGATTGTTGAAGGGGGCTCTGACTGGCGGTTGGGCGAAGGGACTGCATGCGATGAGAGCCTTGAGCATGTGCGATTGCGCGTACTCCAGGATCGAGGATTGGAGATGACGATAAGGAGAGGGTGTGGTGCAGTCTCCAGTCCGTTATCGGGCCCACTATCAAAGAGAAGGATGAGCACATGGTGGCAAAAGGTGAATACGCTCGCCCCCAACGCCTCCACCAACCCGTCCTAGGGTCAACACGAAGGAGGTAAATTACGGGCGACTATTAACCTTTGGAATAGTGACTAGCACATAAGGGAGACATTTACCTCAGCTTTGCTGAGATTTGAACTCCAGACCTCATAATGGTAATATCTCATATGCTAGCCATTAGACCGTCTCGAGGGGACTAAAGAGAAGGATGAGCTCATGCGCGAATGCAAAGTATAAGCTAAAAGTACGAGGGTTCTTCTGAAAAATATAGGGGCGTCATGCAGAATTTTATAAAATAACACCTTTTCTTGTAAAATATAAAATTAAATAAGGCTGCTTGCTTTCCTCCTCTCCGGAACCGGATGCGAACGTAGTCGGCTTTCCCGACCGGCGATCGAAACCATGCTCGATCCCGGCTTCGGCGCGAGGTCATTTACCTAATTTCATCCGCACCCATCCCCCGTTTTATCCCGGGATCGGAGATTCCCCCGCCGTCATTTCGCCCCGCTGATTCGTCCTCTCCCTACTCCTCATCGCAGTTCCAACTCTCGCTAGGTCTCCAATCCACGAACTTCTTCTAACCGGCCGCTGCAGCCCCCTTCTGTGATCCGTCTCTTTGCCCTCCCCTCCTCCTCGGACCTTGTGCAGTTTTTCTGCCGGTTCCCGCAAGGAAGCAACCTTCTCCCATCGGGCTGCAGCAACCCCCTTTCCTGGCGCTGCCTCCTCGCTTTCCCTTAATCGATGCACGCATCCGATAAATTTCTTGAGTTCGTAGAGCCTCTTCTCAAGTCCCCCAAGTGCTGACTGGAGTTATCGGTGCCTTTAGATTGCGGTAAATTCCCGCTTCATTATTGTAGGTATTCTCTGGAATATGTCAAAATTGGAAATCTTTTCCTTTTACAAATTTCAACTTTCATGTTTTTTTTCTTTGTTTTTTTATTTTCCCCTTTGATGTCCTATTTGACGGGTGAAACGGAGATAGTTAAGTTAAAAATTAAAAATAGAAAAAAAATGTCAGCCCCTATATTTTTGTCCCCGGGGCCATGATGCCACAATAGGACATTCAGATTGTCACCTAGGCACCCGCGGTTCGAACCCCAGCTACGACGTATTTGTAGGAATTTTTCCTCCAAATGGGGGATGTAATCAAAGGATACTGGACTTCTGGGCTGGCCGTCGCGTGCGCTTCCTGATTACCTTGGTGGCCGGTGGGAAATTTCCGTGGGACCTGCCCGATCACCGCTTGGGATAGTCAATGAGTCTAACTGAGCTTATCATTCTTTTTTTTTAACAAACGTGAAAGGAGTTAATGTGTGTGATCTTGTCCAAAACCAACGAATATGGCAAGCTGGGGGTGTGGTTGTGTAGTTGACGCGACGAAGACTCCACGTAGCTCTGCAAGACAAAAACGTCAGTGCCGGGCTGGGAAGGGGTTCTGGGTGTTTCTCCTCTGACGCTCAAGTCAGTATCCGATGATCTCAAGAAATGGAGAACTACAAAAGTAAATGTAGAAGACGAAATTGCGCATATCTTTCCTTATAGCTAGGAACCTCCTTTTATAGTGTCGACATGATGTTCGTGCATGCATCTCAAGGCATAGGCACGCCCTCTTAGGTATCCTAGGAAGAGACAGATCAAAAAGTGTCCTTGACACCATTCTTTAAACAACCATGCAACCCTCTGATGTGACAGCTCGGAAGCTTCTAAAGTGTGATTGCTTATTGGACATACCCTACTATCAGCGACACAAACTCCCAAAAGGATATGAAAAGATACTTGATGGGGTCATGTGCAGCCGACCGGAGTCCGCTCGGTTGGGCTGCTGCCGCTCGGCGATGTCCTCAGGGTCTGCCGACTCATCTCTTTCATTGCTTCATGACTGTCCTCTGTTAATACGTTCTCACTGGACGTATAGCCCGGTCGGTGAAACCCGCTGCTGCTTAAATCGCTTTGTTATCGGAGGGTCATTTCCCCAGGGGAGAGTCCAGCTTACTTATCTTCAAAACTGGTACCATCTGGTCGGTCGTACTCAGTCCGCTCGGCTGTATCTGGTCCGCTGGGCCGACCTGGATACTCCACTTGTCTTTGTCTTCCACGACAACCGATCTTCCTTTGACCTACCTTTGGTGGGGCCCCTTATTATTATCAGATTACAAGCCTCCTCCTCAAGTCTAGTCGAAGGAGGCTACAAGTCCGACTGACTGGACAGTTGATGCGGCCTGGAATTCCCTCTCTTGTAAACGATGTCCTGAGGGTTATAATTGTCGTTCGACTGTTGATGGCGAAGACCTTCGGTTTTATAGCCACAGTTCGACTGCTAAGGCAAAAACCCTTTGTTTTATAGTCGTCGTTTGGCTGCTGAGGCGAAGACCATCGGTTTTAGAGTCGGCTACTGAAGTGAAGACACTTGACTTTAAAGCCGTTGTTCGACTATTGAAGCGAAGACATTTGATTTTATAGCGGTCGTTCGACTGCTGAAGCGAAGACACTTAGCCAATTTTCTGATTCTCTGCTAAACTCTGCTCCCGACAGTAGTGGTTTTTAATTGTTGCTGATGTCATCTTGATTTTTCGAAGACCGCTCAAATCTTTTTCCATTAATGCTGGGCACGCTCAGCCATGCCTCGTAATCATGTTCTTAGCTTTATCATTAATGCTTCCCGTAGAAGAATGTCACGTGGCGTGCCCGCATGCCGCTGCACACGTGATATGATAGACGACAATTTGGGAATGATGTGATCGTTGCTTTTTTAAAATCAACGGTCGCGATAAACTCCCCTTTTCCAAAGCCCTTGATCGAACGATTGAGAACGACTGCTCTCCACATTTTTAAGCCCCCGATTTTTTCTATTCCTTTCACCGTCTTACTCGCTCTCATCGTCGTCTCCTCTTTCTCCGTCGGTGATTTCCTGTGCAGTAAACTTCTCTCCCTTTCTTTCTTCGAATCTTTTTATCTTCTTCCCCCTCTATTCTTCATGGCTAAGTCTCCTCGTCCTCCTCCGCTGTCCCTAGGCTCTGGTATATCTCCACAACCTCTAAATTTAACGGCGACAAAGTCGACCAAATGAAGCTTACCTATCATTTTCCTGCTGATTACCAAATCGCCATCCCTTCCACTTACGACCGGCCCCATTTGCCGCATGATGGCTTTCTCACTTTCTTTAAGGACCGGTTTTACGCCGGCCTTCGATTTCCCGTTCATCTCTTCTTCTCGGAAGTGTGTAGATATTTCCACATCTCTCTGCACCAATTAGTGTCCAATTCCTTTAGGTTGCTGTGCGGGGTGGTCGTGCTATTTCATTTGTACGGAATTCCCTTATTACCTCGCGTGCTCCATTATTTTTATTACCCCAAGTTTTCCGAGCGGAGTACTTTTTTGTTTCAAGCCTGAGTGGGCACTGCCTATTTTGATAAAATGTCATCCTCCAATAAACATTGGAGGGAGCATTATTCTTTTATTTGCTTTCCCGTCCAGCCCAACTTTCCGACCGGTTGGCAGATGGAATTGATGAAACCTCCTTCTCTCGGAAGATATCAAAGCCGATTGAACTACCTCTAAGCAGCCTCCGGTTTGGCCGGTTAGAAATATCACATGCACCGGCTGCTGTTGGAGGGTGTCTTATACGTGTTCGGGCTCAACCCGATCTGAACGTGGCTGCCTATTCCCCTAGGTATGTCCTTTCTTCCTACCATCTTTGATTCTAATTGATTTCTCTTCTTTTATTGCAGCTCAAATCATGTTGAGGGTATTGCTGAGCGGCAAAAGCAGACTCGCCGACGCGGAAATCAATTCCAAGGGCGTCGTCGAGCTGGAAAGTCGTGGTTTATTGCCGGTCGAACATTCCGACGATCCAATTGGCGAGGTAAGAGGAGGTCACGCACGGGCTAGCGATGCAAGAGGAAGTTGGATGGCGGCAAGCTATGCCGCTGTCGCTATAGGCGAACTCCCCCCTCGAGTAGCCATCTATGGCGCCGATCGCGGTGTCTTCGGAGTCGGCCACCTCAGGTGAGACGTTAATCCGCCGCAAGAGGCACTGAGCGGAAGCCTCTTCCCGCTCTGCCACTTCCACTTTGCAGGCTTCTGCACCTACAATCTCTTGCCGTCCTTCCGAACAGGGTGAGACTTCATTTTCTACCGTCCTAGAGAGGGAGGTTGCTGTTCCCACTCCTCCATCCTTCGATCGGACACCCTCGCTGTCTGCGCTGTCGACCGGGACGACATGCGCACAGCACAGCCAGTTGCATACATACCACCCTAGCCGTCCAGGCCAACCCCCAGGTGTCTACCATCCGCTCCTCCTTGATGTCCAAGTTAAAGGGTCCTGCCACTTCCGAGCCGTTGGATCCGAGTAGCCGCAGGCACATAACGACCATCACCTATCTACCAACCGACGAGTGGCGTCACCTTGACGACGCTAAGCCACGCACCCCTGAACACCAAATTAAGATTCAAGGACCGCTGGCCCAAGTCTGAGTAGATGCAAGGACCCGCGTGGTGACTATTCCGCCTGGAGTGCTCGTGGACGGCTTCACTTAGAAGTCCACTGAGATATATATTTTTTTACTAAGTGTTACTTTTGTATTTCTCGATCGGCGCTTAACCTGTTCTTATTGCAGTTTTGGGTTGAAAGCCTGGCCATATGCCAGAGGCTGACATTCTTGGAGCACGAGCTGCAACAATTGTGCGCTTCGGCCGACGATCGATCAACTGAATGTGGAGGTGGCCCGATTGAAAGAAGACTTGGACAAGAGTTCTGAGCAGCTACTGGGCTCTGAACGGGTGCTCGGTGTCGAGAAGAATAAAAATCACGAGCAAACCCTCCATCTCGATCGGCTTATCAAGTAGGCTCATTCTTTTGAGTTTAAGATAAACTCTGCTGATGCCAGAAAACTCCGAGCAAACGAAGACTTGGACATCAAAAACAAAGAGGCTCGGGTTTCGGTCCAAAATCTCAAGGAGGTAGAAGCTTCTCTGGTAGCTGAATGGGATAGCCGAGCTTCGGAGCAAGTGACGACCAAGCTCCAGCTTGACTCAAAAGATGCCAAGCTGGCTTCATTAAAGGCTGAGTTGGAGGCATCTCGAATGACTTTCAACAAGTACCAAGAGGAGGAATCCAGCCGGTTGGAAGTTTTCAAGGTGAATTATCTCCGTTCTGACCCTTTCAACGAGAAGCTCACCGGCCGGGCTCTTCGCCTCTTCAATTGCGGCATCAATGGGACCCTCTAGTAGTTGAAGGACGACGACTATCTCTCTCCATATTTGACTAGCAAAAGTATAAACAAGGAGAAGCTCACCGAGTTGCTTTCAGACGACGTCCTTGACTACCTCGACTAACATTCTCTTCAGTTTTCTAAATAGCTTTTTGTACCTCCCTCTTGTGCTTTGTAAAAATTTCCAAGTGTTAATGAATGCGCGCCAGTTCAACGCTTTTAGATTTTAGCTATAGGGTTTTATTAAATGTTCTAAGTATCCTTCAGTGCGTTCCCGCTTGGCGTTTTATGGCTATTCGGTTTTCCGTTCAATAATCTTGTAACCCTTCACAAGTATAGTTTGTAAAAATCTCCTAAGTATAAATCTTTGCGCTCCCGTTCTTCTAAGTAAATATTTGCTAAGGCATCTGACTGACCCTCTCAGCATAGGCCAAATGACCTGTTTGCCTATATCACGCCCGCTCAGGTCGAGAGTCTTCAGTCACAAGAGCAACGCTCGCTTATAACTCGCCCGATCGGGTCGAGAGTCTGTGACCGGTCTGGACCCGTGGCTATTAATCTTCAAACTCGAGAGCAACACTTGCTTATAACTCGCCCGATTGGGTCGAGGCTATTAATCTTCAAATACGAGAGCAATGCGCGCTTATAACTCGCCTGATCGGGTCGAGAGTCTGGGACACGTCCGGTCTTGACACCATGGCGATTAATCTTCAAACGCGAGAGCAACGCTCGCTTATAACTCACCCGATCGGGTCGAGAGTCTGGGAGATCTAGACCCCGTGGTTATTAATCTTCAAACGCGAGAGCAATGCTCGCTTATAACTCGTCCGATCGGGTCGAGAGTCTAGGACACGCCTTATCTGGACCCCGTGGCTATTAATCTTTAAACACGAGAGCAACAGTCGCTTATAACTCGCTCGATTTGATCAAGAGTTTGGGGCACGTCCAGTCTGGATGCCGTGGCTATTAATCTTCAAACGCGAGAGCAACGCTCGTTTATAACTTGCTCGATCGGGTTGAGAATTTGGGACACGCCCAGTCTGGACCCCGTGGTTATTAATCTTCAAACGTCGGAAGTGCCCCTTGTTTCTAAGAGAGGAGGACGGGCTATTCAGATTTAATTTGATGGTCAGAGGCGAATTGAAAGCTAAGCAGTGATAATTAAGATATCCTCGGGGAAAAAGAGAGATGTCTCTTACGTTACCCATAATATGTGGAAGTATCGACGTAATTTCATAGAGTCATTCAGTCTGAATGCTACACGAAGAATATAAGCCAAATGACGGAATAGGACCCTGAGCTGAGCTTCCAAATCACTTTCTAGGGTCCTCCCCATAGGGTCTCCAGCTTGCCGACGTCACCGGCCGGTTTGACTTTCTTCCATACTAGGTTGACCTGGAATGATTTGGGCATCACTCGTCTGTTGTAGTTTTGCTTCATTCTTTGTCGGTAGGCCATCATCCGAACGACTGCCTTGTCTCTGATTTCATCTATTAAATTTAGTTACATGAGGTGTCGTTCGGAATTATCCTCGTCGTAGAGCTTCACCCGATCAGACTCCACTCCCATCTCGATCGGCACAATAGCCTCCCCTCTGTATACTAAGTGGAATGCAGTGATGCCGATAGCCTCTCGGGGGGTGGTGCAGTACGCCCATAGCACGCTCAACAGTTCATCCGCCCAGCTCCCTCCGGCATGGTCGAACCGAGTCTTGAGTTCTCGGAGGATTTCTCTATTGGTGACCTCCGCCTGACCATTGCTTTGAGGTTAAGCAACAGAAGTGAAGCCCTGCGTAATACTGTAGTTGGTGCACCATTCTCTGAATTGGTTTCCTTGAAATTGTCTTTTATTGTCGGAGATGAGTCTACGAGGGATGCCGAATCGGCAAACGATATTTTGCTACAGAAATTTTATGACCATCTGCACGGTTATCTTGACTAGTGGTTCGGTCTCCACCCATTTAGAGAAGTAGTCTACTGCCACCAGGAGGAATTTCCTTTGTCCAGTCGCAATTGGGAATCTCCCTACGATGTCCATACCCTATTGTTGAACGGACAAGACACCACGGATGTCTTCATCTCTTCCGTTAGCCTATGCGGTATGTTTTGATACTTTTGGCAAGATATGCAGGTCGCCACTGTCCGTGCAACGTCAACTTGAAGAGTGGGCCAGTAATATCCTACAAGTAAGATTTTTCTTGCCAATAACCGGGTGCCCGGGTGACTTCCACAGGAGCCTTGGTGAACTTCTTGCAAAATGTACTGAACGTCTTCCTATCCAACGCACTTAAGTAGGGGTCTTGAGTAGGCTCTCTTGTACAGGTGGTCCCCATCAATGTGAACCGTTCGACCCTCTTTTTTAGTAACTGAGCCTGCTCCTGGTCGGCCGGCTTGTTCCCTGATCGGAGGTACTCGATCAGAGGCATCCTCCAGTGCATCTCCTACGGTTGGCCTATCGATGTGGGCCACTAACATCACTTGCTCGATCGACTTATCCAACACCACCGGAGTTAAGGAACTTTCTAATTTTCTCGGTTCGTCTGCGTATTCAGGGGATCTTTTGAATAATGACTTCTTAAAACCCAACCTTTAATTTCTTGAATGCTTCCGCATATAACCTTAGCCTGACATTATTTATTTCAAAAGTTCCTTCGAGTTGCTGCGTCGCCAATTGAGTCAGAGTGGATCAGCACTCGCGTAGCTCCCACATGCCTTGCTGCTTGCAGACTGCTATCAACGCTCCATACTTTGCCTCATAGTTTAGCCGAACGGATAACTATATTCGATCTTCGCATGGTGATATCAGAAGTATGCCCACGCCGTCCACATAGATCTTCCAAGTTGCTTCTGGTTCGATGTTCTGCACTTCCGTCACAAAATCGGCCAAGGCTTGCGCCTTGATCGCCGTTCGAGGCTGATACTGGATGTCAAATTCTCTCAACTCCGTAGTTCATTTAATCAGCCGCTCGGATGCTTCGAGGTTAAGGAGGACCCACCCTAGAGTGCTGTTAGTCAACACGATAATTGGATGCGATAGAAAGTAGGGGCGTAACCTCTGAGAGGCGAGGACCAACCCGTACGCCAGCTTCTCTAGACAGGTGTAGCAGCATTCAGTGTCTTTCAATATATGGCTTAAAAAATACACCGACTGTTGTTCAGTGCCGTTCTGCTGCACCATCGCTGAATCAATCGCTCACTCTGTTGACGACAAGTATATCCAGAGCTGCTCGCCAACGATGGGCTTTACCAATACAGGTAAGGAGGTTAAATAACTCTTGAGCTCCTCTAGTGCTTTGTCGCACTCGGCATCCCATTGGAAATTTGTACTCCGCTCTAGGATCTTATAAAATAGATGATTTCGATCGGACGACTTGGAGATAAATCTCGATAGTACGATGATCCGTCCGGTCAACTATTGGACCTCCTTTAAATTGCGAGGCAGGGGCATATTCTGCAACGTCTTTACCTTGATTGGATTTGCCTTGATTCCTCACTCGGTAACGATGTAACCGAGGAGGCGACCACTCTTCGCTCTGAACAGATACTTGCTTAGGTTAAGCTTGATTCCGTACGTCTTCAAGAATTGACAGGTTTCTTCAACGTCTGTGTAAAGGTCAATGACTCAGAGAGATTTTATTAATATGTCGTCGACATATATCTCCATATTGCAGCTGACCTGTCGTCGGAACACCCTGCTTATCAGTCTTTGATAAGTGGCGTCGTAATAAAGCTGACCTTTTCTTGATCTTTCTTGACGAGCGACACTTGATGGTAGCCCTGGTACGCCTCAAGCATGTATATCAGTTCGCAACCCGCTGTGGAGTTCACCATTTGATCAATATGCAGCAAGGGACCTTGTTCAAGTCACGGAAGTCGATGCAGACCTGTCACTTGTTGCTCGGCTTGGAGACTAGTACAACGTTAGCCAGCTTGGAAATTGGACCTCATGGATGTAGCCGACCTCCAACAATTTTTCTACTTCTGCTCGGATGATCTGATTTTGCTCCGAGCTGAAGTCTCTTTTCTTTTGTTTAGCTGGCTTGGCGCCCGGTCGGGCGTATAACTCGTGCTGTGCCACGCTCGGTGAGATGCCTGGGAGCTCGTGAGTCGATCAAGCAAACACATCGTGGTTTTGCCTAAGGCAGACCACCAGCTCGGCCTTCCTCTTGTCTGTCAGGTTGGCCGCGACAAAAGGTGTGGCTTCCGGTCGGATGGGATGGATTTGGATCTCCTCTTTTTCATCATAGACCAGTGCAGGAGGTTCCTCCATGATTTCGTTTACCTCCAAGTGCTGAGCCTTCCGAGTGGCACGGGCCTCGGTCTTGACCTTCTCTACATAACACCACTGAGCGATCAGTTGGTCGCTCTTGACTTTATCAATCACGTTGTCCACTGGGAACTTAACCTTCTGGCAGAAGGTGGACACTACCGTTCGAAACTCATTAACAGTGGGTCGACCCAATATAACGTTGTAGGCGGATGACACATTCACCACAATGAAGTTTGCGGACCTTGTTCGCTTGAGCGGCTCTTCTCCGAGAGATATGGCGAACCTGGCTTCATTGCCGGTGAACCCGTATAAGAGAGTCGTCATGGGCTGCAACTCGCTCCGGTTGATTTGTAGTTGCTCGAACGCCTTTTTGAAGATGATATTCATCGAGCTAATCTACGAAGGTACGGTGAATGTTGTAGTTAGCGATTACCGCTTGGATGATCAGAGTGTCATCGTGAGAGACCACTCCCTCTAAGTCTCGAGGACCAAAACAAATTTTCGGTCCGGCTGCTGTTGTTTTGTTGCACCCGACGACATGGATTCCAAACGTTAGACGTGTGACTTCCAAGCTTGATTGGAGTCGCTGTCGGTCGGGCCCCCGCAATCATTCCTATATTGCCTCGAGCGGCGTTGTGGCGATTCTCCTCTTCCCGAGCCGAGGTTCGAGGCCGCTCGGCTGATGCTCTCCAGTTCTGCATCGGCTGTGATGTTCTTTGATTGAGGGCCTTCTCTCTTCCTGTTGTCCTCCTGATCGCCTGTGATGGTGACGGTCAGGAGATGGGGAGCGGCGGTGCGGTCTTGGTGAGGCTAATCGTCGGGTCTTCGGCTTAAGACTGTAACAGTCTCTAGTGTTATGTGTCCCCACCTGATGAAACAAGCAAAAGAGTGGTGTCCATTGTCGTCTTTCGATGGATCTTCCCCGTTCGGCTTCCATATGCTGGAGCGCGTGTGTACGGGGCTCTTGTTGCGATGCTCTCGCTCAGGGCCCTTTTGGTGGTGGGTTTGAATTGGTCGTTCGGCATTCCCGGCTCGGGGATCGGTTCCCTCCTCCGAGCTACTTGAACCTCCTCCACATTAATGTACTCAGTAGCACGCCTGAGCAGATGATCGAAGTCTCTTGGGGGCCTTCGGATGAGCGAGCGGAAGAACTCACCCTCTAACATCCCTTGTGAGAATGCACTCACAAAGATCTCCGGTGTGGCCGAAGGGACTTCCATAGCTACCTGGTTGAATCTCGTAATGTAGGCCTACAGTGCCTCCTTGGCCCCCTGGTTGACCGCGAACAGATTAACGTTCGTCTTCTGATGGCGGCAGCTGCTCTCGAAGTGCTATAGGAACGCCACTTAGAAGTCTTTAAAGCTACATATAGAGCCAATCGGCAGTCGCCTGAACCACCTCTGGGCTGATTTGGAGTATAGTGAGAAACACTCGGCATTTGACCCCGTCGGAGTACTGATGGAGTGTGGCCATGTTGTCAAATTTGATGAGGTGATCCTCGAGGTTGGTCGCCCTTATGTATTCTCCGATAGTTAACGACGCGTAGTGTCGCGGCAGCTGGTTGTCCAAGATCTCCTGAGAGAATTGTCTGTTTATCCGTTCGGGGGAGTCATCTAGCCTTGGTGCTTTACCCTTGCGCTCGTCCTGAGCGAGCCCTTCCATGAGGATCTTTTAGCCCTATCCGCTCGGCCTTGTTCCTCTAAAGGGGTATGGAACAACGCCCGATGATAGTGGATTGACGTATTTGATGCATCTCCGAATGTGCCGATTGGCTTGTTGTTCAACCGACGAGCGACGACGTTTTCCCCTCGATCTCTATGATCAGCCTATTGGTTTGTCGCCGATGTCGCGGGTTCATTTACTTGGTGACTGGCTATTGCCTGCTGCTGTTCCAACATTTCGTCGCTCGCGCTTGCACCAGCATGTCGAACTCCTCTTGCGTCAACGTCACCATGGTGACTCGTCCGACATTCTCCATCTCAGCGTTTCAGATTCAAGTAAGATTCCACAGACGTCGCCAAATATGATCCTATCCATAACCAGTGAAGATGGCAAGCTGGTGGTGTGGTTGTGCAGTTGATGCGACGAAGACTCCACGTAGCTCTGCAAGACAAAAACGTCAGTGCCGGGTCAAGAAGGGGTTCTTGGCGTTGGTCCTCCAATGCTCAAGTCAGTATTCGGTTGTCTCAAGAAATGGAGAACTGTAGCAAGTAAATGTAGAAGACGAAGTTGTGCATACTATTCCTTGTAGCTAGGAACCCCCTTTTATAGTGTTAACATGATGCTTGTGCATGCATCTCAAGGCGTAGACACGTTCTCCTAGGTGTCCTAGAAAAGGTGTCTACACCATTCTTTAAGCAACCATGTAACCCTCTGACGTGACAGTTTGGAAGCTCAGAAGCTTCTAAAGTACGATTGAGGACATACCCTGCTGCCAGCGGCACAAACTCCCAAAAGGATATGAAAAGATACTTGATGGGGTCATGTGTAGCCGACTGGAGTCCGTTCGACTGGGCTGCTGCCGCTCGACGATGTCCTCAGGGCTTGCTGACTCGTCTCTTTCCTTGCTTCATGATTGTCCTCAGTTAATACGTTCTCATCGGACGTATAGCTCGGTCGATGAAACCCATTGCTGCTTAGCTCTCTTTGTTATTGGAGGGCCATTTCCCCGGCTGGGGAGAGCCCGACTTACTTGTCTTCAAAACTGGTACCATTCACTCGGTCATACCCAGTCCGCTCGACCGTACCCACTCTACTCGGTTGTATCCGGTCGGCTGGGCTGACCTGGATACTCCACTTGACTTTGTCTTCCACGTCAACCGGTCTTCCTTACTTTGATCTACCTTTGGTGGGACCCCTCATTATTACCGGATTAGTGTGTTTATTAGAGGATCAAACTTCCTTTTGCTCCATAATTGATATTAGTGTTTATTAGAATGAGGGTGAGTGCATGAATAATTGTCCCGTCACTTGTATTGAGTGATAAGTTGTTGGGGCCATCAGCAAAGAAACAATCATACTGCTTTTCAAAATATAGCCCTTTTAAAGGATCATTGTACTATTTATTTTTTATCAATAAATTTGAATTACTTTTTGCATTTTATTGTAAGGACCCTTGAATTGTATATGCTGTGTTGACAAACAAAAATTGGTTACTTGTTTGGTACCATACCCAGGACTAAAAATATGCAATGTCGAGCATAATATACTTTACATCTATTGAAATAAATATTTTCGTGATTTCACTAGTGATCATTTTCAAAAAATTTCTTTCAGTTGAAAATTCTCTTCTACTATGTAATAGCTCTAGTTCTAATTTAGTAGTAGAGTTTTCAGATTTCTCCATGATATACAACAATAGAATCATAAGTCCCATTTAGAATGGTATTGCTATTATATTTCTTCTATTAGATGATTGTTATTTTCTCATGGCACATTTGTTGAGTATCAATAATTTAATATTTGCTTTGTTTTTCCTAACAAAATTTATAAAATATTGTTGAACTTTTGTTTTTAGGAATATTCTTCTCTTAGAACATTTTTTGATGACTGATTTTCTCAAATTTTACAACAAAGGAGAACTCATAAGTTTTGTGAATTTTCTTTGTTCATATAAGAACTACTGAAGATTAAAAAAAATACAGAGGAATTATGATTAGCTATGAAACAAAGACTAGTGTGAAGATCTCGTAAAGAGAGAGATCATAATTGTTGCTTGGTATGCCTTTTAGGAAGGGGATGGATGTAGGAACATGTCTATTCTTCTATTGCACTGGCAGTGCTAAGTGTCTAGACGGACAAGAAGGTAAAGCATTTTAGAAGAGAGCCTAGCCAAGACCGGCACCAGGATGAAATAGAAAGCCAGAAAGGGTGTGATCAGAGTAGTTTAAATCAAGCTTCAAAATCTTGAGCAGCGTCAAGTTTTCATCTTTGAGTGCAATAATATTCTTTTGTTACCATGTCAAGTTTTCATCTTTGACTGCAATAATATTCTTTTGTTACCATGTCAGTGTTTCGACGTATGGTGTCAGTGACAAATTGGAGGTTGACAGATGAAGATGATAAAGAAGAAAAACAAAAGAAGAAAGCTATATAGCTAAGATTAGAATTTGTGTCACATCTAAAATGCTATGCTAGAGTTTTGACATTATATTGTACGTCATGAGCTATAAATAATATAATCATTATTTTAATTCATCTTAATGTTTATTGTAGTATGTCAAGAGGTGGCAAATGTTGGCATGACACAATAGTCATTGACATGATCAACGCAATAACACAAGAGAGATAACCTATGCCGAGTGGTATTGTGTTTCAGATTTATCATAACCATACATCTCAATCATGTCATTTGACTTGGTGAGAGATTTTAAACCATGGTTTAGGTGATTCCTCGTCATTGTGAAGGGTAGCACTCAATGAGGGTAATTGTCGTCGTCCATGTTGGTGAGGTTTTGCTAGATTGATGGGAATTAATAGATTGACATGACACCATAGACATCCATCTTGCCAAGGATATTTATGCTATTTAAGCTTTTGAAAAGATTAGTGCCACTCTAGCTTCCTATATAGAACCACATCTCAAATCTCCTTTGACCCAATTGCTTCAATAATTGTGATTGGTGAAGAGGCAACAATGAGGAGATTGGGTGGACCTAGTAGCTAAGGAATTGGGAGTCTTGTCTCCTTTATTGTTGAATCCCTTGCCAAGAATGTGGACCTCATTGTCTTAATTGCTTAGGGTGCACTTAAATTTGAGGGGCATGTTGACATCAAAATGAGTAGTCATGACTGTGTCAATAACGGCCAAGTTGTTGGAGGTGGTCTTGAGGATGATGACCTGGAGGTGGGTGAAGGAATGCTTCTAACGGCTGTGCTTGGTGTAGCCTCCTTTTGGTTTGATCACATTTGGTCATTGTTGTTTAGGAATGTAGATCTATTGTGAAGTTATATCCGTTGCTCGAGACTAAGGGCTGTTTCAAGAAGGTAAAGGAGATGGAATAGAGGGAGGGGAATGTGTAGGAAGAAAGAACAATTGATGGAGTCATGGACACAAGTGGTAGGTTTCAAATGTGTTATCTCATTAGCAGCCTTTCCTCAACTGGGAATAGGGGAGAAAGTTTGTGACACCAGAAATTTTTCTTCTCTAGTATCAAGCTCAGAAGCAAAAGTTTCATATCTTATTATTTGATGACAAATATTATACTCCATATCTTTAGCTCTGAAATAATAATTGCCAATGATTAAATATCTAAATATCTTGGGCAGGCACAAGTCTGTACTTATAGAGCTCTTAACTCTAGCATAGACATGTCCTTCTGCTTCATATGCTGCTAAACATTGTTTCTAGAAATTCCATTTACTAAAACTCACCTTCCATAGTGTTCATTATCATTACGGAAATATCCATTTGGAACATATTCACCCTGCCTGCAGCCTGCAGCCTGCAGCCTGCAGGACATTGCGTCATTGCAAGTAGCATTATCTGGTTCATATTCTTTAACTGAATGTGAGATTTAATTTTGTTGCTTTCATAGTACTATTTGATAGTTACTGAGAAGCTATCTTCTGGATTTCTCGTCAACCTGTCCTAGCTTCAATCCAGTAAATACGCTTATTTTTACCTCTCAATTAATATTGTCTCATTGATTGAACTTACTTTTTAAGAAGAAAAAGATTGGATCAGTTAATGCGCTAATTGTGCCTCCTCCCTTTAAGCATCTTGTGCTTTGTAAAGTTTCTGCCTGTCACCAGCCAAACCTTCCTATCATGGGTCCTACGATCATGAAGCTTCTTGAAGAGGATGAGTTATTGTTTCTTGTCCTGTTGATAATGGGCTTAGTTTGCAACTGGAATTTGTCAGGTCTTCTGTGTGTCATGAAAAGGGAGAAATTTATGATTGCATTCATAGGATGAGAGCATGCACTCCAGTGCTGATGTTGAGGCCTTGTTGGCAGCATTGAACGGTGATATTGGTGATGATCCAGCTGTGGTTGCCCCACCCTTGGATCCTGATGCAAGTGGGTCCCCTATATTTTTTTCATGGATTCTAGCATCTTGGCCTACATGACCAAAAGCTTCATTCTTATACTATTGCTACTTAGAAATAAAAATAATTTATTATATTATCAATTTAGGATATGAAATAAATAATAATTAATATATTATTTATTACGATATGAGCCTATATATTCTTATTAAGAATAAACATAGAGTTACTCCATCTATATTATTATGCTATCAAATGGATTTTTTTTTTTTTTGGTAGTCCAGGTATCCAGCAAATGGAATATTATTTTAATTTCCATGGTTGGGGTTTTAAAATTATTTTGATCAGTGTAGAATCTTTTAAATATATTTTATATTTTTTATGTCAAGCTTCACAATTTAATATGATTCTCAATTCAAAATCATCACAGCAATTCACTCTATGCACCTTCTTATTCAATGTCTTAGTTTGGATTGGCTCGCTGGTTCATCATGTGCATCCAGAATATGTCATCACCATAGAATCATTGTAGCTTCTCTGATTTTATCAATTCTTTTGGAAAATGTTTTGATATGGTCCCTTTTCTCGAATGTGTATCACTAGATCTAATTTTCAAGTTTATACAGCAAATATTACCTAATGTGTATGACAAAATCTAATTTTCAAGTTTATATAGCAGATATTACCTATTTATCTTTTAACTTCTACCATAGCTGTGTGTTCATCAGGTGTATTGATGCAAGCAAGTAGTTCAGCATCTGAACAAGTAATTAGACAATGGAAAACACCCAGTGAAGTAGGAAATGACCAGATTGTACAAAAAGAACAAAACCAACCTTTACAATCATTGGAGCAGCATTCGTCTGGGGGAGAATTGGTTCGGACAAGTTCTATTCAACCTCGAGTGGAGCAGCTCAATCATGTATCGAAACAAGACCAAATGACTTTTCAGCAAGAGATCATGCATTCAAATAACTGTCAGCAACAGTCAGAAGCTAATTCAGTTAAACCTGTGGACAAGGGACCTGAGCAAAGTAATATACCAGTCTTGGATACAATTGCAGACCCAAAGTTGGATGTTGCCCAGCATTCTGAGAAGCAGCAGCAGCAGCAGCGGCCGCACATTGTCCAGCAGTCAAACAGTCAACAAGCACCTGACATAGCAAATGCAGCTGCTCGGCCTTCTGAAAGCCAACAACTCATTATGCAACAGTCAAATAGCCAACAAACACCCACTTCTAGTCAATCAAACATGGCATTAAGAACTAAAACTGCTTCGTCCATACCTTTCCACATGCTGATTCCAATTTTAAGACCTCACCTTGACAAGGACAGATCCATGCAGCTGCAGTCTATTTTTAACAAACTCAGGGTATGCAATTCTGTGAGCTACTCTAATTTATTCTATTCTAAAGAAACCATCAAAAACTAGTGCAGTAGGATGTGTATGATTTGGCTGAATAAAGGAGTTGCAGGACCAACATCTTGGGGATTTGCTGGGAATGCAAGAGGAAAAGTGGAGTTGTTCTATGGTTGGAGGGAGTGGTATATAGGTTCATATCATGTAACAAGTCAATTTATAGGATACAATACTTGGAGAAAACCAACAGGAAGGAAGGAAATGCTTTCTTCTATCAAACAAATGCGTCTGAGTCTTTAGTTTCTCTTTTTCACATAAACTTGTGCAATTCCAAATCCCTGTTGTATAGATCATGGAATATGTCAACTAAAACTACCTTTATGTGTAACTTTTTCAGAACTTCCTCTTATACTTCAAATCTTTGTTTGACTACCTTTTTAGATGATCTTTTGTTATGTTGTAATAGATTACATGCTGAACCAGATTCATACAATTTGATTAGTTATGAAAAACATACTTAAACTTGCAATGTATTTTCTAGAATAAAGAAGTCAGCAAAGAGGACTTTTTGAGAGTGGTAAGGAATACAGTTGGTGATCAGATGCTTAGACAGGCTGCTCGAAAGGTACAAATGCAGGTAACTATCAAAGACATCTCTAAAAATTTTCTTATTCTTTGATGTTAATGAATGTTAAAAACTGTTAAGAGAAATAGCTTTCTGTACAGATTATTGCCTTTTAAGGTTTGTCTATTTTATTTGCAACTTTCTTTCTGTTGATTGTCTCAGCAGCTTCAGGCGCAGGCTTCTCAGAACACACCGTCAAATACAAATCTATTTTCATTACCAGCTCAAGCTTCTTCTCAGCAAGTTTCTCGTGGTGGTACGCAGCAGATATCTGGAGCTCAATCATTTCCAGCACTCCACTCCTTACCATCTCAGAATGTTATAGTCCCTGCATCTTCTCCTGGTCAACCTCATGTTCCTGCTTTGCACCCTAGCACAGGTCCTCGAGAAGTTGGGATTGGATCAAATGGGAAGGGCCCCCATCTTGTGCAAAATTATTCTAACAGTATGAATATGTCCAGTTCTGAAAGGGATGGATTGATGGGTTCAACACAATCAATTAACGGGCAACAGAAGTTGCAATCATCTATTTCAGTGTCCGGTAGCACTAATAGTTATATTACCCAAACCTATCCTAGGCCATCTATGAGCTCCTCAACTTCTCTCAGACCCAATCTAGAGTCACATCCAAGACCAGTTTCACGTACTCAGGGACTTGTTTCAACGCTAATAAGACCAACTCAGCCCATTAATACAATGAGAATGCCATATCAACAAGGTTCTAATAATGAAACCAAGAGACAGCAAACTGGTTCCTTGACAAACCATTCATCCTCCCTGCGTAACCTAATTGCTTTGCAGATGTCAGCAGAAAGTAGTGGATTGCAGTCAACTTCTTATGTAAATCAAGAGGTGGTTGATCAATCGTCTGAACCTCCTAAGGTTCAGTTTTCATCTTCAGAGACCACTTCATTTGATACATCACATTTGAACCAAGGGAATTCAGCATTTGGTTCAAGTATGGTGAGAACAAATCAGGTTTCAGGCTCAGTACCTAGTCAAGCAGATCAGAATACACAGGTTAGCAATTGCAAATTCATAGTTGTGTGGAAAATACCAAAATTTGTTCGAAACTAAACATTTCTATGCAGTTCTTTTAAGAACCAAGAGAAAAAAGATGATAACTTGAATATAAATGATAATTAACTCTTCATGATAATAAATTAAAAAAAATGAGATAATTGTTAAGATAGGGGAAGACGAGTTATCTGGAACGAGCTTTAAGTTTTTAGGATCATTTTTGCAAAACGATGAGAAATTGAGAGAGATGTCTTACATATGATACAAGCAGGATGATTGAAATGGAGGTTGACATAGAGTGTTTTATGTGATCGTAAAGTACCTATAAAACTTAAAAGGAAGTTCTTTAAAACGACAGATAGACCTACTATGTTATATGACTCTGAATGTTGGGCTATGACTCGGGCACATGAGTAGAAAGTTGCAGAGATGTGAGTGTTAAGATGGATATGTGGACATACGAAAATGAACCGAATAAGGAATGAGAGTATTAGAAACAAAGTCGGAGTTGTATCTATTGATGAAAAGCTTCGAGAGACTTTAAAAATGTACGGATATGTACTTAAACGATGAATAAATGCTTTAGTTAGGCGATGTGAAACTATGAGAAATACGCATATCAAACGAGAGAGAGGAACCTGGTTAGTAACAATAAAACAATATAAAATTTATTTAAATATAAATGATATAATAGAGGATGGAGTATAATGGCGTAAAAGGATCCAAATATCCGACCCCACCAAGTGAGATAATGCTTGGTTGACCATCACATGCAAACAACTAGGTTATTTGTCAGCAATCCCGTAAGATTTATCCTTTCAATACATCTTTAAGTATTTGAATTAAGCATTGCTCCATGTGAATACTGGGCATCTGACTTTCTTCCCGAATTTGTCCAAATCTGAAGATATTTCCTGCATTTATTTCCTTTTAAGTAATTAAAATGGTCTTTTTACCTTTTTTGACATGATGTGTGACTTGAGATGGACACTACAAAGTATATGATAATTTATAAATATATGTAATTGCAGATGGACGGAAACACAAAAGTTGATGTTGAAAAGGACAAAGAGGATGGTCGTTCTAAAGCCGTTAAGGTATCACTGATCTTCTGTTGAATAATTTTTTTTTTTTTTTCATTTTCCCTGTAATTACTTTGTTGTTTGAGCAGGCTAACAAAAACGAAGATGATAAACTAAGAATAACAGCTGCTAATGTGGCAGCTCGAGCCGCTGTTGGCGGAGATGATATGCTTTCAAAGTGGCAACTCATGGCTGAGCGATCTCGTCAAAAACGTGAAGGTTTTGATGGGGCGTCTGCTTCCCAGCTAGGTAAAAGTGCAAGCAGTAAATCTTCACTGAACTTGGGAATAGGTTCGAGAGAAATACATGAATCTGAAAAGAAAAACTCTTCCATGCCAACATCTGGTAAGCCTGCTACCCAACTCAACACGATATCTCTATGCTTGAGTTCAATCCCAAGTGTATAGAAGTATTAGTGGATCAATTTGATCTTGCTATGAACAAAAACATTAACTTCATATTCTGATGATTTAAATAATCTTTGAGGATTGACTTTGGATAGTCTGATTTGGTAGTTAAGTGCTTTAATTGATTCTGCAGACTAAGAAGGTTATAAAGTGTTACTCTCTATGCTGTTCTTGGATTGTATTTGACTGATTCAGTCTAAGATCCGGTTTGGGTAGAAATGATACTGATTAAATCTGTATTCGCCACTGCCTCATATAATGGTGCAATTTAGATTCAACTTCATATATAGATTCAGTCAGATCAATTAGTAGCCTCCGATCTGCTTTTGATCTAACACTAATAAAACAATGTTACTAGTATTATTCATTGCAGTTCAGCGTATTGTATTATCGCAAGAGTTTCTATTAAATGGAAGTCTGAGGTAGCATGATTCGTCTTCGTCGTTCACTTGAAAATCTGATGTTGCAGGTGGTGTGAGGATATTTGGGAGGAATGGTGCCCTGGCACATCCAAAAATTGCACACAATATCTCTGTTAAAGATGTGATTGCGGCCCTTGAGAAGCAACAACAGATGTCCAAATCATCTTTGATTTATCGCCTGTATGAGAAATCATCTGGCGATTCTCCAGCAGCTTAGGCTAGAGAATATTATTTTAATTTCCATGGTTGGGGTTTTAAAATTATTTTGATCAGTGTAGAATCTTTTAAATATATTTTATATTTTTTATGTCAAGCTTCACAATTTAATATGATTCTCAATTCAAAATCATCACAACAATTCATGCTATGCACCACCTTATTCAATGTCTTAGTTTGGAATGGCTCGCTGGTTCATCATGTGCATCCAGAATATGTCATCACCATAGAATCATTGTAGCTTCTCTGATTTTATCAATTCTTTTGGAAAATGTTTTGATATGGTCCCTTTTCTCGAATGTGTATCACTAGATCTAATTTTCAAGTTTATACAGCAAATATTACCTAATGTGTATGACAAAATCTAATTTTCAAGTTTATATAGCAGATATTACCTATTTATCTTTTAACTTCTACAATAGCTGTGTGTTCATCAGGTGTGTTGATGCAAGCAAGTAGTTCAGCATCTAAACG
The DNA here is from genome assembly GCF_018446385.1 of Zingiber officinale. NCBI lineage: Eukaryota > Viridiplantae > Streptophyta > Magnoliopsida > Zingiberales > Zingiberaceae > Zingiber > Zingiber officinale. Next base: position 7,426,957 of record NC_055992.1, read on the forward strand.
AGTAATTAGACAATGGAAAACACCCAGTGAAGTAGGAGATGACCAGATTGTACAAAAAGAACAAAACCAACCTTTACAATCATTGGAGCAGCATTCGTCTGGGGGAGAACTGGTTCGGACAAGTTCTATTCAACCTCGAGTGGAGCAGCTCAATCATGTATCGAAACAAGACCAAATGACTTTTCAGCAAGAGATCATGCATTCAAATAACTGTCAGCAACAGTCAGAAGCTAATTCAGTTAAACCTGAGGACAAGGGACCTGAGCAAAGTAATATACCAGTCTTGGATACAATTGCAGACCCAAAGTTGGATGTTGCCCAGCATTCTGAGAAGCAGCAGCAGCAGCGGCGGCCGCACATTGTCCAGCAGTCAAACAGTCAACAAACACCTGACATAGCAAATGCAGCTGCTCGGCCTTCTGAGAGCCAACAACTCATTATGCAACAGTCAAATAGCCAACAAACACCCACTTCTAGTCAATCAAACATGGCATTAAGAACTAAAACTGCTTCGTCCATACCTTTCCACATGCTGATTCCAATTTTAAGACCTCACCTTGACAAGCACAGATCCATGCAGCTGCAGTCTATTTTTAACAAACTCAGGGTATGCAATTCTGTGAGCTACTCTAATTTATTCTATTCTAAAGAAACCATCAAAAACTAGTGCAGTAGGATGTGTATGATTTGGCTGAATAGAGGAGTTGCAGGACCAACATCTTGGGGATTTGCTGGGAATGCAAGAGGAAAAGTTTGAGTTGTTCTATGGTTGGAGGGAGTGGTATGTAGGTTTATATCATGTAACAAGTCAATTTATAGGATACAATACTTGGAGAAAACCAACAGGAAGGAAGGAAATGCTTTCTTCTATCAAACAAATGCGTCTGAGTCTTTTGTTTCTCTTTTTCACATAAACTTGTGCAATTCCAAATCCCTGTTGTATAGATCATGGAATATGTCAACTAAAACTACCTTTATGTGTAACTTTTTCAGAACTTCCTCTTATACTTCAAATCTTTGTTTGACTACCTTTTTAGATGATCTTTTGTTATGTTGTAATAGATTACATGCTGGAACCAGATTCATACAATTTGATTAGTTATGAAAAACATACTTAAACTTGCAATGTATTTTCTAGAATAAAGAAGTCAGCAAAGAGGACTTTTTGAGAGTGATAAGGAATACAGTTGGTGATCAGATGCTTAGACAGGCTGCTGGAAAGGTACAAATGCAGGTAACTATCAAAGACATCTCTAAAAATTTTCTTATTCTTTGATGTTAATGAATGTTAAAAACTGTGTAGAGAAATAGCTTTCTGTATAGATTATTGCCTTCTAAGGTTTGTCTATTTTATTTGCGACTTTTTTTCTGTTGATTTCTCAGCAGCTTCAGGCGCAGGCTTCTCAGAACGCACCGTCAAATACAAATCTATTTTCATTACCTGCTCAAGCTTCTTCTCAGCAAGTTTCTCGCGGTGCTACGCAGCAGATATCTGGAGCTCAATCATTTCCAGCACTCCACTCCTTACCATCTCAGAATGTTATAGTCCCTGCATCTTCTCCTGGTCAACCTCATGTTCCTGCTTTGCACCCTAGCACAGGTCCTCGAGAAGTTGGGATTGGATCAAATGGGAAGGGTCCCTATCGTGTGCAATATTATTCTAACAGCATGAATATGTCCAGTTCTGAAAGGGATGGATTGATGGGTTCAACACAATCAATTAACAGGCCACAGAAGTTGCAATCATCTATTTCAGTGTCTGGTAGCACTAATAGTTATAATACCCAAGCCTATCCTAGGCCATCTATGAGCTCCTCAACTTCTCTCAGACCCAATCTAGAGTCACATCCAAGACCAGTTTCACATACTCAGGGACTTGTTTCAACGCTAATAAGACCAACTCAGCCCATTAATACAATGAGAATGCCTGCATATCAACAAGGTTCTAATAATGATACCAAGAGACAGCAAACTGGTTCCTTGACAGACCATTCATCCTCCCTGCGTAACCTAATTGCTTTGCAGATGTCAGCAGAAAGTAGTGGATTGCAATCAACTTCTTATGTAAATCAAGAGGTGGTTGATCAATCGTCTGAACCTCCTAAGGTTCAGTTTTCATCTTCAGAGACCACTTCATTTGATACATTGCATTTGAACCAAGCGAATTCAGCATTTGGTTCAAATATGGTGACAACAAATCGGGTTTCGGGCTCAGTACCTAGACAAGCAGATCAGAATACACAGGTTAGCAGTTGCAAATTCATAGTTGTGTGGAAAATGCCAAAATTTGTTTGAAACTCAACATTTCTATGCAGTTCTTTTAAGAACCAAGAGAAAAAAAGATCACAACTTGAATAAAAATGATATCTAACTCTTCATGACAATAAATTAAAGAAAAATGAAGTTTATTGGATAAAATAATGGTTGGAGTCTCATTGTTGTACAACAACAACAACAACAATCAAGCCTTTTCCCACTAGGTGGGGTCGGCTGTATGAATCCTTTTATGTCATTGAGCTCTATCTCCTATTATATCATCATCTATATTTAAATAAATTTTTTCTTGTTTTATTGTTGCTAACCAAGTCTTTTTTAGTCTTCCTCTTTCTCGTTTGATATGTATATTTATCATAGTTTTACATCGCCTAACTGGAGTATTTATTGGTCGTCTAAGTACATGTCTGTACCATCTTAAACGTGTCTCTCGGAGCTTTTCTTCAATAGATGCAACTCTGACTTTCTCTCTAATGCTCTCATTTATTATTTTATTCATCCTAGTATGTTCACACATCCACCTTAACATCCTCATCTCTGCAACTCTCATCTTCTGCTCATGTGCTCGAGTCATAGCCCAACATTCAGCTCCATATAACATAGCAGGTCTAACTGCGATTTTATAAAACTTACCTTTAAGTTTAAGAGGTTCTTTATGGTCACATAAAACACTCGACGCTCCCCTCTATTTCACCTATCCTGCTTGTATTATATGTAAGACATCTCTCTCAATCCCTGCATCATTTTGCAAAAATGATCCTAAATATTTAAATCTCTCGGTTCCGGGCAACTCATCCTCTCCGATCTTAACAATTGTTTCATTACTTCTAATATTGCTAAACTTAAATTCCATATATTCTGTCTTTAATCTACTAAGCTTAAAACATTTTCCTTCTAGTGTTTCCCTCCAAGATTCTAGTTTATCATTTACTCCTTCACGTGTTTCATCTACCAAAATAATATCATCTGCAAACAACATGCACCACGGTACTGTGTCTTGAATGTGCGCAGTGAGTTCGTCCATAATTAATGTGAAATGATAGGGACTTAGAGTTGATCCTTATGTAACCCTATTTTTATTGGAAATGCTTCAGTTACTCTGCCTGAAGTCTTTATTCTGGTCGTTACATCCTCATACATATCCTTAATTAGTTCAATATATGTTACTCTAACACCTCTCTTTTCTAAAATTCTCCATATAATTTCTCTTGGGACTCTATCATAAGCTTTTTCTAAGTCAATGAATACCATATGTTGATCTTGTTTTTGCTTCCGATATTTTTCAATTAATTATCTAAGAAGATGTATAGATTCTATTGTCGACCTTCCAGACATGAACCCAAATTGATTTTCTGTCACTGTGGTCTCCCTCCTTAATCTTTTTTCTATTATTTTTTCCCAAAGTTTCATAGTATGACTCATTGTTTAATACCCCTATAGTTTGCACAATTTTGTACATCTCCCTTGTTCTTATATAAGGGAATTAGAGTACTTACCCTTGTTAGACTTTTTTTAGTTTCCAATATTAGATTGAATAATTTTGTAAGTCATTCGATATCTTGTTTCCCGATACACTTCCATGTCTCTATCAGAATATCATTTGGTCCAACTATTTTTTTCATTTTGCATCTCATTTAAAGTTTGTTTTACTTCTGAAGTTTGAATTCTACGATAAAAATTAAAATTTCTATGCTCATTTGACCTACTTAAATTATCTAAGTTAAGTTGGCCACCTAAACCTTCATTAAAAAGTTGATGAAAATACCTTTTCCACCGCTCTTTTATTTCTCCATCGTTTACTAATACCCTATTACATTCATCTTTATTATATTTTATTTAGCTAAGATATCTTGTTTTCCTTTCTCTCACTTTAGCAATTTTATAAATGTCTCTTTCCCCTTCTTTTGTATCCAATTTTTGATATAACCGTTCAAAAGTTTTATTTTTTGCTTCACTCACTACTTTCTTAGCTTCTTTCTTGGCTAATGTATATTTTTTTAAGTTTTCCTCGTCTTACAAATATATAATTCCTTATAAGCTATTTGTTTTTCCTTTTACTTTCTTTTGTATTTTCTCATTCTACCACCAAGATTTTTTACTTAGTGGTGCATGTCCCTTTGACTCACCATACACTCTTAGCTACTATTTTCAACTTTGATACCATCTTATCCCATGTTGTATTAGAGTCATCGTATATTTGACCTAATGCTTGTACTTTTACCTTCTCCTTAAATATATTTTGCTTCCCATCCTTTAACTTCCACCACTTAATTCTAGGAATTGTATATATTTTCTTTCTATTGATACTATGTTTGAGGCGTATATCTAACACTAGGGTAGTTAAGTTTTCTCTAGGGATAACTTTTCAATCTTTACAAATCTTTCTATCCTTCTTCCTAGCCATAAAAAAGTCAATTTGCGATTTGTTATTCCCACTTTTGAATGTGACTAAGTGTTCTTCTCTTTTCTTAAAAAACGTATTAGCTAATATAAGGTCATATGCTATTACAAAATCTAATATAGATTTCCCTTCTTCATTCCTCGTTCCAAACCCATAATTCCCATGTACTCTCTCATATTCCTCATTTTTCACTCCGACATGCCCATTTAGATCACCTTCTGTTAAAATCATTTCATTTGGTGGAATATTTTGTAATATTTCATCTAAGTCCTCCCAAAACCTTGATCTGGTAGTTCATCTAATCCTACCTGTGGTGCATATATGCTAATTATGTTCATAGTTTCTTTTGCCACTATTATCTTAAGGGTTATAATTCTATCCCCTTTTCTAACTACTCCTACAACTTCATCCTTTAACAAACTATCTACAATAATACCCACTCTATTTCTTGTTTTACTCTTTCCAGTGTACCATAACTTAAAACCCGAGTTCTCTATCATCTTTGTCTTCTCGCCTGTCCATTTTGTCTCTTGTACACTCAAAATACTAATTCTTTTCCTAATCATCATATCTACTACCTCCATTGATTTACTAGTGAGAGTTCCTATATTCCATGTTTCAAATATTAGATTATTAGGTTTCCTATCATATTTGTTCTTATCCAACGTATGGTGTGAGAAATCTTGCCTATTTAACACTACACACAAGTTCTCATGGAGATGAATCGATCCTTGTTGAGACGTTACAGTCGGACCTTGTAATGCGAACTCTTGCATATTTAGCACTACACTCGAGTTCTGGAGATGTAGCGGTCCTTGCCGAGACGTTACAGTCGGATCCTGCAACGCATTCCTTCCGGGGAACAACCTAGCATTAGCACAATAGTTTAATGAATTCATTCATTGAATATTTGCTATAATTTGACGCTGGCTGGCAACCTAACACAACCCTCCTCCTTTATCCGGGCTTGGGACCGGCCATGACCGATCATCATGGGCAGAGTTGAGTCTCATTGTTGTAATTCCAAAAATACTTTAGGCAAAATAAGTTTAATTTTGAGTCTCTGAGATTTATACTGCGAACAATTAACTCATTTGGGAACTGGTGTTATTATAGTCCTTTTGAAGGCACCACGTGACATGCTAAAACACAAGAGCATTAAACTAGAAAACTTTTGTACTGCAAACAATTAACTCATATGGGAACATGTGTTATTATAGGACTTTTGATGGCACCATGTGACATTCTAAAAATACTGAGCATTGAACTAGATTAGAGTGCTACTAACTTGTACTCATGTTAGCTAACATCTTTTGTGCCTCGGACCATCAAAGGGTAGTACAACAATATTTACATATTGTCCATTGATGGCACATTCCAATTTGATATTATGCTTCGACTCACCTTCCATGTATGAACCTTTAGTGGAATCCTTAGGCTCTGATAGAATGATTATTTATGGTCACAATTTATAGCCTTGAAAGATTTTAGAAAGGAAAAAAAATAATCATCTTACAAAAATGTTCTGAAATGATTATTTTTCCATCTTCAACCAACTAACTTGCAAGTGAATTAGGCTTATAGATTATCCTTTCTCTTGTTGGACATTCATCCCTTTTCTTCGGAGCAGATTTAGTTTCTCAGTCATGATCTTAAATCCATGAATATGATGAAATAAAAAGTGTGTAGTTCCTAATAGAATGAGTAACAAACCAGCTTTTTTGCTTAGTGCTACCAACTCACCATGTGTGCCATTTAACTTGGTACTTGTTGAGCACCCAAGTACCAAAGCATGGTAAATACCTCCCTTATGTACTAGTCACTATTCCAAAGGCTAGTAGTCGTCCGTGATTTACCTCCTCCGTGTTGGCCCTTGGACGGGTTGGCGGGGGCGTTGGGGGCGAGCGTATTCGCCTTTTGTCATCATGAGTGTTTTTACATTGGCATAAAGCTACAATGAAAGTGCATTTTTAACTACATGTTCTCCCTGGATATTGAATGCAGTACAACATCCTCATATAAGACTGTAACTTACCATTTGACATTTTATTTTGTGGCAATTCTATTCTACCCTCAAAAGGCCTTTTTTTTACACCTTCAACTTTGCTTATTGTCAAAATGCATCCCAATAGTTTGCATTTTGCAATATTTCCACAAAATGCCTTGTAAAATTTACCTTTTGTTGTAAAATGCATGCATTGTTTTTTATGAATGTAAATGTAGATTCACTTGCAGCAGGTGACTTCTGCAACTTTACCCCCGCCTGGATCAATGACAAAATCTCCATTAAAGAAACCATCTGCTGGGCAGAAGAAACCATTCGATGCACTAGGCTCATCTCCGCCGATGTTCAGGTTAACCTCATAACCATACTCTTTTCAAAGAGCATGTCTAGAACTATAAGTTGCAAATTCTATTATTATGCCGTCAGCAAGAAGCAGAAAACTGCTGGCACTTCTCTTGATCAAAGCATTGTGCAGCTAAATGATGTTGCTGTTGTTAGTGGAGTTAATTTAAGGGTATGAACCTGTCCTTGTGTTTAATTTATGGAAAAAATAGCAGCTTTCTACAAATGAATATTGATACAATGTTTCCAAATTTATATTGGGTATTTCTGAATATTCAATAGGAAGAGGAAGAGCAGCTGTTATCAGGCCTGAAAGAAGACAGTCGAGAGTCAGAAGCAACTTGAAGGGTTGTACAAGAAGAAGACAGGTTAATATTGCAGAAGGCCCCCCTTCAAAAAAGGATTTCAGATATCAGTTATTACATCTTCTATCTGATGAAATTAATGCTCTTTTACCATTTTTAGATATTAGGAAGATATAATGGTCCGGCACTTCTAATCTGTGGTGCTTCTTGCAGTGTTTAAATGTGGTTTGAAGATTATTGGTGGTGACGTAGAACGTTGTCTAATGGTAATTCATGTCTATATCATCTGCATTGTCTTGGAGGTGATCTATTTACTTAATAATACCCAATACTTGCCAGTGCGTCGAGGAGCATTTGAAGGGGTTGATGTCTTATCTGATAAGACTGTCAAAACAGGTAAGTCTAATCATGGACATGCTTGGCTTTATTTTTGAATCCCGTCATCTATCGTGAGATTTGTTATTCCCTTTTTCAGAGAGTCTATGTTGAAAAGTCCAGGCATCAATTTGTCATCACGTCAGATGTTTGATGCCAGATTTTTTTCAATGAATCAGAAAGCTAAGAGTGCGAAAAAAAACAGGTTGAAGGGACTGAAAAACATAGGAAAGTAACGGAAGTGAGTAGATAAGGACCCTCTTTGCTAGTTATTTGTTGATTTTTTTTTAGATTACCTTAGAAAATTGATAGAATCTATTGAACTTTAATCAAATATAAAGTGAAAATGGATGAGCTGTGATAACATTTGGTTAAAGTGAGATAAGTTTGAAAAACGTGACTAATCTAGCCTTCTCTTTAATCTGAACTCATCCTGTTAGAAGAGTGAGGTGGCGTTTGGTTCTCTCTTAGGAATCGGAATCGGAATCGGAATCGGAATGAGTATCATAGTATTGTGGAATGTGAATGGGTATGAGTTTGGATATCATAGTATTGTGGATTGGGAATGGGTATGAGCTTGGATATCATTCCTAAAAATAATGTTTGGTTAGTTGAATATTTTCAATCGGAATGAACTTAAATTTCCTTTTTTACCCTTGAAAAAAAAATAAGAGAAAACATTAAATAGAAGATAAAGTTGAATGTGAGAGAAACATATGATGAGAGAGAAAGTGTGATGAGAAAAAAATAAAGAGAGGGAAAGTGTCATGAGAGAAAATAAGGAGAGAGCGTGATAGGAGAGATTGAGAAGAGAAAAAGTATGTGACATGTGACAAAAGGCGATTCGCTCGCCCCCAGCGCCCCCGCCAACCCGTCCCTAGGCCAACACGTGATGAGAGAGAAAGTGTGTTAAGAGAAAAAAAGTGATGGCAAAAAATGAAAAAAGAGAAAGTGTGATGAGAGAGAAAGTGTGATGGGAAAAAATGAAAAGAGGGAAAATGTGATGAGAGAAAATGAGGAGAAAGAGTGTGATGGAAGAGAATGAAGAGAGAGAAAGTGTGATGAAAGAAAATATGGAGAGAGAGTATGACAAGAGAGATTGAAGAAAGAGAAAATATGATGAGAGAGAGTATGATGAAAAATAGAAGAGAATGACTGAGAGAAAATAATGAGAGAGAGTGTGTGCTGAGAGAGAATACAGAGAGAAAATGGTAGCGAATGTGTGATGAGAGAGAATGAGGAGAGATAGTGTGATGGAAGAGAATGAAGAGAGAGGGTGTGATGAGATAAAATATGAAGAAAGAATATGGTAAGAGAGATTGAGGAGAGAGAAAGTATGATGAATAAATGAGGAGAGAATGAAGAGAAAGAAAATAATGAGAGAGAGAGAGTGTGTGATGAGAGAAAATAAGAAGAGAAAAAGTATGTTGAGAGAGAAAATGTGATGATAGAATGAGGAGAGAGAAAGTATGATGAGAGAGAATAAGTAGAGAGAGTGGAATGAAAGAAAAATTGAACAAATATACTAAGGGTATTTTGTCTAAAACTTAATTCTTATTCCCATTCCATTAAAATCAAAGGGAGGGGGTGAGTTTCATTTATACTCAAATTTTTGGGTTCATTCCAAAATCTTGATTCCCTTTCCATCAACCAAATACAAGGTTTAAGAATGAATCCATTCTCTCATTCCCAAACTTCTAAATCAAACGTCACCTGAATTTTTAATTTACTCTAAAATTGCTTATTATTCCTGCAGTTCAAAATCCACTATAAGATTAAGGATCACTTGTTTAACTTGTACGTCGAGTGACTCAACGCTTTATTATTTTTCCCTTACTCATTATTGATTGAGGATATTATGAATTGAAAGAAGTTATTTGGGATTAAGAGAGAACACAATAATCTCCTCCGATCAACAACAATCTAAATATTAAAAATAAAATAACTTTTAACTAAAAACTAATTTGGGACTCGATTGGCTCCTATAAAATTAAATATTGAATAACACATATATAGCCAAGACACCCACGGTGGGCAACCACTATGGACAGGCACTCGAATCAATTTTTGTCATCCTGATCATTTTCAGTGTGAAGGGGGCTCATAGTGGGAGTCCATCATGGGTGTGCAGGTATTTTTTTATATATATTTTAACAATTTAATGTTATTTAGTAATCTAAAATATAATTTTATTAGTTGTTGTAATAATGTTTTATTGCTTATTAATCTTTATATAATATGACTTTATTTACATATTTAATAATTGTATATGTAATGATGTATAATAAACATATTCTTTTAAATATTTAGAACATCATCTATTAATCTTAAATCTGAACCTTTGTTTTTCCTTTTTCCTAGCAATTTTGATTCATCGATTCTACCAATCTAATATGATTGATACTTGGATTCTCTGACTATTTGATTCAATCGTGATATCAATTTAAAGCTTGAGGTATCATTCCTTATTCAAAGAATGAACTTCAATTAAAATACAATTGTACTAAACTTGAAATATGAAAAATGTAAATGATACCAGAAATCAATGTTGTAACAAGAAATTGAAAAGTCAATCCATCGATAGAAAGAGAAGAAGATAATGTCTTTATTTAATAGGTGCATGCCGTGTAAACAATTCTTAAACATAAAGATTGTGACACATGATATTTCATAAATAAAAAAAAAACTATAAGAGCATCCTCAATGGGTGTTAAATGGACATTATAAACTCCCCTCTCTATTGTGAGTGGGTATTATAATGTCCATTTACAAAAGAGAGGAGAGAGGGTGTTCAAAGATTTGAACACCCTCTCTCTTAATTTTTTAATATATTTTTCTTTTTTAAATTATAAAATTTTTAATATTATTTAAAAAACTAATAAAAGAGATGAATAAGTGAAGGGTGGGACTCATAAATAATGAATGTTAATGTTAAAAGGAATGTGAGTGAAAGAGATATGTTGTTATAATGAGTATGTGGTAGTGGGTCTCATACTTTTTGATGAGATGATGGATATTATAACGAATTAGCGTTGCAGATGCTCTAATAGATAAATATAAAGAAGATGGATAAACATTTCTTTCCATATATAAAAAAGATAAAAATGTATTCGCTATGTTAAACATGATGACCAGATGTAGTACTTTGCTAAATTATTATGTTCCATAATTGAATGGAAAATGGTTAAAATGTTGAGAAATCTTCAAGCCATAATGGAATCCTTATGTGGCATAATGGAATCCTTATGTGGTGATTCGCTCGCCCCAGCATCCTCATCAATCTATTCTTAGGATAATATGAAGAAGGTAAATCACAGGTGGTTATAAGCTATTGGTGCAGGTGGCTAAGATATGAGAAAAAAAAAAGCTCGAATGTATTCAGTTTCGACCCTAAGATATCTTGTGATAACATTTCATATCTTAACCACCGTCCCGTCCTGCTCCGAGGGGACACCATCATGAATCCTTATGCATAATATTCATGTGTATGATAATAATCATTAAACAATTTTGGATAAATAAATTCACATTATTTGGACTAATTATTCTAAGTACACGTGTATGCCAATCATCATGGAAACAAGATAGCTTAAGCCAAATAAAAAGATTACATTCTTATTAAACAAGAGTACAACAAGAATGAACACAACTCACACCCATTACATATTGGCAAACATAGGAAAGACTATAGAAACATTAATAGTTTAAGATTTGAAATATGGAACATAGGAACTCTTACTGGTAAAGTAATGAAGGTAATAGATATGATCATTAGGAGAAGAATTAATATTTTGTATGTATAAGAGACTAAATAGGTAGGTGAAAAGACAAAAATGATAGAGAACTCGAGTTTAAGTTATAATACATAGGAAAGAGTAAAACAAAAAATAGAGTGGATATTTTTATAGATAGTTCATTAAAAGTTGAAGTCGTTGAAGTAGTTATAAAGGGGATAGAATTATAGCTCTCAAAATAGTAGTGGCGAAAGAAGCTGTGAACATAATTATCATATATGCACCTCTAAGTAGGATTTGATGAAGAATCTAAATAAGGATTTTGGGACGACTTAGATGAGGTGCTACAAAATATTTCGTCAAATGAAATGATTTTAATAGGAGACGATTTAAATGAACATGTTGAAGTGAAAAATGAGGAATATGAGAGGGTGCATGGGGGTTATGAGTTTAGAACAAGAAATGAAGAAGGGAAACTATATTAGATTTTGTGATAGCATATGACCTTATACTAGCTAATACGTTTTTTTTAGAAAAAAAGAACACTTGGTCACGTTTAAAAGTGGGATAATAAATCGTAAATTGTTTTTTTTTTTATGGTAAGGAAGAGGAATAGAAAGATTTATAAAGATTGTAAGTTATCCTTGGAGAAAATTTAACTACCGAATATAAGTTAGTAGTATTGGATATACGCCTTAATCATAATATCAATAGAAGGAAAATATACGCGACTCTTAGAATTAAGTGGTGGAAGTTAAAGGATGAGAAACAAAATATATTTAAGGAGAAACTAGAAGTACAAGCATTAGGTGAAATATACTGTGACTCTAATACGATATGGGATAAGATGGTATCCAAGTTGAAAATAGTTGCTAAAAGTGTACTCGGTGAGTCAAAGGGGCATGTATCACTAATGAATCTTAGTGGTGGAATGAGAAAGTACAGGAAAAAGTGATGGAAAAATCGAATAGTCTATAAGGAATTATATATTGTAAGAACGAGAAAAACTTTAAAAAATATACTATAACTAAGAAAGAGTCTAAGAAAAGTAGTGAATGAAGAAAAAAATAAAACTTTTGAATGATTATGTTGAAACATCGATACAAAAGAAGGGAAAAGAGACATTTATAGAATAGTTAAAGTGAGAGAAAGAAAAATAAGAGATGTATTAAAGATAAATGCAATACGATACTAGTAAATGATGGAGAAATAAAAGAATGGTGAAAAATATATTTTCATCAACTTTTTAATAAGGTTTAGGTGGTCAACTTAGACAATTTAAGTAGGCTAAATGAGTATAGAAATTTAAATTTTTATCATAGAATTCAAACTTCAGAAATAGAGCAAGCTTTAAAAGGGATGTAAAATAGAACAATCGTGGGATGAGATGATATCCCAATAGAGGTATGGAAGTGTTTAGAGAACAAGATAATAAATGACTTATACTTATAAAATTATTTAATATGATATTGAAAATAGAAAAAATATCTAATCAATGGAATGTAAGTATTCTAATTCTTTATATAAGAACATAGGAGACATACAAAATTATGTAAACTATAAGAGTATTAAACTAATGAGTTATACCATGAATCTTTGGGAAAAAGTAATAGAAAAAAGATTAAGAAAGGAGCCAACGACGATCGAAAATCAATTTGGATTCATGCCTAGAAGGTTGACAATAGAAACTATACATCTTCTCAGACAATTAATTGAAAGTATCGAGAGCAAAAGCCAGATTTACACATGATATTTATTGACTTAGAAAAAACTTAGCGTAACATATATTAAACTAATTAAGGATACGTATGAAAATGTAATGACCAGAGTGAAGACGTCAGGCGGGTCAACTGGAGTATTTCTAATAAGAAGAGAGTTGCATTAAAGATCAACTCTAAATCCCTATCTTTTTACACTAATCATGGACGAACTCACTAGACACATTCAAGATATAGTACCACGGTGCATACTATTTGCAGATGATATGTTTTGATAGATAAGACACGTGAAGGAGTAAATACTAAACTAGAATCTTGACGAGAAACACTAGAAGTGAAAGATTTTAGGCTTACTAGAGTATAGACAGAATAGATTGAATTTATTTAGCAATATTAGATGTAGTGAGATAATTATTAAGATGGGAGATGACGAGTTGTCTGGAACTAGAAGTTTTAAGTATTTGGGATCATTTTTGCAAAACGATAGAGGAATTGAGAGAGATGTCTTACATAGAATATAAGTAAGATAGTTGAAATGGAGGTTGACATCGGATGTTTTATGTGATAGTAAAGTATTTCTAAAAGTTAAAGAGAAGTTTTACAAAATGACAGTTAGACCTGTTATGTTATATAACTCTGAATGTTGGGATCTAACAAATACTCACATTAAATGAGAGAGAGAAAGATCAAAAAAGACTTGCTTAGTAATATAATAAAATAGGATAAAATTTATTTAAATATAGATGATATAATAGAGGATAGAACATAATAACATAGATGAATTCATATTGCCGACCCTAATTAGTGATAAGGCTTGGTTTACCATCACCCGGAAACAATTTGGATTTATCCTTTCTATAAGGCTTGATATATACACCTTTAAGTATTTGAATCAAACATTGCTCCATGTGAATACTGGCATCTGACTTTTTCCGGAATTTGCCCAAATCTGAAAATTTTTCATGCATTTATTTCCTTCTAAGTACTTAAAACGGCCTTTTACCTTTTTTGACATGATATACAAAAGTTGATGTAGAAAAGGACAAAGAAGTTGATTGTTCTAAAGCCGTTAAGGTATCACTGTTCTGTTGAATAATTGTTTTTTTTTTCATTTTCCCTGTAATTACTTTCTTGTTTGAGCAGGCTAACAAAGAAGAAGACGATAAACTAAGAACAACAGTTGCTAATGTGGCAGCTCAAGCCGCTAGCAGCTTGAGATGATATGCTTTCAAAGTGGCAACTCATGGCTGAGCAAGCTCGTCAAAAATGTGGAGGTTTTGATGGAGCGTCTGCTTCCCAGCTAGGTAAAAGTGCAACAGCTGCTAATAACGTGACGGTTTTGATGGAGCGTCTGCTTCCCAGCAAGGTAGCTAGGTAAAATGTGAATATTTTTAAACAGATAGTAATTATGAAATCATATTTTTTTAACAGATTAAGTATGTTTTATAATAATTTTGAAATAATAACCATTATAATATATATAATAACAGTTATAAAATTGTAATTGTTATAATATATCCGACCAACTTAGGATTTAGACGGAAGATGATAATACAAATGATCCTGTCCGAGCGCTGAGTCGACGGACGTTGGGACGTGGCACGCTCCGCTGTCTCTGGCTGACGATAAATATCTCCGATGGACCTGCAAAGAAGCCGAGTCGGGAAGGGTTTTCCGACGACGGTCCTCCGATGCTCAAGTCAGGCAACGAGAAATGAGAGAGGCAGCGTAACTGTGGCTACAGTGAAAATTGTGCATATCTTCATCGACATCTGGGGGTCATTATATAGGACCTCGGGGAGGCGCGGGCACATTTCTCGATGCGTGTACGCTTTCCCAAACATACCTTAACGAGCCCATGTCAGAAAAGTACTCCTGACGCCATTCTATAATCGTCCGAGCATAACCCGGATGTGACGGTGGAAGCTTCCACCTGATGATCTTGTGTACGGCTCGACCGCCAACCCTGCTGCCTGTCGGCGGCAGATGTCTCGAGGATGATGTTATCTCCCGTCTCCTTTGTCCTCTTGCGCCTCTTGTCTGTTCCAGGGTCGAGCAGTTCGACCGCTCGACAGACATATCACTTCTGCCCCGGTTGTAAGTATCGGTCCGACTGGGAGGACTCCCGGTCGTATGCTCGGATGAGATTGCTCCTGCCTGTCTTTGTTGCCTTGTGCCCCGGCCGAACGGACAACTTGCTCGGCCATGAAACCTTTTTTACCTTGAGCATCGGAAACCCGACCCCTAGTCGGGTTGTCTTTCATTCGGCTCGGGGGATTCCCGGCCGGTCGGCCTTCTCAGTCCGGTCGGTCGGGTATCAGAGTTGAATCTCTTGACCTTTGACCTCCACGTGTCATTGACCTTCCGCCAACGAGGGTCCCCGTCCTTACCACCGGATCACATGCCTCCCCCTCAAGTCTAGTCGAAGGAGGTGCTAAGTCCGACTGACTGGACTGCCGGTCGGCCAGAGTAACATCGCTCTGTCGCTTTCTGGAATGTTCCTCCTCACGGCCGCTCGGCCTCTTACTGTCGTTGGCTTTGCTACCGTGTCGACGGTCAACGCTGACGCCCTTCGGATCTCCTTGAAATTCGTATAAATCTTCTCCATTAAGACCGAGCACGCGCGCTGCACGCCGTAATGGCGCTCATTAAATACGCCCCTATGGCATGGCGCCACGTGTCGCCTCCGCTGGCGTCATTGTACGACTCGGTGATGTGTCCGATGGGACATCGGCGATTTGAAATG
Organism: Zingiber officinale; assembly: GCF_018446385.1. Lineage (NCBI taxonomy): Eukaryota > Viridiplantae > Streptophyta > Magnoliopsida > Zingiberales > Zingiberaceae > Zingiber > Zingiber officinale. The sequence goes on from NC_055992.1 coordinate 7,442,857, forward strand.
AACGGCCCGATGTGGGCCTCGGTTCCTGTGACCTGCATCTGACGGCTGAGGCCGATCGGGCCCGACCTTATAAAGCCTTCGCCTTCTTCCTCCGCTGCACCTTTGCGTTCGCGTGTCCCGCAACCTTCTTTGGTGCTTCAGCGTTCCGACGACTCCGATTTTCTGTTTTCCGACGATTCCCCACCTCCTTCCTTCGATCCTCAACTTCTTTGTAAGGTTCTCCCGCCTTTCTTCTCTGTTTCCCTTGTGTTCTTTGTCAAATTCTTGTCTTTTGGTCGTTGTCCCCTTCATCGTCTTCTTCCTTTTGCTGTGTGCCTTTTTCTCGTTTTTTTATTTTCTTACTCGGTCGGACAATGGCCAGTTCTTCCCGACCTGCAGACCTCACTTTAGGCCCCTGGTATACTACCATGGAGTCTCGCTTCGATCGGCGCGACGTCGAGACCTTGCTTGATGGTTATGATATTTCGTCCGACTTTGAACTTGTTCTACCCTCATCGTCCGCTCGGCCGCACCAACTGCCGCGCGGAGCTATCTGTTTTTTCCGCAACCAATTCACAGCCGGTCTGCGGTTTCCTCTCCACCCCTTCTTCGTCGACGTTTGCAATTTCTTTGGTCTCCCGCTCGCCCAATTAGTGTTGGTTAGTCTTAAGAAAATCGTATCGGTTTCACTGTACAAATTTTTTTTGTACAAGTGTCGAACCTTTCCTTAAATAACCTATTGTGTTCTTTAGAAGTTAAATTAGGAATCGCAGACGGAACTTAACATTATTGATTCCAAATTTAACTTATCTGTTCTTAATGGTTTAAATTTGAATCACAAGCGGAACTTAACACTATTGATTCAAATTTACCTAAGTTATTAATTCCATAAATATTAATTTTTAAAATTGGCTTCTATTACTGCATGGCGAGGCACATGATCTTCTTGGATATGGGAGCAACCACCACCGCCTAGGCAAAGCCTTTTAAGGAAAGTTAATATTTATTTCCTTAAATAACTTTAGTTAACCAAAACGAACAATCGAATCACAAATTCGAAAAAAAAGAAAACACAAACTCGAAAAACTATTTCGAAAACTCTAGAATCATATGCCTCTTGTGTTTGGTATTTTCAAAAATAACAATACAAAAAAAATTAGTATGATGCGGAAAACAATTACTAGTTATACCTTTCTTTGTAAGCAAAAATAACCTCTTGATCTTCTACCGTATTCCTCTTCTAACTTCGGACATTGTGTGGGCAATGATCTTCCGAGACGAGAACCACCAAGCACCTTCTTCTTCCTTCTAGGTTTCGGCCACCACAATTCTCCAAGAGAAGTAGAGGTCCGGCCACCACCACCAAGCTCCAAGGGATGCAAGAAACAAAACCTCCTTTCTCTCCTTCTCCTAGCTAGAACCGGCCACCATCAAGAGCTCCAAGAGGGGTTGCCGCCGGCCACAAGAAGAAGAGAAGAGGGAGAAGCTAGGGTCGGCCACCAAGGAGGGAAAGAGAGGAGAAGAATAATAGAGTCGTTCACCCATGAAGGCATCTCTACCCCCTCTTTTATAATCATTGGTCTTGACAAATAAGGAAATTTAAATAAAAAACTTCCTTAATTCTTTTACTATGAAAAGGAAAATTTATTTAATTAAAAATAATTTTCTCTTCTCAATATACATGGCCGACCACTTATTTCCCAAAAACAAGGAGAGTTTTAATTAAAACAAAAATTAAAACTTCCTAATTTGTCTCCGGAAATTTATAAAAAATTTCTCCAATAATTTTCCCTTATGGTGGTTTGTAAAAAGGAAATTTTATAAATTAAAATCTTTCTTTTAAACATGTGAATAAAAAGAAAGTTATCTCTAAAAATTAAAATATCTTTTAATCTACAAATAAGGAAAGATATCAAATCTTTTCTTAATCTTTTGTAGAAACTTATAAAAGAAAATATTTAATTTTTAAACTCTCTTTTAAATCATGAACATGGTTAAAAAGGAAAGTTTTCTCAAAAATAAAATCTATCTTTTAATCTACAAATAAGGAAAGATTTCAAATCTTTTCTTAATCTTTTGTAGAAAGCTATAAAAGGAAAGATTTAAATTTTAAACTCTCTTTTAAAACCATGATATTCACATAAAAAATAATTTTAACAAAAATCCCTTTTCAATATGATGTGGCCGGCAACCTAAGCTTGGGCTCCAAGCTATTGGCTGACCACCTTAAGGCTCAACCTTTAGGCTTGGCCGACCCTAAGCTTGAGCTTCAAGTTTGACTTGGCCGGCCCCTATTGGTTGGGTAAGAAGGTGAGTATGTGGTGGGTATAAATCTCTATATACAAGAGGCTACGATAGGGACCGAGAGGAAGAATTGGTTTTGGTCTCCTAATGAAATTAAGCATCCCGTGTTCACCCCGAACACATAACTTAATTTCATCAATAATAATTCATTCCACTAAAGAACTATTATTGAACTACCGTACCAATTCCAAATTACATTTTGGGCTCCTTCTTATTATGAGTGTGTTAGTCTCCCTGTGTTTAAGATAATGAATGCCCACTAATTAAATGAGTTACTGACAACTCACTTAATTAATATCTTAGTCCAAGAGTAGTACCACTCAACCTTATCGTCATGTCCGAATAAGTCCACCTGCAGGGTTTAACATGACAATCCTTATGAGCTCCTCTTGGGGTCATTCTCAACCTACATTACTAGGACACAGATTCCTTCTATAATCAACAACACACACTATAAATGATATCATTTTCCAACTTATCGGGCTTATTGATTTATCGAACTAAATCTCACCCATTGATAAATTAAAGAAATAAATATCAAATATATGTGCTTGTTATTATATTAGGATTAAGAGCACACACTTCCATAATAACTAAGCTCTAGTTCTTTTATCAAGTCAGTATAAAAAGAACTTACCTAAAATGGTCCTACTCAATACACTTAGAGTGTACTAGTGTAATTTATTAGTCAAGATAAACTAATACCTAATTACACTACGACTATTTCAATGGTTTGTTCCTTTCCATCTTAGTCGTGAGCAACTGTTTATAATTTATAAATAACTGATAACATGATCTTCTGTGTGTGACACCACACACCATATTATCTACAATATAAATTATTTGAACAACTACATTTATCATAAATGTAGATATTTGACTAATGTGATTCTTATTTCTAGATAAATGTTTATACCAAAAACTAGGCTTTTAGTATATACTCTAACAATCTCCCACTTATACTAAAAGACTAAGCTGCCATATCTGCTGCTATACATCTGATTCCCAACCCTTCAATATGCCCATCAAAAGCTCTTGCCTTAAGGGCCTTAGTGAAAAGATTTATAGGTCATCATCTAATGCAATCTAGGCGGCAACAACTTCTCCTCGTTTATACGATTTCTCGTATTGGGTGGTACTTGCGCTCTATTGTGTTTACTTGCTTTATGGACTTATGGTTTCTTCGAGTTTGCTACTGCACCAAATTATTTTGGGCAAACCAGAAATCATATCTAAGTTTATCTTGAAGTATCTGAGCCATACAGTTTCTATGGCTACCTCAGAGGCTGTCATATACTCAGCTTTTATGGTGGAATCCGAAAAAACACCTATGCTTATCACTCTTCCATAGTTATGACTTTATCTCCTAAAGTAAATACAAAACCCCGAGGTCGACTTACTATTGTCCCTATCTGATTGGATGTCAAAATCTATGTAATCCACAAATTATCTGCCTTGTAAGCTAGCATATAATCTCTAGTGCCTCTAAGGTACTTCAATATATGCTTTACCATAGACCAATGTCCTTGTCCAGGGTTATTTTGATATCTGCTAACCATGCCCACGACAAAACAGATATCCAGTCTTGTACACAGCATTGCATACATTAGACTTTCCACAGGTGAAGCATAAGGAACTGCCTCCATGTCCGTTATCTCCTTTGATGTCTTCGGAGACATCTCTTTAGATAAAGCTACTCCATGCCTAAAAAGGTAAGAAACCTTTCTTGGAGTTTTGCATGCTTAAAACGAGCGAGGATTGTTTCGATATATGAAGCTTGGGATAAGTAAAATATATTCTTTTCTTCCGATCCCTTTGATCCCAAGAATATATGCATTCTCCCAAGTCCTTCATATCGAATTATTTAGACAAATATACCCTTACTTCTGACAACACTTTGATATTATTTCTAACTACAAAAAATGTTATCTACGTATAGTACAAGAAATATCACCACGTTTCCATCACACTTCTTGTATACACAAAACTCATTCGATTATAAAATAAATCCATAGGTCTGGATTACTTTATTAAACCGGATGTACCAAGACCTTGAAGCTTTACCTCAATCCATAGACTGATTGAGATTATACACAAGATGCTCTTTGCAATGAACCCTTCTGGTTGCTATATATGGATGTTTTCTTCAAGATTTCCATTAAAGAAAGCTGTCTTGACATCCACTTGCTAAATCTCATAGCTAAAAGAACCCGGATAGACTTAAGCATGACTACCGGTAAAAAAATTCCCTTTTTCAACAAGCCTTGCTTTGAAAGTTTCTACCTTCTTGTCTATCCCTCTTTTCCTATTGTAGACTTATTTTTACCCAATGGATTTTACACCATTTGGTGATTTTATAAGCTTCCAGACTTTATTAGAATACATATATTCTAATTTTGTATTTATTGCTTTTTGCAAAGATACTGCCTCTTTATCTTGGAGTGCTTCGTTATATGTCCGAGGATCAGGTTCATGTCCACCAGGGATCGAGTCCAAAGACTCTCTCAAAACATGAATATTTTAGGTTGCCTAACAACCCTCCCACTACGATGAGACACTTTCTGCAATTGTGTATCATTTGTGATATGTGTTGCAGTTTCTTGTGATATTTCATCTTGTACAGTTGGTACTAGGTTAGACGTGTCCTTTAATTTCCTTAAGATTAATTTTTACTCATGGGCTTGTGGTTTATAGTATAGTCCTTTTCTCAAATCGAGCATTGGTGCCAACAATGACCTTCCGATTTTAAGGACTACAAACCTCTTTATTTTTAGGATAACTCACAAACAAGTGAACTCATCTCCAATTTTTCAGTGTCTCTCACGTGCTAGACCATCCAAATCCGAATATACTTCAGACTAGGCTTACGCCCATTATACAATTCTGTGGGAGTAGAGAGTTTTGACTTAGAAGGTACTATGTTCACTTCCGTTTTCAGTGTATATTCTTAAAACGAATTTGGTAATTTTCTAAATAACTCATCATCGATCTAATTATTCCATAAGAGCCTTATACCTTTTTTCTACTACACAATTCTGTTGAGATATACCAAGTGCAGTTAGTTTGGATTGAATCCCTACTTCTAATAAGTGACTTCTAAATTCTCCCAAGAGGTATTTGCTACTATGATCTCACCGTAGTGTCTCAATATTTTTACTTTGACATTTCTCCACATAAGCTTCGTACTCTTTGAACTAATTAAATCACTTAGACTTGCGGTGTATCAAGTAAATCTATTTATGTCTCGAATAGTTGTCTATAAAATAGACGAAATATTCGAAACTACCTATTGTCTGGATAGTCATAGGACTACACAAATCAGAATGAACCAATTCCATTATATCTTTGGCTCCATATCCCTTAGACTTAAAAGCTTCTCGGTTATTTTTCCTTCCAAGTAAGACTCTCAGGTTGGAAAGATTTCCACACTACCAATGAATCCAAAAGTTCATCAGCTTAATCCTACTTAAGTTAAAATAACCTAGCTTTTGATGCCAAAGATATAATTGGTTCATTTCTGAAGGTTGCTTTCTCTTAATAGTTAGAAGATGTGTTATTAATTTCCATTTATTGCATCGTGGGAGTTATTGGATTTATAAATTGTTAACCAACGTATCAGAACAGATATCTTTCCTATTTTCTTGATAATAAGTTTGTTATCAAAATAGATAGAATATTTATTCTTCTATAGTTTATAAACCGAAATCAAATTCTTTCTAAACTTGGTACGTAAAGATAATTTCTTAAAATCCATATTTTATTCCTATCAGAGGATAAGCATCTCCCACTGCAACAGCTACCACTTTTGCAGTAGTGCCCATGTAGACGGTGACTTCCCCTTCATATAGTTATCGGGTTTCCTGGAACCTCTACAATGAATTGCAGACATGATTAGTGGCTCCCGTATCTACACACCAGGTACCGGTAGATAACATCACTAATCATGTATTAACTAATGAATGAAATACACCTATTTTGTTCTTAGCTCTAAGAGTACAGTCTACCTTAAATGTCCAAGTCCTATTTCCAATCATTACAATTGGGACTACTAAGTCTATTCTATAGTATAACAATTAGGGAATTGACAAACATTTTAAATCCTAAGAATCACAAAAATAGTTGGTCAAGACCAACACCTTAAAATCCTCATGAATTTTATATGTCACGATAGTGTGGACGTATACAAAAACAAAGTGGAGATTTTATTCATTAATTTTATTATCTCGTCATCCTAACTTTATGACCAATAAAATTAATAGTTGGTCTATCAAATATTTTGGTCAATAACTTTGAATTTGAAATAATATTGATTCCTCAAAACAATATCAATTAAATTCACCAACACCTCAAACACCGTGAATTTTGCATGCCACGATAGTGTGGACGTATACAAATTCAAACATTTGTAAGAGGAGGGTTTTACCCATTAATTATCTTGTCAATAAGTCTTTATGACGAATAAAATTACCTCAAACACCGTGAATTTTGTATGTCACAATAGTGTGGACGTATACAAAATCAAACATTTGTAAGAGGGGGATTTAATTTTATTATCTTGTCAACTTATCTTTTTGACAAATTTAATAGTTGGTTTTCATTTGGTCACACAAATAATAGCAGTGGCTCCGATGGGGAGGATACTATTAGACGTGTCTAAGTGTATACCATTACTTGACACTAAGTCCATTAATAAGATTATGTCCCTTCCGATGGGGAAGATCACACGCTCTTAATTAATTTCCTATAGTCATCCTAAATGGAAGTTTGATCTAGTGATCCGCAAACAAATTCATCCGATATGGAGGAAGACACTCAGAGCCAACGCGCAAGTTTGTTTGCATCACTTACAAACTAGTAATGGAGACCGTGGAATTTATTAAAATAAATCCCTCTCCCACTTAGTTATTTAAAGTGAGGAATTTTATGTTATGCTAGCATATAACACATGCATACACATCACAGTAAATAAAAACAATAAACATGGAAATTAATTTCCCAACTATTATGGCATATTCATCACTGTCCTCCGTGTGCTCCAACCCTAGCTGCTGCCATCTTTAGCCACCACCATCAGGTCGAGTTGTCGCATCTATCTTCCTTCTTATTCCGCTGCGCCTCTGGTCCTCTGATAGCACCACGCCTCGCAAGGATACGATCCGCGACAAATATAGAATTTTACATACATCGATCCTATATTTCATAAAGGAATGTACATATATTCTAGATCGAACAAAAAATGTAAAATCCTAATAACTAATACAGCTCCTGCTGTATTTAATTTTACAATCATACACACACAACTAAATGCCTTGACATGTCCAAGGGTCCAATCACACACAATAAAAATATGCCATAATAGTTGGAGCCTACAACCACAAAGTTAGCACATCTTACTATTATCCTACCTAAATTATGTATGACATGTTCATAACCTAATTTGAAAACCAAACACACAGAGGCAAATCCTAGCTCTGATACTAATTGTTGGTTAGTCCTAAGAAAATCGTATCGGTTCCACTATACAAAATTTTTTTGTACAAGTGTCGAACCTTTCCTTAAATAACCTATTGTGTTCTTTAGAAGTTAAATTAGGAATCGCAGATGGAACTTAACATCATTGATTTCAAATTTAACTTATCTGTTCTTAATTGTTTAAATTTGAATCGCAAGCGGAACTTAACACTATTGATTTAAATCTACCTAAGTTATTAATTTCATAAATATTAATTTTCAAAATTGGCTTCCAGGACTGCATGGCGAGGCACATGATCTTCTTGGATATGAGAGCAACCACCACCGCCTAGGCAAAGCCTTTTAAGGAAAGTTCATATTTATTTCCTTAAATAACTCTAGGTTAACCAAAAAGAACAATCGAATCACAAATTCGAAAAAAAAAAACACAAACTCGTAAAACTATTTCGAAAACTCTAGAATCATATGTCTCTTGTGTTTGGTATTTTCAAAAATAACAATACAAAGAAAATTAGTATGATGCAGAAAATAATTACTAGTTATATTTTTCTTTGTAAGCAAAAATAACTTCTTAATCTTCTACCGTATTCCTCTTCTAACCTCGAACATTGTGTGAGCAATTATCTTCCAAGACGAGAACCACCAAGCACCTTCTTCTTCCTTCTAGGTTTCGGCCACCACAATTCTCGAAGAGAAGTAGAGGTCCGGCCACCACCACCAAGCTCCAAGGGATACAAGAAATAAAACCTCCTTTCTCTCCTTCTCCTAGCTAGAACCGGCCACCATCAAGAGCTCCAAGAGGGGTTGCCGCCGGCCACAAGAAGAAGAGAAGAGAGAGAAGCTAGGGTCGGCCACCAAGGAGGGAAAGAGAGGAGAAGAATAATAGAGTCGTTCACCCATGAAGGAGTATTACTTTTATCTTCGTCTCCCCGAGCGGGCTCCCTTCCAAACCAAATGGCAGGTCGGACCGCCTACTTCTCCCGAGCTAAAAAGATTTAAGACCCGACCGGACTATCTCCAGGCCGCGAACATGCTTGCTGGTCTGAAGCTCGATATCAACAAGCTTCTGCCTGAAGGCGTGCTGTATATATTCGGCCTGAGTCCGAGCCGAACTCCACTCCCGAGCAGCTTTGGTAAGAATTTCACTTAGGTATTTACTTTGAGTGCTAACTGATTTTCTTCTTTTTCCTTTGCAGCGAATATCGTCATGGAGTCTGTGATGCTCGGGATTTTGAAGAGAAAAGCGGAGGCGCTTGAGGCGGCAGCCGCCAAGGAGATGGAGCAACTGGGCATCACCCCGGTCGGCTCTCACGAGGGTGAGAGCGGGACAAACGCAGAGGAGTCGGCCGCTCATGCCTCCCCCGTGGAGGTGACGTGGGGCGCCACGTCAAACAGGGAACCAACCGTCCAGGAGGAAGGCTCTGATCGGGAATGCGAGCGCCCGCTCAGACAAAAAAGACGCCAGACGGAGACGCCACTGCGATCGGCTACTTCCACTGTTCATGTGTCCGAGCGGACGGGACCCGATTCTCGTGGGAAAACCCCAATGGTGGAGGCATTATCCTCCGATCGGACTCCGTCTCAACTGAACCCGCCTGCCAACCCTATCGAGGCTGTGCTGGTCAGCACTCTTCCACCTGCCTCCCGCCGGGTCCAGCGCTCGGCCATTTTGTCCAAGTTCTCCACCCCGGCCTCTGATCCCTCTACGTCTGTTCACACGACTCTCGGCCGAAGCCGCACCATCAGGGCCACCCTGCACCTTCCCACCGAGGAGCTTTTGGCCGAGTCTGATCGGCCGACAGTGCCCGAGCATACGATCACCATGAAGGGGCCCCTCGCCGAGATGTGGGCCGACGCTCGGGCCCGTGTTGCGATGATTCCGCTCGACAACCTAGCCAACAGCCAAATGCAGCAGGCCATTGGGGTAAGTGTGTTTTCTTCCGAAGTCCTTTATGCCGTCTTTCCGATCGGCTATTAATACTCCTATTTATGTCAGAGATAGGTGGAGGACATCGCTGTCGCCAACCGACTGGCCATGGCGGATGAAGAGCTGAAGAGGTTGAAGAGTTCGGACGGGCCGTCCTCCCAGGGCCCCTCATATGCCGAGCTGCAGAAAGAGCTCAAGAGGACCAAAGATTTGTTGGAGGCCGAGCGAAAGAAGATGACCGACTAGGCCTATACGCTGGCCGAATTCGAAAAACAGGTCAAAACTTTTGACCGGAAAATAAGCCTGGCCACCGATCGGAAGAAGCAGGCTGTCGCCGATCTGGATAAGAAAAACGTCGAGGTGCGGGCCCTGGAGCAACGAGTTAAGGAGTTGATGGAGCAGTTGGACGGCGAGAAGACGGGGCTCTCGGGGGAGGCATCCAAACACAAGAACGAACTGAAGACCCTGCAGGAGGCTCTTGAAGCTTCCCGAGCTCCCTTCAAGGAGTATCAAGAGGCCGAGCCAGGCCGGGTCGCATCCCTGAGACTGCAGCACATCCGCTCGAACGAATTTTCTGAGAAAGTCCGCGAGCGGATGTATACTTCCTTTGAGTTGGCCATTGCCGCCACGACGGACTATCTGAAGTCCAAGGGTCAGCTTCCCGACTCCGCTGCCATCTCGGCTAAAGACTACGCGACGCTCCTTTCTTCTATCCCGAAGCAGGTTTATAATTTCCTTGAATGAAGTGTTTCTTGTAATCATTCCGACCGGCTCGAATGGCCAGAATTTTAATGAAGATATGCCGTCCTTTTGTTAACTTACTCTTTTTTCGTTAAATCGTCAATACCTGTGTCTTCCGATCGGAGCGCGAACTGCCGCCGTTCGCGTCCCCCACATTTCCTTCTCGTTAATCGTCTTTCGTCCCGCCTCCCTCGCTCTCAATAGGAATTTTTCACGAAGTATTTTCTGTAACTGGGTCGCTCGTCTGAAAACACCCACCTCTTTAGATGAAATTCCCGTTAGATGTTCGCGAAGTACCTTTTGTAACTTGACCTTTTGTAACTTGGCCAATCGGTCGCTTGGCTCATAGGCCGACCTTTTTATTATCTTCTTGCCGATCGACCCGGACGGAAGTATGTTATTATTTTCTTCTTGCTCCTAAGAACAAGACTTGTCGATTGCTGGTGTTTACCATCGGGCCGAAGCCTGCATGACTTGTCCCGTCCAAGCCGTTTATACTCATTGGTCTGAGTCTAAGATTTAACGTCGCTGCTCGATGGTCTTCCGGCCGGAGGGTTTATAGTCGCCGGTTCGACTCTAAGATTTAACGTCGCTGCTCGACGGACTTCAGGCCGGAGGCTTTATAGTCGCCGGTTCGACTCTAAGATTTAACGTCACTGCTCGACGGTCTTCAAGTTGGAGGGTTTATAGTCGCCGGTTCGACTCTAAGATTTAACGTCGCTGCTCGACGATCTTCCGGCCAGAGGGTTTATAGTCGCCGGTTCGACTCTAAGATTTAACGTCGCTGCTCGACGGTCTTCCGGCATAACTCGGATAATATACGCTCGGCTTAACGACACGGGGTCTTCACCACAGCTTTATACGTCGCTGCTCGACGGTCTTCCGGCCGGAGGGTTTATAGTCGCCGGTTCGACTCTAAGATTTAACATCGCTGCTCGACGGTCTTCAGGCCGGAGGGTTTATAGTCGCCGGTTCGACTCTAAGAGTTAACATCGCTGCTCGACGATCTTCCGGCATAACTCGGATAATATACGCCCGGCTTAACGGCACGGGGTCTTCACCACGCCTTCATGCAGTTACCCGCTTGGCGCACAATGCTCATGCCTTTGCTTTCATTCCTGCAGCCAAAGGATATAGCCGAACGGAATATTCATGAAATATATTACATCAGCGCACCTTTCATCCGGCCCAATAGGGCTGGATGTGGTTTGCGCTCCATGGCCTCTCCAGCCGCCGTCCATCCTCATCCTCCAAGTAGTAGGCTCCCGATTGGAGCTTCTCGACGACTTTGAAGGGTCCTGCCCAGGGAGCCTCCAGCTTGCCTACGTCCCCGACCGACTTCACTTTCTTCCAGACCAAGTCACCCACCTGGAATGCTCGGGGAATCACGCGGTGGTTGTAGTTCTGCTTCATTCTATGCTTGTAGGCCATCAGCCGGATAGACACTTTGGCCCGCTCCTCGTCGATCAAGTCCAATTCTAGCTGCCTCCGCTCGGAATTATCCTCGTCATAGTTCTGGGTCCGGACGGACTCTACGTCGACTTCGACTGGGACGACCGCCTCGCCTCCATACACTAGGTGGAATGATGTTACTCCCGTTCCCTCCTTAGGGGTCGTGCGGATGGCCCATAGGACTCCTGGCAGCTCGTCCACCTAGCTTCCTCCCATGTGGTCGAGTCGAGCCCGAAGAATTCGGAGGATCTCCCGGTTGGCTACTTCGGCTTGACCGTTACTTTGGGGATACGCCACAGACGTGAAGTGCTGCTCAATGCTATATCTCTCGCACCATTCCTCGAGCTGTTTTCCGATGAACTGTCGCCCGTTGTCCGACACGAGCCGACGCGGAATGTCGAACCGACAGATGATGTGTTGCCAGATGAATTTCTTGACCATTTGCTCGGTTATCTTAGCCAATGGCTCAGCCTCCACCCACTTGGAGAAGTAATCGACTGCCACCAATAGGAACCTCCGTTGTCCGGTCGCCATAGGGAAATGTCCTACGATGTCCATGCCCCACTGGTCGAACGGGCAGGACACTGTAAACGCTTTCATTTCCTCCGTCGGCTTATGAGAGAAATTGTGGTACTTCTGACAAGAAAGACATATTGCGACGGTCCGAGCGGCGTCCTCGTGTAGAGTTGGCCAGAAGTATCCGGCCAGCAGGATCTTCCTAGCCAAAGACCGGCTGCCCGGATGACCTCCGCAAGATCCTTGGTGCACCTCCTGGAGAATGTACTCGGCGTCTTCCGAACTGACACACTTCAGCAGAGGTCGGGAGAACGTCTTTTTGTAAAGATGATCTTCGATGAGCATGAACCGGCCGGCTCTCCTCCTCAGTAGCTGGGCTTCATCCCGATCGGATGGCGTGGCACCTGAGCGCAAAAACTCCATGATGGCTGCTCTCCAATCGCTCGGGAATGTGAGGCCTTCCATCCGGTCCACGTGCGCTACTAAGGATACTTGCTTGATTGATTGGTGGATGACGACCGACGATATCGAGCTTGCGAATTTGGCTAATTCATCTGCCGCCTGGTTCTCCATTCGGGGTATCTTCTAGACCACCACCTCGGTGAAGCTGGTCTTGAGTTTTTCAAAGGTCTCCGCGTACAACTTGAGTCTTGCATTGTTTATCTCAAAGGCGCCCATGAGTTGTTGAGCGGCTAGCTGGGAATCCGAGTGGATCACCACCCGGCTGGCTCCAACATGCCGTGCGACCTGCAGTCCGGCTATGAGGACTTCGTACTCTACCTCGTTATTTGTTGCCCGATAGTCCAGCCGGACGGACAAATGCATCCGCTCTTCCTGAGGCGAAAGTATTAGGATCCCAATTCCACTTCCGAGCCGAATGGACGATCCGCCCACATATACTTTCCATGTAGCTTCGGGCTCGGGCTTTTGTACCTCCGTCACGAAATCTGCCAAGGACTGTGACTTGATCGCCGGACGGGGTTGGTATTGGATGTCAAATTCGCTTAGCTCCGTCGTCCACTTGATGAGCCGTCTGGATGCTTCAGGGTTTAGGAGTACCCTTCCCAACGGGCTGTTCGTCATCACAATAATGGTGTGCGCCAAAAAGTAAGGGCACAACCTCCGAGCGGCAAGGACCAAGGCGAAGGTCAACTTCTCGAGACCGGTATAGCGAGACTCAGCATCCTTTAAGATATGGCTTAAGAAGTACACAGGTTGTTCTTCGCCGTTCGGCCTTACTAATGCCGAGCCCACAGCCTGCTCGGTTGAAGATAAATAAATGCGGAGTGGCTCGCCTATGGCCGGTTTTGCCAACACAGGTAAGGAATTCAGGTAAGTCTTTAGTTCCTCGAATGCCCGATCGCACTCCTCGTCCCATTGAAACTTGGTAGCTTTACGCAGAATCTTGAAGAACGGCAGGTTCCGGTCGGCGGTCTTAGAGATAAACCTTGACAGCGCCGTTATCCGACCGGTGAGACGATGTACCTCTCGAAGATTTCTGTGGGGCGGCATGTCTTGCAATGCCTTTATCTTGCTGGGGTTCGCCTCTATGCCCCACTCGGTCACGATGTAACCCAGGAAGCGCCCGCCTTTTGCTCCGAACAGACACTTCTGAGGGTTAAGCTTGACTCCGTATCTTCTTAATGTTTGGAAAGTCTGCTCCATATCCGCATAGAGATCTGCCGCCCGGAAGGACTTGATAAGTATGTCATCCACGTATACTTCCAAGTTGCGTCTGATCTGCTCCCTGAATACCTTGTTCATCAGACGCTAGTAGGTATCTCCTGCATTCTTCAGCCCGAACGGCATTACGTTGTAGCAGTAGGTGCCGTCCGCTGTGACGAAGCTGACCTTCTCCTGGTCTTCTCGGGCGAGCGACACTTGATGGTAGCCTTGGTATGCATCCAACATGCATATCAGCTCGCACCCGGGCGTGGAGTCTACCAATTGATCGATCTGGGGCAGGGGGTAGAAGTCCTTCAGGCATGCCTTGTTCAGGTCCCGGAAATCGATGCAGACTCTCCACTTGTTGCCCGGCTTGGAGACCAGTACCACATTTGCGAGCCAACTCGGGAATTGCACTTCCCTTATGTGGCCGGCCTCCAGAAGCTTCTCTACCTCCGCCCGGATAATTACATTCTGCTCAGCGCTAAAGTCCCTCTTCCTTTGCTTCACCGGCCGAGTGTCTGGCGAGACGTGAAGCTCGTGCTGCGCTACACTTGGTGAGACCCCTGACAGCTCCTGGGTCGACCAAGCGAAGACGTCGCGGTTTCGCTGGAGGCATTTGATCAGCTTTTCCTTCTGGCTCTCCTCCAGGTCGAATGCTATGAAGGTAGTGGCCTCCAGTCGGGAAGAGTCAATCTGCACCTCCTCCTTTTCTTCGTAAACCAAAGAAGGTGATTTTTCGGTTATAGCATTTACCTCGACTCGCGACACTTTCCGAGCGGACTTGGCTTCGGCTCGGACCATCTCCACATAGCATCTTCGAGTTGCCAGCTGGTCTCCCCGCACCTCCCCTACTTGATCTTCCACCGGGAACTTGATCTTCTAGCAGAAGGTAGAGACGACCGCCCGGAACTTGTTGAGAGCCGGTTGCCCCAAGATAACGTTGTACGCAGAAGGAGCATCAACCACGATGAAGCTGGTGGTCCTTATCCTTCTGAGCGGCTCCTCTCCCAACGAGATAGCCAGCCGGACCTGGCCGACCGACAAGACTTCGTTCCCAGTGAACCCGTAGAGGGGGGTTGTCATTGGCAGTAGTTCAGCTCGGTCGATTTGTAGTTGGTCGAAGGCCTTCTTGAATATTATGTTGACCGAGCTGCCTGTGTCAATGAAAATGCGGTGAATAGTGTAGTTAGCACTTACCGTTCGAATGATTAGGGCGTCATCGTGTGGGACTTCGACCCCCTCGAGGTCCCTAGGCCCGAAGCTGATATTGGGTCCGCTCGTCCTCTCCTGGCTGCAGCCGACCGCATGTATCCTCAGCTGCCTTGCGTGTGCCTTTCTGGCTCTATTGGAGTCTCCTCCGGTCGGGCTTCCGGCAATGATGTTGATCTCGCCTCGAGATGTGTTGCCTCTATTCTCCTCCTCCCGAGCGGATGGTCGAGGTCGTTCATGCGACGCCCGATGGTGGGCTCCGGGCTGTTGATGATGCTGCCGCTCGGGGGATCTCCTTTCTATTCTTAGAACGGGGCTCCGTTGTCGATGTCGCCGGTTTGGTGAAGGTGATCGCACCAAACCGGCGATGGTAGCTCTTTGGCGCAGGATGAGTGATGGGAGGGAGGCTCCGACAGTCGCGGGTGTTGTGAGTAGCTGACTGATGGAGTGAACAAAACATCAGGGTCCATACCTTCCCCTTGGGCTTGGGCCGATCGACCGAGACTTGTTGGATGACGTGCGGCCGAGTGTGCTGATGAGGACGGGCTGCTTCCGCTCGGTAGAGGCTAGTTGGTCCGTCAGGGCTTCCTTTCTTCTCGCCGCCTGAGCTTCCTCCACATTGATGTACTCGTTGGCCTTATGCAATATATGGTCGTAGTCCCAGGGTGGCTTCCGGATGAGCGAGCGGAAGAAATCACCGTCCACGAGCCCTTGCGTGAACGCGTTCATCATTGTTTCCGAGGTGACCGTTGGAATGTCCATGGCCACCTGGTTGAAGCGTTGGATGTAAGCTCGGAGCGACTCCCTCGAGCCTTGCTTGATGGCGAACAGATTGACACTGGTCTTTTGGTGGCGCCTGCTGCTCGCAAAATGATGGAGGAACGCCGTTCGAAATTCTTTGAAACTCGTGATAGATCCGTCCAGCAACCTTCGGAACCATCGATGCGCCGATCCCGAAAGGGTGGTGAGGAACACTCGGCACTTCACACCATCTGTGTATTGATGTAGAGTGGTAGTGCTGTCGAACTTACCCAGATGGTCGTCTGGGTCGGTTGTCCCGTTGTATTCCCCGATCGCAGGGGGCACATAATGCTTCGGCAGTGGATCACGCAGGATGACATCTGAGAACTGCCGGTTGATCGGCTCGGGTGACGCGTCCGTTCGAGGCGCTTTTCCTTTTCTGACGTCCCGGACGGGTGCTTCATCTGATGAAGATCCTTTGTCCTGATTAGCTTGCGCGACCTCCGAGGGCGTCTGGAATAGAGCCCGATGAAAAGGTATCGGGGCGGGCGGCGCCCCCATCTGTATGTCGGTCGGTCCCTTATTTTGCCCCCATATTGAAAGTTACTCCGACCGCTCTTCGGGTGCCGCTTGGCCCCCCGATGCTGATGTCGCCTGCTGCGATGCCCGCTCAGCCTGAGCTTTCTGCTGCTGCTCCACGATTTTTGCTGCTCGCGCTTGGATGAGTGCGTCGAGTTCTTTTGGGGAGAGCGTCACCATGAGTTGTCGTCCAGCTTCTTCCATCGTCTCCGCTCGGATTTAGGTGCGTTCCCACAGACGGTGCCAATTTGATCCTGTCCGAGCGCTGAGTCGACGGACGCTAGGGACATGGCACGCTCCGCTGTCTCTAGCTGGCGATGAATATCTCCGATGGACCTGCAAAGAAGCCGAGTCGGGAGGGGTTTCCCGACGACGACCCTCCGACGCTCAAGTCAGGCAACGAGAAATGATAGAGGCAGCGTAACTGTGGCTACAGTGAAGATTGCGCATACCTTCGTTGACGTCTGGGGGGGTCCTTATATAGGACCCCGGGGAGGCGCGAGCACGCTTCTCGATGCGTGTACGCTTCCCCAAATATACCTTAACGAGCCCATGTCAGAAAAGTGCCCCTGACGTCATTCCGCAATCGTCCGAGCATATCCCGGATGTGACGGTGGAAGCTTCCACTGTATGATCCTGTGTACGGCTCGGCCGCCAACCCTGCTGTCTGTCAGCGGCAGATGTCTCGAGGATGATTTATCCCCTGTCTCATTTGTCCTCTTGCGCCTCCTGTCTGTTCCAGGGCCGAGCGGTTCGGCTGCTCGGCAGGCATATCACTTCTGCCCCGGTTGTAGGTATCGGTCCAACTGGGAGGACTCCCGGTCGTATGTTCGGATGAGATTGCTCCTGCCTGTCTTTGTTGCCTTGTGCCCCGGCCGAACGGACAGCCCGCTTGGCCATGAAACCTTTTTTACCTTGAGCATTAGAAACCCGACTCCTAGTCGGGTTGTCTTTCATTCGGCTCGGGGGATTCCCGATCGGTCGGCCTTCTCAGTCCGGTCGGTCGGGTCTCAGAGTTGAATCTTTTGACCTTTGACCTCCACGTGTCGTTGACCTTCCGCCAACGAGGGTCCCCCGTCCTTACTACCGGATCAACGAACAATATTGAATATTGGAGGATTGAGATAATTATACATAACTGAATAGTTAAAGGAGTATTTTTTAATAAAAATAAAATAAAAATGGAATGTCCTTTTGATAATTTGAAAAAATTACCTTTTAACTTTTGCCCTAAAATATATATCCATTTTTAATATATTTAAAAATAAAATTCATGATCAAATTTTGTATAAATTAATAAATAAATAAATAAATTTATAAGCTTTATCTATTAGTACTATAATTAACCCGCGTAAGTGTTGCCCATGGTTTTTCGTCACTCATCATTTTAAAATGGAAAACCTGATCATACCTCGTTATGTAATCGTGTAACAAGTATTATGAATACAGTTTACAGCGCACTCATGCCCATAATGTTCAATTATTTTTTGAGATTCGGAGGAATCGATGATACCCAACAAACCATAGTTTTATTTAAAATATATATGTACACACTGTACATCCTTCTTGTGAGCGGTGGTGACCGGCATCCGATGTGGCTATCTGGGATGACTTCGACCAAAATTTTTTTAGTCTATGTAATAAATTCTCTTTCCTTTAATTACATGGCATAACCACTGCTGTGGTATTATGATGTTGATCTTTGTGCTGGTTTATGAATTATGATGTTGCTGGCATCAAGGCTACAACTAGTATAAACGAGCACAAGACTACAAACTAACACCACTTAGTTTTAGTATTGATTTATAGAACAACCAACACCAACACGACAAACATAGCCAAAATCTAAATTTTTTAATCTCTTTCACTCTCATCTGCATGCACAATAGTTCTCTTTTTTCTTCTACATGGAAGATGGTGGTGTTGATTTCTACAAATAAGCACCAAAAATACAAACTAGCACTAAGATGGTGTTGGTTTGTTGAAATCAATACACCTTGGTGCTAGTGGTGGTGTTAGTTTCTATAAACTAGCATCATCTTATATGTGGAAGAGAGAAGAAAATTGTTCTATATGTAGATGAAAGAGAGATTAAAAAATTTGAATTTTGGTTACGTGGGCGACATCTGACGTGGGTGATCTGATCACTTTGGTACTGATTTCTACAAACCAGCACTAGTGCTAGTTTGTAGCTTTGGTGCACTACTTGGTGTTAATTTCTATAAACCAACATCAATGGTGGTTTGTAGCCTTGATGCACCACTTAGTGTTGGTTTCTACAAACCAACACCGCCTTGGTGCTGATTTGTAGAAACCAGCACCACCTTGGTATTAGTTTGTAGCCTTGGTGTTGGTTTGTAGAAATCAATACCAACTTGATGCTAGTTTGTAGAAACCAGTACAATCTTGCAAATTGGTGTTGATTTATAGAAACCAGCATCATCTTACATGTAGGAGAGAGAAGAGAGTTATTGTGAATACAGATAAGAGAGAGATTAAAAAATTTAGATTTTGACTGTGTTTATAGCCTTGGTGCCGATTATAGAAATCACCACCACCTCACATTTGTATTGATTTCAAAAAATCAACACCACCTTGGTTCATAAACCAACACCAAGACCAACACCAATCCCTTGGTGCTGATATTTAAAGCCCAACACCAAGGTGGTGATGGTTTTTAAAGAATAGCACCCCAGCGGTCGCAGTGCATGCTGCATGTAATTAAAGAAGAGAGAATTTGTTGCATGCAGATGAGACTTGAGAAAGATTAAAAAAATTCGGTCAAAACTACATCAAGCCACATCAGTTGTCGCTCACATAAGAGTGTGTAGGATATATATATATAGGGGTGGATCCAGAGGGGGGCGGCATCTGCAGTCACTCCCCCTTTGGCAGTGGAACCATTACAGGGTTCCACCAGTGGAAATAAAAGATACCATCCTTTCTTTCGCGTAAAAATCGCCTCTCCATGCTTGAATTCCTGGATCCGCCATTATATATATATATATATATATATATATATATATATATATATATATATATATTAATCCCGCCTGAAAGCGGGGGAGATGGCGCGCAGATTAGGTGAGGTGGTAGGAATGTTGACGGAGGAAAGAATTTGAGTTGGGAGCTACGAACCTAGAGCTAGAATCTATGGACCTATGCACACCACGAATAGAGTCAACAAGAACATTAGAACGAAAACTAGGGAGGGGGTCCCTAGCACAGACACTTCGACGCTCAAGTCAGAACAATAGTCGAGCGAAAAATGATGATGAAGATGAATAGTAGAATAGTAAATGTGGACGCATAGCCATGTGTACACGTGAGTGTACGTATGTAAGCGTACTTGGCCAAAGAAGATGACCCCACTTTTTATATCGTCTCTCATAACCTTTGTATTAATGAGACGGTAGAGAATATCAGGTGTCAGAATATAACGGGTAGTGGAGGATGTACGACAACTTTCTTATAGGCAGATGATCCTGTCCAAAATCGATGAAGATGACAAGCTGGGGATGTGGCTCCAAGGTTGACGCGACGAAGACTCCAAGTAACCCTGCAACACAAAAGCATCAGTGCGGGGCCGGGAAGGGGTTCTTGGTATTAGCCTTCCGACGCTCAAGTCAATTTCCGGCGAGAAGCAAAGTGGAGAACTGTAGCTAAGAGATATATAGAAAACGAAATTGTGCATACCTTTCCCTGTAGCTGGAAATCCTCTTTTATAGTGCTACTGTAATGCTCATGCATACATCCCAAAGCATAGACACATTTTCCTATGTGTCATATGAAAAGATAAGTCAAAAGTATCCTTGGTACCATTCCTTATGCAGTCATGCAGTTCTCTAATGTGACAACTTGGAAGCTCTTAAAGTACGATTTACCTGCGGGACATGCTCTACTGTTAGTAGCACAAACTCCCAAAAGGATATGATAAGATATTTGCGGAACCATGCGCGGTTGACCGACATTCGCTCAGTTGGGCTTCTCCTGCTTAACAGTGTCATTAGGCCTATTGGTTGTTCCTTTCCTTGCTTCCTAACTATTCTTAGTTATCTCAGTCTAACCGAACGTGGTGTCCGGTTGGCGAGACCAGTTGCTGCTTATCTTTCTTTGTGGTCGGAGGGTAATTTTATCCGATCGGGGAAAGCCCGGCTTACTTGTCTCCTAAACTGGTACCATCTGCTCGGTAGTACTGTTAGAGTGTATACTAAAAGCCTAGCTTTTGGTATAAACATTTATCTAGAAATAAGAATCACATTGGTCAAATGTCTACATTTATGATAAATGTAGTTGTTCAATTAAATTATATTGTAGATAACATAGTGTGTGGTGTCACACACAGAAGATCATGTTATCGGTTTCCTTATAAATTATAAACAGTAGCTCACGACTAAGATGGAAAGGAACAAACCATTGGAAAGTCGTAGTGTAATTAGGTATTAGTTTATCTTAACTATATAATTACACTAATACACTTAGAGTGTATTGAGTATGACCATTTGAGGTCGTTCCTTTTATACTGACTTTATGAAGGAACAAAAACCTCAGTTATTATGGAAGTGTGTGCTTTTAATCCTAATATAATAATAAGCACATATATTTGATATTTATTTCTTTAATTTATCAATGGGTGAGATTTAGTTCGATAAATCAATAAGCCCGATAAGTCAGGAAATGATATCACTTATAGTGTGTGTTGTTGATTATAGAAGGAAACTGCGTCCTAGTGATCTATGTTGAGAATGTCCCCAAGAGGAGCTTATAAGGATTGTCATGTTAAACCCTGCAGGTGGACTTAGTCCAACATGACGATGAAGTTGAGTGATACTACTCTTGGAACTAGATATTAATTAAGTGAGTTGTCAGTAACTTACTTAATTAGTGGACATTTGTTATCTTAAACACAGGGAGACTAACACACTCATAATAAGAAGGAGCCCAAAATGTAATTTGGGATTGGTGCGGTAGTTCAATAATAGTTCTTTAGTGGAATGAATTATTATTGATGAAATTAAGTTGTGTGTTCGGGGCGAACACGAGATGCTTAATTTCATCGGGAGACCAAAATCAATTCCTCCTCTCGGTCCCTATCGTAGCCTCTAGTATATAGAAATTTATACCCACCGCATACCCACCTTCTTACCCATCCAATGGGGCCGGCCGACCCTAGCTTGGAACCCAAGCTAGGGCCGGCCAAGACCAAGTGGATGAGTCATGTAGGTGGCCGGCCAAAGCTTGGGTCCCAAGCTTAGGTGGCCGACCACTAGAATATTAAAAAGGATTTTTATTAAAATTATTTCTTATGTGGATATCATGATTTTAAAAGAGAGTTTAAAAATAAAAAATTTCCTTTTATAACTTTCTACAAAAGATTAAGAGAAGAGATTAATCTCTTTCCTTATTTGTAGTTTAAAAGGATGGTTTTAATTTTTTGGTAAAAATTTTCCTTATTTGTAAATCATCTACATGTTTAAAAGAGAGTTTAAAATTTGAAATCTTTCCTTATTTGTTGATTAAAGGAGGATTTTAAATTTTAAGAAAACTTTCATTTTTAATCATGTTCATGATTTAAAAGAGAGTTTAAAATTAAATATTCTCTTTTATAAATTTCTACAAAAGATTAAGAAAAGATTTGATATCTTTCCTTATTTGTAGATTAAAAGAGATTTTAATTTTTTAGAGATAACTTTCTTTTTATCCACATGTTTAAAAGAAATATTTTAATTTATAAAATTTTCTTTTTATTAACCACCATGAAGGGAAAAATTATTTGAGAAATTTTTATAAATTTCCGGAAGCAAATTAGGAAGTTTTAATTCTTGTGTGAATTAAAATTTCCTTGATTAAAGGGATTAAGGTGGCCGGCCATTAACATGATGAAAAGAAAATTATTTTTAATTAAATAAATTTTCCTTTTCAATGGCAAAAGAATTAAGGAAGTTTTTATTAAATTTTCCTTATTTGCCAAGACCAAGGATTATAAAAGAGGAGGTAGAGGAGGCTTCATTATGAATGTCTCTATTATTTTTCTCCCTCTTTTCTTCTTTGGGTGTGGCCGGCCCTTTCTTTTCTCTCCTCTCCTTTGTGTGGCCGAAACTTTCTCATGGTGGAGATAGCTTTGGTGGCCGGATCTAAGAAAGAGAAGAAGGAGAGAAAAGAAGCCTCTTTTCTAGCATCCCTTGGAGCATGGTGGTGGTGGCCGAACCTCTTCATCTGAGAAGAAGTTTTGATGGCCGAAACTTGCAAGGAAGAAGAAGGTGCTTGGTGGTTCTCATCTCGGAAGATCGTTGCCCACACAACGTCCGAGGTTAGAAGAGGAATACGGTAGAAGATCAAGAGTTTTTTTTCTAAAAGGTATAACTAGTATTTTTCTTTCCGCATCATACTAGTTATTTTTGGAAATAATACTAAATACAAGAGGCATACGATTCTAGTGTTTCGAATTTGTTTTCGATATAGTGTTCTTTTGTTTTTCTTTTCCTTGTGATTTGATTGTTCTTTTCGGTTAACCTAAAGTTATTTTAGGAAATTAAATATTAGCTTTCCATAAAAGGTTTTGTCTAGTCGGTGGTGGTTGCTCCCATATCCAAGAAGGCCATGTGTCTCGCCACGTCAGTACTGGGAACCAATTATGGAAATTAATATTTAATGGAATTAATAACTTAAGGTGATTTGGGTCGAACGTGTTAAGTTCCGCAGGAGACCCAAGTCAAAACCTAAAAGAACGAATAGATTAAGTTTTGGATCAAACGTGTTAAGTTCCGCAGGCGATCCAAAATTTAATTTAAAAGAACACATGGTAGCTAGGAAAAGGTTCAGACCTTTGTACAAAATTTTTGTACAGTGGAACCTCTAGGTTTTCCGAGTAGCAACCAACAAGTACATGGTTCGCTCGGCATTACCTGGTCCACTCGGCCGTACTTAGTCCGCTCAACAGTACTTGGTCCGCTCGACCGACTTGGATACCCCACTTGACTTTGTCTTCCAAGTCAGTCGGTCTTTATTATTTTAACCTATCAATGGTGGTACCCCTCATCATTACCAGATTACAAGTCTCCCCTTTAAGTCTAGTCGAAGGAGACTACAAGTCTGACTAACTGGACCATTAGTATATTCCTGAGCCTCTCTCCCTGATCAGGTGTTCTGCCACTCAGGGTTGCCCATAGACTTTGCTAATGTCCTCACACGGTTTCCTAGCCTGCATTCGGCTGTTGATGGCGAAGACATTCGATTTTATAGTCGTTGTTCGACTGCTGATGGCGAAGACATTCGATTTTATAGTCGTCGTTTGATTGCTGATGGTGAAGACATTCAATTTTATAACCATCGTTCAGCTGCTGATGGCGAAGACATTCGGTTTTATAGCTATCGTTTGGTTGCTCATGGCGAAGACATTCGGTTTTATAATTGTTGTTCGACTCTGTTGTGTGTGACACTTAGCCAATTTTCTACTTCCTCGCTGAGCTCTGCTTCAGCCTGTAGTGCTTCATAATTGTCGCTGACGTCACCATAATTTCTTGAGACTCGTTCAAATCTCCCTTCATTAATACAGAGCATGCTCAGTCATGCCCTATAATTATGCTTTCTGTCTCACCATTAATGCACCTGTAACAAAATGCCACGTGGTGCCCCTGCATGTCGCCACATGCGTGATGTGACATACGACTATTTAGGATTGATGTGACGACTATCTTTCTGAATTCAACGGTTGTGATGAACTCTCATTTTCCAAAGCCCTTGATCGAATGGCTCAGAGAGGCCGCTCTTTAGGTTTTTAAGCCCCCGCCTTTTTCTCTCTCCCCCCCCCCCCCCCCCCCCCTTCATCGTCTTCCTCGCACTCACCATCTCTTCTCCTTCGCTGGTGATTTCCTTTGCAGTAAGCCTCTCTGTCTTTCTTTCTCCAAATCATTGATCTTCCTCCCCCTCTGTTCTTCATGGCAGAATCTTCTCACCCTCCCCTGACCGTCCCCGAGCTCTGGTACACATCAACTGAATCCAAATTTAACGACGACGAGGTCAACCAGATGCAAATGACATACCGTTTTCCTGTGAGTTATCATATCGTCATCCCATCTGCCTACGACTGTCCTCATATGCCCCGATGGTTTTCTGCTATTTTTTAAAGATTAGTTTCTAGCCATCCTGCGATTTCCCATTCACCTATTTTCCTGTACAGTTTGTAAATATTTCCATATTTCTTTGCATCAATTAGTGTCCAACTCCTTTAGGCTGTTGTGCAGGGTAGTCATACTATTCCGCCTACACGACATTCCCATGGTGCTCTGTGTCTTTTATTATTTTTACGATCCCAAGCTATCTGAGCTGGGTATCTTACTATTTCAAGCCTGGGTGGACGCTGTTTACTTCGATAAAATGTCTTCCTCCAATAAACACTGGAGAGAACATTACTTCTACGTCTATCTCTCCGTCCGATATGAATTTCCAATCGACTGGCAGATTGAATTAATGAAGCCTCCTTCAGTCGAACAATATCGTGGTCGGTCAAACTTTCTCCAAGCAGCTTCAAGTCTTGTCAGTTAGAAGTACCACATACACCGATTGTTGTTGGAGGGAGTCTTATATATGTTTAGGTTAAGATCCATCCGAACGAGGCTACCTATTCCCCTAGGTATGACCTTTTTCTTCCTGTCATCTTTAAATCAAACTGATTTTCTCTCCGTTTTTGCAGCTCAAATCATACTGAGGGTGCAGCTGAGCGGCAAGAGCAAACTTGCTGACGCGGAGATCAACACCTAGGGCGTCGCCGAGTTAGAGGGTCACGGGTTATTGTTGGTCGAGCATTCCGACGACCTAACCAACGAAGCAGGAGGAAGCCGCTTGGCACCCAGCCAGGCAGGAGGCAACTGGGTGGCGGCTAGTGATGTCACAGTTATGACAGGCGAGCTGCCTTTCGAGCGGCAATCCATGGCACCAATCATGGTGCCTTTGGAGTCGGCTACCTCAGCCATTAATCCAACTCCGCAAGAGGCATCGAGGGGAAGCTCTTTCCCGCTCGACCACCTCCGTTCTGCAGACCTCTGCACCTACCACCTCTCGCCCGCATTCCGAATGGGGCGAAACCTCATCTTCCGCCATCCCGGAGAGGGAGACAGCCGCACTAACTCCTCCATCGTCCGATCGGAAGCCTACATACTGTTGGCGCAACGGCGGGGTCGGTGAGAGGGCGCAACGTCTGTAAACAAAAATAAAAACCTTTCCCTTCTTTCCAACCAAGATTAGTAGCAATATCACAATTAAAATAAACTGAAATGAATAACTAATTAAAAAGAAAAGAGGCAAACAGATTTGACTTGGTTACAACCTAAGTGGTTGTTAATTCAAGGCGATTGCAAAGCTCTACTAGAAAAATCTCCTTCTCTGTAGGCGGAGAAGCCTCTTACACTTTTTGAAAAGCTTTAGAAAGGACTAGGAAATGATTACAGTAGTTGTTATCTGGTTGTTGCTAATTTCCTTTGTCCAGGGGTCTTTTTATAGCCCCTGGAAAATCTCATCCGAAGGTTGAAGGTGCCTCTAAAGGGCTTGGAAGGTGCCTCCAGCGTGGCAAGTGGATAAAGCTTTATCGATTTGTAAACGACTAGTTTGACTGGCCAAAGGCACCTTCCATAGCCTTGGAAGGTGCCTTCGCATTGTTCATCGAAGGCGTCTTCCAGCCATGAAAGGCGCCTTCCACAGAAGGCGCGGAGGCGCCTTCAACAGCCTTTGAAGGCGCCTCCAGCAGCACTTGAAGCTCCATTTCGCTCCTTTGTTGTTGTGATCTCCTGGGTGATTTCGGCCACCGGAATAGGGCTCACCCGAACTCAATTTTCGATCTTCTCCTTGAGTAGACTTCCGCTCCGGCTTCTCATCCCTCGAATATTGTGTACGTTCTTCTCGTCCACCAGTGTACTCTCCCGCAGCCCTTTAGTCCCTCGGATGCACCGAGCCCGTTGGCTCCCTTCCCATGACATCCTTCTCACTAGCTGTGTCTTTCGCTCGACTTCTTGTACTCCTAAGCTCCTGTACACTTAGACACAGGGATCAAAACCAAACAGGACCTAACCTAACTTGGTTGATCACATCAAAATAATCACGGGTCAAACACATACCACCCTAGCCAGTCGGTCCAGCTGCCTAGGTGTCCATGATCCACTCCTCCCTGATGTCCAAGTCGAATCCGACCTCATCATCCATGAGAGGGTAACTGCCTTCATCGCATTCATTTACCACTCGTCACCCTGATGACACTGAGCCACGCTCCCCCTGAGTATCAGATTAAAATTCAAGGGCTACTAGCACAGGTCTAGATAGATGCTAGGGCCCGAACAACGACCATTCCGCCCGGGGAGCTCACAGACGGCTTCACTCAAAAGTCCATCGGGGTATTTTTTTTTACTAAGTCTTTCTTTTACATTCCTCGATCGACACTAATTAGCTTTTCTATCCTGCAGTTCTGGGCTGAGAGTCTGGCCATGTGCCAGAGGTTGGCATTTTTGGAGCATGACCTTCAGCAGTTGCGTGCTTTGGTCGGGCGATTAGAAGCTTCCCAAGCCCGTGTTGATCAACTAACTACGGAGGTGGCCTACATGAAAGAAGACTTGGACCGAAGTTTCGAGCATCTGTTGGGCTTCGAACGGGCGCTCACTATTATGAAGAACACAAATCATGAGCAGACCCTTCAACTTGACCAGCTGACAAAGTAGGCTCACAACTTTGAGTCAAAAATAAATTCTGCCAATGCCAGGAAACTCTGAGCCATTGAGAACCTCGACATCAAAAACAAGAAGGCTCGGGTTTTGGCCCAGAATCTCAAAGAGGCAAAAGCGACTCTAGTGGTCGAGCAGAACAGCCGAACTGCAGAGCAAGCAATGAGCAAGCTCCAGCTCGAGTAGGGGTGAGCAGTCAACCCGTCAAACCAACCAATCCGCTCATACCAACCTAAACCAAATCGAAAAAAAAACTACCGGATATAGGGTTGGATGTAGGGTCCTAATATTGCATCATCTGATCTAGTATGGTCGAATAGTTTTTTACCCTCATAACCGAATCAATCGATCCGTGATCACCCCTACTTGTAGCAGCTACTGCCGATAAGCTGCTACACGTTGTAGCAGTTACTACCGATTAGCTGCTACAATATGTAATGAGTAATGTCTATTATCATTTTAAAATATTTTATTTTTTTTGTTGTATGTATATTTATATTTTATATTTCATTGGATATAGGGTCGGATATCCAAATAATTAACAAATCGCCGGATATCTGATATATAAGAACAACCGGATATTGGGCCAGATATAGGGTCCTGATATTGTATTATCTGATCTAATAGAACCGGATAATTTTTTATCCCAATAACTGAACTAACCTGATTCGCGATCACCTTTAAGCTCGAGGAGAAAGATGCCGAGCTGGCCGCCCTAAAGGCTGAATTAGAGGCGTCCCAGGCGGCTTTCCATAAGTTCAAAGAGGAGGAACCTGGCCGGTTGGAATCATTTAGAGTATACTATCTCCGCTTTGACACCTTCAATGACATGTTTACCGACCAGACTATCTGCCTTTTTAATTACAACATCGATGGGACCCTCCAGCAACTCAAGAACGACGGCTATCTTTCACCCGATCTGACGAGCAAAATTATAAATAGGGATAAGATTACTGAGTCTCTCCCGGATGAGGTCCTTGATTACTTAGCATAGTTTCCTCTTTAAGTTCTTCGTCAGCTTTCTGTACTCCCCCTCCATCACTTTGTAAAACTTTCTAAGTATGAATGAACGCGCGCTCGTTCGGCGGTTTTAAAGTTCTTTCATTGTAGGGTCTTGTTTAATATTCTAAGTATCATTCAGTGTGCCTCCACTCAGCGCTTTATGGCTATCCGGTTTACCATTCTATAATCTTGTAGCTCCTCATTAATGTAGTATGTAAAAATCTTCTAAGTATGAATCCCCAAGCTCTCACTCGACACTATAAAGTTATTTGCTATGGAATCCTACAAATCCTTTCAACTTTGGCCGAATGACCTATTTGCTTATGACTCGCCCGCTCGGGTCGAGAGTCTTTGACACGCCCGATCTGAACTCTGTGGCTAATATTCTTGAGGGATGAGAGCATGCTCGCCTATAACTTGATCGATCGGGTCGAAAGTCTTCGACGCGTTCGGTCTAGAACCCGTGGCTATTAATCTTTATGCGCGAGAGTAACACTCGCTTATAACTTGCCTGATCGAGTCGAAAGTCTTTGACGCGTCTAGTTTGGACCCCGTGACTATTAATCTTTAGGAACAAGATCAATGCTCGCTTATAACTCGCTCGATCAAATCGAGAGTCTTTGACGTGTCCGGTCTGGATCCCGTGGCTATTAATCTTTAGGTGTGAGAGCAATGCTAGCTTATAACTCGCCCGATTTGGTCAAGAGTCTTTGATGCCCAGTCTGGACCCTGTGACAATTAATCTTTAGGAGCGAGAGCAATGCTCGCTTATAACTCACCCAATCAGGTTGAAAGTCTTTGATGCGTCTGGTTTGGACCCTGTGGCTATTAATCTTTAGGCGCGAGAGCAATGCTTGCTTATAAGTCGCCCAATTGGGTCGAGAGTCTTTGACGCGCTCGGTCTAGACCCTGTGACTATTAATCTTTAGGCGCGAGAGCAATACTCACTTATAACTCGCCCGATCGGGTCGAGAGTCTTTGACGCACTCTATTTGGACCCTTTGACTATTAATCTTTAGGCGCGAGAGAAATGCTCGCTTATAACTCACCTGATCGGGTCGAGAGCCTTTGACGTGCATGGTCTGGATCCCGTGATTATTAATCTTTAGGTGTGAGTGAAATGCTTGCTTATAACTCGTCCGATCAGGTCGAGGGTCTTTGACACACCCAATCTGGACCCAATGGCTATTAATCTTTAGACATGAGAGCAATGCGCGCTTATAACTCGCTTGATCTGGTCGAGAGTTTTTGACGCCCCTTGTCTGGACCCCGTGGCTATTAATCTTTAGGCGTAAGAGTAATGTTCACTTATAATTCGCTCGATCGAGTCGAGAGTCTTTGACGCGCCCAGTTTGGATCCCGTGGTTATTAATCTTTAAGCATAAGAGCAATGCTCATTTATAACTCGCTCAATTAGGTCGAGAGTCTTTGACGCGCCCGGTGTGGACCTCGTGACTATTAATCTTTATGCGCGAGAGCAATGCTCGCTTATAACTCGTCCGACCGAGTCGAGAGTCTTTGACGTGTCCGATCTAGACCCCGTGGATATTAATCTTTAGGCATGAGAGCAACGCTCACTTATAACTCGCTTGATCGGGTCGAGGGTCTTTGACACTTAGTGTGAGAGCAACGCTCGCTTATAACACGGCTGAACGGTGAATGAGTCTTTGACACCTAAATTATTTTCATTCAAACCTTCCTGTTTTCGTATAATGGACATTTTACAAGTTACATAAGTTTATTCACGAACTTACTACCCAGCCTGATAGGGCTGTAGATGGTTTGTGCTCCAGGGTCGTTCTAAGTTCTTTCCAGTTTTGTTTTGTAGATAATAAGACCTCGATCTGAGCTTCTGGATCACTTTGTAGGGTTCTCCTCATGGGGCGTCCATTTGCTGACGTTGCCAACCAGCTTGACTCTCTTCCAAGCTAAGTCGTCGACCTGGAACGATCTAGGCATCACTCATCTGTTGTAGTTTTGCTTCATCCTTTACCGGTAGGCCATTATCTAAATGACTGCCTTGTATATGATTTCATCTATTAAATCTATCTCCATGAGGCACCACTCGGAATTATTCTCGTTGTAGAGCTGCACCTGATCAGACTCAACTCCCATCTCAACCGGCATCACAGCTTCTCCTCCATATACTAAGTGAAACAGGATTATGTCGGTCGCTTCTTGGGGCGTGGTGCAGTAGGCCCACACCACACTCAACAATTCATCCACCCAGCTCCCTTTGATGTGGTCAAGTCGAGTCTTGAGCCCTTGGAGGATTTCTCTATTGGTGACCTCCACTTGGCCATTGCTTTGGGGATAAGCCACCGAGGTGAAGGTCTGCGTAATACCATAGCTGGTGCACCATTCTCTGAGTCTCCTTTCTTGAAATTACTTTCCGTTATCGGAGACGAGTCTATGAGGGGCGCTGACTCGACAAATGATATTCTACCACATAAACTTTATAACTATTTATTCGGTTATATTGGTTAGCGGTCGGCTTCCACCCACTTGGAGAAGTAGTTTACCGCTATAAGAAGGAATTTCCTTTGTCCGATCGTCATTGGGAATGCCCCTACAATGTTCATGCCCCATTAGTCGAATGGGCAAGATACTACGGATGCCTTCAGCTCTTCCATGGGCTTGTGCGGTATGTTTTGATATTTTTGACGAGACAAGCAAGTTGTTACCGTTTGCACGGCGTCGGTTTGCAGAGTAGGCCAGAAATACCATGCCAGTAGGATTTTTTTTTTACCAACGATCGGTTGCTCGGATGATTGTCGTAGGAGCCTTGGTGAAACTATTGTAAGATGTATTGAATGTCCTCCGACCCGACGCACTTGAGCAAAGGTCTTGAGTAAGCTCTCTTGTATAGGTGGTCTCTGATTAATGTGAATCCTTAGAGTTGCTGCGCCGATAATTGAGAGTCTGAGTGGATAAGGACTTGTGTTGCTCTTACATGTCGTGTTGCTTGTAGACCGACTATTAATGCCTCATACTCTGCCTTGTTGTTCGTGGCTCTGTAGTCTAGTCGAATGGACAATTGCATTTAATTTTCGCACAGTGATATCAACAGTATGCCCTCGCCGCTATCTTGCCGAGTGGACGACCCGTCCACATAGATCTCCAAGTTACTTCTGGCTCGGCATTCTGTACTTCCGTCACAAAATCGACTAAGGCTTACACCTTGATTGCTGATCAAGACTGGTACTGGATGTCAAATTCGCTTAATTCCGTGGTCCACTTGATTAACCGACCGGATTCTTTGGGGTTAAGGAGGACCTACCCTAGAGTGCTGCTAGTCAACACAATTATTGGATACAACAAGAAGTAGGGGTGTAACCTCCGAGCGGTGAGGATCAGCCTGTACGCCAGCTTCTCAAGATAGGTATAGTGGTACTCAGTATTTTTTAATATATGACTTAAAAAATACATCGGTTGTTGTTCAATGTCGTTCTACCACACCAACGCTGAGCCAACCGCTCGCTCCGTGGATGACAAGTACATCCAGAGCGATTCACCAACGATGGGCTTTTCCAATACAAGTAAGGAAGTTAGAAAATTCTTGAGCTCTTCCAGCGCTCAATCGCATTCGACGTCCCATTGAAATTTTGTCACTCGACACAGAACCTTGAAGAAAGGATGATTCTGATTGGATGACTTATATATGAATTTTGATAAAGTGGTAATTCGTCCGATCAGCCGCTGAGCTTCCTTCAGATTGCGTGGGGGTGGCATATCTTGGAGCGCTTCCACTTTGCTTGGATTGATCTCGATCTCCCACTCGGTCACTATGTAACTGAAGAAGCATCCACTCCTTGCTCTGAATATACACTGTTTAGATTAAGCTTGATTGCATACCTTCTCAGTGTTCGACAAGTCTCCTCGATATATGTACAGAGATCAACAGCTCGACGAGATTTTATCATAATGTCATCGATGTATACCCCATGTTCCGGCCGATCTGTCTTCGGAACACCTTGTTCATCAGCATGTGGTAGGTGGATCCGACGTTCTTCAGTCCAAACGACATCACATTGTAGCAGAAGGTACCGTCGACAGTTATGAATCTAACCTTCACTTAATCTTCTTTGGTGAGTGGTACTTGGTTGTAGCCCTGGTACACATCCAACATGCAAATCAGCTCACAACTCGTTGTCAAGTCCACCATTTGACAAATGCACGGCAGCGGGTAGTAAACCTTCGGGCATGCCTTGTTTAGATCTTGGAAGTCAATGCAGATCCATTATTTATTGCTCGTCTTGGAGACTAGCCCCACATTAACAATCCAACTCGGGAATTGTACTTCGCGTATGTAGTCATCCTCCAACAGTTTTTCTACTTCCACTTGGATGATTTGATTTTGTTTTGTGTTGAAGTCTCTTTTCTTTTGTTTCACCGTCCTGGTGTCCGATCGGACATGTAGCTCGTGTTGCGCTATGATTGGTGAAATGCCCAGGAGTTCGTGCGTCGCCCTTGCGAACACATTGTGATTTTGCCTAAGACAGACAACCATCTCCTTCTTATTTTCTGCAGTCAGGTTGGTGGCTATAAAAGTAGTAGCTTCGACTAGCTAGGATGAACTTGAACTTCTTCTTTCTCATCATAGACCAGCACGAGGGCTTCTTCTAGAATCGCATTCACCTCCAGCCACTGGAACTTCCAAGCGGCTTTCAATTCGGTCTTGACCATCGCGACATAACATCGTCGAGCGGCTAACTGGTCGCCCTTCACTTCACCGACCAAGTTCTCGATAGGGAACTTGATCTTTTGGAAAAAGGTGAAGACGACCACCTAGAATTCATTCAATGTCGGTCGACCGAGTATGACGTTGTAGGCTAACGGGGCATCCACCATAATGAAATTCATCATCCTTGTCCTCCTGAGCGGCTCATCCCTGAGGAATATGGCTAACTGAGCCAGGGCGATCGACAATATTTCGTTGCCTGTGAACTCGTATAAGGGGGTCGTCATGGGTTGCAACTCACTGCGGTCAATTTGCAGTTGATTGAACGCCTTTTTGAAGATAATATTCACCAAGCTACCTGTATCTACAAAAGTACGGTGAATATTGTAGTTAGCGATTACCTCTTTGATGATCAAGGCATCGTCGTGAGGGACCTCCACTCCCTCTAAGTCTTGAGGACCGAAATTGATCTTTGTTCCTTCTGCTGCTGCTCTACTACATCCGACGGTGTGGATCTCCAAAAGTCGGGTGTGGGACTTCCGGGCTCGGTTGGAGTCGCCATCGATCGGGCTGCCTGCAATCATTCCTGTATCGCCCTGAGTGGCATTGTGATGGTTCTCCTGCTCCCAAGTTGACGGTCTTGGCAGCTCCACTGATGTCGATGCTCTTCGATTCTGAGTTGGCTACCAATGTTCTTCATCCGATGGCCTCCTCTCTTAACGCCGCCCTCCTGATCGACTATGATAGCGTCTATCAGGAGAGGGGGGCCGACGGTGTGATCTTGGTGAAGCCGCTCGGCGAGGCTTCGACTTGAGACTGTAGCAGTCTCTGGTGTTGTGTGTCGCCACTTGATGAAAAGAGCAGAAGATCAGCGTACATTGTTGCTTCTCGGTGAATCTCGCCTGCTTGGTCTCCACATATTGTACCGCATGAGTCCTGGACTCGGGCTATGGTTGTGTCACTCCTGCTCGGGGCCCCTTCGATGATTGGTGAGTATGAGCCAATCGGCGCTCCGGAACGGCTGCTGGCTCGGGGATCAGTTCCTTCCTCCGAGCCGCCTGGGCCTCTTCAACGTTGATATACTCGGTAGCCTACCCGAGAAGGTGATCAAAGTCTCTTGGAGGCATTCGGATGAGCAACCGAAAGAACTCGCCTTCCACAAGTCCTTGAGAGAAAGAGCTTATCAGGATCTCTGGTATGGCTGAGTAAGGAGGTTGGTAGGTCAATTGTATAAATATTATTTTTCCTAATTCCCTTAATTGTAATTTTAGAATTTTTGATATTTTTAATTATACATTTAGAGTTTGAAAATGTTACTAAATATCCAGAATCACACAGTTGACTTATGTTAAGTAAGTTAAACTTAAATCTATTAACTAATAAAAATTTTCGAATAATGAAATCAGAACTCAGTTCGATATTACCTGTGTAGGATCGAAAAGAATTTAGATATCTCCACAATGGTATGATATTGTCCACTTTGGGCCTAAGCCCTCATGGTTTTGCTCTTGGGCTCTACCCAAAAGGTCTCATACCAATGGAGATATCTTTTCTCTTATAAAACCCATGATCTTTCCTATGTGTTTTCAATGTGCCTATGTGTTTTCAATGTGGGACTATGTTTGCAACCTTGCAACCCCAACAATCCCTCCCTCAAACAAATAACCACAGGCTTCCCATGTCCGATCCTCGGCCCACCAGGTCTTCCTACCCCTCGGTCCACCCGACCTACTAGGACTTCCTTGCCTAGCTATAACTAGGACTTCCTGCCTGGTGTTTAGTCCTCTTGATCCGAACATAGGAGTCCCCACTTTCTTTGTTCGAGGTTAATACTGTACCCACATGACTCAATCAGACCATAGCTCTTGTGCACAGTCGGTGGTTAAATCTTCTGGTAGTCCAAGCTCTGATACCAATTGTAGGTGTTAGAGTGTATACTAAAAGTCTAGCTTTTGTAAACATTTATTTATGGAAATAAAAGAATCACATTGGTCAATATCTGCATTTATTTGTTAAATGTAATTGTTCAATTAATTTATATAGTAGATAACATAGAGTGTGGTGTCACACTCAGAAGATCATGTTGTCGGTTCTCTATAAATTATAAACAGTTGCTCGCGACTAAGATGGAAAGGAACAAATCATCAGTATAGTCGTAGTGTAATTAAGTATTAGTTTATCTTGACTAATAAATTACACTGATACACTTTAAGTGTATTGAGTAGGATTATTTAGGTAAGTTCTTTTTGTACCGACTTAGTAAAAGAACTAAACCTTAGTTATTATGGAAGTGTGTACTCTTAATCCTAATATAATAACAAACACATATATTTAATATTTATTTCTTTGACTTATCAAAGGGTGAGGTTTAGCTCGATAAATCAATATGCCCGATAAGTTGGGAAATGATATTACTTATAGTGTGTGTTGTTGATTATAGAAGGAATCTGTGTCCTAGTTATCTAGGTTGAGAATGTCCCTAAGAGGAGCTCATAAGGATTGCCATGTTAAACCCTGCAGGTGGACCTAATCCGACATGACAATAAAATTGAGTGGTACTACTCTTGGAGCTAGATATTAATTAAGTGAGTTGTTAGTAACTTACTTAATTAGTGGACATTCGTAATCTTAAACACAGGGAGACTAACACACTCATGATAAGGAGCCCATAATGTAATTTGGGATTGGTGCGGTAGTGCGATAATAACTCTTTAGTGGAATGAGTTATTATCGATGAACTTGAGTTATGTGTTCGGGGCGAGCACGGGATACTCAAGCTCATCGGAAGGCCAAAACCAATTTCTCCTCTAGGTCCTTGTCGTAGCCTCATTATAGCCTCAAGTCCATCCAAATGTAATGCTCTTCTTGGTGTCCAAGAAGGGGGCCGAACCATTGCTTGGTGACCAAGCAATGACCGACCACATCCTCTTATAGGGGCTGACCCTATTGCTTGGTGATCAAGCTTGTAGGGGCCGACCAAGATTAATTCAAATAGGAAGAGTGTTTTGAATTTTTAAAATCTTCTCTTTGTAGAAAACTATAAGTTTTAAAAGAGATATTTTAATTTTTAAAATTTTCCTTATTTGAATTAGACCACATGTTTTAATAGAGAGTTTTAAAAGTTTTAAAACTTTTTTTTTTTAACCATCCTCATGGTTTAAGAAAAAAGGGAGATAAATTTTTAAATTAAAATTTTCTATCATCATGTTAAAAAAGGAAATTTTATAAGAGAGTTTTTAAATTTAAAACATGGTTTTAATTTTTAGAAACTTTCATTTTTTAACTCCTACTTTAGGAAAGAGAGTTTGTAAAATTTTATAAGAGTTTTTTCTCTTGTAAAATTTTATAAAAAATTATTATTCCTTTCCTAAATATGGTGGCCGGCCACCTTGCTTGGTTCCCAAGCAAGGGGCCGGCCAAACTTAATCCTAAACCATATAGGATTGATCACAACCATTGATTGGTGATTGATTCAATCAAGAGGAAAGAAAAGGAAAAATAAAAAGGAAAAAGGGAAAATTCTTGGATGATTTTATTTTTTGTAAAAAATTTTTCCTTATTTGCCTTGGGCAAGTAATATAAAAGAAGGGGTGAGGGGGCTTCATGAGATACAACTCTTATTCTCTTGCTTGGAGACCTCTTGGATGTCGGCCCTCTCCCTTCTCCTTTTCCCTTTGCTCTCTTCTCCTTGGTGGTGGTGGTGGCCGAATCTTAGAGGAAGAGGAAGGATTCTTTTGGGTGGTGTTCATCTTGGAGGATCGTCGCCCACACGACGTCCAAGGCGAGACGAGGAATACGGCAGAAGATCTTGAGGTCATTAGCTTACAAAGTGAAGGTATAACTAGTAATTTTCTTCCGCATCATACTAGTTATTTTCTTTGTAAGAATTCTAAATACAAGAGGCAATTAGATCCAGTTTATCGAATTTATTTTTTCGATTTTGTGTTTTCTTCTTTTTCGAATTTGTGATTCGATTGTTCTTTTTGGTTAACCTAGAGTTATTTAAGGAAATAAATATTAGCTTTCCTTAAAAGTCTTTGCCTAGACGGTGGTGGTTGCTCCCATATCCAAGAAGGCCATGTGCCTCGCCATGCAGTTCTGGAAGCCAATTTTGAAAATTAATATTTATGGAATTAATAACTTAGGTAGATTTGAATCAATAGTGTTAAGTTTGACTTGCAATTCAAATCTAAACCATTAAGAACAAATAAGTTAAATTTGGAATCAATGATGTTAAGTTCCGTCTGCGATTCCTTATTTAACTTCTAAAGAACACAATAGGTTATTTAAGGAAAGGTTCGACACTTGTACAAAAATTTTTGTACAGTGGAACTGGTATGGTGTTACATTTTGACATCTATGTCAAATGTATTGCAACATCAACATCAAGATTTACTAACAGCTTATGATATAATGAACAATCTCAAAGAACTCTTTGGGCACAAGAGTCGGACCGCCAGACAAGAGGCAATGAGAAAGCTAATGACAACTATCATGTCTAAGGGGACACCCGTAAGGGATCATATCCTCAAAATGATGGCTTATCTGAATGAAATACAAGTCTTTGGAGGAGAAATCGATGGGGAAACCCAGGTCGATATATTTCTCCAAACGCTACCCAGAAGTTTTGAGCAGTTCTGCCTGAACTATAACATGAACAAAAGAGAGTATACGTTGGCGGAACTTTCGTCAAAGTTCTCAGATTCACTATGCTGAAAATGGTTCTACTTCTAAGTCGAAAGGCAAGAAGAAGAAGAAACAGGTCTTTTCAGCGAAGAGAGTGAATAAACCTCAGGGACAAAAATCTGGAATGAAGAAGCCGAAGGGCAAGTGCTTCATCTGCAAGCAGTCTGGACATTGGAAGGCGGACCGTCCTCGTAGGAATCAGAACAATAAAGGTATATCTCATACTCTAGTTGTTGAAACATGTTTAGCGGTGTTATCTACCAACACCTGGTGTGTAGATACAGGAGCCACTGATCATGTCTGTAATTCCTTGCAGGGGTTCCAGGAAACCCGACGACTAACTGAAGAAGAGATTACCGTCTACATGGGCAATGCTACTAAGGTGGCGGCTGTTGCAGTGGGAGACGTCTACTTATCTTTTAATATGAATAGAAAATTGGTTTTAAGAAATTGTCTTTATGTACCCAGTTTTAGAAAGAATTTAATTTCAGTTTCTAAACTGTATTTGGATGGATATTCAGTTTCCTTTAGTAACGATGTGGTTATTAAGAGAAATAAAGTGATTATCTGTTCTAGTGCATTGGTTGGCAATTTATATACTTTAAATCCAATTTCTCCCACAAAGCAAAATATGGAAATTAATAACACATCTTCTAACTCAAATAAGAGAAAAGAACTTTCGGAAATGAACCAAACGCATATTTAGCATCTAAGGCTTGG
This sequence comes from Zingiber officinale, assembly GCF_018446385.1. Lineage (NCBI taxonomy): Eukaryota > Viridiplantae > Streptophyta > Magnoliopsida > Zingiberales > Zingiberaceae > Zingiber > Zingiber officinale. Next base: position 7,481,240 of record NC_055992.1, read on the forward strand.
TCATATTATCTTAAGTAGGATTCAAAGGCTTATAGCCGATGGACTCTTGGGTCCATTAGAGTTGGAAAACTTTCCAACATGTGAATCTTGCTTGGAAGGTAAAATAACCAAGAGACCTTTTAAGGCCAAGGGGTATAGAGCCAAAGAAGCGTTAGAATTAGTTCATTCTGATTTGTGTGATCCTATGTCTATCCAGGTTAGAGGTGGTTTTGAATATTTTGTCTCTTTTATAGACGATTATTAAAGATATGGATACATTTACCTGATGCGCCTCAAGTCTGAGTGCTTTGATAAGTTCAAAGAGTACAAGGCTGATATGGAGAAACGTCTAGGTAAAAGTATCAAGACACTACGGTTTGATCGTGGTGGCGAATACCTCTTAGGAGAGTTTAGGAATTACTTATCAGAGACTGGGATTCAATCCCAATTATCCACACCTGGTACACCCCAACAGAATGGTGTGGCAGAACGAAGGAATATGACTCTTATGGAGATGGTTAGATCGATGATGAGTTATTCAGAATTACCAAATTCATTTTGGGGATACGCTCTGGAAACGGCAGCACACATTCTGAACTTAGTACCTTCTAAATCAGTATCTTCTACTCCCATAGAATTATGGAATGGGCAAAAGCCTAGTCTAAGACATATTCGGATTTGGGGTAGTCCAGCACATGTGCTGAAATCAGATGCTGATAAGTTAGAATCTCGTACAGAAGTTCGTGTGTTTGTAGGTTATCCCAAAGGAACAAAAGGTGGTTTATTTTATAGTCCTAAAGACCAGAAGGTCATTGTTAGCATCAATGGCCAGTTTTTAGAAGAAGACTATATAATGGACCACAAGCCCAGTAGCAAAATTATTCTAGAAGAACTTAGAGAGGACACGTCTACTTCAGTACCAACAGTACAAGATGAAGTACTACAAGAGACTGCAACACGTGTCACACATGATACACAACCATAGACGGTGCCTCGTCATAGTGGGAGAGATGTAAGGCAACCTGAGAGATTCATGTTTTTGGGAGAGTCTTCGGACTTGATCCCGGGTAAACATGAACCTGATCCTCGGACATATGACGAAGCACTCCAAGATATAGATGCAATATCTTGGCAAAAGGCAATGAATTCTGAAATAGAATCTATGTATTCTAATAAAGTCTGGGAGCTTGTAGAACCACCTGATGATGTAAAAGTCATTAGATGCAAGTGGATCTACAAAAGGAAAAGAGGGATAGATGGGAAGGTAGAAACCTTCAAAGCAAGGCTTGTTGTGAAAAGGTATACTCAGAAAGAGGGAATCGATTATGAGGAGACTTTTTCACCGGTAGCCATGCTTAACTCTATTTGGATACTCTTATCCATTGTCGCTCATATGGATTATGAGATTTGGCAAATGGATGCCAAGACAGCTTTCCTTAACGGAAGTCTTGAAGAAAACATCCATATGAAGCAAGCAGAAGGGTTCATTGAAAAGGGCAAAGAACATCTAGTGTGTAAGCTCAATCGGTCCATTTATGGACTGAAGCAAGCTTCAAGATCTTGGAACATCCGGTTTAATGAAGTAATCCAGTCATATGGATTTATTCAGTGTCTGGATGAGTCTTGTGTATACAAGAAGTTTAACAGAAACGTGGTAGTATTTCTTGTACTATACGTAGATGATATTTTGTTAATTGGCAACAATGTCAAGGTATTATCGGACGTAAGGGTATGGTTGTCCAAACAATTTGATATGAAGGACTTAGGAGAATGTGCACACATTCTTGGGATCAAAGTTATAAGGGATCACAAGAAAAGAATGTTGTGCCTTTCCCAAGCTTTATATATAGATACAATCCTTGCTCGTTTTAGCATGCAAAACTCCAAGAAAGGTTTCTTACCTTTTAGGCATGAAGTATCCTTATCTAAAGAGATGTCCCCGAAGACATCAAAGGAGATTGAGGACATGAAGGCAGTTCCTTATGCTTCGGCTGTAGGAAGCCTTATGTATGCAATGCTGTGTACGAGACCTGATATCTGTTTTGCCGTGGGCATGGTTAGCAGATATCAGAGTAACCCTGGACAAGGGCATTGGACTGCGATAAATCATATATTAAAGTACCTGAGAAGGACTAGAGATTATATGATAGTTTACCAAGTAGACGATTTGCTCCCTGTGGGTTACACGGATTCAGACTTCCAATCAGATAGGGACAATAGTAAGTCAACATCAGGCTATGTGTTTACTCTAGGAGGTGGAGCAATTGCATGGAGGAGTGTTAAGCAGAAATGCGTCTCGGACTCAACTATGGAAGCTGAGTATGTGACAGCCTCTGAGGCAGCCAAAGAATCTGTATGATTCGGGAACTTTATAATGGACTTAGATGTGATTCCTGGTTTGCCCAAGATCATCACAATTTATTGTGATAATAGCGGTGCAGTTGCAAACTCGAAGGAACCACGAGCTCATAAGGCAAGTAAACATATAGAGCGCAAGTACCACCTGATACGAGACATCGTCAAGTGAGGAGAAGTTGTCATCGCCAAGATTGCATCAGAAGATAACCTAGCAGATCCTTTCACAAAGGCCCTTCCGGCGAAAACTTTTGATTGGCATGTGGAGGGAATGGGAATTTGATGTAAGGCAACAGATATGACAGCTTAGTCTTTTAGTATAAGTGGGAGATTGTTAGAGTGTATACTAAAAGTCTAACTTTTGTAAATATTTATTTGTTGAAATAAAAGAATCACATTGATCAATATCTGTATTTATTTGTTAAATGTAATTGTTCAATTAATTTATATAGTAGATAACATGGAGTGTGATGTCACACTCAGAAGATCATGTTGTCGGTTCTCTATAAATTATAAACAGTTGCTCGCGACTAAGATGGAAAGGAACAAATCATCAGTATAGTCGTAGTGTAATTAAGTATTAGTTTATCTTGACTAATAAATTATACTGATACACTTTAAGTGTATTGAGTAGGATCATTTAGGTAAGTTCTTTTTGTACTGACTTAGTAAAAGAACTAAACCTTAGTTATTATAGAAGTATGTACTCTTAATCCTAATATAATAACAAGCACATATATTTAATATTTATTTCTTTGACTTATCAAAGGGTGAGGTTTAGCTCGATAAATCAATATGCCCGATAAGTTGGGAAATGATATTACTTATAGTGTGTGTTGTTGATTATAGAAGGAATCTGTGTCCTAGTTATCTAGGTTGAGAATGTCCCCAAGAGGAGCTCATAAGGATTGTCATGTTAAACCCTGCAGGTGGACCTAGTCCGACATGACAATAAAATTGAGTGGTACTACTCTTGGAGCTAGATATTAATTAAGTGAGTTGTTAGTAACTTACTTAATTAGTGGGCATTCGTAATCTTAAACACAGGGAGACTAACACACTCGTGATAAGAAGGAGCCCATAATGTAATTTGGGATTGGTGCGGTAGTGCGATAATAACTCTTTAGTGGAATGAGTTATTATTGATGAACTTGAGTTGTGTGTTCGGGGCGAGCACAGGATACTCAAGCTCATCGGAAGGCCAAAACCAATTTCTCCTCTAGGTCCCTGTCGTAGCCTCATTATAGCCTCAAGTCCATCCAAATGTAATGCTCTTCTTGGTGTCCAAGAAGGGGGCCGAACCATTGCTTGGTGACCAAGTAATGGCCGACCACATCCTCTTATAGGGGCCGACCCTATTGCTTGGTGATCAAGCTTGTAGGGGCTGGCCAAGATTAATTCAAATAGGAGGAGTGTTTTGAATTTTTAAAATCTTCTCTTTGTAGAAAACTATAAGTTTTAAAAGAGATATTTTAATTTTTAAAACTTTCCTTATTTGAATTAGGCCACATGTTTTAATAGAGAGTTTTAAAAGTTTTAAAACTTTCTTTTTTTAACCATCCTCATGGTTTAAGAAAAAAGGGAGATAAATTTTAAAATTAAAATTTTCTATCATCATGTTAAAAAAAGAAATTTTATAAGAGAGTTTTTAAATTTAAAACATGGTTTTAATTTTTAGAAACTTTCCTTTTTTAACTCCTACTTTAAGAAAGAGAGCTTGTAAAATTTTATAAGAGTTTTTTCCCTTGTAAAATTTTATAAAAAATTATTATTCCTTTCCTAAATATGGTGGCTGGCCACCTTGCTTGGTGCCCAAGCAAGGGGCCGACCAAACTTAATCCTAAACCATATAGGATTGATCACAACCATTGATTGGTGATTGATTCAATCAAGAGGAAAGAAAAGGAAAAATAAAAAGGGAAAAGGAAAAACTCTTGGATGATTTTATTTTTTGTAAAAAAAATTTCCTTATTTGCCTTGGGCAAGTAATATAAAAGAAGGGGTGAGGGGGCTTCATGAGATACAACTATTATTCTCTTGCTTGGAGACCTCTTGGTGGCCGGCCCTCTCCCTTCTCCTTTTCCTTTTGCTCTCTTCTCCTTGGTGGTGGTGGTGGCCGAATCTTAGAGGAAGAGGAAGGATTCTTTTGGGTGGTGTTCATCTTGGAGGATCGTTGCCCACACGACGTCCAAGGCGAGGCGAGGAATACGGCAGAAGATCTTGAGGTCATTAGCTTACAAAGTGAAGGTATAACTAGTAATTTTCTTCCGCACCATACTAGTTATTTTCTTTGTAAGAATTCTAAATACAAGAGGCAATTAGATCTAGTTTATCGAATTTATTTTTTCGATTTTGTGTTTTCTTCTTTTTCGAATTTGTGATTCGATTGTTCTTTTTGGTTAACCTAGAGTTATTTAAGGAAATAAATATTAGCTTTCCTTAAAAAGCTTTGCCTAGGCGGTGGTGGTTGCTCCCATATCCAAGAAGACCATGCGCCTCGCCATGCAGTCCTGGAAGCCAATTTTGGAAATTAATATTTATGTAATTAATAACTTAGGTAGATTTGAATCAATAGTGTTAAGTTCCGCTTGCGATTCAAATCTAAACCATTAAGAATAGATAAGTTAAATTTGGAATCAATGATGTTAAGTTCCGTCTGCGATTCCTTATTTAACTTCTAAAGAACATAATAGGTTATTTAAGGAAATGTTCGACACTTGTATAAAAATTTTTGTACAGTGGAACCGGTACGTTTTCCTAGGATTAACCAACAGTAGGATCGAAAAGAATTTAGATATCTCCATAATTGCATGCTATTGCACACTTTGGGCCTAAGCCCCCATGGTTTTGCTGTTGGGCTCTACCCAAAAGGCCTCATACCAATGAAGATATCTTTTCTATTATAAACCCATATCTTTCCCATGCGTTTTCAATGTGGGACTATATTTGCAAACTTGCAACCCCAACAACCTACTCCGATTATCTTAAATTTTTTATCATTGCTAAATGTAACTAATCTTAAGTTTTTGAGTTTTAATTTGATGAACATCAATCTATCTCCAGTCATGTGTCTGGAGCATCCACTATCTAATATCCATTGGTCCAGATCATTATGTTCCTATACAAAAAGTATTTAATTTGGATCTAATTTAAATGGATTATAAGATAAATTGATTGAATTCAACCTCTTATTTCTATTTCATCCAATCTAGGTTTTTAATCATGTTATTTCAATGGGTTTTTATGAGATGGTTACAAGATCTGATTAGATTTTGGTTTAAGTTAAGTTTAGGTTAGATTTATCTTTAATTTAAATTTGATTTAAGTTTAATTAAGTTAAATTTAATTTTAAGTTTGAAAATGATTTAAGTTAAGTTTGATAATTGTGTTTAAGTTAGGTTTATTTAGCTTGAGTTTGAGTTAGGTTTGATTTGAGTTGGGTTTGATTTGAGTTGGATTAGGTTAGGTTTGATTTGGATTAGGTTTGATTTGAGATAGACTAATTCTCAATTTTAACCCAAATTCATCTCATCATTTTCTAGATTTTTAAACAAGGAACCTTATGGGTTTTGTGAGATAGTTATTAATTTTATATTCAATTTAAGTTGAAATTTATGGATTGATTTACATTTGAGTTACACTAAGATTTAACAGTTAGTCAGTTAAATTTCCATTTCGATAATCGGCTTCTAAGATGTGGCGAGACACAGGGCTCCTTATCTAACCATCCTAATCTAGGCAGAAATACAGAAAACAGTAAATCAAGTAATCAAGTAAATATATCTAATAATAAAAATGATCATTCTATTGGCTCCTCCTGGATTATAATCTCGATAAGATCTATCAAGGTAGTGGATTTGATCATTGGAGATCCAATATTGATTAAGTCCAACTTAATTAGTCAAGTTAGACTTAGGGATTCATGCTTGGACCATGTTTCTATTTGTTCGATTTATAAAAGACATATAAGATCTAAATCATTGTTTAGCCTTTTATCCGAGTCTGGATTGATTGTATACGATTCTTTGTTTTCTAAGAATCAGATCAAGGTTCTTGTAACCTAAAGTGAATCGTTCAAATGTGTTATTGAGTTCCTTGACTTGACTTTTCAAGATGGAATTCTCTTCCTCAAGTTGTTGGACTTGAGTTAAGGTTTCATCTTGAACTTGGTCAGTCAAGGGACTCAGGTTAGTCACTTCCTTAAGGGCTTTGACCTCCTTTTGGAGTGACTTGACTCGGATATTGAACTTGGCTAGTTTTCTTGACAAATAAGAAATCAAATTTTCTAATCTAACTATTGATGTATTTACAACGGAGTTGGAGTCATCTGAACCGAATATGTATCCGTGGCTTCGCTCGGACTTAGCTTCCGATTCAGTCTCAGACTCAGTCTCGACAACTTGTTCTCGGGCCGAAAGTATGAGAAAGCTTGCTTACTCATGTTTTTTATTGGAGTCCTCTGATGAAGATTCGTCCCATGTTGCTTGTAGCACCTTCTTTCTCCGTTGCTTCTTGGTTTTCTTTTGATTTGGACAATTTGCCTTGATGTGTCATTTTTTGTTGCATTCGCAGCAGGTGACTTCTAACTTAGCCTTCATGTTCGAGTTTGGACTTGACTGTTTTGTCTTCGTTTGAATTACCTTCTTGATCTCTTGTTTTGTGAACCCCTTCTTTTTTTTTTTTTTGCATAATTTACGTACCAAGTTCACGAGCTTAGTAGTGATTTTGTCGTCTTTTGAGTCCAATTCGCCATCGAACTCGGGTTCAGTTCTGTGCTTGGTTTTTGGTTCCTTCATTTTGCTTGTACTTGCAACCAAAGCAATACATTTTTCGACCGGAAGTGCATTAGTCTATTTATGTAACTCATATTTGGAAAATAACTCATCTAGTCTAATAGATGAAAAATCCTTAAAAACTATGTAAGCATCTACCATGGATGTCCATAAAGTATTTCTTGGAAAAGCATTTAACGCGTACCTTATTTTGTCGCAGTTCTCCATCTTTTGTCCGATTGCGTGGAGACCATTGAGAAGGTCTTGAATCTGAGTGTGTAATTGACTCGTCAGTTCACCCTTCTGCATTTTTATGTTATACATTAATTAAAATTAAATTCTTTTTACTTACTTTTGTACCAAAGATCCCCTTGTGTAGCTCAATCAGTTTCTCCCACAGCTCTTTGACACTTGGAGAGTCTGAAAGCGTGGGAAATGACACGCTGGCTAAGTGAGGTGGTAGGAATGTTGACAGAGGAAAGACTTAGAGATGGGAGTTGCGGACCTAGAACTAGAATTTGCGGACTTACGTACACCACAGACAAAGTCAATGGGAACGTTACAGCGAGAACTAGAGAGGGGATCCCTGACGCAAGCACTCCGACGCTCAAGTCAGAAAAGTAACCAAGCGAAAAATGGAGAAGAAGATGAATAGTAAAACAGTAAATGTGGATGTGTAGCCGTGTGTACGCGTGAGTCTATGTACGTAAGCGTACCAAGCCAATGGAGAGGACTCCTTTTTATACTGTCTCTCATAACCTCCGCATTAATGAGGCGATAAAGAATGTCAGGTCTCAGAATATGTCAGGTAATGGAGGTTGTACGACAACCTTCTTATAGGCATAGGAAGGCTCCATTGTGTATATATGTCAGTAATGGAATATTATTTGACAGGTTGTTAGAGTCTGGAGGTCCGACCGATTCGGGGTCCGGGGGATATATGCTGAGAGACTTGCACAGGAGAAGTAGGGAGCTAAGCCTCGTATGTCCGACCGGCTCTAGGCCCGACTGGCTTTATGTTGAGAGACTTGCACAAGAGAAGTGAAGAGCTAAGCCCCATATACTCGGCTGACTCTGGGACCACCCGAGTTTATTCTGGGACACCCTGCTTCTGAGAGGTGGTTTGTCTGGATACGTACATCCTGACTTTGACTACCACCTCATTTTGATTGATCGTCACATCAACTTGACTCTCGACCCACCTTAGCTTCTTATGGATAATTTATGCATTGATTATAACCTTATTTTTTACCAAGTGTTTTTGTTAAACTAAAGAGAGATTAATTTGCCTCAAAACCATTAAATTGGAGGAATAATGGAGTTGTCATATTGTTTTGATCTAATGAACATGATCGTATTAATGATGCAACAAATACACAAATGTTTCTAACTCCCATCTCTAATTTTACTTCATTAGTATGGTAAATAGACATTATTGAGATTGTAGCATCTTAATTCCTCTTGTGAGATTAGTAGTTTGACGACAAAAGGCCTGCATACGATCCAGCTACCGGATATCTTTCCCGGTCGATATAACTTCATAGCTTACACTGGTACATCAAGGAGCCTTATGTGTTTGCATTTCTGATCTGTGTTGGTGGATCTTGCACAGTCTGTTAAGCCCTTTGTCTTCAGAATGTTTACCCCTTCTTGCAATGCAACATCAATCTGGCTCATTGGAGCCTTATGTGTCTGATGTTGGATGCGAAATGCTCAAACACCTCACCCATGTGACTCTAGAGGGTATCAAACATCCTTCAGGACACAGGAGAAAGCCGTGGAAGATGACAAAATCCTCTCTAAACTCAAGCACCTCCTCGGATGAGCGCGTCGGAAGAGGGGAAGGCAAAGGGAAAGGCCGGTCGTTGAAGGGGGCTCCGGCTGGCGGCTGGCGGCTGGGAGAAGGGACTGCATGCGATGAGAGCCTTGAGCATGCACGTACTCCGGGATCGGGGATTGGAGATGACGATAAAGAGAGGGCGTGGTGCAGTCTCCGGTCCGTTATCGGGCCCACTATCGAAGAGAAGGATGAGCCCATGCGCGAATGCAAAGTATAAGCTAAAAGTACGAGGGTTCTTCTGAAAAATATAGGGGCGTCATGCAGAATTTTATAAAATAACACCTTTTCTTGTAAAATATAAAATTAAATAAGGCTACTTGCTTTCCTCCTCTCCGGAACCGGCTGCGAACGTAGTCGGCTTTCCCGACCGGCGATCGAAACCATTCTCAATCCCGGCTTCGGCCCTAGGTCATTTACCTAATTTCATCCGCACCCACCCCCGTTTTATTCCAGGATCGGAGATTCCCCGCCGTCATTTCGCCCCGCCGATTCGTCCTCTCCCTACTCCTCATTCCAGTTCCAACTCTCGCTAGGTCTCCAATCCACGAACTTCTTCTAACCGGCAGCTGCAGCCCCCTTCTGTGATCCGTCTCTTTGCCCTCCCCTCCTCCTCTGATCTTGTGCAGTTTTTCTCCAGGTTCCCGCAAGGAAGCAACCTTCTCCCATCGGGCTGCAGCAACCCAGTTTCCTGACGCTGTTTCCTCGCTTTCTCTTAATCGATGCACGCATCCGATAAATTTCTTGAGTTCGTAGAGGCTCTTCTCAAGTTCCCCAAGCGCTGACTGGAGTTATCGGTGCCTTTAGATTGCAGTAATTTCCCGCTTCATTATTGTAGGTATTCTCTTGAATATGTCAAAATTGGAAATCTTTTCCTTTTACAAATTTCAACTTTCATGTTTCTTTTTTCTCTTTTATTATTTTCCCCTTTGATGTCCTATTTGAAGGGAAGTAAGTAGAGGTGAAACCGAGATAGTTAAGTTGAAAATAAAAAATAGGGAAAAAAACGTCCGCCCATGTGTTCTTGAATGTGTGTTTATTAGAGGAGTTAATGTGTGTTTATTGTTTATTGGGCCGGCACTAGGGGGGCCGCTAAGGTAGCGGATCTACCTTTTTGAATGTGTGTTTATTAGAGGAGTTAATGTGTGTTTATTAGAGGATCAAACTTCCTTTTACTCCATAATTGATATTAGTGTTTATTAGAATGAGGGTGAGTGCTTGAATGATTGTCCGGTCACTTGTATTGAGTGATAAGTTGTTGGGGGCCATCAGCAAAGAAACAATCATACTGCTTTTCAAAATATGGCCCTTGTAGAGGATCATTGTACTATTTATTTTTTATCAATAAATTTGAATTACTTTTTGCATTTTATTGTAAGGACCCTTGAATTGTATATGCTGTGTTGACAAACAAAAATTTGTTACTTGTTTTTGTATCATACCCTGGAGAAAAAAATATGCAATGTGGAGCATAATATATTTTACATATATTGAAATAAATATTTCCATGATTTCACTTGTGACCATTTTCAGAAAATTCTTTCAGTTGAAAATTCTCTTCTACTATGTGATAGCTCTAGTTCTAATTTAGTAGCAGAGTTTTCAGATTTCTCCATGATATGCAACAATAGAATCATAAGTCCCATTTAGAATGGTATTACTATTATACTTATTCTATTAGATGAATTGTTATTTTCTCATGGCACATTTGTTGAGTATCAATAATTTAATATTTGCTTTGTTTTTCCTAACAAAATTTTTAAAGTATTGTTGAACTTTTTTTTAGGAATATTCTTCTCTTAGAACATTTTTTGATGAATTGATTTTCTCAAATTTTACAACAAAGGAGAACTCATAAGTTTTGTGATTTTTCTTTGTTCATATAAGAACTACTGAAGATTAAAAACAAATAAAAAATTACATAGGAATTATGATTAGCTATGCAACATTGACTAGTGTGAAGATCCCGTAAAGTGAGAGACCATAATTGTTGCTTGGTATGCCTTTTAGGAAGGGGATGGATGTAGGAACATGTCTATTCTTCTATTGCACTGGCAGTGCTAAGTGTCTAGATGGACAAGAAGGTAAAACATTTTAGAAGAGAGCCTAGCCGATACCAGCACTAGGACGAAATAGAAAGGGTGTGATCAGAGTAGTTTAAATCAAGCTTCAAAATCTTGAGCAGCGTCAAGTTTTCATCTTTGACTGCAATAGTATTCTTTTGTTACCATGTCGGTGTTTCGATGTATGGTGTTGGTGACAAATTGGAGGTTGAAGGATGAAGAAGATAAAGAAGAAAAATAAAAGAAGAAAGCTATATAGCTAAGTTTGGACTTTGTGTCACATCTAAAATGCTATGCTAGAGTTTTAACATTATATTGTATGTCATGAGCTATAAATAATATAACCATTAATTTAATTCATCTTAATGTTTATTGTAGTATGACAAGAGGTGTCAAATATTGGCATGACAAAATATTCATTGACATGATCGACGCAATAACACAAGAGAGATAACCTATTGATCCTGTCCGAACCAAGAGTCAGCGGACGCTGGGCACGTGGCGCTCTCTGCTGGATCCTCGAGTGCTCCGGCGAACCTGCAACAAAACCGAGCCGGGAGGGGTGTCCCGGCGACGGTCCTCCGACGCTCAAGTCAGGTAAGTGGCGGAGAAAGTGGCTGCCCAATTTGTATTATGCGTACCTTTGGCGAAGTAATAGCCTCTTTATATAGGACGGAGAAGGAACTGTTGCACGCCCACCGAGGTGCGTACGTGTCAGCAACCCATACCACGGTATGCACTTGTCAGAGAGCTTACCTGACACCATGCTGCCACAGTCCGAGCATGTTCTTTGATGGGACGGCAGACTTGACGGCTGTCAGAAGATGTCCCCGTCTTTTACCCACCGTCTGACTGGGGTGCCCGGCCCGCCGGGCGGGCGATGAACGTCGTCCGGACGGCCTTGATTCTTTGCGCCGTCCGGGCGGCACCTCCTTCCGCTCGGTCATTACGCACTGCTTTATTTGAGCGTCGGACCCCTGGTCCCTACCAGGGTGCCTTTTACTATCAGATTTCCCTTTCTTCTGAGTCCGGTCGGCTCGCCCTTTTCCGGCGAGCCACTGGACCCTTTGACCTCCCCTCAGCGTTGACTCCTTATGGGGTTCCGGATTTTTACCGCCGGATCACCTATGTTGAGTGGTATTGTGTTTTGGATTTATCATAACCATACATTTCAATCATGCCACTTGACTTGGTGAGAGATTTTAAACCATGGTTTAGGTGATTCCTCGTCATTGTGAAGGGTAGCATTCAATGAGGATAATTGTCGTCGTCCATGTTGGTGAGGTTTTGCTAGATGATGGGAATTAATAGATTGACATGACACCATAGACATCCATCTTGCCAAGGATATTTATGCTATTTAAGCTTTTGAAAAGATTAGTGTCACTCTAGCTTCCTATATAGAACCACATCTCAAATATCCTTTGACCCGATTGCTTCAATAATTGTTGATCATGTTCGAGTGCGAGTAGACGGGCGCTGGGAAGATGGCGCTCACGTTAACTGGATGTCGACTGAAGGTGATGTGGACCTCCGACGAGCTAAGCCTGCAACCACAGAGTCGTTAGTGCCGAGCCAGGGAGGGGTTCCCTGGCGATGGCCCTCCGACGCTCAAGTCAGTCACCGGCAAGCGAATGAAGAATGAAGTAGAAAGGAGCAGCGTAACTGTAGCTACAGTGATCAAAGCCTACCTCCGATGAAGCTTTGGGGCTTCTTATATAGAGCTCCTAAGAGACGCACGCACGCTTCCCGAGACGTGCACGCTTCCCAAAGCATACTTGGAAAGGTCGTGTCAGAAAAGCATGCCTGACACTATACCTTAACAACTCGAGCATATCCCTGACGTGACAGTGAAAGCTTCCACCGTACGATTTTCTGCCTGACCATGCCGCTGACCATGCCGTCTATCGATGACACTGATCCCTAGGAAGATATTGTCAACTACTCCCTTTGTTTGTTATTAGACCGAGCGAGAGAATCGCTCGGCTAGTCTGTCATCCGGGCGATGCAACAACCAGGCCGAGCGTCCGCTCGGCCAATGCTCTGCTGGCTGGCTTCCCCCGGCGGGCGAGGGGGTCTTATCTACCGGGTCGAGGCTGCGTCCATTATTCGACCGAACGGGATGGCCGCTCGAAATTCGTGTCTCCCTGGTTGAGCTTCATGAGCGTCGGAAGCTCAGTGTCTGACTGAGCTGTCGAAGTGTTGGACCGGCTACTCTATCTGCTGACCGGAAAGGTAATTCGCTCGATCAGACGCCCGCCTAACGTTGACCACTTTGACCACCTGTCGGACGGGCCCTACCTTACCACCGGATCACGTGCCTCTCCCTCAAGTCTAGTCGAAGGAGGTTGCAAGTCTGACTGACTCGACAAGCAGTCTGGTGACCAATTGGCTGACCAGCCAATGAGCCGGTTGGATCCCGATCGACTCGTGTAGGGATGGTCTTTCTCGGGCGATCGGCGCTTTGAGCCCTTGCCCTTGGATTTTTCCTCATCGCCCCCGGAGGGGCACGAGCCGGTCGGTCAATGCTGACGTTGCCCAAATCTCCTAGGAATACGTGCAAATCACCTCCATTAAGGGCGAGCACGCGCCCATGCCCATTAAATGCTGCCCTGTGGGAGGACGCTACGTGTCGCCGGCGCAAGCGCCGCACGTCCGAGGTGACAGCTGCTGATGTGACGATTGATTGTTCGAATTCAACGGTCGGATGTGCGCTCCGAGTCCCGTGCCCTAGATCGGAAGACTCCGGCCGGCCGCGCCCATCTTTATAAAGCCTTAGCGTCGTCATTTCTTCCTCTACGTTCTCTTTCTGCTCTTTGACAGTTTGCTCCGACGATTTTGCTTGCTTCCAGCGTTCCGGCGACTCTCGGCTTCCTCCTTCAGCGGCCTTTCTCTTTGTAAGCCTTTCGACCTTTCCCAATCTCTCCGTTTGTGCGTAGTTTCCATAGCTTTCCTGTTTCCCATTTCCGCCTGATTTTTCTCGATCATCTTCTCCGTCGAACCTTCTGTCTTTTCATTTCCCAGCAATGGCGAGCTCCTCGCAGTCGTCCGACCCTACTCTCGGTCTATGGTACACTACCATGGAGACTTGGTTCGACGTGGGTGACGCCGCAAGTCTCATAAACGTCTACGACATCCCCTCTGACCACGAAATAATTTTAGCCTCCCCGTCCGGTCGGCCCAATTACCCGTCGATCGGCACAGTTTGTTTCTTTCGAGATCAGTTCGTTGCCGGTCTTTGGTTTCCCATTCACCCTTTCATAACCGAGGTCTGTAACTACTTCCGCGTCCCGCTCGCCCAGCTTGTCCCTAACTCTTTCCGCCTGCTGTGCGGCGTGGTAGTGTTGTTCCGAGTGCACAACATTCCACCGACCCCTTAGGTCTTCCACTACTTCTACTATCCCAAGCAGTCCGAGCTGGGCACATACCTTTTCCAATCTCGGATCGATCTAGTCTTCTTCGACAAAATGCCTACCTCTAACAAGCATTGGAAGGAGTACTTCTTCTTCCTGAGACTCCCCGAGTGGCCCTGCTTCCGGACCAAGTGGCAGGTCGGGCTCCCTTCTCAACCTGATCTGAAGAGATACAAGACCCGGTCGGATTACCTCCACGCTGCTAATATGATGGCCGGCCTAAAGTTCGACATTCACAAGATGTTGCCAGTGTGATGTACGCGTTCGGGCTAAGTCCGATCCGAACGAAGCTCCCAAGCAGCCTAGGTATGGAATTTCTCAACCTTCTTCCTTTGAGTCTAACTGATTTTGTTTTTCTTTTGCAGCCGACATCATGATGCGCGCTCGAGCAGCCGGCATTATGAAGGCCAAGCAGGCCGAGATTGAAGCAGCCGCGGCCAAGGAGATAGAACGGCTCGACCTGACCCTGTCGGCTCACAGGAGGGCACAGTTGGGGAAACAACAACTGCGGGCGACGGGACCGCTGAGCGGACGCCCAACGTATGAGGGGCGACCGACCCAGGATCGGTCTGAGAAGCGCCACCCGTCATCCCTGCTGAGGGTTTGGGGTCCTTGGGTGATGAAGTACCGCTCTCCCGTAAGAGATGCCGAACGGACGCGCCTTCCCGTTCCGCCACCTCGGCCGTCCAAGTCTCTGCAGGGGGGGGCACCCCGTCTCCTGCTGCTCCTGCAACAGTGGAGACTACCTCTTCCGATCGGACTCCGTTCGTGGCTGAGTTACCAGAGTCGCTCGCCGTGCAGCCGATCGCTTCCTTGCCACCAGCTAGGCGGAAGATAACACGATCCGCTGTCCTTCCAGTCCCCCTTGCCCATACTTCAGGACCGAGCGCTTCTTCTCACTCTGCGCCAAGCGGGCGATGATCCGTCACCGCCACTCTTCGCCTGCCGATGGAGGACTTTCTTGCGCCAGGCGACCAGCCCAGCTCTCCCCAGCATCAAGTCTATTTTCGTGGCCGGCTCGCTCGCATCTAGGAGGAAGCGAGGGCACGAACGACCATGAAACCCCCGGACGTGCTTGCTGATAGCCATCTGGAGATGTCCACTGGGGTTAGTATTTTCAACAATCAATTCATAAGTTACCTCCGCTCGGCACTAATATTTGCTTGTAGTACTGGGTGGAGAATATTGTCATGTGCCAGCGGCTGGCACAAGTGGAGGACGAGCTGAAGAAGTTCAAAATTTCTGGAGAAGCCTCCTCCTCCCAGGGGCCAACCGTCGCCCATCTGCAGGCTGACCTGAAGAAGGACCAACAGCTCCTTGCGGAGGAGCAGCAAAAGTCGACCGAACAGATGGGCCAGATCGAGCCGTAATTGAAGACCTACGATCATAAACTCGAGCTGGCTTCCAAAAAGAAACAACGAGTCATCGCCGACCTGGAGCAGAAAAACCAGGATGCTCGACAGTTGGCCGAGAAGCTGAAGAACACGGAGGGCCTGCTGACTACCGAGCGAGAGAGCCGCTCGGCTAAAGAGGCTGAACTTAAAGACCAAGTGAAGTGCCTCGAAGAGGAGTTGGAGGCCTCCCGTGTTGCTCTGACGGTCTATCAGGAGGCCGAGCCGGGTCGCTTCGTGGTCCTGAAGCAACAATACCTTCGCTTGGACCAATTTCTGGAGAAGGCGACCGATCGGATCGTCCGATCGTTTAAGCTAGCGATCGATGCGACGCTCAGTCAACTGAAGGCGAACAGTCATGTCTCCGAGGCCTTGTCTGATAAAGACGTGAATCGCGTCCAGCTCCTTGAGTCCATTCCCGACGAGGCCTTCGAATATATCGAGTGAGCGAGGGGTCGGTAGAGAATGTTTTTTGTAAAGTTTGAATGTACTCCTGCCGTTTAGCAGTGACCAATTATCAATGAAATCCTTTTGCGCTTTTTCTTCATATGCCATCTGTTTGCTAAGTATTTTGCTATATAGTTCCGATCGGCTGTTATGATCGTACTTTCATTATTGAAATATTTGCTAGGCTTGTAGCTTCGGGGTTTATAGTCGCCGCTCGACTCTGGGTTTTAATGTCTCCGCTAGACGATCTTCTAAGGCAGGAGTTTAAGGTCGCCGCTCGACCGTCGATGGAGACATGGGTTTAACATTGTCGCTCAACGATTTGATGAAGACCGGGATTTAAGGTTGTCGCTCGACCGTCGATGGAGACGTGAGTTTAACGTCGCCGCTTGACGATTTGGTGAAGATCGGGGTTTAAGGTCGTCGCTCGACCGTCGATGGAGACATGTGTTTAACGTCGCCGCTCGACGTTTTGGTGAAGACCGGGGTTTAAGGTCGTCGCTCGACCGTCGATGGAGACATGAGTTTAACGTCGTCGCTTGACGATTTGGTGAAGATCGGGGTTTAAGGTCGTCACTCGACCGTCGATGGAGACATGGGTTTAACGTCGTCACTCGACGATTTGGTGAAGACCGGGGTTTAAGGTCGCCGCTCGACCGTCGATGGAGACATGAGTTTAACGTCGCCGCTCGATGATTTGGTGAAGACCGGGGTTTAAGGTCACCGCTCGACCGTCGATGGAGACATGAGTTTAACGTCGCTGCTCGACGATTTGGTGAAGACTGGAGTTTAAGGTCGCCGCTCGACTGTCGATGGAGACATGAGTTTAACGTCGTCGCTCGACGAGAATTTGGGTAACCTTTCATTTTTCATTTCAATCCTACAATCAGAGGGCACAGGAAAAACGAAAGGTACACTTCAATTATATTGACGCACCTTTCATCCAGCTCGGTACGGCTAGAGGTGGTTTGCGCTCCAAGGACATTTTAGTTGCCGTCCGTCTTCATCTTCTAGGTTGTAGGCGCCCGAGCGAAGCTTCTCCATGACTCTGAATGGTCCGGCCCACGGAGCTTCTAGTTTAGTGATATCGCCGATCGGCTTCACCTTCTTCCACAATTGTGATTGGTGAAGAGGCAACAATGAGGAGATTGGGTGGTAGCTAAGGAATTGGGAGTCTTATCTCCTTTATTGTTGAATCCCTTGCCAAGAATGTGGACCTCAATGTCTTAATTGCTTAGGGTGCACTTAAATTTGAGGGGCATGTTGACATCAAAATGAGTAGTCATGACTGTGTCAATAACGGCCAAGTTGTTGGAGGTGGTCTTGAGGATGATGACCTTGAGGTGGGTGAAGGAATGCTTCTAATGGCTGTGCTTGGTGTAGCCTCCTTTTGGTTTGATCACATTTGGTTATTGCTGTTTAGGAATGTAGATCTATTGCGGAGTTATATCTGTTGCTCGAGACTAACGCCTGTTTCAAAAGGTAAAGGAGATGGAAGAGAGAGGGAGGAGAATGTGTAGGAAGAACGAACAATAGATGGAGTCATGGACACAAGTGGTAGGTTTCAAATGTGTTATCTCATGTAGCAGTCTTTCCTCAATTGGGAATAGGGGAGAAAGCTTGTAACACCAGAATTTTTTCTTCTCTAGTATCAAGTTCAGAAGCAAAAGTTTCATATCTTATTAGCTGATGACAAATATTATACTCCATATCTTTAGCTCTAAAATAATAATAGCCAATGATTAAATATCTAAATATCTTGGGCAGGCACAAGTCTGTACTTATAGAGCTCTTAACTCTAGCATAAAAGTGTCCTCCTACTTCCTATTGTTGGACCCCGTGGTTGTTTTGATGTGATCAACCAAGTTAGGTTAGGTCTGTTTGGTTTAATCCCTATGTCTAAGTGTGCAGGAGCGTAGGAGCACAGGAAGTCTAGCGGAAGACGCGGCTAGCGAGAAGGACGACACAGGATAGAGCCAACGGGCTTAGTGTGTCCGAGGGACGAGGTGTCGCGGAAGAGTACACCGGTGGACAAGAAGAACATACGCGACGTTCGAGGGACGAGAAGCCGGGGAGGAAGGCTGCTCGAGGAGAAGGCCGGAAATTGGATTCGGGTGAGCCCTATTCCGGATGGCCGAAATCACCCAAGCGAGCGAAGCCGGAGCGGAAGACCCGCATCGAGGCGAGCAGAACCGGAGCAGAGGGCCCGGATCTTCTGGGCGCCCGGAACTCAACTTTTATCAACGATGTGTACGTTGACCGACGCGTTGGGGATAGAATTCTATCCCACTCCAGATACTCGGAACCCTTCCAGGCGCCCGAAACAGTGCTATAACTATAGCTCTGATTTCAGTAGATCAAACAGCAACTTGTAATTCCTTTCTCTCTGTTCTACTATTGATTGTGAGCTGCTAACGTTGTAAGAGGCTACTCCGCCTGAGGAGATCTTCATAAGTGCATTTCATTTTCCTTGGATTAGCAATCTTCTTATTGCAAATCAAGTAATTCTCCTTGTGTCTCTGTCTTTTTAATTTGTCTCTTAATTGTTATTTACAAGTATTCATAATTAAGCTATAAGTCAAGAAAAGGTTGAATTTATTTTTGCAGGACAATTCACCCCTCCCCTCTTGCCGGCCACCAAGGGACCAACACCTATGTTGCTAAACATTGTCTCTAGAAATTCCATTTACTAAAACTCACCTTCCATAGTGTTCATTATCATTAAGGAAACATCCATTTGCAACATATTCACCCTGCCTAGCCTGCAGGACATTGCATCATTGCAAGTAGCATTATCTGGTTCATATTCTTTAACTGAATTTGAGATTTAATTTTGTTGCTTTCATAGTACTATTTGATAGTTACTGAGAAGCTATCTTCTGGATTTCTCGTCAACCTGTCCTAGCTTCAGTCCAGTAAAAACGCTTATTTTTACCTCTCAATTAATATTGTCTCATTGAACTTACTTTTCAAGAAGAAAAAGATTGGATCAGTTAATGCGCTAATTGTGCCTCCTCCCTTTAAGCATCTTGTGCTTTGTAAAGTTTCTGCCTGTCACCAGCCAAACCTTCCTGTCATGGGTCCTACGATCATGAAGCTTCTTGAAGAGGATGAGGTATTGTTTCTTGTCCTGTTGATAATAGGCTTAGTTTGCAACTGGAATTTGTCAGGTCTTCTGTGTGTCATGAAAAGGGAGAAATTTATGATTGCATTTATAGGATGAGAGCATGCACTCCGGTGCTGATGTTGAGGCCTTGTTGGCAGCATTGAACTGTGATATTGGCGATGATCCGGCTGTGGTTGCTCCACCCTTGGATCCTGATGCAAGTAGGTCTCTTATCTTTTTTCATGGATACTGGAATCTTGGCCTACATGACCAAAAGCTTCATTCTATACTATTGCTACTTATGTGAAATAAAAATAATTTATTATATTATCAATTTAGGATATGAAATAAATAATAATTTATATATTATCAATTTACGACATGAGCCTATATATTCTTATTAAGAATCAGCATAGACTTACTCCATCTATGTTATTATTCTATCAAATGGATTTTTTTTGGTAATCCAAGTATCCAGCAAATGGAATATTATTTTAATTTCCATGGTTGGGGTTTTAAAATTATTTTGATCAGTGTAGAATCTTTTAAATATATTTTATATTTTTTTATGTCAAGCTTCACAATTTAATATAATTCTCAATTCAAAATCATCACAGCAATTCACGCTATGCACCTTCTTATTCAATGTCTTAGTTTGGGATGGCTTGCTGGTTCATCATGTGCATCCAGAATATGTCATCACCATAGAATCATTGTAGCTTCTCTGATTTGTCAATTCTTTTGGAAAATGTTTTGATATGGTCCCTCTCGAATGTGTATCACTAGATCTAATTTTCAAGTTTATACAGCAGATACTACCTAATGTGTATGACAAAATCTAATTTTCAAGTTTGTATAGAAGATATTACCTGTTTATCTTTTAACTTCTACCATTGCTGTGTCTTCATCAGGTGTGTTGATGCAAGCAAGTAGTTCAGCATCTGAACAAGTAATTAGACAGTGGAAAACACCCAGTGAAGTAGGAGATGACCAGATTGGACAAAATGAACAAAACCAACCTTTACAATCATTGGAGCAGCATTCGTCTGGGGGAGAATTGGTTCAGAGAAGTTCTATTCAACCTCGAGTGGAGCAGCTCAATCATCTATCGAAACAAGATCAGATGACTTTTCAGCAAGAGATCACGCATTCAAATAACTGTCAGCAACAGTCAGAAGCTAATTCAGTTAAACCTGTGGACAAGGGACCTGAGCAAAGTAATATACCAGTCTTGGATACAATTGCAGACACAATGTTGGATGTTGCCCAGCTTTCTGAGAAGCAGCCGCAGCAGCACATTGTCCAGCAGTCAAACAGTCAACAAACCCCTAACATAGCAAATGCAGCTGCTCAGCCTTCTGAGAGGCAACAACACATAATGCAGCAGTCAAATAGCCGACAAACACTCACTTCTAGTCAATCAAACATGGCATTAAGAACTACTAAAACTGCTTCGTCCATACCTTTCCACATGCTGATTCAAATTTTAGAACCTCACCTTGACAATGACAGATCCATGCAGCTGCATTCGATTTTTAACAAACTCAGGGTATACAATTCTGTAAGCTATTCTAATTTATTGTATTCTAAAGAAACCATCAAAAACTAGTGCTGTAGGATGTGTATGATTTGGCTGAATAAAGGAGTTGCAGGACCAACATCTTGGGGATTTGCTGGGAATGCAAGAGGAAAAGTTTGAGTTGTACTATGGTTGGAGGGAGTGGCATGTAGGTTCATATCATGTAACAGGTCAATTGATAGGATACAATACTTGGAGAAAACCAACAGGAAGGAAGGAAATGTTTTTCTTCTATCAAACAAATGCGTCTGAGTCTTTTGTTTTTCTCTTTTTCACATAAATTTGTGCAATTCCAAATCCCTGTTGTATAGAATATAGATCATGGAATATGTCAACTAAAACTACCTTTATGTGTAACTTTTTCAAAACTTCCTCTTATACTTAAAATCTTTGTTTGACTACCTTTTTAGATGATCTTTTGTTATGCTGTAATAAATTACATGCTGGAACCAGATTCATACAATTTGATTAGTTTTGAAAAACATACTTAAACTTGCAATGTATTTTCTAGAATAATGAAGTCAGCAAAGAGGACTTTTTGAGAGTGATAAGGAATATAGTTAGTGATCAGACGCTTAGACAGGCTGCTCAAAAGGCACAAATGCAGGTAACTATCAAAGACATCCCTAAAAGTTTTCTTATTCTTTGATGCTAATGAATGTTAAAAACTGTGTAGAGAAATAGCTTTCTGTACAGATTATTCCCTTTTAAGGTTTGTCTATTTTATTTGCAACTTTCTTTCTGTTGATTGTCTCAGCAGCTTCAGGCGCAGGCTTCTCAGAACACACAGTCAAATACAAATCTATTTTCATTACCAGCTCAAGCTTCTTCTCAGCAAGTTTCTCGTGGTGGTACACAGCAGATATCTGGAGCTCAATCATTTCCAGCACTCCACTCCTTACCATCTCAGAATGTTATAGTCCCTGCATCTTCTCCTGGTCAACCTCATGTTCCTGCTTTGCACCCTAACACAGGTCCTCGAGAAGTTGGGATTGGATCAAATGGGAAGGGCCCCCATCTTGTGCAAAATTATTCTAACAGTATGAATATGTCCAGTTCTGAAAGGGATGGATTGATGGGTTCAACACAATCAATTAACAGGCAACAGAAGTTGCAATCATCTATTTCAGTGTCCGGTAGCACTAATAGTTATAATACCCATGCCTATCCTAGGCCATCTATGAACTCCTCGACTTCTTTCAGAGCCAATCTAGAGTCGCATCCAAGACCAGTTTCACATACTCAGGGACTTGTTTCAACGCTAATAAGACCAACTCAGCCCATGAATACAATGAGAATGCCTGCATATCAACAAAGTTCTAATAGTGAAGCCAAGAGACCGCAAACTGATTCCTTGGCAAACCATTCAACCTCCCTACCTAACCTAATTGCTTGGCAGATGTCAGCAAAAAGTAGTAGTGGATTACAGTCAACTTCTTATGTCAATCAAGAGGTGGTTGATCAATCATCTGAACCTCCTAAGGTTCAGTTTTCATCTTCAGAGACCACTTCATTTGGTACATCACATTTTAACCAAGGGAATTCAGCATTTGGTTCAAGTATGGTGATAACAAATCAGGTTTCAGGCTCAGTACCTAGCCAAGCAGATCAGAATACACAGGTTAGCAATTGCAAATTCATAGTTGTGTGGAAAATACCAAATTTTGTTTGAAACTCAACATTTCTATGCAGTTCTTTTAAGAACCAAGAGAAAAAAAGATGACAACTTGAATATAAATGATAATTAACTCTTCATGATAATAAATTAAAAAATGAAGGTTATTGGATAAAATAATGGTTGGAGTCTCATTGTTATAATTTCAAAAATACTTTAGGCAAAATAAGTTTAATTTTGAGTCTCTGAGATTTATACTGCAACAATTAAGTCATTTGGGAACTGGTGTTATTATAGTCCTTTTGAAGGCACCACATGACATGCTAAAAACAAGAGCATTAAACAAGAAAACTTTTGTACTGCAAACAATTAACTCATATGGGAACAGGTGTTATTATAGGACTTTTGAAGGCACCATGTGACATTCTAAAAATACTGAGTATTGAACTAGATTAGAGTGCTACTAACTTATACTCATGTAAGCTAACATCTTTTGTCCCTAGGAGGCAAGGACCATCAAAGGGTAGTACAAGAATATTTACATATTGTCCATTGATGGCACATTCCAATTTGATATTATGCTTTGACTCACCTTCCATTGAACCTTTAGTGGAATCCTTAGGCTCTGAAAGAATGATTATTTATGGTCACAATTTATAGCCTTGAAAGAGTTTAGAAAGGAGAAAAGTAATCATCTTACAAAAATGTTCTGAAATGATTATTTTCCATCTTCAACCAACTAACTTGAAAGTGAATTAGGCTTATAGATTATCCTTTCTCTTGGTGGACATTCATCCCTTTTCTTCGGAGCAGATTTAGTTTTTCAGTCATGATATTAAATCCATGAATATGATGAAATAAAAAGTGTGCAGTTCCTAATAGAATAAGTAACAAACCAGCTTTTTTGCTTAGTGCTACCAACTCACCATTTGTGTCGTTTAACTTGGTACTTGTTGCGCACCCAAGTACCAAAGCATGGGTGTTTTTACATTGGCATAAAGCTACAATGAAAGTGCATTTTTAACTACATGTTCTCCCTGGATATTGAATGCAGTACAGCATGCTCATATAAGACTGTAGCTTACCATTTGACATTTTATGTTGTGGCAATTCTATTCTACCCTCAAAGGCCTTTTTTTTAACACACCCTCAACTTTGCTTATTGTCAAAATGCATCCCAATAGTTTGCATTTTGCAATATTTCCACAAAATGCCTTGTAAAATTTACCTTTTGTTGTAAAATGCATGCATTGTTGGAAACGATGGTGAGCAATCGCTCTGTATATTATTTTCTTTTCATACAACTACACTATTTATAGAAGGATAAGAGACTTCTGGACGACTCTTGGACTTCCTCATGCGATTCTTGGACTTCCTGGGTTTTGGACATTCTCAGGCGACTCTTCGACTTTCTGACTTTCTCAACGTAATCAATTTTTATTTTCAACACTCCCCCTTAAAATTGATTTTCTTCATGACTCCGAGCATACTCCTCATCTTGCTGAAAACATCTACTCCAAGAGGCTTTGTAAAAATATCCGCAACTTGATCAGCAGATTTCACATATTCAAGTTTGATCTCCTTTTTCGTAATACTCTCTCAGATGAAATGATAGCGCGTATCGATGTGTTTACTTCGATCATGAAAAACAGGATTCCTCGCCAGAGCTTGAGCAGACTTATTGTCGACAAAAATTGTGGTCGCTTCATTCTCCGACAAGCCTATCTCCTTCAACATTCTTCTTAGCCAGATTGCATGACAAGCTCATGTCGTAAGTGTGACATATTCAGCTTCACAAGAAGATAGTGTGACGATTGTCTGTTTCTTTGAACTCCATGAGATTGCATTAGACCCCATAAAAAACACAAATCCAGTTGTGCTTTTCCGATCATCTATATCTCCCGCAAAATCACTGTCACAATATCCAATAAGTTGGAATTCCTTGGACGACGAATAAAACAGTCCAAAATCAATAGTACCTTTCAAATATCTCAAAATCCTCTTTGCCACCTTCATGTGAATTGTTGTTGGCACTTCCATGAATCGACTAATTATCCCCACACTAAAAAGAATATCCGCCCGAGTACATGTCAAATACCTTAGGCATCCCACAAGACTTTTGAACAGTGTGGGATCCACCTTTTCTCCCTCTTCGTCCTTGCTCAATTTAGCTCTAGCCTCCATAGGAGTAGCCACAGGTTTGCTATTTGACATGTTAAATCTATCCAGAACTTCCTTCACATATGCTTGTTGCCCAATAAAAATTCCATCATCCGATTGACGCACTTCTAATCCGAGGTAAAATGACATTAAGCCAATATCTGTCATCTCAAATTCTCGAGCCATATCATTCTTGAAATCTTCAAAGAGACTCGGATTATTTCCTGAAAAAATAAGATCGTCCACGTAGAGGCAAACGAACAAACAATCTCCATTTTTATCTATCTTCACATAAAGCGCATACTCATGTGGACATCTTGCAAATCCTTTCTCTCGAAAATAAGCATCAATCCGACTATACCATACTCAAGGCGCTTGCTTGAGACCGTACAAAGCCCTCTTCAACTTCAATACCTTTCCTTCTTGTCCTTTTACCACATAGCCTTTTGGTTGCTCCACAAAAACATCCTCCTTAAGGAAGCCGTTAAGAAACGCCGACTTCACGTCTAATTGAAATATTTTCCAGTTTCTTTGTGCTGCAAATGAAACAAAAAAATCTGATTGTTTCTAAACGAGCAACTGGAGCAAATACCTCCTCATAGTCCACTCTGTGTCGTTGTGCATACCCCTTTACCATCTTTTTTTCGAACATCATTTTCAGGCCACCGAAATTGAAATGTCCCATCCTCATGTGCCAACACCACGCTGGATCCTTTACAAACACTTGCAAGCAATTCGGCTCTTCGGTTTGAATAGGAATCGAAAACATCCTATTCTTTGACATCGTTACCTTTGCAATTAGGTTAGCTCTCCCGTCTCGTAGCCAAAGATTACGATCCTTCATTAGAATCTGGTAGCCCTTTTCCATGAGTTGCCCCAAACTCAAAATATTGCTCTTTAATCTAGGGACATAATACACATCGGAAATAAACCTGTGAGTACCATCCTTCAACCGAATCAAAATGGTACCTTTGCCTTCAATCTAGATTTTCGAAGCATCACCAAACATGACATTCCCGGTTGCCTTTTCCTCAAGTTCAACAAATTTTGACTTGTTGCCACACATGTGGTTACTCGCACCGTTGTCTAGATACCATTGGCTTCCTCCTCCAACAGATTCTTGGTTGAGCGCTAACAACAACGTTGACTCTTCCACTTCTTTCTCCTCGACTAGATTGACTTATTCTTTTGCATCCTCGGTGTACCAGCAGTTACGGGCATAGTGACCCATTTTGTGACAATTGTAGCACTCAACACGTGACTTGTATCCGTCACTTCCTCGTCCTCGTCCTCGTCCTCTTTCTCTTCCTCTACCACGACCTCTTGGATTTCCTCCTGGCTTTTCATCGTTTCCTCTCTCGTCTTCTTGATTTCTGCCATGACCTCGATTACCATCATGAGAATAACCGCGACCTTGACCGCGACTGCGGCCTCGTGAAACTGCACTTCCCCTTTCGGCAGACGAATGCTTGACTAGTAAGACTTGCTCCAATGGCTCTTTCTTGTGCTTGTTCATTCGCTCCTCGTGCACCCATAGCGATCCATTTAGTTCATCAATGGACAGATTCTCCAAATCTCTGTTCTCCTCAATTGCAACCACAACATGATCAAATCTCTGATGTAGAGAACGTAAAATTTTCTCGATCACGCAAACGTCTTCCATACTTTCACCGTTTCTCTTTATCTGGTTGACGATGGACAAGATCCGCGTGAAATAGACTCCGACGCTTCCAGACGAAGAGCTTCGAATTCTCCCAGTAAAATCTGAAGCCGCACCTTCTTTACCTTATCAACTCCTTTGTGAGATTTTTCAAGAATTCCCCATGCCTCCTTTGAAGTTGAGGCATTTGCTACTTTCTCAAAAACCGCATCGTCCAAACACTGGTGGATGATAGATAGAGCATGCTGGTCCTTCTTTTTGTTCTTCTCAAACTTTTGAATCAAGGTCAACTCCGCATCCTCGTCAGGTTCGGCAAACCCATCGCTGACGATTTCCCATGCACCTTGAGAACCGAGTATCGCCTTTACTCGGATAGACCAACTATCATAGTTGTCCTTCGTAAGACACGGATATTGGAAGCTTAAAGACTTCCTTTGCTCTGATACCAGTTTGTTGGAAACGATGGTGAGCAATCGCTCTGTATATTATTTTCTTTTCATACAACTACACTATTTATAGAAGGATAAGAGACTTCTGGACGACTCTTGGACTTCCTCATGCGATTCTTGGACTTCCTGGCTTTTGGACATTCTCAGGCGACTCTTCGACTTTCTGACTTTCTCAACGTAATCAATTTTTATTTTCAACATGCATTATTTTTGATGAATGTAAATGTAGATTCACTTGCAGCAGGTGACTTCTGCAACTGTACCCCCGCCTGGATCAACGACAAAATCTCCATTAAAGAAACCATCTGCTGGGCAGAAGAAACCTTTGGATGCACTAGGCTCATCTCCGCTGATGTCCAGGTTAACCTCATAACCATACTCTTTTCAAAGAGCATGTCTAGAACTATAAGTTGCAAATTCTATTATTATGCCATCAGCAAGAAGCAGAAAACTGCTGGCACTTCTCTTGATCAAAGCATTGAGCAGCTAAATGATGTCACTGTTGTTAGTGGAGTTAATTTAAGGGTATGAACCTGTCCTTTTGTTTAATTTATGGAAAAATAGCAGCTTTCTACAAATTTATATTTAGAGTATTTCTGAATATTCAATAGGAAGAGGAGGAGCAGCTGTTATCGGGCCCAAAAGAAGACAGCCGAGCTTCAGAAGCAACTCGAAGATTTGTACAAGAAGAAGAAGACAGGTTAATATTGCAGAAGGCCCCCCTTCAAAAAAAGATATCAGATATCAGTTATTACTTTTTCTATCTGATGAAATTAATGTTCTTTTACCATTTTTAGATATTAGGAAGATAATGGTCGGCACTTCTAATCTGTGGTGCTTCTTGCAGTGTTGAAATGTGGTTTGAAGATTATTGGTGGTGACGTAGAGCGTTGTCTATCAATGGTAATTCATGTTTATATCATCTGCATTGTCTTGGAGGTGATCTATTTACTTATAATACCCAATACTTGACAGTGCGTCGAGGAGCATTTGAAGGGGTTGATATCTTATCTGATAAGACTGTCAAAACAGGTAAGTCTAATCATGGACATGCTTGGTTTTATTTTTGATTCCCATCATCTATCGTGAGATTTGTTATTCCCTCTCTCAGAGAGTCGATATTGAAAAGTCTAGGCATCGATTTGTCATCACATCAGATGTTCGACGCCAGATTTTTTCAATGAATCAGAAAGCTAAGGAAGAGTACAAAACAAAGCAGGTTGAAGGGACTGAAAAACATAGGAACGTAACTGATGTGAGTAGATAAGGACCCTCTTTGCTAGTTATTTGTTGATTTTTTTTTTCCTCGATTGTAGATTTAGTTAAGTTCATATTTGATTTGTTTTATCCTTTATCACATAACTTGACCTCATGATGATTTAAAAGTTTCTTTAACTATGTGGTAATGTTGCTTCTAATTTAATTTACATGATTTCATTACTTCATTAATTCTCTTGTTGTAGAGCATGAAGGCTAATTTAGAATAAAATTCAGAAAATGAGATAAGAATCACTTTAAACAACGAGAGTTAAAATGTGATTTCATATGCAGGTTAGGATAGAATATGGAAAGGAGTGGTGAGGCGATTTATGTTTATTAGGTTTGATAAACTTATGAGATGATAATACCAAGACTAGTATGAGTTTTCAGTAGAAGGAAATGCATCCTTCTTTTTCACAGTTTTTATAGGAAGTGTCCAAGTGATGTGTAAAGTGAACTGGCAATTGTGATGCACCTGGGCTAGTGCTTGCTATTGTCCTTTATGCTCTTTGAATATCTGTATGTATATTGATCCTTCATGTAGGGTTTCAAAATTATACATAGTAACTTTGCCACATTTTGAAAATTAAATAAAAAAAAATCTCCAATTTTTTTTCAAGAAATCAAGGAAAATATGTGCATCATTTATCATCGAAAAATTTAGAAAAGAAAATAGAGCTCCTTATGGTTTTTCCATCGTTGGTAAAATCAGCCAATGCTAATTATTGATCGTGGAGTTGGATTGGTATCAACAATGGTTGTCTAAGAAATCAGAATTTCACAAAGATTGAAGAGAAGTTTGGTTTAAAAAAATAAAAATTTATTAAAAGTAGCTAGAAATTAGTTAGATTACCTTAGAAAATTGATAGAATCTATTGAACTTTAATCAAATATAGAGTGAAAATGGATTAGCTGTGATAACATTTGGTCAAAGTGAGATAAGTTTGAAAAACATGACTAATCTAGCCTTCTCTTTAATCTGAACTGATCCTGTTAGAAGAGTGAGTTTTTATTTTCCTCTAAAATTGCTTATTGTTCCCGCAGTTCAAGATCCACCATAAGATTAAGGATCACTTGTTTAACTTTTACGCCACTCGTTAGACTCAACGCTTTATTCATCTTTCCCTTGCTCATTATTGATCGAGGATATTGTGAATTGAAAGAAGTTATTAGGGATTAAGAGAGCACAATAATCTCCACTGATCAACAACAATCTACAATATGAAAACTAAAATAACTTTCAACTAAAAACTAGTTAGAGTCTCGATGAACCCCTATAAAATTAAATCTTGAATAACAATATTTTTATATGAAGGGGAGCCTTAGCGCAACGGTAAAGTTGTCGCTTTGTGACCAAAAGGTCACGAGTTTGAATCTTGGAAATAGCTTCTTGCAAAAAGCAGGGTAAGGCTGCATATAATGGATCCTTCCCCGAGACCTCGCATGGGGGAAGCTTCGTGCACCGGACTGCCCTTCTTTATATATATATATATATATATAGTGGTGTTAGCCTACACACCCACGATGGGCAACCACCATGGGCGACCTTAATAGGTCAGGGCACTCGGATCAATTCTGGGCACCTCGATCATTATCAATGTCAGGGGTGTCCAGAGTGGGTGCCCACACGGGTGTGCAGTAGGTGCCCACACGGATGTGCAGGGTATCTTGTTCATATATATATATATATATATTAACAATTTAATGTTATTTAGTAATCTAAACTATAATTGTATTAGTTGTTGTACTTGTTTTTATTGCTTATTAATCTTTATATAATATGACATTATTTACATCATTAATAATTGAATATGTAATGATGTATAATAAAAATATTCTTTTAAAGATTTAGAACATCTATTAATCTTATATCTGAACCTTTTTTTTTTCTTTTTTCCTAGCAATTTTGATTCATCTATCCTACCAATCCAATATGATTGATACTTGGATTCTTTGACTATTTGATTCAATCCCGATATCAATTTAAGCTTGAGGTATCATTCCTTATTCAAAGAATCATTCTAGAACTTCAATTAAAATACAATTGTATTAAACTTGAAATATGAAAAATATAAAGGATACCATAAATCAATGTTGTAACAAGAAATTTAAAAGGTAATCCATCAATAGAAAGAGAAGAAGATAATGTCTTTATTTAATAGGTGTATGCCATGAAGACAATTCTTAAACATAAAAGTTATGACACATGACATTTCATAAATAAAAAAAAACCATACATTGCAAATTTAGATAAATTTGAAGAAGATGATTTGATAGGCATTTCTTTCTGTTTATAAAAAGATAAAAATGCATTCACTATGTTTGACATGATGATCAGATGTAGTACTTTGTTAAATTGTTATGTCCCATAATTGAATGGAAAATTGTTAAAATGTTGAGAAATCTTCAAGCCATAGTGGAATCCTTCTGCACAATATTCATGTGGATGATAATAATCATTAAACAATTTCGGGTAAATAAATTCAAATTATTTCGACTAATTATTCAAGTGTACTTGCATGCCAATCATCATGGAAACAAGATAGCTTAAGCCAAATAAAAAGATTACATTCTTAATAAACAAGAGTCCAACAAGAATGAACAAAACTCACACCCACTCCGGATTGGCAAACATAGGAAAGACAAATATTATAGAAAGACTAATAGTTTAAGATTTGGAACATGGAACATAGGAACCCTCACTAGTAAAGCAATGGAGATAGTAGATACGATAATTAGGAGAAGAATTAGTCTTTTGTGTGTACAAGAGACTAAATGGATAGGCGAGAAGGTAAAAATAATATAGAACTCGAGTATTAAATTATGGTACACGGGAAAGAGTAAAACAAAAAATGGAGTGAGTATTTTTGAAGATAGTTCGTTAAAAAATAAAGGTGTTGGAGTAGTTAGAAAGGGAATATAATTATAGCTTTCAAGATAAGAGTGGCGAAAGATGCTGCGAACGTAATTAACATATATTCACCTTAAGTAGGATTTGATGAAGAAACTAAATCAAGATTTCGGCACGACTTAGATGAGGTATTACAAAACATTCTACCAAATTAAATGATTTTAATAAGAGGCGATCTAAATGAACATGTCGAAATAAAAAATGAGGAATATGAGAGGGTGCATGGGGGTTATGGGTTTGGAACAAGAAATGAAGAAGGGAAAATTATATTGGATTTTGTGATAGCATATGACCTTATTGTAAGTACCCTGAGGTAGTTTTGATGTGATCAACCAAGTCAAGTTAGGTCATGTTGTAGTTTAACTCTTGTGTCTAAATGTGCAGGAGCTTAGGAGCATAAGAAGTCGAGCAAAAGACGCAGCTAGCGAGAAGGACGACACGGGAGAGAGTCGACGAGCTCGGTGCGTCCGAGGGACGAGGTGCTGCGGAAGAGTACGCTGGCCGACGAGAAGGAAGCGCTCAGCGGTTCCAAGGGATGAGAAGTCGGAGCTGAAGGTTACTCGAGAAGGTTGGACAATGGGGTCAGGTGAGCCCTATTCCGGATGGCCAAAATCACCCAAGCGAGCGGAGTATGCTGGCCAACAAGAAAGAAGCGCGCGACAGTTCCGAGGGACGAGAAGCCGGAGCGGAAAGTTGCTCGAGAAGGCCAGAAAATTGATTCAGGCGAGCCTTATTCTGGATGGCTGAAATCATCTAACCGAGCAGAGTTGGAGTGAGAGCCTGGATCGAAAAGTCAACATAGAGGTTGACTTTGGTTCGGGCGCCTAGACCAAGTCCGGGCGCCTAGACCCAGTCCAGGCGCCCTAACGGTCCAGGCGTCCGGATTGGGTCCGAGCACTCGGAACAGAAAGTTTATTGAAACTCATTGTGTCGCGATCTGTTGCAACCTGGATAAAATTTTATCCACGTTCAGGCGCCCCAATCACGACTATAAATACAACCTGATCCTAGAAGCTAGAAACAACACCGGTAAATAATTCCATTTGAGTTTAGCTTTGTAATTGTGTGTTTTGACTGCTGTAAGAGGCTTCTCCACCTGAAGGAGACTTTAGTGGGCTTTCAACGTCTTGGATTAATAATCTTCTTATTGCAAACCAAGTAAACCTCTATGTTCCTCTGCTTTCTTTAATTAATTTCTTAATTCTTTTTATGCAAGTGTTTATTTTAATAAAGTTGTTAAGTTCGAGGAAGGTGTTGTTCGTTTCTTTTGATTTCAGGCTATTAACCCCCCTCTAGCCGACTGTCAGGGGACTAACAAGTGGTATTAGAGTAAGGTCGCTTCAGAAGGACTAACCATTGATCGAAGCACAAGAAATGGCCGGAGCTAGCATCCACCCACCAATATTCGAGGAGTTCGCGTTTTGGAGACGTCGAATGGAGGCATATTTTAAAACCGATTTCAATATTTTACTAACTATTAAATATGGTTTTGATATGCCCAAAAGCGAAGAAGGAAAAGAACTAGAGGAGTATCGATGGACTAAGAAGTAGCGCAACGATTTTATGACAAATGGTAAGACTGAGTTCCACCTTCTAAGTGTTCTGCGTGCTTAGGATCTCGATCGAATTGGCAAATACAAGAGTGCAAAAGAACTTTGGGAAAAGTTATTGAAGCTTTATGAAGAACCAAAAGAAGGCGAATCCAACTCCTCGATAGATATCGAGTCGTCGTCAGAAGAATCCGAGACCTAGGAAATTGCCGGGACAGCTCTTATAGCCGAATACATACCTGAAGACACAGAAAGCTCGCCCCATATGAGCATTGATGAAGGGGGAGGGTCTTCGGAAGAAAGCAGCGTTGAAGGGGGAGGAACATAAAAAAAATCAGCTCTACAAGGGAGCATCAGATTCTGAGATTGACAACACAAGTCAGGTACAATCTCTACCTCTTGATAAATTGTTTAAGTTTATAAAAATGTTATCGAAAAATTCTTATAAATTGGAAATATAAAATAAAAAATTATTAAAAGAAAATAATGAATTAAAAGGAACTCTAGCAATGACTTGTCGATTAGAGGATTTCGACAAACTAAAAATAGAAATTAAAAATTTACAGGAACAAATATAAAATTTGAAAAAATCTGCATATTCTACTTTTATTTCTTCAAATTTTAGAAATAATTCAGGACTTAAGTGACATCTTAGATATCACAAGGGTCAAATTAGAAAGTGTTTAAGAAAATATATTCCAAGAAAATTTTTGATTAATCAGTAGGAAGGAATCTATTTTGGGACCAAATGATATCCCAATAGAGGTATGGAAGTGTTTAGGGAAATAAGGTATTGAATGACTTACAAAATTATTTAATATGATATTTAAAACGAAAAAAATGCCTAATCAATGGAGGGTAAGTACTCTAATTCCCTTATATAAGAACAAAGGAGACGTACAAAATTGTGTAAACTATAGGGGTATTAAACTAATGAGTTATACTATGAAACTTTGGGAAAGAGTAATAGAAAAAGATTAAGGAAGGAGCCCACGTGATCGAAAATCAATTTGGGTTCATATATGGAAGGTCGACAATAGAGCTATACATCTTCTTAAGTAATTGAAAAGTATCGAGAGCAAAAGCGAGATTTACACATGATATTCATTGACTTAGAAAAAACTTAGCGTAACATATATTTAACTAATTAAGGATATGTATGAGGATGTAATGATTAGAGTGAAGATGTCAAGCGGATCAACTGAAGTATTTCCAATAAGAATAGGGTTACATCAAACATCAACTCTAAGTTTCTATCTTTTTACACTAATCATGGGCAAACTCACTAGACACATTCAAAGATAGATCCGCTACCTTAACGGTCCCCCTAAAGTCGGCCCCATGGATATGGAAGGAGAACTCACTGAACACATTCAAGATACAATACCATGGTGCATGCTATTTGCAGATGATATTGTTTTGAAAGATAAGATACGTGAAGAAGTAAATGCTAAATTAAAATCTTGACGGAAAACACTTGAAGTGAAAGATTTTAGGCTTAATAGAGTAAAGACAGAATAGATTGAATTTAAGTTTAGTAATATTAGACGTATGAGATAATTGTTAAGATAAGAGATGATGAGTTGTCTGGAACTGAGAGTTTTAAGTATTTAGGATCATTTTTACAGATACATATATAGAATACAAGCAGAATGGTTGAAATGGAGGTTAGGGTTGGGTATTTTATGTGATCGTAAAGTACCTCTAAAACTTAAAGGAAAGTTCTACAAAACGACAGTTAGACTTGCTATATTATATGACTCTGAATGTTGGGCTATGACTCGAGCACATGAGCAGAAAGTTGCAAAGATGATGATGCTAAGGTGGATGTGTGGACAACGGCGGATGCAAGGGGGCGCGAGGGGGTGCGGAAGCACCCCCTTGCTTCTAGAAACAAACAATAATAATATAATTATGATTAACAAATAAAGGGTATAGTTTTAATTTTTTAAACTTAATGGACTTTTTCTCAAAAGTGTCATTAAAAACACTTTTCCCTTTTCTTTCTCATTCACAACTTTTTCCAGCCGGCAACCATTTTCTTTCTTTCTCATTCCCAAACTTTTGGCAGCGGCTTTTGTTTTCTTTCTTTCTCGTTCCTGATCCTTTTTCCAACAACTTTTTCAACAGCCAAACCTCATTTTTCTAAGTCAACTCTTTCTTCTTCAAACTAAAAACCCTAATCACACTAAAAAGAGATGGGATCCTCTGTCCCATTTTCCTTATGTCTCCGTGTCCCATTCACTATCGGACGGACCACATCAGATCATGCATCCTTGAGATCTGACATGATCTGATATGATCCGTTCGATCAGTGAATGGGACACGAGGACATGAAGAAAGTGGGACAGAGGATCCCATCTCCATTAAGAGATCTCATTATTTCTCTCTCTTCGGTCTCCTCAAACCGTTGCCCTCATCTTTGTCGCCTTTTCACTTCGTCGACACCTCACGCCAGTGACGCCACTACTGTTCGTGGTTCGCCTGTTCCGTCGACACCGCTGCCACTGTCGACGCCGATGATCCTCCACAACAAGCAAAATCTCTTCAATTTTAGGTGAATCTTGTTCCTTATTTCATCTAATTTTTAATTTCATGATTTATTCTTGGTAATACTTTAATTGTTATGTTGATTGCATAAATTAATAATTTTGAGAAATTGACATATGTTATGGAGAAATTTTTAAAACGAAGTATTGAGTCTTCTAAGAATTCTATGGAAGAAAATAGTAAGAAAAAATATTCTCGCGTTGAATTCAACTCGGATGATGTTGTTAGTGACCCAGGGCTACGCAAACCAATTAATGAATTTGATGTTTTTATTAGAGATCAGATTCGAAGAGAATATTTGATTAGAGGACCTTGTCAACTATTTGATCATAGTTATCCCCAAGATAATTTAGTAAAGAGCATAGAAGTTTTCAAGTTGCTTGATTTAAAAAAATTTCATGGTTAGAGTACAGTATATCAAAAGATGCAACTTTTTGTTTTTGGTGTTATCTCTTTAAAAATTCTCATAGAAGATGTCTTCTTTGAGCACCCCTCTAAAATTTTGTCTGGATCCGCCACTGTGTGTGGACATACAAAAATGGACAGAATAAGGAATGAGGGCATTAAAGAAAGAGTCGAAGTTACATCTATTAAGGAAAAATTTGGAGAGATACGTTTAAGATGATACGGATATGTACTTAAACGGCCAATAAATGTCCTACTTAGACGATATGAAACTATGACAAATACGCACATCAAACGAGAGAGAAGAATACAAAACAAAAAGACTTGGTTAACAACAATAAAACAATATAAAATTTATTTAAATATAGATGATGATATAATAGGGGATAGAGTACAATGTCATAGAAGGATCCATATAGCCGATCTCATCTAGTGGGATAAGATT
Source organism: Zingiber officinale (assembly GCF_018446385.1). Classification (NCBI taxonomy): domain Eukaryota; kingdom Viridiplantae; phylum Streptophyta; class Magnoliopsida; order Zingiberales; family Zingiberaceae; genus Zingiber; species Zingiber officinale. The sequence goes on from NC_055992.1 coordinate 7,517,187, forward strand.
TGGTTGACCATCACGTGTAAACAACTAGGTTATTTGTCAGCAAGCTCGTAAGATTTATCCTTTCTATACACCCTTAAGTATTTGAATCAAGAATTGCTCCATGTGAATACTGGCATCTAACTTTCTTCCCGAATTTGTCCAAATCTGAAGATATTTCCTGCATTTATTTCCTTGAGTACTTAAAATGGCCTTTTTACCTTTTCTGACATGATGCGTGACTTGAGATGGACACTACAAAGTATATGATAATTTATAAATATATGTAATTGCAGATGGACGGAAATACAGAAGTTGATGCAGAAAAGGACAAAGAGGATGGTCGTTCTAAAGCCGTTAAGGTATCACTGATCTTCTGTTGAATATATATATTTTTATTTTCATTTTCCCTGTAATTACTTTGTTGTTTGAGCAGGCTAACAAAGAAGAAGATGATAAACTAAGAACAACAGCTGCTAATGTGGCAGCTCGAGCCGCTGTTGGCGGAGATGATATGCTTTCAAAGTGGCAACTCATGGCTGAGCGAGCTCGTCAAAAACGTGAAGGTTTTGATGGGGCGTCTGCTTCCCAGCTAGGTAAAAGTGCAAGCAGTAAATCTTCACTGAACTTGGGAATAGGTTCGAGAGAAATACACGAATCTGAAAAGAAAGACTCTTCCATGCCAACATCTGGTAAGCCTCCTACCCAATTCAACACGATATCTCTATGCTCGTGTTCAATCCCAAGTGTATAGAAGTATTAGTGGATCAATTTGATCTTGCTATGAACAAAATCATTTACTTCATATTCGGATGATTTAAATAATCGTTGAGGATTGACTTTGGATCGTCTGATTTGGTACTTAAGTGTTATAATTGATTCTGCAGACTAAGCAGGTTATAAAGTGTTACTCTCGATGCTGTTCTTGGATTGTATTTGACTGATTCAGTCTAAGATTTAGTTTGGGTAGAAATGATACTGATCAAGTCTGTATTCTCCACTACCTCATATAATGGTGCAATTTAGATTCAGTTAGATCAATTAGTAGCCTCCGATCTGCTTTTGATCTAACACTAATAAAACAATGTTACTAGTATTATTCATTGCAGTTCAGCGTATTGTATCATTGCAAGAGTTTCTATTACATGGAAGCCTGAGGTAGCATCATTCGTCCTCGTCGTTTACTTGAAAATCTGATGTTGCAGGTGGTGTGAGGAGATTTGGGAGGAATGGCACCCTGGCACATCCAAAAATTGCACGCAATATCTCTGTTAAAGATGTGATTGCAGCCCTTGAGAAGGAACCACAGATGTCCAAATCATCTTTGATTTATCGCCTGTATGAGAAATCATCCGGCGATTCTCCAGCAGCTTAGACTAGGGTGAAGTTTATGTTTGATGAATTTTCATGTATATTCTTTGAGTTTCAGATGTTTCTACAAGTAATTGTAGTTGTTTCGGCTATCAAACTCTCCCTCGAAGAGCTATTCTGCACTCAAAATTTTAGCTAAATGTTGTGTTACTGACTAAACTCTGTGACTAAACTCTAATCGAATTTTGTTGTATAGGCTCACTGTCAATTTATGAGAGATCATTAGTCAAATAGAGTGAGTCTATACAACGAAAGAAATCATAGACAATAGTGATAAATAACATACACAATAGTGATAAATAATAGAATTAACCAAATAGAGCATCAATAATATCAAATTTTGTTATGAAATTAACAATATCAAATTATTATTTAAAGTAATTACATTATAATTTTATTGCTTATTTTTATTAGATTATATATTAAATAGTAAATCATATTTAGCTTTCAACACAATAGCTCGATGATTGAAGACAACAGGCCTGGCAATATCAAAGCATGCATCATCACTTGGGTTCCCACAATTGTAGGAGTGATGGGAAGCATTGCGAATGATAATTGAATGCCACCGGCCCTACTAAATTCCTGTCGTTGCTCGAAATCTTCATGATATCTAATGCGCACTCGATCTTGTTTATGGAAGAACCAAGTAAAATTAAGAAATATCAACGAAAGAAGACTCGAAGAAGCTTCTATCACGTAACAGAGGAGGTGGTGAGAAATCTGTGTGAACCAGCAAATAAATTCTTACCATTTGTTTTTTTTTTAAAAAAAAATTATATAGAGTGTGATCCGAAGCAGACGATGCCACCAAGGAAGAGGACGAGTAAAGATTCAACTGGCTTCTTCTTCTTCTTCCATGGCGTCACCTTCTTCGTCAACATGCGCCAATTAAACATATAGCAGATCAAATTAGTAGCTAATTAATAAGTGAGATCTGTGTTAATGCTAGAGTTCGTAAGTAGGAATTAGTGCATGAACAACAGTGGTTAGCACGCAGAATGAAGGAACAATTAATCCAGTTTTTAATTTGTTGCACTACTGAATGCTAAACCTCGACCCTCCAAACGATTGCGTCGCTTGCGCGTCGGTGTTTATCCGACGCCGCCACCTTCGCGCGGTTGCTTGCTGCTTTGCTCCTCTCGCAATGGGGAAACTCGCGGGTTTCGCTTATGGAACCGCGCCTTATGTCTGCCGGAGGGATGAAGCAGTCCGCCGACAGGCCGGCGACGTTGAATGCCACCTCGTCGATGGTCCAGGCTTCCTCCATCCTGATCTTGGTGTGGCTCATCGCCGTCTCGCCGAACCTGTACAGAGTGACCACCGATCGGCCGGAGTGCGCGACCATTATGCCTTCCACAGGGCGATAGTCGTGGAGGAAAGAATCCATGGTGGTCTCCCAGTAGACGGCGTCGCCACCGGCGTTGGATTGGATGCGCGTGAGATGGGAATCTTTGATGTGGACCAGGAGGCCCGTTCGCTGGCTGAAGTAGCCGAAGAGGACGTGGCGGATGATCTCGGCGGGGCCGTCGCTCCGGGCTTTCAGAGTTTGTGGATCCGCGCAGCGCTTGAGCACGAAGAAATCCTCCCCGTTGATATTTCTCTCGCCGATGCAACGTGCGCCGGCGAACATGCTCGCCGTGGTCAGTGGATCGAGCCCCTGGAGGGCACGCCGGAGGGGGCGGACGGGGCCCTTGGCGGCGTGGGAGCCGAGCCAGGGGGTGTGCCGCCAAACGAGCTTGCCGTTGGAGCCGGCGTGGACGTTGCTTCCGCCGACGGCGAGCTCGACGTACCACATTTCGGGGGCCATCTGCCAGAGGACGAAGCCGCCGGACTCGATCGCGCGGATCGAAGCGCCGCCTTTCTTCACCACTTTGGTGGCTGTTTCGAACTCTGACGCCACCATCCGCACCTTGCCCATGGCGTAAGCGTTCCTGATGGAGCTCTGCAACTTGACGCCGCCGGTGGAGGCCGCGTACTGCTGCAGGATGTACTGCGCCGACGTTGCTTCCTGAGGAAACACAAACGCAAAAAAAAAAATGCATAAAAATTCGATCATTAAGCAAACACAAACGCAAAATTGGAGCTTTTGCTCTAAAACAGAGGAACAAAGCGACGAGACCGGTAAAATTAACGGCGCTTCAGAGAGGCCGAGATCGAGGCTTACAATGGGAGTATCTTTGATGCGGAGGTGGGGGAGCGGATCGCCAGCGTTGACATGAACAGGGGCGAGCGGCGCCGCCATGACTCCTAGAAGTAGGCGGAGGTCGGAGCAGCGGAACGACGTAGCGGAGACCGAGGACGCAACAGAGGGATGCCGGGCTAGATGGCCCCAGAACCAATGTCCCCACCCTTCCCTCCTCGAGCCACCGACGCCCTCCGGCTCCTCGCTTTGGGGGCCCTCCGCGAGCGGCGCGAGGACCTCCCTTCCGGGCCGAAAGCCCGCCGATCGCCCAATCAGCTGTAACTCCGGCCACTGCTGCTCCACCGGCTGCCGCAGGCCGTGCCCCTGCCACCGCCGCGGGATGAAGCGCAGAGTGGCGGACGCGGAGTACTGTCTCCTCTCCGACGGACTCTTCGGCCGCGGCCTCGCCGGCGATAGGCCCCGAACCACCAACTCCTCCAGCACCGAGTAGAATCCCTGTTTCTTCTCCATTGTCGGCGGCGTCCGTCTTCGTTCCCCGCGTACCGAAGGTCCTCTTTAACATGGTATGATCAAGCAGACCCTGAATTCTAAAATATATTTTCTTGAGGATGTAAAAGCAATTACTGATAATTTGGATTTTGGACTGAAAGACTGCAGCGCCGCACCTAAAAATAGTAATAATAATAACTTCCTATTTTTATCCTTTCCATCGATCCTTATTATGTCATATTCGTCTTTACATATTAACGCAGTTGATTTATATAGATTTTGAGATGAATTTCCAATTAATACCCACAATATTTCATTAAATGTCTAGGATAAAAAATCCCCATAATTTAAATACAGCATAATGTTAATTTTGAAAATATACATGACAGTCACGTTGATTTTAAAATTTTTATAACACTAAAGCTATGTTAATTTTTAAAATACAACATTATAATGATGGTTATTTTTTAATTTTAGTGCGTCCTTAATTTTATCTCATCTCATAATATAAATAAATGAATGACCGTATGTATGCAAATCTATGGAAGATCCATGCATGTGGGTTGCACGTGTGGTGTGACAACCGGAACATGCATGCAGGCATGCATGGATAAGATGTGTGTAATTGGAGGCCCCACCACTCGGAGTGAGTCCTACGTGTCGTCTGGGTGGCCAATCCAATCAGTTCCTTTCACTGATTTGTCGTGATCATGCCCTTCGATCGATGTTACATGGGAATTATATTTTTTAATCTTTTAGTGAAGGAGATCAAATTTAAAAGGGAAAAGGGAAATGCAGGAGAGCCTGAGCAGCAGCCAGCGCCAGTGGTTCACTAAGTTTAGTTAACTCGTTTAAAAATTGAAAAATCATAGTTTTGAGTTAAGAAAACAGTCTTTTAATAATAATTTAGAATCTTATATTTTGAGGAATTGGGACCGGATTCAGATCAGTCAAACTACAAACCCTGGCCGCTACGGCAGGTTGGTTCAGTACACCATAAATTCGTGGGTCACTCGGTTCGATGGAATTAAAGCTTTCTTGTACCTGGAAACCTCGTTTGGGGTGCGTGGTTAAGCAAGCCGCCGGTCCTGTACTGATGAACCGGGCCAAAACTCAAACAAATTGAATCGCAAATTCAGTCCCGTAAGACGGTTGACGATCAAGTAGAAAGGGGGTTGAATAATCTCTGCATAAAATCAAACAAAAGAATTTTTCTCCGACAAATAACTTAATTAAAGAACACTGACATTAAATAATAAATAAACTGAAAAACAGAGACTCAGAGGTTTTACTTGATTACAATCGGGGAGGTTGTTAATCCAAGGAATAGAGTAGTATTAGTTTCTCCTTTAGGCGGAGAAGCCTCTTTACAACAGTGAAAGCATAGAGAGTAAGAAGCTAAACAAAAAATAAGATGTGTACAAGTGTTGTTGCAAGAATACTTGTTGTTAATAGCTTCTAAGATCAATGCTATATTTATAACCTTGGTCGGGACGCCTGGAAGGGTTCCAGGCACCTGGAGTGGGATATAAACTTATCCCCGATGGAACGGTCAAAGATCACGTCGAAATGGCTAAAACTTGGGTTCTGAACGGCCGAAATCGTTCCGGGCGCCCGAAAGGGAAAAGTCAACTTTTTGTTGACTTTCTCTCCGGGTCTCCAGCTTCGGCTCCGTTTGCTTCGATCTGAGTCTTTGGCTCAGGCTCTGTTCGCTTGGGTGATTCCGACCATTCGGAATAGGGATCATTCGAACCCAACTTCCGACCTTCTCCTCGAGCAAGCTTTCGCTCCGGTTTCTCGTCTCTTAGAATCGTCGCGTGCTTCCTTCTCATCCGCCAGCGTACTCTTCCGCAGCTCTTCGTCCTTTGGGCGCACCGATCCCATCGACTCTCTCCCGTGCTGACCATCTCGCTAGCTACGTCTTTTGCTCCTCGAGCAATCTTTCTCTTCGACTTCTCGTCCCTCGGAAACACCGCATGCTCCCTTCTCGTCCGCCGGTGTACTTTTCCGCAATACCTCGCCCCTCAAACGCACTGAGCCCGTCGGCTCTCTCTCCTGTGCCGTCCTTCTCACTAACTGCGTCTTTTGCTCGACTTCCTGTACTCCTAAGTTCCTGCACACTTAGACACAGGATTAAACAAAACAAGACCTAACTTAACTTGTTTGATAACATCAAAACAACCTTGGGGTACCAACAATCTCCCCCTTTTTGATGTGAGCAACCCAAGTTAAGTTAGGGTAAACCAATATAAAATAAAAGTAATAATTTTACAATTAAAGTGCAAAAAAGTGAAATTTAAAAATTACTGCCTCCCCCTATACTTAATCTTTCCTTCTCCCTCTTTGATCATATAAAAAATGGGGTACCAATAAAAAGTCTAAGGATAATTTTTAAAAAATTTTAAGTCATTTAACAAACAAAATTTTGAAGTTACAAAAATGACTTAAAAAATTTGGTAAATCTTAAACACAAGTCTTAAGAGAATACTTAAAACAAATTGAAAGTGAAAGTCTTAAAAACAATTTTGAAAATCTTGAAATATTTTCTGAAAAATATAATAAAGCATGTATTTTGACAGAAGAAAATACATTTTCATGATTTATAATTTCAAAAATTCTTTAAAAAATAGTGTTTAAAAATTTTCAAAAAAATTTTCTTCGTTAGCAAGGATAACTCTTGCAGAATAATTAAATATTTAAAGAGATCAAACCATATGAAAAAATTGAGATTATATCTTAAGATGAATATTGAATTTTTCTTTCTAAAAAATTGGAATTCAATTTATTTTGAACACAAGTTAAAACTCAAGAGGATTTTTTTTTAAAAATAATTGAATAAAAAAATTCAAGCATGATTTTGGAATCCAAAATAGATTCCTTTCTACATGATTAATAAGAAAATTTTTAACTTTTTGTTAATTTTCTCATTTTCCTATTGCGATATTTAAATTTCCATTTTAGTCTATAATCATTTCTAAAATTCGAAGGAGAATTTTGAACATGCAGAAATTTTTAGAGTTTGTATATGTTCCTTTAACATTACATTTTCTGTTTTTAGTTTATTGAAATCCTCTAATCGACAAGTTGTTGCTAGAGTTCTTTTTAATTCATTATTCTCTGTTAACAATTTTCTATTTTCCATTACTGATTTATAAGAATCTTTTGACAATATTAAATTAAACAATTAGTCAGGAGGTAGAGATCGTACCTAACTTACCTTGTCGATTTCTGATGCTCCCCCTATAGAGCTGCTTTCCTCCGAAGACTCTCCTCCTTCATCGATGCTCATCTGGGATGAGTTTTCTGTGCCCTCAGGAAGGAATTCGACTATCAGGGTTGTCCTGACAATTTTCTCGGTGTCGGATTCTTCTGACGACGACTCGGTGTCCATCGAGGAGTTAGATTCAACTTCAATTGGTTTTTCGTAGAGTTTCAAGAACTTTTTCCAAAGTTTTTTTATATTTTGGTAGTTGCCGATTCTGTTGAGATCCTCCACCAGTAGTACTCTTATTAAATGATATTCAGCCTTACCGTTTGATGTAAAGTAGTCACACTACTTTTTGGTCCAGAGATAATTTTCAATTTCTTCTCCGTTTGTTTTCTTTTATGCTTTATAATCATATTTCATTATTAATAAAATATTAAACTCTGTTTTAAGAAATACCTCCATTCGTTACTTCCAAAATGTGAACTCCCCCTTGAACGTTGGTGGGTAGATGTTAGCTCCGGTCATCTCGTTGCTTCAGTCGACAATTAGTCCTTCTGAGGCGTCCTTGCTCTGATACCACTTGTAGGACTGTTGGCGACCGGCTAGAAGGAGAGGTTGAACAACCCCTGCACAAAATCAAACAAAAGAATCTTTCTTGGACAAATAACTTAATTAAAGAACACTTGCATTAAATAATAAATAAACTGAAAAGAAAGGCTCAGAGGTTTTACTTGATTACAACCGAGGAGGTTGCTAATCCAAGAAATAAAGTAGCACTAGTTTCTCCTTTAGACGGAGAAGCCTCTTTACAGCAGTGAAAGCATAGAAAATAAGAAGCTAAACAAAAACTGAGATGTGTACAAGTGTTGTTACAAGAATGCTTGTTGTTAATAGCTTATGGGACCAAGGTTGTATTTATAGCCGTGGTAGGGGTGCCTGGAAGGGTTCCAGGCACTTGGAGTGGGATAAAAACTTATCCCCGACGCAACGGTCAAAGACCACGTCGAAATGGCTAAAACTTGAGTTCTGGGCTCCCGGACTACTTTGGGCGCCCCGGACTGCTCCAAGCGTCCGGAATAGTTCCGGGCACCTCGAAGGGGAAAAGGAAACTTTTAGTTGACTTTCTCTCCGGGCCTCTAGGTTCGGCTCCGCTTGCTTCGGTCTGGGTCTTCCGCTCTGAATCGGCTCGCTTGGGTGATTTCGGCCATCTAGAATAGGGCTCACCCAAACCTAACTTCCGGCCTTCTCCTCGAGCAAGCTTCCGCTCCGGCTTCTCGTCTCTCAGAATCGTCGCGTGCTTCCTTCTCGTCCGCCAGCGTACTCTTCTGCAGCTCTTCATCCCTCGGATGCACCGAGCTGGTCGGCTCTCTCCCGTGCCGACCTTCTCACTAGCTGCGTCTTTTGCTCCTCGAGCAATCTTCCGCTTTGGTTTCTCGTCCCTCGGAAACATCGCACGCTCCCTTCTCGTCCGCCGGTGTACTCTTCCGCAACACCTTGTCCCTCAGACGTACTGAGCCCGTCGACTCTCTCTCCCATACCGTCCTTCTCGATAGATACGTCTTTTGCTCGACTTCCTGTGCTCCTAAGTTCCTACATACTTAGACACAGGGTTAAATATAACAGAATCTAACTTAACTTATTTGATCACATCAAAATAACCTTGAGGTACCAACAAATCCTTTATCGAGCGAGCTACGCATTGACTTGTATATATATATATATATAAACACACAACATCCGATGTTGACACGGTCAAAATCAATCTTTTTAATCTCTTTCATATACATATAATTGTCTTCTCTCTCCTTTAATTGCAGTGCTGAATTGCAGTGCTGGTTTATAAAAATTCATTGGTACTGGTGGTGTTGACACCACCAAACTAACGTCATCCACCTTGGTATTATTTTATAAACCAACACAAGATAGTGCTGACACCATCAAACTAATATCATTATTTTGATGTCGATATAAAAATCAACACGACGGTGGTGCTGATTTATAGAAATTGTTCAAATTAATGCAAGAGCAATGGTTCAAATTAACATTCTTTAATTAATTTTTTTCTTATATTTTCTTCAATGGTTAGGCTTTATTAATTATCCCATTAAAAATGTAATATAAATTGGAGAATTATAATTTTATTCTTCTGTCCCTACCATAGCACATATAAATGGTTCCATGCATACCCTATTGTTTACCAACTGTTGTCTATTTGACTCACTCAATTTATCCTTTATGCTTGTTGTCTATTCCCTTCTTTGGAGACTAACCATGCAGAAAGAAAGTGATTGCATAGATGGAGACGTATCCTCTGCCGCACTTTGATGCATGCATTTTAGCAATTGGCATCGAGTTGGTGGAGAATAATGAACAATGCATGTGATAGATTCGACCAAGGTTAATGAACAATCCATATTTGCCCCGTGGAAAATTTCTGTGGACTGGATGGATCATCTTCAAAATTATTGGTTTAAAAACCTAGATACTTAAATTACTTAAAAAACCCATATAAATCAATTCATTGATTCTAAACAGTGAGTCAAAACCCCGTAGATATTCTTCACTTTGTTTTCGTAAAAGTAAAGCCTACAATCATTTTTATCGGACGAGCAAGTAAAGGTTGAGGTTGATGAATTCACTAATGTGGCTTGCATACACAAGTGATGATCAGCCTCTTTCCATGCTTGGTTCAGTTAGGTCCCTGCAACATGTGATAGTAGGTTGAATAGAAGTCATGGGCACAGAATGAGAATCATAAAATGGTCAATGACTGACAAAAAGTCGAGCATTCCAATAAGAGGTCTATGGCAAAGTGTGTGTTCCTTCCAAGTGAGATACATAAGAATAGGACAACGTAAATGTTGATTACGATTCTTCAATCATACAAGCAAAACAAACCGCTGTATCTAGAGATAACCTGCCTATAGAGTAATCTGCTCTAGTTCACTTTATGCTGAGTTGTTGAGTGAGCTTACATTTCTTGACAGAAAAAATGTCGGTTAGAGACTATGATGGGCCCTTATTTATGTACTTCATCCTCTTAAAACATAAGATAAACGCAGATTGTTGATGTCGCTGCAGTATCTTTTGAAACACCTGCATGGCAATCAACCTGCTCTCATTTGTTACTATAACGTGTGAGCTAAGGATGGCATAGAGATGGGTTGGATCAAACTGCATGCATTACAATGGTTGCAATTCTTGTTCAGGAACAGGTGCATCAACAGGCCTGTATGTACTGAACCCTTTGCTCTGTCTCCAGAAGTACCACACCAAGAGGGTCGAGAAACTGAGCAAAATTACAAGTGATATTCCTACAACAATTGCCACTGCATGCTTTCCCCACCATGTTCTGCAGTGTAGAACCATGAGTTAGGGATAATGGAATAAAATCTTCAGCGGATGTTCAAAATAGATAAAAGTTCTCCACCAATCCAAACTGTCTGGAAGAGAGAATAAAGGTGAACCATAGAACAGATCAAAGTCTTTGGAGAGTCAGACATTTAAGACTTGATCAAAGAAATTCAATCAGAGATGATTGTATTGCTTTAGGCATTGTATGGTCAAATAACACAAAAACCCATTTATGGCATGTTAACCATCAATCAATCAATTAAAATTGCAGCAAATGCACCTAATTACATTTCTGATATCCTATTTCTTCATTTTTCTTGGATTACTTGATGCAGCCTACTGAAGGTGATTAGGGAATTAATAATGGAAGTGGATGACAATTGTGGAATCCTGCATTGCATGAAAACTAACAAGGGAATCCTAATCCTCCAGTGAGAATCATGGGATCGGGTGGTAAACCTACAAAATTTAACAACCGTGCCAAATCTTAAAAATGTATCCTTAATTGGATCACTTGGTATCATGGACAGTGACATAATGACCTAGTCAAAAGGCAAAGTATTCTGAAGGAAAGTTATTTCTATCATATTTACAAATGGATATTACAATATTTGACAGTCAATGTTTTGCCCATAAAAACAACAAGAACCTGGCCAAGAATTTGTAAGCGGAAAAGTTCACCTCCCATAAGGCCTTTCAATTTTCTTGTATACTTGAAAACAAAAAGGAAACAAAAACAATAGAAAATCCAACTAACCAGAAATTTCATTACCTTCTTGAAGGAGGCACAATATTCCATTCAACCAACTGATAACTTCCAAAATTTTCAGGAAGGTGAACTTGATGCTCAGTTAACCGGGATATAATGGTCTGCAATTTAGTAGCCCAAGTCAGAGGTGTTACAACATGGAAACCTCCCAAAAGTTTCTAAAGAGAAGGGTTACCATGGCTGTTGAACTAGAAAAGTAACTGGAAGACCCATCTGGAATAATTTCCCACCTTACTCTGGAAGTGTTTCCCTCACTTGTAATATTTATCAAATGAACCTGCAAACATATAAATTATTGCATCAGCTGATATAGGGAATTAAGTATAATAATATCTAGCAAAACCCAATTCTAGACGACTATGGCAACATCAAGTCTTCAGTCACCAAAATCAAGTAGTAGTTTAGTCTACTAGACTAAATTGTCAACTTGTGCCCTAAACTTGTACAGGCAATATCACCATTTAAGATATCAATTAAAAGTTTGTTCTTACCTGATTTGTATTCACCCCCAATTCATGCGCAATTAGCACTGCTAGTTCTTTTTTGTGGGGCAATAGTTCAGCATATGTAATGTTCAGAGACATATCAAAGGTTATAAGCCCAATTTCGAAGTGATCTGAGTGGAGTGAAAAATCAAGAGAAACCCATGTTAGTTACTTGCATCATTAAGTACTTTTTTCTGATAGAATATGCTCAAACATGGACATAATCGACTAGATTTACAATGTTAAATCTGTATTGAAAATATTTGATGTCAATTATAAAGCTAGTAATTTACCTAGATCTTAAAATAAATGTAAACAAAAAATAATCATAAGCAGATAGCTTTATTACCTGGTAAAACAGCAGGAGAAGGAGCAGGTGAGTCAGATATGGTGGAAGTTGCTGACTCTAAAGGTGTCGGTGATGAGGCTCCTCCCATATGTAATCTCTCCCATAATTCAGAGCAGTTGGTTTTCCAAAATCCAATTTTCTCATTCTGACGGTCATAAGTGACCAATGTATTCCTAACAATAATGCCTGCAACAGGAACAAGATAGAGGAAGTTTAGATATGAGATGTTATTACTAGTATAGAAGTAATTCTGATTACATTGGAAGATATAGGAAGTTTAAATATGAGATGTTATTACTAGTATAGAAGTAATTCTGATTACATTGGAAGAGGAATGAAGCTAACAAAAGCAAGTGTTATTCTTAGGAAAACAATTGCCGTACCCCCTAAAAGTGTCGTCCGGTCTTTTCCATTCTGAAAGACTCCCAAGCAATAAGCACCGCTAACCTTGGAGTGCTTTTGGTTGGCAGAACAAAAAGGTGCAGGAAAATTAGGTTGGCAAAACACAAAAAAATGCAGGAAAAAGGTTTAACCAGCAAGGCATGCTAAGAAGATAATATTTTCATAAATATATTACCATACTTACCCGGAACAAGTAGTTCTCTGGTGAAAGTAATAGCTTTTCTCCATTACCAAATACCATATGAACCTTTGGGAAGATGTTTGACAGTTGAGAGACATCACTGGAAATAATTACAAGATCTTGAGTATAATGCATAACTAATTGTATCACACATTTATAAGCACAATAAATTTCTAAATAAAATGGCTATGATACCTTCTAGCGCCAGAAAAGCAAATATCTTTATAATTTGGATCAGGTCCAGGTATTTGTTTAAGAGAATGTAACTTGCTCATGATCTGTGAGATGCGAGGTAATATCAATTCAACAAAAATGTTCTTGTTGGAAAAAGGTGATATCGCCCACCCCAAGCGGCCAGTATCGCCGGTCCCACGGCAAGATACAGGTAGGTAAATCATGGGGGGCATTTTACCCTAGTGTAACGGCCCTTTGCATGGAGGAGGGCAAACCCAACGAGGCATTTTGACCCCAAGACCTATTGGAGCAAACACCCATGCAGGTACCAACTGCGCCAACCCGTGGGGGCAACACAAATGTTGTTCTTGATACATACAAATGTTGTATAGATTCTCTTCAAATAAAAAAAATATTTGCATCAACAAATAGATGATCCTGATGGGCAGGTAATTCAGAAAAGTCCTTCACTATTGTGTAATATTAAGGATTAGATTTTAGTGTCACTACTTCAGTACCTTCAACAAATGCTTACTAGTGTGACATGGAAAGAGAAGTTTTATTTTTTGAAAGTATCTCAAAACCAATTGGAATTGGCACCCATGGATAAGTTTCAGGTGTTACTTGTGCAAATAAATCATGTTAAGACAGCAAGGTACAAAGAAACTTACAGCATCTTTAAATGCCAAAAATGCTTCTTTTGGCAGATATGCATATGTGGTTCCACTATCCAAGACTGTGCCATGCTTGCCATCAAATATCCTTGGATCTAGTTTCAGTAGCCTACCATCCACATCTATTGACTTGAGCTCAATATTGTAGTATGGACTGTTGCCATCCGGAGATCAAAAAAAATCTGGGAGATGTATTAAATGTATATGGAGAGAAATTCTAATGTTTTTTATTCATATAGATGCAGATATGCCATACCTTCTAGCAGAATTTGATGGAGAAAACACCATGTCAGTAGGCGGAGTTATCTCACCAAGGACCATTGCACCTCCACCAATATCCATCCCACCATAGCATAAAGAAAACGAATCACCAATAACACCCTTTGAAACAAGCTGGTCCATTATACTGAGCTGTCCTCGGCCCAAACCAATAATGCCATCAGCACGTTGACTAAATAAATCGCCAGTTTCAGAATTTTCACACCCAAAAATAGCACGCTGAGGTTTAAGTTCACTTTCTGTTCCAAATGATATAAGGTCCTCACCAAGCACACCACTACTCGAGCTCATTTCAGCATATTGTCTCTCATAAGTACACTGCTTTTGGTCCTGGTCACAGGTACAAGCAACACTGCATTTTACGGGTTCATATGTGCTTGATAAATCAGGTTGAAATCTTGGGTCCTACAGAACAAGAGTTAAAATGTAAATGAGAAGAAACATTGACCAAATCTGCTATAGGATAGACGGTAGACCAACTTAAAATGTAACAAACAAATGCCAGGTTAAACAGCCATTGCACCATATAGTTAATGAGCTAGGAAAACAATAAACTCCATTGCATGAAGGAAAGGAAGAGTGCACTAACAACAGATTTCCTACTCTATTAAAGTATTTTATTGAAGTATAAAGATCAACTGGAATAGGAAACATTATGCACAACAGCTGTATGTGTTATAAGTACATGGGTAGGAACTCTAACAGCATAGAATCTATGAAAAATTCTAACTGAAGTGGAATTCAGTTGGTGTGCAAATGTTCAGTTCACTTGTTGAAGGAGAATGGAACACCTAAAATTTAACATCTGTATCATATAAGAGGGTTTGAAGGGGAGCTTGGCGCAACAGTAAAGTTGTTGCTTTGTGACCAAAAAGTCACGGTTCGAATTTTGAAAACAGCCTCTTGCAAAAAGTAGGGTAAGGCTGCGTACAATGGATCCTTCTCCGGGACCAGCATAACGGGAGCTTCGTGCACCGGACTGCCTTTTTTTTTATCATATAAGAGGGTTTCTACAAAAAGAAGAATTTACTTGATAAAAGAACTAGAATTAAGTATTAACATATGAGTTTACTACAAAAAAGCCAGAATACTTTCAGATTGTGATACATTTCTCCACCAGAACTTTGAAGCATCCTACTTCTAGAGAACTTTAAAGCATCATACTTCTAAAAAAAATTCCAATTTTCCATGAGCAAACCATCTCCAAATAGTCAAATAGCCACAAGCATAGTTAGGCTGTGATACATTTCATCACCAGAACTTTGAAGCATCCTACTTCCGAAAAGACAACCCAATTTTCAATAAGAAAACCATCACCAAATACTCAAATAGCTGCAAGCATTGCCATAGTTCCAAACTATTCAAGGATTGAGATGAAAGACAAGAAAATACAAGGCAAGGATTCTATTTGATTTATTCTTGGTAAATAACCACTAGACTACTAAATTTATCTAGAATAAACAAATCTTTAAATTCAACTAGCCATTACCCCTTAGCTTATGCTGTTGCATGATCTGCATAACAGAGAAAAAATTTTCTAATGACTTGAACTTTATAAGTTGACTCATTTTAAAAGGAAACAACTTCACAAAATGGACATGGTAAATTCTTGCACATATATCCAATTTTCTCATAGTTTCAACAGATTATGAACATGCATATAATTCAGGTCTGGTATAATAGTAAACTGTTGATTCCAATGATGTGGTAATCTAAATGAAGTAGTCTCACATCCTATTATTTAGTATATACGATAAGCAAAATTGTCTAAGATGATTGCATTAGCTGAGACTCAACTTATAATTAGTTTGAAGTCCTAATATAAAATAAGTTTTAACTTGGTAAGTCACTCATTTTCTCATCGATTCATGCCTTTACAGACTATAATAAATGATGGAAGGGAAGTGGAATTTGAGAAACCCTTAACTTGGATAACATCGGAACAAATAAATATAGGAACAAATACATGCGATGAAGAGAAGAGATCCCGATGCGCCAAGACGTTAAAATACCTGATGATTCCCACATTGCTCGCATGTGGAGCAAGGAACGTATGTGACCGTACTCCCTGAATCCACAATCAAAGCAAATTCCTGAGGCGGTGAACCGATAAAGAGCCTCGTAGTATAATACCTAAAGAAGAAGAATTATCAAACAGAGACTCGTGTATGAATGCGATTCGATCTTCCATAGAGAGATCCGCGATAAATTAATCGAAATTATTCAACCAATTTTAAAGGAACCAAAAAAATCTCAAAAGTAAAGCGCAGAGGACGAAGAAGGGAAAAAAAGGAGCGACGCGCACCCGTTGGCGAGGAGATCATCGTAGAGGCTCATCCGAGCGTCGGCGGCAAGCTGCCGGGAAAGAAAGCGCCTCGACCCGGGGGATCTCCGAGTGGAATTCGCGCGGGAGAGGAATAGCGGCAGAACCAAGTTCGGAGATCCGGCAAGAGAGCGGAGCGCGGGTCCTGGCGGCGGACCAGCGGAGTCCACGGCGAGGAACACGACGAAGAGCAGAAAGAAGGCGAAGGCAAAGCACCGATCCTTCGCACGTTCCATGGAGGCGACGCGAAGCGGAATCCGGCCGCGGATTAGGAGGAGCGGCGGTGGAGCGACGAGGGTTTGGTCGCCCTGCGAGGAGATCAATTGGCGTCGTTCGCCTCCCCTTGACGACAAACACCACCATTCACCATTGGCTAAGCACGCCCCGGTGGGCTAAACCTGCCTACGTGGTCATCGAATCGCTACGAATGGCCACGATCTGGAGGAAACAGGTCGGTTCCCTCCCTGACTCCCAGTCCCTCCCTCGTGGCCCTTCGATTTGCATCGAACGGAGAAGCAGTGATGCAGGTGGCTGGTTTCTTTCATGGGTAGTTTGAGAAGGTGGTGGCCGCTTAAAAAAATAATAATAATTTAATTTAATATCTAAAAAATATGAATTAGATATCTAATCATAATAAAGTGGACTTTAAGGCCCATCAGGTCGTGCAACAGGCCCATCATGGCAAGTTTGTTGTTTCTGTTAAAATTATTCCGGAGTTGTTTAATAATGCCGACCTGACGACTCCACCTTGGGCCACATGCAAATGCTGTTGGATCACATCATTTATTAATTTGGAGTCAAACGGCAGGTTCTCTAAACCACCTGCTATCCATTTCGACATGTCATGTTCCTCCTCCAATTAATTAATTGCATGCGTATTTAATTTGATTGCCAATTACAAGCCACTGACAAATACGTTGTAGACGTATTAGCCCCACGGATTAGTTGGTATCTATATGAATACTAAGATTTGAAAAATATTTTATAGGATGATGTCTAATAATTGATGTGCTAAGATAAATATCATATGATTTATCTACTTTTCAAAATTAATGGGGCTGTCCTGAAGGGGATGGGATCCTCGGATCCCCTTGTTCAGATTCGTTCTTGGATCAAGATAGGAGGATTGGTGGAAGGTAATGATTTTCACCTGTTAACGGTTCCATTAATATAAAAACTGGATTAGAGATTAGTCCAACTTTTATAAACTAGAGGATCTGATCCCATCTGAAGGCGCGTAACACTCCACTTTTGCTATCATCAATCTGATGTATTATTCAATTTTGTAATCGACGGTTTAATTTCGTAAAGGAACATTAATTGAAAAGAATCAGGCTGATACGGTGAATGATGTAGGAAGTCGAGTCAAGTTCAGAGGGTCATCGGTCAAAAGTAAAAAGGGGATAATGGACATTTTGATTGAGTGGTCATTTGTTCAGATCTTGGGTCCGGTCGGATGCTTAATTTGGTCATATTCTAAGTCCCTCAAAATTAATAAAATATCGAACCAAGTAAATATCATTCAGAGTTGAGTCCTCCTTGCTTCTTAAGATAACACAAATGATTATTTCGACCGAATGATCTAGTTGATCGGACTTATGGTCCAATCGGACAAGCTAGACACTTTGGTTCGACCACTCTCTTTGGCACAAGTAGAGAGGCCAAGCGAAGATTGAGTCCCCGATAACATTCCTTAAATCTAACTTGGTCACTGTTGCAAGTGACATCTAGGCGGACTATAGAAGGGACTCGGTTGGATTGTCAGCTCAGCATATTAAGGGTCCCTCAACCCAACAACCCAACATTCCTTCTTGTCATTTTATGCGACAGTTGTCATAGAATTAAAGGAATATCACTTATACAAGTTGTACACTAGAAGTTTCTATCCTACAAAATGTAAAAATTGCGGGTCCATTTTGGAAAAGATGTCAAAGCATCATTATGGTCTATCCTTTTTTTGTCAATGCATCAAGATTCGTGTGGAGAGAAAAATTGACATTGTAAAAGGGGTCTCCACCTACAGGTGCAGATATGCTTATGTTACGGAAAACACTACGCATATACTGTTCATTACTGTTGACTACCTAATGTTCGATTGATCACTAACTTGAGCGTCGGAGTGTTTATGCTGAGGACCCTTCCTTAACTTGGTTGTTAACGTTCCCTTTGACATACAGGACCACTTGGAGTCATTTTTTCCAACTAGAACCACTTGCCCAGTGCATCGTCTTTCCCTCTTTCAGACAGAATCAAATTTAGCGCTGTTTGTGAAAATCTTTTCTTGCATTTGAAATGAGAAGATGGACGAGACTGGACAACTCACTACAATAACTTTATCACAAGAAGATTTAGAACTATTGATAATCGCCCGAGCGCAGAGATTAGTACAACAATAACAAATAGTGACCAAATGTCCTTTACTCAATGAACCTATTGTATCTATGACTGGCCCTCAAGCCGAGTGCAGAATCTAAGTGGAAGGCCAGACTGGGTGCTAGCCGATTCGTCCTCCCCTGACTAGCTTCAAGCAAGCACCCACACATCCGACCAGCTCCTCGCTCGTGCCCTCGTTGTCGATCGCATATCACCGAGCATTGTTTTGCACACCGTTCAAAGAGATGGACCGAGCGGAGAGACCTCAAGGTTCGTCTTCTGAAAATGCGCCTGCTTGGGACATTCGGAAGGGGAAGGCTCTGATGGTTAACAGTTTCCCCCAGCAGGTTAGCATATAATTCTCCCACGAAATATTGGAGGACAAGTTGCTGAGCCATTTCCGACATTTGACGACCAGAGAATATGGAGGAATGACCAACTTCGAAAATCATCTCCTCAAATTAAAAAACACAGTCATCCTCCACCAATAAACAAACAGAGTTAAATGCTGAGTGTTCCTTACCATACTCTCTCGCTTGGCGCAGAGATGGTTCAACTAGCTCCCGGTTGAGTCCATTTGTTGTTTCAGGGATTTTTGTAAAGCATTCCTCCATCACTTCACTAGCAGCCAACAATATCACAAGACAACTTTGAGCTTATTTTCCTTCAAACAGGGCCCAAAGAGATATTGAGTGCATACATTAAAAAGTGCAACCAAGTCACTATGAGCGTTCCCTCGGTCACTCTAGAGATCTTAGTGAGTGTCTTCTCTCAAGAATGCACAGATGGTGATTTCTTTCGATCTCTCATCAAGAAGCCCTTAAGGGACTTCGACCATCTACTCAACGAGCATTCAAGTACATCAACGTGGAAGAAGCTCAATCTGCTAGGAAAAAAGAAGTGGTGGCGTTGATTCCTCTTTCTACCCTCGAGCATCGAGCCCCTTCCCCTCCTCTACCACCCCAGGGCCCTGATTGGATCATCCCTCACATCACCGAGAGCGGAGGCCGAACATCGTACGGCATGTAGAAGTTGATCAGATGCGATTCCCCGAGCCCCACTAATGGACTCCTATATTTTGCACCTACCACCAGTTGGAGACTCATAATATTGAAGATTGTTATCAATATAACATGAGGTGCGCCGAGCAGCCAACTAAGGGTTTCATCGACATTCACCATCTCCCCACCATCAACATCACTGTCGACAAAACAGACCCCAAGGCGAAGCCCTGAAAGGGCTGATCGGAATCAGCAGCGACCACAACAAAGAATAACTGAGCCCCGGGCCACTATGCCAACCTATTCAGGAAGAAGAAAATCGTGGCAACACCACCTGGGGCAACATTGACATGATAGTAGGCGGGTAGACCGATGGTGACTCCAATCGGGTCAGGAAGTCATTGTTGGTCCCGTGCGACCGACAAGAAGGGGGTAAATTATCTGTCAAATGAAATTAACCGCTTCTCAATCTTTCAACTTGCGTTAGTAACATAATTATAATAAATTGATTGATCAACTAATAAAATAAAAAAGGTGGAGGAGTTACTTGGTTACATGTAACCTACGTGGTTGTTAATCCAAAGCGTTGAAAAGCTCACTAAATAATTCTCCTTCATTGCAGGCGGAGAAGTCTCTTAACAGAAGTTGACAACTCAAAAGAATGATTAGGAAAAAGTACAAGACTTGTTGTTCAACTTGTTGATTAATTCCTATCTCCAATGGCCATTTTAAAGCTCTTGGAAAATCCTATTCGTGGGTAGAAGACACTTTCAAGAGAATTTAAGGCGCCTTCGAGTGGAAAACTTTATCCACCGAAGATAAAGTTTTATCTTCGGTTAACGGCTAGGGAAGGCGCCTTCAACTGACTGAAAGGTGCCTTCAGTACTGTTCATGGAAGACGCCTTCTAAGCCATTAAAGGTGTCTTCCTTGCAGCAGATCAGCTCCTTAGCTGATCTTCATCCTTGAGCAATCTTCCGCTTTAACTTCTCGTCCCTCGGAAATGTTGCGCGCTTCCTTCTCGTCCGTCAGAATACTCTTCTATAGCATCTCGTCCCTCGAACACACCGAGCCCATCGATTCTTTCTCGTGTCATCCTTCTCGCTAGTTGCGTCTTTTGCTCGACTTCTTGTGTTCCTAAGTTTCTGCACACTTAGACACAAAGTTAAATATAACAGGGTCTAACTTAACTTGATTGACCATATCAAAACTATCACAGGGTTCTTACAATCTCCCCCTTTTTGATGTGTATCAGCTCAAGTTAAAATTAGGGTTAAATCATAATGAAATAACATAGTATATATATATAATTACAATGCAATGAATTAACTAAGTTAATATTTCAAAATAAGTACAAGGATAAAAATTATCCTAACTCCCTCGTAATTCCTTTTAACTTTGACTTATTTCTTCCCTTTGATCACATAAAAAAAAATATATAACATAGTTATAAAATTTTTAGAAATTATATTTGGGTTTATGAAAATAATATCCAGTAAAGTAACATTTTTTAGAAATTATTTTTAAAAATATTAAATTTTATTGATTAATCTTCTATTTTGACTAAAATAATGTTAAAAATAAATTTATTGTTTTGAAAAAATCCTAAAATTTTTTATCAATCTTAAGCAGACAATGTTTGATCAGTTTAAAACTTTTCACGAAGAAATATTTTGTACTTTTTTAAAAATAAATCATTTTAGTACCGAATCTTGTTTTTCGAAAACTAATATTTAAAAATATACTTGTACTTCTAAAAATTCTATTAATTTTTCTAAATCTGTATAACAGAAATAGAATGGTAGAAAAATTATTTTTTTTTTAAATTTCAATTTTTATGAATTTTTAGTATTAAAAATAATTTTTTTGGTAATTAATTCATAATAAATTTATTATAGATCAAACAAATTCAAAAATATTTAATATAACAGAAAGTTTACTGTTCTATCAGTATAAAAATTTTGAATAAGAAATTCGAAAAGAAAAATTACTTAAAAAATATTTTTCTTATTAAAATAATTTCTATCCTAATAATTCTAAAGATTTGGGAGTTTAATTTAAAAAGGATTTTAGAACCTAATATAGGTCCTACCTATTAGATTTACTAAGAACTTTGATGGTACTTTTTTCTTAGGGATTTTTTTAATTTATCCCTGATGATTTCTAATATACCAGTTGATTCTATTATAATTTCTAAACTTTAATTTTTGAAAATTATTTGAACATGCATTATCATTTTCCATTTTCTCTAATTGTTCTTTCATATTTTTATTTTCAAATTTTAAATTATCATACATAAGTAAGGGACATGAATTTACTAATTTTAATTTTAACCTAACATTATCTTTTTCTAGTTTTAACAAATTTTTAGATAACATCTTGATAATTTCAAAAGATTGTTTAGGGAGTAATGCACGTACCTCACTTACCTTGTGGTGTGATGCTCCCCCCTTCATCACAACTTTCTTCTGAAGATTCTTCCCCTTCATCGATGCTCATCTCTGAGCTACTTTCATCTTCTCCTTGGTGGTTCGCCAATAGGGCTAGGCCAATGTATTCTTCAACTTATAATTCTGATGACGATGATTCATTCCACGTCGCCATTAGGGTTTTGAGCTTCGATCTTGTTGGTCTTTTGCCCTTATTCTTCAGTTTATGGTAGTCGTCCTTGATGTACCCTTCTTCTTAGTAGTTGTAGCATAAGACCTTCCTTTTGTCTGAGATTGTTTCTTAGCCTATGCCTTATTAAATTTATTAGATTTAATAAACTTACTAAACTTTCTTACCATTAGGACTACTTCATTTTCATTGATGGAAGTTTCAGAATCTGGTTCATCTATTTTTGCCTTTAAGGTAATGTTCTGGTTCAGCTCCTTCCTTAGTTCTGCACATCCAGATTCATGAATTTCAAAAGTAGAAAATAATTCTTATAGATTACTTACCTCTAAGTTCCTAGAGATGTAGTATGTATCTACTAAGGTTGACCATTTTGGTGTTCTTGAAAAAGAGTTAAACGCATATCTTACCAAATCTAGATTAGTTATCTTTTTTTCGAGATTCATGAGTTCGGTGATTACTCGTTTAGCTTGGCGTGCAGTTGAGGGAAAATTTCACCTTCCTTCAGCTGAAGATTTGTCAATTGGTTCCAAAGTAGATCTTTTCTTGTGAGCTTGGCTTTAGAGGATCCTTCGTGAAGCTCCAAGAATTTTTCCCAAAGATCTTTTACAAACTTATAAACTCTGATTCTGTTGACCTCTTGTGGTAGCAACACACTAAGCAGCTGACATTCTATTTTTCCATTGACCATAAATTTGGCTTGTTCCTTCTTTGACCCATTTTCCTCTTTCTTTAAATCACCGTTGGTATCGGTAGGTACTACAAAGCTATTTTTCAAAATTTAAAAAAATATCAAAATTTATTTTGAAATATACCTTCATTTTCTTCTTTCAGTGGGAGAAGTCTCTCTCAAACTTAGGTGAGTGAATACTTATTCCAGCTATCGTCTTCCGTGCTTAGGTCGACAGTTAGTCCTTCTAAAATAGTTGGGCTCTGATACCACTTATTGGTCTCATGAGGCTGGCAAGAAAGGGGTGAATTGTCTGTCAAATAAAATTATCCCCTTCTCATTCTTTCAACTTGAATTAGTAGCACAATTATAATAAATTAGTTGAACAACTAATAAAATAAAAAAGGTGGAAGAATTACTTGGTTACAACCTAGGTGATTGTTAATTCAGGGTGTTGAAAAGCTCACTAAAGAATTTTCCTTCGTTGCAGGCAGAGAAGCCTCTTACAGAAGTTGATAGCTCAAAAGAATTATTAGGAAAAAGTACAAGACTTGTTGTTCAAGTTGTTGATTAATTTCTAGCTCTAAAGGCTTTTTTATAGCTCCTGGAAAATCCTATCCGTGGGTGGAAGACGCTTTCAAGAGGGTTCTGTTGGGGTTGCAAGGTTGCAAACATAGTCCCATATTGAAAACACATGGAAAATATCATGGGTTTATAAGAAAAAGATATCTCCATTTGCATGAGGTTTTTTGGGTAGAGCCCAAGAGCAAAACCATAGTGTTTAGGTCCAAAGTGGACAATATCATATCATTATAGAGATATATAAATTTTTTTTTTTATCTTACAATTGGTATCAGAGTGAGGTCGTTCTTCACCGGACTAACCGCTAGAAGAATCACGAGCTAGAGCCATGATATAAGAACCATGTGGGTAAAACCTTAAATGAAATAGGGGAGGCCCTAAGCAAGCCAGTGACCTAATTCTTGAGGGGAGGCCTGAGCAAGTCAAAAGTGACCCGATATTTGAGGGGAGGCCCTGAGCAGGTCAAGAGTGACTTGATACTCGAGGGGACCCTGTGGTCCTTTGTTTGAGGGGGAGATTGTTGGGGTTGCAAGGTTACAAATATAGTCCCACATTGAAAACACATAGGAAAGATCATGGATTTATAAGAAAAAGATATCTCCATTGACATGAGACCTTTTGGGCAGAGCTCAAAAGTAAAACCATGAGGGTTTAGATCCAAAGTGGACAAATCATATCATTATAAAGATATCTAAAGTTCTTTCGATCCTACAGGTTCAAGGTGTTGGTGCAATTGTTGGTGCCATATCCCTCAGGTCAAGGCTGACCTGGTTGACCAAGCTTGAGTCTTGGTTTGAGTTTCGATGTTTGACAATGCAGTTGTGCATTTGGGGAGATTATCTGGTGCAATTCCCCTCTGATCAGGGTCTGATCAGGTTGGATGAAAAAGAGTCAAGTAGGTCAAGGTTGACTGGATACTTGACTGGGAAGTCCTAACTGGGATGTTAGGCAGTAAGGAAATCCTGGTGAGTGAAGCCAGCTGAAAGTCCTGGTGAGTGAAGCCAGGCAGAAGGAAGTCCTGGTGAGTGAAGCCAGGCAGAAGGAAGTCCTAGTGAGTGAAGCTAGGCAGGAGGAAAATCCTGGTGAGTGAAGCCAGGTGAAAGACCTAGTGAGTGAAGCTAGGCAATTGGGAAGTCCTAGTGAGTGAAGCTAGGCAATTGGGAAGTCCTAGTGAGTGAAGCTAGGCAGGAGGAAAATCCTGGTGAGTGAAGCCAGGTGAAAGACCTAGTGAGTGAAGCTAGGCAATTGGGAAAGTCCTGGTGAGTGAAGCCAAGCAGGAGGAATCCAGATGGGTCAAGGTTGACCAGACATCTGGTGAGAGTACAAGTAGGTCAAAGGGATTGAACAGATACTTGATAAGAAGAGAAAAGTCCAAGTGGGTCAAAGGGATTGACCAGACACTTGGTGAGAGAGTCCTAGCTGGTCAAGGGTGACCGGATGCTACGTCTTATGTACCAACAAGTCATGGTTGACTAGATGTTGGTTTAGGGGGCTTTGGGCAAAAACCAAGATCTGGATTGATCAGCCGATTAATCCAGCAGATCTAGATTGATCAGCCGATTGATCCAGCAGATCTGGATCGATCCAGCAGATCTGGATCGATCAGTGGATCAATCCAGCAGATCTGGATCGATCGGCCGATCAATCCGGAGAGTCCCCACGAACAAAACCTCTCTGGATCGATCAGTGGTTCGATCCAGAGGTCCCAATCGATCAGTGGATCGATTGGGAGCTGCTGTGTATGCGCGATAAGCCCTGGATCGATCCACCGATCGATCCAGGCTATTCCAGAAAGCACAGAGGCGCTCTAGATCGATCCAAAGCCTCCCCGATCGATTGGGAGCAATCCAATCGATCGGGATCCGACCGTTGGCGTCGATTTAAGCCGCAGGCGTTCATTTCCTTCGGTACAACTTCACCGATTCATCTCAGATCTTCACCAGCGACTCCACAGAGCTCTCCACGCCAGTTCTTGAAGGATCTTGGAGTTTCTTCCAAGTCAAGAGGCGACTCTATTGCAAGAAGAAGAAATCTAGGGTTAGGGTTTTTACTGCATTTCTTGTAAGTTTTTGCTTATTCTTTACTACCCTTTCGTTCTTCTTGTATTGAGAGTCTTGTAGGGCTTCTCCGCCTTCGGTAGTTACCGAAAAGGAGTGTTTACATAGTGGAGGGTGTGTGAGTGTGTGGATCCTTGAACTAGTCACCTCCTTTGGAGGTGGATACCAAGTAAATCTACCTTGTTAGCATTGTATGCATTTGTTTCTTGTATTTCCGCTGCACATCTCTGAAGAAACAAGAAACGCCAAGCACACGAGCACGTGACGAGCACGCGACGAGCTATTCACCCCCCCTCTAGCTACTTTTCGGTCCCAACAAGTGGTATCAGAGCGAGGCCGCTCTTCACCGGAATCATCGCCGGAAGGGGCAAACAAAACAAGAAAAGCTAGAGGGTGAAGAAGTTGAAGAAATTCTACAAGTCGAATACTTCATCAAAAGGCTCAACTTCAAGATGCAATTCCAAGATGGACTTGGATTTGACACAAGGGTGGCTCCACCGTACACATCCACAAGCTTCGATTCTTGGAGATCAAGAATCGAAAATTTCTTAATGATGGAGATAGAGCAATGGTTTGCTCTTATGGAAGGATTTGAAGCTCCAACAAACTCCAAGGGCAAGCCTCTCAAGAAAAACAAATGGAGTCAAGAGCAAGTTCAAAGGAGCAAGACAAACGATAAAGTGACCAAGCTTTTGGTCAACTTATTGCCAAGCAATATTTTGGCTCAAGTTGGAGAATTCAAGGATGCCAAGGAGCTTTGGAGCAAGTTGGCATCAATTCATGAGATCCCCTCCACTGTACCGAATCAAGAGGAATCCAAAGAGGGCGACTCATTGGAGCAAGATCAAGAGGAGGACTCTGAAGTTGAGAGATGCTCAACTTCCGAAGAAGAAGTTCAAGAAGAAGCTTCATCTTCGAGGGAATGCAATGAAGGGAACAAGAAGGGAGCATACTCCTTGTTACATATACAAGATGATGAAGCCTCCACCTCTAGGATTGAGGGGGATCAATCTTTGGTGACACCGGATCAAGAAGAAGGAGAAGCTTCTACATCCGGGTCAAAAGAAGAAGAGGATGATGAAGCTTCCACCTCCACGAATCAAGTCAAATCTATTGGAGGAGTATCATCTTCAGATCAAGAGGAAGCCTCTACCTCCGGATCAAAAGGAGAAGATGCCACCCCTACAAGCAAAGGTATAACAATTTCAATTACTAATAAAAATCATATTATATGCTTTGAATGTAGGGGAAAAGGGCATTACAAAAGTAAATGCCCTAAATTGGCCAAGAAGAAGGGCCAAGTGGCACAAAAGGGCAAGGAGAAGCTCAATGAGACCACTCCCAGAACAAAGAAGAGCAAGGAGTATATTGTGTGCTTCTCTTGCAATCAAAAGGGGCATTACCGAAGTCAATGCCCTAAGGGGAAGAAGGTGGTCAAGGCTCAAGGAGGAAGCACAATTCAAGGGGGAGCCTCCAAGGTAAAAAGGAAGGTATCGTTCATTGAACCTACCCCCTTTAATAATGGTAAAAAGCATGATAGTTCTAATCTATATCATTTTAATGCTATTTACCATGAAAATAGGATGCATGATAAGGTTAAGGAAAATCATGTAGCTTATCATGCTAAAACCTCTCAACCTAGGGCTAGGAATGTAGATAAAAGTCTAGGTAAGAACTCCAAGGATTTTAGCTACAAGCCTAGAAACAAAAATGCTCATGGATTTAATGGCAAACCAGAAACTAAGGACTTAGTGATGGAAAATCAAGTCTTGAGGTCAAGACTTGACAAACTAGAAAAACCCTAAAAAGGATGAAAAATATCCTTAAAGGGCAAAATGAGCAAAATCTAGGTTTAGGACAACAAGGGTCATCCAAGGGCCATAGAGGTTTGGGATACAAACCTAAAATAAAAAAGGATGCACCTACTTACCATAGAGTTCCATATAGCTATGGAACCAACCCTAAGTCTAGAGGTCAAGTCAAGGATACAAGGGAAGTTATCCCTAGAAGTATCTTTGCAATGACAAACGTGACTAAGACTTCAAAGAAGTCTAACAAAGTCACTAAAAAGGTCACAAGGGAAGTAATCCCTAGGGTTGACCTAGAAATTGTGACCAAGGCTTCTAAAAAGCCAAACAAGGTCACTAGGAAGGTATCCAGGGAAGTTGTCCCTAGTGAATACCTAGAGCATCCAAGGAGCACCAATAGGTTTTGGGTTCCTAGGAGCATCTTCTCTACCCCATAAATGGGTTAGAGAGTGTCAACTCTAAGAAGAAGGGTAGTCAACCCAACTTTGAAGAAACTGACACTCAAGGAGCATTTTCAAGGTTATTATTAACCTTTGAAAATGAAATGGATCTATCATTTACTCTTTGAAAGAGTAAAATATGTCAAATTTGAGAAGTATTGATTTTAATCCTAATTGGCACAATTTAGGAATCATAAGAACTACCAAGTTGGGGGTTTTTGGTATATTCTTAGGAAAATAAAGGCAATTTGAGCCTTAATTAAAAGTGCTACTCTTGTGGAAAAAAATGAAATATGCCAACATTTAAGGAATAAGCTTAATTTCAATTGGCATAAGTGAATCAAGAGAATTATAAATGCTAATTTAGGTTTTGGCAATTTCTTGAAGCACTTTTGGGCAATCTAGGTTTAAAATTTTAAGATTAGCTAAGGATTAAGGATACTTAGGTAGATAATCTAGGTATTTTATTTATGCTAAACCTTGCCATGATTGTTTGCCTATGATATGCCATGACATCATGTTTAATTTTATATTTTGCATTCATCTCTTATTATGAAAAATATAAAAATACCATGTCATGTCATACATACATCATGTAGTTATAGGAATCTTTCTTTTGAAAGCTATTTCTTTTTGATGTATGTCATAACATTATCATGCATTATATTTCCTTAAAATTAAGGACAAATGACATTTATCAACTTGTATCAACAAGTGGTATTTGTAACAAGTGGTACAAGTGTATCAACAAGTGACATCCTAGACGGATGTTCAATGTCCACAAAATGCCTAGATAGATATGCATGATCCCTAGATTAGGGTAAAACCAAATTTTACATCTCACAAAGACCTATAAGAGGACTTGTATGTGGTTTAGTGCACATTAGATACATGTGAGATGTTAGGATGATGAACAAAACTCAAGATGTTGATTTAGTGCATTCTTTTGAGTTTTAAGTTTATCAAAACACATAGTATGTGTTTTCCCATCATTGGGAAAGCTAATGTACAAGTCATGTGCATTATGCCCAAGGAACATGGTGGGATATTGGTTTTAAAAATATTTTTAAAATGATTTTGGAAAACCTTGGTGAAGGCTATCTTTTGATAGTAATCACCATTGAATAGTTAGACACAAACTTGAAGAAAACACTAAAGTTTATGCAAGTTATCAAGTTTGTGTCAATCTTTGAAAATATGATGTATTTTCATAAAAACTATTTTTTCTTGATAGTATATACACTAAATAATGTCTACACAAATTTTCACGATTTTTGAAATTTTGTAGAATTTTCTAGGAGTTTCTGAAGTTGACTGAAATGGAATTTCAGCAACTATCAGAACTCTAATCGATCAGTGGATCGATTGGAGTGCCTCAATCGATCAGTGGATCGATTGGAGTGCCTCAATCGATCAGCCGATCGATTGAGAAGACATTTCTCACGAGCAGAAGCTCGCTGGATCGATCAGTGGATCGATCCAAGAAGACTGAATCGATCAGTGGATCGATTCAGCAGGGTTCAATCGATTGGAACCCAACTCTGATCGATCGAAGATGCTGATTTTGGCTGGGAAAGCTTATTTTCAGCATTTTGAACCTATTTTAGTCTAGGTAACCATTCCTAACCCCTCAAAATACATTTGTATACATAAAAAGGGTATTTTCATGTTGAAAACAAGGATGGATTAGTTAAGGGAGACTAAGTTGAAGTTTAGGTTGAGGTTTGCTTCAAATTTTTGAACATTTGAACCTCAAAACTTCATAATTTGGGTTTCCTAAAGGTTTAGGGATTCCAAGTCATTGTTGGTGCAATGACAGAAGTTACTACCATGTCTTTAGGGGGAGGGACTCTTTAAAGACATGAAAATTATTTTTCATGAACCTTGGAAGGTGGTTAACCTTCTTTCAGAACATGATCAAGGTTGAGCGTTTGAACTTTAATGGGGAGTGGATATCCTCATTGTTCAAGTGATTTAAGTTAAAAATGCTCAAGGATGGGCATTTGACTACATTAATGGGAGAAGCTAGGGTTAAGGATAATGAAGGGTATGTGACTTTCATTATCGTGTTGTTCACAACGAGTGAAGTTGTGAACAACGATGAGCAACTCTTCAGGGGGAGAGTTTTCAACAAGTGAATTTGTTGATGTGTGTCCAAAGATGGGGCATTTGTTGATGTGTGTCAATAGGGGGAGAATGAAAGGTTTAAGTTATGACTTCATTACCTAGAGGGAGTTTGCCCTCTTAGGAGGAGAATGAAGGGTTTAACTTATGTCTTCATTACCTAGTGGCATGAAGGAGGTTGAGGCTATGGGATTAGCCTAACTTAAATGTGTTATTGTCAAACATCAAAAAGGGGGAGATTGTTGGTGCAATATCCCTCAGGTCAAGGCTGACCTGGTTGACCAAACTTGAGTCTTGGTTTGAGTTTCGATGTTTGACAATGCAGTTGTGCATTTGGGGAGATTGTCTGGTGCAATTTCCCTCTGATCAGGGTCTGATCAGGTTGGATGAAAAAGAGTCAAGTAGGTCAAGGTTGACCGGATACTTGACTGGGAAGTCCTAACTGGGATGTTAGGCAGTAAGGAAATCCTGGTGAGTGAAGCCAGGTGAAAGTCCTGGTGAGTGAAGCCAGGCAGAAGGAAGTCCTGGTGAGTGAAGCTAGGCAGAAGGAAGTCCTAGTGAGTGAAGCTAGGCAGGAGGAAAATCCTGGTGAGTGAAGCCAGGTGAAAGACCTAGTGAGTGAAGCTAGGCAGGAGGAAAATCCTGGTGAGTGAAGCCAGGTGAAAGACCTAGTGAGTGAAGCTAGGCAATTGGGAAAGTCCTGGTGAGTGAAGCCAGGCAGGAGAAATCTAGATGGGTCAAGGTTGACCAAACATCTGGTGAGAGTCCAAGTAGGTCAAAGGGATTGACTGTATACTTGATAAGAAGAGAAAAGTCCAAGTGGGTCAAAGGGATTGACCAGACACTTGGTGAGAGAGTCCTAGCTGGTCAAGGGTGACCGGATGCTAGGTCTTATGTACCAACAAGTCATGGTTGACTAGATGTTGGTTTAGGGGGCTTTGGATTTGGTTTTGGGCAAAAACCAAGATCTGGATTGATTAGCCGATTGATCTAGCAGATCTGGATTGATCAGCCGATTGATCCAGCAGATCTGGATCGATCAGTGGATCGATCCAGCAGATCTGGATCGATCAGTGGATCGATCCAGAAGATCTGAATCGATCCAGCAGATCTGGATCGATCGGCCGATCGATCCGGAGAGTCCCCACAAACAGAACCTCTCTGGATCGATCGGTGGATCGATCCAGAGGTCCCAATCGATCAGTGGATCGATTGGGAGCTGCTGTGTATGCGCGATAAGTCCTGGATCGATCCACCGATCGATCCAGGCTATTCCAGAAAGCACAGAGGCGCTCTAGATCGATCCGTGGATCGATCCAAAGCCTCCCCGATCTATTGGGAGCAATCCAATTGATCGGGATCCGACCGTTGGCGTCGATTTAAGCCGCAGGCGTTCATTTCCTTCGGTACAACTTCACCGATTCATCTCAGATCTTCACCAGCGACTCCACAGAGCTCTCCACGCCAGTTCTTGAAGGATCTTGGAGTTTCTTCCAAGTCAAGAGGCGGCTCTATTGCAAGAAGAAGAAATCTAGGGTTAGGGTTTTTACTGCATTTCTTGTAAGCTTTTGCTTATTCTTTACTACCCTTTCGTTCTTCTTGTATTGAGAGTCTTGTAGGGCTTCTCCGCCTTCGGTGGTTATTGAAAAGGAGTGTTTACATAGTGGAGGGTGTGTGAGTATGTGGATCCTTGGACTAGTCACCTCCTTTGGAGGTGGATACCAAGTAAATCTACCTTGTTAGCGTTGTATGCATTTGTTTCCTGTATTTCCGCTGCACATCTCTGAAGAAACAAGCAACGCCAAGAACACGAGCACGCGACGAGCTATTCACCCCCCCCTCTAGCTACTTTTCGGTCCCAACAGCAATATCCCTAGGTCAAGGTTGACCTAGTTGAGTAAGTTTGAGTTGGCTCAAGCTTGAATCTTGATGTTTGGGTTTCGATGTTTGACAATACATGGATACTGTAGATGCAATCGTTCGATTGGAGAGATTGTTGATACAATTCCCCTCTGGTCAAGGATTGACTAGTTAGATGTGAAGAAGAGTAAAGTAGGTCAAAGGGTTGACTAAATACTTAACTGAGAAAGTTCTAACTGGAGGTTAGGCGGGTGAAAGTCTGGTGAGTGAAGCCAGGTGAAAGACCTAGTGAGTGAACCTAGGCAGCTGAAAGTCCTGGTGAATGAAACCGAACAGTGGAAAAATCCTGGTAAGTGAAGTTAGGTGAAAGTCCTGGTGAGTGAAGGTAGGCAGATGGAAAGACCTAGTGAGTGAAGTTAGGCACATGGAGATCCAAGTGGGTAGTCAAGTAGGTCAAAGGGTTGATTGAATACTTAACTAAGAAAGTTCTAACTGGAGGTTAGGCGGGTGAAAGTCTGATGAGTGAAAGACCTAGTGAGTGAACCTAGGCAGCTGAAAGTCCTGGTGAGTGAAACCGAACAGTGGGAAAATCCTGGTGAGTGAAGCCAGGTGAAAATCCTAGTGAGTGAAGCTAGGTGAAAATCCTGGTGAGTGAAGCTGGGCAGATGGAAAGACCTGGTGAGTGAAGTCAGGCAGACACTTAGTGAAGAAGTCCCAGCAGGTCAAGGTTGACCAGATGTTGGGTTTGGGAACCTTGGACTTGAGTTTAGGCAAGTCAAGGTTGGGGCAATCGATCAGCTGATCGATTGACCTAAGCCCAATCGATTAGCCGATCGATTGGAAGAGTGTTGTGACAAGTAGCGGCCCAATCGATCAGCCGATCGATTGGGAACAATTGTCGTGAGCATAGAAGCTTCTCCAATCGATCAACCGATCAATTGGGCACCTCCAATCAACCGACTGATCGATTGGAGCTGATTTTCTCCCACGATCACGAGGATGCTTGAATCGATCGCTCGATCGATTCAGGTCTTAAGAGAGCACAGAGACACTCTAAATCGATTAGTTGATTGATTCAAGCCTCCCTAATCGATTGGTCAATCAATTAGGCCGTGACCGTTGCGAATGAAGCGTCGGGTTTAAAGTTGTCTTCCTCACAGCGATTCCACATCACTTCCTCTCCACTTCTTGCGATCATTCTCACAGGTTCACGCCAATTCTTGAAGATTTCTTGGAGCTAAGTGTTGCTGCACTTCCAAGGTCAAGAGGCGTTCTGCACAAAAAGGAAAAGCAAGCTAGGGTTTCCTCATTTGTGTAAATCTTGTAAAATTTGTTATTGTATAAGCTTATTTTTCTTTCTTCTTGTATTGAGAGGTTGTACAAGGCTTCTCCATCTTCGATAGTTACCGTAAATGAGTGTTTTCATAGTGGATGAGTGAGTGAGGGCTGGATTCTTGGATTAGTCACCTCTTCTTGAGGTGCATACCAAGTAAATCCTAGCGTTAGTGTTGCTTGAGTGTTTTCTACTGCATATCATCATCACGAAGCAAGACAATGAAGCGTGATGAGCTATTCACCCCCTCATCTAGCTACAAATCGACCCTAACAAGTGGTATCAGAGCAAGGTCACTCTTCACCAAAATTATCGTCGGAAGGGACAACAAGCTAGAGGGAGAAGAAGTTGAAGCAAATTCCAACAATTCAAAGACTTCATCAAAGGCTCAACTTCAAATGAAATTCCAAGATAGACTTAGATTCGACACAAAGGTGTCTCTACAATACATTTCGACAAGCTTCGATTCTTGGAAATCAAGAATCGAAAACTTCTTCATGATGGAGCTAGAGTAATGGTTTGCTATAATGGAAGGCTTTGAAGCTCCAAAGAATTCAAAAGATAAAATTCTCAAGAAAAGCAAATGGAGCCAAGAGCAAATTCAAAGAAGCGAGGCTAATGACAAATGACCAAAGTATTGGTCAACATATTGCCGAGCAACATTTTAAACTAAATTGGAGATTATCAAGACACCAAGGAGCTTTGGAGAAAATTGGTGAAGATTCATGAAGAACCCTCCACTGTACAAAAAAAAAAAAAATCCAAAGAGGACAATTCATTGAATCAAGAGAAGGAAGAGGACTCCGAAGTTGAGAGATTCTCAACTTCTGAAGAAGAAGTCCAAGAAGCTTCATCCTCCACAAAGGGCAAAGAAAAAGGCAAGGAGGGAGCATGCTCCTTATTTCATGTAAATGAGGATGATGATGATGAAGCCTCCACCTCTAGGATTGAGGAGGAGTGTAGATCATTGACACTGGAGCAAGAAGAGGCTTCTACTTCCGGGTCAAGTGAAGAAGAAGAGGATGAGGTAACCTCCACAAGTCAAGCGAAATCAATTGGAGGATCAAGTGTCATCCCTACACATGAAGGTATAATTAGTTCAATTAAAAATAAAAATCATATTATTTGCTTTGAGTGTAGGGAACATGGGCACTACAAGAGTAAGTGCCCTAAATTGACCAAGAAGAAGGGCCAAGTGGCACCAAAGGGTAAGGAGACCGCCCCTACAACAAAGAAGAGTAAGGAGCACATTGTGTGTTTTTCTTACAACCAAAAAGGACATTACCGGAGCCAATGTCCAAAGGGGGAAAAATCGGTCAAGCCTAAAGGAGGAAGCACAAGTCAAGAGGGAGCTTCCATGGTAAAACCCAAGGTATCATTTATTAAGTCAATTCCTATAAATCATGGTAAAAAGCATACTAGCTCTAAGTTATATCATTTTAATGCTATTTACCATAAAATAGGAGGCATGATGGTGTTAAAAGAAAATATGTGGCCTATCATACTAAGACTACCACACCTAAGGCTAGGAAGATAGACAAATTAAGCAATAACTCTAAGGATTTTAATTACAACCCTAAAAATAGAAATGTTCAAGAATTTAAAGAAGAATCCAAAACTATGGATTTAATGATGGAAAATCAAGTCTTGAGGTCAAGACTTAATAAAATAGAAAAGATCCTAAAAAGGATAAAAAAAAATATCCTTAAGGGACAAAGCACAACCTAATGCTAGGAACACAAAGATCATCCAATGGTCATAAGGGTTTGGGATACAAACCTCAAGCCAAGAAGGATGTTCCTTCTTATCATAGAGTTCCATACAGTTATGGAACAAATCCTAAGTCATATGGTCAAGTAAAAAACACAAGGGAAGTTATCCCTAAAAGTGTTTTTGAAAAGAGTAAAGTGAAGTGACTAAGACTTCTAAGAAGTCTAACAAAGTCACTAAGAATGTCACAAGGAAAGTTATTCATAGAGTTGACCTAGAGGAAGTGACCAAGACTTCTAAGAAGCCTAGAAAGGTCATTAGGAAGGTATCTAGGGAAGTTATCCCTAGTGAATACCTTGAACATCAAAGGAACACCAATAGGTGTTGGGTTCCTAGGAGTATATTCTCTATACCCTAGAGGGTTAGAGAGTGTCAACTCAAATTGGAAGGGTGGTTAACCCAACCTTAATGTAGTTGGCACTTCGAGAGCATTTTCAAGGTTTTTATAAACCTTTGAAAATGAAATGAATCATATGGTTACTCTTTGGAAGAGTAAAATGTGCCAAAATTTGAGGAATTACACATAATTTAAATTGGCACAACTAAGGAAAGGCAAGAGAAATGCCAAGTTGAGTTTTGGTATTTTCTTGAGAAAATATGGGTAATCTAAGATTAGATTTTAATTTAGCTAAGAATTAAGGATACTTAGATAGGTTATCTAGGTATATTTTATTTATGCTAAATTGACATGCTTTGTTTGCTCATCATATGTCATCACATCATATTTTACATTCATGTTTATTATGAAAATATAAAAATATTATGTCATGTCATACATACATCATGTAGTAATAGTATATTTTCTTTTGAAAATCATTTATTTTGATGCATGTAAATCATCATGCATTATTTTTAATTCCTTACAATTAAGGACAATGACATTTACTAATAAGTGACATCCTAGGTGGATGCTCATAATTCAAAATGCCTAGATAGATATGCATGATCCCTAGTTTAGGGCAAAATCAAAATCTACATCTCACAAAGATTATAAGGTGACTTGTATGTGTTTTAGTACACATTAGATACAAGTGAGATGTTAGGATGATAAATAAAACTCAAGATGTTGATTTAGTGCATCTATTTGAGTTTTGATTTCATCTAAACACATAGTTATGTGTACTTCAATCATTGGGAAAGTTAATGTACAAGTCATGTGCATTGAGCCCAAACAACATAGTTGGAAATTGGTTTTGAAAAACATTTTAAATATACTTTAGAAAACTTTGGTGAAGGCTATCTTTTGATAGTAATCATCATTGAAAAGTTAAACATAAACTTGGAAGAAACATTGAAGTTTTTATAAGTTTTTAATTTTGTGTCAATCTTTGAAAATAAGATGTATTTTCTTAAAAAACTATTTTTCCATGATAGTATATCCTAAATAATGTCTACAACAATTTTCATGATTTTTAGAATTTTGTAAATTTTTGGAGAATTTCTGAATTTCATTGAAATTTAATTTTAGGAAATCAGAACTCCAATCGATTGGGCGATCGATTGGAGTGTCTCAATCGATCGAGTGATTGATTGAGATGGGAGTTTCTCGCAAGAAGAGGCTTGCAGGATCGATCAACCGATCGATTCAACGATGCTGAATAGATCAGGCAATCGATTCAAGGTGATTTTCCATGAATAGTAGCTCACAGAATCGATCGAGCGATCGATTGAAACCAGTGTCAATCGATTGAGTTCCAACTCAATCGATTGAAAAGACTGATTTTTGCTAAGAAAGTATGATTTCAGCACTTTGAGTCATGTTTAGCCTCTTTAACCACTTATAAACCCTTGGAATATATTTATATACATTAAAGGGTAGTTTTCATAATGAAAACAAGGAGAAATGGTTAAGGAACACTAGGTTGAAGTTTAGGATGAGGTTAGTTTCAATATTGGATTTTTTTAACCTCAAAACTTCAGTTTTTGGGTTTCCTAAAGGTTTAGGGATTCAAAGTCATTATTGGTGCAATGACAGAAGTTTGAAGCATGTTTTTAGGGGGAACTACTCTTTAAAAATATAGAAACATTTTTTCGAAACCATAGAAGGTAGTAAAACCTTCGTTTTGTAAAATGTTCAAGGTTAAGCATGGGAAAACAATGGTAGATCAGATATCTTCATTGTTTGAAAGAAGAATGCTTATGGGTGAGCATTAGATACAATGAAGGGTATGAGACCTTCATTGTTGAAATTGTTAATGCTCAAGGGTGAGCATTGGAGATAATGAAGGGTATGAGACCTTTATTATCATGTTGTGAACAACATGTGAGGTTGTGAACAACATTGAGTAAATCTTCAGGGGGAGAGTTTTTGAGGAGTGGCAATAGGGGGAGAATGTAGGATTTAAGTTAGACCTTCATTATCCAAAGGGGGAGTTTGCTCTTTAGGAAAGGGAGAGAATGAAGAAAACTCTCATTCAAGTATTGGCATGAAGAAGAAGTTGAGTCTATGGGATTAGTCTAACTTAAATGTATTGTTAAATATCAAAAAAGGAGAGATTATTGGTGCAATATACCTAGGTCAAGGTTGATCTGGTTGACTAAGCTTTAATTGGGTCAAGCTTGAGTCTTGATGTTTGAGTTTCAATGTTTGACAATATATGGAGATTGCAGATGCAATCGTCCGATTGGGAAGATTGTTGATGCAATTCCCCTCTAGTCAAGGACTGACCAGTTAGATATGAAGAAGAGTCAATTAGATCAAAGGGTTGACCGGATACTTAACTGAGAAAGTCTTAACTGGAGGTTAGGCAGGTGAAATTCCTGATGAGTGAAGGTAGGCAGTTGGGAAATCCTAGTGAGTGAAGCCAGGTGAAAGACCTAGTGAGTGAACCTAGGCAGTTGAAAGTCCCGGTGAGTGAAGCCGGGCAGTGGAAAAATCTTGGTGAGTGAAGCCAGGTGAAAACCCTAATGAGTGAAGCTAGGTGAAAGTCCTGGTGAGTGAAACCAAGCAGATGGAAAGCCATAGTGAGTGAAGCTAGGCTGATGGAAAGACCTGGTGAGTGAAACTAGGCACGTGGAGATCCAGGTGGGTCAAAGTTGACCGGACACCTAGTGGTGGGAAGCCCAAGTAGGTCAAAAGATTGACCGAATACTTGACACGCGGAAATCCAGATGGGTCAAGGGTGACCGGACATTTGGTGGAAGTCCAAGTGGATTATGGAGGACCAGACACTTGGCACGAGACGGTAAGTCTAAGTGGATCAAGGTTGACCGGACACTTAGCACGAAGAGAAAAGTCCAAGTGGGTCAAAGGATTAACCGGACACTTGGTGAAGAAGTCCCAACAGGTCAAAGTTGATCGGATGTTGAGTTTGAGAACCTTGGACTTGAGTTTAGGCAAGTCAAGGTTGGGGCAATCGATTAGATGATCGATTCACCCAAGCCCAATCGATCAGCAGATCGATTGGGAAAGTACTACAACAAGCAGCAGCCCAATCGATCGGCCAATCGATTGGGAGCAATTATTACGAGCACAAAAGCTTCTCTAATTGATCAGCCGATCAATTGGGCACCTCCAATCGATCGGCCGATCGATTGGAGCTGGTTTTCTCGCACGATCGCGAGGATGCTTGAATCGATCGGTCAATCAATTCAGGTCTTGTTCCAGAGAGCACTGAGGTGCTTTGAATCGATCAGTCGATCGATTCAAGCCTCCCCAATTGATTAGTCAATCGATTGGGTTGTGACCGTTGCGAAGGAAGCGTCGGGTTTAAAGCCGTCTTCCTTGCAGCGATTCCACATCTCTTCCTCTCCACTTCTTGCGATCATTCTCACAGGTTCACGCTAGTTCTTGAAGCTTTCTTGGAGCTAAGTGTTGCTCCACTTCTAAGGTCAAGAGGCATTCCACACAAAAAGGAGAAGCAAGCTAGGGTTTCCTCATTTTTATTTTTCTTTCTTCTTGTATTGAGAGGTTGTACAAGGCTTCTCCACCTTCGATGGTTACTGTAAAGGAGTAGTTTCATAGTGGATGAGTGAGTCAGGGTCGGATCCTTGGATTAACCACCTCTTCTTGGGGTGAATACCAAGTAAATCGTAGCGTTAGCGTTGCTTGAGTGTTTTTTACTGCATATCATCATCACGAAGCAATACAATGAAGCGTGACAAGCTATTCACCCCCTAGCTACAAATCAACCCTAACACAAGGTGCCTTCGAGTGGAAAACTTTATCTGCCAAAGATAAGGTTTTATCTTTGGCTAATGGCTAGGGAAGGCACCTTCAACCGGCTGGAAGGCGTCTTTGGCACTGTTCATGGAAGGCGCCTTCCAACCCATTGAAGGCGTCTTCGCTGTATCAGATCAACTCCTTAGTTGATCTTCATCCTCGAGCAATCTTCCGCTCTTACTTTTCATCCCTCATAAATGTCGAGCGCTTACTTCTTGTCTGTCAGTGCACTCTTTGACAGCACCTCGTCCCTCCAATGCACCAAGCCCGTCGACTCTTTTCTGTGTCATCCTTCTAGTCTTTCACTCGATTTCTTGTTCTCCTAAATTCCTGCACACTTAAACACAAGGTCATACACAATATGACCTAACTTAACTTGATTGACCATATTAAAACTATCATGAGTTACTTACAATCACATGCCCATCGACTGAAAATTCATGTAGTTGGATATAGTTGAGAGAAAGCACAAGGGCCCAAAATTAGCTTTGGGTCCAAAGACTTAGAAGAGGTTGAAATACCCTATGATGATGCTCTGATCATCAAGGCTATTATAACTAATTATTATATACATCACACTTTTATTGATACAGGAAGCTTTGTCAACATCATTTTCAAAAAGGCATTGGAGTAGCAGCAGATAGATAAAAGTAAGCTCCAGTAAATGATCACACCACTATACGGATTCAACGACAATGAGAAGCAGCTAATTGGACAAATCCAATTGGCTATCTCTTTGGGAGAAGAGCCCTTGATGAGGACTAACCTGTCAATCTTCATTGTCGTGGATGCACCTTTAGCTTACAATGTAATTCTGGGCCGATCAATGTTAAAGGAGTTTTGAACTGTCATCTCTATATTCTGTCAGAAGATCAAATTCTCAGTCGATAACTCGGCTGGTGGGATAAAAGGAAACCAACTAGTAGCACGTAAGTACTATATTAGTGTAGTGAAGACTAAAGCCTGCGCCACTCGGAAGACTCAGCGAGTGGAAGTTAATGCCATCTAAGAAGCTCCACCAATGCTGGTTTATGAAGAAAAAAAGGAAGTGCAAATTCATTCCAGTTGACCGAAGGCCACCACTCAAGTAGCAATCGATCTGAGCCCAAAACATAAAGCCGAGCTGATCGTGTGTTTAATACGCAATAATGATATTTTCACCTAGACGTCTCAAGAACTCATGGGTATATCGCCGGCAATCATGGAACATGCACTCCACGTCTACCTGTATGCTTGATAACTCATTTATTTGTCATATTCTTTTTGGTTGATATTGGGCTTATTGGATTTAATTGCATGTGTTAATATACAATTTTTATCAAGTTTATATGTGGATGATTATTTTGAGCTTAAGTGTATTTTTCTTCTAATTCATGATATTTCCTCACAATTTGATTCTTATTTTATAGGACAATTAAATTGACTTCAAGTGGTGTATGATCAAGGGTCAATAAGCTTTGTTTAACCAATTTGATAAAGAAGTTTAACTAAATCAATTCAACCCATCACAAGGAATTTACCTCTCAAGCTTAACCCAAGTCAAATCCTCCTCAACAAAACCCTAAAACCCCACTTGAATCCAACCTAAACCGACTTTCAATTCTGGTTCAAAATCTAATATAAAAACCTAGATTTCGTGGATGAACAGTAGCTCGGGTTACTGTTCATCCGTGTTTTTTTCGCCCGTAGCTCTCGATTCCACCTCCGATCAACTTCTCAAGTGCCGATGACTGAGAGGGAATTTCAAGGCAGCTTCTAGACCCTCTTTCGACCAACTGGAAGTTCGTCGGTGGGAGGTGCATTTGCTGCTGGTCTGAATTCTCTATTTTCGCCCTATTCGGAGAAGTTTCTCCATTCCAGTGACTCTGCCTCATAGCAGTGAACATTGGAGGTGTTTCAACTGTGTTACTGAGTTCATTCCAACACCCTTTCACCCATCATCAGATTCCCCCTTGGAGCAGAAATTCAGATCGGTAGATTCTAGTCTTGTCTTCTGAATTTAATTTGATTCTTGCATTCATCATTGGAGAGGTTTCTGTGGTGAAGATTGCAAGCTTCTTATTGATTTCAGAGTTCAGAAGTTACTTGTGCATCTTCTCTGATGATCGGAGTTAGGAGGTTTCATCTCCGGCCTCTTGTGTGACAGCAAGAGTGTGATGTTTGAGTAGTTGGTTGCAAATTTGGATTTGTTTCATTTCATTCCTTAGTTTAGTTCTTTCTTTAGATTAGAATTCATTTATGTCTTGTTATTTCATACCTTAGTTTAATTGTATTAATGGTTAAACCGATAGTGTAGAGTGGCGATGTGTTGTGGATTAATTGTTGGCACTTAATTAGCTTTCATTTGTGCATTAATTATTTTCTTACTGTTTTGCTTTTTCATTTATTAGATTTAGAATTAAAATCAACACCCCCCCCCCCCCCCCCCCCCACCCCAATGTTAATTATGAAAACTCCAAAAATAGTTCTAAGTTTAAGACAAATATCCGATTGTTAGTTCCTTGAGAGATTCAACCCTGAGCTCTTTATTACGATATTATTGTGTAGTTAAGGGGTTTATTAAATATAAATTGTTAATTTGATTTGCGGGTGTGACAGACTTGTTATAAATGCTCAGTCAATCAAACAGAGGAATCAGAATTTTGGAGTTGAGTAGAACCAAATCATCTCAACAGAGGTGGACATGCTACTCAAAGCCAGGCAAATCTGTGAAGTACAATTCCTGAACTGATTAGCAAATGTGGTGTTGGTGTTTAAGCCTGGGAACAAATGGTAAGTCTGCATGGATTTCAAGGATTTAAACAAGGCGTGCTCAAAAGATTATTACGACCTACCACGCATAGATCAGGTGGTGGACTCAACTACCGGCTGCGAATTGATATGCATGATGAATGCATATAAGGGATACCATCTGATCC
Organism: Zingiber officinale; assembly: GCF_018446385.1. Lineage (NCBI taxonomy): Eukaryota > Viridiplantae > Streptophyta > Magnoliopsida > Zingiberales > Zingiberaceae > Zingiber > Zingiber officinale. The sequence continues at coordinate 7,559,079 of NC_055992.1, forward strand.
TTTTGGCCAAAGAAGACCGAGAAAAAGTTAGTTTCATCACTGGTGAAGGAATTTATTGTTATAATATTATGCCGTTCGGATTAAAGAATGTAGGGGCAGCATATCAATGACTTATAAATAAAGTGTTCTGAAGGTAAAGCGACAGAAACATGGAGATGTACATGAATGATATTTTAATTAAATTTTTTCGAGCGATCGATTTGTGTGTAAACTTAGATGAGACATGTCGAACCCTAAGATAGTACAGACTCAAGCTTAACCCCAGCAAGTGCTTATTTGGGGTCAAGAGGGAACGCTTCATCGGCTACATTGAAGCCAACCCTAGTAAGGTACAAACCCTCTGTGATGTGGCCCTGCTGCGCAATCTAAAGGAAGTACAATGCCTAACCGGAGAGATCACGACTAGCTTTATCTCAATTCATCTCAAGGATGTCATCCCATCAGAGTCTACCATTTTTCAAAATACTTCGTTGAGTCACCAAGTTCCAGTAGGATGCTGAGTGTGATAAATTGCTGGAAGAACTTAAAAATTATTTGTCTTCTTTACCTATACTTGCAAAGCCCATAGCTGGTGAGCCACTTTGGGTATACCTATCCACCACTGAAAGTGTCGTCGGGTTGGTGTTGGTGAGGCAGGATAGTAAAGAACAATAATCTGTATATTTTTTAGGCTATTTATTAAAAGATGTCGAGTACCGCTATACCACACTTGAGAAGTTAGTGTACAAACTAGTCTTAGCCTTTCAGATGTTGCGCCCTTGCTTCCTATCACACCCAATCATTTATTAACCAACAATAATCTGGGGTGAATGTTTATCAATCTAGAAGTTTTAGGAAGATTGATCAAGTGGACAACAAAACTCAGTAAGTATGGTATATAGTATCAGCCCCAAGTGGCAATTAGGCTCAAGCCTTAAACAATTTTATGACTAAGATATAAATTCTTGAGCCAAAAGAAACTTGAAAAATTTATGTAAACGGGTCATCTACTCTGCAAGGCAGTGGAGTCGAGATTCTATTAACATCACCTCACGAAGATAGAATGCAACTGTCAGTTCGGCAAGAATATCAGACTACCAACAATGAAGCATTAATAGCCGATCTGCAAGAGGCAAAGCATGTGGAGGCTTCTCAAGTCTTGATCTACTCAGATTCTTAGTTGACGGTTCAGTAGTTGTCGGAAAATTTTAAAATTAACAATGAACGACTAAGGTTATATGTGGAGACATTTGATAAGTTGAAGGCATAATTTTAAGAGGAGATATTATAAAAAATCATTTGAGCAGAAAACCAAAGGATAGATGAGTTAGTAAAGTTGGCTAGTTCTTTAGTGTCTTGGACTCTGAATAACCCTATGGAGTACATACTATTGATGGCTCATATCGAGAGATAGGTCGAGATGAAATTACAGAGCGATTGGAGAGCACCGTTATTCTCATTTCTGTAGAAAAGAATTTTACCAATTGACCTGCAGCAAACACATATGATCAAGAAACAGGTCGGTCGGTTCACATTGGTGGGAGATCACTTATATAAGAGAGCCTTTTCTCGTCCTTAGCTTAAGTATGTCAGATCGGATGATGTATATTATATTCTCTAAGAGGTGCATCAAGGTTTATGTGAAAGTCACTCAGGTGGTCGGTCACTCGCTCGGAAGATTCAGTTAGTCGAGTATTTTTGGCTCACTCTATAGGCGGACTCTGTTGGGATCCTTTGGATGGCTAAGGGGGGGGGGGAGTAAATAGCCTCCACCAAAATCTTAATCTTTTCACAAAAATTCTAAGCGAGTTTGTTAGCGCAGCGGAAAATAAGCAAACAAAAAAGAAATTATACGAGAAAAGAACCAAACACCACTAACACAAGATATACGAGGTTCGGGGATAACTTGCCCCTACTCCTCGGCGTGTCCGTAAGGTGGACGAGCCCTTGATCTTCGGTAGATCACACCCCGGATGACACCGGCTAATGAAGCTCTCCTTCTCGGTGGAGAAACCTCTCCACAAAGTCTTCGAACAGATTTAAAATGAAGCACACAAGACTTACAGATCACAGTGGCTCAAAGAAAATCGAAGTAAGCTCACAGCCACGAAGATGATGAAGACAGAGTCCAAGAACACAGCAAGCTCTCAACCGAAACACACACAGCTTTTCACTTGCTTCACGTACTCTTCTTCTTTCCAGCATACACTGCTTCTTATGTCTCTGCATTCGATCAGCCTTCACCGGATCGCTGCCAACCTGCACCGAATCCCTGCTGCAAGCTACGACGTCGCCAATCGCTTCTCTTCCTCTTCTGATTCTTTGAGCTCACACTAATAGAACCACGGTCTTCACTGGTGCCTCTGAGCTCGAACCAATCACCAGGAGTTAAGCCAATCGCCGCCTGATCACTGCCAGAAACACAACCAATCGCAACCTGTAGCCGTTGCTGCTTCAAATGCATTTGACGCAGAGAAAGCAGTGGAAAGATCCTTTGTCTAATTCCTTTGATGGGGCTTAATTTGAAACTAAGCACTGGTATGGTACCTGCAACCTGTATCTCCAAAAGACTCACAGTAGAAGGTTAAACAGAGATGGGCAAAAAGAAGTGCGAATCAGAAAATATCAGAGAAAGCGCATGCACAATGAACTTAACTGTGGATCGGTCAGCAGACCGATCACAGACCCTTGGACCGATCAGACAACAGCCTGATCGGTCTGAGGCTGGTCTGATTGGTCGTGGCGACCGATCAGATTGGATGTGGATCGGTCCATAGACCGATCCAACGCCCTTTTTCTTCTGCGACATTTTCTCCTGATCGGTCTACAGACCTATCAGATTGCACTCAGTGTGCTACTGAGTGTTTCCTGATCGGTCTACAGACCGATCAGATTACACTCAGTGTGCTACTGAGTGTTTCCTGATCGGTCACCAGACCGATCAGAAAATTTAGTCTCACTAGATCGGTCTGCGGACCGATCAGTCATCCAAAGTATCACTGGATCGGTCTGTTGACCGATCCAACGCCTATGTGATACTAGGATTGGTCCGAGAACGAGCTACCGAGCCCTCTCTGACCTAATCCGGTCCAGAGAACGAGCTCCCGAGCCCTCTCTGACCTAGTCCGGAGAACGAGCTGCCGAGCCCTCTCCGACTTCGTCTGGTCCAGAGAACGAGCTACCGAGCCCTCTCTGACCTAATCCGGTCCAGAGAACGAGCTCCCGAGCCCTCTCTGACCTAGTCCGGAGAACGAGCTGCCGAGCCCTCTCCGACTTCGTCTGGTCCAGAGAACGAGCTACCGAGCCCTCTCTGACCTAGTCCGGAGAACGAGCTACCGAGCCCTCTCCGACTTCGTCCGGTCCAGAGAACGAGCTACCGAGCCCTCTCTGACCTGGTCCGGAGAACGAGCTACCGAGCCCTCTCCGATCTAGTCCAGAGAACGAGCTACTGAGCCCTCTCCGACTTCGTCCGGTCCAGAGAACGAGCTACCGAGCCCTCTCCGACTTCGCGTGCCAAGTTTCCAACTTGGACTTTTCCCTTCCACATGATCAACCTTGATCAGTAATCAATCCGAGTTCAATTAACATCTGATACAAACTTAAATCAGTGTCAACATCAAAACAACAGCCATGTCAGACTGTATCAACAATCTCCCCCTTTTTGTTGTTTGACAACACGATTTAAGTTTAGATCAGAAATGTTCTTATTTTCATAATTTTAGGGGAATCAAGATCCTCCCCCTAAGATGAATACACCACGATGTAAGGATGTCAATAACGGGAATCAAGATCCTCCCCGTTATCTTCTCCCCTAAAATCAAACCTTCATACATCTCTAAACTTAGATATCCTCTCCCCCTTTGTCAAACACCGAAAAGGTGAGAATGGGGTGATAAGACTCAAAAGACTCCCCCTTAACCCATACTGTCTTTTTCTTAATGCACCTAGAATTTCCTCTAAGTGTATTATGAGACAGTAATACAGAAAGAAGAGACAGTCAAGACAAAGCATATGAACAGCATATCAATAGCCAATAGGAAATGACACATAAAGAAAAACAGGAAAATGAGCAGCATAAATAGATGAAATAAGCAAATATCCAGGTCATACAAAAATATCCAACAAAATAGCATCCAAAACACAGACAGTCAAAGTGACAAACAGAATGTATCAATCAATGTCCTCAACATGAGGAACATCATCATCATCTGCGGGAGGCACGTAACCCTGAGGCGGCATGCTGGAGCTCGAAGGTGGATGGCCCGAGAAATGCTGCGGAGGTGGGTAGTTGGCCATCCAACCCAGAAGCAGCTGCTGCGTCACCATCTGCTGACTGCGTAGATCATCATAGCGCTGGTCGATCCGAACGCACAGTCCATGGAGCTCAGCAGCCAGTAGCTCATCGTGCCGATCGAAGCGGCTCTCCAGCTCCGCAATCTTCCATCGCAAGTCAGGGTCGACCTCATCAGCAATAGGAGGAGGAGCAACAACCTGTCAAGGAAGTGCCCGTGGTAACTCTCCCAGACCTCTCCCATCCTTCCATCGAACAGTCCCATTCTGTCCCAAGATACCGGACTTGGAAAATGCCCGTTTCCCAAGTCTGCAATCCTGTCTGACCATCTTCACTATCCTACCCTTAGACACATCTATCAGAAGGGTCTCGAGCCAATCTGTAATTATATGCCCATAAATAGTGGAGCTGCTAGGCTGAGTATATGAGATGATCGAAGAATAGATGCTCGACATGATATCAAAATCGAGACGCCGACGCAAACCATAAAGCATCAGGCAGTGGTATGGTCGGATCTCTGCTAGAGGTTTGGATGTGATTGGAAGAAGACAGTTTGTGACTATCTTAAAAAGAATATAGTCAGGAGGGGATAGTCTCAGAGCCGCAAAAGTAGGAAACTCGACATCCAACTCATCCAGTCCATCCGGTCTAGGGTGTCCAAAGAAATACTCATAGATAGTGTCAGGTGATACATCAAGTGGAGGAGGTAATGGGTCTGGTAAATCAGGATAAATGAGAAAAGGATCTCCTGAACACATTCGGCAACCTAGATACCCAAAGAATTCTACGACGGAGAAATCGATAGTTCTCTTAGCGATTCTGGTTCTATAAGCACCATCACTGGTCTGATGAAGATTGTTGTAGAATTCAGATACTAGGTCATAGTTGATGTCCCTTTCTAGGTAGACTAACGAGTCAATTTTATAATATGCCAGGGTTTCGGATACAGAGGGACAAAACTCATCCATGTACTTTCGATCCACAGATCGACATGGGAGTAGCTTGAATGTCCTCTGTTGAAACGTTTGTTCAAACTGTCGGTTCGGGAATCTCGAAGAAAAGGAAGGTTGAGGTCGGGAGGGTGCCTGGGACTTGGATTTCTCAGCAGATGACTTAGAAGTACCCTCACCGGCTGATTTCTTCCTAAATAGGCCAAAAATGGGACATGATCGGGACAAGTGAGAGTGCACGGGAGCCCCAAACAATCAAGAACCGAGACAAGAGACAATATACAGAGATTCAGTGAGAAATGAAACCAAAATGCCAACAATGAACAGATTTCGGGAAGGAAAAAGGAGTTACCTGGGCGCCATTTGTAGCTTTAATTTCGGAGAAGGTGGAGAGAAGAATCAGAACTGAGGAGAGTGCTGAGGAGAATGTCGGCTAGGGTTCTTTGGCGTGAAATGAGAGGAGAAAGGGTTGGGGGAAGTTAAAGAGGGTGATCAGAGCATAAGATCGGACGGCTGCCCGATCAGGAGAAATCCTGACCGATCAGGGAACATCCTGATCGATCAGGGAGTGTCCTGATCAGCCGTGGAGACCGATCAGGGAGCTTCCTGATCGGTCCCTGGACCGATCAGATGTGGATCAGTAAGGTCGATGCGTGCTAGTGTCTCCTGATCGATCCCTGGATCGATCAGTGAACCTTCTGTGGTCAGGGAATGTTCTGATCGGTCGTGGAGACCGATCAGGTATCGAACAGAGAGGTCAAATGGGTCTGGAACTCTCCTGATCGGTCGTGGAGACCGATCAGGCAACCTCCTGATCGGTCGGTAGACCGGTCAATGTCTAATAATACTGAAATTCTGATTTCAGTAACTGAAATTTTGAGCCGTTGTCTATCGAGAATTCTAAAAAGTTCAGAACTCAAGAATTCAGAATCTCCCAAATTCATAACCTAGAACCTAAGAATCATCACCCACAAATATATTCAAAAAATGAGCTCTTATGGTCTGAGCTTGTTTAGAGCCCGAAAGTTTCAGACTTTAAAACCAAAAACTCAGACATTTGGAATCTTAGGGTTCCAATCTCAGAAAACCTTATAAAACTATTACCTATAGTGAACCAAGGCATTAATTAAGACTTAGGATTGCTATGATCAGTTTCAAATTTGTTAAAATATATCCAAGTTGCTATTATTTCCTTTAACAATCTATCTTATTATCAATCAAAGTCATGAAATGAATCAAACAACAATATCAATCAACACATCAACCATCAACCATAATTAGATAATTTCTAGGCAAAAGTCCAACCAAGATTCCTTGGTTGGAATATATGAGTAAGATCTAGGAACCAAATACACATGAATTATGTAATGGTCTTCCCCATACTCAATTTATGTCTCTTCAACCTAATTATTCAAGGGATGCATGATACATTTTGAATAATTTGGTTGATCCTAGCATCTCACCCCATTTCTAGCAAACAAAAATATTTTGTTAAACCTTATAGTTTATGTGAGATGTTCCCAAGTTGCCCAAATTAATTTCCCAATTTCTCTTGTCATTTTAATGGTCCTTATTGATCATGATGTGGTCAAAATGACTTATTGAGCCAAACACATTCCCAATTCCCTCCTTAAATGACTAAATTCATTTTCCGGAAGGGGTTTGGTGAAGATATCGGCTAGGTTTGACTTTGACTCAACATATGTGAGTGCAATGTCTCCCCTAGCTACGTGATCTCTAATGAAGTGATGACGCACTTCAATGTGTTTGGTCCTAGAATGATGGACTGGATTTTTCGTTAGGTTTGTTGTGCTAATGTTGTCACACAACACTTGCACTCCCTTATACGAAAGTCCATAATCTTCTAGAGTGTGAATCATCCACAACAATTGTGATACACTCTCCCATGGCAATGTATTCAGTCATGGAGAGAGCAACACAATGTTGCTTCCGACTTGACCAACTAACCAATGATGATCCTAAGAATTGGCAACCCCCACTAGTGCTTTTCCGATCCAATTTGCACCCAGCATAATCGGAGTCGGTATAACCTATCAAGTCAAAAGACTCAGTACGAGGGTACCAAAGACCTACTCTAATTGTGCCTTTAAGGTATCTCAGAATTCTCTTAACTGCAATTAAATGAGATTCCTTGGCACAGACTTGATATCTAGCGCACATGCCCACAGCAAAGAGTATGTCCTGTCGACTAGCTGTGAGATATAGAAGACTACCGATCATGCTTCTATAACGCGTTAGATCAACTGATTTTCCACTCTCATCATTGTCCAGACGAGTGTTTGTCGCCATTGGAGTGGACACTTCCTTAGAGTCACTCATGTTGAATTTCTTGAGCATCTCTTGAGTGTATTTCGTCTGATGGACATAAATGTCATCTCGAGTTTGTTTGATTTCAAGTCCAAGGAAGAAAGTCAATTCTCCCACCAGACTCATCTCAAACTCACTCTCCATGTGAGTAATAAATTCATTCAAATAGTCCTTGTTATTTGAGCCACAAATTATGTCATCGACATACACTTGGGCTACAAAAATATTTTCACCATCTCTACGCAGAAATAGTGTTGGATCTATTTGACCTCTCACAAAACCCTTTTCTAGTAGGTAAGTTGACAACCTTTCGTACCAAGCTCGAGGTGCTTGTTTAAGCCCATAAAGAGCTTTCTTGAGCTTGTACACGTGGTTTGGAGCTTCGGTATTCACAAACCCTGGTGGTTGTTCAACATAGACCTCTTCTTTGATGAATCCGTTTAAGAAGGCCGATTTAACGTCCATTTGATAGAGCTTGAAACCTCTATGTGCAGCAAAAGCTAGCATTAAACGAATGGACTCTAATCGTGCCACGGGAGCATAAGTCTCATCATAATCGAGGCCTTCGACTTGACTATAGCCCTTGGCTACAAGTCTCGCCTTATTCCTTACGACTTCTCCCTTTTGGTTTAACTTATTTTTGAAGACCCATTTAGTTCCAATAATGGTGGTCTTCTTAGGTCTAGGAACTAAGTCCCACACTTGGCTCCTTTCAAATTGACCTAACTCATCTTGCATAGCTATGATCCAGTCAGGATCGTGCAATGCCTCATCAACTATTTTTGGTTCAATTTCTGAGATCAAGGCGACCTCATTAGACTCATTTCTAAAGAATGATCTAGTCCTAACCCCTTGTTGGATGTCTCCCACAATTTGGTCTTGGGGATGACTAGAGGCTATCCTAGATTGCCTTGGTGTTGGCGGTGCCTCATGAATGGTCTCACTAGGCACAGGCAGAGACTCAGTATCAGGCAAAGCCCTTTGTTGCCTTTGCTCATCGTCATCAGAGTCAACCTTGACTCTTTCTTCATTTTGATCATTCAAACTTAGATTTCTAAGTTTAAGTTGAATTTCTCCTACATCCCTTGATTGATCATTCGATTTAGGGATTTCTTCAAATGCTACATCTGAGGACTCTTCAATCAATTTAGTCCTATTGTTGTAGACTCGATAGGCTTTGCTAAAGAGAGAGTACCCGACCAGTATCCCTTCATCAGCCTTAGCCGTGAACTTTCCAAGATGATCCTTGGTGTTCAAGATAAACACCTTACAACCAAACACCCTAAGATGTTTAATTGTAGGGGGTTTCCCAAACCAAAGTTCATGAGGAGTTTTTCCTAAAAACCTATGTATCAGGACTCGGTTTTGCACATAGCAAGCTGTATTCACAGCTTCAGCCCACAAGTAGCTCGGTAGTGAGTACTCATTGAGCATGCTTCGTGCAGCCTCTTGCAAAGCTCGGTTCTTTCTCTCCACAACCCCATTTTGCTGTGGGGTCCTTGGAGTAGAGAACTCATGCCTATATCCTTTTTCTTGACAAAACTCTAAAAATCTATGGTTTTGAAATTCTCCACCATGATCACTTCTAATTGTTTTAATTGTTGTTGATTTTTCATTTTCAGTTCTTCTACAAAAAGAAATAAAGATATCTATGGTTTGATCCTTATTTTTCAAAAAGAAAGTCCATTTATATTTAGTAAAATCATCAATAATCACTAAGCAATATCTACTACCATTCAAAGAAATGACACTACTACAATCAAACAAGTCCATATGCAGTAAATCTAAAACAGTAGAGGTACTTACAGCGCTTTTACCTTTATGAGTTGCTTTTGTTTGCTTACCCTTTTGACATGCATCACATAGTTTTGTCTTTTGGTACTTGATGCTTGGTAAGCCTCGCACTAATCCTTTGTTGGCCAGCTTTCTAATATTCTTCATGTTCACATGAGCCAACCTCCTATGCCAAAGCCATGATTCTTCTTCTTTTGACATGAAACACTTAGCAGAGGCATTAGTAGCACTTTTAAAAGAAATTTGATAAATGTTATCTACTCTTGTGCCTACTAGTACCGTGTCAAGTGTGTCAATGTGTTTGACCAGACATTGACTTGAATGAAACTCTATTGTGTAACCCGTATCACACAATTGACTGACACTTAGGAGATTAAAAGTCATCCCCTTGACTAGAAGGACATTCTTGATTTGGAGGCATTCGGATATATGAATATCTCCAACTCCTATAACCTTAAGACTACCATTGTTACCAAATGACACATTACCTCTATTTTTGTTTTGAAGGGTAGTAAAAAGTGACTTGTCCCCGGTCATGTACTTGGAGCATCCACTATCAACAAACCAAGTTGATAGACGCTCCCCCTTGACCAATGCCTACAAGACACGAAAGATAGATGTTTTAGGTACCCAAATCTTGGGACCTAATGCATCTACAATGAAAGACTTAGGCACTCATGCCTTGGTTACACCCTTCCTAGTCTCATGAACCCTAGAAGCATGTGATCTATGAAAATGGGTTCTAGACACTAGAGAAATAAAACTTGACTCCTTGGGTTGATACCCTAACCCAGCCTTATTGTAGACCGCCCTTTGGGCATTTAGAATCATGTCTAATGTCTTGGAGCTAGTTGAGAATTTCTCAAGCATTTTCTTGAGTTTCTCAACTTCACTCTTCAAGGCTTTGTTTTCATCTTCAAGGAGCTCTAGATGTAGGTCATCAACCTCATCTTCCCTAAGAGCTCTCAAGTTCTCTACTTCATCTTTTAAAGATTTAATTTCAGTTTTTGATTTTTTAAGCAAGGTAGACAAATGTGTAATAGTCTTATAGCATTTTTCTAAGTGAGAAGAGGTTGCCTCTTCATCATCCGAAGATGATGAAGCCGCGGCTGAAGTGCTTGCGTCCCCATCACTCCCAGAATCGGATTCCTCCCTTGCCATGAGTGCTAGTTGCCTTGTGCTCTTCTCCTTCTTCTTTTCCTCCGATGAGCTCGAGGAGGATTCATCCCATGTGGCTTTGAGGACTTTCTTTTTCTTGGCCCTTTCCTCCTTCTTCTTTAGCTTTGGACACTCGCTCCGATAGTGTCCTTTCTTGCTACACTCATAGCAAGTAACGTTAGACTTATCAATATTTTGATCTACAGTTTTACCTTTGTATCTCCTGCTTCTTCTCATGATCCTCCTCACAAAATTTGCCATCTCGCTTGATGATGATCCACCTTCATCATCGGACTCGGAGGAGGATGAAGATGAAGGAATCTCTTTCTTCTTCTTCTTTTCTTTCTTTCTTCTCCCATCCTTGCTCTTTTCTCCTGCAACCAAAGCTATACCTTTCTCCTTTTGACCTTTGTTAGCAAGTTCATGAAGTTCCATTTCACAAAAGAATTCATCTAACTTTACAATTGAAAGATACTTAGAGACCTTGTAGGAATCTACCATAGATGACCACAAGGCACTCCTCGGAAAGGCTTTTAGAGCGTACCTTACAAGATCGCGATTCTCCACGCGTTCATCCACGGAATGGAGACCATTGATGATCTCTTTGAATCTTCCATGTAGCTCACTTACTGTCTCATTTTCCCTCATGGTGAGGTTTTGGAGTTGGTTTAGGAACAAGTCTCTCTTGGCGATCCGAGAGTCCCGAGTTCCTTTTTGGAGCTCGATGAGCTTGTTCCATAGATCTTTTGCGCTCGTGAAAGGACCTACCTTGACGAGTTGGTCCTTGGCTATTCCACATTGCAAAGTGACCACTGCCTTGGCATCGGCTTGTCCTTTGCGGGTTTGCTCGGTGGACCACTTCGAGGAGTTGAGTTCCTTACCTTCTTCGTCCTTTGGAGGCGTAAATCCTTCCTTTACAAAAAACCACATGGAGATATCAGTTTTGAGATAATACTCCATGCGACTCTTCCAATATTGAAAATCTGCTCCATCGAAGAAGGGTGGTCTGTTGGTGCTGAATCCTTCCTTCATGGCCATCTTCTTGCTCCTTAGGATGTTAGTCCAGATGAAGAGCACCAGACTTTGATACCACTTGTTGGGATCCTTTGGATGGCTAGAGAGGGGGGGGGAGTGAATAGCCTCCACCAAAATCTTAATCTTTTCACAAAAATTCTAAGCGAGTTTGTTAGCGCAGCGGAAAATAAGCAAACAAAAAGAAATTATACGAGAAAAGAACCAAACACCACTAACACAAGATATACGAGGTTCGGGGATAACTTGCCCCTACTCCTCGGCGTATCCGTAAGGTGGACGAGCCCTTGATCTTCGGTAGATCACACCCCGGATGACACCGGCTAATGAAGCTCTCCTTCTCGGTGGAGAAACCTCTCCACAAAGTCTTCGAACAGATTTAAAATGAAGCACACAAGACTTACAGATCACAGTGGCTCAAAGAAAATCGAAGTAAGCTCACAGCCACAAAGATGATGAAGACAGAGTCCAAGAACACAGCAAGCTCTCAACCGAAACACACACAGCTTTTCACTTGCTTCACGTACTCTTCTTCTTTCCAGCATACACTGCTTCTTATATCTCTGCATTCGATCAGCCTGCACCGGATCGCTGCCAACCTGCACCGAATCCCTGCTGCAAGCTATGACGTCGCCAATCGCTTCTCTTCCTCTTTTGATTCTCTGAGCTCACACCAATAGAACCACGGTCTTCACTGGTGCCTCTGAGCTCGAACCAATCACTAGGAGATAAGCTAATCGCCGCCTGATCACTGCCAGAAACACAGCCAATCGCAACCTGTAGCCGTTGCTGCTTCAAATGCATTTGACGCAGAGAAAGCAGTGGAAAGATCCTTTGTCTCATTCCTTTGATGAGGCTTAATTTGAAACTAAGCACTGGTATGGTACCTGTAACCTGTATCTCCAAAAGACTCACAGCAGAAGGTTAAACAGAGATGGGCAAAAAGAAGTGCGAATCAGAAAATATCAGAGAAAGCGCATGCACAATGAACTTAACTGTGGATCGGTCAGCAGACCGATCACAGACTCTGGACCGATCAGACCGCCTGATCGATCTGAAGGAGTCCGATTGGTCGTGGACCGATCAGATATGGATGGATCGGTCCATAGACCGATCCAACCCCTATTCTTCCGACATTTTTTCCTGATCGGTCGGTAGAACTATCAGATTGCACTCAGATGCTTCTGTGTGGTTTCTGATCGGTCCACAGACCGATCAGATAACCCACAGAAACTCTCTGTGTGGTTTCTGATCGGTCCATAGACCGATCAGAGACTTCAAGTATCACTGGATCGGTCTGTCGACCGATCCAGTCACACAAAGTATCACTGGATCGGTATGTTGACCGATCCAACGCCTATGTGATACTAGGATTGGTCCGAGAACGAGCTACCGAGCCCTCTCTGACCTAATCCGATCAGTCATCCAGAGCCTCTCTGGACCAGTCCGGAGACCGATCCAACGCCTATGTGATACTAGGATTGGTCCGAGAACGAGCTACCGAGCCCTCTCTGACCTAATCCGGTCCAGAGAATGAGCTCCCGAGCCCTCTCTGACCTAGTCCGGAGAACGAGCTGCCGAGCCCTCTCCGACTTCGTCTGGTCCAGAGAACGAGCTACCGAGCCCTCTCTGACCTAGTCCGGAGAACGAGCTACCGAGCCCTCTCCGACTTCGTCCGGTCCAGAGAACGAGCTACCAAGCCCTCTCTGACCTGGTCCGGAGAACGAGCTACCGAGCCCTCTCCGACCTAGTCCGGAGAACGAGCTACCGAGCCCTCTCCGACTTCGTCCGGTCCAGAGAACGAGCTACCGAGCCCTCTCCGACTTCGCGTGCCAAGTTTCCAACTTGGACTTTTCCCTTCCACATGATCAACCTTGATCAGTAATCAATCCAAGTTCAATTAACATCTGATACAAACTTAAATCAGTGTCAACATCAAAACAACAGCCAGGTCAGACTGTATCAACAGACTCGGCTACGCTAATAGCAACTTGTTTATTATGCCAAAAACACCAAAATATTTCTTACCATCCAACAGAACTATTGAGACCTCAATTATATCCTGCCCATTCTACCAGCGGAGTATGAATATTGTAGGGCTCTTTTCGATAGAGTCCGATCAAAGAAAATTTCTCCTAGTAGATGTGAATTATTTTTTCAAATAGGTGGAACCCAAGGCGTTAGCCAAGATCACCGAGTGGATGATCATCAAGTTCTTGTGGCAAAATATTGTGTACCAGTTTGGTATTCCTTACAAGCTCATCTCAGACAATAGAATGTTGGTGCAACATCCCTCAGGTCAAGGTTGACCTGGGTGACCAAGCTGAGTCTTGGTTTGAGTTTAGATGTTTGACAATAAGAAATTGATTGAAGAAGAGTCAAGTAGGTCAAGGTTGACCGGATACTTGACAGGGAAGTCCTAACTGGGATGTTAGGTAGAATGAAAGTCCTGGTGAGTGAAGCCAGGCAGAAGGAAAGTCCTAGTGAGTGAAGCTAGGTGAAAGTCCTGGTGAGTGAAGCCAGGTGAAAGTCCTGGTGAGTGAAGCCAGGCAGAAGGAAAGTCCTAGTGAGTGAAGCTAGGCGGATGGAAAACCCTAGTGAGTGAAGCTAGGTGAAAGTCCTGGTGAGTGAAGCCAGGTGAAAGCCCTAGTGAGTGAAGCTAGGCAGATGGAAAACCCTAGTGAGTGAAGCTAGGTGAAAGTCCTGGTGAGTGAAGCTAGGCAAGGGAAAATCCAGATGGATCAAGGATGATCGGACATCTGGTGTTGGGAAATACAGATAGGTCAAAGGGATTGACCAGACATCTGATGGAAGTCCAAGTAGGTCAAGGGAGTGACCAGATACTTGGCATGAATAGAAAAGTCCAAGTGGGTCAAAGGGATTGACCAGACACTTGGTGGGAAGTCCTAGCAGGTCAAAGGAGTGACCAGATGCTAGGCATGATGTACCAACAGGTCAAGGTTGACCGGATGTTGGTTTGAGAGGCTTGGAACTTGGTTTTAGGCAAAAACCAAGTGTTGGATCGATCAGTGGATCGATCCAGGATCTAGATCGATCAGTGGATCAATCCAGGCTTCTCCTAAGCGAACAGAGAGCCTCTGGATCTATCCGTGGATCGATCCAGATGTTCCAATCGATCAGTGGATCGATTGGGACGCGGCTGCTTTGCGCGATAAGCGCTGGATCGATCCGTGGATCGATCCAGGCATTTTTCCCAGAGCACAGAGGCACTCTGGATCGATCCGTGGATCGATCCGAAGCCTCCCCGATCGATTGGGAACATTCGAATCGATCGGGATCCGACCGTTGGCGTCGATAAAGGTCGTAGGCGTTCATTTCTTTGAGTAACTCTTCTTCGATTCACTCTAGATTTCTCGCCAGCTCCTCCACAGCACTCACAAAGCTCAGATCGCCAGTTCTTGAAGGATCTTGGAAGTTCTCCAAGTCAAGAGGCGGATCAAAGCCAAGAAGAGAAGCTAGGGTTAGGGTTTATACTCATTGTAAGCTTGTAAGCTTGTATTTCTTGTATCCTTTCTCTCTCTTCTTGTATTGAGTCTTGTAGGGCTTCTCCGCCCTTGGTAGTTACCATAAAGGAGAGTTTTATTTAGTGGAGGGTGTGTGTGTTGGTGTGGACCCTTGGATTAGTCACCTCTTGTGAGGTGGATACCAAGTAAACCAACCGTGTTAGCGTTGTGTGATTGTTTCTTTATATTTCCGCTGCACATCTTTGAAGGAACAAGCAACGCCGAGCAACGAGCGAACGCGACAAGCTATTCACCCCCCTCTAGCTACTTTTGGTCCTAACAAGTGGTATCAGAGCGAGGCCGCTCTTCACCGGAATCATCGCCGGAAGGGTCAAGCATAACAAGAAGAGCTAGAGGGTGAAGAAGTTGAAGCAAATTCATCAAAAGTCAAAGATTTCAAGAAGCTCAACTTCAAGATGCAATTCCAAGATGGACTTGGATTTGACACAAGGGTGGCTCCACCGTACACATCCACAAGCTTCGATTCTTGGAAATCAAGAATCGAAAATTTTCTTATGATAGAGATAGAGCAATGGTTTGCTCTTATGGAAGGCTTCAAGACTCCAACAAACTCAAAGGGCAAAGTTCTCAAGAGGAGCAAGTGGAGCCAAGAGCAAGTCCAAAGGTGTGAGGCCAATGACAATGTGACCAAGCTTTTGGTCAATTTATTGCCAAGCACCATCCTTTGCAAAATTGGAGAATTTGAAGATGCAAAGGAATTATGGAGTAAATTGGCCAAGCTTCATGAAGAGATCCCCTCCACTGTACAAGAGCAAGAAGAATCCAGAGAGGGTGACTCTTTGGAGCAAGACCAAGAGGAGGACTCCGAGGTTGAGAGATGCTCAACCTCCGAAGAAGAAGTCCAAGAAGAATCTTCATCTTTAAGGGAGTGCAATGAAGAGAACAAGGAGGGAGCATACTCCTTGTTCCATGTACAAGATGATGAAGCCTCCACCTCTAGGATTGAGGGGGAGCAATCTTCATTGACACCGGATCAAGAGCAAGAAGAATCGTCTACATCCGGGTCAAGAAGAGAAGAGGATGAAGAAGCTTCCACCTCCACAAGTCAAGAAAAATCAAATGGAGGAGCATCACTATCGGATCAAGAGGAAGCCTCTACATCCACATCACATGGAGGAGAAAGCACCACCCCTACACAAGAAGGTATAAATGTTTCAATTAAAAATAAAAATCATATAATATGTTTTGAGTGTAGGGAAAGTGGGCACTACAAGAGCAAGTGTCCCAACTTGGCCAAGAAGAAGGGTCAAGTGACACAAAAGGGCAAGGAGAAGCCCAAGGAGACCACCCCCGGGACAAAGAAGAGCAAGGAGCACATTGTGTGCTTCTTGTGTCAACAAAAAGGGCATTACCGAAGTCAATGCCCCAAGGGGAAGAAGATGGTCAAGGCTCAAGGAGGCACTAGTCAAGGGGGAGCCTCCAAGGTAAAGAGGAAGGTAACATTTATTGACCCTACCCCTTTACGTTATGGTAAAAAGCATAATAGTTCAAATTTTTATCATTTTAATGCAATTTACCATAAGAATAGGAAGCATGATAGCATTAAGGAAAAACATATAGCTTTTCATGCTAAAACTACTACACCTAAGGCTAGGAATGTAGATAAAAATCTAGACAATCACACTAAGGACCTTAGCTACAAGCCCAAAAACAAAAATGTTCATGGGAGTAATGAAAAATCAAAATCTAAGGATTTAATAATAGAAAATCAAGTCTTGAGATCAAGACTTGATAAAATGGAAAAGACACTAAAAAGGATGGAAAATATCCTAAAAGGGCAAAATGAGCAGAACCTAGGTTTAGGGGTACAACAGCCATCCAATGGCCATAGAGGTTTGGGATACAAACCCAAAGCTAAAAGGGATATGCCTAGTTATCATAGGGTTCCATATAGCTATGGAACAAACCCTAAGTCTAGAGGTCAAGTCAAAGATACAAGGGAAGATATCTCTAAAAGTATCTTTGCAACCAAAGAGACTAAGACTTCTAAGAAGTCTAAGAAAGTCACTAACAAGGTCACAAGGGAGGCTATCCCTAGAGTTGACCTAGAAAATGTGACCAAGGCTTCTAAGAAGCCCAACAAGGTCACTAGGAAGGTATCTAGGGAAGTTATTCCTAGTGAGTACCTAGAACATCCAAGGAGCACCAATAGGTGTTGGGTTCCTAGGAGCATTTTCTCTACCCCATAAATGGGTTAGAGAGTGTCAACTCCGATTAGAAGGGTAGTTAACCCAACTTTGAGGAAATTGACACTCAAGGAGTATTTTCAAGGTTTTGTTAACCTTTGAAAATGAAATGGAATTATTATTTACTCCTTGAAAGAGTAAAATGTGCCTAATGGTGGAAGAGTTGATTTTAATCTTAAATGGCACATATTGGGAAATTCATAAGAACTACCAAGTTGGGATTTTGGTATGTTCTTAGGAAATTTAAGGCGATCCAGGCCTTAATTTAAAGGTGCTAATCTTGTGGAAAAATGAAATATGCCAACATTTGAGGATATGCTTATTTTCAATTGGCATGCATTAATCAAGGGAATTAGAAATGCCAATTTAGGCTTTGGCATTTTCTTGAAGTACTTTAGGGCAATCTAGGTTTAAGTTGTAAGTTTAGCTAAGATCTTAAGGATACTTAGATAGTTAATCTAGGTATATTTTATTTATGCTAAATCTTGCCATGATTGTTTGCCCATCATATGCCATGACATCATGTCTATTTTTGCATTCATGTTTTATTATGCAAAATCCAAAAATTCCATGTCATGACATTCATACATCATGTAGTTATAGGAATCTTTCCTTTGAAAGTTATTTTATTTTGATGTATATCATAACATTATCATGCATTAGTTTAATTTTTTGTAATTAAGGACAAATGACATTTAACAACACTTGTTAACAAGTGACATCCTAGGTGGATGTCTAATATCTCTAAAATGCCTAGATAGATATGCATGATTCCTAGAATAGGGCAAAACCAAAATCTCACATCTCACAAAGACCTATAAGATGACTTGTATGTGTTTTGTACACAATAGATACAAGTGAGATGTTAGGATGATGAACAAAACTCAACATGTTGATTTAGTGCATTCTTTTGAGTTTTAGTTTCATCAAAACACATAGTTATGTGTTTCCCATCATTGGGAAAGCTAATGTACAAGTAATGTGCATTAAGCCCAAGGAACATGGTGGGATATTGGTTTGAAAATGTTTTCAATATGATTTTGGAAAACCTTGGTGAAGGCTATCTTTTGATAGTAATCACCATTGAATAGTTAAACACAATCTTGAAGAAAACACTAAAGTTTTTGCGAGTTTTCAAGTTTGTGTCAATCTTTGAGAATATGAAGTATTTTCATAGAAAACTATCTTTTCTTGATAGTATATGACCTAAATAATGTCTACACGAAATTTCATGATTTTTGGATTTTTGTAGAATTTTCTAGGGGTTTCTGAAGTTGGCTGAGTTTGAAATTCAGCTACTATCAGAGCTCCGATCGATCCATGGATTGATTGGAGTGCCTGAATCGATCCATGGATCGATTCAGACGGCAAGTCTCCCGCGAGCAGAAGCTCGCTGGATCGATCAGCCGATCGATCCAGGTAGTCTGAATCGATCAGTGGATCGATTCAGAAAGGTTCAATCGATTGGAACCCAACTCCAATCGATCCAAGTTGCTGATTTTGGCTGGGAAGGCTTGATTTCAGCATCTTTGAACCTCTTTGAGTCTAGGTAACCATTCCAAACCCCTAAAATACATGTGTATACATACAAAGGGTGTTTTCATGTGAAAACAAGGATGGATTGGTTAAGGAAGGCTTCATTGAAGTTTAGGTTGAGGTTTGTTTCAAATTTTGAGTATTTGAACCTCAAAACTTCTAAATTTGGGTTTCCTAAAGGTTTAGGGATTCCAAGTCATTGTTGGTGCAATGACAGAAGTCACCACCATGTCTTTAGGGGGAGGGACTCTTTAAAGACATGAAAAATTATTTTTCATGAACCTTGGAAGGTGGTTAACCTTCTTTAAAGAAAATGCTCATGTATGAGTTTTTGAACTTGAAATGGGGAGTGGATATCCTCATTATTTCAAGTGGGAACTCAAGTGGTTAGAAAATGCTCAAGGTTGGGTATTTGTTTACATTGAGGGAGAGGTTAAGGATAAATGAAGGGTATGAGACCTTCATTATCGTGTTGATCACAACGAGTGATGTTGTGAACAATGATGAGCAACTCTTCAGGGGGAGAGTCGTCAACAAATGGATTTGTTGATGTGTACCCAAAATTGGGGCATGGGTTGATGTGTGCCCAAAGATGGGTTGATGTGTGCCAATAGGGGGAGAATGAAAGGACCTATGAATGGGTGTAAGTTAGGCTTTCATTACCTAGAGGGAGTTTGCCCTCGTAGGGGGAGAATGAAGAGCTTAATTTATGTGTTCATTACCTAGTGGCATGAAGATTGAGGCTATAGGATTAGCCTAACTTACATGTGGTATTGTAAGTGTTATTGTGGTATTGTCAAACATCAAAAAGGGGGAGATTGTTGGTGCAACATCCCTCAGGTCAAGGTTGACCTGGGTGACCAAGCTGAGTCTTGGTTTGAGTTTAGATGTTTGACAATAAGAAATTGATTGAAGAAGAGTCAAGTAGGTCAAGGTTGACCGGATACTTGACAGGGTAGTCCTAACTGGGATGTTAGGTAAAATGAAAGTCCTGGTGAGTGAAGCCAGGCAGAAGGAAAGTCCTAATGAGTGAAGCTAGGTGAAAGTCCTGGTGAGTGAAGCCAGGTGAAAGTCCTGGTGAGTGAAGCCAGGCAGAAGGAAAGTCCTAGTGAGTGAAGCTAGGCGGATGGAAAACCCTAGTGAGTGAAGCTAGGTGAAAGTCCTGGTGAGTGAAGCCAGGTGAAAGCCCTAGTGAGTGAAGCTAGGCAGATGGAAAACCCTAGTGAGTGAAGCTAGGTGAAAGTCCTGGTGAGTGAAGCCAGGCAAGGGAAAATCTAGATGGATCAAGGATGATCGGACATCTGGTGTTGGGAAATACAGATAGGTCAAAGGGATTGACCAAACATCTGATGGAAGTCCAAGTAGGTCAAGGGAGTGACCAGATACTTGGCATGAATAGAAAAGTCCAAGTGGGTCAAAGGGATTGACCAGACACTTGGTGGGAAGTCCTAGCAGGTCAAAGGAGTGACCAGATGCTAGGCAAGATGTACCAACAGGTCAAGGTTGACCGGATGTTGGTTTGAGAGGCTTGGAACTTGGTTTTGGGCAAAAACCAAGTGTTGGATCGATCAGTGGATCGATCCAGGATCTAGATCGATCAGTGGATCGATCCAGGCTTCTCCTAAGCGAACAGAGAGCCTCTGGATCGATCCGTGGATCGATCCAGATGTTCCAATCGATCAGTGGATCGATTGGGACGCGGCTGCTTTGCGCGATAAGCGCTGGATCGATCCGTGGATCGATCCAGGCATTTTTCCCAGAGCACAGAGGCACTCTGGATCGATCCGTGGATCGATCCGAAGCCTCCCCGATAGATTGGGAACATTCGAATTGATCGGGATCCGACCGTTGGCATCGATAAAGGCCGCAGGCGTTCATTTCTTTGAGTAACTCTTCTTCGATTCACTCTAGATTTCTCGCCAGCTCCTCCACAACACTCACAAAGCTCAGATCGCCAGTTCTTGAAGGATCTTGGAAGCAAAACTACAATCGAAGAGTCATTCCAAGATTTTATTTTCAGGCGGGAGATTTAGTTTGAAAGCAAATCAAGCTAGTCGCTGATGTCAGCAAGTTGAGTCACAATGAGGTGGACAATACAAAATGGTGCAAAAGTTTACATCGGGCTCACATTATCTCCAGGACGTGGAAGCAAAAAACTTAGATTGACCATGAAGTGTGAATCATTTGCATTCCTATAGGGCTTGAGAGTATGTCTGTAACAAATTAGTGTATTTTGTTTCACACTTAATAAATGCAGGTAAACTCAACTCAAGAAATCTAAGTCCTCGACCCCTAAGCCAATCGATTAAGTTATAAATGAGCTTGTTCTCACAATCAAGTTTCAAACTCTCGAGCCGATCGACTGAGTTATAACTGAGCCAAGCTCTCATGACCAAATCTAAGACTCTCGAGCCGATCGATCGAGTTATAAATGAGCATGCTGTTATGACCAAATCCCAAACTCTCGAGCCGATCAGCTGAGTTATAAGTAAGCTAGCTTTCACGACCAAATCCGAGACTCTCGAGCCAATCGACCGAGTTATAAGTGAGCTTCCTATCACATCCAAGTCCCAGACTCTCGAGCCGATCGACCAAGTTATAAGTAAGTTTGCTCTCACAACTAAATCTCAGACTCTCGAGCCAAGCGAGAAAGATGTTAGAGAATCAAAGGAATCAGTTTGAGTCAAGTGGGGAAGATGTCCTAAACTCTCGAACCGAGTGGGGAAGATGTCCTAGATTCTCAAGTTGTTGTGCCATCTTTCATTACCTTCACAAACAGCTAAGCATAACATTAGTTTGAGCTAAGCGACAGAATAAGGAGTCGAATGACAGAACAAGGAGTGAACGTCGAATTGAAGGACAAGAGATGCAAACAACACAAGTGTTTAGTTAGTCAGGCCTACAACTTCCTTTGACTAGACTTGAAGGGGAGACTTGTGATACGACGAATGATGTAAGGCCTCCGAAGTCGAGTCAAAGTCTAAAGGACTGGCTGACATGGTAGTCAAAGTCAATGAGGGGTCAATGTGGGGGCCAGCACAGCCGATCACCTCGGACGAGTGGTCGTCCGATCGAATCCTTGGTCCGGTTGAATCCCAAGTCCCTAATTATTAATGAAACACCGAGCCAAGTAAATATCATTCAGAGCCGAGTCTTCCTCGCTCCTCTGGATAACATGGACGATTACTTCGACCAGGTGATCTAGCCGATCGAATATATGATCCGATCGGACAAACTAGACACTTGGTTCAACCGACCTCTTTGGCACAAGTAGAGAGGCCGAGCGAATACCGAGTCCCCGATAGCATTCCTTAAATTCGACCTGACTGCTCTTGCAAGTGACATTCGAGCGGACTACATAAGGGACTCGGTTAGGTTGTTTGCTCTTACATGTACCCTAGAAGTTTCTACCCTGCAAAACTTAGAGATTGCAAGTTCATTTTGAAAAAGGTGTCAAAGCATCATTATAGTTTGCCCTTTTCTAACAATACATCAAGATTCGTGTAAAGATGAAAATTAATACTATAAAAAAGAGTCTCCACTTACAGGCGTAGGTACACTTATATTACCAAAAACACTACGCATCTACTGTTGACTACCTACTGTTCGATCGATCATTGACTTGAGTATCATAGTGAGGCATCAGGATCTTTTCTTGGCCCGGTTGTTGATGTTCCCTTTGACACGCGACACCCTTTGAATCATTTTTTTCCAATTAGGAGCCTTCACATCATCAATATCAGTCATTTACTCAGTATGTCATATTCTTCACTTTTAGACACGATCAAATGCATTAATTATTTTGGTAAACACTATATTACCCTTTCATGAAAATAAAAAATTACCATTGAAAGGTTAACACTAATGAGGAATTTAGGAACAAGAAAAGGGCATCCAATTAACGCTAAAAGTCATTACATTAACAGGATCTCAATTGTGCTAGAACCTTTATCACATCTCTAAAAGGTAGGAGGGGAACAAAAAAAATTCTACTGTTTGCATCACAGGGCGAAACGGATGGAAAAGTCAAAGCTTAGTCATCCTTCAACGTGCCGGCTCGTTGACCATCAGATTTGACCCTGCTTGAACTGATGTCCTTCAGTTCTTGGGGTGAGGCGACCACCGGGGAAGGGCGGGGCTGAAGTGGGCGGAGACGACGCGGGAATCCAGCAGCTCGAGGATTGGCGGGAAGGTGACGCAGCGCGGCACCTTGTACTGGTTGATGGACGCGCCCCTGGAGATGGCGTAGTCCATGAGCTCCTCGAAGGTGCCTCCGGTGACCACCCGTATCTCGAGCGGCCCGATGGAGCCGTCCGCTACACGGCTCTGCCGGTACACCGAGTTCAGCGCCTCCTCCATCGCCAGGCAGCACCGTTCCATCACCCCGTCACGAGCTAGAGCCGCCGCCAGCGCCTCTGCCGAGACGCCCACCTTGGCCAGCAGCTCCCAGTAGACGACGTAGTGTCCCGGGATGGACTTGGTATACGCGTGGCTAGTGTATTCAACCACGCTGGCGCCGTACGGCCTGAGCAGCGCGGATGCGCTCTCCACCGCCTTCTGCAGCTCCGCCTCGTCGGTCTTATCGGACTCGATGCTCAGCAGCACGTTCTTGCGGCGGATGAACCGGAACTGCGGCGCCGCGTTGTGGAAACCGGTCACCCGCAGGATGTCGCCGACGCGGTACCGGTTCAGCCCGGCGTAAGTGGTGATCACCAGCTCGTACTCCTTCCCCACCTCCACGTGGGCCAAATCCACCAGCTTCGGCGCCTTGTCCTGTTGCAGAGGATGGCCGTGGCCGTGGCCGTGGCCGTGAGGCAGGAACTCGAAGTAGGCCATGTTGGGCATGATGGTGTAGGAGACCTCGGAGGGGTCGCACATCGGCTTCAGATTGAGCCCGAAGTAGCACTCCGAGGAGGCGTACATGGTGCAGGCCATGGGGAGACCACCGCTATAGTACTCCAGAGTGGGGATGTACTGCGCCATGGCGCCCGTCACGATCACGTCCAGGTACTTCGTGCTGGGCCAGATTCTAGTGATGATCCCCGCCCAATCTCCCTTGCCGCACTCGGCAGCCACGAATCGTGCAAGCTCCTGATCCGGCTCGACCAGGAGCTCACCCACGGCGGCGCGGATCGAGGGGTCGGTGACCTTGGCGGTGATCGAGCCGCTCGCGATGTCTTGGGACAGCTCCTGCCAGTGGAGCTGGAGGAAGCGGATGGCGCGGAGTAGGCCTGAGGCAAAGACGGCACCCACGCGGAGCACGTCTAGGCGCTGGAGCAGGCCGCAGAGCATCTGCGCGTACATGCTCTGGAACGCGTCGGAGCAGAGGATCGCCGCCGTCGGACTGGTGTAGACGTTGTACGGATCGTACGGGCGGCTCTTGAAGTGATGGCTTTTGTAGTAGCTCGTCAGCACCGGACGCGCCGTCAGCCCGCCGGGCGTCTTCGTCTCCGACTTGACAAATAAGAAATAGAGGCCCTTTCCCTTGTCCAGCCCCGGCACGTAACTGTTCCATTGAAGAAGCAAAGGGTGACTGAGAGGTATTTCACATAGCTCATGCCTTTAAACAGAAATTGTTATGGCACTCACAGGTTCATCACTGGAATGAGCAGGCTGTAAAGGAGCTGCCTTCGATCGAGTTCTTCTTTGATGGTTGGCATCAGCTTCCGTTCTCCGGCAGACGTCCCCGAACTTCATAAATCGAAGGCCAAATTAAATTTTGGTTCCAAAAATCGACACGACGAGCATTGAAGAAATTAAGAAGGAAATTTGGCTGTACCTGGTGAGGAATTCCGATATGGGGTGGGCGGATAGGATGGCGGAGCGGTCGCCATTGGCAATCCTCTGAATCTCCGGCTGCAGATCCTCGTAGGTGACAACGGGGACCTTGGCCTTGAAGGCGGCCCGGTCGGTGGCGCCACCGAGCTCATACCTTCGAAGGTACTCGGTCTCAGCGTTGCGGGTCAGTATCTCTTCGAGAACCTTCTCCTGCACGGCGTCGGCGTTGGCGGTCATTTCTTCGATGAACCTCAGCTTCTCGGCGTCTTTCTCGTTGGCCGCTGGACTGAGTTTGCCCCCGTTCGCGCTTGCAGCGGGCACCACGGTCTCCACCGCCATTGTCAGCGCTATAATTCACTTCGCTTCCAGCGAAAGCAGTAGAATTGAAAAGGGCGAAAAACTAGAGAAGGCTACGAAAGCTCGGGAGCGAAAGAGAAGTGTCGGGGGAGAAGAAGAGGAGGAGGATGAGGGACGCCATGGCTACCGCGGGCATTTTATAGGCAAACCCGGGGCGCCAGTTCGCCCGAGGTCCACCGACGGGGCGGTGGAGCCACGTCAGTGCGTGTAGCTCAATGCCGCGACACTCTGGGCCACACGGTCGCGTCGGCATCGCGACAACACCCCGACACGAGGGCCCCACAGAAAGGCCACCAGGTCAGCGCCCGTCAAATCAAATCCACGTGCCTTGTCACAACTGGCCCGACGATACCCAACGCTGTCACCCAGCCGCCGGCGTCCGCAGCCCAGCGAGGCCCGCTGCTGTTCTCTGCTTCGACGTCGTCCATGATATCAACGCCATGGCCACTGAGAGTTTGGATCTCAAATCGCACATTGTTCATGCCATTTTAAGCTATCAGAAACCCTCTTTGTTTCTTTCAGCTCGCAGAGTAACTAAACTCCTGCACTAAACTGGTGTTTTCCTTTGGATCACTGTATGAGCTTCCAGGAAGATTCTGCGGATAAACCAATGTGAGATCCTGCAAATTCTGAGACTTGCAGAGAATTAATTCATCCATGCTCGAAGATTTAGAACTTTGTGTTACTGATTAATTGATGACCATGCATAGCTTTAGTAGGTATATTTCTGAGTGCAAATTAGGGGATGCATATCGAGCTAAATATCTTGTCTGCTGGTAGAAGAATATATTTGCTAATGCACAGTGGAATTAAAGGGCACTAGACAATGCAGACTAATATCAAGTTCCATTTCCATAAAGAATCCATTAGATATTTGCGCAACAGGAGCCAATAGACATCATCTACAGGAATCTCGAGGAGAAGCTAATTGGGCATTCCAGCTCTGATGCGTCGTCAATCAACCATAAGCCACGAAGGACCTGCTCTTGGCCAAGACATGCAGTGTATCCAGTATCTGTGTATCTTATCTGGAGTTGCAGCTGCTCAACGGCTTTAACTCTGCCCCATCCGAGACCATGCTCCATGTCTACAGACAGTGATCCAGGTAGAAGGAAGCAATACCCCTCACAGGCTCACGCCACCTCCATGCCTGCCTGTCACGGCTATTAGAATATACACAGACATCAACTTCCATGGCGTTGACACGGAGGGATTAGCGGTAATTATTCTCACTTGTCTCCTCAGGTGCTGACCACCACGGTCACCGATATGCCAGATGAACAGCACTGTGTATGACAGACATGTTTGCAGCATCAAACTGAGAGCCATGACACTGGAGACAAAGTAAGGTTGCTTCTATACGCTCTAGTTATGTACTTCAGGTATATCATCGATCGGTGTATTGCCATTGCCGGAAGCTAGACAATGTGATTAAGACGAACAGGATATGACTTAATTTGCAGTCGTGATCAGATCAGTGCCTATCCACTCGTGAACCAATCAACATTAACTAATAATTATAACTCGATGAGTCCAAACAAGTCTACATGTATTGAGGAGAAGATAACGCATGCAAACATGGGCTTTCTGTCGGAAGGGGTAAGATTGACTCGATACGAATCACGTGATTGGGAGAGGCCTCTGTTTCTTAGGAATACAACACATTGTGCACCCACGCAAAGCAACGGAGTAATGGAGGCGTCGATGGACGATGTCTGATGGTGGAGTTGGCTTTTATCTTTCGGGTAAAAGTCATCTCAGTAAAGGGAGGTGTTTTGTCTTGGCGTCGTAGTGCTTCCCGACGTGAACTCAGCACTGTCGTGGAGTATTGTGGCGAGTGGACAAAAGAGCAGGAATGAGCTGTTGCTCTGCAGTGTCAATTTGCTGCTTCCGTTGGATAAGCACTAGCGTCGGCGTTTGGTTGTTTGTTTGGGTTTTGAGAGCACTGACCGGAGGCATCGGCAACAGTGATTAGGTGGAGTTTAATCAGAAAAGGTGATGAGATGAGACCAGGGAGGTGATGGTGATCGAGTATGTCAATTTGTTTGCTTTTGCTGCTACTGCGACTGGATCGCGACATGTTGTTTGTGGAGTGACAGGAAGCAGAGATCGGCAGAAAGAAAAGCAGCGGCTGCTTTGCTTCGCTCTACTTTTCATTTCCTTTTTCTTTCTCCCACCAGATAGCACAATGGCTCATTCACGTCACTGATTCTTCAACACAGTGCCACCTCTGAGCAATTTGAATTGTTCGATGCGAATTATATAGTAAATGAAGCTCATTTGGATGAGCTTCTATCGTAGTTAGAGGTATTATAGCCAGTGATGCCGGATAAAATAAAAATTATATTGTGATTATATTATAAATGGTTGAGAAGGGGTGATCGAGAAAAAGATACCAAGAGAAATCGATATTCTTTAAATTTTTATAAAAAAGTTTATTATTTAATAATTGAGAATTATTTCTTATATAATTAATCATATATTTATATATACTTTGTTTGTTCCTGTCTGAAATCAATGAAATCAATGAATGATGGATTATCAATGACGGATAAAAAAAAAGGAGGGGGTTAGAATGGAGATCGGGTTATTTCGACCTTCCATTTTAACGCTCAAGTAAGATCTTTGGCAATGAAAATGAAGAAGCTAAATAGTGCAGTAATCAAGTACGTAAAGACTGAATATAAAAGTATACCAGGCTTGCAAGAGTGGGCCAGAGGCGACATTAAGCCTC
Organism: Zingiber officinale; assembly: GCF_018446385.1. Lineage (NCBI taxonomy): Eukaryota > Viridiplantae > Streptophyta > Magnoliopsida > Zingiberales > Zingiberaceae > Zingiber > Zingiber officinale. Next base: position 7,586,747 of record NC_055992.1, read on the forward strand.
GAGACAACATGCGTTGGTGCAGGGAGCACCAGACAATTGAACTTATGTTTTGATTATGTCAAATGACCCAAAGTTAAGTTGTCTTGTGATCTAACAAAGTTAATTGAGTTTGTAGGAAAAGACCTAAGTTGTCTTAGGCAAAAGTCCTAGTGGATTCTAGGCAGGTGGAAACCCTAGGTCATAGGGGGTGGTAACCTTATGTGATGAAAAATCTTAGCTGCGGTTAAGCAGGTGGAAAATCCTAGGAGGCGGTAACCCTAGGTCCTAGGGGGAGGTAACCCTAGGCGGAAAGTCTTGGCGGGTCGAGCGCTTCGGGCAAAATTCTAGAGTCGGAGACCCTAGGTTGAAATCTTGGTGGTCGCGGACGAGGTGGAAGTCTGGACGGGTCATGAAGCGGACGTCCAGCATGAAAACCGGAAGCCTCGGGCGCTGAGTAAAAGTTCAATCGGTCTGGAGGACTGGTCTGACAACAGGTAACTTCTCTTGAGAAGAGTAGGTGAGGATATGTTCCCCGAAAAGGGAACAGCAGGCGTCGGTTCGACCGAGAGTTTCGACGAAACTCAAAGTCAGAACTGGACAGTTAGAGACTGTCAAATTGCATATTATATATATTATTTTTTGCATGAACTGACTTTATTTTGTAGAAAATAAGGGGTTGGAAAAAGCTGGTCCGGGCACCCGGAGTCCGAGCACCCGGAGTACGGGCGCCCGGAATCGATCCGGGTATCCGGAACCCAAAAACTATCGGTAAGCTGATGTGGCGCACGTCGATTGGCCAAACCACGTGGTCCAGACTCCTGGAGTGGTTCCAGGCGCCCAGAACAGCCTATAAAAGTAGCCTTCGACCAGGAGTTTAATAACAACATTTAGAACTGTTGGTTGATCCTAGGAAGATCGTACCGGTTCCACTGTACAAAAAATTTATACAAGTGTCGAACTTTTCCTAACAACCTATTGTGTTCTTTAGAAATTAAATTAGGAATCACAAATGAAACTTAACATTATTGATTCCAAATTTAACTTATCTGTTCTTAATGGTTTAAACTTGGATCGCAAACGATGCTTAACATTATTGATCCAAATCCACCTACGTTATAAATTCAATTAAATATTAATTTCAGAAATCGACGTCCAGGTTAAACATGACGAGGCACTAGGCCTTCTTGGATATGAGAGCAATCACCACTTCCTAGACAAAGCCTTTTAATGAAATCTAATATTTAATTTCCTTATATAACTCTAGGTTTAAACAAAAAGAACAATCGAATCACAAATTAAAAAAAAAACACAAACTCGAATCACAAATTCGAAACCTAGAATTATATGTCTCTTGTGTTTGGAATTCATACAAAGAAAAACTAGTATGATGCGGAAAACAATTACTAGTTATACCTTTCTTTGTAAGCAATAACCTCTTGATCTTCTACCGTATTCCTCTTCTTATCTCAGACCCAAGCCCTTCTTTCTTCTTCACCAAGTTCCAGCCACCAAAACTCCTCCAAGGATGTAGAGGTTCGGCCACCACCACCAAGCTCCAAGGGATGCAAGAAACTTCTTCCTCTTCTTCTTCTCCAAGTAGGATCCGACCACCACAAGAGTCTCCTTGAGAGTGTGAGGTTCGACCACCAAAAGGAAGAGAAGAAGAGAAGAGGATGGCCGACCACACTGAGGAAGAAAAGAGAGAAAAATAAAATAGAGTTGCTAGCCATGAAGGCACCCCTACCCCCTCTTTTATAATCCTTGGTCTTCGCAAATAACGAAAAATTAAATAACACCTTCCTTATTATCTTTGCCATGAAAAGGAAAATTTAATTGATTAAAATCAATTTTCTTTTCTTAAATATCATGGCCGACCACCTCATTGCTCCAAGCAAGAAAAGTTTTAACACAAAATTAAAACTTCCTAATTTGTTTCCAGAAATTTTAAAATAAAAATTTCTCTAATAATTTTTCCCTTATGGTTGGTTATAAAAGAAATTTTATAAATTAAAATCTCTCTATTAAAACATGTAGATGATTTCTAAAAAGGAAAGTTATCTTTTAAAATTAAAATCTTCCTCTAAATCTACAAATAAGGAAAGATATAAAATCTTTTCTTAATCTTTTGTAGAAACTTATAAAAGGAAACATATAATTTTAAAACTCTCTTTTTAAAACATGAACATGGTTACAAAAAAGGAAAGTTCTATCAAAAATTAAAATCTTCTTTTTAACTACAAATAAGGAAAGATATCAAATCTTTCACTTAATATTTTGTAGAAAACTATAAAAGGAAAGATTTAAATTTTAAACTCTCTTTTTTAAAACCATGATATCCACATAAGAAAAGATTTTAAAAAATTAAAATCTTTTTAATATGATGTGGCCGGTCACACCAAGCTTGAGTTCAAGCTAGGGCCGACCACACCACTTAACTCATCCTCTTTACTTGGCCGACCCAAGTTTGAGTTCCAAGCTTGCTTGGCCGGTCCCCTTTAGGATGGGTATAAAGGTGGGTAAGAAATGGGTATGTGGTGGGTATAAATCTCTATATACAAGAGACTACGATAGGGACCGAGAGGAGGAATTGGTTTTGGTCTCCCGATGAAATTAGACTTCCCATGTTCGCCCCGAACACACAACTTAATTTCATCAATAATAATTCATACTGTAACGCTCGAAAATTCTCAAACTTGCATTAGAATTATTCTATGATTTTTCTAGAATTTTTAGATATTTTTCCAGAATTTTCCGAGTAGCGGAAGTAGCAAAAATAATTAGAAGAATAAAAAGGCTTAAGCGGGAATCGAACCCGGGACCTCTCGGGTCCGCTAAACCTTTAGTTAGCCTTAGTAACCGGTGAACCCAGCAGGGCCGTGCTAAAAGAAAGAGGAACCAATTATATTTATATTAGAGTTGGGTTCAATAATCCACTTAATATAAATTAAGAACTTAAGTTGGGTTTGGTTTAATTTGGTTCGGCAGCCCTCTCCTCACAAAACCTCACGCCAAATCCCTTCGCCTCTCAAACCCTCACGCCGGCGCCCCTCTTTTCCTCCTCATTCTCACGGCACACCAAGCCCCAAGGGCCAAGGGAACTTCTTCCGGCGAGATCTTCGATACGAGGACGTTCCCCTTCGCGAGAAGAACACGTAGACGCGAGCGGATGGTCGAGAAGATCATCTCCACCGGAGTTCTAGCTAATAGAATCATAAGAAATTACGAATAGGAGGTAAGAAACCCCTCACCTGCAGTATAATAGCTTCCGTTTGGGTTTTTATGCTTTAGTTAGGATGTATGCAGATTTTTATCGATATCTAGGGTGTATTTAACTCTCTTCGCAGATTAAGGATTTAGTAGAGCACCTCTAGATGGGCCGGGCATGTTTTCCCTCTTCAGATAGGAGGTTAGACGTTGTCGGGTGCCTAGAGGTGGTCTCCCTAATAGGGAGAAGAGTTAGAGCATCCTAGGTGCTCGATTAAAGGTCTAACTCAGTAATAGACAGTTTAATTAACCTATTAAATGCACTAGAAGCATTTAAAACAGCAAATTAGATTTATTTTGACTTATGTAGGACTACACTCCAATGGGTGGGCTCCCATAGTAGCCTCTAGGTTCAGACAACCTAGTTATAGGTTCAGATAACCTAGATTCAGCAAAATAAGTATATAGCATTCAGTATTTTATTTTCAGCAGTGGCACTGTACTGGATTAGACATCCACTGGGCTGGACTCCCATAGTCGTCCCTAGGTTTAGCTAACCTAGTAAACCCTACTAGATTCAGAACTTGCAATCCCGGGTTTAGATAGGGATGCGCGCGCAGCAAGTACAGTTGCCAGGGCCCATCAGCAGCATGTTTAGTATTTTCACCTATTATATATATATAGTTCTCTTTAAACTCTCATAAGTCAGTTAGGTGAACTTAGCATCAGCTTAGTTTCAGCTTCAGCTTCAGTTTAGCTCTTCCTTGTTGATACATTATGATAGCTTATGTTCAGTTCTTGATTGCTATGCTTGTATGATCACATGCCATGCCATGTTTAGCCTAGTCAGTATATTTCAAATAGCATGTTTTAAAAATCATATCTGCATCGTATGTATGTTTTTGTGAGGTAGATGGTTTCTTACTAAGTTTTTTAGCTTACAGATGCTACTTTTCTTATACTGCAGATACAGGTAAAAGAAAAGTGGATTAGTGGAGGCTGGAGGGAAATGCAGATCAAGATGTGTGTGGAAGGAACCTGGAATAAAGATCCTAGGGATCTAGTTTTATTTTACTACGCATTAGAACTTGTAGCAAGTCTAGTTATTAAAGTCTTGTTCTCTTTTCCCTTATGCTTCGCATTCTAGTATGGTTAATGGTATGAATTAGTGAACATGCATTATATTATGTCTTGAATGTTGCCCAATGCATGATAGAATAGTTATTAGTAGTTGTGTAATTGTTGTGTGAGATTTTGGCACGAACTAGTGCTGAAATCAGAGTTTCAGTGCGAAATCAGAAACTCCGATCGATCCATGGATCGATCTGGGATCCTCAATCGATCCATGGATCGATTGAGGGCTGATTCCGCGAACAGAAGGCTCCTGGATCGATCAGCCGATCGATCCAGTCACATTCTGTCGCGAACAGAAGGCTTCTGGATCGATCGGTCGATCGATCCAAGCTATCCCTCGCGAACAGAAAGGGTTTTGATCGATCATTTGATCGATTGACTTATGTGGATCGATCAGCCGATCGATTCAAATAAAGTCCCGTGCACAGCAGCACGCTGGATCGATCACTGGATCGATCAGTGAGCCTGGATCGATCAGCCGATCGATCCAGATTATCACCCGAGCACAGTAGCAGTCCGGATCGATCCATGGATCGATCCAACAGAGCGCAATCGGCCCAGTTCAGTCTGGATCGATTGGGAAGTTCAGTTTCGACCAAGAAACTTAGCAAATCAGCTTCCAGTCCATAGGGGATGTAGGATACACCTTGGATCCCTTATATTACATCCTTCAGTACATGTAGAACCAAGAATAGTTATCAGTTAGCAACTAAAATTTAAATTAGATCAGTTTTCCGCACAGTTAGCTCAGCATAACTGTAGCGATCGGCCTTACAGCCTAGTAGTAGAAGGCGGGTCGTTACACATACCACTAAAGAATTATTATTGAACTACCGCACCAATCTCAAATTACATTTTGGGCTCCTTCTTATTATGAGTGTGTTAGTCTCCCTGTGTTTAAGATGTCGAATGCCCACTGATTAAATGAGTTACTGACAACTCTCTTTAATTAATATCTTAGTCTAAGAGTAGTACCACTCAACCTTATCGTCATGTCGGACTAAGTTCACCAGCAGGGTTTAACATGACAATTATTATGAGCTCATCTTGGGGACATTATCAACCTAGATTACTAGGACGCAGTTTCCTTCTATAATCAACAACACACACTATAAGTAATATCATTTCCCAACTTATCGGACCTATTGATTTATCGAGCTAAATCTCACCATTTGATGAGTCAAAGAAATAAATACTAAATATATGTGCTTGTTATTATATTAGGATTAAGAGCACATACTTCCATAATAACTAAGGTCTTGTTCTTTTATTAAATCAGTGTTAGATCGAGAAGCGCTAGAGGGGGATGAATAGTGCTCGTGGCTATTTCGTTCGATTTAAAACATGTCGAGTAAATACGCAGCGGAAAATAAAATAAACGACAAACACAGAAAGACACCAAGGGTTTACTTGGTTCGGAGCCTGTGGCGACTCCTACTCCAAGGCCTGCGATCCTTGATCGCTTTCTATGGGCAACACCTATAAGCTTGAATAACGGTTACAGAATTATTACAATCTATTAAACTGAAAGAGTATACCGACAACAAGAATGAGCAATTTCGAAGCTTCGGGTCATCTGGATCTCGTTGCAGCATTTCGGGATCGTCTTGTTAGCAGCTTGTAGCATAAAGGTCGCTTGGTAGAAGATGTAATGGTCACTGCTTGAGATGCCCTTTTATTGGACGTTTAAGGCACCTCCAATGCTAGCCCAAGGCGCCTCAAACCCAATTTTTATCCCGGATAGAACACTGAGATGAGCTTCGGATCGCTGACTCTTATCCGCCTGGAGGCGCCTTCAACGCCACTCCAAGGCGCCTCCAAGCCGCGGTCCAAGGTGCCTTCAGTCCCCATGAAGGCGCCTCCAGCTCCTCTGCATAGCTGGCTTCGGCTTACACCCGAGGCGCCTCCAAGCTCCATGGAGGCGCCTCGGACACTGTTCATCCGAGGTGAAGTGTGCTCTTTTTGTCCCTGCACAATGTGTTAGTCCACAAAATACACATACCCTGCAAGACAAGGTTAGCACACATAAATATGTTAAGAAAGGTGTTTGACAGTAACTTGACTGTCCGGGTCTGACTTCGGATTTCCAACCGGAAACCCTAGGTCGACCTGACGCCTACTGTTCCCTCTGTAGGGAACGCGTCCTCACCTACTACTCTCAGGAGAGTTACCTGTTACCAGTGTGATCCTCCAGATCGACTGGACTTTTGCTCAGTGCTCGATGCTTCAGGACTTTCTGCTAGACACCCGCTCCTCGACCCGTCCAGTCTTCCACCTGGTTCACGACACCAGGACTTTCCACCTAGGGTTACCACCCCCTAGGACTTTTGCCTGAAGCGCTCGACCCACCAAGACTTTCCGCATAGGGTTACCACCCCCTATGACCTAAGCTTACCCCCCCCCCCCCCCCCTAGAGTTTTCTACCTGTCTAACCTCAGTTAGGACTTTTGCCTAAGTATACTTAGGACTTTCCTGCAAGCTCATTCAAACTGTTAGATCACAGCATAACCTTAATTTTGAATCCTTTGCCATTATCAAAACATTGGTTCGATCGTCGGATGCTTCCCGCACCAACAATCTCCCCCTTTTTGATTATGACAACTTAAATTCAAAGTTAAGTAAAACAGGCATAAGTAAATGAATGTATCAATAAATATAAGCAAGCTTTTTAAGTAAAAAGTTCAAGTAAGAACGTAAGCAAGCTAAATGTCTAAGGCTCCCTCTTAATAAGAGCTCTCTTAACCTTAATTTGAATTTGTCCTACTCTCCCCCTTTGCCATATATCAAAAAACTTTTGTAGGGAAGAGACAAGATGAAAGGACTAAGTTTTTAAATATGTTTTCAAAGAAGTTACACTTTTAAAAACAACATTTTAAAACAACTTGTAAGTGAAATTTGCTAAGAAAAACTTATTTTTGAAGTAAACAAATTAAAGTAGAAGAAATATTTTAAACACGAAGTTGGTCTAAAGAAAAGTTTAGTAATTTAGATAAAAAGATTTTTCTTTGAATCGAAAGATAGCTAAATTGAAATTACTTTAGTTTTGAACAACTCCTTTCGAAAACTTTAGCTAAATTGCCAAAATTTGTGCAAATTTAGGATTTTTTTTTTAAAAATATAAAACAACCGATTTTCGAAAGGCAAGTTTTGAAAAATAGTAAGCTTAAGTTTTGTAATGAAAAATGACTTAGCTAGTTTCGAAAGGCTTTATTGAAAAATATTTCGTTAAATTTTTAATGCATTTTAAAAGACATTAATTTCGAAAATCTTTTCGAATAATTTCTAAAGGTTTAAAAAAAATTAGGTGACCTTGAGACTTTTTTTGTAAAATGCTTGAATAGAACTTTTTTTTAGAAAATGGTTAGCTAAGTGGAAAGGAATTTTTTGAAATAATATTAAATAAGAAATCTTTTGATTTTGCCTAGTTAATTTTGAAGATAGCTATAGAAGTCATAAAATATAAAGAATTTTAAATTAAAGGCAAAGGAGGAGCAATTATTTAAGAGCCTAATGTCCAAGCATGAGTTAAGTTAAATGGATTTCAAATTAACCAATTTTCTTTAGTGAGGTATCAGAGCCCTAAGGTTAAGTATGAGTCAACTTGAAATTTTAATATTCTTAACCAATTGTCTAACCTTTAGCTACTGGCTGAATACCTAGAGGGCAATAGTTTTCACTTAGTTAGTCAAGTTAAGTTAGTAATCCAGTTAGATTTGACTAGGGCTGGATCATTTAACTTGATTAATGTAAAGTTAGTTTTTAATGCCCAGACTCACTATGATGCACAGAAATAAGCATTCTGGAGTCCAGGCTATATCCTATGCATCTCACGCCATTTTAAGTTTCTTTCAAACACAAACAAGTTATGCTTAGTGTGTTTGTGAGATGCTCTGGCTAAAATCTAGGGGAGCATGATATCTAAAGGTAAGTGCCTAGGCTAATTCTAATTTTGAAAATCTAATAAGATTGAGATTTTGAAAACATTATTTTTCCTAGAATTTTAAAAGATAATTTTAAGATTAAGCAATTTTGAACATAACTTTTTTTAAAAAAAATTAGATGTAAGAAATTGGTTTGAAAATCAAGATTAATTTTTCCAACACATTCCTATTTGTCTTCGAGGTACACTGAACTCGAGTTCAGGTAAGGGTTTTGTGAAAATGTTAGTTAGGTTTGATTTAGACTCAACATGGTTAAGTACAATTTCACCTCTAGCGACATGATCCCTTACAAAATGATGTTTTACCTCTATGTATTTAGTCCTAGAGTGGTGAATTAGATTTTTGGTCAGATTAATTGAACTTATATTATCAATTAAAATTTTTGTATTTTTATGTTCTAGTTGATAGTCTTTTAGTATATGCATCATCCATAGAAGTTGAGAAGCACATTCTCCTAGGGCTATGTATTCAGCTTCAGTAGTGGATAAAGCAACGCAGTGTTGCTTTCTGCTTGTCCAACTTACTAGGCACCGACCTAGAATTTGGCAGCTACCAATTATGCTTTTTCTATCTAGTTTGCACCCGACATAGTCTGAATCAGAATAGCCAAAAAGGTCAAAGGTGCAAGTTCTAGGATACCAAAGTCCTACATTTAGGGTGCCCTTAATATACCTAATTATTCTTTTAGCATATGTTAGATGTGTCTCTTTTGCACAGGATTGATATCTTGCACACATACCTACTGCAAATAGTATATCGGGTCGACTTGTAGTTAGGTAGAGTAAGCTACCTATTACACTTCTATAGTGTTTTGGATCTACTGATTTTCCTTCAGGGTCAGTATCAATGTTGATATTAGTTGCCATTGGTGTACTTATAATTTTTGAATTTTCCATGTCAAATTTTTTAATTAGTTCCTTAGCATATTTAGTTTGATAAATGTAGATTCCATCTTTGGTTTGTTTAATTTGTAAGCCTAAGAAAAAATTGAGTTCTCCTACCAAACTCATTTTAAATTCATTTTCCATTAATTTAACAAATTCTTTTAAAAGTTTAGTGTTGGTTGAGCCAAAAATTATATCATCAACATAGATTTGGGTTATGAAGATGTCTTTCTCTAAGGTTTTGACAAATAAGGTCTGGTCTATTTGACCTTGTTTAAAGCCCTTGGATATTAGGTAATTAGATAACCATTCATACCATGCCCTAGGTGCTTGTTTTAGGCCATATAAGATTTTTTTCAGTCTGAATACATGGTTTGGTTTGTCTACATCCTCAAATCCGGGGGGTTGGCTTACATATACCTCTTCCTTAATGAACCCATTTAAGAAGGCTGACTTGACATCTATTTGGTATAACCTAAATCCTTTATGTGCTGCATATGCCAACAACATCCTAATGGATTCAAGTCTAGCTACTGGTGCATAGGTTTCGTCATAGTCTAAACCTTCAACCTGGCTAAACCCTTTGGCTACTAGTCTGGCCTTATTTCTTACTATATCACCCTAATCATTCAATTTGGTCCTAAATACCCATTTAGTGTCAATTATGGACTTATCCAAGGGTTTAGGTACAAGTTCCCAGACTTGGTTTATGTCAAATTAGGTTAACTCTTCCTGCATAGCAATGATCCAGTCTGGGTCAGGTAGAGCTTCTTCTATAGTCTTAGGCTCAATTTTAGAGATAAGTGCAATCTGACTCAGGTTTCTATAAGAAGCTCTAGTTCTAACTCCTAGGTTTGGGTCACCCAAAATTTGGTCAGGTGAGTGAGAAGTACTTATTCTGGTTGGTCTTATATTTGAGTTAGTAGTTGGTTCCTCTGGTCTAGTGTTAGGTTGAATTTCTTCATCTTCTATAATTCTTGGGTTAATGCCAACATTTTCATTTATATTAGGTAGGTTATTTTCTTTATCAAAGATTACATTAGTTGTTTCTTCAACTTTTAGGGTATTTTGGTTATAGACTCTATAAGCCCTACTGGTTGTGGAGTACCCTAAGAATATTCCGTGGACTAATTTGGGTGTGAATTTTTCTAAGTAATCTTTAGTGTTTAAAATGTGAACTTTACATCCAAACACTTTTAAATAGTTCAAGTTAGGAATTTTATTATAATAAATTTCATAGGGGGTTTTATTGTGTAATTTGTTTATCAGAATTCTATTTTGAATGTAGTTTGCTATATTTATTGCTTCGACCCAAAATTGATGATTTAAGTTGTACTCATTTAGCATGGTTCTGGCGGCCTCTTGTAGGGTTCTATTTTTGTGTTCCACCAAACCGTTCTGTTGGGGAGTTCTAGGACATGAAAATTCATGTTTGTATCCATTAATTTTACAAAATTGGGTAAACCTATGATTTTCAGATTCACCCCCATGATCACTCCTTATTCTTTTAATTTTGGTATCTTTTTTATTTTCTATTAACTTGCAAAAATTATTAAAAGCTTCAAAAGTTTCATCTTTTGTTTTTAGAAATTTTACCCAAGTGTACCTAGAGTAATCATCAATTATTACTAAGCAGTACTGATTCTTGCTTAGTGACTTGCCTCCATGTGAGTCAAATAGGTCTAAATGTAGGAGCTCAAGTAAGAAGTCAATTCTATCTAGGTTGGTTGACTTGTGAGTTGATTTGGTTTGCTTACCTTGTTGGCAAGCCTGGCAAATTATATTTTCTAGGTTTTTTAATTTGGGTAGCCCTCTAACTAAACCATTTTGACTCATTCTTGAAATGAGTTTGACATGGGTGTGACCCAGTCTTCTGTGCCACAGGTTGGTTTCCTCTTGTTGTGTCAAGAGACACTTTATTGAGGAAATGGGCAGGTCAATTGTGTAGATGTTATTTTTCCTAAGTCCCTTAAGTATGACTTCGGGGTTATCAATATTTTTAACTAAACACCCAGAGTTATTAAAAATAACTAAGAAGCCACTATCACACAATTGACTTATACTCAGTAAATTACAGTTAAAATTTTCAACTAATAAAACGTTGCGAATAATAAAATCGGAGTTAAGTTCGATATTACCTTTTCCGATTACCTTAAGTTTACCGTTGTTGTTGAATGCAACTGATCCTAGGTTCTTGTATTTGAGCTTTGTGAACTTCAATCTATCTCCAGTCATATGTCTGGAGCATCCACTATCCAACATCCATTGATCTAATTCCTACACATAAGGTATTTGAATTGGATTCTTTTTAATGGATCAAAAGATAGTTTGATTGAAATAAGCTCCTTAATTTTCCATCTCACCCTGTCTAGGTTTTAGTGATCAGTTATTCCTATAAGTGATTGTGAGATGGTTGAATAATTAAAATATTAAGTTAATTAATTTTGAAAAACTTTTAGTTAATAGAATTTTGAAAAATATTAAGTTAATTAAATTTGATAAATATCAAGAAAATTAAATTTTAAAAATATTAAGTTAATTGAATTTTGAAAAATATTAAGTTAATTAAAATTTAAAAAATATTAAGTTAATTAAATTTGATTTAATTTAATTTAATTTAATTTTAATTTTAATTTAATTTAATTTTAATTTTAATTTAATTTAATTTAATTTTTATTTTATTTTTATTTTTATTTTTTTATTTTATTTTATTTTAATTTTAATTATAATTTAAGTTTTAATTTAATTTTAATTTTATTTTATTTTATTATTTTATTTTAATTTTAATTTTAATTTAATTTTATTTTAATTTAATTTTATTTTAATTTAAATTTTATTTTAATTTAATTTTAGATTCTTAATCATCTTATCCAATCTAGATTTTTCAAACAGAGAATCTTATAATCTTGTGAGATGAATTAGGTTTAATTATAGGATTTGGTTTAACTTTATGTTAGATTCAGGTTTAACTTTGGGCTCAACAAATAGGCATTCTTTGGATAAACTTCTAGGGTATGGTGAGTCACTTGGACATCATTAAAGTAACCATGCCTTCGAGGTTTTTCAAATAGTCCTATCCACTGAACTTTAGTACAAAACCTTGGTCTAACTAGTTAGGATTCATAAAGGGTAGTTTCGGTCAGTTCCACTTAGCCAAATACACCAGGTCGAAGCCATATCTTCCTAGACATGCATAGACTAAGTTTCCCTAACGTACTATCATTCAATACTTCACCAGTATCGTGGGTCAAGTTAAACTTAGCCCTTTTTATTCTAGCCCTAATTACCCTGCCGGGTAGGTTGCATTTGGTTACCCTGTCGGGTAGATTTCTTTTTGGAGGTGCCAGCTATTCTGGAGCCTCCATTATTGATTTTCCTTTTAACTTGTTTTTTAAAGTTTTAATTTTGAATTATATTCCTTAAAATTTATTTGTTAAGATAATTTTTATATATTTATTTATTAATTAAAATAATTTTTCTTTAAATTAATTACTTATTTGTTAAGATAATTTTTATATATTTATTTATTAATTAAAATAATTTTCCTTTTTGCTCACCCTGGATCATAGCCTCGATAAGGTTTATCAAGGTAATATACTTGATCCTTGGGGACCCAATACTAACCAAATCCAACTTGATTACTAAGTTGGACTTGGGTACCCATGCTTAGACTAGTTTACTATTTGGGTTGTTGACTAAGGATAGATAAGATCGATATTTCCTTTTGGATTTAAAACCTAGTCCAGTTCTATTGTAAACGGAACTTTGAGTCCCTAGAATTAGGTTAAGGTTCTTGGATCCCAAAGAAAACCGTTCTAGGGTCTTCTCCAAATCCTTGACCTGAGTTTTCAGACTATAATTTTCTTCCTCAAGCTTTTGGACTTGAGTTGAATTTCCAGTCTGAACTGGTTGAGGCAAGGTTTTGGAGTTAATCACTTCTTTAAGGATAGTTATTTCCTTTAGAAGTGATTTAACCCTAATGTTTGATTTTGCTAATTTACGTAATAAATAATTCACTAAATTATTTAATCGAGGAATACTTACAGAGGGATTGGGCCCTTCAGAAACGGATACGGATCCGTGGCTTCTTTCCGATTCGCTCTCGCTCTCGGACACGTTGATTTGATCCCTGGCTATCAGCGCGAGGAGGCTCGTCTGGTTGAGCTCGTTGTCGGTATCTTCTTCTGAAGATTCCTCAAAAGTTGCTTTCAACACCTTCTTCTTTCTCTACTTCTTAGTTCCTTTTGATTTGGGCAGTTGACCTTGATGTGCCCCTTCTGGTTGCACCCATAGCAGATCACCTCGAACTTGACTTTTGAACTAGGTTGAACCTCCTTGGATTGTACTGCCTTCTTTAGGTCTCTCTTGTTGAAGCCCTTCTTCTTCTTGTAGAGCTTCTTCACAAGGTTCACAAGTTCTGTTGTTAGTTCATTGTCTTCATCGTCTGAGTCGGGTTCTTCTTCAGATTTTGGTTCGGTTCTTTGTCATGATCTCGGTTCACGAGTTCTACTAGTACCCGCAAGCAAAGCTACACCTTTCTCGATTGGCTGCGCATTAGTCTTCTCATGTAATTCAAACTCAGAAAATAATTCATCTAATTTTATACAAGATAAATCCTTGGAAACTTTGTAGGCATCTACCATTGATGCCCGCAATGTGTTCCTCATAAAAGGGTTGAGTGCGTACCTTATGACGTCCCGATTCTCGACTTTCTGCCCGATTGCATGGAGGGAGTTGAGAATATCTTGTATGCGTGCGTGGAGTTGACTTGCTGTCTCTCCTTCCTGCATCTTGAGATTGTATAGTTTATTAAACAGTAAATCTCTTTTACTCACCTTGGTTTCAGAGGTGCCCTCGTGGAGTTCGATCAGCTTCTCCCATAGCTCTTTTGCGCTGGAGAACGATCCAACTCTGTTGAACTCCTCCTTGGTCAGACCACACTGGAGTATGCAGGTTGCCTTTGTGTTTGCCTCTACTTTCTTTATTAAGGATGCGTCATAGTTCTGGTATGATACTAATTTGTCTGAGCCGTCAAGTGGAAGTTCAAGGCCTGTCTTGGTGATCATCCAGACTTCGAACTAGGTTTGCAAGTATGCCTCCATCCGACCCTTCCAGTACCCGAAATCGTCTCCGGTGAAGAGCGGTGGTCGAGCGGTGCTATAACCTTCTTGAAGGGCCATTTTAAAACTTGCACACACAAAAAAATCTGTTCCAAGACTAGATCTTGGATTAGTAGTGCGGGATGTATAAAGAAAAAAAAAGAACTTGAGTGGTGTTGCACCAACTTCGAGCAAAAATTGATTCGAGCAAGAAATAGATCGGAATATAGTAATTGTACTAATTCCGGTCGACTCCGATCTATTTTTCGGAATATAGTAATTGCACCACACACCATGTTATCTACAATATAAATTAATTGAACAACTACACTTAGCATAAATGTAGACATTTTGACCAATGTGATTCTTTATTTCAAAACAAATGTTTACAAAAGCTAGGCTTTTAGTATATACTTTAACAATCTCCCACTTATACTAAAAGACTAAGTTGCCATATCTGCTGCCATACATCTGATTCCCATCCCCTCCACATGTCGATCAAAATCTTTCGCCGGAAGGGCCTTAGTGAAAGGATCTGTCAGGTTATCTGCTGATGCTATCTTGGCGATGACAACTTCTTCTCGCTTTACGATGTCTCGTATCAGGTGGTATTTGCGCTCTATATGTTTACTTACCTTATAGGCTCGTGGTTCCTTCGAGTTTACAACTGCACCGCTATTATCACAATAAATTGTGATGATTTTAGGCAAACCAGGAATCACATCTAAGTCTATTAGGAAGTTCGTTCCTAAGCCATACAACTTCTTTGGCTGCCTCAGAGGTTGCCACATACTCAGCTTCCATGGTTGAGTATGAAACGCATTTCTGCTTAACACTCCTCCATGCAATGGCTCCACTTCCTAAAGTAAACACATAGTCTGACGTAGACTTACTATTGCCCCTATCTGATTGGAAATCCAAATCCGTGTAACCCACAAGGAGCAAATCATCTGTTTGGTAAACTAGCATATAATCTCTAGTCCTTCTTAGGTACTTTAATATATGCTTTACAGCAGTCCAATGTCCTTGTCCAGGGTTACTTTGATATCTGCTAACCATGCCCACGACAAAACAGATATCCGGTCTCATACACAGCAGTGCATACATTAGGCTTCCGACAACCGAAGCATAAGGAACCGTCTTCATGTCTTCTATCTCCTTTGATATCTTCGGAGGCATCTCTTTAGATAAAACTACTCCATGCCTAAAAGGTAAGAAACCTTTCTTGGAGTTTTACATGCTAAAACGAGCAAAGATTGTATCAATATATGAAGCTTGAGATAGGCACAACATCCTTTTCTTGCGATCCCTTATGACTTTGATCCCAAGAATGTGTGCACATTATCTTAAGTCTTTTATATCAAATTGTTTGGACAACTATACCCTTACGCCCGATAACACTTTGACATTGTTGCCAATTAACAAAATATCATCTACGTATAGTATAAGAAATACCACCACGTTTCCGTTACACTTCTTGTATACACAAGACTCATCCGGACACTGAATAAATCCATATGACTGGATTACTTCATTAAACTGGATGTTCCAAGATCTTGAAGCTTGCTTCAGTCCATAAATAGACTGATTGAGCTTGAATACTAGATGCTCTTTGCCTTTTTCAATGAACCCCTCTGGTTGCTTCATAAGGATATTTTCTTCAAGACTTCTGTTAAGGAAAGCTGTCTTGACATCCATTTGTCAAACCTCATAATCCATATGAGGGAAAATAGATAAGAGTATCTAGATAGACTTAAGCATGACTATCGGTGAAAAAGTTTCCTCATAATCGATTCCCTCTTTCTGAGTGTACCCTTTCGCAACAAGCCTTGATTTGAAGGTTTCTACCTTCCCGTCTGTCCCTCTTTTCCTTTTATAGATCCACTTGTACCCAACGGTTTTTACACCATTTGGTGGTTCTACAAGCTCCCAGACTTTATTAGAATACATAGATTCTATTTCAGAATTCATCGCCTTTTGCCAAAATACTGCATCTTTATCTTGGAGTGCTTCGTCATATGTCTGGGGATCAGGTTCATGTTTACCTGGGATCAAGTCCGAAGACTCTCCTAAAAACACGAATCTCTCAGGTTGCCTCACAACCCTCCCACTACGACGAGGCATTGTCTATAACTGTGCATCATTTGTAACACGTGTTCCAGTTTCTTGTGGTACTTCATCTTGTACTGGTGGTATTAAAGTAGACGCGTCCTCTCTAATTTCTTCTACAACAATTTCACTCATGGGCTTATGGTTCATTACATAATCTTCTTCTAAAAATCGAGCATTGGTGCTAACAATGATCTTCTGATTTTTAGGATTATAAAACAAACCATCTTTCGTTCCCTTAGGATATCCCACAAACAAACAAACTTCTGTACGTGATTCCAACTTGTTAGTATCTCCTTTCAGCACATGTGCTGGACTACCCCATATATGAATATGACTCAGACTAGGCTTACACCCATTCCATAATTCCATGGGAGTAGAAGGAACTGTTTTAGAAGGTACCATATTCAGAATGTACATTGTTGTTTCTAAAGCATATTCCCAAAATAAATTTGGTAATTCTGAATAACTCATCATCGATCTTACCATTTCCATAAGAGTCCTATTCCTTCTTTCTACCACACCATTCTGTTGGGGTGTACCAGGTGCAGACAATTGGGATTAGATCCCGGCTTCTGATAAGTAATTCCTAAACTCTCCAAAGAGGTATTTGCCACCACGGTTAGATCGTAGTGTCTTGATACTTTTTCCAAGACGTTTCTCCACATCAACCCTATATTCTTTGAACTTATCAAAGCATTCAGACTTGCAGTGCATCAAGTAAATGTATCCGTATCTTGATTAATAGTCTATGAAAGAGACAAAATATTCATAACCACCTCTTGCCTGGATAGACATAGGACCGCACAAATCAGAATGAACCAATTCTAACACATCTTTGGCTTTATACCCCTAGGCCTTAAAAGGTCTCTTGGTCATTTTACCTTCCAAGAAGGATTCACATGTTGGAAAATTTTCCAACACTAATGAACCCAAGAGTCCATCAGCTATAAGCCTTTGAATCCTTCTTAAGTTAATATGACCAAGCCTTAGATGCCAAAGATATGTTTGGTTCATCTCCGAAGGTTCCTTTCTCTTATTGGAATTAGAAGATGTGTTATTAATTTCCATTTGTTGTTTTGTGGGAGAAATTAGATTTAAAGTATATAAATTACCAACCAATGCACCAGAACAGATAATAACCCTATTTCTTTTTATAACCACATTGTTATTAAAAGAAACAGAATATTCATCCAAATACAGTTTAGAAACTGAAATTAAATTCTTTCTAAAACTGGGTACATAAAGATAATTTCTTAAAACCAAACTTCTATTTCTATCAAAAGATAAGTAGACGTCTCCCACTGCAACAGCTGCCACCTTTGTAGCATTGCCCATGTAGATGGTTATCTCTCCTTCATATAGTTGACGGGTTTCCTGGAACCCCTGCAAAGTATTGCAGACATGATCAGTGGCTCCTGTATCTACACACGAGGTGATGGTAGATAACACCACTAAATATGTTTCAACTACTAGAGAATGAGATATACCTTTATTGTTCTCTTTCCTACGAGGACAGTCCGCCTTCCAATGTCCTGACTGCTTGCAGATGAAGTACTTGCCCTTCGGCTTCTTCATTCCAGCTTTTGGTCTTGTACCTAGAGGTTTATTCACCTTCTTTGCTGAGACAGCATGTTTCTTCTTCTTCTTACCTTTCTACTTAGAAGTAGAACCATTTTCAGTATAGTGAATCTGAGAACTATGACGAAATATACCTTCTGCTGCCTGTAGTTCTGTCAGAAGTTCTGCCAATGTATACTCCCTTTTGTTCATGTTATAGTTCAGGCGGAACTACTCAAAACTTCTGGGTAGCGTTTGGAGAATAATATCGACCTGGGTTTCCCCATCGATTTCACCTCCAAGGATGTGTATTTCGTTCAGATAAGCCATCATCTTGAGGATATGATCCCTTACGAATGCCCCCTCTGATATGGTGGTTGTCATTAACTTTCTCATTGCCTCTTGCCTAGTAGTCCGTCTCTGGTGTCCAAAGAGTTCTTTGAGATTATTCATTATATCATAAGCCATTGGTAAGTCCTGATGCTGATGTTGCAATACATTTGACATTGAAGCCAAAATGTAACACCGCGCCATCTCATCTGCCTTTACCCATTTTTTATAATACTTAATCTCCTCTACACTAGAATCACTATTAAGTGCATCAGGGCATACCTCTGTCAGTACAAACTTATAGCTTTCAGTAGTTAGGACAATATCCAGGTTTTTTTTTCCAATCTATGTAGTTTAGATCAGTAAGTTTGTTCTCTTTCAGTATAATGACCAGTGGGTTGAAAGTCATCCTAAGAATCACAAAATAAACTTTGGTCAAGACTCTAAATTTAAAATAATATTGATTCCTCAATACTATTTAAATTTACCAACACCTCTAAACACTGGGAATATTACATATCACGTTAGTGTGGACGTATACAAATTCAACATTTGTAAGAGGAGGTTTTACCCATTAATTTTATTATCTTGTCATCCTAACTTTATGACAAATAAAATTAATAGTTGGTTTTCCTTTGGTCACACAAAACAATAGCAGTGACTCCGTTGGGGAGGATACTATTGAATGCGTCTAAGTGTATACCATTACTTGATACTTAGTCCATTAAATAGGATTGTGCCCCTTCAGTTGGAGAAGATCACACGCTCCTAAATAATTTCCTATAACCATCCATAAAGGAAGTTTGATCTAGTGATCTGCAACAAACCCATCCGTTATGGAGGGAGGCACTCAGAGCCAACACGCAAGCTTGTTGCATCACTTACAAACCAGTAATGGGGACCATGGAATTTATTTAAAAATCTCTCTCCCACTTAGTTATTTAAGGTGAGGAATATTAACCTATGCTAGCATACATCACATGCACACACACACACACATCACAGTAAATAAAAGCAATAAATATGAGAATTAATTTTCCAACTATTATGGCCTTTTCCATCACTGTCCTTCGCTAGCTGCCAGCCCTAGGGTTCATGTCGTCGGGTCCATCGAGCTTCCTTTTCCGTTACGCCTCTAGTCCTTCAATAGCACCACGTCTCGCAAGGATACGATCCACGACAGAAAATAAAATTTTACATACATCGATCCTATATTCCACAAGGGAATGTACATCAAGTGTAGATCGAACATAAATGTAAAATCCTAGGGCTAATATAATACAATCATGCACACACAATAAAATACCCTTGACATGTCCAAGGTTCCAATCACACACAATAACTATAAGCCATAATAGTTGGAGCCTGCAACCACAGAGTTAGCACATCCTACTATTATCTTGCCTAAATTATGTATGACATGTGCATAATTAAACTGAAAACCAAACAGACAGAGGCAAACCCTAGTTCTGCTACCAATTGTTGGTTGGTCCTAGGAAGATCGTGTCGGTTCCACTGTATAAAAATTTTATACAAGTGTTGAACCTTTCTTAACAACCTATTGTGTTCTTTAGAAATTAAATTAGGAATCACAAACGGAACTTAACATTATTGATTCCAAATTTAACTTATCTGTTCTTAATGGTTTAGACTTGGATCGCAAACGATGCTTAACATTATTGATCCAAATCCACCTACATTATAAATTCAATTAAATATTAATTTCAAAAATCAGCTTCCAGGTTAAACATGGCGAGGTACTATACCTTCTTGGATATGGGAGCAACCACCACTTCCTAGACAAAGCCTTTTAATGAAATCTAATATTTAATTTCCTTATATAACTCTAGGTTTAACCAAAAAGAACAATCGAATCATAAATTTGAAAAATAAAAAAAAACACAAACTCGAATCACAAATTCAAAACCTAGAATTATATGCCTCTTGTGTTTGGAATTCATACAAAGAAAAACTAATATGATGCGGAAAACAATTACTAGTTATACCTTTCTTTGTAAGCAATAACCTCTTGATCTTCTACCATATTCCTCTTCTTATCTCGGACGTTGTGTAGGCAACGATCTACCGAGATGAGAACCACCCAAGCCCTTCTTTCTTCTTCACCAAGTTCCGGCCACCAAAACTCCTCCAAGGATGTAGAGGTTCGCCACCACCACCAAGCTCCAAGGGATGCAAGAAACTCCTTCCTCTTCTTCTCCAAGTAGGATCTGGCCACCACAAGAGTCTCCTTGAGAGTGATGAGGTTTGGCCTCCAAAAGGAAGAGAAGAAGAGAAGAGGATGGCCAGCCACACCAAGGAAGAAAAGAGAGAAAAATAGAATAGAGTTGATAGCCATGAAGTCACCCCTACCCCCTCTTTTATAATCCTTGGCCTTGGCAAATAAGGAAAAATTAAATAAAACCTTCCTTATTATCTTTGCCATGAACAGGAAAATTTAATTGATTAAAATCAATTTCCTTTTCTTAAATATCATGGTCGGCCACCTCATTGCTCCAAGGAAAGTTTTAACACAAAATTAAAACTTCCTAATTTGTTTCCAGAAATTTTAAAATAAAAATTTCTCTAATAATTTTTCCCTTAATGGTTGGTTATAAAAGGAATTTTATAAATTAAAATCTCTCTATTAAAACATGTGGATGATTTCCAAAAAGGAAAGTTATCTTTTAAAATTAAAATCTTCCTCTCAATCTACAAATAAGGAAAGATATCAAATCTTTTCTTAATCTTTTGTAGAAACTTATAAAAGGAACCATATAATTTTAAAACTCTCTTTTTAAAACATGAACATGGTTACAAAAAAGAAAAGTTCTATCAAAAATTAAAATCTTCCTTTTAACTACAAATAAGGAAAGATATCAAATCTTTCACTTAATCTTTTGTAGAAAACTATAACAGGAAAGATTTAAATTTTAAACTCTCTCTTTTAAAACCATGATATTCACATAAGAAAATATTTTTAAAAAATTAAAATCCTTTTAATATGATGTGGCCGACCACACCAAGCTTGAGTTCAAGCTAGGGCCAGCCACACCACTTAACTCATCCTCTTTACTTGGCCGACCCAAGCTTGAGTTCCAAACTTGCTTGGTCGGTCCCCTTTAGGATGGGTATAAAGGTGGGTAAGAAATAGGTATGTGGTGGGTATAAATCTCTATATACAAGAGGCTACGATAGGGACCGAGAGGAGGAATTGGTTTTGGTCTCCTGATGAAATTAAGCTTCCCATGTTCGCCCCGAACACACAACTTAATTTCATCAATAATAATTCATACCACTAAAGAATTATTATTGAACTACCGCACCAATCCCAAATTACATTTTGGGCTCCTTCTTATTATGAGTGTGTTAGTCTCCCTGTGTTTAAGATGTCGAATGTCCACTAATTAAATGAGTTACTGACAACTCTCTTTAATTAATATCTTAGTCCAAGAGTAGTACCACTCAACCTTATCGTCATGTCGGACTAAGTCCACCTATAGGGTTTAACATGACAATCCTTATGAGCTCCTCTTGGGGACATTATCAACCTAGATTACTAGGACACAGTTTCCTTCTATAATCAACAACACACACTATAAGTAATATCATTTCCCAACTTATCGGGCCTATTGATTTATCGAGCTAAATCTCACCATTTGATGAGTCAAAAAAATAAATACTAACTATATATTCTTGTTATTATATTAGGATTAAGAGCACACACTTTCATAATAACTAAGGTCTTGTTTTTTATTAAGTCAGTATAAAAAGAACTTACCTTAAATGGTCCTGCTTAATACACTTAGAGTATACTAGTGTAATTTATTAGCCAAGATAAACTAATACCTAATTACACTACAATTATTCCAATGGTTTGTTCCTTTCCATCTTAGTTGCAAGCTACTATTTATAATTTATAAAGAACCGATAACATGATCTTCTGTGTGTGACACCACACATCATGTTATCTACAATATAAATTAATTGAACAACTATACTTAGCATAAATGTAGATATTTTGACCAATGTGATTCTTTATTTCAAAACAAATGTTTATAAAAGCTAGGCTTTTAGTATACACTCTAACAAGAACAACTTCTACTCTTGCTCGCTGATCAGAAAATGTCTCCTCGACGCCCTAACACTGCTCCGATGACCTAGAACAAGAATCTTCAGATCTATAGTTGTCGGTATTCTTTATTTTATAATTGTTTTAATATTGTAAGTTTACTCTTGTACTTATTCGGAACTGATAGTGGATTGCCCATCGAAAGAACTCTCACGTGTGGGCCTTGGAGTAGGAGTCGCCATAGGCTCCGAACCAAGTAAATCTTGGTGTGCTTTCTCTTACCTCTGTCTTTTCATTACTCTGTTGTGTTTTTACTCCAATTGATTTTAAACGAATAAATTAAAAATGAGCGCTATTCACCCCCGTCTAGCACAATGATCCTACAACATGGAGCCAGAGGGGCGCGGAGCCGAAGGGGTATGAAGTTGGAAGGTCAAAGGGATCCAGCAACCAGATCATAACAATGGATCGCAAGCCTGATGGCGTGAAGGAAAAAACATGGTGATGACTCGATCTAAGGCTAGAGGTGACAAATTGGGCTAGCGGTCAGTTGCAGAAGTTGTGGGGCCGAACATGGCATAGAGCCAAAGGTCCAGAGGGCTTAGAGTTGTGGCCGGTAGCTAAGCTACTGGCGGCGAAGCTAAGGGGGATGGCGTCAACTAGCTTTGGCGCGAAGGCTGGGCTGGAGAGGGTAGAGGGTGGTCGGTCGCGACTCCTAGAGGTGGAGGAGGCCGCTGGTGGCGGAGGAGGCCGTTGGAGCTGGCGGAGCTAAGGGGGCTAGTGTCGACCAACTATGGCGCGAAACAGACGCTGGAGAGGGCCAAGGGTGGTCGGTGTTGGTGTAGTTAGCACTAATGGTTAAACTCGGATTTTGATGAATGACAAATGGATTAAAGTTAGATGTTGTATTTTCTAACCTATTTACTAAGTGTGCATGACTAAACGACTTGATGGGACTTGATACTAGGCTGAAGTCCAGTTAAGTCTGGAGGACTTGATAACTAGCATGGGAAGACTAAATAGGTTGATATCTGATAGGAAATTCAGTTGAGTCGGTGGAACCTGACAACCGGCTGAAGTTTAGATGAGACATTTGGCATGAAGTCCTGGTGGGTCAAGTTTCAAGTAAGTCTATAACGGTAAGGAAGGTAAGTTACTAGAGGAGAGAGATCCGGTAAGGACTATAGGCGCAGTCCAGCTTAGAGCCATTTCGGATGTTTATGCTGAGATCATAGCTAGATCCTGGTCTTGGAAAGATATGATCTAATTAATAATCATTTTATTTTAACTATGCTAACTCTGTTTTTGTCACGCCCCGGGAGAGTCTCTGTCCGAAGAAATTTCGGCAGCACCTCCCCTGTACGGGTGACAATCTGAAGCATTTCTACAGACATAATATACATCAGCCACAGGCGGCTGGAATATACACACAACAACGCAGTTTATAATACAGCCTACTCGGCTGATACAATAAAAACACAAGCACGCAGTTATATGTAAAGCAGCCCACGCAGCTGTACCAAAACCAAAACACAACGGAAAATGACAGAAAACAAATATAAACTAAGCACAAAACTGCTAGCCGGCTAGGCTTACACAACCAACAACCAATACAAAATACCACATAACAACATCAACACTCCAAAAGCAAAACCGGAGTACAGAGCTAAACACAGTGAAACATAAAACAAATAAAACTTAACGGAAACTATAGTCTTCTGATGTGACGTGGGAACCGGCAGCCATGATACTCCCAAGCGACCATAACAATCTGGTACCTGAAAAATATAGTGTCAACGGGGGTGAGTTCAACGACTCAGCGAATGCCAATAGACATGTCTAGTAAGATATATCTAACAGCAATAAACATGGAATACAACTTCCTAATCATATATAGGAAAAATGCAAAACTGAAAGGTAACTGAGGAAGTTGTACTCACCAGGAACTCCTATCCAGAACAAGAGGTCATCAAACCGAGAGTGTGTCATAAATCCTGTATGCATGTCAAACAAATGCAGCAAGCACAAGCAATAAATGCATCAATACGTATGATGCCAATGACATGTCCTGGTCACCCCTACTCTCCAGTCAGCCGTCTCACACATGATGGTGAGACCGAGTGGGTAGGGCTATGCCAACCGTGCACTCTACCATCACTACTCCTGATGAGTGACCGAGTGGACGGGATGCTATCGGAGTACACCTATCCTCCTTACCCCAAATCATAAATGGGGGAGCTCAATGCTCTCATCTCCCGGTACACGATAACGGGGAGGGGTACCTGTCCTGCTATAATGCTGCATCACACTAACCCATGAGTGGACCAACGGAGCCCTTGACAAAGCACCTGCTGCAACACACCCTGCCTGAATATACCACTAACCCATGAGTGGTCGTGTGTGCAGATACATGTAACTGGCGATGTGATCAACAATAATGTAGTCGACAATCACACAGCATGCAATCATGCGAATGGTGCATGACACTAAGCATGACAATATCCTGTACCAATCCATATATATAAAATGTGTACCCTAAAATAAATTGGCCTAATTAATGGTCTGGGTACACAGGTCAGATAAGGAATCAAAAACCCTAGATCCTGAACATATCCACCTCCACAAAATATGTACCAACAATGTACATGGATCAAAGCAAAAGGTCTAGGTACACAGATCAGGTATGATATAAAAATATAGATAATAAAAATCCAGAATCTAGTCCTAAACTCAGTAAAGCATGGTATGTCACTTACTCTAGGAACTAAGGTACTCATGGCAATAATCACGAGGTATAAACATGGATGCATAACAAGTGACAAAATAGATCATGCTATGGGTATCAAACCGTGACATACCAAAGGCAAACATGATCATTGCTTGTAGCTATAAAATACTATGCATATCCAATTGACAATATCATAAAAGATAAGTCAAGAGGTAACCGCCTCAAACAGAAATGCCCAATCCAATCCAAATCCAATGTCAAGACGCTCATCTCGAATCAGTCCTGTAATACATGGTATCCAGATTTAGCTAATTACATATAAATAAATTAGCTAAATCAAATCCTCGAGAAGCCAACATAAATCTAAATCCAATTATAAACTCTAATTGGATCATCCAACTCCTCAATCGACTTTAACTAATCCATACGAATTAGAACTTGCCATAAGCATAATCCATCTAAAATAATCAAATCCAACCATGATCTACATCTAAGATCAAAACCTACATTTAACTATTCAATCACACTAATCATGTATCAACTAGTGATATACTAACCATCTAGTAATCCATATCATCTCCAATTCAAGACATACCTAATTCATCAACAATACAAACAAATTTTCCTACTTCTTACCTTAATCCATAGCCCAACAAATCCATAGTAAAGACAACTTGCTGTCGGGACAGAGGTAGCTGTTGGAAATCAAGAAACGCCCTGCAATGCACTGTCTGGATCAAAATGAAGCTCAAGAAATCAACATCCAAACAACAACCAAATTTCCAGAACAACCTGAGCACCTTACCTCTTCACTAAACTTCTTCTGTTAGTCCACAACAGGTAGTTGCTGTCGGAAACTGGGGCTGCCGCTGAAAAACCAAATACACAACCGTCGCAATGAATCTACAATTAGAGACCAACATTCTCTGTTATCATAACCTTCCACCCATCCCAAGTGTTGCTCACGGTAGGACAAAAATCAAAGCACAAAATTGAAAACCAAACCCTCAGCGCTCACCTTCAATGCCACTGCCCGATTACTGCTACCCTCTGTCGCCTTCTCAAGCTCTTGACTTCTGGCGATCTAGGGCATAATGTCACCAGGGGCGGCGGCGTACAGGGCAGAAGGAAGACAGCCATCGCTCCATATCAGTGGCACGAGGAGGAAGGAAACTTCGGTGAGGCGGCGGAGGTAGGGCGCCGGCGCTGCTCCGTGCGACCTCAAGTGGTAGCGGCGCCTGGTGTGGCTCGGGAAGGAGGAGAAGGAGAGGCCGACGCTAGGGCTCGGATGCCGGCGGATCGGGGTCAGTGTCGCGTCGGCTAGAGGAAAGGAATCGAGGCAGAGGCTCTAGGGCAAAGATCGGAAGAAGGGAAAAACACAAGGCTTCCCCACGGCCACTGCCTTTGTACCAGAGAGGAGAGGAACAACCGCGAGGGCGGCGTCGGCGCAGGCGTTGGGGAAGAAGAAACCGTCGGAGTGGAGAGGAACGGCGTCGGGGAAAGGAAATGGGCACGGGAGAGGAAAAGAAGAAATAGAAAAAGAAAATAAAAGAAAAATTTCTACTTTTTCCTCGTTTAAATGGGTAGCCTAAATAGGCTTTCCCAAGACCCCGTTTTTATCTGCATAAATGAAGCCGTATGAGCTCCAAAAAATTCGAAAAAACTTTCCAAAAATTCCGAAAAATTCCCTTATCATTATTCACCATTTTCGGTATTTTACAGTTTTTGTCATGCCCCAGAGGAGTCCCTGTCCGACAAATGGGCAACATCTCCCCCCTTATGACAATGTATTAAACCTAGGTACAATGTTATTAGGCAGTACGAGTACAGTATTAATATCCCACACGACTGGAAACAAACAAAATCACATAAGATAATAAGTAGCCCATACGGCTATAACAAAAAGACAGCGGAAGACAAAAGGTAGGTTACCTAAACTAAAATGACAAATTGTGTATCGGCATGACTTAAACACAACAAGTAGCATAAAACAGTAAAGATAGCCACAAGGCTAAACACCAAGTCTAAATCAAAATTATTACAATACCGAATCCTCTAAGAAATCTAAGGAAATGCAAGAAATAGAAATGATAGTGCATAGTCAATATAAAACATGATCAAAGCATATAGTCTGAGTAAGAAAATAAGAACATGAATGATACGGGTTATGATAGGTCAGTCTAGCGAGTGAAAGAAGGGTTTAGGTCAAGAAAGACAGGAGTAATATGTGGTCGGTTGAGTGCAAACTGAGTGAGCACCCACGTGCTCATATATGCTCGATCAGGCACAGCCCGCCCGAGCATAAAGGCATGATTCTCAATATATTACCGGTCGACCGCAGGTTGAGGGAGCACCCATGTGCTCATATATGCTCGGTCGGGCAAAGTCCGCCCGAGCATAAAGGCATTTAGCCTTATATATGGTTCTCAACATATTACCGATCGATTGCAGGCCGAGTGAGCATCCACGTGCTCATATATGCTCCGTCGAGCAAAGCACGTCCGAGCATAAAGGCATTTAGCCTTATATATGATTTTCAGCATATTACCGGCCGAACGCAAGCCGAGTGAGCATCCACGTGCTCATATATGCTCGGTCGAGCAAAGCCCGCCTGAGCATAAAGACATTTAGCCTTATATATGGTTTTCTGTTAGTTAGAGCCCTAGAGCCAATCATTTGATGATTGTATTATGGACTTGTTGTATTATATTCTTATATAAATAAAGGCATGTATTTTGGTTATTATGCTTACTTGTATTGGTGCCAAATAAACTAAGTATAATAGCATCCTTGAGTAGACGGTTCTCACCTATATCAATCGGTTAGTTGAACCGATAGTGAGATGATATAGGGAACACTACTCTTAATCATTCCTAGTCGAGTATTAACATTCAGGGACAATGTTAATGCAATAAGACTAGCACATAGGTCAACTCGATGAATTGATCTCACAAGTCATGGATATAGAGATATCAAGTTGACACATGGGTATGCATTGGAGAATGTATACTGAATGACCCGCCATGAGAAAGTATCATGGATCGTTATATGAGTGTCATATACTTTCTCATGTGGCTATTAGTATGACTACTAGTCCTTAGACCTGAAGTCACCATGGATCCCTACATAAGGAGTTATGTACTTTGGTTTCGTCAAACGTCACCCGTAACTAGGTGGACTATAAAGGCGATTACGGGGTATGTAACGAATTATGCAGAGGGATGTGAGTGATGTAGATGGGATCTATCCCTCCTATATGATGGGAGCAACATTGATATTCTTGATAGAGTGAGACCACGAAGTGCATGGTCATGCCCAAATGAGTCAATATGAGATATTGAGCTCATTTGTTTTAGTGAGTCTACTTGGAGTTCAAGATTTAGATTGGTCAGAGGATGACACGATCTATCCCTTATATTGATCAATCTAGATGTCTAGGATAGAAGGACACTTGTCATATATTGTGAGGAGTCACAATTAGTAGTCACAAGGTGATGTTGGATCTCGATATTCTTGTAACTTGGGTAGTAATGATGTGTTGCTAGATACCGCTCATTACTTATACTCCTATATGGGTTTAGGGGCATTGCCAACGTTACAAGAACCTATAGGGTCACACACTAAGGACAATTAGATGGAAATTAGGTTCATATGATGAACCAAGAGGATTAGATTCATTTGATGAATCAAATTGGATTAAGAGTAATCTTAATTGGGCTAATTGAGTTGGACTCAAGTTGATTCATGTGTTCAATGAGTCTAATTTAGATTATGACTCATTAAATCAATTTAATTAAATGAATTAGATTCATTATATTAAATTGGCTTGAATTAAATGGTTGGATTAGATCAACCATGAGAGAGATTAAGTCAAGTTTGACTTGACTTGAGAGGAAGACGAAGAGTCAAGTTTGACTTGACTTTATGCCACCTCATTGGTGAGTTGGCATTGATTGAGCCAATGATGATGCTCCACATCATCATGGTTGCTTAAGTAGGATGCCACCTCATGGGAGTTACCAAGAGTTGTGACTCTTGGCATTCCATGGAGGTTACATATCTCTTAATGTGGCCAACCACATCAAGTGCATTATGAGTTTCATTTTGTGAGTAATTCTCATTCATTCCTTCATCTTCTTCCTTGCTCCATTTTCTTCTCTCCCTCTCCTCTCCATTGCCAAGACCTTCTTGGAGTGCTAGCACACTCAAAGGTTCTCCTTCCATCGAGTTGTTCTTGTGGATACGCATAGAGAGTTGTCTACCTTGACAACTTGAGATCCGGCATCTCCTTGGACGAGTGGGATACGAAAAGGGCACGCATCGAAGATATAAGCTCTTCTTCTTTGTAGATTTAGAGTAGATCTAGGGTTTTGTAAACTCGTACTCATATTTTGTTTAAGTTTTTCTTTGCACGGATCCGGTGGCTGGGGCTTTCGGGGTTTCCGCGACGCGAAAAAAACGGTTTTCGCGGCCCGAAAAACCCAACAGTGGTATCAGAGCCACGTGCAAAGACTTGTACGAGTTTATTTTTGATTTTTATGAAAAATATAGCTTCTGTGATTTTCTGTAAATTTAGGTTTTTTATGGTTTTTATGGGTAATTTTCTCGTAGAAGCGAAGCACAAGTGTTTCGGCACTTGTAGGCTTCTGCTACCGGGAAGATTTTTCCAAAACGGCTTGGTTTCACCCCAAAACTTTTTGGGACAGCGGGATAAGGCGCTGTAGGATCTCTAAGGAACCCTCGCGATGGTTAGATCGTGGGTAGGGGCGTTTCCCCTGGCCCCGCAAGGGGATTCGTTCCGCGATTGCGCTCGAAAACCGCTAAACGGGACTGCCGGGAATTTTTACTCGTAAAAATTGTAAAAATTGGTATTAAAATTGCAGAAAATTATAGAAAATACATAATTTAGAATTATGTATAATTTGTGATAGTCATGGCCCAAAAGACCCAATTGGATTGGAGTAAATGTGTTGTAATTCATAATACGGCCTGTGTGCCGTGATGTGATGTGCGTGTTGTATTTTTATTCGTGACTTGCGCGTCACGCCTTTCTCTATTTTATATTCTTGTTGTAAATTAGTTTAGACTCAAATGTAACTCGAGTTTCAAAATTGTAATGTACAAAATTGGAGCGGTGGAAGGTCCACTCGAGACGGAGTTACAAGGAGGGCGCGAACAACACAAGGTGGTCAAAGGGAGGAGCTTAAGAAGCCATTGACCCTAGGTTGACCATCCGATCTTCTCATTGGCTTGAGAAGATCGTAGTAGGGCCATGATAAATCACAAATTAATTTAATTAATTGCTTGTGTATATGTGATGCATGATTAAGTAATTAATTAGTGCCTAACGATTAGATTAGATCTAAGTCGTGCACATGATGCACCCTTCGATTAGATTAGATCTATCGAGTATATGATACACATCATCGTTTAGATTAGATCTAAATCACGTCAACTCTAATGTCTACCGTTTCGTGATACCTATCACTACCTCGATCACATGTGTTGTTGAATCTGCCAAAGCAGAGCAACGCATATTATCTTGGTAGGGTACAGAGGGACAATCTTGGTCCCGCTTATCAACGCATGGGCGAATACAAACTCAATTAGATTGAGTTATTCCTAGTTAACTCGGTTGGATTGAGTACAACTATAGGCATTCTTCCAATGGTTGGAAAGATAGGACATAAATCACATTTATATTAATTCTTGGGCGTGTTAGCCAAAACTAACTCAAGTTTTAATATAACTGCGGATAATGATCCTATAAACAAGAGTTGCATAGAGATGTAATTGGTAAATCGTTACCTACCGATCATACTAAGTCTTGGGTGTATTAGCCAAAGCTAACTCAAGGGTTAGTATGATGTGGATCTTGTTCCACATGAATTATAGAATTCAGTGGGAGCATCATTTAGTTAAAGGCCTAATTAAATGGTTTAAAGAATATGATATTTATTTTCTGCATTTTTCTGTTCTAGATAAACCATGACGTTGAATACGAACACCTTCTCTTTGCGTTCTATCCTTGAGAAGGACAAGCTCAACGGAGCAAATTTCCTGGACTGGTACAGGAACTTGAGAATAGATCTCACCCAGGAACATAAACTGTACGTTCTGGAACAACCCATTCCAGAGGCTCCTCCTGCCAATGCCACGCGAGTAGACAAAGATGCTTACAAGAAGCATCAAGATGACGCATTAGATGTGTCCTGTCTAATGCTTGTGACCATGAACTCTGAGCTTCAGAAGCAACACGAGTTAATGGGTGCTTACGATATGGTTGAACATCTTCGTCAACTGTATCAAGGACAAGCGAGGCATGAGAGATTTGAGATCTCAAGGGCACTGTTTCAGTGCAAGATGTCAGATGGGGCTCCCGTAGGCCCATATGTACTCAAAATGATTGGGTACATAGAATACCTACAGAGGTTGGGATTCCCGCTTGGCCAAGAGTTGGCCACTGACCTGATCTTGCAATCTTTGCCGGATAGCTATATTCAGTTCGTTCTAAACTACAATATGAACGAAATTGACAAGCCACTGCTCGAGCTGCTTAGCATGTTAAGAACTACTGAGCTGAACCTTAAGAAGGCAAAGCCCCACTCTGTTCTGATGGTTCAGAAACACAAGGGCAAGGGAAAGCCCAAAGGCAAAGGAAAGTCCCAAGCCAAGGGCAAAGGCAAGGCACTGAAGCCTAAAGGAGGGGTCGCCAAGGATGCTACCTGCTTCCACTGCGGTCAGACTGGGCACTGGAAGAGGAACTGCAAGGTGTACCTGGAAGATCTTAAGAAGAAGCGAAGTGAGACTTCCACTTCAGGTATATATGTTATAGAAGTCAATCTATCTATTTCTTCATCATGGGTATTAGATACCGGATGTGCATCTCACATTTGTACTAATGTGTAGGCGTTGAGAAATAGCAGGGCATTGGCAAAGGGCGAGGTGGACCTACGCGTAGGCAATGGAGCACAGGTTGCTGCTGTTGCTGTAGGGACTTATTTTCTATCTCTGCCCTATGGGCTTGTATTAGAGTTGGATGATTGTTGTTATGTGCCTGCATTAACTAAGAATATAATTTCAGTTTCTTGTTTGGACAAGAAAGGTTTCTCTTTTATTATAAAGGACAAATGTTGTTCTGTTTATTTAAAAGATATGTTCTATTGTAGTGCACCTCTGATGAACGGACTCTACATTCTAGATCTTGAAAGCCCTATCTATAACATAAATACCAAGAGGTTCAAGTCAAATGACCTGAACCAAACCTATCTCTGGCACTGTCGCTTAGGTCATATAAATGACAAGCGCTTATCCCAGCTCCATAAGGATGGTTTACTGGACTCATTTGATTTTGAATCTTATGAGACGTGCGAGTCATGCCTACTAGGCAAGATGACCAAGACTCCCTTTAGTGGGCACAGCGAAAGAGCGACTGATTTGTTAGGACTCATACATAGTGATGTATGTGACCCTTTCAATGTCACTGCTAGAGACGGTTATAGGTACTTTATCACATTTACTGATGACTTTAGTAGATATGGTTATGTGTACTTGATGACACATAAGTCATAATCCTTTGAAAAGTTTAAAGAATTCAAGAATGAAGTACAAAACCAGCTTGACAAGAGTATTAAGATACTTAGATCAGATCGAGGTGGAGAATACCTTAGCCATGAGTTTCGTGACTACCTAGCTGAGTGTGGGATTCTATCCCAACTCACTCCTCCTGGAACACCACAGTGGAATGGTGTATCCGAAAGGAGGAATCGTACCCTATTAGATATGGTACGATCTATGATGAGTCACACAGATCTTCCGACATACCTTTGGGGCTATGCTCTAGACACGGCAGCTTTTATACTCAACCGAGTTCCATCCAAGGCCGTGATAAAGACACCATATAGGATATGGACTGGGAGAGATGCCCATGTGTCTTTCATGAGGATTTGGGGTTGTGAGGCTTAAGTTCGACGTCAAGTCTCAGACAAGTTAGGACCCAAATCCGACAAGTGCTATTTTATTGGATATCCCAAGGAAACTAAGGGATATTACTTCTACATTCCCAGTCAGCATAAGGTAGTTGTGGCAAAGACTGGGGTCTTTCCAGAAAGGGACTTTGTTTCTAGAAAGACTAGTGGGAGTACGTTCGATCTTGAAGAAGTTCAAGATGCGGACCATAGCACTGAAGCCTCGATGGAAGTTGAACTGGAACCACAAAGTGTTGTGGATGATGTTGTTCCACAAAGAGTTGAGGAACAACAACCAGTTCAAGTAGACATACCTCTTCGCAGGTCTGATAGGGTACGTCGTCAGCCTGAGAGATACTCATTTCTCTTGTCTGACCATAATGACGTTGTGCTCATAGATGATGAGCCTACCACCTATCAGGAAGCTGTGATGAGACCAGACTCCAAGAAATGACTAGAGGCCATAAGATCTGAAATGGAATCCATGTACATCAACCAAGTATGGACTTTGGTTGATCCACTTGAAGGGGTAAAACCCATAGGGTGTAAGTGGGTCTTTAAGAGAAAGACTGACATGGATGGGCTTATCTATAAGGGTCGCTTGGTAGCTAAAGGTTTCAAGCAAATTCATGGTATTGACTATGATGAAACCTTTTCTCCAGTAGTGATGTTTAAGTCCATTCGGATCATGCTTGCTATTGCAGCTTACCATGACTATGAGATATGACAGATGGATGTCAAAACCGCATTTCTGAATGGAAACCTACTCGAGAATGTGTACATGACACAACCTGAGGGTTTTGTAGAACCACAACATACTAGCAGAGTATGCAAGCTGCATAGGTCCATTTATGGACTAAAGCAAGCTTCTCAGAGCTAGAATCTTCGATTCGATGATGCAATCAAACAGTTTGGTTTCATCAAGAATGAAGATGAGCCTTGTGTCTACAAGAAGGTTGTAGGGGATATAGTTATCTTCCTCATATTGTATGTGGATGAAATATTACTCATTGGGAAGGACATCCTACTCATTGGGAAGGACATCCCTTTGCTTCAGTCTGTCAAGACCTGGCTAGGGAGTTTCTTCTCAATGAAGGGCTTAGGTGAGGCATCCCGCATTCTAGGGATACAGATCTATAGAGATAGATCTAAGAGATTGCTTGGCCTAAGTCAGAGTACATACATTGACAAGGTACTCCTTCAATTTGCCATACAGAACTCCAAGAAGGGATTTCTGCCGATGTCACATGGTGTGAGTCTTTCGAAGACTCAAGGTCCCTCTTCTAGAGAGGAGAGAAACCGCATGGATCAGATCCCTTATGCCTCAGCCATAGGATTTATCATGTACGCCATGCTATGTACTCGACCTGATGTCTCGTATGCTTTGAGTATGACGAGCAGATACCAGTCAGATCTAGGTGAA
This sequence comes from Zingiber officinale, assembly GCF_018446385.1. Lineage (NCBI taxonomy): Eukaryota > Viridiplantae > Streptophyta > Magnoliopsida > Zingiberales > Zingiberaceae > Zingiber > Zingiber officinale. The sequence goes on from NC_055992.1 coordinate 7,621,174, forward strand.
AGTCACTGGATAACGGTCAAGAATATTCTTAAGTACTTAAGAAGGACTAAAGAATATTTCTTGATATATAGAGGCAATGATGAGCTAGCTGTAAAGGGTTACAGTGATTCTAGCTTCCAAACCGACCAGGATGATTATCGATCACAGTCAGGGTTCGTATTTTGCATTAATGGTGGTGTTGTGAGCTGGAAGAGTTCGAAGCAGGACACAGTAGCTGATTCTACGACAGAGGCCGAGTACATTGCTGCATCAGAGGCAGTAAAGGTGGCAGTTTGGATATGCAAGTTCATCACTGAACTTGGGGTGGTTCCCAGTATCGCTGACCCTATTGAGCTCTATTGTGACAACAATGGAGCTATAGCACAGGCGAAGGAACCTCACTCACACTAGCGGACCAAACACATACTACGACGCTTCCATCTCATTCAAGAGATTATCGAGAGAGGAGATGTGAAGATATACAGAGTACCTACAGAGGCTAACATCGCAGATCCCTTGACCAAGGCTTTGGCACAGAGGAAGCATGATGGTCACACTAGGTCATTGGGGCTTAGAGCCTACACTGATTGGCACTAGTACTAGTTGGAGATTGTTAGTTAGAGCTCTAGAGTCAATCATTTGATGAATGTATTATGGACTTGTTGTATCATATTCTTATATAAATAAAGGCATGTATTTTGGTTATTATGCTTACTTGTATTGGTGCCAAATAAACTAAGTATAATAGCGTCCTTGAGTAGATGGTTCTCACCATATCAATCGGTTAGTTGAACCGATAGTGAGATGATATAGGGAGCACTTGTTGGTTGCTACTCGGAAAACCCAATGACTCCATTGTACAAAAATTTTGTACGTGATCTGAACCTTTCCTAGCTACCATGTGTTCTTTAAGTTAAACTTGTATCTCCTGCGAAACTTAACACGTTTGATTCCAAGTTTAACTTATATGTTCTTTTAGGTTTAGATTTGGATCTCCTACGGAACTTAACACGTTTGATCCAAATCACCTAGGTTATAAATTCAATTAAATATTAGTTTCCAAAATTGGCTTCCAGTACTGCATGGCGAGGCACTTGGCCTTCTTGGATATGGGAGCAACCACCACCGACTAGACAAAGCCTTTTAAGGAAAGTCAATATTTAATTTCCTTATATAACTCTAGGTTAACCAAAAGGAACAATCAAATCACAAGGAAAAAAGAAAAAGAACACAACATCGAAATTAAATTCTAAAAATAAGAATCGAATGTCTCTTGTATTTGGTATTTATACAAAGAGAAATTAACTAGTATGATGCTGAAATTAAATACTAGTTATACCTCTTCCTTGTATGTTAAAAACCTCGAGATCTTCTGCCGTATCCCTCGCCTCCTCTTGGACGTCGTTTGGGCGATGATCCTCCAAGACGAACACCACCCGGAAAGCTTCTCCTCCTTCTTTAGAATTCGGCCACCACCACCACAAAGGAGCAAAAGAGAGCAAAGGGAAGAGAGGGAGAGGGGCCGACCACTTGATGATCTCCAATAACACAATATCAATTGTTATGTATTTCAAGGCCTCCCCTTCCCCCCTTTTTATATTAGTTTCCCAACGGAAAATTATGGAAAGAGTTTTATAAAAAATTAGACTCATTCCTATTTTCTTTTCTTTTCTTTTTCTTTCCTTTTAATTAATCAATCCTAGATTGATTTATTAATTAAACAATTATTTGTTGATGTTTAATTATTTGACCGGCCCCTTGCTTGGGCACCAAGCAAGGTGACCGACCACTTATTAATAGGAAAAGAAAGAAAATTTTTTTTATAAAATTTTAAAAGAAGAAAACTTCTAATAAAATTTTACAAACTCTTTTTTTTTTCTAATGTGGATATTAAAAGGAAAGTTTTATAATTTAAAACCAAGTTTTAAAATTTAAAACATCTCTAATAATATTTCTTTTTTAAAAGAAAGTTTTATAAATTTTACAACTCTCTTTTAAAACATTGTGGCCTAATTTAAATTAGGAAAATTTTATAAATTTTTAAAATCTCTCTTTTTACAAATTGTAAATATCTGAGGAAATTTAAAAATTCAAAAACAATCTTCCTAATTTAAATATTGCGGCCGACCCCCTTGCCCAAGGGAAGGGCCGGCCATTTCTAGAGAATATGTGGCCGGCCATTGCTTGGTCACCAAGCAATGAACCGACCCCTTCTTGGACACCAGGATAGGTTTTTCTTTGGATGGACTTGAGGCTTTATTGAGGCTACAACAGGGACCTAGAGGAGAAATTGGTTTTGGCCTCCCGATGAGCTTGAGTATCCTGTGCTTGCCCCGAACACACAACTCAAGTTCATCAATAATAACTCATTCCACTAGAGAGTTATTACCGCACTACCGCACCAATCCCAAATTACATTATGGACTCCTTCTTATCATGAGTGTGTTAGTCTCCCTGTGTTTAAGATTACGAATGTCCACTAATTAAGTGAGTTATTGACAACTCATTTAATTAATATCTAGCTCCAAGAGTAGTACCACTCAACTTTATTGTCATGTTCGACTAGGTCCACCTGCAGGGTTTAACATGGCAATCCTTATGAGCTCCTCTTGGGGGCATTCTCAACCTAGATAATTAGGACACAGATTCCATTTATAATCAACAACACATACTATAAGTAATATCATTTCCCAACTTATCGGGCATATTGATTTATCGAGTTAAACCTCACCCTTTGATAAGTCAAAGAAATAAATATTAAATATACATGCTTGTTATTATATTAGGATTAAGAGCACACACTTCCATAGTAACTAAGGTCTAGTTCTTTTACTAAGTCAGTATAAAAAGAACTTACCTAAATGATCCTACTCAATACACTTAAAGTGTATCAGTGTAATTTATTAGTCAAGATAAACTAATACTTAATTACACTACGTCTATTCTGATGGTTTGTTCCTTTCCATCTTAGTCGTGAGCAACTGTTTATAATTTATACAGAACCGACAACATGATCTTCTAAGTGTGACTCCACACTCCATGTTATCTACTATATAAACTAATTGAGCAATTACATTTAACAAATAAATGTAAACATTTGACCAATGTGATTCTTTATTTCAAAATAAATGTGTACAAAAGCTAAACTTTTAAGTATACACTCCAACAATCTCCCACTTATACTAAAAGTCTAAGCTGCCATATCTATTACCATACATCTGATTCCCATCCCCTCCACATGCCGATCAAAAGCTTTCGCCGGAAGGGCATTAGTGAAAGGATCTGCCAGGTTATCTGATGACGCTATCTTGGCGACGACAACTTCTCCTCGCTTGACGATGTCTCGTATTAGGTGGTACTTGCGCTCTATATGTTTACTTGCCTTATGGGCTCATGGTTCCTTCAAGTTTGCAACTGCACCGCTATTATCATAATAAATTGTGACGATTTTGGGTAAACCAGGAATCACATCTAAGTCCATTAGAAAGTTCCTGAGCCATACTGCTTCTTTAGCCGCCTCAGAGGCTGCTACATACTCAGCTTCCATGGTTGAGTCCGAAACACATTTCTGCTTAACACTCCTCCATGCAATGGCTCCACCTCCTAAAGTAAACACATAGCCTGATGTAGACTTACTGTTGTCCCTATCTGATTGGAAATCTGAATCCGTGTAACCCATAGGGAGCAAATCGTCTACTTGGTAAACTAGCATATAATCTCTAGTCCTTCTCAGGTACTTTAATATATGCTTTACCGCAGTCCAATGTCCTTGTCTAGGGTTACTCTGATATCTGCTAACCATGCCCACAGCAAAACAGATATCAAGTCTCGTACATAGCATTGCATACATTAGGCTTCCTACAGCCGAAGCATAAGAAACTGCTTTCATGTCCTCTATCTCCTTTGATGTCTTCGGAGACATCTCTTTAGATAGAGCTACTTCATGCCTAAAAGGTAAGAAACCTTTCTTGGAATCCTGCATGCTAAAACGAGTAAGGATTGTATCTATATATGAAGCTTGGGGCAGACACAACATTCTTTTCTTGCGATCTTTTATAACTTTGATCCCAAGGATGTGTGCACATTCTCCTAAGTCCTTCATATCAAATTGTTTGGACAACCATACCCTTACGTCCGATAATACTTTGACATTGTTGCCAATTAACAAAATATCATCTACGTATAGTACAAGAAATACCACCACGTTTCCGTTACACTTCTTGTATACACAAGACTCATCCAGACACTGAATAAATCCATATGACTGGATTACTTCATTAAACCGGATGTTCCAAGACCTTGAAGCTTGCTTCAGTCCATAAATGGACCGATTGAGCTTGCACACTAGATGCTCTTTGCCTTTTTCAATGAACCCTTCTGGTTGCTTTATATGGATGTTCTCTTCAAGACTTCCATTAAGGAAAACTGTCTTGACATCCATTTGTCAAATCTCATAATCCATATGAGCAACAATGGATAAGAGTATCCGGATAGACTTATGCATGGCTACCGGTGAAAAGGTCTCCTCATAATCGATTCCCTCTTTCTGAGTGTACCATTTCGCAACAAGCCTAGCTTTGAAGGTTTCTACCTCCCGTCTGTCCCTCTTTTCCTTTTGTAGATCCACTTGCATCCAACGGATTTTACACCATCGGGTGGTTCTACAAGCTCCCAGGCCTTATTAGAGTACATAGACTCTATTTCAGAATTCATTGCCTTTTGCCAAGATGCTGCATCTATATCTTGGAGTGCTTCGTCATATGTTCGGGGATCAGGTTCATGTTTACCCGGGATCAAGTCCGAAGACTCTCCCAAAAACATGAATCTAACATGAATCTATCAGGCTGCCTTACAACCCTCCCACTACGACGAGGCACTGTCTGTGGTTGTGTATCATGTGTGACACATGTTGCAGTCTCTTGTGGTACTTCATCTTGTACTGTTGGTACTGAAGTAGACGTGTCCTCTCTAAGTTCTTCTAGAACAATTTTACTACTGGGCTTGTGATACATTATATAGTCTTCTTCTAAAAACTGGGCATTGGTGCTAACAATGACCTTCTGGTCTTTAGGACTATAAAATAAATTACCTTTCATTCCTCTGGGATACCCCACAAACACGCGAACTTCTGTACGAGATTCTAACTTATCAGCATCTAGTTTTAGCACATGTGCTGGACTACCTCAAATCCGAAAATGTCTTAGACTGGGCTTTCGCCCATTCCACAATTCTGTGGGAGTAGAAGAAACTGATTTAGAAGGTACTAAGTTCAGAATGTACACTGCCGTTTCCAGAGCGTATCTCCAAAACGAATTTGGTAATTCTGAATAACTCATCATCGATCTAACCATCTCCATAAGAGTCCTATTCCTTCGTTCTGCCACACCATTCTGTTGGGGTGTACCAGGTGTGGACAATTGGGATTGAATCCCGGCCTCTGATAAGTAATTCCTAAACTCTCCTAAGAGGTATTTGCCACCACGATCAGACCATAGTGTCTTGATACTTTTACCTAGACATTTCTCCACATCAGCCTTGTACTCTTTGAACTTATCAAAGCACTCAGACTTGCGGCACATTAGGTAAATGTATCCATATCTTGAATAATCATCTATAAAAGAGACAAAATATTCAAAACCACCTCTTGCCTGGACAGACATAGGACCACACAAATCAGAATGAACCAATTCTAACACTTCTTTGACTCTATACCCCTTGGCCTTAAAAGGCCTCTTGGTCATTTTACTTTCCAAGCAAGATTCACAAGTTGGAAAATTTTCCAACTCTAATGAACCCAAGAGTCCATCGGCTATAACCTCTGAATCCTACTTAAGTTAATATGACCAAGCCTTAGATGCCAAAGATATGCTTGGTTCATTTCCGAAGGTTCTTTTCTCTTATGAGAGTTAGAAGATGTGTTATTAATTTCCATATTATGCTTTGTGGGAGAAATTGGATTTAAAGTATACAAATTGCCAACTAATGCACCAGAACAGATAATCACTTTATTTCTCTTAATAATTACATCGTTACTAAAGGAAACTGAATATCCATCCAAAAATAGTTTAGAAACTGAAATTAAATTCTTTCTAAAACTAAGTACATAAAGACAATTTCTTAAAACCAAATTTCTATTCCTATTAAAAGATAAGTAGACATCTCCCACTGCAACAGCCGCCACCTTAGTAGCATTGCCCATGTAGACGGTAATCTCTCCTTTAGATAGTCGTCGGGTTTCCTGGAACCCCTGCAAGGAATTACAGACATGATCAGTGGCTCCCGTATCTACACACCAGGTGCTGGTAGATAACACCGCTAAACATGTTTCAACAACTAGAGTATGAGATATACCTTTATTGTTCTGTTTCCTACGAGGACAGTCCGCCTTCCAGACCGCTTGCAAATAAAGCACTTGCCCTTGCTTCTTTATTCCATCTTTTGTCCCGCACCTTGAGGTTTATTCACCTTCTTTGTTGAGTCATTTTGTTTCTTCTTCTTTTTGCTTTCGCTTAGAAGTAGAACCATTTTCAACATAGTGAATTTGAGAATGTTGACGAAACAACCCTTCGGCTACCTGTCAGAAGTTCCGCCAATGAATACATCCTTTTATTCATATTATAGTTCAGGTGAAAATGCTCAAAACTTCTGGGCAACGTTTGGAGGATGATATCGACCTGGGTTTCCCCATCAATTTTCCCTCCAAGAACTTGTATTTCGTTTAAGTAAGCCATCATCTTGAGAATATGATCCCTCACGGGAGTCCCCTCAATCATGGTGGCTGTCATCAGTTTTCTCATTGCCTCTTGCCTAGCAGCCCGATTCTGATGTCCAAAGAGTTCCTTGAGATTGTTCATTATATCATAGGCTGTTGGTAAGTCCTAATGCTGATGTTGCAATACATTTGACATCGAAGCCAAGATGTAACACCACGCCATCTCATCAGCTTTTACCCATTTACTATGATACTGAATCTCCTCTGGGGTACAATCATTGCTAGGTGTTTCTGGGCATTCCTCTGACAGTACAAACTTATAGCCCTCAGTAGTAAGAACAATATCCAGGTTCCTTTTCCAATCTATGTAGTTAGGACCAGTAAGTCTGTTCTCTTTTAGTATGATGGCCAATGGGTTGAAAGTCATCCTAAGAATCACAAATAACTTTTGGTCAGAACTCTAAATTTAAAATAATATTGATTTCTCAAACAATATTATTTTAAATTAACCAACACCTCAAAACACCGTAAATTTTGTATGCCACGATAGTGTGGAAGTATACAAATTCAACATTTGTAAAAGGAGGATTTTACCCATTAATTTTATTATCTTGTCAACCTAACTTTTTGACAAATAAAATTAACAGTTGGTTTACTTTGGTCACACGAATAATAGCAGTGACTTCGATGGGGAGGATACTATTAGACGTGCCTAAGTGTGTACCATTACTTGACACTAAGTCCATTAATAAGATTGTGCCCCTTCCGATGGAGAAGATCACACACTCTTAATTAACTTCCTATAGTCATCCTAAGAATGGAAGTTTAATCTAGTGATCCGCAAACAAGCTCATCCGATATGGAGGAAGGCACTCAGAGCCAACGCGCAAGCTTGTTGCATCACTTATAAACCAGTAATGGAGACCGTGGAATTTATTTAAAAATAAATCCCTCTCCCACTTAGTTATTTAAAGTGAGGAATTTTGACTATGCTAGCCTACTAAACATGCATACTAACAAGCACACACGGTCACAATATAAAAAGCAATAAATAGAAAAACTAATTTTCAACTATTATGGCTTTTATCTATTGCTATCCTCCGTGTGTCGCCAACCCTAGCTGCTGCCATCTTTGGCCACTACCACCGGGTCTAGTTGTCGCATCCATCTTGCCCCTTGTTCTGCTGAGTCTCTGGTCCTCAAAAAGGTTCCACGCCTTGCAAGATTCGATCCGCGACATAAATAGAATTTTACATTTTTCGATCCTATATTCCTCGAAGGAATGTACATGTGAACTAGATCGAACATAAAATAAAATTTACATCCATCGATCCTATATTCCATAAACGAAATGAACATGTAACTAGATCAAAAAATAAAATCCTAATAAAACTAAATATAGCTCCTGCTGTATTTTATAATACAATCATGCACACACAATAAATGCCCTTGACATGTCCAAGGGTCCAATCACACACATAAAAACTATAAGCCATAATAGTTGGATCCTGCATCCACAAAGTTAGCACATCCTACTATTAATCTGCCTAAATTATGTATGACATGTGCATAATTAAACTAATACCAAATATACAGAGGCAAAACCTCGCTCTGATACCGATTGTTGGTTGCTACTCGGAAAACCCAATGGCTCCACTGTACAAAAATTTTGTACGTGATCTGAACCTTTCCTAGCTACCATATGTTCTTTTAAGTTAAACTTGTATCTCCTGCGAAACTTAACACGTTTGATTCCAAGTTTAACTTATATGTTCTTTTATATTTAGATTTGGATCTCCTGCGGAACTTAACACGTTTGATCCAAATCACCTAGGTTATAAATTCAATTAAATATTAGTTTCCAAAATTGGCTTCCAGTACTGTATGGCGAGACACTTGGCCTTCTTGGATATGGGAGCAACTACCACCGACTAGACAAAGCCTTTTAAGGAAAGTCAATATTTAATTTCCTTATATAACTCTAGGTTAACCAAAAGGAGCAATCAAATCACAAGGAAAAAAGAAAAAGAACACAACATCAAAATTAAATTCGAAAAACAAGAATCGAATGCCTCTTGTATTTGGTATTTATACAAAGAGAAATTAACTAGTATGATGCGGAAATTAAATACTAGTTATACCTCTTCCTTGTATACTAAAAACCTCGAGATCTTCTGCTGTATCCCTCGCCTCCTCTTGGACGTCGTGTGGGCGACGATCCTCCAAGACGAACACCACCCGGAAAGCTTCTCCTCCTTCTCTAGAATTTGGCCACCACCACCACAAAGGAGCAAAAGAGAGCAAAGGGAAGAGAGGGAGAGGGGTCGTCCACTTGATGATCTCCAACAACACAATATCAATTGTTATGTATTTCAAGGCCTCCCCTTCCCCCCTTTTTATATTAGTTTCCCAACGGAAAATTATGGAAAGAGTTTTATAAAAAATTAGACTCATTCCTATTTCCTTTTCTTTTCTTTTTCTTTCCTTTTAATTAATCAATCCTAGATTGATTTATTAATTAAACAACTATTTGTTGATGTTTAATTATTTGACCGACCCCTTGCTTGGGCACCAAGCAAGGTGGCCGGCCACTTATTAAAAGGAAAAGAAAGAAAATTTTTTTTATAAAATTTTAAAAGAAGAAAACTTCTAATAAAATTTTACAAACTCTATCTTTTTTTCTAATGTGGATATTAAAAGGAAAGTTTTAAAATTTAAAACCAAGTTTTAAAATTTAAAACATCTCTAATAATATTTCTTTTTTAAAAGAAAGTTTTATAAGTTTTACAACTCTCTTTTAAAACCATGTGGCATAATTTAAATTAGAAAAATTTTATAAATTTTTAAAATCTCTCTTTTTACAAATTGTAAATATCTGAGGAAATTTAAAAATTCAAAAACAACCTTCCTAATTTAAATATTGTGGCCGGCCCCCTTGCCCAAGGCAAGGGCCGACCATTTCTAGAGAATATGTGGCCGGCCATTGCTTGGTCACCAAGCAATGAACCGGCCCCTTCTTGGACACCAGGATAGGTTTTTCTTTGGATGGACTTGAGGCTTTATTGAGGCTACAATAGGGACCTAGAGGAGAAATTTGTTTTGGCCTTCCGATGAGCTTGAGTATCCCGTGCTCGCCCCGAACACACAACTCAAGTTCATCGATAATAACTCATTCCACTAGAGAGTTATTACCGCACTACCGCACTAATCCCAAATTACATTATGGGCTCCTTCTTATCATGAGTGTGTTAGTCTCCCTGTGTTTAAGATTACGAATGCCCACTAATTAAGTGAGTTACTGACAACTCATTTAATTAATATCTAGCTCCAAGAGTAGTACCACTCAACTTTATTGTCATGTTCGACTAGGTCCACCTGTAGGGTTTAACATGGCAATCCTTATGAGCTCCTCTTGGGGGCATTCTCAACCTATATAATTAGGACACAGATTCCATCTATAATCAACAACACATACTATAAGTAATATCATTTCCCAACTTATCGGCCATATTGATTTATCGAGCTAAACCTCACCCTTTGATAAGTCAAAGAAATAAATATTAAATATACATGCTTGTTATTATATTAGGATTAAGAGCACACACTTCCATAGTAACTAAGGTCTAGTTCTTTTACTAAGTCAGTATAAAAAGAACTTACCTAAATAATCCTTCTCAATACACTTAAAGTGTATCAGTGTAATTTATTAGTCAAGATAAACTAATACTTAATTACACTACGTCTATTCTGATGGTTTGTTCATTTCCATCTTAGTCGTGAGCAACTGTTTATAATTTATAGAGAACCGCCAACATGATCTTCTAAGTGTGACTCCACACTCCATGTTATCTACTATATAAATTAATTGAACAATTACATTTAACAAATAAATGTAAACATTTGACCAATGTGATTCTTTATTTCAAAATAAATGTGTACAAAAGCTAAACTTTTAAGTATACACTCCAACAACACTACTCTTAATCATTCATAGTCGAGTATTAACATTCAGGGACAATGTTAATGCAATAAGACTAGCATGTAGGTCAACTCGATGACTTGATCTCACAAGTCATGGATATAGAGATATCAAGTTGACACATGGGTATGCATTGGAGAATGTATACTGAATAACTCGCCATGAGAAAGTATCATGGATCGTTATATGAGTGTCATATACTTTCTCATGTGGCTATTAGTATGACTACTAGTCCTTAGACCTGAAGTCACCATGGATCCTTACATAAGGAGTTATGTACTTTGGTTTCGTCAAACGTCACCCGTAACTGGGTGGACTATAAAAGTGATAACTGGGTATGTAACGAATTATACAGAGGGATGTGAGTGATGTAGATGGGATCTATCCCTCCTATATGACGGGAGCGACATCGATATTCTTGATAGAGTGAGACCATGAAGTGCATGGCCATGGCCAAATGAGTCAATATGAGATATTGAGCTCATTTGTTTTAGTGAGTCTACTTGGAGTTCAAGATTTAGATTAGTTAGAGGATGACACGGTCTATGCCTTACATTGATCAATCTAGATGTCTAGGATAGAAGGACACTTGTCATATATTGTGAGGAGTCACAATTAGTAGTCACAAGGTGATGCTGAATCTCGACATTCTTGTAACTTGGGTAGTAATGATGTATTGCTAGATACCGCTCATTACTTATGCTCCTAAATGGGTTTAGGGGCATTGCCAATGTTACAAGAACCTATAGGGTGACACACTAAGGACAATTAGATGGAAATTAGGTTCATATGATGAACCAAGAGGATTAGATTCATTTGATGAATCAAATTGGATTAAGAGTAATCTTAATTGGGCTAATTGAGTTGGACTCAAGTTGATTCATGTGTTCAATGAGTCTAATTTAGATTATGACTCATTAAATTAATTTAATTAAATGAATTAGATTCATTATATTAAATTGGCTTGAATTAAATGGTTGGATTAGATCAACAATGAGAGAGATTAAGTCAAGTTTGACTCGACTTGAGAAGAAGATGAAGAGTCAAGTTTGACTTGACTTTATGCCACCTCATTGGTGAGTTGGCATTGATTGGGTCAATGATGATGCTCCACATCATCATGGTTGCTTAAGTAGGATGCCACCTCATGGGAGTTACCAAGAGTTGTAACTCTTGGCATTCCATGGAGGTTACACATCTCTTAATGTGGTCGGCCACATCAAGTGCATTATGAGTTCCATTTTGTGAGTAATTCTCATCCATTCCTTCATCTTCTTCCTTTCTCCATTTTCTTCTCTCCCTCTCCTCTCCATTGCCAAGACCTTCTTGGAGTGCTAACACACTCAAAGGTTCTCCTTCCATCGAGTTGTTCGTGTGGATACGCATAGAGAGTTGTCTACCTTGACAACTTGAGATCCGACATCTCCTTGGATGAGCGAGATACGAAAAGGGCACGCATCGAAGGTATAAGCTCTTCTTCTTTGTAGATCTAGAGTAGATCTAGGGTTTTGTAAACTCGTACTCGTATTTTGTTTAAGTTTTTCTTTGCACGGATCCGGTGGCTGGGGCTTTCGGGGTTTCCGCAACGCGAAAAGCGATTTTCGCGGCCCGAAAAACCCAACATTTTCAACATATTACCGATCGACCGTAGGCTGAGCAAGCACCCATGTGCTCATATATGCTCGGTCGGGTAAAGCCCGCTCGAGCATAAAGACATTTAGCCATATATATGATTTTCAGTATATTACCGGTCGACTGCAGGCCAAGCGAGCACCCCAAGATCTCATATATGCTCGGTCGGGCAAAGGTCGTCCAAGCATAAAGGCATTTCGCCTTATATATGATTTTCAGTATATTACCGGCCAACCGCAGGCCGAGCAAGTACCCACGTGCTCATATATGCTCGGTCGAAAAAAGTCCGACCAAGTATAAATGCATTTAACCTTATATATAGTTTTCAACATATTACCGGTCGACTGCAGGTCGAGCGAGCACCCACGTGCTCATATATGCTCGGCCAGAAAAAGTCCGCCCGAGCATAAAGACATTTAGCCTTATATATGGTTCTCAACATATTACCGACAGACCGCAGGCTAAGCAAGCACTCGCGTGCTCATATATACTCTGTCGAAAAAAATCCACTCGAGCATAAAGACATTTAGCCTTATATATGGTTCTCAACATATTACCGGCCGACCACAAGCCAAGCAAACATCCCTATGCTTATACACACTCGGCCAGACAAAGCTCACTCGAGCATAAGACATGTTCAATAGAAGGTATTCCTAATATATGTACGATCGGCTTGAACGACCAGCTGAGACAGATTCAACAGAAGGTATTCTCAATATACAGTCGGCTTGAACGACCAATCGAGACAGACCCAACATAATATTTGACGGGAAATATCTTCTAGAAGCTTTTTTAGTTATAATGACGTGTCCCCCATCACAAATATAAGTCACAAACGACAAAAGAGGTACATCTGGGGTACAAAAAAGTTTCTTTAAAAGATTATTGCATGAAGTATAGAAGATGACTTCATCTCCTAACAAACCCTAATGAACCGGGGATCACTTCACGACTACGAAGGTCACGTGAGATAGTATAAAAAGGGAAATTCTCTCCGTTGGCAAGATACACAAGTTCTAGCATCCAAACTCTGTTTCACTTCAGTTACTATTCTTCTTCCTTTCTTCCACCTTTTGAGAGAGAAACTGACTTGAGCGTCGGAGGGCCTAGCCAGGGATCCCTACCCCAGTCTTAGGTCACTAACGCTTTGTTGGTTTGCCTCGCTATGCGTAGGATCATGGAGGGCTTCTTCCAGATCTATAGAAGGTTATCTTCATTATCGGAGCTGGTGCTCGTCTTCGTAGATTTCAAACAAGATCAAATTTGGTGCCATCTATAAGAACTATTCACCTGGATCTAAAGCTACGAAGATGGAGGATGCTGGTAAACCCAACACCATTACTATATCCCAGGATGATCTGGAGTTGCTCATCAATGTTAGAGTACAGAAGATATTACAACAACAACAACAACAACAAGTCAATACTAGTGGCACGTTGCCTGTAGTGCCACCTCCGGCGATGTTTGTAACTTCTCATCATAGAGAGAGGGAGATCAAGGGGGGAGATCTGGTCTATTTGTTCTCTGCTCCTCTTTCTCCCACTCGACGTCCTAAAGCATACTTCCGGACACCATGTAGATGCTCCCATGCATTTCCCGCAAAGGTGGCGCACGTATCATCTGACCAGCACCCATAACACAGAAAATTATTTTGCCCTAAAGAATCAGCAGGCGGGTAATACCCGCTATCATCGGCATTCACCAATCCCAAATCATCAGCAATATCCACAACAGAATAGTCCTCTCAAAATTGAATATCAATCAAGCGGACCACAAGTGGAGATATTACCTCTCCCCGCTGTATAAGCACAAACGTCGGATCAAGTACAACTAGAGGAACCATCAACCCGGCAAGAAGAGAATCATAACAACGCTGCTCGAGGTAGCATAAATATGATAGCAGGAGGACCCACTGATGGTGACTCCAATCGAGTGTGGAAATCGCACGCTCGATGATTAGTAATCCATGTTGTTAGATGTAGTGCCGAGAAGGCGACAGGGCCAGAGATCAGCTTTGGGCCCAAAGATCTAATAGGATAGAAGTGCCCCATGATGATGCACTAATAATTAAAGCTATTATAGCCAATTACAATATTGCTCGTACTTTTATTGATATTGGTAGTTATGTTAACATTATCTTCAAGAAAGCTTTTGATCAACTACAGATCGATCCAAGTGAGTTTCAACCTATGGCTATTCCATTATATGGGTTCACAGGTAATGAAGTACAACCACTGGGACAAATAAAAATGATCATATCTTTAGGTGAGGATCCCCTTATGGGGGCACGCCAATCGGTTTTCATGATGGTGGACCCCCCATCAGCATACAATGTTATCTTGGGTCGACCGACCTTGAATAAATTCAGGGCGATCGTTTCTACTTTCTATCAGAAAATAAAATTTCCTATGGATGATCAAGTGGGGGAAATCAAGGGAGACCAAATAGTAGCACGTAAGTGCTATATGGAGGTCGTAAGGGTGGAATCTAATGTCGCCCGAAAAGCTCAGAGGATGGATATCAACGTCATTCATGAAAAGCCACCCACTCTTGTATATGAGGAGAAGGAAGAGGTGTAGATACAAGTCGGCCGATCGAAAGCTACTACTCACATTACATTCGATCTAGCTCCTGATCTCAAGGAGGACTTGGTTAAATGCTTAATGAGAAATAGTGATGTGTTTGCCTGGACACCTAAGGAGGTGAAAGGTGTAGCACCAACAGTTATGGAGCATGCTCTTCATGTATATCCAGATGCTCGACCGGTCAAATAAAAGAAAAGGGACTTCGGAGTCGATCAAAACAAAATTATCAATAAAGAAGTAGATAAACTATTGGAGGGTGGATATATTCGAGAAATATAATTTCCAAGCTAGTTACTAATGTGGTCTTAGTTTCTAAGCCCGATAATAAATAGCGAGTATGTATTGATTTCAGAGACCTTAACAAGGTTTGTCCAAAGGATTATTATCCTCTACCTCGTATAGATCAAGTGGTGGATTCTACAGTTGGATGTGAATTTATCAGTATGATGGACGCCTATCAAGGATATCACCAAATTCCACTTGCCAAGGTAGATCAGGAAAAGGTTAGCTTTATAATTGCTTAGGGTACTTATTGTTACAATGTTATACCTTTTGGTTTAAAGAATGCAGGAGCTACTTATCAGCGGCTTATGAACAAGGTCTTTTAGAAGCAGATTGGAAGGAACATGGAAGTTTATGTGGATGACATTCTTATTAAATCTATACGGGCTTCTAGTTTATGTGTTGATATTGAAGAAACTTGTAGGACCCTGAGGAGGTATGGGCTCAAGTTCAATCCTAACAAGTGTTTATTTGGAGCCAAGAGTGGGAAATTCTTGGGATACATGGTGGCCGAGTGGGGAATAGAAGCCAACCCGAGCAAAGTAAGAGCATTACATGACATGGCTCCCTCAAAGAACCTAAAGGAGGCCCAAAGATTGATGGGGAGGATTATTGACCTGTCTCGCTTCATCTCCCGGTCGACCTATCGAAGTCTTCCCTTTTTCAAGGTACTCTGACGAGCAACTAAGTTCCAATGGGATGAGGATTGTAGCAAGGCGTTTGAGGAGCTAAAGGAATATTTGTCTACTCTCCCTATATTAGCTAAACCAGTAGTAGGAGAGACTTTGTGGGTGTACTTATCAGTCAACGATCATGTTGTTGGTTCTATATTAGTAAGGCAAGAAGAAAAAGAATAGTTACCTGTGTATTTTTTGAACCATTTATTAAAAGGAGCAAAGTATCGATATACGACACTCGAGAAGTTAGCTTATGGATTGGTCTTAGCAGCTCGGAGATTGCGTCCTTATTTTCTGTCACACCCAATTGTAGTATTAACTAACAATAGTCTGGGTCGGGTACTTGTTAACCCAGAAGTGTCCGGAAGATTGATTGAGTGGACGACCGAGCTTAGTGAATATGATATACAATATCAGCCTCGGGCGACCATCAAAGCTCAAGACTTGGAAGATTTCATAATAGAAATACCAAGTCCAGAAATAGAGGAGACTTGGATCATCTATGTGGATGGATCTTCCACTCGACAAGGTAATGGAATTGAGATTCTTCTTATATCTCCTAAGGAAGATCGAATATAGTTGTTAGATTGAATTATAGAGTCACCAACAATGAGATCAAATATGAAGCATTGATAGCAGGCTCACAGGCTACTAAGCATATGGGAGTTGCTTGTGTGGTAATTCATTCTGATTCTCAATTGGCAGTACAGCAGTTGACAGACAACTTTGAAATTAGCAATGGAAGACTCAAGCTATATGCAGAGGCATTTGACAAATTGAAAACTGAATTTCATGAAGTAAGTGTAAAGAAAATCCCCTGAACAGACAACTAGGTAGCAGATGAATTAGCTAAATTAGCTTCCGCCATTATACCTTGAAATTTGG
This sequence comes from Zingiber officinale, assembly GCF_018446385.1. Lineage (NCBI taxonomy): Eukaryota > Viridiplantae > Streptophyta > Magnoliopsida > Zingiberales > Zingiberaceae > Zingiber > Zingiber officinale. The sequence continues at coordinate 7,637,905 of NC_055992.1, forward strand.
ATAAACCAATGGAGTAAACATTATTAGTATCTTGTGTTGAGCAACGAGCTAATCTAGAAATCCAAGGTGATTGGAGAACACCTATTATTCTATTTTTACAACAAGGAATTCTACCCACTGATGTAGAACAAGCAAGGGTATTCAAGAAGAGGGCAAGCCAATACACTATGATTGGAGATCTTTTATATAAAAAGGCTTTCTCTAGTCCTCTACTCAAATGTGTTGGATCAGATGACATACAGTATATCCTATAAGAAGTACATCACGGTTCTTGTGGTATCCATATGGGAGGTCGATCTCTTGCTAGAAAGATATTATTAGCTGGATATTTTTAGTCTACTTTACAAACAGATGCGGCTCAATTAGTGAGAACCTGCTTATCTTGTCAAAAACATTAAAATATTCCTCATCATCCTACTGAATTATTGAAGACTTCTATAGTATCTTGTCCTTTGGATCAATAGGGCATGGATATACTTGGGCCTTTTCCTCTTGCACCTGCTCAAAGGAAGTTTTTATTAGTAGTTGTTGATTATTTTTCTAAATGGGCAGAAGCAGAACCATTGGCCAGAATTACTGAACATGCAATAATCAAATTTCTATAGAAACATATTGTTTATAGATTTGGTATTTCATACAAAATAGTTTCTGATAATGAAAGGTAATTTCAAGGTAGGAAAATTAAAAAATAGTGTTCTGATTATGGCATCACATAAGCTTTTACCTCTGTGACATATCCATAGAGTAATGGACAAGCCGAAGTAACAAATAGAGAAATTATCAGAGGACTCAAAACCAAATTAGATCATGTTGGTGGTAGCTGGGTAGATGAATTATCTAGTGTATTATGGGCATATCGTACTACTCCTTGAGAAGCCAAAGGAATTACTCCTTTTCACCTAGTGTTTGGGGGTGAAGCGGTGATTCCAATTGAAGTCGAAGTGGAATCTGATTGAAGAAGGCTTTATGATGATAACAATGCAGATCGACGCCTCATGGAACTTGATTTAATAGAGGAAGCGCGGGGTAAAGCGGCAACCCGGCTTATTTCCTATCGGCAAAGAATGAGACAGAATTATAACAAAAAAGTTATTCCAAGGTTCTTTCAAGTAGGTGATCTGGTATGGAAGCGCATCAAGTCTGTGGGCGATGTTAACAAGCTAGAACCCCAATTGGGAAGACCTTATAAAATCATACAGAAACTTGTATCGGTCGCCTATTACCTCTAAGATGTAGAAGGGAGAAAACTCGAACAACCTTGGAGTGCTAATCATTTACAACCATATAGAACTCAACAAATATACCTGTAAGTCATTTATGTATCTTGTTCATGTTGGGCGCTGGAATTCCGTTCTGTTTAATTTTCCCGTACAAAAAAATTGTACAAGTACAAAATGATTCCTAGCAACCCGCACATTCGATCAGACATGTGTTTAATCAATCAAGCAAGTTCTTGATTGATCAAAGCACACCTTGATCGAAGCACAAGATCGTTGGCTTCTTGTGTTGGTATTCAAAATCGATATCCAAAATCGACACGAAGAAAAATGAAACCAATTACACAATGGAATTTAAGAATTAGTTGTACCTTTCTTCATAGCTAAAGACCTCTTGATCTTCTGTCGTATTCCTCTCCTCTTCTTGGACGTCGTGTGGGTGATGATCTACCAAGACAAAACACCCGAACCTTTTCTTCCTTTCCTACCACCAAAGAATGCAAAGCAAAAAGGGGTGCCTCCTTCTTCTTAAAGCCGCCAGCCACCAAGGTGGAAGCAAGGATTGTCGCCGACCCTATGGGTTGAAGGTGGATGTTGCCTCATCTTCTTTCTCTCTTCTCTTCCTCTTGTCTTCTTGCCGTCGGCCACAAAAGATGTGGAGGCTAGAATTGCCGCCGGCCCTAGCAAAAACAACTAGGTGTCGCCAACCCTAGAGGGATTGAGGAGAATTGTGAAGAGGAGAGATTAGAGATTAGGTTATTCTCTAGGGAGCACCTCCTACTATTCTTTTATAATCTTTGCTGGCGGCTAAAAAGGAAAGATTCTAACAGAATTCTATTTTTAAATAAAATTTATCCTTTTTTATTCCTATTATGGATGGTTATAAAAAGGAAAGATTTTAACAAAATTAAAATATCTCTTTTAAACCATTGTAAATAGTTATAAAAGGAAATAATTTTTAACAAAATTCTGTTTTAAATAAAATCTTCCTTTTATTACTATTATGGCTGGCCCCTTGCTTGGGCACCAAGCAAGGCTTGGCCGACCTTCATCTTGGGCGCCAAGCAAGACTTGGCCGGCCCCTTGCTTGGCCTTCAAGCAAGGATGTGGCCGGCCCCTTTCTTGGGTAGGAAGTAAAAACAAAACGGGTGAATACGAGACTTTATAGAGGCTACAACAGGACCGAGAGGAAGAATTGGTTTTGGCCTCCTGATGAGCTTGAGTTTCCTGTGTTCGACCCGAACACCCAACTCAAGTTCATCAATAATAACTCATACCACTAAAGAGTTATTATTGAACTACCGCACCAATCCCATATTACAATATGGGCTCCTACATATCATGAGTACGTTAATCTCCCTGTGTTTAAGATATTATATGTCCATTAATTAAATGAGTTACTGACAACTCACTTAATTAACATCTGACTCTAAGAGTAGTACCACTCAACTTTATTATCATGTTGGACTACGTCCACCTGCAGGATTTATATAATAATCCTTATGAGCTCCTCAAGGGAGCATTATCAACTTAAACAAATAGGACACAATTTCCATTTATAATCAACAACACACCATATAAATGGTACTATCTCCCAACTTATCGGGCCTATTTATTTAACGAATAAATCTCACTCATTGATAAGTTAAAGAAATAAATACTAAGTATATGTGTTTGTTATTATATCGGGATTAAGAGTACACACATCTATAATAATAGAGGTTCTAGTCTTTTATGCAGTCAGTATAAATCGAACAACCTCAAATGGTCCTGCTCAATACACACATAGTGTACTACTGTAATTATATAATCAAGACAAACTAATACCAAATTACACTACAATCATTCCAATGGTTTATCCCTATCCATCTTGGTTGTGAGCTACTATTTATAATTTATAAGGAACCGATAATATGATCTTCTGTGTGGCACCACACCCCATGTTATCTACAATATAAATTAAATGAACAACTGCATCGACATATATATAAATATAAAATGCAGACATTTGACCAAAGTGATTCTCATTTCAAAATATCTCATAAAATAGATGTTCATACAAAAGCTAGGCTTATAGTATACATCCCAACAATCTCCCACTTATACTAAAAGACTATCCTGTCATATATGCTGCCATACATCTGATTCTCATCCCCTCAACATGTCCATCAAAAGCTCTTGCCAGAAGGGCCTTAGTGAAAGGATCTGCCAGGTTATCTGTTGATGCAATCTTGGCGACAACAACTTCTCCTCGCTTTACGATGTCTCGTATTAGGTGGTACTTGTGCTCAATGTGTTTACTTGCCTTATGGGCTCGTAGTTCCTTCGAGTTTGCTACTGCACCACTATTATCACAATAAATTGTGATAATTTTATGTAAACCAAGAATCACATCTAAGTCCATCAAGAAGTTTCTGAGCCTATAACTTCTTTGGCTGCCTGAGATGCTGCCACATACTCAGCTTCCATGGTGGAGTCCCAAACGTATTTCTGCTTAATACTCCTCCATGTTATGGCTCCACCTCCAAAAGTAAACACATACCCTGAGGTTGACTTACTACTGTCCCTATTTGATTGGAAGTCCGAATCCGTGTAACCCACAAGGAGCAAATCATCTGCCTAGTAAACTAGCATATAATCTCTAGTCCTTTTCAAGTACTTTAATATATGTTTTACAGCAGTCCAATGTCCCGATCCTGGGTTACTTTGATATATGCTAATCATGCCCATGACAAAATAGATATCCAGTCTCGTACATAGCATCGCATACATTAGGCTTCCTACAGCCGAAGCATAAGGAACTGCCTTCATCTCCTCTATCTTCTTTGGTGTCTTAGGAGACATCTCTTTAGATAAAGGTACTCCATGCTGAAAATGTAGAAAACCTTTCTTGGAGTTTTACATGCTAAAACGAGCTAGGATAGTATCGATGTACAAAGCTTGGGATAAGCATAATATCCTTTTCTTGCGATCCCTTATTACTTTGATCCCAAGAATATACCCATATTCTCTCAAGTTCTTCATGTCAAACTGCTTGGATAACCATACCCTTACGTCTGACAACACTTTGACATTGTTGTCAATGAGCAGAATGTCATCTACGTATAGTACAAGAAATACCACCACGCTTTCGTCACTTTTCTTATATACACAAGACTCATATGGACACTGAATTAATCCTTAAGACCGGATTACTTCATCAAACCGGATGTTCCAAGATCTCGAAGCTTGCTTCAGTCCATAAATGGATCGATTGAGTTTGCATATAAGATGCTCTTTGCCCTTCGCAATGAATCCCTCTGGTTGCTTCATATAGATGTTTTCTTCAAGACTTCCATTAAAAAAAGTTGTCTTGACATCCATTTGTCAAACCTCATAATCCATATGAGCAACAATAGATTAAAGAATCCGGATAGACTTGAGCATGGCTACCGACGAAAAAGTTTCCTCGTAATCGATTTTCTCTTTATGAGTATACCCCTTCGCAACAAGCCTCGCTTTAAAGGTTTCCACCTTCCCGTCACCCCTCTTTTCCTTTTGTAGACTCATTTACATCCAATGGATTTTACACCATTTGGTGGTTCCATAAGCTCCTAGACTTGATTAGAATACATAGATTCTATTTCAGAGTTCATTGCACTTTGCCAAGATGCTGCATCTTTATCTTGGAGTGCTTTATCATATGTCCAGGGATCAGGTTCATGTTCACCAAGGATCAAGTCCGAAGACTCTCTCAAAAATATAAATCTATTAGGTTGTCGAACAACCCTTCTACTACGATGAGGCACTATTTGTAATTGTGTATCATTTGTAACACGTGTTACAGTTTCTTGTGGTATCTCATCTTGTACCGTTGGTACTAAATTAGACGTGCCCTCTCTTATTTCCTCAAGAATAATTTTATTCATGGGCTTGTGGTTCATTACATAATCCTCTTTTAAAAATCGGGTATTAGTGTTGACAATGACCTTTTGATCTTTGGGACTATAAAACAAGCCACCTTTCGTTCCTTTAGGATAACCCACAAACAAGCGAACTTCTGTACGTGATTCCAACTTATCAGCATCTCCCTTCAGCACATGTGCTGGACTACCCCAAATCTGAATGTGTTTCAAACTAGGCTTATGCCCGTTCCATAATTTTGTGGGAGTAGAGGGTGCTAACTTGGAAGGTACCAAGTTCAAAATGTACGCCGCCATTTCCAGAGCATATCCCCAAAATGAATTTGGTAATTCTGAATAACTCATCATTGATCTAATCATTTCTATAAGAGTCCTATTCCTTCGATCTGCCACACCATTCTGTTGGGGTGTACCAGGTGTAGACAATTGGGATTGAATTCCGGCCTCTGATAAGTAATTCCTAAACTCTCCTAAGAGGTACTTGTTACGCAACTGCAAGTGTACGGTTTCGTCGTCAGTAATAAAAATATCGAATCCACAGGGACTATTGATTAAGCACTAGAGATTTCGCAAGGTAAGTTATCTAGACGGTCAAAAACTAGCTTTGGCATTTGCAAACTAACGAGGGTGATTGAAAAGGGAAAGAGAAAGATGAGAGAAAGAGAAAGAACTGATCTTGGATGGAATGAGCTTCGGGAGATGGATTCTAAGATTTCAGTTTCATTGTAATACTAGGAGATACTACATAGATTGCTTAGCTTCCATCCTCTATGTCAATGTTCTTGTAGGAAGTTAGATTGGCCAATATCCCTAAGTATCAAATAGAAACATTCCCTGTGAAATCCTGTAACGGTTAACCCCCCTGTCACAAGGGCGCTTCGGTAGATCACTGGGATACATATCTAGTAAAGAACAATAAGGATAAGGGTAGAGGTTCGGTACGGTTACCTACTTCCTTATGGAGGAATTGCCTCTCCTTTCAAGAGAATGTGCTAGACATCCATGAACGGGTTACCCTTGTCACTAGGGCCTCTCGGGTATACGATCTAGAGCACTCTCTTTACGAGAGCAGCAGTTCCTAAGGGATTGTCTCTCCTTTTGAGGGAACGTCTTAGACGTTCGGAAAGGGTTACCCCTGTCACTAGGGTACCTTGGTCAATACACTCTAAGGTATCCCCTTTGCGGGATCAACAATCCTCCACATCAATCAATCAAAGAATAGAAATATAAACATCTCACACAAGCATGAACAAGAATTGACAAGTCATCGTATAGAAACAAAGTTAATCTACATAGTTCTACATCTCCATCGCATTACAAATACTCCCTAATCCTAGAAGAGGACGTCTACTCCATTGTGGGGGAAGAACAACCCCAAAACATAAAGAAGAACATACTTACAACCCTTGATATGAGAAGGAAGGGAAGAAGCGATGCTTGCCGAGGTTTCCGATGTCTTGGAGATGCCCCCTTGCTCTGGAGATGGATGGAACGTCAAGGGACGGTGGTGGATGAAGATCTAGGGTTTTCCCCGAAGGAGAAAACCCTTTCCTAAGGAGAGGTACAAATTCCCCAAACCAAAGATGCCAAGAATAGGGTTCTTGACCCTTTTATACCTCCTCCAAGCCGTCCAGGAAAACTAGGATTACGGGGCGTCTGGTAAATCGAGTTTTTCACCCATTAAACCAGGTTTTCTCATGATCTTCTTTGAACCAAAGTTGTAGCTCTTGAAATTATCTTCAATCTGATACTTAGATCGAGCCCTGGCTCCAAACTATCTGAAAGTTATGGTGGTTCGAAGTTTGGTCTACGGTCTGAGCGGAGGTCCAGCTGAACCCGCAGTTGGGAGGTACGGCCGTGCCTTTTAGCACGGGAAAAAAAATTCCTTCTCTTTGTTGGATCTGATGAAAAGTTGTAGATCTTGAAGTCAGCTAAGTTTCGATATAAAGAACAGTCTGAAACTCCAATGGAGCACAAAGTTATGGCCAAATTACGATCGGTCTGCAATCTGCCCAGAATTCAGCATAGCTCTGTTTTGGCGTGGCACGACCCGCGTTCTTCGTCGTACGGTCGTGTGGAATCCACACGGCCTCAGACGGCTTCCTCTCGGATTGAGTCACACGGTCGTGAGAGGTTGCACGGCCGTGTCCTTCTTCGTCTCTGCCGAGGTCACACGACCGTGTGGATTCACACGACCGTGACCTTTCTCTCCACTGGAATGTTGGCACGACCGTGTGCTGCTTGGCCACTGTCATGGGAGCACGACCGTGCATGGTTGCACGACCATACCTTGCTTGGCTGCTGGTGGTGAGGCACGGTCGTGCAGGGTTGCACGGTCGTGCTCTGATTCCTCTCTGGATTGGCCACACAGCCGTGCAAGGTTGCACGACCATGCTCTCTGCTTTGTCCTGGTGTGTTGACAATCACCGTTTTCGCTCCAAAAGTTATCCCTGTCAACACAAAACCAAATAAAGAGTAGATATCCGAACAAAAGAGTATATATGGTGAATACATGCTAAAAGAGGCGATCATGCAAGGAATATATACGTATAAAGCAAGTGAATGTGTGTCAAAACATACATAAACAATCATACTATTTACGCACATTAGTACTCTCCACCATGATCAGACCGTAGTATCTTGATACTTTTACCATGACATTTCTCCACATCAGCCTTGTACTCTTTGAACTTATCAACGCACTCAAACTTGCGGTACATCAAGTAAATGTACCCATATCTCGAATAGTCATCTATAAAAGAGACAAAATATTCGAAACCACCTCTCGCCTGGATAGTCATAGGTCCACATAAATCAGAATAAACCAATTTCAATACTTCTTTGGCTCTATACCCCTTTGCCTTAAAAGGTCTCTTGGTCATTTTTCCTTCCAATCAAGACTTACAGGTCGGAAAGTTTTCCACCACAAATGAGCCCAAAGGTCCATCGGCTATTAATCTTTGAATCCTACTCAAGTTAATATGACCCAACCTTAGATACCAAAGATATGTTTTGTTCATTTCCGAAGGTTGCTTTCTCTTATTAGAATTAGAAGATGTATTATTAATTTCCATTTGTTGCATCGTGGGAGTTATTGGATTAAGAGTATACAAATTGCCAACCAACGTACCAAAATAGATAACCCTCCTATTTGTCTTGATAACCACTTTGTCATCAAAAGAAATGGAATATCCATCCATAAATAATTTAGAAACTGAAATCAAGTTCTTTCTAAAACAAGGTACGTAAAGATAATTTCTCATAATCAAATTTTTATTCCTAACAAAAGATAAATAAACATCTCCCACTGCAACAGCTGCCACTCTCAAAGCATTGCCCATGTAGACGGTGATTTCCCCTTCATGTAGTCGTCGGGTTTCCTGGAACCCCTGCAATGAATTACAGATATGATCAGTGGCCCCCGTATCTACACACCAGGTACTGGTAGATAACGTCGCTAAACATGTTTCAATAACTAATGAATGAGATATACCTTTATTGTTCTCCTTTCTGCGAGGACAGTCCACCTTCCAATATCCAGACTGCTTGCATGTGAAGCACTTTCCCTTCGGCTTCTTCACACCTGCTTGTAGTCCAGTCCCTTGAGGTCGAATCACCTTCTTTGCTGAACCAACTTGTTTCTTTTTCTTCTTCCTGCCTTTCTGTTTAGAAGTAGAAATATTTTCAGCAATGTGAATTTGAGAACTTTGACGAAATAGCCCTTTTGTTGCTTGGAGTTTTGTCAGAAGTTTTTCCAACGAATAAGTCCTTTTGTTCATATTATAGTTCAAGCGGAACTTCTCAAAACTCTTGGGTAGCATTTGGAGAATGATATCGACCTGGGGTTCCCCATCGATTTCAGCTCCAAGGATTTGTATCTCATTTAAGTGAGCCATCATTTTGAGGATATGATCCCTCACGAGTGTCCCCTCAGTCATGGTGGTTGTCATCAAGTTTCTCATGGCCTCCTGCCTGACAGCGCGATTCTGGTGTCCGAATAGTTCTTTGAGATTGTACATCATGTCATAGGCAGTAGGCATGGCCTGATGCTGATGTTGCATCACATTTGAAATAGAAGCCAAAATGTAACACCACGCCATCTAATCTACCTTGACCCATTTCCTATGTCTGTCAATCTCCTCTTCACTAGAATCACTATTAGGCACATTAGGACAGACCTCAAAAAGTACGAACTTGTATCTTTCAGCAGTTAAGACAATGTCCAAGTTTCGTTTCCAATCAATATAATTGGGACCAGTAAGTTTGTTTTCTTTTAAAATAACAGCAAGAGGATTGAAAGACATTTTGAAATCCTGAGAATCACAAAATAAAATATTTGGTCAAAACTTTAGAATTTAAAATAATATTGATTCCTCGAACAATATAATTTAAATTCATCGACACCTCAAAACACCGTGAATTTTGTATGCCACGATAGTGTGGACGTATACTAATTCAAGGTGGCAAAAGGCGAATACGCTCACCCTCAGCGCTACGTATACTAATTTAAACATTTGTAATAGGAGGTTTTACCCATTAATTTTATTATCCCACCAACCTAACTTTATGACAAATAAAATTAATAGTTGGTTTAGCTTCGGTCACATAAATAATAGCAATGACTCCAATAGGGAGGATACTATTAAATGTGTCTAAGTGTATACCATTACTTAATACTTAGTCCATTAATTAGAATTATGTCCCTTCAGATGGAGAAGATCACACAAACCTAAATAATTTCCTATAATCATCCATAGAGGAAGTTTGATCTAGTGATCCACAAACAAACTCATTTGATGTAAAGGAAGACACTTAAAGTCAACGCACAAGTTTGAATGCATCACTTACAAACCAGTAATGGAGACCGTGGAATTTATTTAAATAATTCCTCTCCCACTTAGTTATTTAAAATCGAGAAATTTTAACATGCACACACATCACACATGCACACAACACACAAACTGTTGGAACCCCAAGGTTGTTTTGGTGTGATCAACAAATTAAGTTAGGTCCTGTGTTGTTTTAACCTTGTGTCTAAGTGTGCAGGAGCTTAGGAGCACAGGTACTCGAGCGGAAGACGCAGCTAGAGAGAAGGACGGCACGCGGTGCGTCCGAGGGACGAGGTGCTGCGGAAGAGTACCCCGGTGGACGAGAAGGAAGCGTGTGGTGGTTCCGAGGGACGAAAGCCGGAGCGGAAGATTGCTCAGGGAGCAAGAGACGCAGCTAGCGAGAAAGTCAGCATGAGGTGCGACCGAGGGATGAAGACTGCGGATGAGTACGCTGGTGGACAAGAAGGAAACACGCAGCGATTCCGAGGGACGAGAAGCCGGAGCTGAAGGCTACTCGAGAAGACCGGAAGTTGGGTTCGGGTGAGCCCTTTTCCGGATGGCAGAGATCACCCAAGTAAGCGGATCAGGAGCGGAAGACCCGGACCGAGGCGGGACTGAAATGGAGTAAAGGTCCTGGACGAGAAAGTCAACCAGAGTTGACTTTCGGGGTCCGGGGCGCCCGGAGCTGACCGGGGCGCCCGGACCAGCCTTTTGACCAAGATCGAGTTTTGACTCAATCTGATCGTTGGGGGATAAAGTTTATCTCCCCCCAGGGCACCCAGAACTCTTCCAGGTGCCCCGACCAAGGCTATAAATATAGCCTTGGTCCAGAAGCTTTTTCAACGAACTCTGAATTGTAATTCCAACGCATGTAAGCTTTAGTCTAGAGTTGAGCTTATATTTTCTGCACTTCAACGCTGTACGAGGCTTCTCCGCCAGAAGGAGTTTTTAAGTGAGCTTAATCTTCCTTGGATTAACAACCACATCGGTTGTAACCAAGTAAACCTTTTGTGTCGCATCTTTTTAATGCTTTATTTATTTGCTCTGCTTTATTTATGCAAGTGTTAGCTTAAAGAGTTCGAGGAAGGTTGTTGTTTGCTTTTTGTGTTTACAGGACTATCCAACAACCCTCTCCTAACCGTCCCAACGGTCTTACAAGTGGTATCAGAGCCGAGACGCCTCAGAAGGACTAACCGTCGTCTGAAGCAACAAAACGATGGTCAGAGCTAGCGACTACCCACCAGCATTCGAGGGGGAGTTTTTCGTCTGGAAACAAAAAATGGTGGTATATCTAAACTCAGATATTCGTATTTTTCTAATAATGAAATCTGGTTACGAGGAACCGAAGAACGCGAATGGTGAAGAACTTGATTTACGCCTCTGGAACAAGAAGCAACGTGACGAGTCCATGGCAAACGGTCGAGCAACATTTCACATTCTAAGCGCAATACCAACTAAAGATTTCGACAGAGTCGGAGAGTATAAAAGCGCAAAAGAACTTTGGGAAAAGTTCTTAAAACTCTACGAAGAACAAGTCAAAATTAAATCCAACACCGATTCAACGCCAGAACAGTCCGAGAATGAGGAAACTGCCGAGATAGTCGATCTCCATCCCGAGGACTCAGAAGCTCATCCCAAGTGAGCATCAATGAAGGGGAAGAGATATTGGAAGAAAGCAACTCAACAGGGGGAGAACCAACGGCCGACGAGGTAAGTAAGGTACCTCTACCCTCTGAACAACTGGTTAAATTAATCAAATTACCTGAAGATTTTTGCGAATCAAAAATTGAATCATCGAAAGAATTTTTTGAATTACAAAATATTTTGACGAAAGATTCTTGCGAATCACAAAGTATTTTTTTGAAAACTTTTTCCAGATCTAAAATTTTTTCCGAATTACAAATTATCTCGTTGAAAGAGTTTTTCGAATCGCAAAATGATTTGACAAAAGATTCTTGCAAGTTACAAAATATTTGGTCGAACGAATCTTACAAATTATGAGACATTTTTTCGAACAAAGTTTACAAATTAGAGAGATTATCGAAAGATCTTTTCAGATTAGAAAATCTTCTGTCGAATAAATTATGAAATATTTTTTCGAACAAAGTTTGCAAATTAGAGATATTATCGAAAGAGTTTTTCGGAGTAGTAAATCTATTATCCATAGATTGTTGTAAATAAAATTTATGTTGTCAAAATACTTTTACAAATTACAAAATATTTTGTCGAATGAAGTTTGCAAATCAGAAGTATTGTCGAAAAACTTTACCAAGTTTATATTATCGAAATATCTTTGCAAATTAGGAATTCATAATACAATAGAAAATGACATGTTACAATTTGCACAAATTTCTACATATTCAAAGTTTATTATTTCAAAGTTAAGAAATTATGATAAATTAAAATGGAAATTTAAAATTTTCTGATAAAAGCATTAGAATATATAAATAAATAAATGCATAGAAAATTTCTTTTAATGTTATCAATTCTCTTAAATTTTCTTGTATAAATTTTTCGGCTTAGAAATTTTTTTTTATTGATGACGATACTTAGAAATTTTTTTTCAAAAGTTATTTCTTGACTTAGAATTTTTTTTCAAAAGTTATTTCTTGACTTAGAAATTTTTCTTGCCTTAGAAATATTTTCCAGAAAATCATTGAAATAAATTTTTATAATATTTCTAAGTATCAACCCTTAGATTTTTCTTGCAACCCTAATTTTTTATGTGATAAAAGGGGGAGAAGAAAAAGTATAAGTCTAGGGGGAGGTAGAAATTGAAAATTAGAATTTTTTGAAATTTAATTTTTTCTATCATGTTGCATGTTATTGAAATAGAAATTATTTCATTTTTATATCTATTTTTGTCCCTACCTTAACTTGGGTTGATCACATCAAAAAGGGGGAGATTGTTAGAACCCCAAGGTTGTTTTGGTGTGATCAACAAGTTAAGTTAGGTCCTGTGTTGTTTTAACCTTGTGTCTAAGTGTGCAGGAGCTTAGGAACACAGGTACTCGAGCGGACGACGCGGCTAGCGAGAAGGACGGCACGCGGTGCGTCCGAGGGACGAGGTGCTGCGGAAGAGTACCCTGGTGGACGAGAAGGAAGTGTGCGGTGGTTCCGAGGGACGAAAGCCGAAGCGGAAGATTGCTCGGGGAGCAAGAGACACAACTAGCGAGAAGGTCGGCACAGGGTGCGACTGAAGGACGAAGACTGTGGATGAGTACGCTGGTGGACGAGAAGGAAACACGCGGCGATGCCGAGGGAGGAGAAGCCGGAGCGGAAGGCTGCTCGAGAAGACCGGAAGATGGGTTCAGGTGAGCCCTTTTTCGGATCGCAGAGATCACCCAAGTAAGCAGATCCAGGGCGGAAGACCCGGACCGAGGCGGGACTGAAACGGAGCAGAGGTCCCAGACGAGAAAGTCAACCAGAGTTGACTTTCGGGGTCCGGGGTGCCCGGACCAGCCTTTTGACCAGGATCAAGTTTTGACTCGATCTTATCATTGGGGGATAAAGTTTATCCCCCCTAGGGTGCCCGGAACTCTTCTAGGCACCCCGACCAAGGCTATAAATATAGCCTTGGTCCAGAAGCTTTTTCAACGAACTCTGAATTGTAATTCCAACGCTTGTAAGCTTTAGTCTAGAGTTGAGCTTCTGTTTTCTGCACTTCAACACTGTACGAGGCTTCTCCGCCAGAAGGAGTTTTTAAGTGGGCTTAATCTTCCTTGGATTAACAACCACATTGGTTGTAACCAAGTAAACCTTTTGTGTCTCGTCTTTTTAATGATTTATTTATTTGCTCTGCTTTATTTATTCAAGTGTTAGCATAAAGAGTTCGAGGAAGGTTGTTGTTTGCTTTTTGTGTTTACAGGACTATCCAACAACCCTCTCCTTACCGACCCAACAGTCCTACACAAACACAACATATAAATGCAATAAATATCAAAATATATTTCCAACTATTATGGTCTCATCCATTGCTATCCTTCGTATGCCACCAACCCTAGCCGCCGCCAACCCTAGCCAGGTGAGGAGGAGAAAACCTAGCTGCCGACCCTAGGGATTATATCGTCGCATCTATCTTGCTTCCTTCTTCGTCGTGCCTCCGTTCCTCAAGGTAGCACCACACATAGCAAACCGCAACAATAAAAAAATTACATTTATCGATCCTATATTCCACGAAGGAATGTACATGTAATCTAGATCGAACAAAATGTAAAATAAACTAATACAGCTCCGACTGTATTTAATAATTACAATCATGCACACACAAAATACCCTCGACATGCCCGAGGGTACAAATCACATACAAACACAATAGGCCATAATAGTTGAAACTATGATGTCTGCAACCACAGAGTTAATCTATTTTGCATATCCTACTATTATCCTGTCTAAATTATATATGAACAGTGCATAATTCAATCGAAACCCAATCACACAGAACCTGAAAACTCGCTCTGATACCACTTGTTGGGCGCTGGAATTCCGTTCTGTTTAACTTTCCCGTACAAAAAATTGTGCAAGTACAGAACGATTCCTAGCAACCCGCATGTTCGATCAGACATGAGTTTGATCAATCAAGCAAGTTCTTGATTGATCAAAGCGCACCTTGATCGAAGCACAAGATCGTTGTCTTCTTGTGTTGGTATTCAAAATTGATATCCAAAATCGACACGAAGAAAAATGAAACCAATTATGCAGTGGAATTTAAAAATTAGTTGTACCTTTCTTCGTAGCTAAAGACCTCTTGATCTTCTACCGTATTCCTCTCCTCTTCTTGGACATCGTGTCAGCGATGATCTACCAAGACAAAACACCCGAACCTTTTCTTCCTTTCCAAGCGGCCTACCACCAAAGAATGCAAAGCAAAAAGGGGTGCCTCCTTCTTCTTAAAGCCGTCGGCCACCAAGGTGGAAGCAAGGATTGCTGCCGGCCCTATGGGTTGAAGGTGGATGGTACCTCTTCTCCTTTCTCTCTTCTCTTCCTCTTGTCTTCTTACCGCAAACCACAAAAGATGTGGAGGCTAGAATTGTCGCCGGCCCTAGCAAAAACAACTAGGTGCAGCCGACCCTAGAGGGATTGAGGAGAATTGTGAAGAGGAGAGATTACATATTAGGTTATTCTCTAGGAAGCACCTCCTACTGTTCTTTTATAATCTTTGCTGGCGGCTAAAAAGGAAAGATTCTAACAGAGTTCTATTTTTAAATAAAATTTCTCTTTTTTTATTCCTATTATGGATGGTTACAAAAAGAAAAGATTTTAACAAAATTAAAATCTCTCTTTTAAATCATTGTAAATAGTTATAAAAGGAAATAATTTTTAACAAAATTCTATTTTAAATAAAATCTTCCTTTTATTACTATTATGGTCGACCCCTTGCTTGGGCACCAAGCAAGACTTGATCGGCCCTCATCTTGGGCACCAAGCAAGGCTTGACCGACCCCTTGCTTGGGCTGCAAGCAAAGATGTGGCTGCCCCCTTTCTTGGGTAGGAAGTAAAAAAAAAACAGGTGAATATGAGGCTTTATAGAGGCTACAACAGGGACCGAGAGGAGGAATTGGTTTTGACCTCCTGATGAGCTTGAGTTTCCTGTGTTCATCCCGAACACCCAACTCAAGTTCATCAATAATAACTCATACCACTAAAGAGTTATTATTGAACTACCACACCAATCCCATATTACAATATGGGCTCCTACATATCATGAGTGCGTTAATCTCCCTATGTTTAAGATATTGTATGTCCATTAATTAAATGGGTTACTAACAACTCACTTCATTAACATCTGACTCTAAGAGTAGTACCACTCAACTTTATTATCATGTCGGACTAAGTCCACCTGCAGGGTTTACATTGTTGGTTGCTACTCGGAAAACCTAGGGGTTCCACTGTACAAAAATTTTGTACAAAGGACTGAACCTTTTCCTAGCTACCATGTGTTCTTTTAAATTAAATTTTGGATCGCCTGCGGAACTTAACACGTTTGATCCAAAACTTAATCTATTCGTTCTTTTAGGTTTTGACTTGGGTCTCCTGCGGAACTTAACACGTTCGACCCAAATCGCCTTAAGTTATTAATTCCATTAAATATTAATTTCCATAATCGGTTCCCAGTACTGACGTGGCGAGGCACATGGCCTTCTTGGATATGGGAGCAACCACCACCGACTAGACAAAACCTTTTATAGAAAGCTAATATTTAATTTCCTAAAATAACTTTAGGTTAACCGAAAAGAACAATCAAATCACAAGGAAAAGAAAAAACAAAAGAACACAACATCGAAAAACATATTCGAAATTCTAGAATCGTAAGCCTCTTGTATTTGGTATTATTTCCATAAATAACTAGTATGATGCGGAAAGAAAAATTACTAGTTATACCTTGTAGAAAAACCTCTTGATCTTCTACCGTATTCCTCTTCTAACCTCGGACGTTGTGTGGGCAACGATCTTCCGAGATAAGAAACCACCAACCACCTTCTTCTCCTCCTAGCTAGGTTCGGCCACAAAAAATAAAGCTTCACCAAGGAAGAAGAAAAACACCAACCAAGCTCCAAGAGATGCAAGCTTTCTCTCCTTCTTCTTCTTCTTCTTCTCCAAGTAGTATCCGGCCGCCACAAGAGCTCCAAGCCTTTGAGAGATTCGGCCACCACAAAGAGGGAGAAAAGAAGAGGATGGCCGGCCACTCCAAGGAATAAAAGAGGGAGAGAAATAATAGATGTTGTGTCTCTTGAAGGCACCCTCACCCCTTCTTTTATATTCCTTGGCCTAGGCAAATTAGGAAATTTAATTACAATAAAATTTCCTTAATTTCCTTGACATGATTTAATTGAGAAAAATAAAATAATATTTCCCCAATTAATCTCTAATGGCCGGCCACATCAAGAGGGAATAAATTAGACAAGTTTTAATCAACAAATTAAAACTTCCTAATTTGTTTCCGGAAATTTTAAAAATAAAATTTCTCTTTAAAAATCTCTTCATGGTTGATAAAAGAAAATTTCTATAATTTTAATTTTATCAACATGTGGATAATTTTAAAGAGAAAATAAAATATCTCATCAATCTTCAAATAAGGAAAGAGATTTAATCTCTTTCTTTAATCTTTTGTAGATCTTTTACAAGAGAGATATTTTAATTTTAATTCTCTTTAATAAATTATTTCTTCCACATAATAAAAATTAAAATTAAAATCCCTTTTTAATTTAATTTGGCCGGCCCTACTAGCTTGGGTTCAAGCTAGGGCCGACCACCTTATACCTAGGCCGGCCCTAGCTTGGTTCCCAAGCTAGCTTGGCCGGCCCCTTATTGGTGGGTATAGAAGGTGGGTATAGGTGGGTATAGAACTCTATAAATAAGAGGCTATGATAGGGACCGAGAGGAGGAATTGGTTTTGGTCTCCCGATAAAATTAAGCATCCCGTGTTCGCCCCGAACACACAACTTAATTTTATCAATAATAATTCATTCCACTAGAGAACTATTATTGAACTACCGCACCAATCCCAAATTACATTTTTGGGCTCCTTCTTATTATGAGCATGTTAGTCTCCCTGTGTTTAAGATATCGAATGTCCACTAATTAAGTGAGTTACTGACAACTCATTTAATTAATATCTTAGTCCAAGAGTAGTACCACTCATCCTTATTATCATGTCGGACTAAGTCCACCTGCAGGGTTTAACATGACAATCCTTATGAGCTCCTCTTGAGGACATTATCAACCTAGTATCTCTAGGACACAGTTTCCTTCTATAATCAACAACACACACTATAAGTGATACCATTTCCCAACTTATCGGGCTTATTGATTTATCGAACTAAATCTCACCCATTGATAAATTAAAGAAATAAATATCAAATATATGTGCTTGTTATTATATTAGGATTAAGAGCACACACTTCCATAATAACCGAGGTCTTTGTTTCTTTATAAAGTCAGTATAAAAGAAACGACCTCAAATGGTCCTACTCAATACACTCTGAGTGTACTAGTGTAATTATACAGTCAAGATAAACTGATACCTAATTACACTACGACCTTCCAATGGTTTGTTCCTTTCCATTATGGTCGTGAGCTACTGTTTATAATTTATAAGATACTGATAACATGATCCTCTGTGTGTGACACCACACACCATGTTATCTACAATATAAATTAATTAAACAACTACATTTATCATAAATGTAGACATTTGACCAATGTGATTCTTATTTCTAGATAAATGTTTATACCAAAAGCTAGGCTTTTAGTATACACTCTAACATACATGATAATCCTTATGAGCTCCTCAAGGGGGCATCATCAACCTAAACAAATAGGACACAGTTTCCCTTTATAATCAACAACACACCATATAAATGGTATTATCTCCCAACTTATTGGACCTATTGATTTAAAGAATAAATCTCACCCATTGATAAGTTAAAGAAATAAATACTAAGTATATGTATTTGTTATTATATCGGGATTAAGAGTGCGCACATCCATAATAATAAAGGTTCTGTTCTTTTATGTAGTCAGTATAAATCGAACAACCTCAAATGATCCTGCTCAATACACACATAGTGTACTAGTGTAATTATATAGTCAAGACAAAATAATACCAAATTATACTACAACCATTAAAATGGGTTGCCCCTATCCATCTTGGTTGTGAGCTACTATTTATAATTTATAAGGAACCGATAATATGATCTTCTGTGTGGCACCACACACCATGTTATCTACAATATAAATTAAATGGACAACTGCATCGACATATATATAAATATAAAATACAGACATTTGACCAAAGTGATTCATATTTCAAAATATCTCATAAAACAGATGTTCATACAAAAGCTAGGCTTATAGTATACATCCGAACAGTTCAAACATTGTTAATACAAATAACAGAGAAAGTGCAGGCAATCTTATTTGAAACATTGTTCAAACATTCTTAATACAAATAATGGATCAGGATCGTCCACCTTATGAACAACCGTGGAGTAGGAGCTTTATCTTCGAACCACGTTAAATCAACGTATTAGGTTTGCTTTCTCTTGTTAGTATTTTTTCTTATATTTTCACTGTGCAAACTGACCATTGTAGGAAGTAAACATTTTGGGTGAGACGCTATTCCCCCCCCCCCCCCCCTCCCCCCCCGTATAGCGACGTTAAGGTCCCAACATATAGGGTAGGTTCTGAAGAAGTAGCTTGAATATCTCCTATACATATATCCTCGGGAACAGAGATAGCCCGTTTCTTGGGGAGGGGTGCTAAGGTTAACCTCCGCCCAGGGCATTTTCTAGTAGTAGTTTCCGGTGCCTATTCTGGTAGCTCCAAAGGGGTGTCCTCCGGCAGAGGAGGTAAACTTGTGGATGTCTCCCCACCAGAGGTGGTGTAAGAACTAGAAGCGAACGTAGGTTGGGTAGAGGGTTCAGGCAAAGGAGCATCAGAAGCTTGAGTTAATGTGGCGTTAATCTTTGCATTGAGCTCCCGTTCCTTGGCTAGTAATGTCTCCTCTTCCAGACAGATTTCCTTGTCAACCAAAGCTCTAAATACAACATCCGCTATAGCAAATAAAAAAGAGTATTTTAGTTAGTAAAAGAGTGATGGTTCAAGTGTAAAGACTTACCAAAGGAACATTACAATCTTTTTTGAACAAGGCTCAAGATAAAAAGGTATAGAAGATCATTACCTAGCCATTTATGGATGTAAAAGCGATGACCAAGTAATCTATTATAATAATCAAAGAAGGTCGACTATTGATGAAATTCTTTTACATCAGGAAGAGGAGAGAAAGAAGATTACCATGCAGTAGACCATGTAACAGGACTAGGAAATTTTATAAAGAAGAACCGTGATTTCCAACCCTTGTTGGAGGAAGGCATGTCTATGAAGAACACCATCTTAGGACAGGACTGAAAAAGGAATACTCCCAACTCTTATTTTTTAGGATAGGAAAACATGAAGAAGTTTTGAGGAGTAGGGGGGATACTGAAAAGATGGAATAACATGTATAACCCACATAGATATCTAAAAGCATTTAGAGTAAATTATTGTAAAGGGATACCAAAATACTGGCTTATTTCTGACAAGAACAAAGGAACAGGGAAACGTAAGCCTACCGCTAATTGGTTTTTGAAGAAGGTAACATTGTTATCAGGAGGAAGATGGGGATGAGCATCAGGTTGAGGGACCTTGATGCGATATTTTTTAGGGATTTCATATTGAGAGCGAATAGAAATTTGATCATCGGTATTAAAGGAAGAATGAGTCAGAGCATACCAAGGAACTGTTGGGGCAATTTCCCTAGGTCAAGGTTGACCAGTTTGACTAAGCTTGAGTTGAGTCAAGCTTGAGTCAGGATTTGAGTTTTGATGTTTGACAATATAAGGAGATTGCTGGAGCAATCGTCCGGGTGTGGAGTGTTAGTTAGAGCCCTAGAGCTAATCATTTGATGATTGTATGAACTCATGTATATCATATTCTTGTATATTAATAAAGGCATTTGTTTGGTTATTATACTTAGTGATATTAGTGCCAAATAGACTAAGTATAATAGCGTCCTTGAGTAGAAGGTTCATACCTATATCAATCGATTAGTTGAATCGATAGTGAGATGATATAGGGAACACTACTCTAAATCATTCCTAGTCGAGTATTAGCATTCAGGGACAATGTTAATACAATAAGACTAGCATGTAGGTCAGCTCGATGACTTGATCTCACAAGTCATGGATATAGAGATATCAAGCTGACACATGGGTATGCATTAGAGAATGTATACTGAATGACCCGCCATGAGAAAGTATCATGGATCGTTATATGAGTGTCATATACTTTCTCATGTGACTATTAGTATGACTATTAGTCCTTAGACCTGAAGTCACCATGGATCCCTACATAAGGAGTTATGTACTTTGGTTTCGTCAAACGTCACCCGTAACTGGGTGGACTATCAAGGCGATTACTGGGTATATAATGAATTATGCAGAGGGATGTGAGTGATGTAGATGGGATCTATCCCTCCCATATGACGGGAGCGACATCGATATTCTTGATAGAGTGAGACCACTAAGTGCATGGTCATGCCCAAATGAGTCAACATTAGATGTTGAGCTCATTTGATCGAGTGAGTCTACTTGGAGTTCAAGATTTAGATTGATTAGAGGATGACATGGTCTATGCCTCATATTGATCAATCTAGATGTCTAGGATAGAAGGACACTTGTCATTATTTTGTGAGTAGTCACAATTGGTAGTCACAAGGTGATGTCGGATCTCGACATTCTTGTAACTTGGGTAGTAATGATGTGTTGCTAGATACCGCTCATTACTTATGCTCCTAAATGGGTTTAGGGCATTGCCAACGTTACAAGAACCTATAGGGTCACACACTTAGGACAATTAGATGGAGATTAGGTTCATATGATGAACCAAGAGGATTAGATTCATTTGATGAATCAAATTGGATTAAGAGTAATCCTAATTGGGCTAACTTGAGTTCGACTCAAGTTGATTCATGTATTTAATGAGTCTAATTTAGATTATGACTTATTAAATCAATTTAATTTAATGAATTAGATTCATTATATTAAGCTGGCTCGAATCAAATGGTTGGATTAGATCAACCATGGTAGAGATTGAGTCAAGTTTGACTTGACTAGAGAAGGAAGACCAAAGGTCAATTTTGACTTGACCTTTTGCCACCTCATTTGTGAGTTGGCATTAGGTGGACCAATGATGATATTCCACATCATCATGGATGCCACCTCATGGAAGTTACAAAGCCATTTTCTTATTAACTTCACATTAATTGCATTTAATGGGGAGTTACACTAGAGAAGAAAAGTGGCCGGCCACTTTGTGAATGTGAGAGAATTCATTTTCATTCAAGTGTGGTTTTTCTTCCTCCTTCTTCCTCTCAAGCTCTCCCTCTCCCTCTCCTCCTTGCTTGGCCGAATCTCACCAAGGTGCTAGCACACCTTTGTGTGAGGTTTTCTCCACCTACGTGTCCGTGTGGATACTTCTAGAGGACCGGCGCTTGACGGTCTAGAGATCCGACAACTCCTTGGACGAGCGGGATAAGCAAAAGGCACGCTTCGAAGGTATAACCCTTATCTAGTGTAGATCTAATGGTTTTACAAACTTGTACAAGAAAAGGTTTTTCAAAAAGTTTTTGTTTACGAATCTTTGCACGGATCTACGGCTTTGGGTGACTCGGGGTTTCCGCGACGCGAAAAGCGGTTTTCGCGGCCCGAAGAACCCAACAGTGGTATCAGAGCCACGTGCAAAGACTTGTACGAGTTCGTTTGTATTTTTATGAAAAATATACCTTCTGTGATTTTCTGTAAAAATTGAGTTTTTTAGAGTTTTTATGAGTAATTTTTCCGTAGAAGCGAAGCACAAGTGTCTCGGCACTTGTAGGCTTCGGCTACCGGAAAGTTTTCTTTTAAACGGCTTCGTTTTGCCCCAAATCCGTTTGGGACAGCGGGGTCGGGTGTCATTAGATCGCAAAGGAGCAACTCACGATGGTTAGATCGTGGGTAGGGGTACTGCCCCTAACCCCGCAAGGGGATTTGCTCCGCGATTGCACCCGAAATCGCTAAAAACGAACCGCCGGGAAGATTTTTCCGAAACGGCAATGTCTCGGCCCAAATTGTTTTGGGACAGCGGGTTTAGGCGCTGTTGGATCGCAAAGGAACCCTCGCGATGGTTAGATCGCGGGTAGGGGCGCTGCTCCTGGGCCCCGCAAGGGGATCCGTTCCGCGATTGTGCCCGAAACCGCTAAACGGGACCGCCGGGAAATTTTACTCGTAAAAATTTTAAAAATTAATTTTAAAATTATAGAAAATTATGAAAATATATAATTTTGGATTATATATTAAATTTGTGATAGTCATGGCCCAAAGACCCAATTTGATTGGACAGTGTGTTGTAATTCATAATACGGCCTGCGTGCCGTTATGTGATGTGCGTGCTTGTAATTTTATTTTATTTTCGCGGCCTGCGTGTCGTGCCTCTTTCTTATATTCTGGTTGTAAATTAGATTTAGACTCGAATGTAACTCGAGTTTCAAATTGTAATGTACAAATTGGAGAGGTGGAGGGTCCACACGAGACGGAGATCCGAGGCGGGCACGAGCAACACAAGGTGGTCAAAGGGAGGAGCTTGGAGAAGCTGTTGACCCTAGGTTGACCATTCGATCTTCTCATTGGCTTGAGAAGATCGTAGTAGGGCCATGACTAAATCACAAATAAATTAATTAGTTAATTGCTTATGTATATGATGCATGTTTAATAAGTAATTAATTAATTAGTGTCTTAACGATTAGATTAGATTTAAGTTGTGCACATGATGCACCCTTGCGATTAGATTAGATCTAAGTCGTGCACAAGATGCATCCTTCTTGATTAGATTAGATCTAGATCGAACCAACTCTAAAATGCCTAACCGTGCCGTGATACCTATCACTACCTCGATCACATGTATTGTTGAATCTGCCAAAGCAGAGCAATACATATTATCTTGGTAGGGTACGGAGGGACAATCTTGATCCCGCCTATCAACGCATGGGTGAATACAAACTCAATTAGATTGAGTATTCATAGTTACTCGGTTGGATCGAGTCAACTATAGGCATTCTTCCAATAGTTGGAAAGATAGGTCAAAATCACATCTATATTAACTCTCGGGCGTATTAGCCAAAGCTAACTCGAGTTTTAATATAAATGCGGATTTTATTCTATAAACAAGAGTTGCATAGAGATGTAATTGGTAATCGTTACCTACCGATCATACTAAGCCTTGGGCGTATTAGCCAAAGCTAACTCAAGGGTTAGTATGATGTGGATCTTGTCCCACAAGAATTATAGAATTCAGTGGGAGCATCATTTAATTAAAGGCCTAATTAAATGTTTTAAAGAATATGATATTTATTTCTGCAAATTTTCTGTTGTAGATAACCATGACGTCGAACACGAATTCCTTCTCCCTGCGATCTGTCCTTGAGAAGGACAAGCTCAACGGAGCGAATTTCCTGGACTGGTACAGGAACTTGAGAATAGTTCTCACCCAGGAGCGTAAGCTGTACGTTCTGGAGCAGCCCATTCCGGAGGCTCCTCCTGCCAATGCCCCGCGAGCCGACAAAGATGCTTACAAGAAGCATCAAGACGACGCATTAGATGTGTCATGTCTAATGCTCGCGACCATGAACTCAGAGCTTCAGAAGCAACATGAGTTGATGGGCGCTTTTGATATGGTTGAACATCTTCGCCAACTATATCAGGGACAAGCGAGGCATGAGAGATTTGAGATCTCGAAGGCACTGTTTCAGTGCAAGATGTCAGACGGGGCTCCTGTAGGTCCTTATGTACTCAAGATGATTGGGTACATAGAAAACCTACAAAGACTGGGGTTCCCACTTGGCCAAGAGCTGGCCACTGATTTGATCTTGCAGTCCTTGCCAGATAGCTATAGTTAATTCGTTCTCAACTATAACATGAATGAGATTGACAAGCCACTGCCCGAGTTACTTAGTATGTTACGAACTGCTGAGATTAACCTTAAGAAGGTTAAGCCCATTCTGATGGTCCAGAAGCACAAGGGCAAGGGCAAGCCCAAAGGTAAGGGAAAGTCCCAAACCAAGGGCAAAGGCAAGGCACGGAACCCTAAAGGAGGGGTCGCCAAGGATGCTACCTGCTTCCACTGCGGTCAGACCGGGCACTGGAAGAGGAACTGCAAGGTATACTTGGAGGATCTTAAGAAGAAGCGAAGTGAGACTTCCACTTCAGGTATATATGTTATAGAAGTCAATCTATCTATTTCTACATCATGGGTATTAGATACTGGATGTGCTTCTCACATTTGTACTGATGTGCAGGCGCTGAGAAATAGCAGAGCATTGGCAAAGGGCGAGGTGGACCTACGAGTAGGCAATGGAGCACGGGTTGTTGCTGTAGGAACTTATCAGCTATCTCTGCCCTCTGGGCTTGTACTAAATTTAGATGATTGTTGTTATGTGCCTGCTCTTACTAAGAACATAGTTTCAGTTTCTTGTTTAGACAAGAAAGGATACTCTTTTATAATAAAAGACAAATGTTGTTCTGTTTATTTAAAAGATATGTTCTATTATAGTGCACCACTAATAAACGGACTCTATATTCTAGACCTTGAGAGCCCTATCTATAACATTAATACCAAGAGGTTCAAGTCAAATGACATGAACCAAACTTATCTCTGGCACTGTCGCTTAGGTCATATAAATGACAAGCGTTTATCCCAGCTCCATAAGGATGGTTTGCTGGACTCATTTGATTTTGAATCATATGAGATATGCGAGTCATGCCTACGAGGCAAGATGACCAAGACTCCCTTTAGTGGGCACAGCGAGAGAGCAACTAATTTGTTAGGACTCATACATAGTGATGTATGTGGCCCTTTCAATGTCGCTGCTAGAGGCGGTTATAGATACTTCATCACATTTACTGATGACTTCAGTAGATATGGATATGTGTACTTGATGACACATAAGTCTGAATCCTTTGAAAAATTCAAAGAATTCAAGAATGAAGTACAGAACCAGCTTGGCAAGAGTATTAAAATACTTCGATCAGATCGAGGTGGTGAATACTTAAGCCATGAGTTCCGTGACTACTTAGCTGAGTGTGGGATTTTATCTCAACTCACTCCTCCTGGAACACCACAGTGGAATGGTGTATCCGAAAGGAGGAATCGTACCTTATTAGATATGGTACGATCTATGATGAGTCACACAGATCTTCCGACATATCTATGGGGATATGCTCTAGACACGGCAGCTTTCATTCTCAACCGAGTTCCATCCAAGGTCGTGATAAAGACACCATATAAGATATGGACTAGGAGAGATGCCCAGGTGTCTTTCATGAGGATTTGGGGCTGTGAGGCTTACGTACGACGTCAAGTCTCAGACAAATTAGGACCCAAATCCGACAAGTGCTATTTCGTTGGATATCCCAAGGAAACTAAAGGATATTACTTCTACATTCCCAGTCAGCACAAGGTAGTTGTGGCAAAGACTGGGGTCTTTCTAGAAAGGGACTTTGTTTCTAGAAAGACTAGTGGGAGCGCGTTCGATCTTGAAGAAGTTCAAGATGCGAACAATAGCACTGATGCTTCGATGGAAATTGAACTGGAACCACAAAGTGTTGTGGATGATGTTGTTCCACAAGTTGAGGAACAACAACCAGTTCATGTAGACATACCTCTTCGCAGGTCTGATAGGGTACGTCGTCAGCCTGAGAGATATTCATTTCTCTTGTCTGACCATGATGACGTTATGCTCATAGAGGATGAGCCTACCACCTATCAGGAAGCTGTGATGAGACCAGATTCCGATAAATGGCTAGAGGCCATGAGATCCGAAATGGAGTCCATGTACACCAACCAAGTATGGACTTTGGTTGATCCACCTGAAGGGGTAAAACCCATTGGGTGTAAGTGGGTCTTTAAGAGAAAGACTGACATGGATGGACTTATCTATAAGGGTCGCTTGGTAGCTAAAGGTTTTAAGCAGATTCATGGTATTGACTATGATGAAACCTTTTCTCCAGTAGCGATGTTTAAGTCTATTCGGATCATGCTTGCTATTGCAGCCTACCATGACTATGAGATATGGCAGATGGATGTCAAAACCGCGTTTCTGAATGGAAACCTACTCGAGGATGTG
Organism: Zingiber officinale; assembly: GCF_018446385.1. NCBI lineage: Eukaryota > Viridiplantae > Streptophyta > Magnoliopsida > Zingiberales > Zingiberaceae > Zingiber > Zingiber officinale. The sequence continues at coordinate 7,664,549 of NC_055992.1, forward strand.
TACATGACACAACCTGAGGGTTTTGTAGATCCACAGCATACTAGTAGAGTATGCAAGCTGCATAGGTCCATTTATGGACTAAAGCAAGCTTCTCGGAGCTGGAATCTTTGATTCGATGATGCAATCAAATAGTTTGGTTTTATCAAGAACGAAGATGAACCTTGTGTCTACAAGAAGGTTGTAGGGGATATAGTTGTCTTCCTCATATTGTATGTAGATGACATACTACTCATTGGGAAGGACATCCCTATGCTTCAGTCTGTCAAGACCTGGCTAGGGAGTTGCTTCTCAATGAAGGACTTAGGTGAGGCATCCCGCATTCTAGGGATACAGATCTATAGAGATAGATCTAAGAGATTGCTTGGCCTAAGTCAGAGTACATATATTGACAAGGTACTCCTTCGGTTTGCCATGCAGAACTCCAAGAAGGGATTTCTGCCGATGTCACATGGTGTGAGTCTTTCGAAGACTCAAAGTCCCTCTTCTAGAGAGGAGAGAGACCGCATGGATTAGATCCCTTATGCCTCAGCCATAGGATCGATCATGTACGTCATGCTATGTACTCGACCTGATGTCTCGTATGCTTTGAGCATGACGAGCAGATACCAGTCAGATCCAGGTGAAAGTCACTGGATAGCGGTCAAGAATATTCTTAAGTACTTACGAAGGACTAAAGAATATTTCTTGATATATGGAGGCAATGATGAGTTAACTGTAAAGGGTTGCAGTGATGCCAGCTTTCAGACCGATCAGGATGATTACCGATCGCAGTCAGGGTTCGTATTTTGCATTAATGGTGGTGCTGTCAGCTGGAAGCTGATTCTACAACAGAAGCCGAGTATATTGCTGCATCAGAGGCAGCAAAGGAGGCAGTTTGGATCCGCAAGTTCATTACTGAACTTGGGGTGGTTCCTAGCATCGCTGACCCAGTTGAGCTCTATTGTGACAACAATGGAGCTATAGCACAGGCGAAGGAACCTCGCTCACACCAGCGGACCAAGCATATACTACGGCGCTTCCATCTCATTCGAGAGATTATCGATAGAGGAGATGTGAAGATTTGCAGAGTACCTACAGAGGCTAACATTGCAGATCTCTTGACCAAGGCTTTGGCACAGAGGAAGCATGATGGTCACACTAGGTCTTTAGGCCTTAGAGCCTATACTGATTGGCACTAATGCTAGTGGGAGATTGTTAGTTAGAGCCCTAAAGCCAATCATTTGATGATTGTATGGACTCATGTATATCATATTCTTGTATATTAATAAAGGCATTTGTTTGGTTATTATACTTATTGATATTAGTGCCAAATAGACTAAGTATAATAGCGTCCTTGAGTAGAAGGTTCATACCTATATCAATCGATTAGTTGAATCGATAGTGAGATGATATAGGGAACACTACTCTAAATCATTCCTAGTCGAGTATTAGCATTCAGGGACAATGTTAATACAATAAGACTAGCATGTAGGTCAGCTCGATGACTTGATCTCACAAGTCATGGATATAGAGATATCAAGCTGACACATGGGTATGCATTAGAGAATGTATACTGAATGACCCGCCATGAGAAAGTATCATGGATCGTTATATGAGTGTCATATACTTTCTCATGTGACTATTAGTATGACTATTAGTCCTTAGACCTGAAGTCACCATGGATCCCTACATAAGGAGTTATGTACTTTGGTTTCGTCAAACGTCACCCGTAACTGGGTGGACTATCAAGGCGATTACTGGGTATATAATGAATTATGTAGAGGGATGTGAGTGATGTAGATGGGATCTATCCCTCCCATATGACGGGAGCGACATCGATATTCTTGATAGAGTGAGACCACTAAGTGCATAGCCATGCCCAAATGAGTCAACATTAGATGTTGAGCTCATTTGATTGAGTGAGTCTACTTGGAGTTCAAGATTTAGATTGATTAGAGGATGACACGATCTATGCCTCATATTGATCAATCTAGATGTCTAGGATAGAAGGACACTTGTCATTATTTTGTGAGTAGTCACAATTGGTAGTCACAAGGTGATGTCGGATCTCGACATTCTTGTAACTTGGGTAGTATTGATGTGTTGCTAGATACCGCTCATTACTTATGCTCCTAAATGGGTTTAGGGCATTGCCAACGTTACAAGAACCTATAGGGTCACACACTTAGGACGATTAGATGGAGATTAGATTCATATGATGAACCAAGAGGATTAGATTCATTTGATGAATCAAATTGGATTAAGAGTAATCCTAATTGGGCTAACTTGAGTTCGACTCAAGTTGATTCATGTATTTAATGAGTCTAATTTAGATTATGACTTATTAAATCAATTTAATTTAATGAATTAGATTCATTATATTAAGTTGGCTCGAATCAAATGGTTGGATTAGATCAACCATGGTAGAGATTGAGTCAAGTTTGACTTGACTAGAGAAGGAAGACCAAAGGTCAATTTTGACTTGACCTTTTGCCACCTCATTTGTGAGTTGGCATTAGGTGGACCAATGATGATATTCCACATCATCATGGATGCCACCTCATGGAAGTTACAAAGTCATTTTCTTATTAACTTCACATTAATTGCATTTAATGGGGAGTTACACTAGAGAAGAAAAGTGGCCGGCCACTTTGTGAATGTGAGAGAATTCATTTTCATTCAAGTGTGGTTTTTCTTCCTCCTTCTTCCTCTCAAGCTCTCCCTCTCCCTCTCCTCCTTGCTTGGCCGAATCTCACCAAGGTGCTAGCACACCTTTGTGTGAGGTTTTCTCCACCTACGTGTCCGTGTGGATACTTCTAGAGGACCGGCGCTTGACAGTCTAGAGATCCGGCAACTCCTTGGACGAGCGGGATAAGCAAAAGGCACGCTTCGAAGGTATAACCCTTATCTAGTGTAGATCTAATGGTTTTACAAACTCGTACAAGAAAAGGTTTTTCGAAAAGTTTTTGTTTACGAATCTTTGCACGGATCTACGGATTTGGGTGACTCGGGGTTTCCGCGACGCGAAAAGAGGTTTTCGCGGCCCGAAGAATCCAACAGTGTGGAGATGGTCAAAGGGTTGACCAGGTTGATGAGAATACAAGTCATGTAGGTCAAGGTTGTCAAGAGACTTGAATGGGAAAGTCCTAACTGGATGTTAGGCATTTAGAAAGTCCTGGTGAGGAGCTAGGCAGGGGAAAGTCCTGGTGAGGAGTCAGACAACGGGAAAGTCCTAGTGGGGAGCTAGGCAAGGGAAAGTCCTGGTGAGGAGCCAGGCAACGGGAAAGTCCTAGTGAGGAGCTAGGCAGGAGAAAGTTCTAGTGAGGAGCTAGGTAATTGGAAAGTCCTAGTGAGGAGCCAAGCAAGTGGAAAGTCCTGGTGAGGAGCCAGGCAGTTGGAAATTCCAAGTGTGATCTTGGTAAAGGAGAAAGTCCTGGTGAGGAGCCAGGCAATTGGAAAGTCCAAGTGTGATCTTGGCAAAGGGTGTAAGTCCAAGCATGTGGTCTTGGCAAGGTAAGTCCTGGTATGACTTGACAAGGAAGACCCGACAACTAGGATGAGGCCGAAGGAAGCTCATGAAGGCAAGGCGTGAAGGATGGGAGATATCCGAGAGATGTAAGGCTAATGGTGGTTGGTCGGGTGTGGCCAAATGCTAGGCATGGAGACCCAACAGGTCACGGTTGACCAAAAGTTGGGTTGGAGATTTTGGACTTGAGTTTGAGTCAAGTCCAGGCTGGTCAATCGATCGGGCGATCGATTGAACCAGGGTCCAATCGATCTATTGATCGATTGGAGTGTGCTGCGATTATGGGAAGGCCCAATCGATCAGTCGATCGATTGGGATGTTGAATCGTAAGCACAGAGGCTTTCCCAATCGATCGGGAGATCGATTAGGAGTTGCCAATCGATTGGTCGATCGATTAGGCAGCAGAAGCTCTCACGCGGATGTGAGAACACAGAAAGGTTCTGAATCGATCGGGCGATCGATTCAGGAAGTCCCAATCGATCGGTCGAACGATTGGTAAGTGACCGTTGCGCAGGATGCAGGTGATGGACGGCTGCGATGGAGCGGTGCTGACGTGAAAATCGATTGGGGATGAATTCGATCGATTGGGAGCACTATTTAAAGTCTGGGCGGAGCATTTTCTTCGCTAGATTTTTGCAATCTTCTCCTGTGATTTCTTTGCGATTTTCAGCGACAGTGTCCAGCATTCATTGCCCATTCTTGAAGGTGCTTGGGGTGCATTCTCAAGGTTCAAGAGGCAACAACAAGTAACAAGTAAGCAAGAAGAAGAGTGTATTGTAGTTATCTCTTGTATTTTCTCCTTGTGTGAGTTGTGTTATTATGTGTGGATTTGTACGAGGCTTCTCCACCTCCGGCTGCGATCGAGAAGGAGTTGTTCTTAGTGGAGATAGCGTGTCATGTGTGGATCCTTGGATTAGTCACCTCTTCTTGAGGTGGATACCAAGTAAATCTTAGGTGTTAGTGTTTTGGTTTGTTGTGTCTTTCTTTCCGCTGCATATCATCAAGACGACGCAAGCGCGACGAAATGCTATTCACCCCACCTCTAGCGAGCACATCGGTCCCAACAATTGGTGTCAGAGCGAGGTCGCTCTTCTATGGACTAACCGCCAAGAGAGCAAGAAGCTAGAGGAAGAAGAAGATGGAGATTGAAGGACCACTCGGATGGGATATCCAAATTCCACCTCCGTACAATAAAGAAGACTTCAATTATTAGAGGACGAGGTTGGAAACTTAGTTCCAAATGGATTGGAATCAATGGGTTACATTGGAAGATCCATTTGGTTCTCCAAAGGACAAAAAGGGGAAGCGCCTCCGACCTCGACATTGGACCGAGGAACAAAGAGAGCATGCGGATGCGGATAAGGAGGTAACAAAAATCTTATTAAATTTATTACCTTCTAATATCATTGTGAGTGTAGGTGAATGCACAAGTGCATGTGATCTTTGAAAAAAGATCATTACCTATCATGAAGACCCATCACAATTCCAAGGAATAGAGGAGCCCAAGGAGAAGGGCTCATTGGTCCAAGAAGAGAAGGATCAATCTGATGTTGACATAAGGTCAACATTCGAGGAGAAGAAGGAAGAGGAGGAGAAGGAAGAAGATGAGAGATCTTCTACATCTTTAAGAGAGGAAGAGGTGGAAGTATCCACATCCTCAAGAGTTGAAGAGGTGGAAGCACCCACACCCTGAAGAGGAGAAGAAGAAGAAGAAGATGCAACCTCCACAATGCAAGATAAATCAAATGGAGGATCAACTGTCACCCCTACAAGCAAAGGTATAGAAATTTCGATTGTAAATAATAAAAATCATATCATTTGCTTTGAGTGTAGGGAACATGGACACTATAAGAGCAAGTGTCCAAAATTGGCCAAGAAGAAGGACCAAGTAGTACCCAAGGGCAAGGAGAAGCCCAAGGTGACAATCCCTACAACAAAAAAGAGCAAGGAACACATTGTCTGTTTCTTGTGCAACCAACATGGACATTATCAAAGCCAATGTCCAAAGGGGAAGAAAACAACCAAAGTCAAAGAAGGAAGCACAAGTCTAGGGGGAGCTTCCAAGGTAAAAACCAAGGTATCATTTAATGAATCCATTCCTTTGACACATGATAAAAAGCATGCTAGAAATAATTCTTATCATTTTAATGCGAATTATCATGAAAGTAGGAAGCATGATGGCACTAAGGATAAATATATTCCTCCTCATGCTAGATCTACCATATTTAAGTTTAGGAAGGTAGATAACAACTTAGGCAATAATTCTAAGGATTATAGATATATGCCTAAAAATAGAAATGCTCAAGGATTCAATGAAAAACTAAAATTTAGGGATTTATGGAGTGAAACCCAAGTCTTGAGGACAAGACTTGATAATTTAGAAAGGACCTTAGCAAGAATGGAAAACATGCTTAGGGTTCAAAATGAGCATAACCTAGGAAAAGTTAGATAAGAGTCATCCAATGACTATAGAGAGTTTGGGATACAAACCTAAAGTCAAGAAGGATGTGACTTCTTTTCATAGGGTTCCATATAGCTATGGGACCAACCCTAGGTGTAGAGGTCAAGCCAAAAATACTAGGGAAGTCATCCCTAAGAGTACGTTTGTCAAGACCAATGTGACTAAGACTTCTAAGAAGTCAAACAAAGTTACAAAGAAGGTCACAAAGGAAGCAATCCCTAGAGTTGACCTAGTAGAAGTGACCAAGGCTTCTAAGAAGCCTAGAAAGGTCCTTAGGAAGGTGACTAGGGAAGTTATCCCTAGTGAGTACCTAAAGCATCCAAGGAGCACCAATAGGTTTTGGGTTCCTAGGAGCATATTCTCTACACCCTAGATGGATCTAGAGAGTGTCAACTCTATTTGGAAGGGTAGTGAACCCAACCTTGATGAAGTTGGCACTTGGAGAGCATTTTCAAGATTTCACTAACCTTTGAAAATGAAAAGGATAATTAGTGTTACTCTTTGAAAGAGTAATATATGTGCCAAAATTTGAAGAGTTGAACTTAATCTAAATTGGCACACTTAAGAAAAGTATAAGAAAAATCAAATTAGAATTTTGATACTTTCTTAAGGAATTAAGAGAAAACTCATACTTTAATCAAAAGAGATTAAGCCTTAAAGAGCAAAAAGGTGCCAAGTTTTGAGGATTTGAAATTAAGTTAAATTGGCACACTTGGGAAGCAAAAGAAATGCCATATTGGGAATTTGGCATTTTCCTATGTAGTTAAGGGAAAGGTAAACCTTAATCCAAATTGTCACTCTTAGAAAGAGTAAAATGTGCTAAATAAAATTTGAGGATATAATTTTTAAATTTCAATTGGCACAAATAGGAAAGGGTAAAAGACATGCCAAGTTGGGTTGTGGCATTTCTTCATTAGGCAATCTAGGATTATAATTTAAAGACTTAACTAAGGGATTAAGGATACTTAGATAGTCTATCTAGGTATATTTTATATATGCTAAAGTGTCATGATTGATTGCTTATCACATGTCATGGCATCATGCGTAGCATTTATGTTTATTATGCAAAACATAAAAATATCATCTCATGCCATACATACATCATGTAGTTATAGCATGCTTTTCTTTTGAAAATTGCTTATTTTGATGTATGCCATGTAACATCATGCATTATGTTAATTTCCTTATAATTAAGGACAAAAGCCATTTATCATGAATGGTAAATATCTCAACAAGTGGGATGCCACCAAGTGACATCCTAGTGGATGATCATAAGTTTCATAATGCCTAGATAGTTATGCATGATCCCTTAGTTTAGGGCAAAACCAAATATACATCTCACAAAGAACCATAAGGTGACTTGTATGTGTTTTAGTATATATTAGATACAAGTGAGATGTTAGGATGGTAAACAAAACTCAAGATATTGATTTAGTGCATCTTGTTGAGTTTTAGGTTCATCAAAACATATAATTATGTGTTTTCAAATCATTGGGAAAGCTAATGTACAAGTCATGTGTATTGATCCCAAAGAACACGGTTGAATATTGATTTTAAAAATGTTTTTAAAATGCTTTTGGAAAACCTTAGTGGAGACTATCTTTTGATAGTATTCATCATTGAAAAGTTAAACACAAAATAGAAGAAAACATTGGAGTTTTCAAGAGTTTTTAAATTTGTGTCACACTTTGAAAATAGGAAGTATTTTCATAGAAAACTATTTTTCCTTGATAGAGTATACCCTAAAGAGTATCTACATGAATTTTCATGATTTTTATAATTTTGTATAATTTTTGGGGAGTTTATGAAGTCTGCTGAAATTAAATTTCAGAGAAATCAAAAACCTAATCGATCAGTCGATCAATTGGATGAGTTTCGATCGATCAACCGATCGATTGGAAAGTTCATTCTCACAAAAAGAAGGTTAGTGAATCGATCAGCCGATCGATTGACCCAGGATGGGTCGATCAGTCGATTGATTCAGAGGGAATTTCTGTAAGCAAAAGCTTGCAGAATTGATCAATGGATCGATTGAAGTAGCTTCAATCGATTGAGTCCCAACTTCAATTGATTGGGAAGTCTGATTATGGATGAAAAGTCTGATTTCAACACATTAATCCACTTCAAGTTCCAATAACCATTCCAAATCCCTTGAAATATATTTTTATACATTTAGGGGGAGCTTTCTTGATGAAAACATGTATAGATTGGTTAAGATAAATCAAAGTAAAGTTTAGGATGGGGTTTAGTTTCAATTTCGAATTTTGGAACCTCAAAACTTCAAGTTTTGATTTTCAAGGGTCATTAATCATTCCTAATCCTTTGGAATATACTTGTATACATTTAAGGGGAGTTTTCATGATGAAAGCAAGTATGGATTGGTTAAGGTAGACTTAGGTGAAGTTTAGGTTGGGGTTTAGTTTCATTATTAAATTTTGAACCTCAAAACTTCAAGTTTTGGTTTTCCTAACTGTTTAGGAACTCCAAGTCATTGTTGGTGCAATGACAGAAGTTTGACCATGTTTTTAGGGGGTGTTACTCCTTGAATGCATGAAAATTTATCTTCAAGGACCTTGGAAGGGGGTTAAACCTTCGTGATGGATAATACTCAGGGTAGAGTATTGGGGAATAATGGAAGATTGATTATCTTCATTGCTAGGATGATAAATGCTCTCGGATGAGCATTGTGGAGTAGGTTACTGCACAAGGGGGAGCATTGTATTAATGAAGGGGATCGGGCATTCATTGGTAAAGTGAAAAATGCTCTTGGATGAGCATTGAGAAGAAGATTACTGCTCAAGGGGGAGCATTGAATACAATAAATGGGAGTTTGATTGGGAAGTTGATGCATGCTCTAGGATGAGCATTGTGAAGTGAAGTAGAGCTCAAGAGGGAGCTTAAGCAGTAATGAAGAATATAAGATCTTCATTGTGGGGTTGTTAACAACATATGAGGTTGTAAACAATGTAGAGTTAACTCTTATGGAGAAGAATTTGTTTTCAGTTTTTGATGTGTGACAAAGGGGGAGAACGGAAGGTTAAGTTAGGTCTTCATCCCAAGCAGAGGGAGTTTTTCCTCTAGGAAAGGGAGAGAATAAAGGAAACCTTCATTCATGCCTTGTCATGAAAGGGTTAAGGCTACGGGATTTAGCCTAGTGATAAAGAAGAGGTTAAGGCTATAAGATTTAACCTTGGTATAAATAAGAGGTTAAGGCTATGAGATTTAGTCTTGTGATAAAGAAGAGGTTAAGGCTATGGGATTTAGCCTAACTTAGAGGTATTGTCAAACATCAAAAAGGGAAAGATTGTTGGGGTAATTTTCCTAGGTCAAGGTTGACCAGTTTGACTAAGCTTGAGTTGAGTCAAGCTTGAGCCAGGATTTGAGTTTTGATGTTTGACAATATAAGGAGATTGCTAGAGCAATCGTCCGGGTGTGGAGATGGTCAAAGGGCTGACCAGGTTGATGAGAATACAAGTCAATTAGGTCACGGTTGACAGGAGACTTGATTGGGAAAGTCCTAATTGGATGTTAGACATTTAGAAAGTCTTGGTGAGGAGCTAGGCAGGGGAAAGTCCTGGTGAGGAGCCAGACAACGGGAAAGTCTTAGTGGGGAGTTAGGCAAGGGAAAGTCCTGGTGAGGAGCCAGGTAACGGGAAAGTCCTAGTGAGGAGCTAGGCAAGAGAAAGACTTGGTGAGGAGCCAGGTAATTGGAAAGTCCTGGTGAGGAGCCAGGCAAGTGGAAAATCCTGGTGAGGAGCTAGGCAGTTGGAAAGTTCAAGTGTGATCTTGGCAAAGGAGAAAGTCTTGGTGAGGAGCCAGACAATTGGAAAGTCCAAGTGTGATCTTGGCAAAGGGTGTAAGTCCAAGCATGTGGTCTTGGCAAGGTAAGTCCTGGTATGACTTGGCAAGGAAGACCCGACAACTAGGATGAGGCCGAAGGAAGCTCCTGAAGGCAAGACGTGAATGATGGGAGATATCCGAGGGGCGCAAGGCTGATGGAGGAGGCTAGAAGGCTAGTTCTAAGTTGGTCGTGTAGGATCGAAAAGAATTTAGATATCTCCACAATAACATGATATTGTCCACTTTGGGCCTAAGCCCTCATGGTTTTGCTCTTGGGCTCTCCCCAAAAGGCCTCATGCCAATGGAGATATCTTTTCTCTTATAAACCCATGATCTTTCCCATGTGTTTCCAATATGGGACTATGTTTGCAACCTTACAACCCCAACAATCCCCCCCTCAAACAAAGGACCATAAGTTTCCCACGTCTGATCCTTGACCCACCAGGTCTTCCTGCCCCTCGGTCCACCCGACCTACTAGGACTTCCTGCCTGGTGCACCCACCAGGTCTTCCTGCCCCTTGGTCCACCCGACCTACTAGGACTTCCTTGCCTAGCCGCAACTAGGACTTCCTGCCCGGTGTCTGGTCCTCTTGATCCGAACATAGGAGCCCCCACTTTCTTTGTTTGAGGTCAATATTGTACCCACATGGCTCAATCAGACCATAGCTCTTGTGCACAGTCGGCGGTTAAACCTTCTGGCAGTCCGGGCTCTGATACCAAATGTAGGATCGAAAAGAATTTAGATATCTCCACAATAACATGATATTGTCCACTTTGGGCCTAAGCCCTCATGGTTTTGCTCTTGGGCTCTCCCCAAAAGGCCTCATGCCAATGGAGATATCTTTTCTCTTATAAACCCATGATCTTTCCCATGTGTTTCCAATATGGGACTATGTTTGCAACCTTGCAACCCCAACAATTGTGGCCAAATGATAGGCATGGAGACCCAACATGTCACGGTTGACTAGAAGTTGGGTTGGAGATTTTGGACTTGAGTTTGAGTCAAGTCCAGGCTGGTCAATCGATCGGGCGATCGATTGAACCAGGGTCTAATCGATCTACTGATCGATTGGAGTGTGCTGCGATTATGGGAAGACCCAATCAATCAGTCGATCAATTGGGATGTGGAATTGTAAGCACAGAGGTTTTCCCAATCGATCGGGTGATAGATTGGGAGCTGCCAATCGATCGGTGGATCAATTGGGCAACAGAAGCTCTCACACGGATGCGAGAGCATAGAAAGGTTCTGAATCGATCGGGCGATTGATTCAGGAAGTAGCCGTTGCGCAGGATGCAGGTGATGGACACCTACGATGGAGCGGTGCTGACGTGACAATCGATTGGGGATGAATTCGATCGATTGGGAGCACTGTTTAAAGCCTAGGCGGAGCGTTTTCTTCGCCATATTTTTGCGATCTTCTCCTGTGATTTCTCTGTGATTTTCAGCGATAGAGTCTAGCATTCACCGCCCGTTCTTGAAGGTGCTTGGGGTGCATTCCCAAGGTTTAAGAGGCAACAACAAGCAACAAGTAAGCAAGAAGAAGGGTGTATTGTAGTTATATCTTGTATTTTCTTCTTGTGTGAGTTGTGTTGTTGTGTGTGGATTTGTACGAGGTTTCTCCGCCTCCGGCTGCGATCGAGAAGGAGTTGTTCTTAGTGGAGATAGTGTGTCATGTGTGGATCTTTGGATTAGTCACCTCTTCTTGAGGTGGATACCAAGTAAATCCTAGGCGTTAGCGTTTTGGTTTGTTGTGTCTTTCTTTCCGTTGCATATCATCAAGATGACGCAAGCGCGACGAAACACTATTCACCCCCCCTCTAGCGAGCATATCGGTCCCAACAGGAACTGGTAACTCCTCAGCCATGGTGAAAAATAGAAACACTTAAGGGATAGGTAACTTACTAGGTCTTTAAGGTTGGAAGATGACAGAAGAAGGGCGGGGAAGACGAAGAAGCGCAGAGTGTTGAAAAAGGTCAAAAAGGAGAATCGCCAGAAAGTGAGTTGAGGAAGACAAAGAGTAAAGAAATGAAAAAGATTTAGGATTTAAGAGGGTATAAGGATCTCCGTCAAAATGAAATGGCTCACGATGAGAGAAGCGTTGATTTGCTAAGGGGCATATGATAGGACGTTGATAAAGAAGCATGTTAAAGGTTGCTTTAAGAAATAGGAAAAAAGTGCTACGTGGCAATCACCCATAAAGAGGCATTTATGATAGACAGAATTGACCAAATCATATGTTGAGATGTCCTATCTTTGAGAACCTCTAACATTCTTTTTCCGTTGAAGGACCAATTACCAAAAAAACAATTTTGAAAAACCGCGTGATTCTCAAGGTATAAAAGAAGAAAAAAGAAAAATAATGAGTTAGCTAAATAGAGCAAATAAACAAAATTGAAACTCGTGTCTAGTCAGTCCGTTATACCTCCTTCGACTAGACTTGAAGGGGAGGCTAGTGATACGGGTTATGATAGGTTGGCCTGTCGAATGAAGAAGGAGTCATGATCGAGAAAGATAGGAGAAGTATATAGCCAATGTACCTTCGCACGCTCGGTCAGGCAAAGTCCGACCGAGCGTAAAGGTACTTAGCCTTATAGAAGCTCGTAGTATATTACTGGCCGAGTGAAGGCCAAGCGAGCACCAATGTGCCTACATGCGCTCGGTCGGGCAAAGCCTGACCAAGCGTAAAGGTACTACTTATAGAAGCTCGTAGTATATTATCGATCGAGTGAAGGTCGAGCAAGCACCAATGTGCCTACACGCGCTCGGTCAAGCAAAGCCCGACTGAGCATAAAGGTACTTAGCCTTATAGAAGCTTGTAGTATATTACTGGTTGAGCTAAGTTCGAGTGAGTACCAAGGTGCCTTCACGCGCTCGAACAGGCAAAGCCTGACCAAGCGTAATGGTACTTAGCCTTGTAGGAGCTTGTAGTATATCACCGACCGAGTGAAGGTCGAGCGAGCACCAATGTCCCTACATGCGCTCGGTCGGGCAAAGCCCGACCGAGCATAAAGGTACTTAGCCTTATAAAAGCTCATAGTATATTATCGGTCGAGCTAAGGTCGAGTGAGTACCAAGGTGCCTTCACACGCTCAGATAGGCAAAGCCTGACCGAGTGTAAATGTACTTAGCCTTATAGAAGCTCGTAGTATATTACCGACCGAGTGAAGGCCAAGCGAGCACCAATGTGCCTACACACGCTCGGTCAGGCAAAGCCCGACCAAGCGTAAAGGTACTTAGCCTTATAGAAGCTCATAGTATATGTTGGAACCCCAAAGATTGTTTGATGTTATCAAACAAGTTAAGTTAGGTCATGTTGGTTTTTGATCCCTGTGTCTAAGTGTGCATGAGCTTAGGAGCACTGGAAGTCGAGCAGAAGACGCGGCTAGAGAGAAGGATGACACGGGAAGGGAGCTGACGGGCTTGGTGCATCCGAGAGAAGGAAGAACTGTGGAAGAGTACACCGGTGGACGAGAAGAACGTGCGCAACATTTGAGAGACGAGAAGTAGGAGCGGAAGCCTGCTTGAGGAGAAGGCCAAAATTGGGTTCGGGTGAGCCTTATTTCAGTTGGCCGAAATCACCCAAGCGAGTGGAGCCAGAGCGGAAGACCTGGACCGAGGTGAGAAGCACCAGAGCAGAGAGCCCGGGCCGAAAAAGTTAACAAGGTTGACTTTAAGGGTCCGGGCGCCCGGAATCTATTTTTATCCATGGTCGACGTGGATGTTGACCGTTGCGAAGGAGATAAAGTTTTATCTCCTTCCAAGCGCCTGGAACCCTTCCAAGTGCCTAGAACCCTTCTAGGCGCCCGGACCAAGGTTATAAATACAACCTTGGTTCAGAAGCTTGACAACAACAAGAATTACTGAGCAACACTTGTATATGCTTTCCACTTTGGTTAGCTTCTTCATTTTTGTGTGTAAATTGCTGTAAAGAGGCTTATCCGCCTGAACGAGAAAGTAGTGTAATTCATTTCCTTAGATTAACAACCTCCCCGATTGTAACCAAGTAAAAATTTCGGAGTCTCTTTCTTTTCTGTTTATTTAGTTATTTTTTACAAGTGTTCGTTATTTAAGTTAATTGTTTGAGAAGGGTTTCTTTTGTAATTTGTGCAGGGTTATTTAACCCCCCCCCCTTCTAGCTGGCCAACCGGGGTCCAACAAGTGGTATCAGAGGTAGGACGCTTCAAGAGGACTAACCGTCAAACGAAACACACGAAATGGCCAGACCAAGCATCTTCCCACCAAAGTTCAAGGGGGAATTCACTAGCTAGAAGAAGAGAATGGAGGTATTTTTAAAACAAACTTCGATTTATTATTAATAATAGAATTCAGTTTTGAAGCACCCGAAGGCAAGCAAAAATATCAATGGACGAAGAAGGAAAAAGCTGACTTTGTGGCAAATGACAAAGCAGAGTTTCATCTACTAAGCGTCCCCCCACCACAAGAAGTCAACCGGATTGGAGCCTATGGGCCTGCCAAGGAGCTCTGGGAAAAATTCTTGGAACTTCACAAAGGAACCTCGGAGGTGAAACTTGCGAGACGAGACTTACTTCGTAATCATATCAACAACCTCTGATTTGAAGAAGGCAAAACGATTTCACACCTTCACTCGAGGATTAAGGAGCTCATCACCAGACTTTCAAATCTCAGAGAAACGGTAAGCAACTGAGATTGTCTAAGGTACGCTCTTAATGCATTCCCTAGGAATACAAAATGAGCATCACTAGTAGATGCCTTCTATATCTCTAAGGATCTAGAAATTGTTACCTTAGAAGAATTATTTTTGACTTTTAAAGTCCATGAGTCGAGATGTGTAGATACGAAGAAGGAGCCAACGCACAATATTCCCTTTAAGGCAAGAATGGACGAACAAGACTCGGAATCCTTCCTTGAGGACGAAGAAACGACATTGATGGTAAGGCGATTTAAGAAATTAATTAAATATAGAAAAACTAACCATTCGCAGGGTAGAAAGCAAAGGACGATCAGATGCTACCACTGCAACGAAGAAGGGGACGTTAAAGATAACTGCCCCAAGCTAAAGAACAAGGACAAAGGAAAGAAGCCTGTCTAAACGAACAATTACAAGACTTTAAAGGTGGTGTGGGACGAAACGTCATCCGAATCGAAAGTTGAGGCATTCTCCGGGCTTGCATTGATGGCCAGTCATCAAGACGAATACGAAGAAAGCTCTTCCGAAATGAGCATCAAGAGCATCAATGAAGGGGGAGCAACATCGGAAGAAAGCAACAGTTCAGAGGGAGCCACGGACAACGAGATCGACAAGGTAAGTCAGGTACGATCTCTCCCACCTGACAAGTTATTTAAGTTTATAAAATTATTAACCAAAGATTGTTGCAAACTTGAAAAAGAAATTAAAATTTTGAAATTAATTCTAGCAAAATCTTGCCCATTAGAGGAATTTAACAAAATAAAGTTAGAAAATGAGATTTTGCAAAAAGAAATAATGAACTTGAAAAATAATGCATGCTCATATAACATAAGTTTTAGAAAATTCAATAATCTAAATTGGTATTTTATATATCACAAAGGACAAATTAGAAATATTTCAAAGAAATATGTTCCTAGGAAATACCTAATCAATCTTGCTGGCTGGAAGCTATATTGGGTTCTCAAGTCTTGCCTAACCTGAACCTTATTTAGACTTTGAGCTTTCAGCTAGAAAATTAAATATTTAATTTCCTTATGTGGCTTTGTCTAAAAGTGATTGAAGATCCAATAATCAAGAAGGCCTAGTATCTCGCCACAGTCTGGAAGTCAAATATTAAAATAAAATATTTAATTGACTAATTGATAAAGCATTAAAAAATTAAAATTAGATAATACTTTGAATAGTTATTAAATTTTTTTTGAAAATTCTAATCTGTTTAAGTTAAAGTTTTTTACTTGTTCTTTACCAAAATATATTTTACATGTTGCATAAAAAAATAGTAATTTTTGTTGGAAAATTTTTAGAAATTTTTTACTTAAAGTTTTTTTAAAATCAGATTTACTTTATCAAAATTTCTACAAAAATTAATTCTTGAAACTGAGAAAATTCTTCATTTTTTTTACTTAGAAAATGTTTCTAAAATTATTGCATTTTTAAAGCTATCAAAATTGTTCTCAATATTCCCAAAATCAGGGTTTACTTAGAAATTCATTTTTACTTGAAAATTTCTCATTTTTAAACTTAGAAAAAAAATTTTAGAAAATTATTACCCTTAGATGTTTCTTGGTACCCCAATTTTGTGTGATCAAAGGGGGAGAAGAAAAAGATTAAGTCTAGGGGGAGGTAGATTTTCAAATCAATATTTTTTATTTTTGCACTTTATTGCATAATTTATTGTTTTAACTTTATGTATATTTACCCTAACATAACTTGGGTTGCTTACATCAATAAGGAGAGAGATTGTTGGAACCCTGAGGTTGTTTTGATGTGATCAAACAAGTTAAGTTAGGTCCTGCTGATTTTTGATCCCTGTGTATAAGTGTGCAGGAGCTTAGGAGCACAAGAAGTCGAGCGAAAGACGCGGCTAGCGAGAAGAATGGCATGGGAAGGGAGTCGACGGGCTCGGTGGGTCCGAGGGACGGAAGAGCTACGAAAGAGTATACCGGTGGACGAGAAGAACATGCGCGACGTTCGAGGGACGAGAAGCCGGAGCAGAAGCCTGCTCGAGGAGAAGGCCGAAATTGGATTCGGGTGAGCCTTATTTCAGTTGGCCGAAATCACCCAAGCGAGCTGAGTCAGAGCAGAAGACCCGAACCGAGGCGAGCAGCACCAGAGCAGAGAGCCCGGATCGAAAAAGTCAACAAGGTTGACTTTAAGGGTTCGGGCGCCCGGAACCTATTTTTATCCACGGTCGACGTGGATGTTGACCGTTGCGAAGGAGATAAAGTTGTATCCCCTTCCAGGCGCCTGGAACCCTTCCATGCGCCCCGACCAAGGCTATAAATATAGCCTTGGTCGAGAAGCTTGACGACAACAAGAATTACTGAGCAACACTTGTATACGCTTTCCATTTTGTTTAGTTTCTTCATTTTTCTACGTAAATTACTGTAAAGAGGCTTCTCCGCCTGAAGAAGAAAGTAGTGTGATTCATTTCCTTGGATTAACAACCTCCTCGATTGTAACCAAGTAAAAATTCCAGAGTCTCTTTCTTTTCTGTTTATTTAGTTATTTTTTGCAAGTGTTTGTTATTTAAGTTAATTACTCGAGAAGGGTTTCTTTTGTAATTTGTGTAGGGTTATTCAACCCCCCCCTCCCCCTTCTAACCAACCAACCAGGGTCCAACAGTATATTACCGGCCGAGCTAAGGCCGAGCGAGTACCAAGGTGTCTTCACGCATCCGGACAGGCAAAGCCCGACCGAGTGTAAAGGTACTTAGCCTTATAGAAGCTCGTAGTATATTATTGGCCGAGCGAAGGTCGAGTAAGTACCAATGTGTCTACCCGTGCGCAGTCAGGTAAAGCCCGACCGAGCGTAAAAGTACTTAGCCTTATAGAAGCTTGTAGTATATTACTAGCCAAGTGAAGTCCGAGCGAGCACTAATGTGCCTACATGCGCTCGGTCAGGCAAAGCCCGAACGGGCGTAAAAGCATTAAGCCTTGTACAATTCATAGTATATTATCGATTAAGTGAAAGTCGAGCGAGCACCAATGTGCCTACACGCGCTCGGTCAGGCAAAGTCCGATCGAGCGTAAAGGCACTTAGCCTTATAGAAGTTTTTAGCATATTATCGGTCGATTGAAGGCTGAGCAAGCACCAGCGTGTGTATATGTGCTCGGCCGAGCAAAGCTCGACCAAGCGTAGGGGCATTCAGCCTTATAAAGCTCATAGGTATTCTCGGCCGAAACATGCTTAGCAAAAGGTATTCTCAATATACACATGACCAGTTTAAACAATCGGTCGAGATATGCTTAACAAAAGTATATAAGTATGACACCTAGTAAATTTGACGAAAAATGTCTTCTAGAAGTTTCTTCAGTTATAATGACATGTTCATATGTATATCTCATCATAAATATGAGTCACAAACGACAAAAGAGGTACATTTGAGGTACAAAAAAGATTCCATAAAAAGATTATTGCACGAAGTTTAGGAGATGATTTTATCTCCTAGCAAATTCTAACAAATCGAGGACCACTTCATGACTACGGAGGTTACATGAGTTAGTATAAAAAGGGGATCCTCTCCGTTGGCAAGGTGCGCAAATTCTAGCATCTAAACTCTGTTTTAAAGCACTTCAGTTACTGTTTTTCTTCTTCTTCCACTCTTGAAAGAGAAACTGATTTGAGCGTCGGAAGGCCTAATTAGGGATTCCTACCCCGGTCTTAGGTCACTAACACTTTGTTAGTTTGTCTCACTGTGTACAGGATCATGGAAATGTTTTTCCAGATCTTCAGAAGGTTACTGTCATCAGGGATCATCGTTCGCCGAAGTCAGCGCACCATCTCGTAAATTTCAGACAGGATCAGATCTCCATCTCGTAAATTTCAGACAGGATCAGATCTTGTGTGGGTTCTCATTGGTGTCACTTCTCATCAGTCGTGCTAATATCTAGATGGCCAATGTATCAAAAGGAAGCTAAGGAGCTAGTCGATGACCAAATAGTGCGAAGCTGTTAGTTAACAACTTTTTATGTTCTTTATGGTTCTTCCAGGTGTTCCAACAAATCTCAAGACGTTGTTTATGGTTTAACTTTCAGCAAAATGGAGGCAGTCACTAAAATTTAGCTGAATGACTTACTTCCTAGAAATACAAGTCTCATCACCTTTATTTGGAGCCTCCTTGGCAATGAAAGGAAGCGTTTTTTGGAGCTAGGAATCTGGAGTCCATGCATTGATATTTGAATTTTAATGTTTCTGGTGAGATCAGTGCTTTCCACTGTTCAGTTATTGCCTTGCAGGAGAATGGAATATTGCAACTCATGTTTGCTAAATATGCTACTAATTGTTGCATTTCTCTTTTTCTGATGAGAGTAACCATTTTATAGTTTGGAGGTGTAAATAGAAACAGAATATATATATATATATATATTCTTATTAATGCAATCAAATTTAATTGTGGATCATTCCATTTTTAATTGGCAACTCATGAACCCCACATTTTATCACGATTTATAGGTTGTGTTTTGTGGGTACATGTTCACTAGTGTTGATGTTTCGAATATCCACAGCCAGTGCGGTTATATTTATTCTTGAGCAGGTGGTGTTCTGAGTACATGCTCCTCTGTTGAAAGGCTCACCTAGGGGCCAAGGATACGCGAAGCAGCTCTTTGCAGTCATGATCCTGCTTGCTTACGTCTCCTGCTCTGGTACATCAGTTGACCTTTCTTTTCTTCTGATCCATTGCTAGTGTCTTTGCGGTGTTAATCCTCTTGTGATTTTTTCTATGTCTAGGTTTACTGGATCTACAGATTGCCCTCTGACAGAAGACAACCTTCAAGAAAGATGCATTAGGTAGGAGTGATCATCACCCTTTTGTAAGTTTTTTTTAAAGGTTTTTATGATTTCTAACAGAAACAATCTTTTGTTTTCGAATGGTTTACCTTTTGTTCTTACTTCCTAGATCTAGATCTTTTTAATCTGTGATGTGCATATCATAGATTAGTTAGTGATCCTGCACTATTACGTATCTTAAGCAGCAGCTTCCTTGCAAAATGCCGCTAAATGTTATTGTTTTGGTTACAGCTTAATGATTCTGATATAGTGTCTCATGTTTGCTGATGGTGTTTGTGATCTGCTATTATGCTTACATCTCCAAATATATCAGAATCCTATCCGAGATCTGTTATAAATCTCCTGATTAATTATTGGTCAAATCTGCATACTTGATACTTAAAGTCAATGCATCCCCTGATTAATTATTGCTGAAGAACAGTTATCAACCCAGAAAAATAACCTTCCTCCTGAAGTGAATGCAACATTCTTGTTACTTCATACTAGTTAACTTGTTTCAAGAGAAAAATGTGATATAATGTGGGTTTAACTTGTTGCCATCTTAATTTTACCTGAATTGTTCGACAAAACATCTTAGTCTCCTCTTTTTTCCAATGCATTGGCCATAAAAATCAAGGTGATCAAGTGGACACTAGTATTTCCCTTCACAAATTTCTTGCCAGCTACTAATCAAGTCTTAACTTGTCGTTAGCTTTTACCAAATGGCTTTTCAAATCTACTCAGCTTCTTTGATGCATGTGAAAAACTACATGAATAAATTGCAGTTATCTACCATAAAGTAATAAATTAGATAATACATAAGTGTTAATCCACCATTTAGGATAAAACTGGCATACATGATTGAATCATTCACTGAAAGATTACAATACATTGTGAATTTTTTAGATATGAAGTTCCTCCTTGCCTGAGAGGCAATTTTCCCTAAAATTGTAGCAAGAAAAGCACAGCAGTTCAAATATTATCTTTCACATGCTGATCCATTCACTTTGTCTCTCATTCACTTTCCTTCCAAGTAAATAGAAAAATATATTCAGCTTCACCATCTGCTCTTCAATTTTTATTCCCTTTCCAATTTTCTCTCCACGGAGTAATTAATTATCCTTGAAAACTTCTTTTCCCTCACATTAGAAATAGTTATTTCTCTGGTCAAAATCCCTCTTGTTTTTTTTTGTACTCCGTAAATAATGAGACACTTAGAGCAACTTTTTCTTGACCCAAACTTCTTGTATGTATTTTGGTAAAGATTTTCCAAATAATGGATTTTGCAATTTGGTTTCAAATCCTTAAGCTCCACTTACAATAAAAATATTCAGAAGTTAATCTAGGAAGAGAACACATAAATTAAGTTTTCCTCCCCATTTTTCTCCTCCAGTTTCCCCTATTGTTTTCTGTCATCCCTTTTTCTTTAATCAAAACGAAATGCCCCACAATGACAACTTGTTGCAATCAGCAACATCTAATAATGTGGATCTGCAACAATGACAACTTCATGAAGTAACAATTACTAATAATAAAAATGTGGATCAAAATATATTTGTCATGTTTTTGTCTACGTCCCTAATGGCTCCTCTCTGTTCCTAGACAAAATCACCACCCATCTTCGACTTGTGGCTAGAAAATTCAATTATCTTTTTCCATATCAATCACTCTCTCATGGACATATATTGTAGATCATAACAAGTGGGCTATGTCACTGCAGATATGATAAGGTCATGGTTTATTTGCTTCTTTTAAAAGAGCATCTCTAAAGCCTTCTACAGAAGAAAAGAAAAAGCCTTTGGATTTGTTTGGTAGATTATAAAAGAAAATATGACGAACCAGCTAGTGGAGAGGAAGGTTACAATTTGATATGATGAAATATGTTATATCGTATTTAGGATGCTTGTAGTTATAATTTGATGTGGTGAAATAAGTTGTATCATATTTAAGATACTTGTAGTTAGAGGAGAGGAAGGTGTTGAAATGTAGGACTTACAAGCATAGTGGTGCTTGGAAAGGATTGCAGAGTAGAATGATGACTTGAAAATACTCTTGGGTTCAAAGCTTGCTAAAAGCATTACTTGAGAATAAAAAAAAAATTCTTTCAATTCTTAATGTAGTAGTTATCAATTAAAGCAATTGATGTTTCATGTTTGCATATGAACCATAAGGATAGAAGAAATAACATATTGGTGATAAATGCATTCAAATTCATCGTGCTACATTATTTGTAAGTAGTAAGACATACATATTGACATTCAAGCAGATCGCCAACCTCTAATATCACTCTAACTTTATAATTTAAGTAATTATCTTTCTTGTTAGAAATGATCTAATTTGTTTGTTTGTTTTTATACAGGAAAAGAAGATCTGATGGGAAAGAAAATTTGTGGAAAAAGAAGATGAGTTGATGTATGTATAGTTTATTTTGAAAAACCTTGTATAACTTTTTGGAGTGCTGGACTTGTAGAACTTCTTGGAGTCTTGAAGAAAAAAGTTCTCGTATAACTTTTTGAGAACTTTAGATTTGTATTATTGTAAAATTAATTTCAAATATTAATAGATATGTATATATGTTAAATAGGATGTGATAATATTAATTAGGATGTGTTAAACGTTTATGATGTGTTATTTAATTTTGTTGTACATAGGTTTATATATGTATTGGATTGGATTAAATTGCATAAACAAAATTTTTGGAGATTTAGGGATGAATTTGGTGACGAAAATAATTTATCGTCAAATTATTGTAAATTACCGTGTATCGATAATTTTACGAAAATTAATTTTCGTCCCAAAATTCGTTCTAGTTTGGGGACGAATCCACATATTCGTCCCAAATCTAGAATGAATTCACAGATTCGTACCAAAATCTAGAATGAATTCACAGATTTGTATCAGAATCTGGGACAAATCTACAGATTCATCCTAGAATCTGGGATAAAATTTGGGATGAAAATTAATTTATCGTAGATCACAAATTTTTTTAAATTATTTTTCTTGTCGCCAAATTCATTGTAAATTCTACAATAAAAATAATATTTATCACAAGAGTTGTTTTTATCGCAGAGTTAGCTATAATAACTTTACGACGAATATTATTTTTGTTGCAAAAATGGTGACAAATTTAGCAACAAAATTATAATTCGTTGTCAATTTCATCGTCGAATTCGTCCCTAATTTTGTAGCAATTTTGTGATAAATATTATTTTTGTTGTAAAATTGGCGACGAATTTGACGACAAAAATATTATTCGTCACCAATTTCGTCCCAAATTCGTCGCCAAGTTGGCAACAAGAATTTTGGGACGGAATTTTTTTCCTCGCATAATTCAT
Organism: Zingiber officinale; assembly: GCF_018446385.1. NCBI lineage: Eukaryota > Viridiplantae > Streptophyta > Magnoliopsida > Zingiberales > Zingiberaceae > Zingiber > Zingiber officinale. The sequence goes on from NC_055992.1 coordinate 7,687,130, forward strand.
CCCAAAATTTTTTGTAACGAAATTTTTTTCTAAATTCATCCCAAAACACTACATTTTTTTGTAGTGTATCCACTCAAGCCCGAAAGGCTCATGGTAGAATGTTAGAGAGTTATGCAGTCAACACCAGTCAAGGAAGAGGGAAGGACCCTTCAATTAGTTTTGGACCCGAGAGTTTGACCAGGATCAAAGCCCCCTATGATGCTGCTTTAGTGAGCGAGACTTTCATCACTAACTATCGGGTGAAAAAGGTATTCATAAATACAGATAGTTTTGTCAATATCATTTCCAAAATGGCTTTCAACCAAATGCAGCAGGATGGGGAGGAGTTTCATCCTATATTTACCGTCTGTATGGTTTCATGGGACATGAGATGCAGTCGCTCAATCAGATTAACCTCTTTATTTCATTGGAGAAGAGCTTCCATCTACAACCTTATTCTAGGGAGGCCGGCGCTAAGTACCTTTTAGGCAGTAGTCTCAATCTTCCATCAAAAAATTATGTTTCCAGTGCGAAGTCGGGTCGAGGAAGTGAAAGATGACCAGTTGATGGTAAGAAAATGCTATGTGGATATAATCTGAACCAACTCGGGCATGATTCGCTGAACTCAAGATACTGTTGTCCAAGTCATCCGGGAGGTGACGATATCCTAACCGATGGAGGATCATGAAAATGTGCAAGTTCATCCCGACTGGCTAGACGAAGTCACCTGAGTAGCCGTCGATCTCCCTTTGGGGCTCAAACATGAACTAATTATGTGACTCTTGCCCAATCATGACATCTTTCCCTAGACATCTAAGGATGTTACATGTGTTTCCTCGACTGTGGTGGTTCATCGGCTGAACATGCTCCCAGATGTTCGGCCTGTCTAATAGAAGAAGTGAAATTTTTCGCCAGAACAAAACCAAGTGATTTAGGTGAAAATTGACATGTCGAACATATACGAGAGGTTTAATTCCAGACTTAACTTATCAATATGGTACCGGTATCTAAGTCAGGGGTAAGTAGAGGGTCTGTATCGAATTTTGCAACCTCAATAAAACTTATCTCAAGGATTACTATCTTCTCTTCCTCAATAAAACTTGTCTCAAGGATTACTATCCTCTCTTCCATAGTGATTAGTTGGTAAATTCAATTTTCTGATATGAGCTCATATGCATACGAGATACTTTTCAACTTTTTAACAAATCCTCCTGGCATATAAAGATCATCAAAGAAAAGTCAACTGATTTCTCTAAGGTGGTGTTTAGTTCTCTCTTAGGAATCAGAATAGGAATGAGTATCATAGTATTATGGAATGGGAATGGGTATGAGCTTAGGTATCATTCTTAAAAATAATATTTGGTTAGTTGAATATTTTCAATCGGAATGAATCTAAATTTCCTTTTTTACCCTTAGAAGAAAATAAGAAATCAAATTAGATGGAAGAGAAAGTTGAATGTGAGAGAGAATGATGAGAGAGAAAGTGTGATGAAAGAAAAAATATGATGGGAAAAAATGAAGAGAGATAAAGTGTGATGAGAGAAAATGAAGAGAGAGAGCATGATAGGAGAGATTGAGAAGAGAAAAAGTATGATGAGAGAGAAAGAGTGATGGAAAAAAAATGAAAAGAGAGGAAATGTGATGAGAGAAAGTGTGACGATTGAGGAAAGAAAGTATAATGAAAAAATGTAATGAGAGAGGAAGTATAATGGGAAAAAATAAAGAGAGAGAAAGTTTGATGAGAGAGAATGAGGAAAGAGAGTGTGATGGAAGAGAATGAAGAGAGAAAAAGTGTGATGAGAGAAAATATGGAGAGAAAGTCTGATAAGAGAGATTGAGGAGAGAGAAAGTATGATGAAAAATGAGGAGAGAATGAAGAGAGAGAAAATAATGAGAGAGTGTGTGTGATGAGAGATAATACAGAGAGAAAATGGTAGAAAATGTGTGATGAGAGAGAATGAGGAGAGAGAGTGTGATGAAAGAGAATTATGAGAGAGAAAGTATGATGAGATACAATATGGAGAGAGAGTATGGTAAGAGAAATTGAGGAGAGAGAAAGTATGATAAAAAATGAGGAGAGAATGAAGAGAGAGAAAATAATAAAAGAGAGTGTGTGATGAGACTATGAGAGTGAATGAGGAGAGAGAAAGTATGTTGAGAGAGAAAATGTGATGATAGAATGAGGAGAGAGAAAGTATGATGAGAGAGAACAAGGAGAGAGAGTGAAATGAAAGAAAAATTGAACAAATATACTAAGGGTATTTTCGTCAAAAACTTAATTCTTATTCTCATTCCATCAAAACCCAAGGGAGGGATGAGTTTTATTCATATCTAAATTTTTGGATTTTATTCCAAAATCTTAATTTCATTCCCATCAACCAAATACAAGATTTGGGAATAAATCCATTCCCTTATTCCTAAACCTTTAAACCAAACGCCACCTAAATTTTTAGTTGACTAACTTTAAATAGGGTCATCCTATTTTTTATTTTTTTCTCATTCAATTGACTCACCCAACTTTAGTGCACCAAACAAAAGCAGGTCAACCAAACTAACTTATTTAGTTGACCTAATTTAGGTTTGACCAAGGTAAATGGTAAATTATACGCTTCAACAAGCCGTGAAACTTGCGCAGTTGACAAACCATCAAGTCTTCCCTTACTTTAATATCTTTGGCATTTGTTACATAGCTTTGACATAGAGCCGTCAATTTAAATTGGGTCCATCGGGTTGACCTATCCCGTCAAACAATTTAAGTAGGTTGGGTTAAAATTTTATCAACACAAGTCCGCCCGTGGGCCGACCCGCCTAGGCCCGTGATCTGCGCGGGTCGACCCGCTCGGGCTTGAGTTGGCCCGCGGGTTGAAAAACATATGTAAGATAAGTTTTAAATCAATTTATTATCTTTCTTTGTTATAATTTTGAAATAAAAATAGTACTTTTCATCCAACATAAGTACTCGTTTGTGTTCATTTATATTTAAAATACATGTTTATGTATACATTTAATTGTAGAAAACTTTTTCGAAGTAAAATGCTGAAGATATGAAATATTTTTTAATTTTTTAAAAAAATTTTGATGGACCCGCGGGTTGGCCCGCCAAACCCGCAACCCGCCTTAGAATGGATTGGATTGGAAATTTCCCAACCCGCCAAGTTAGCGGGATGGCCCGCCCCGCCCCGCCAAATAGTTAACCCGCCACGAGTCGACCCGCCCCGCCATAGGGTTGACCCGTTTGACAGCTCTACTTTGACCCCAGGTCGCGCTATGTGGCATGGGTCTGGATAGAGTTTTCTGAAAAACTAATTTAAGAGTATTTATATATATTGATGTTAATATACGTAGGGATGGCAATGGGGCGGGGCGGGAGCGGGTTTGCCATTCCCATCCCCGCCCCGTTTTCATTTTTTCGGGTTCGGGGATTCCCCGAACCCTAACCCACGGGTTCGGGGATTCCCCATCCCCGCCCCATCTCCATGATCTATCGACAGCAACAATGTCAACCTGGAGATAATTTTTGTATGTCTCAAAGAAAAGGTAAGGATCAAACAGTGCATTTCAGCTAGTTTTATTCAGCTCGATTTCCTGCAAGGATGGCAAACAGGGAAATACAGAAGACATGGTTCCGAATAATAGCTCAGGTAAATCATGAAGTACATACAGACCTCACAAATCTTGTTGCCTATTTGAAGCAAATAGATTAATATTAACACTATTATTAATATTTTTTAAAAAAATTATATTATTATTTAATAATAATAATAATATTCGGGGCGGGTTCGGGGATGGGGATAGTATTCCCATACCCGCCCCAAACCCGTCCCATCCCCAAAAAATCGAGGATCCCCATCCCCATTTCGGGTTTTCCCCACGGGGCCCCAAACCCGCGGGGAAAATTGCCATCCCTGAATATACGAGTGTTAAATATTTAAATGATATTATAAATTAATATAGATGAGTGTTATAAGATTTACTGATTAATTTTTTTTAATTAAATGAGTAGATTTTATATAAAATAAAAAATAAATTTAAGATATAAAAGAATAAAAATGAATAAATAAATAAATAGTGAAATTTATAAATAATTAAAGTTAATGTTAAAATAATGGTAAATTAAAGAAAAAATTTTCATCATAATTTAAATTTTACATGCAGTACTCAATTAAAAAAAAAAATCTCGTTTTCACTCTTCCCATGCAAAATTTTATTTACTTCAACTCTTTCATGTAAATATTATTACCTAATTGCCACTCATATTTTTTTAAGATACAAAAGGCTCCAAAATAAATATAATTTCTCTTAAAGTCAGTGATACGGTGCATGATTGTGGGGTCAGTAAGATGTTGTGGTTAGGAGTCAAGACCACAGGATGATCAGGAGTCAAGCTTACGTGGAGGTCAGAAGTTAAGCTTACGTGGAGGTCAGAATTCAAGGTTACGTGGAGGTCAGAAGTCTAGCCCCCGTGGAGGTCAGAAGTCAAGCTTGCAGGGATGTGGTCAGAGTCCCAGCTGACGGAGCAGTCAAAGGATAGGATTATAAGTTGGACAGAATCCAGCCTCAATAGCAATCAAGAAACAGTGCTCACATGCCGGGTACAGCTGAGAACTGGATCCACAGGCCAAGTACAGCTAAGGAGAGGGCCCACAGGCCAGATAAAGACGCAGAAGGGAAGGCCTCAGGCGAAGCACAGAAGGCCAGGATACAAACCTGGCTTACAGGTCGAGAAGTATAAATCGGGGATAACAACAGACATATGCAGGTCAGGATACAGACCTGGCGTACAAGTCGGGACGTACAAGCCACGCATAATAGTAGAACAGATGTAGGTCGGGATGCAGACTTGACGTACAAGTCAGGATGTACAAGCCATGGATAATAGTGGACAGATGCAGGTCGGGACGTACAAGCCATGGATAACAATAGAACAGATGTAGGTCGGGATACAGACCTGACGAACAGGTCGGGACGTACAAGCCATGGATAACAGTGGACAGATGTAGGTCGGGATATAGACTTGGCGTACAGGTTGGGACGTACAAACCATGGATAATAGTAGAACAGATGCAGGTCGGGACACAGACCTGCGAATAGGTCGGGACGTACAAGTCATGGATAACAGTAAAACAGATGCAGGTCAGGATACAGACTTGGCGTATAGGTCGGGACGTACAAGGCATGGATAACAATGGACAGATGCAGGTCGGGATACAGACTTGGCGTACAGGTCGAGACGTACAAACCATGGATAACAGTAGAATAGATGCAGGTCGGGATACAGACCTGGCGTACAGGTCGGAATGTACAAGCCATGGATAACAGTAGAACAGATGCAGGTCGGGATACAGACCTGGCGTACAGATCGGGACGTACAAGTCATGGATAACAGTAGAACAGATGCAGGTCGGGATACAGACCTGGCGTATAGGTTGGGAATAGCAGGCCATGGGTAACAGCGGGCAGAAGTAGGTCAGGATACAGACCTGGCGTACAAGTCGGGACATACGAACCATGGATAACGCAGACAGAAACATGTTGGAATACAGACCTCGGAGTACATACATAGCGTCCAGGCACTACAGGACAAACAAGCCAGGGAATCGTAACTGCCTGTCAGAGAATAATCAGTGTGTCAGGGAATATGCTAACAGTCTCGGCTCATTACCCCTTTTGGTTCTGCCGCCAGCCTATGAGGAGACGCCGCATGTCATTCTCCGCCCGACAAAGCCTGACAGTTGACATTCCCTAACACCCGCCAGGCCCTAGAAACATCCGTTGCAGTATAAAAAGGGATGTTTTGTCCCTTATGCAGGTACACTCACTCGTCATTTCTTACTCGCCTTTACTTTTCGTCCTTTCTCTATGCTTCTGGGAAAAAAGTACCTGACTTGAACGTTGGAGAGCCTGACCCGGGGACTTTTTCCATGGTTTCTGGTCTCTAACGACTCGTGGGCTCGTCTGAGTGTGCACAGAGCCGTAGCGTCATCATCCTGGTCATCATCTTCCGTCATCAGCTCGTGCGAACTCTTCCTGAGGGTGCCAGGTAGATCAGACTCCGCGGCGACTTTCCGTCAACCTCTAGTACATCAAGACCCGCCTTCATCCGACTCAACTTCCGGATGGGATCAAATTTGGCGCAGTCTGTGGGAACACAACCACCTGTTCTGGAACGTGAAGATGGAGGAGTCTGGTCGCATCAATGTTACCATGATCGTCGGAGAATACGAACTCTTCAAAGAGGCCAAGAGGCGAGCAGCCTCCGAGAAGCAAGCGGCTGTCTCGTGACCGTGCCAAGCTATTGCTGAAGCTTCCAAGGAGTCCATCCCTGATTCAAATCGGGGCACTAAAAGAAAACAACCCGAGGGGCTTCCTCAGGTTCCTTATCGTGATCCTGGCATGGGGTATTATCAGCCAGAACCCCATGGCCCCAGCCTTAAGAAAGAACAACCTCAAGTCTCCATGGCTGAGAGTTCCTTGCCCAGAGACTCAAGGAAAGGGAAGACTCTCATTATACCGGAAGTGTTCCCAGAAGATCCGGATGAGAGAGTACCCTTCTCGGCCAGGATTTTGAACGAAAAGTTACCTAAGGGCTACCGGGCCCCGTCGATCGGGGAATATGACGGGAGCAAAGACTCGGATGATCATCTACGCAAGTTTAAGAATGTAGCCCTGTTGCATCAATATAGTGATACTGTCAAGTGTCGAGTTTTCTTAAATACTCTAGCTGGTTCGGCACTAAAATGGTTTGATGGGTTACCACAAGGATCCATCACCTGTTTCTTGGATTTCAAGATGGTCTTCCTGCGTCGTTTTGTCAACAGCAAAAAGTATCAGAAGATGGATTATTGTCTTTTTGCTCTTAAGCAAGGGTCGACCGAGCCTTTAAGAAGTTATATCAATCGCTTCAACCAAGTGGCCCAGGACGTCCCTACAGTCACTTCAGAGATTTTGATAAGCGCTTTCTCCCATAGATTAGGAGAGGGAGAATTCTTTAGAGATCTCATCAAAAATCCCGCCCAGAATTTTGATGAGATGGTGGGAAAATCTGCTTGCTATATCAAAGTAGAAGAAGCACAGGCGACTCGTAGGAAAGCCGAAAGACCACCTCCATCTGCCAATAAGCCAGAAAGAAGGGTGCCCCAACCACCTCCTCAACCTCTGACGCGCGCTCGGGAAGCTAGACCTACCTTCCATCCTGGGCCAGAGGTTAGACTAGCCCCTCAAGTCGCAGCTGTGCATGCTCCTCGACCTGGACCATGGTGCACTCGGTATTGCACCTATCATCGATCTCGTACTCATGACACTAATCATTGTTTCCAGTTCACTCGGGACTCTAAGCGGGCTGCAGAGTTAGGCTTGCCGCCGCCCGAGCTAGCCCCTCAAGTACTCAAGATGATGGAGGAACAGCGAGCTGCGGCTGGACAGACCAGGCAACCCCGCCCCGACCTAGCCGAACCCAATACTCATCCAGCAGGCCAGGGGGTAGAGCCAGAAGGAGCGCGGGAAGTCAGTAATATAGGCAACGCCGCCGTCCGAGAAATTGGCATGATCTCTGGAGGGCCAAATGATGGAGATTCAGGGAGAGCACGCAAGTCCCATGTGAGTCGCTTAGAGGTCCACACTGTTGGATGCAGCCAGGAGTAGGCTTCTGGCCCTGTCATCAGCTTAGGGCCAGCAGACTTGGAAGGTCTGGAGCTGCCTCATGATGATTCCCTTATCATCAAGGCCATTATTGCCAATAGTCGAGTGGCTCGGGTTTTTGTTGACACCGGGAGTTCGGTTAATATTATGTTCAGAACTGTATTTGAGGAGATGCAGATCGATGCCACTGAACTTCAGCCCGTTGCTACCTCTCTATATGGATTTACAGGCAATGAAGTGAAGCCAATGGGTCAGATTAAGCTGGTCATATCTCTAGGCACTGAGCCATTGGTGTGCATTAGGAGGAGTACTTTTATAGTGGTTGATTCCCCCTCCTCTTATAATGTCATCTTGGGAAGGCCCGCCCTGCATGAATTTAGGGTTGTTGTTTCTACCTTCCATCAAAAAATCAAATTTTCCGTTGGCGAGCAGGTCGGGGAAGTTAAGGGAGAGCAAAAGGTCTCTCGCCGATGCTATATTGATATGGTCTGGGTGGAGGCTCGGAAGAATCAAAGGATGCAAGATGGGGGCGTCCATGCTATCCAAGAAGAGCCTTTTCCTATGGCTGAAGAACTCATCCCCTGGGAGGAGGTGCAATTATACACTGAACGCCCAGAAAGTTTAACTCGCTTGGCAAGCGACCGCCTCCTCCTCTCAAGGAATAATTAGTTTAATGTTTGATCCGCAACCGGGATGTCTTCGCCTGGTCTACAGAGGAGTTACCCGGGGTCAATCCGGAAGTAGCAGAGCACAAGTTACATCTACTACCAGACTCCCGACCGGTCAAGCAAAAGAAAAGGAACTTCTCGGTTGACCAGAACTAAATAATCAGAGCCGAGGTGGATCAGCTCAAAAAGGCAGGCCATGTTCGAGAAGTACAGTTTCCATCCTGGCTCTCTAATGTGGTCTTAGTAAAGGAGCCCAATAATAAGTGGAGAGTATGCATAGACTTCCGAGATCTCAATCGAGCTAGTCCCAAGGATTGCTATCCTCTGCCCCGGATCGATCAGATGGTGGACTCAACGGCCGGCTGCGAGAGGATTTGCATGTTGGACGCTTACCAGGGATATCATCAGATACCTTTAGCGATGGAGGACCAGGAAAAGGTTAGCTTCATTACGACTGATGGTACCTTCTGTTATACTGTCATGCCCTTCGGTCTCAGGAACGCAGGAGCCACGTACCAAAGGATGATGGACAAGATTTTTCGGGAGCAGATCGGGCGCAACGTGGAGGTTTATGTGGATGATATACTCATTAAGTCTCCGTTGTTGGTGTAATATCCCTCAGGTCAAGGTTGACCTGGGTAACCAAGCTGAGTCTTGGTTTGGGTTTAGATGTTTGACAATAAGATATTGATTGAAGAAGAGTCAAGTAGGTCAAGGTTGACTGGATACTTGACTGGGAAGTCCTAACTGGGATGTTAGCCAAAATGAAAGACCTAGTGAGTGAAGCTAGGCAGTATGGAAATCCTGGTGAGTGAAGCCAGGTGAAAGTCCTAGTGAGTGAAGCTAGGCAGATGGAAATCCTGGTGAGTAAAGCCAGGTGAAAGTCCTAGTGAGTGAAGCTAGGCAGATGGAAAATCCTGGTGAGTGAAGCCAGGTGAAAGTCCTAGTGAGTGAAGCTAGGCAGATGGAAAACCCTAGTGAGTGAAGCTAGGTGAAAGTCCTGGTGAGTGAAGCCAGGCAAGGGAAAATCCAGATGGATCAAGGATGATCGGACATCTGGTGTTGGGAAGTCCAAGTAGGTCAAAGGATTGACTGGATACTTGGCATGAAAGAAAAGTCCAAGTAGGTCAAAGGGATTGACCGGATACTTGGCACAGAGAAAAGTCCAAGTAGGTCAAAGGATTGACTGGATACTTGGCATGAAAGAAAAGTCCAAGTAGGTCAAAGGGATTGACCGGATACTTGGCACAGAGAAAAGTCCAAGTGGGTCAAAGGGATTGACCGGACACTTGGTAAGGGAGTCCTAGCAGGTCAAGGGAGTGACTAGATGCTAGGCATGACATACCAACTGGTCAAGGTTGACCGATCGATCAGTGGATCGATCCAGACCTGTCCCAGCGAACAGAGAGCCTCTGGATCGATCCAGAGGTCCCAATCGATCAGTGGATCGATTGGGACGCGGCTGCTTCGCGCGATAAGCGCTGGATCGATCCATGGATCGATCCAGGAGTTTTTCCAGAGCACAGAGGCGCTCTGGATCGATCCGTGGATCGATCCAAAGCCTCCCCGATCGATTGGGAATATTCGAATCGATCGGGATCCGACCGTTGGTGTCGTTTATAGCTGCAGGCGTGCGATGGCTGCGGCATCTCTTCACCATTTCATCTCAGATCTTTGCCAGCTCCTCCACAGCACTCTCAAAGCTCGTGATCGCCAGTTCTTGAAGGTTCTTGGAAGCTCTCCGAGTCAAGAGGCGGATCAAAGGCAAGAAGAGAAGCTAGGGTTAGGGTTTTCTGCATTCATTGTAAGCTTTGTGCTTGTATTTTGTTTCCCTTTCCTTCTTCTTGTACCGAGAGTCTTGTAGGGCTTCTCCGCCTTTGGTAGTTACCATAAAGGAGAGTTTATACTAGTGGAGGGTGTGTGCGTTGGTGTGGATCCTTGGATTAGTCACCTCTTGTGAGGTGGATACCAAGTAAACCAACCGTGTTAGCGTGTGTGATTGTTTCTGTTATTTTCCGCTGCATATCCTTGTTGAAACAAGCAACGCCGAGCGACGAGCACGCGACGAGCTATTCCCCCCCCCCCCCCCCCCTCTAGCTACTTTTGGTCCTAACAAGTGGTATCAGAGCGAGGCCGCTCTTCACCGGAATCATTGCCGGAAGGGTCAAGTATAACAAGAAAATCTAGAGGGTGAAGAAGTTGGAGCAAATTCTTCAAGTTCAAGACTTTATCAAGCTCAACTTCAAGATGCAATTCCAAGATGGACTTGGATTTGACACAAGGGTGGCTCCACCATACACTTCTACGAGTTTCGATTCTTGGAAATCAAGAATCGAAAATTTTCTTATGATGGAGATAGAGCAATGGTTTGCTCTAATGGAAGGCTTCAAGGCTCCAAGAAACTCTAAGGGTAAAGTTCTCAAGAGGAGCAAGTGGAGCCAAGAGCAAGTCCAAAGGTGCGAGGCCAATGACAAAGTGACCAAGCTCTTGGTCAATTTATTGCCAAGCACCATCCTTTGCAAAATTGGAGAATTTGAAGATGCAAAGGAATTATGGAGCAAATTGGCTAAGCTTCATGAAGAGATCCCTTCCACTATACAAGATCATGAAAAATCCAGAGAGGGTGACTCTTTGGAGCAAGACCAAGAGGAGGATTCCGAGGTTGAGAGATGCTCAACCTCCGAAGAAGAGGAGATCCAAGAAGCTTCATCCTCAAGGGAATGCAACAAAGGGAACAAGGAGGGAGCATACTCCTTGTTTCATATTCAAGATGATGAAGCCTCCACCTCTAGGATTGAGGGGGAGCAATCCTTGGTGACGCCGGATTAAGAAGAAGGAGAAGCTTCTACATCCGGGTCAAGAGACGAAGAGGAGGAAGTAGATTCTACCTCCACAAGTCAAGAAAAATCAAATGGAGGAGAATCAAGGTCCGATCAAGAGGAACCTTCTACCTCCGGATCCAAAGAAAAAGATGCCACCCCTACAAGCAAAGGTATAAATATTTCAATTAATAATAAAAATCATATTATATGTTTTGAATGTAGGGAACATGGGCACTACAAGAGCAAGTGCCCTAAATTGGCCAAGAAGAAGGGCCAAATGGCACAAAAGGGCAAGGAGAAGCTCAAGGAGACCACCCCCGGGACAAAGAAGAGTAAGGAGCACATTGTGTGCTTCTTGTGTCAACAAAAAGGGCATTACCGAAGTCAATGCCCCAAGGGGAAGAAGATGGTCAAGGCTCAAGGAGGCACTAGTCAAGGGGGAGCCTCCAAGGTAAAAAGGAAGGTAACTTTCATTGAGCCTATTCCCTTGCAAAATGGTAAAAAGCATGCTAGGTCAAATTTTTATCATTTTAATGCGATTTACCATAAGAATAGGAAGCATGAGAGCTTTAAGGAAAAGCATGTGGCCCTACATGCCAAAACTACTATCCCTAAGGCTAGGAATGTAGGTAAAAACCTAGGCGATAACTCTAAGGATTTAAGATACAAGCCTAGAAACAAAAATGCTCATGGAACAAATACTAAGGACTTAGTGAGAGAAAATCAAGTCTTGAGGTCAAGACTTGATAAAATGGAGACGACCCTAAAAATGATGGAAAATATCCTATTAGGGCAAAGTGAGCATAACTTAGGTTTAGGAAAATCAAAGCCATCCAATGGCCATAAAGGTTTGGGATACAAACCAAAAGCTAAGAAGGATGTGCCTAGTTATCATAGGGTTCCATATAGTTATGGAACGAACCCTAAGTCTAGAGGTCAAGTCAAGGATACAAGGGAAGATATCCCTAGAAGTATCTTTGCAACCAAAGTGACTAAGACTTCTAAGAAGTCTAAGAAAGTCACGAACAAGGTTACAAGGGAGGCTATCCCTAGAGTTGACCTAGAAAATGTGACCAAGGCTTCTAAGAAGCCCAACAAGATCACTAGGAAGGTATCTAGGGAAGTTATCCCTAGTGAGTACCTAGAGCATCCAAGGAGCACCAATAGGTGTTGGGTTCCTAGGAGCATCTTCTCTACCCCATAGATGGGTTAGAGAGTGTCAACTCCTATTAGAAGGGTAGTTAACCCAACTTTGAGGAAATTGACACTCAAGGAGCATTTTCAAGGTTTTTGTTAACCTTTGAAAATGAAATGGAATTATTATTTACTCCTTGAAAGAGTAAAATGTGCCTAATGGTGAAAAGTTGATTTTATCTTAAATGGCACAAATTTGAAAAACCTTGAGAAATACCAAGTTGGGATATTGGTATTCTCTTGGAAATTTAAGGCAATCCGGGCCTTGATTTATGTAATCACTCTTGAGGAAAAATGGAATATGCCAACATTTGAGGACATGTTTATTTTCAATTGGCATACATTAAATCAAGAAAATTAGAAATGTCAATTTAGGTTTTGGCATTCTCTTGAAGCACTTTAGGGCAATCTAGGTTTAAGTTGTAAGTTTAGCTAAGACTTTAAGGATACTTAGATAGTTAATCTAGGTATATTTTATTTATGCTAAATTTTGTCATGATTGTTTGCCTATCACATGTCATGACATCATGTCTATTTTTGCATTCATGTTTTACTATGAAAAACTCAAAAATACCATGTCATGACATTCATACATCATGTAGTTATAGGAATCTTTCTTTTGAAAGTTATTTTATTTTGATGTATGCCATAACATTATCATGCATTAGTTTAAATTCCTTGTAATTAAGGACAAATGGCATTTAACAACACTTATTAACAAGTGACATCCTAGGTGGATGTCTAATATCTCTAAAATGCCTAGATAGATATGCATGATCCCTAGATTAGGGCAAAACCAAAATCTACATCTCACAAAGACTATAAGGTGACTTGTATGTATTTTAGTGCACATTAGATACAAGTGAGATGTTAGGATGATGAACAAAACTCAAGATGTTGATTTAGTGCATTCCTTTGAGTTTTTAAATTCATCAAAACACATAGTTATGTGTTTTCCCATCATTGGGAAAGCTAATGTACAAGTCATGTGCATTATGCCCAAGGAACATGATGGGATATTGGTTTTGAAAATGTTTTCAAAATGATTTTGGAAAACCTTGGTGAAGGCTATCTTTTGATAGTAATCACCATTGAATAGTTAGACACAAACTTGAAGAAAACACTAAAGTTTTTGTAAGTTTTCAAGTTTGTGTCAATCGTTGAAAATATGAAGTACTTTCATAGAAAACTATTTTTCCGTGATAGTAAACGCCCTAAATAATGTCTACACGAAATTTCATAATTTTTGGATTTTTGTAGAATTTTCTAGGGGTTTCTGAAGTTGACTGAAATGGAATTTCAGCAACTATCAGAGCTCCGATCGATCCATGGATCGATTGGAGTTCCTGAATCGATCCATGGATCGATTCAACCGGCTCGCTGGATCGATCAGCCGATCGATCCAGGGAGTCTGAATCGATCAGTGGATCGATTCAGAAAGGTTCAATCGATTGGAACCCAACTCCAATCGATCCAAGTTGCTGATTTTGGCTGGGAAGGTTTGATTTCAGCATCTTTGAACCTCTTTGAGTCTAGGTAACCATTCCAAACCCCTAAAAATACATTTGTATCCATAAAAAGGGTGTTTTCATGCGAAAACAAGGATGGATTGGTTAAGGAAGGCTAAGTTGAAGTTTAGGTTGAGGTGTGTTTCAAATTTTGAATATTTGAACCTCAAAACTTCTAAATTTGGGTTTCCTAATGTTTTAGGGATTCCAAGTCATTGTTGGTGCAATGACAGAAGTTACCACCATGTCTTTAGAGGGAGGGATTCTTTAAAGACATGAAAATTATTTTTCATGAACCTTGGAAGGTGGTTAACCTTCTGTTGTGAACTTGCTCAAGGTTGAGCATTTAAACTTGAAATGGGGAGAAATGGGGAGTGGATATCCTCATTATTTCAAGTGAACACTCAAGTGGTTGAAAATGCTCAAGGTTGGGTATTTGTCAACATTGAGGGAGAAGTTAAGGTGATAATGACGGGTATGGGATCTCATTATCGGGTGATCACAATGAGTGAAGTTGTGATCACGAATGAGCAACTCTTCAGGGGGAGAGTCTTCAACAAATAGATTTGTTGGAAGTGTGCCCAGAATTGGAGCATACTTTGATGTGTGTCCAACGATGGGTTGATGTGTGCCAATAGGGGGAGAATGTATGGTTAAGTTTAGGCCTTCATTACCTATGGGAAGGTCATAGGGGGAGAATGAAAGGACTCATGAAAGGGAGTAAGTTAGGCTTTCATTACCTAGAGGGAGTTTGCCCTCTTAGAGGGAGAATGAAGAGCTTAATTTATGCTTTCATTACCTAGTGGCATGAAGAAGGAGGCTATGGGATTAGCCTAACTTACATATGGGATTGTAAGTGTTAGTGTGGTATTGTCAAACATCAAAAAGGGGGAGATTGTTGGTGCAATATCCCTCAGGTCAAGGTTGACCTGGGTAACCAAGCTGAGTCTTGGTTTGGGTTTAGATGTTTGACAATAAGATATTGATTGAAGAAGAGTCAAGTAGGTCAAGGTTGACTGGATACTTGACTGGGAAGTCCTAACTGGGATGTTAGGCAAAATGAAAGACCTAGTGAGTGAAGCTAGGCAGTATGGAAATCCTGGTGAGTGAAGCCAGGTGAAAGTCCTAGTGAGTGAAGCTAGGCAGATGGAAATCCTGGTGAGTAAAGCCAGGTGAAAGTCCTAGTGAGTGAAGCTAGGCAGATGGAAAATCCTGGTGAGTGAAGCCAGGTGAAAGTCCTAGTGAGTGAAGCTAGGCAGATGGAAAATCCTAGTGAGTGAAGCTAGGTGAAAGTCCTGGTGAGTGAAGCCAGGCAAGGGAAAATCCAGATGGATCAAGGATGATCGGACATCTGGTGTTGGGAAGTCCAAGTAGGTCAAAGGATTGACTGGATACTTGGCATGAAAGAAAAGTCCAAGTAGGTCAAAGGGATTGACCGGATACTTGGCATAGAGAAAAGTCCAAGTAGGTCAAAGAATTGACTGGATACTTGGCATGAAAGAAAAGTCCAAGTAGGTCAAAGGGATTGACCGGATACTTGGCACAGAGAAAAGTCCAAGTGGGTCAAAGAGATTGACCGGACACTTGGTAAGGGAGTCCTAGCAGGTCAAGGGAGTGACTAGATGCTAGGCATGACATACCAACAGGTCAAGGTTGACCGGATGTTGGTTTGGGAGGTTTGGGACTTGGTTTGGACAAAAATCAAGTGCTAGATCGTTGGATCGATCAGCTCGGATCGATCGGTGGATCGATCCGCTGATCGAGAGAGCCTCCGGATCGATCCGTGGATCGATCAGAGGTCCCAATCGATCGTGGATCGATTGGGGGCCCTCCGCGATAAGCGCTGGATCGATCCATGGATCGATCCAGGCGTTTTTCCAGAGCACAGAGGCGCTCTGGATCGATCCGTGGATCGATCCAAAGCCTCCCCGATCGATTGGGAATATTCGAATCGATCGGGATCCGACCGTTGGCGTCGTTTATAGCTGCAGGCGTGCGATGGCTGCTGCATCTCTTCACCATTTCATCTCAGATCTTCGCCAGCTCCTCCACAGCACTCTCAAAGCTCGTGATCGCCAGTTCTTGAAGGTTCTTGGAAGCTCTCCGAGTCAAGAGGCGGATCAAAGGCAAGAAGAGAAGCTAGGGTTAGGGTTTTCTGCATTCATTGTAAGCTTTGTGCTTGTATTTTGTTTCCCTTTCCTTCTTCTTGTACTGAGAGTCTTGTAGGGCTTCTCCGCCTTTGGTAGTTACCATAAAGGAGAGTTTATACTAGTGGAGGGTGTGTGCGTTGGTGTAGATCCTTGGATTAGTCACCTCTTGTGAGGTGGATACCAAGTAAACCAACCGTGTTAGCGTGTGTGATTGTTTCTGTTATTTTCCGCTGCATATCCTTGTTGAAACAAGCAACGCCGAGCGACGAGCACGCGACGAGCTATTCACCCCCCCCCCCCTCTAGCTACTTTTGGTACTAACATCCGTTAGCCGTGAATCTGATCAAGGATGTAGAGGAAACCTGCCAGACTCTCCGGCAATATGGGCTGAAGATGAACCCATTGAAATGCTTGTTTGGAGCTAAAGGAGGGAAATTCTTGGGTTACCTAGTGACCGAGCGGGGAATAGAAGTTAATCCAGAAAAAGTTCGGGCACTACGTGATATGCAAGTTCCCTAGAATTTGAAGGAAATGCAGAAGCTGGTCGGCAGAATAACAGCCCTGTCAAGGTTCATTTCCAGATCTGCAAACCGAGCTGCTTCTTTCTTCAAAGTGCTCAGAAAGGCCTCCAAGTTCCAATGGGATGAAGAATGCATCCGAGCTTTTGAGGAGCTGAAGAAGTATTTGGAGGCTCTACCATCTTTATTTAAGTCGGTTGTCGGAGAACCATTATGGGTCTACTTATCTGCCACCCCTGAGGCCGTAGGGGATGTGCTTGTTAAAAAATATGATAATGTACAACGGCTAGTGTATTTCTTCAGTCATCTATTAAAAGGTGCCGAGTCACGATACACGACCCTCGAGAAGTTGGTTTATGGATTGGTCCTTATGGCTCGACGGTTAAGACCTTACTTCTTAGCACATCCTATCACAGTTCTGACCAATAGCACCATGGGAAGAGCCTTGACTAATGTAGAAGTTGCAGGTCGTCTTATCAAATGGGCGACGGAGTTAGGAGAATATGACATACAATACCAGCTGCGCACAACCATCAAAAGATAGGCCTTGGCAGATTTCTTAACAGAAATTCAACAGACCAACTCTAAAGAAACCTGGAAGGTCTACGTGGATGGGTCGGCAACTCACCAAGGAAGCGGAGTCGGTATTTTGTTGATATCCCCCCAAGGGGATATACTTCAATTGGCTGTTTGGTTGAATTTCAGAGTCACTAACAATGAAGCAAAATATCAGACTTTTATTGGCAGGACTGCAGGCGGCCCGGCATGTAGGGGTTGCTCGGGTAATCATCTATTCAGATTCCCAGCTAGTAACTCAGCAAGTGGCCGACAACTTTATGATAAATTGTGATAAGTTACAAGTATATCGGGAAGCATACGAGAAGATGAAGGAAGAATTTACAGAAGTTACAATCACTAAGATCCCCAGGGCAGAGAACGGGAAAGTAGATGAGCTAGCAAAGATGGTCAGGTCCTTAACTACTTGGGTGTTGGACCGGTCAACGGCGCAAACTTTCCTTATAGCTCAGATAGATTTGCAAAACAATAGGGAAGCAACTATTGATTCGCAGACACCCATGATTAGTTATCTTAGGCAGGGCATCTTACCGAATGACCCAAAAGAATCATGGTTGGTCAGGAAACAAGCCCATGCATATGTCATGATCGGGGATCAGCTATACAAGAGGTCCTTCTCTAGGCTCTTACTCGAATGCCTGGGTATGGAGGAGGCAGATCAAGCCTTACGAGAAATACATCTGGGATGTTGTCGTAGTCATGTGGGCGGTCAAACATTATCACGCAAGATGCTCCTGGCCGGGTATTTCTGGTCTACTTTACAGAGGGATACTCACAAGCTGGTAAATACCTGCCTATCCTGTCAAAAACATCAGAATTTGACACACCGACCAACAGCTCTGCTAAGAACGTCTATAGTCTCGTGTCCCTTTGATCAATGGGGCATGGATATTGTAGGACTATTTCCAATGGCCCCGGGTCAGAAACGTTTCTTATTGGTAGTGGTGGATTATTTCTCTAAGTGGGTGGAAGCAGAGACCCTGGCCAGGATCACAAAAGATGTGGTCATCCAGTTTCTATGGAAGAATATTCTCTGCAAGTTCGGCATTCCGCACAAATTGGTATCAGACAATGGGAGGCAATTTCAAGGGCAAAAAATCCAGGCCTGGTGTAAGGGATTTGACATAACGCAAGCCTTCACTTCAGTAGCATACCCGTAAAGCAATGGCCAGACCGAGGTGGTTAATCGAGAAATAGTACGAGGTCTGAAGGTTAAGCTGGATCATGTGGGAGGTAACTGGGTGGAAGAGCTGTCGAGCAGCCTATGGGCCTATCGTACAACACCCGAGAAAGTACCGGTCTGGCACCATTCCATCTGGTTTATGGGAACGAAGCGGTTGTACCCATAGAGATTGGGGTGCCATCAGTCAGGAGGGCGTTATACGACAAAGAAAATGCAGAGCGGTGGCTGGCTGAGCTGGATCTCATTAGTGAAATCCACGACAGGACAACAACCCGATTAGAGGTGTACCGACAAAGAATGAGGCAAAATTATGACAAAAGAGTTATTCCTCAATTCTTTGGGGAAGAGGATTTGGTCTGGAAACAAGTTAAGCCCGTAGAGGACGTAGCCAAGTTAGCACCACAGTGGGATGAACCTTACAAAATTATCAAGAAATTGTTGTCCGGAGCTTATTATTGACAGGATAATCAGGGAAAAAAGTTAGATCGGCCTTGGAGTGCTAACTACTTGCGACCTTACCGAGTTTAAAGAATCATATAAAGAAGAAGAAATTGGGTTGTCGAATGTTTGACAGATTAGGGTAACAGGCCGAGGCTAAAAGTAGACCGGATAGTGCGGTAAGAGGATATGTCAAAGCGAAAATTGTATATCCTAATATTTCTTTCGACAAACTAAGAAATTTTAGCAAAGAAAATCTTAAAGTGCAAGTGGAAAAATAATGAAGTAATTCATAGGAAGTTGTTAAGTCATTATACACAAGCAGTCAATGATGATCATTTGAAAGGAGCAAATATATCATCCGGAATCTTTTTAAGGATCCGGTCATGATCTAAAAACTCAGCAGGAGGAGTTGATTTTAAGTAGCCATGTTCGTAAAGTTGTCGCAGAGCCTCAACCGCACCATAGATAATAGATGTGGAGAAACGTTGTCCTGCCTGTGTACAAAACTCTGGAGAACGCAAGTACAGGTCTTGGATATGTTTGCAGCGATCATTCTCCCCTTCTTTATAGACAGCCAGAGCTGTAGATACTCCTTCTACAGTAGCCCGAGCCTGAGCCAGTTCAGTCCGGACGACCAGAAGTTTTGCGGCCTGAGATGCCAGTTGGGTCGTTTGGGATTCCAATCTTTTGCTTTGCTCCTGTGCTAGGGTTTCGGCGGCACGTAGCTTCTAGGTCAACTGGTCAATGGCTCGTTGATGCACCAAAGCTTGTTGATCCACGTGTTGCTGGTGCACGACATCAACCTGGCTTTTTTCTTCTTGAAGGCCTTTAAGCTTATGGTTAACCCGTGCCAAGGATACTTCCAGATGGGTCTTCCTTTTGGTCAGATCTTTTATATCGGCTCTCAGGGCATGACTAGCCTGCGCAGGGGCATTTAATTGAAGCTCTAATTCTGTTACCATGTCCCGCAGCACCTTATTTTGGTAATGAACAGCATGGAAGGATTGATTTATTATCAGGGACTCTGCACAGGCCTGGGACATAAAGAAAATATCTGATAAGAGCAGGGAGGATAATAGTTACTGGGATCATTGGAGCTTACCTTGATATATAGCTCTGAGAACTTATCCATTTGGGCAGGCGGCGACAAGAGTTCCATCTGCTGCATACTTTCCTCCCATAAAGTGGCCAAACGACCTTTCATTGTGAAGGAGCTGGTGGGAACATCCTGTCGTGACCTTAACTCCGCCTCAGAAGGGGTAGTGGTACGATAATGGTAATGAACAGGTGGTGGTGGCTGTGAAGGCCCAACAGCTGACCCAGAAGGAGCTGAATGGGGCATATGAGGAGGCTCTGGAGGTGAGGTAGTTGATGAAGGGTGATGTGATGGGCCAGCTTCGGTGCTCTGATGCTGTTGCGAGGTGGAAGGTTGAGTTAGCGGAGGCTCGGCCGGAACTTCGGGTGGAGCAGGAGGAGCATCTGCCTGGCTCGGGATAGGAGTAGTGGTTGCAACAGGAGGTGAAGGAGGAGGAACAACGGAAGGGCCTGAGTCTTGGCTAGGATGGGGGGCCCTGCGGCGAAGTCTCTGAGACAAAGGCTGGTCATCCGAGTCAGAATCTTCGGAAGGTAGCTGAACCCTATGCTGAGAAGAAGAAGGGGCATCACGACCCGAGTGGTCATTTACAGAACGGGCCCGACGAGCTGCCTGAGAAGCTTCTCTGAAGACAGGGCTGGCATAGGTGACTTTGGCTGATCTTCTACCGCGGTCGTGACCAGGGCTAGAGGTCGGCTGGGAAGGATTAATTGATTGAAGAAGCATCGGGGTGAAGGGTCGGGCTGTAGGTGAGGCCCGTGGACGAATAGGGGTGGCAGGTCGGGATGTAGGTAAAGGCCTGGGACAAGCGGGACGAGCAGAGAAGGCAGATCAGACAGTAGACGAGGCTTTGCGAGGAAGATGGGGTCGGGGATTTGCAAGGGAAGCCATACCGACATGGGTCAAAGTCGAGTAAGGGAGCGATCTCCTCTCTAAAATAACTCGACCGCGCCGCATGATCTTCATGTCACTTATAGGAAGAGGTTGAACCTCTGAGGCACGGGTTAAAACCTCAGTTGTACAAGACCGAGTAGGGGATCAGCTACAGTAGGTAAAACAAAATGCATGAAGTCATAAAAGAACCAAAAAGAGAGGCTTACCCAGGGAGTGAGGTGTTTCAGCAGTAAGATAGCATAGATGGAAATATGACAACAATTCCTTAGACAATAAGCGCGTTAAGTTCAGTTGTCATCCTGCTAAGCGAGATGAAGCCTCTATATAGGAAGTGTCAAGATGAAAATTCCCTAGTGGCGGGGTCGGGGGAAGTGACGATTGCCATTGCAGGGGCCACACTATCTCATGGGAAAATCGAACGAAGAAGAATTTGCTCCTCCAATCCATTCCAAAAGGTTGTAGGGGTGAGAAAAAAACAGTCCGAAGACACGGTTGGAAGTGGAAGGGGCCTTCTTCCTGCTGTCGAAGGGTGAAGAAGCAGTGGAACAAAGGGGCAGACCAAGATAGCTCGTATACGTCGCAGACTATTACAAATCCACAGAGGAGCCTTATAGAATTCAGCGTTAGTTGGCCCAGGGGAATTTTGAAGTGGCAGCACACGTCAGAAAAAAGGGGTGAAGAGGAAGACAAAGGTCGGCCATAAATTGTTCTTTAAAGAAGGTGCAATAGTCGTCGGGAGGAGCGAAAAATTGGTGCACTCCGGTGGGGATGATCACATGTGCGTTATCTGCAACTCCGTAAGTATATTGCATATCATCCCAGTCTAGTTCATCAAAAGTGGATGAGCCAGGAAAATATATCGCCGCCAGAGAAGACAGATGAGAGGAGGATGCCATGTGAAAAGAAACAGAAGGAGAAGAAAGCAAGCAAGAAGCTACTAAACCAAAATAGAGGTTTAAGCGCAGCGATGAATGCAGGAGAGAAAAAGAAGAAGTCGAGGAAAAGGTGGCAGGTAGAAGTGAGGGGAAAGTATTTATAGTCGCTAGGAGGAAGGGCAATTTAGTTAGGTATCATCCACCGGTCCACAATAATTGGCGGGAGCAAAGAGGGCCGATGGATCTTCTTTGAAAATAACGCCCAAGGGTATATCTGGAAAAGTGTCGGTGCGATGTACGAGAAGATAGATTTCGAAAAAAGACGCAATAGTTATAAGTGTCTTATGAACTTTTAATCCTCGCTTTCCCGATCTGGTCTTAACCTTCACTTTCCTGCTCTGGTATTATCTGGTATTGGATTAAGGTGGAAAGAATAGACCGGGGTGTGGGGCTAAGTCAGGGCGGTCAGCAGAAAAAGGTAAGTTAAATAGGTCGGGATAGAAAACGCAGACCAGGGTGATTTGCTAAGCCAAGTTGAGCCAAGGCGGTCAGCAGAAAAAGGCAAGGTAAACAGGTCATAGTAAAAAAGGGCACCCCGACCAGGGCTAGTTAAAACTTAAACCATGTTATAGTCGGGACACATTCATACCGATCAGGAAACATACTAGATAATAAGAAACTAACGAGCTAAGAGAAAATCAGTAACAAATAGTCATATCATAACATAGCATAAAAAGGTTAAAGAGTCTTATATAACAATAAGTTGGGAAATATAAAATCTTTGACAATCTTTTAGCTGCACTGCCACAAACAAAGGTCAGCATACATGGCCACATCAGGGTTCATCTTCAGTAGGGGGCTCGGGGAGGAGAAAGAGGTCGTCATCGTCCTTGAAGGTAGGATACGACTCGACAGGGAGCTCGTTCATCAAGCGAGCAGTGTCCAGGAAGTTTTTCGAAGGGGCGGAGTGAAGTAGACCCTGCTCAAACATTTAACAAGCCCCACCGGCTGCTCCGCTACATAGCATAAGGTTCATCAAACCTCCAATCTTCCTCAAGAAGAAAGGAGATGTGGCATAGGATAGCCTGTATGCTCTTAGACGACCAGCTTCTCCCGCCTGATAATCCGCCAGCTTTGCCCAGGTCTTCTCAGCATCGGCTTGGGCCATAGCCAAATCTTTTTGACTCTGGGAAGCGTTCTCCTGAGCCTTCAAAAGATCGGCCTATAGTGATTTGAGTGTTGCTTGGTTGGCCTCCCAGCGACTTTGGATGGCCTTCTCCCGGTCGACACTAGAAGTTAGTTGACCCTGAACATTTGTTAAACTTTTCTGAAGAGTCTCTTGGGTTTCTTGCAGACTCTTCAGATCGGAGGATAGGGTGGTCAACCGGGCGTCCTTCTCATCCAATTCAACCACTAGCGAGCGACGTCGCTCCCCCTCAGAAGCCAGTTTGGACTCGCTGGTCTTCAGAGACGCCTCCAAGGTCCTTATTTTGTCAAAAGCTGAGTGGGAGATGTTCTGGGCAGACTCTGCAGACTCCCCAATTAATCGAAGATACCCTGCCAGATCACCAGGCGTTGGGTTGAGTGGATCGTGCGAAGTAAGAGGCAGCTCCAACTCCTGAAAACGAGCCTTCAACACTTCATTCTCCCTCTGCAAGCTGGCGGCGTATTGAATTGCACTCAGGCTGGCAGAACAGGCCTGCATTAGATACAGAAGAAAGGATTATAAGAGATTCCAACAGAGAAGCCTTGATAAAAAAACTCACAGAAACTATCTGGCGAGAAGCTTGGTCCATCCCTTCCATCGGCAAATTGTTCCAAAATTTTCGATTGCATGACCGCCAGGACGCAACTAACTCGCCCTGCAGCTGAACCAAGCCAATAGTGGGAGGAGCCTCTTCGGCAGCTTCTTCAGCGGCATCGGGCTCAGTGGAAGAAGGCAGGCGCCAAGAGGTGGTGAAGGCATACTTCTTGGGGATTTTCCCCCGAAATCGAGAAGTAGAGGCCGGAGCGGCTGTAGGAAGCGAGGTGGATAAAGTTGCAGAGCTCCCACGTTGGTCCATCACAGGAAGAGGGATCTGCCCGGGAGAGAAGGCCTAAGCGGGAAAAGAGGAATATTCGGGAGTTAGAGCCCGACTGGGTGTCGGGGTTGATATTCTAAGTGACAGGGTGGGAACCTCTGGTCCCAGAGCAATCTCCCGGTCGGGAGTAACAACCTTGGCCGCTGAATATTGAGAGGTTGTGGATGAACGCTGGCCTGAAGGAAGAGGCAGAGGAGACTCCTGAATCGCAGGAATAACCTTCTTCCTTTTGCGCTGAAGGCGTAATCGTTTGGCGAGAGGGGGAGAAGCAGCTCACTCCTCCTCGGCCTGTTCTAATGTGGCCAGGTCTTCCCTTGAAGCAATATCTGAAGGAAGAGTGGGGGGAGCTTCTACCTAGGCTGGCGCAAGAGGGGCAGACTGTTAGGAAGGCGCTAAGCCCTGTTTAAGCTCCACACTCAGGGCTTTCAAAACGGCGAGAGATTGGTGTTTTATATTTGAGAAATAAGCCCGGAGCATGACAACCTCTGCAAAGTGAAAGAGAGATACCTCAGTTAGCGAAGAATAGCAAGAAGGAAAACGGGGTCTTACCCAAGGGAGCCCCTATCTCTGCAGGAACTGGGTTGAGCCCGAAAGAATACAAAAAAGTCTTCCAGTAGTATTATAGACAAGCTAACGCTCACGCCTTGTAGTTTTTCTGAAGCGGTGTCACAGGAGGACTGATGTTGGTGTACAGGGAGATTAGAAGGAATGTCAGAGAGCCATTGGGTCGGCTCGACCAAAGGTTCAGGTAATCTCATAAAGAAAAAACGAGATTTCCAACCTTTGTTGGAAGAGAGCATGTCAGAAAAGAACTTATAACCAGGTCTAGCTTGCACCATGAATACCCCTGGTTCCGATCGTTTGATGTAGTAAAAATAATGAAATAGCTGAGCGATTAAGGGGATTTGATATATGCGACACAGAATGATGGTGCCACATATAGCTCTGAAGAAGTTGGGAGCAAATTGAGAAGGACAGATACCAAAGTATTGGCTCAGGGAGGAGATGAAGGGATGTATGGGAAAACGAAGGCCTCCCAGAAGCTGATCCTTGAAAACAGTCATGAAGCCTTCAAGAGGGGATGAGGGATGTTTGTTAGGTGTGGGGACTCGAAGTTCGTAATCATTGCTAAGTCTCAGGTTAGAATGGATCACGGACAGGTCATGGGCGTCTATGTCAGAAATGTAGTACGAATATCAAAAGGAGGCCTTACCGTCCGCCATTATCAAGGTGAGGAAGGTTGAAGAAGAGGTCAGTCGAAAAGGGGAAGAGCACCAGGCCTGAGGAGTCGAGAAGGGGAAGGCTAAGGCACCAGAGATAGCAAAGCAGCGAGGGGGCAAAGGTAGTCGAAAAGCTCAAGGAAACGACGGCGGACTACCTTTAGGGTTTATAAAGGGGGTTTTCCTAGGGAATATTGAAAGATGAGTCGAGTATATTTTTGGGTAAAATGCCCAATGCCGTCCGATCACAGAACGACATGCTCTTATGGGAAGTCGTATACAAAAAGGAGTGGAGTCGGCGACATCATAAGGCTAAGCAATAAAGGCGTGGGACAGGTGTCACCCCCCTAGGAAGCGTATTAATGATGGACGGGATAAGGAAATCATGAGATGAAGCGGGTGTATGGAAACGTCTGCCACGCGATCTTCTCGGGAAGCGGCGAAGAAATTGGCGGGAAATAAATTTGAATGTTGCAAGGCTACAAGAAATCCTTTTCCCGAAGGCTGAGTAAGATTTTAATATATTTTATCTTCATAGTACGTCTAATACTGTATATCTCTTGACTGCAGATGAGGTTAAAGCGGTCCCTTCAAGCAATCCCTGGTCGGGAACTAATCCCCAGGTCGGCAACATCTGTTCCCAAACGGGCTTCTTTAAGAAGTCCCGGTCAGGTGTCCCAGACTCTCGCCCCAGCGCGAGTTATAAGTGAGCATGGCTCTCACGCCCAACGACCTTTCCGGTCGGTTGTCCCAGACTCTCGCCCCAGTGTGACTTATAAGTGAGCATGACTCTCACGCCCAACGACCTTCCCGGTCGGTTGTCCCAGACTCTCGCCCCAGCGCGAGTTATAAGTGAGCAAGTCTCTCACGCCCAACGACCTTCCCGGTCGGTTGTCCTAGGCTCTCGCCCCAGCACGAGTTATAAGTGAGCAAGAATCTCACGCCCAACGACCTTCCTGGTCAGTTGTCCTAAACTCTCGCCCCAGTACGAGTTATAAATGAGCATGGCTCTCACGCCTAACGACCTTCCCGGTCGGTTGTCCCAGACTCTCGACCCAGTGTGAGTTATAAGTGAGCATGACTCTCACGCCCCACGACCTTCCCGGTTGGTTGTCCCAGACTCTCGCACCAGCTCGAGTTATAAGTGAGCAAGACTATCACGCCCAACGACCTTCCCGGTCGGTTGTCCCAGACTCTTGCCCCAACGCGAGTTATAAGTGAGCATGGCTCTCACGCCCAACGACCTTCCCGGTCGGTTCTCCCAAACTCTCGCCCCAGTGCGAGTTATAAGTGAGCATGGCTCTCACGCCCAGTGACCTTCCCGATAGGTTGTCCCAGACTCTCACCCCAGTGCGAGTTATAAGTGAGCATGACTCTTACGCCCAATGACCTTCCCGGTCGGTTGTCCCAGACTCTCGCCCCAACGCGAGTTATAAGTGAGCATGGCTCTCACGCCCAACGACCTTCCCAGTCGGTTGTCCCAGACTCTCGCCCCAGCATCAGTTATAAGTGAGTAAGGTTCTCACACCCAACGACCTTCCCAGTAGGTTGTCCCAAACTCTCACCCCAATGCGAGTTATAACTGAGCATGACTCTCACGCCCAATGATCTTCCCGGTCGGTTGTCTCAGACTCTCGCCCCAGTGCGAGTTATAAGTGAGCATGACTCTCACGCCCAATGACGTTCCCGGTCGGTTGTCCCAGACTCTCGCCCCAGCGCGAGTTATAAGTGAGCAAGGCTCTCACGCCCAATGACCTTCCCTGTCGGTTGTCCCAGACTCTCGCACTAGTGCAAGTTATAAGTGAGCATGGCTCTCACGCCCAACGACCTTCCTGGTCGGTTGTCCCAGACTCTCGCACTAGTGCAAGTTATAAGTGAGCATGGCTCTCACGCCCAACGACCTTCCCGGTCGGTTGTCCCAGACTCTCGCCCCAGCTCGAGTTATAAGTGAGCATGACTCTCACGCCCAACGATCTTCCCGGTCGGTTGTCCCAGACTATCGCCCCAGTGCGAGTTATAAGTGAGCATGACTCTTACGCCCAACGACCTTCTCGGTCGGTTGTCCCAAACTCTCGCCCCAGCGCGAGTTATAAGTGAGCATGACTCTCACGCCCAACGACCTTCCTGATCAGTTGTCCCAGACTCTCTCCCCAGCGCGAGTTATAAGTGAGCAAGGCTCTCACGCCCAACGACCTTCCCGGTTGGTTGTCCCAGACTCTCGCCCCAGCGCGAGTTATAAGTGAGCAAGGCTCTAACACCCAACGACCTTCCCGGTCAGTTGTCCCAGACTCTCGCCCTAGTGCGAGTTATAAGTGAGCAAGGCTCTCACGCCCAACGACCTTCCCGGTCGGTTGTCCCAAACTCTCGCGCCAGTGCGAGTTATAAGTGAGCTGAGCTCTCACGCCTAACGACTTCTACTCTCGGACAACACTCCTTATATCCGCCGAAGCAAAATACAACGAGCCAAGCTCTTGGGCCTGACTGGTCAGTAAGCCATATTTCTAGGGTTTCTGCTAATTATGAAATTTCGCAGGCATATTCTCAAGTGTCTCAGTTGCTCCTGACTAGGAATCATCGGTTATGAGGTAAGAGGATGATGGGGTAAGCAGTTATCCTAATTATTTTTGTTATTTTTGCTAGAAATATTAGAGAAACGCAGGTGTTTTATAGAAACATAATGATACCCAAGAAAGAGGGTATGGGGCTACACCCCAAGTGGAGTTCAAGAAACAGGTTTTATTCCGTTAACAGGGGTACATTTTTTAAGGGTTTACATTGCTACCAAATCCAAAGGCTTGATCCTTCCTAGCCAGATGAGCTTGAGCTCTAGTTAGATCTTCCTTAATAAGATTGATGGCGCGCTTCAGTTGCCCAATAGTCTCATCTTTGATCCATCCCTCCTCTTTCAGGAGAGCCACCTCGTCCTCATGTTTCATCTTTAAATAGATAATATAGTGAACTTGGCTCTGGAAGTCTGATTGTGCTTTAAGCTTGAGAGCAATTTCGGCCCGGGTTCTGGATTTGGCGGCCAGCCAGAGGTTTTTCATTTCATGAGTAAGGGGTACTTGAAGATCTTTGCTCGCCGTCATCTCCAGCAAGGCTTCCTCTTTTTGAGCCAATAACTCTGTCAGATGGGCAATTTGCTAAAGCACAGAAGCAAGTTCATTGGACTTTGTTGCAGGTTCCATGGAGGCTTGATGCTTTATTAACATGAGGATAGCTTGAGGCAGAGAGGAGAAGGGTATGCTCGGACCTTTTATAAGGAAGAAGAAGGTGAAGGGATTTTCTCGGAACTTGGGTGGATGCTTGAAAAACAGTGTAACATTTATAGGAGAAGAGTAGGCTCGGAAGTTGAGGAATCAATATACACACAGAACCATCCAGTTTATCTCCTAGGGTTGCGAGAAATTATGAAGAAGATAGATGGAAAACAGGTCGGCAGAGGATGAAAGAACCAGGTCGGGTAACAAAGAGACTGGGGTCTAGTCAGTCGGACTAGAGCCTCCTTCGACTAGACTTGAGGGAGAGGCTTGTGATACAGTGCATGATTGTGGGGTCAGTAAGATGATGTGGTTAGGAGTCAAGACCACAGGATGGTCAGGAGTTAAGCTTATGTGGAGGTCAGAATTCAAGCTTATGTGGAGGTCAGAAGTCAAGCTTACGTGGAGGTCAGAAGTCAAGCTTACGTGGTGGTCAGAATTCAAGCTTACGTGGAGGTCAGAAATCTAGCCCCCGTGGAGGTCAGAAGTCAAGCTTGCAGGGTTGTGGTCAGAGTCCTAACTGACGAGGCAGTCAAAGGATAGGATAACAAGTTGGACCAGATCATCCTCCGTCATCAGCACATGCGAACTCTTCATGAGGGTGTCATGTAGATCGGACTCCGCGGCGACTTTCCGTCAACCTCCAGTACATCAAGGTCCGCCTTCATCCGACTCAGCTTCCGAACGGGATTAGTCAGCATTTTATAATTTTTCATAAAGGTAGCACTTTATATTAGAATTAAGTATATTTTCTATCAAAATGCCCCTCATATTTTTTAGGTACAAATAGTCTAAAAATGAGTATAATTTCTATTAAATTTAGCACTTTAAATTAGAATTGAGTATATTTTTTATTAAATTGAATATGACTTTTTTCCTGCTTAATATAATTTCTCCTAAATGCAGCATCATTTATAGAAAATTTAGTATATTTTTCATCAAATTGAGTATCATTTAAAGAAAAATCTAGTATATTTTCTATCCAATTAAGGCGGAAAAAAGAATTGTACTAAATTTGATAGAAAATATATTATATTCTGTACTGAATTTAAGAAAAATTATATTTATTTTTAAATCTTTTATATAAAAAATATCATGAATAATTAAATAAATTTATTGGATTAAGGAGTGAAAATAAAAATTTGTATTAGTGGAAATTGCATATAAAATTTTATCTATTAATGTGGAGTGGATGTAAACTTTCCCTTAAAATAAATATGAGTACTAATTGTTAATAAAATAGAAACGTTAGCCCAATGAATACATGAATCCATGGAAAGCACATTGAGATTGTGGGACACGCTCAGGCATGCTTCACGCTCGCATCGCATCATATCCCATCCCATCCGTTCTTCTGTACGTCGCATTCCGTTGTTTACCCAACTTTTTTTTTGGCAGTGTATTACGAGTTCAAATATTTTAACACGCTACAGATTCATTAAAAAAAACATGTATTAATGCATTTGCACGTTAAAGGCGTTGCAGATAATCACCACGTTCACGTCAAATTCTCCATCCCTGAATCATTCGATAATGTTGTTCATGGTTAAAATACGATACATCTTAAGCCAATTAAGCGTAGGAGATTTCGGTTGAAAGTAAGAAAGCAAGATGTTTCAGGCGGTGTTGTGGGGTTTGCTCATCTTCTCTGTTAGCCTGCTCATCTTCTCCGTTCACCACTACCCCGTCCGCCTCCCGGTCGTCGGCCACCTCTATCTGCTTATCCGTCACCGGTACCTGCACCATGCTCTGGCCTGCCTCAGCGACCGCTATGGCCCCTCCCCGCTCCTCCTCTACTTCGGCTCGCGCCGCACCCTCGTTGTCTCCTCATCCGCCGCCGTCCGACAGTGTTTCACCTACCTCGACCTCAATTTCACCAACCGCCCCATGCTCCTCTCCGGCATCCACTTAAATTACAACTGCACAACCATGACCACCCTCCCCTACGGCCCCGAGTGGATCAACCTCCGCCGTTTCGCCGCACTCCACATTTTCTCCCCCGCCCACCTACAGGCCTTCAGCCAGCTCCTCTCCAACAGACTCTGCGTCCTCCTCCGGAGCCTCTTTCGCGGCGGTGGCGAAGGCGAAGGGTTCCAGCAGGTGGATTGGAGGTGGAGGATGAAGGAGGTGGTATTGGACACTTTGATGGAAATGATAATTGGGAGGAGGCAGAAGGGCGAGGGGAATGAGTTAGTGAGAATGATAGACGAAGCGTTCCAAATGAGCACGGTGGTGAGCCCGGAGGAGTTACTGCCGTGGCTGAGTTGGATGGGGACGAGGCGGCAGATGCAGAGGTTGGAGAAGGAGTTGGACGCCCAGCTGCAGGGGATGGTGGATGAGAAGCGCGGAGAGCGAGCGGCGGAAGGGGATCGAAAGCAGAGCATGATGGACATGATGCTTGACGATCCACGCTATACTGACACAACCATCAAAGGAATGGTGCAGAACATGATTTTAGCCGGAACTGATACGACCACCACGACCTTGGAATGGGCAATGGCGCTGCTCCTCAACCACCCCCACCTCCTCCAGAAGCTCCACGGCGAAATCGAAGCCCACGTCGGCCACGGCCGTCTCGTGGACCCCTCCGACCTCCCGAGCCTCCGCTGCGTCACCAACGTCATCAAGGAGACCCTGCGGCTGTACCCGCCCGGGCCGCTGCTGGTGCCAAGGGAGTCTGTGGCGGACTGCGAGGTGGGCGGCGTCGCCGTGCCGCGCGGCACGATGCTGATCGTGAACGCGCACAAGTTGCACCGGGACCCGGAGCTGTGGGAGGAGCCGAGGCAGTTCAAGCCGGAGCGGTTCGAGAGGGAGGGGGATGGGAAGGGGCACAAGTACGTGCCGTTCGGATGCGGGAGGCGGCGCTGCCCGGGGGAAGCCATGGCGTTGAGTTCCATCGGGCTGGTGCTGGCGTCGCTGGTGCAGTGCTTCGAGTGGAAGAGGGTCGGGGAGGAAGAGGTGGATCTGACAGAAGAGCCGGGTTTTACCGTACCATCGGCCACTCCGTTGCTGGCCCTGTGCAAGCCACGCGACGCCATGGTCGATCTCTTGGCACAACTATAAGGACCTGGGAAGACAGTTGCATGAAGCTCTCGCTATACAAGAATTTGGGAAAGGATCTATCCTACGAGGGCTTATTTTATTTTTTTACAAAAGACTATTTTCAAAATTAGCGCAATACTGCTTGATATAGTTTTAATAAATCAGTGCGTTGTAGTTTAAAAACAAAAAAAAAAAAAATGTAAGTCTTGTTATCTTTGACGTTCAGTCAATGTTCTAGTGAATTACTTTGTTGGGTGATAGAACACGAAAGGTCCATCCATAATGGATACGAAATTCCCAGGTCTTGAACACAAATGCAACGCAGTGGCAATTATTTATCTCATTTGATGTTGGATAAATGTTGTACAACAGAGAACGCATGTCAATTGCCTGAGTATAATTTAAAAGTAATACACGAGTCATCAAGCATGTACAACGTACCTTAATCGCACACAACTACAAACAAAGAACAAGGGCGACGTTGCATATTTAGGATACTGATCTGTTAGAATTATGAGATTATAATTGTAATTATAAATATGTAATGTTATCAATTAAATAAATCATAAAAATTATGTGATCAATTTTATGATTAAGGGTTTAATTGTTATGAATAAATTAATGTGGATATCATGTGTAATTTTTAATTTGTTGAGGAACTAAATTAGAAATAGACAAACTTATGTTTCTATAAATAAGGGTTATGGTCTCAGTTTACAGATGATGTTTTTGTTTTGTTTCCTCATTGATAAAACTCTCTGGATACTAAGGAAGATCTGTAAATTGAAGATCTTGCCTAAAATCGATTGCATACTATGGATTCTGGTACGCTTCCGTAATTTTATCTATTCCGTTTACAATTTCTTAAGAATTGAATAGAATGCATAAGTTGATGTTGAGATTTCTCAACTTAATTTTTCATCAATTAGTATCAGAGTCTTCTATTTCAAATTTTTAAGGAAAATTTTTATTTTAGGATACACTGTTTTAATTGTGTGTAATCTCAATTTTGGTTCTGGATATATCATCTTGCGATTTTATTTTATCATGACAATCTTCGACACAGTTCTGTGTCGCAATCGGCTGGAAAATTTTGTGACATCATCGCAACTTCCAGCGGAGAAGGAAAGTGTCACAAGAGGTTACTTGGAACCGGTTTCCTAGGCCCGCGAAGACATCCAAGATGGTAGGCAACACTAAACGCCGCTCTCACGTTTTCTGCTCATTGCGAGCGAGCGTCGGTGACCAATAGTGAGCCACCGGCAACGACTTCATGTTGGAGGTAGTTTTCCGGGGTAGAATAAGACGTTACAGTTGGCCGGTGAATTGGTTGTGACTGCATTGTTTCTACGCACAAGGAGACGCTAGCAATAAAGGTGACCCGCGTTCCAACACTGGAAAGGGCCGGCAACTGCCCCAGTATACCGTCAGTTAGCTATCGTGGTCGGCAACTACAGTTGCGACGGTTTGCGACGTGGAGACGAGACCACGTTTCGGAAGGCGGTTCGTACGGGTGGAGA
Organism: Zingiber officinale; assembly: GCF_018446385.1. Taxonomy (NCBI): domain Eukaryota; kingdom Viridiplantae; phylum Streptophyta; class Magnoliopsida; order Zingiberales; family Zingiberaceae; genus Zingiber; species Zingiber officinale. The sequence goes on from NC_055992.1 coordinate 7,719,792, forward strand.
CGAGGCCACGTTTGGGAAGAAAGGTGGAGTGAGGCCACGTTTGACATTAAAAAAAAAAATTGGTGTGTTCTTTTTTTTACAGAGGGAATCAAAAATATTACATATAAATAATATATTTTATCCCATTAAATTATAATCCATTAAATTTATTTTTTGAATAAAAGAATCAATTTATTTTATAAATTTGATATAAATTTTAAATGGATTATATGGGTTCGGTTAATATCTATTATTTTAATTTCAATTAAATTTAAATTATATATCACCAAAGTGACCTCTATTATTTGAATTTAATTTTAATTAAAATATTATTGAGATATTAAATAAAGTGTAAATGTATATATTTATGTGAGTATTAATCGGCTCAAAGGAATATTTGTACTTACAAATTATACATTTACTTATGATAATAAACACGCAACAATTATCAGGTTTTATTTGTTATGTTTCATGCATATAATAAATCGATCTAAAGCTAGGTTTATTATTTGTCATGCATTATTGTTAGTGTTTGATTATTACAACAAGAGTACCACTTGCAAATAATATTACTGTCCAAGACTTAATATTGTTGTTGCACTAGGCATCTTTAGATGAGATTTATCATTTATTTTAATTGATTCAAAATGAACATGTTATTTATGTTATAATTCTTGTGTTCTCTTTTTAGCAAGTGTTGCTACTATTTCTGCTAACTTAAGTTCAGTGTCGATCCTTAATGGTACAAATTTTAAGGATTGGAAGGAGAACATTTTAATTGTTCTTGGCTGAATGGATATGGATCTTGCGCTTAGGACAGAGCAACCCACTGCTCCTACAGATACTAGTTCCTCTGAACCGAGGGCTAAATATGAGAAGTGGGATCGCTCTAACCGCATGAGTCTTATGATCATCAAGCGCGGCATACCTGAGGCTTTTAGGGGCGCGGTATCTAATAGTGTCACCAAAGCTAAGGAATATCTCGATGAGATTGAAAAGTGCTTTGCCAAAAGCGATAAGGCGGAAACAAGCACAATTCTGAAGAGTTTGATTTCCATGAAGTATAAAGGCAAGGGAAATATTCGAGAATATATCATGGAAATGTCCAACCTTGCATCAAAGTTGAAGGCACTTAATCTTGAATTGTCAAATGACATGCTTGTGCATTTAGTGCTTATATCTCTCCCGAACCAGTTCAGTCAGTTCCAAATCAATTATAACTGTCAAAGGGAGAAATGGATTCTTAATGAGCTCATTTCATACTGTGTTCAAAAGGAAGAGAGGTTGAAGCAAATCAAGGCTAAAAGTGCCTATTTGGCAAGCACCCCTAAATATAAGGGCAACAAAAGAAAGAATGAGGCTACTAAAGGTCCTTATGTGAAGAAACAAAAGCAGGATACAGACAAGAAAGGTTGTTTCTTCTGTAACAAGCCTGATCATGTCAAGAAAGAATGTCCTAAGTACCATGCCCGACGTGCGAAAAGGGTACATTTTTCACTTTGGTCTGTTCTGAAGTAAATTTAGCGTCAATACCTAGAAACACTTGGTGGTTAGACTCTGGTGCTACTACTAACATTAGTGTTTTAATGCAGGGTTGCCTGAGCTACCGAAAGCCAACTGATGCTGAAAGATGCATTTATGTAGGTGATGGCAAGTCGGTTGAGGTGGAAGCAATAGGACATTTTAGATTGTTGTTAAGCACTGGTTACTATTTAGTAAGTCGGTACAGTCATTTAGATGGAATTTGGTTTCTGTTTCTAATTTGGACAAATTAGGTTATTGTTGTTCGTTCGGAAATGGTCAATTCAGTTTATCTATTAACTCTATTATTGTTGAAACTGGTTCACTTATAATTTATGGCAATCTATATATGCTTGATATAAATGCTTCTTATATTGAAACCCTAAATGTGGAATCACGTGGTACTAAGCGTAAATTTAATAATGAAAATTCAGGTGTCTTATGGCACAAACGTTTAGGACACATCTCTAGAAATAGAGTTGAACGACTTGTATCAAATGGAATTTTACACTCTATTGATTTTTCAGACCTAAATGTTTGTATCGAATGCATTAAGGGAAAAAAGACCAAAAGAAAGAAAGAGGGTGCATATAGAGCTACAGAAGTATTGGAATTGATACATACAGATGTTTGTGGACCTTTTCCAACACCTTCTTGGAATGGTCAACAATATTTTGTATCATTCATTGATAATTATTCTCGATATGCATACCTATTTCTTATTTATGAGAAGGCTCAAACATTGGACATTTTCAAATCATTTAAGGTTGAAGTTGAGAACCAACTAGACAAAAGAATTAAGAAAGTTAGATCTGATCGTGGTGGTGAATACTACGGTAGATATGACGGTTCAGGTGAGTAACGTCCAAGACATTTTGCTCAATACCTAGAAGAGTGTGGAATCGTCCCACAGTACACCATGCCAGGCTCACCAAGCATGAATGGTGTAGCTGAATGACGTAATCGAACTCTTAAAGATATGGTAAGGAGTATGATTAGCCATTCAACCTTACCAATGTCACTCTGGGGAGAAGCATTAAAGACAGCAGTTTACATTCTAAATCGAGTACCCACTAAAGTAGCTACTAAAACACCTTTTGAGCTTTGGACAAGGCGAAAGCCAAGTCTCAAACATTTTCATATTTGGGGATGTCCAGCTGAGGCTAGACTGTATAGGCCACATGAAAAGAAACTGGACTTCAGAACCGTAAGTAGCTACTTTATTGGATATTTTGAGCGATCACGGGGCTATAAGTTTTACGATCCCAAAGTAAAGACCATCTTTGAGACGGGAACTACAACGAATCCTTGACCTTCTTGTCTTGTAGCGCCCGACCTCCTTATTCCATTGCTACTGTATTGGCTCTTCAAATTTGCTGATCCCGATCTGTATGCATCGGTCTGCTTCCGCTTATCTTGAGTTCCGACCTGTACGCTTTGATCCCTCTATCCAAAGTCGTAAGGCTGTAAGTCCTGACCTGTAACCTTAGTAAGCACACTCCCGACCTGTACGCTTGTCCATGTATCTTGCGCCGCAAGGCTAGAAGTCTCGATCTGTATCCTTGGTAAGCACACTCTTGACTTGTACGTTTGTCAATGTATCTTGCGCTGCAAGGCTAGAAGGCTCGACCTGTATCCTTGGTTAGTACATTCTGACCTGTACGCTAAGTCTGCATACCGACCAACTGTCCTCTGTAATCCATGGTTTGTTCGTCTCGACCTGTACGCTAGGTTTGCATACCGACCTACTGTCCTCTGTCCTTGGTTAGCACATCCCGACCTGTACGCTAGGTCTGCATACCGACCTACTGTCCTCTGTCCTTGGTTATCACATCTCAACTTGTACGCTAGATCTGCGTACCAACCAACTGTCCTCTGTAATCCATGGTTTGTACGTCTCGACCTGTACGCCAGGTCTGCATACCGACCTACTGTCCACTGTCCTTGGTTAACACATCCCGACCTGTACGCTAGGTCTGCGTACCGACCAACTGTCCTCTATAATCCATGGTTTGTACGTCTCGACCTGTACGCCAGGTTTGTATACCGACCTGCTTCTGTCTTCTATAATTCATGGTTTGTACGTCCTAACCTGTAGGTCGGGTATGTATACCGACCTGCTTCTGTTTGCTGTTATCCATGGCTTGTACATTCCTACCTGTACGCCAGGCTTGTATTCTGACCTGCTTCAGTCTGCTATTATCCATGACTTGTATGTTCCGACCTGCACGCCCGGTCTGTATACTGACATGCTTCTGTTCTCTATAATTCATGGTTTATACGTTCCGACCTGTACGCCAGGTCTGTATTCCAACCTGCTTCTGTCCTCTATAATCCCTGGTTCGTATGTCCCGACCTGTATTCTCGGTCTGTACACCGACCTGCTTCTGTTTGTTGTTATCCATGACTTGTACGCTCTGACCTGTACGCTAGGTTTGTATTCCGATCTACTTCGGTCTGCTATTATCCATGGTTTGTATGTTCCGACCTGCACGCCCGGTTCTTAACCTGTTCTGTGGGGTGGGCCCGACCCTTGACTGCCATCGAGGCTGGCTCTTGTCCAACCTGTACTCTTGACCTTTGACTGCCCCGTTACCGGAAGCTTTGACCCTTGCCACGTAAGCTTGACCTCTGACCTCTACAGGGGCTGGACTTCTGACCATCCCCGGGCTTGACTTTTGACCGCGTCAGCTGCCTGGCCCCCTCCTCATGCACCGTATCACAAGCCTCCCCCTCAAGTCTAGTCGAAGGAGGCTCTAGTCCGACTGACTAGACCCAAGTCCCTTCATTACCTGACCTGGTTCTCACATCTTTTGCTGACCTATTTTCTGTCTATCTCCTCTAGAAAATTTCTCGCCGCCCTATGAGATAAATGGGATTGTTTTGTGTATATGTTGGTTCTTCAATTTCCGAGCATACTCTTTTCCTATAAATGTCACACTGTTTTCCAAGCGTCAACTCAAGTTCCGAGGAAATCCCTTCACCTTCTCCTTCCTTATAAAAGGTCCGAGTATACCTCTATCATATTTTCTTCAAGTTATCCTCTTGTTAATAAAGTATCAAGTATTCATGGAACCTGCAACGGAATCCAGTGAACTTGCTTCTTTACTTCAACAAATTGCCCATCTGACGGAGTTATTGGCTCAGAAAGAGGAAGCCTTGCTGGAGATGACTGCGAGCAGAGATCTTCAAGCGTCCCTTGCTCATGAAATGGAAAACCTCTGGCTGACTGCTAAATCCAGAACCCTGGTCGAGATTGCTCTCAAGCTTAAGGCTCAATCAGACTTCCAGAGCCAGGTTCACTATATTATCCATTTGAAGATGAAACATGAGGACGAGGTGGCCCTCCTGAAAGAGGAAGGACAGATCAAAGATGAGACTATTTGCCAATTGAAGCGCGCCATCGATCTCATTAAGGAAGATCTAACTAGAGCTCAAGCTCATCTGGGCAGGAAGGATCAAGCCTCTGGGTCTGGTAGTCATGTAAACCCTTAAAAAATATTCACCTTGTTAACAAAATAAAACATGTTTTTTGGATTCCGTTCATGGTGTAGCCCCATGTCCTCTTGCTCTGGTATCGTTGTGTTTCTATAAAACACCTGCGTTCCTCTAATATTTCTAGCAAAAATAATAAGGATAACCTGCTTACCCCACCTTCCTCTTACCTCTCACCAAAAGATGCCAAGGCGTGAGGAGCTAAGACGCTTGAGAATATGCCTGACAATTTTCATATTTAGCAGAAACAATGGAAATATAACTTACTGACCGATTAGGCACAAGAACATGGCTTGCTGTATTTTGCCTCGGTGAATATAAATGGTACCGACCATGAGAGTCATTGTACCGACTGGGAAGATCGTTGGGCGTGAGAGCATAGTTCATTTATAACTCGCACTGAGGCGAGAGTCTGGAACCCGACCTGAACGGTCGTTGGGCGTGAGAGCATAGCTCACATATAACTCGCGTTGGGGCGAGAGTCTGGAACCCGACCTGAACGATCGTTGGGCGTGAGAGCATAGCTCACTTATAACTTATACTGGGGTGAGAGTCTGGGACCCGACCTGAACGGTTATTGGGCGTAAGAGCATAGCTCACTTATAATTCGCACTGGGGCGAGAGTTTGAGACCCGACCTGAAAGGTCGTTGGGAGTAAGAGCATAGCTCACTTATAACTCGTACTGGGGCGAGAGTCTGGAACCTGACCTGAACGGTCGTTGGGTGTGAGAGCATAGCTCACTTATAACTCGCGCTCGGGCGAGAGTCTGGGACAACCGATCGGGAAGGTCGTTGGGCGTGAGAGTCATACTCACTTATAACTCGCACTGGGGCGAGAGTCTGGGACAGCCGATAGGGAAGGTCGTTGGGCGTGAAAGTCGTGCTCACTTATAACTCGCATTGGGATAAGAGTCTGGGACAGCCGACCGAGAAGGTCGTTGGGCGTGAGAGTCGTGCTCACTTATAACTCGTACTGGGGCGAGAGTTTGGGACCCGACCTAAACGGTCGTTGGGCGTTAGAGCCGTGCTCACTTATAACTCGCACTGGGACGAGAGTCTGGGATCCGACCTGAATGGTCGTTGGGCGTGAGAGTCATGCTTACTTATAACTCGCAATGGGCGAGAGTCTGGGACCCGGCATGAACGGTTGTTGGGTATGAGAGTTATGCTCACTTATAACTCGCACTGGGGCGAGAGTTTGGGACCCGACCTGGATGGTCGTTGGGCATGAGAGTCATGCTCACTTATAACTCGCACTGGGGCGAGAGTTTGGAACTCGACCTGAACTGTCGTTGGGCATGAGAGTCATACTCACTTATAACTCGCACTAGGGCGAGAGTCTGGAACACGACGTGGACGGTCGTTGGATGTGAGAGCATAGCTCACTTATAAATCGCACTGGGGCGAAAGTCTGGAACAGCCGACCGGGACTTCTTAGGAAAACCCATTTGGGGACAGATGCTACTAACCTGGGGGTGAGTTCCTGATCAGGGATTGCTTGAAGGGACCACTCTAACCCCGTCTACAGTCAAGAAATATACAGTATCAGATGTACTATGAAGATAGAAAATATTAAAATCTTACTCAGCCCTCGGGCAAATGACGTCGTGTGGCTTTGCAACATTCAAATTTATCTCCCGCCAATTTTCTTCGCCGCTTCCCGAGAAGATCGCGTGCAGACGCTTCCGTACGCATAACCCTTCTCATGATTTCCATATCACGTCTATCATTAATACGCTTCCTAGGGGGGTGACACCTGTACCACGCCTTTATTGCTTACGCCGTATGACGCCGCCGACTTAACTCTTTTTTGTACACGACTTCCCATAAGAGTATGTCGTTCTATGATCGGACGGCATTGGGCGCTTTACCCAAAAATATACTCGACTCCTCGTTCGATATTCCCCAGGAAAGTCCGCTTTACAAGCCCTAAAGGCAGTCCGTCGTCGTCGTCTTAAGCGCTTCGACTACCTTCACCGCCTCATTGTTTTGTTGTCCCCGGTGCCTCAGCTAGACCCTCTCTCGAACCCCAACGCCTGGTGCCCTTCCTCTTTTCGTCTGATTTCTCCTTTAACCTTCCTCATTTTGATAATGGCGGATGGTAAGGCCTTCTTCTGGTATTCTTATTACATTTCTGACATAGACGACTACGACCTGTCCATGATTCGATCTAATCTGGAACTTAGCGAAGATTATGAACTTAGACTCCCCACACCCAGCGAACATCCCTCATCCCCTCTTGAAGGCTTCATGACTGTTTTCAAGGACCAGCTTCAAGGAAGACTTCGTTTTCCCCTGCATCCATTCATCTCCTCCCTGAGCCAACACTTTGGTATATGTCTTTCTCAATTTGCTCCTAACTTCTTCAGGGCTATATGTGGCACCATCATTCTATGTCGCATATACTAAATCCCCTTGACCATCCAGCTATTTCATCATTTTTATTACTTCAAACGATCTGAGCCAGGGGTATTCATGGTGCAAACTAGACCTGGTTATAAATTCTTTTCTGACATGCCCTCTTCCAACAAAGGTTGGAAGTCTCGTTTCTTCTTTGTTAAATTACCTGAACCGCTGATCGGACCAGCCCAATGGCGTTCTGATCTTCCTACTAATCTTCTTGTGCATCATCACCAACCTTCCTACCACTCCGCTTCCGAAAAACTCCGAGGCGTGAGCGTTCGCTTGTCTATAATACTATTAGAAGGCTTTTTGTACTCGTTCGGGCTCAGCCCAGTTCATGCAGAGATAGGGGCTCCGTTAGGTAAGACCCTGCTTTTCCTCTTACTATTCTTCGCTAATTGAGGTATTTCTCTTCCACTTTGCAGAGGCTGCTATGCACCGGACCTACTCTTCAATTATAAATCAACAGTCTCTCACCGTTTTGAAAGCCCTGAGCGTGGAGCTTAAACAGGGCCTGGCAACTTCCTCACAGTCAGCCCCTCCTGTGCCAGCCCGGGCGGAAGCCCCTCCTACTGTTGGAGTGTATACTGAAAGCCTAAGCTTTGTAAACATTCATTATGAATAAAGAATCACATTTGGTCTAATTATCTACATTTGTTTGTAGTTGTTCATTTAATTTATATTGTAGATAACATAGTATGTGGTGTCACATACAGAAGATGATGTTATCAGTACCTTATAAATTATAAACAGTAACTCACGACCAGAATGGAAAGGAACAAACCATTAGAAGGTCGTAGTGTAATTAGGTATTAGTTTATCTTGACTATATAATTACACTAGTACACTCAGAGTGTATTGAGTAGGACCATTTGAGGTCGTTTCTTTTATACTGACTTTATAGAGGAACAAAGACCTCGGTTATTATGGAAGTGTGTGCTCTTAATCCTAATATAATAACAAGCACATATATTTGATATTTATTTCTTTAATTTATCAATGGGTGAGATTTAGTTCGATGAATCAATAAGCCCGATAAATTGGGAAATGATATCACTTATAGTATGTGTTGTTGATTATAGAAGGAAACTGTGTCCTAGAGATACTAGGTTGATAATGTCCCCAAGAGGAGCTCATAAGGATTGTCATGTTAAACCCTGCAGGTGGACTTAGTCCGACATGACGATAAGGTTGAGTGGTACTACTCTTGGACTTAGACATTAATTAAATGAGTTGTCAGTAACTCACTTAATTAGTGGACATTCGATATCTTAAACACAGGGAGACTAACACACTCATAATAAGAAGGAGCCCAAAAATGTAATTTGGGATTGGTGCGGTAGTTCAATGATAGTTCTCTAGTGGAATGAATTATCATTGATAAAATTAAGTTGTGTGTTCGGGGCGAACACGGGATGCTTAATTTTATCGGGAGACCAAAACCAATTCCTCCTCTCGGTCCCTATCGTAGCCTCTTATTTATAGAGTTCTATACCCACCTATACCCACCTTCTATACCCACCCAATAGGGGCCGGCCAAGCTAGCTTGGGATCAAGCTAGGGCCGGCCTAGGTATGAGATTGGGTGGCCGACCCTAGCTTGAACCCAAGCTAAGTAGGGCCGGCCAAATAAATTTAAAAAGAAATTTAATTTTAATTTTTATTATTATGTGGAAGATATATTTTAAAGAGAATTAAAATTAAAATATCACTCTTGTAAAAGATCTACAAAAGATTAAAGAAAGAGATTAGATCTCTTTCCTTATTTGTAGATTGGAGAGATGTTTTATTTTTTCTTTAAAAATTATTCACATGTTGATAAAATTAAAATTATAGAAATTTCCTTTTATCAACCATGAAGAGATTTTAAAGAGAAATTTTATTTTTTAAAATTTCCGGAAACAAATTAGGAAGTTTTAATTGTTGATTAAAACTTGTCCTCTTTTGTTATCCAATGATGGCCGGCCACTTGAAATTAATTGAGGAAATTTTATTTTATTTCTCTCAATTAAATCATGTCAAGGAAATTAAGGAAAATTTATTGTAATTAAATTTCCTAATTTGCCTAGGCCAAGGAATATAAAAGAAAGGGTGAGGGTGCCTTCACAAGACACAACATCTATTATTCCTCTCCCTCTTTTGTTCCTTGGTGTGGCCGGCCAACCTCTCCCTCTCTTCCTCTTGTGGTGGCCGAACCCTACCCTTCTATTGGAGCTCTTGTGGTGGCGGATACTACTCGGAGAAGAAGAAGAAGAAGGAGAGAAAGCTAGCATCTCTTGGAGCTTGGTTAGTATTTTGTTTTCTTCCTTGGTGAAGCTTCCTCTTTGTTGGCGAACCTAGCTAGGAGGAGAAGAAGGTGATTGGTGGTTTCTCATCTCGGAAGATCGTTGCCCACACAACGTCCGAGGTTAGAAGAGGAATACGGTAGAAGATCAAGAGGTTTTTCTACAAGGTATAACTAGTAAATTTTATTTCCGCATCATGCTAGTTATTTATGGAAATAATACCAAATACAAGAGGCTTACGTTCTAGTATTTCGAATATGTTTTTTTGAAGTTGTGTTCTTTTGTTTCTTTCTTTTCCTTGTGATTTGATTGTTCTCTTTGGTTAACCTAAAGTTATTTTAGGAAATTAAATATTAGCTTTCTATTAAAGGTTTTGTCTAGTCGGTGGTGGTTGCTCCCATATCCAAGAAGGCCATGTGCCTCGCCACGTCAGTACTGGGAACCTTTTATGGAAATTAATATTTAATGGAATTAGTAACTTAAGGAGACTTGGGTCGAACGTGTTAAGTTCCGCAGGAGATCCAAGTCAAAACCTAAAAGAACAAATAGGTTAAGTTTTGGATCAAACGTGTTAAGTTCCGCAGGCGATCCAAAATTTAATTTAAAAGAACACATGGTAGCTAGGAAAAGGTTCAGACCTTTGTACAAAATTTTTGTACAGTGGAACCTATAGGTTTTCCGAGTAGCAACCAACACCTACTCTTCCCTTGGATGCTGCCTCTCGGGAAGACCTTGTCACATTATAACAGACCGAGGAAGAACGGGTCGCTTCTCCCCCTCCCGCTAAATGATTACGGCTCCAATGCAAAAGGAAGAGAGTTATTCCCACGGTCCAGGCGTCTCCTCCGCCTCTCCCTTCCGGCCAGCATTCATCCGCAGCCTACCAATCTTCCGAGGCTAAGGCTATTACTCCCGATCTGGAGATTGCTCTCGGGCCGGAGGTTCCCACCTTGTCTCCCAGAGTATCGGCCCCTACTCCCGTTTTGGCTTTGTCTCCCGAGCAGGTCCCTCTTACCGTTCAGTCTTTGTCTCCCGAGCGGGTTCCTCCTCCTGTTCGGGCTTTATCTCCCGAGCAGGCTCCTCTTCCAATAGAGGACCAACCCGGGACCTCTGCCACTCGGCCTTCCTCCTCCCCTGTGGTCGCTTCGGCCTCTACCTCTCGAACCCGGGAGCGAAACCCCAAAAAGTACACCTTCACCACTTCCTGGTGCCTGCCCTCCTCCGCCGAGCCTGATGCCGAAGAAGAAACTGCGGAAGGTGCCCGTCCTGCTATTGGCCTGGTTCAGCTACATGGTGAGTTGGCCACGTCCTGGCGGTCAGGCAATCGACAATTTTGGAATAATCTGCCAATGGCAGGGCTGGACCAAGCCTCTCGCCATATAATTTTTGTGAGTTTTCTTTTATCAGGGCTCCTCTCCTGAAACCACCTGTAACTCTTTCTTTCGTGTCTTCCGTAGGCCTGCTCCGCCATTTTGAGTGTGATCCAATATGTTGCCTTCAAGAAGCAGAGCTGCCGCTTACACCCCGTGACCCGCTCAACCCAACACTAGGGGATTTGGGGGGGTATCTTCAGTCGATTGGGGAGTATGCTGAGTCTGCCCGCAGCATTGGCCATGCAGCTTTTAACAAAATAAAGATTTTAGAGGCAGCTCTGCAGACAAGCGAGTCCAAGTTGACTTCTGAGGGAGAGCGTCACCTCTCGATTGTGGCTGAATTGAATGAAAAAGATGCCAAGCTGACCACCCTATCTTCCAATCTGAAGACTCTACAGGAAACTCAGGATACTCTTCAGAAAGACTTACAGATGTTCAGGCTCGGCTAGCTTCTAGTACTAATCGAGAGAAAGCCCTCCAAAGTCGATGGGAGGTCAGTCAAGCCACAATTGAATCAATGCAGACCGACCTTTTGAAGGCTCAGGAGAATGCTTCCCAGAGTCAAAAAGATTTGGCTTTGGCTCGAGCCAATGCTGAGAAGACCCAGGCAAAGCTGGCGGACTATCAGGCAGGTGAAGTCGGTCGTCTGAGAGCGTACAGGCTATCTTATGTCACATCTCCTTTCTTTTTGAGGAAGATGGGAGGTTTAATGAACCTTATGTTATGTTGCGGAGCGGCCGGCGGGGCTCGTCAACTATTTAAGCAGGGCCTACTCCACTCTGCCCCTTTAGAGAACTTTCTGGACATTGCTCGCCTGATGAGCGACCTTCCCGCTATGTCGTATCCTACCTTTAAGGACGATGACGACCTCTTCCTCCTTCCAACACCTCCTACTGATGCTGAACTTTGATGTAAAAATGAAACTGCCAAACCTTCACCAATATTATTTGCCTGTAATTTCACATTTATTGTTGTCTTGGACTACTTAACTTTTTTATGATGTGTTATGATATGACTGTTTGTTGTCTATCTCCCCTTAGCTCGTCAATTCTCTGACAATACCTTGTGTATTTTCAGACCGATATGAACTGTAGCGATATGGATGTACACTTCGACCTTCTGGTTCAAGTTTTAACTGGTCCCGGTCGAGGCTCCCTTCTTTACCTCGACCTGTTTCACTCTCCTTTTCCCGTTGACCGCCCCGGCTTGGCCTGGCTCAGCCAACCATCCTGGTATGCTTTTTCCATCTTAATCCAATCCAATATAAGATAAAACCAGAGTAGGAATGTGAGGGTTAAGAGTTCATAGAACACTTGTAACTGCCGTATCTTTTCCCGAAGTCTATCTCCTCGTAATTCGCATTGATACTTTTCCAGATATACCCTTGGGCGCTCTTTTCTATGACGATCCATCGGCCTTCATTACTCTCACCAATTGTTGTGGACCGGTGGATGATGACTGACCAAATTGCCCTTACACCCACCAACTATAAATGCTTTCCCCTCACCTCTGTCTTCAGACTTTTCTCAGCTTTCGCTTTCTTCCTCCCTGATTCCTTAACTGCCCTGACGCTTCCCTTTTTTCGTTGATAGTTCCCTGCCTAACCTTTTTCCCATCATCCTTTTTCCACATGGCATATTCCTCTTATTTGTCTTCCCTTGAGGCGATGTACTTTCCAGGTGCGTCCACCTTCGATGAATTAGATCTGGATGATCTGCGCTATTACTACGGAGTCGTTGCCAACACTCACGTAATTATCCTAACAGATATGCACTAGTTTTCTGCTCCTCCCACCGGCTATTGCACCATTTTCAAGGAACAATTCATTGCAGGACTTCGTCTCCCTCTTCACCCCCTTTTTCTCTGATGTGTGCCGCTACTTCAAAATTCCCGTGGGCCAGTTAACGCCCAATTCTATAAGACTCCTCTACGGATTTGTAGTACTCTACGAAGTATGCGAGCTATCTTGGTCTGCCCCTCTGGTCCACTGTTTCTTTATCCTTCGTCGGCAAGAAGAAGGCTCCTTCCATTTCCAGCCCCGCGTTCGGACTACTTTTTTCTCGCCCCTTCCACCTTCTGAGGCGAACTAGGCGAGTAAATTCTTCGTCATCTCATTTCCCATGAGGTAGAATGGCCCCTGCAATGGCAACCGTTGCTTCCCTCGATCTCGCAATTAGGGGAGTTCCAGCTTGATATCTCCTATATAGAGCCTTCATCTCGCTTAGCAGGATGACAGCTGAACTTAACGCGCTTATTATCTAAGGAGTTGTTGTCTTATTTCCGACTAAGCCGCCTTACTTCTGAAAAACCCGGTCCTTGGGTAAGCCTTTCTTTCGTTTCTTCTATGATTTCTGGTATTTTGCTTTAGTTACTGGAACTGACCCCATATCCTGGCTTATGCAGCTGACACTTTAACCCGTACCTCTGAGGTTCAACCCTTTCCGTTAAGTGATGGGGAAATAATGCGACGAGGTCGAGCCATCCTAGAGAGGAGGTCACTTCCTTACTCGACTTCAACTCAGGTTGGGATGACTGCCTTCACCATTCCCCGACCCAGTCGTTCCCCAAGGGCCTCGTCTGTTCCTCGGCCTGCCTCTTCTGCTTGCCCCAGGGCCGCACCGGCTTCCCGACCTGCCTCCTCTACGCGTTCCCAGGCCTCGCCTACTTCCTGGCCTACCTCCTCTACTCGTCCTCGGACCACGCCTACTTCCCGACCTACATCATCTATTCCTCTCCGACCGGACATTCCTTCCCCCCTTACTTCTGGCCCTGATCGTGGACGTGGTCGAAGATCAGGCAATGTAACTTACGTCAGCCCTGCCTTCAGAGAAGCATCTCAGGCGGATCGTCGAGCACGTTCTGTAAATGACCGCTCAAGTCGGGATACACCTTCTTCTTCTCGGCGCAGGGCTCGACTGCCTTCTGAGGATTCTGATTCGAACGATCAGCCTTTAGCTCACAGAGTTCGTCGGAGAACTACCACTCCTAGACAAGACTTGGGCCCTTCTCCTGTTCCTCATCCTTCGCCTCCTGTTGCAATCACCACTCCTATCACAAGCCAAGCAAATACTCCTCCTGCTCCTCCTGAGGTTCCGGCTGAGCCACCACTAGCTCAACCTTCATTCCCACAGCCTCCTGCTCCTCCTGAGGTCTCGGCAGAGCCACCACTAGCTCAACCATCATTCTCACAACCTCCTGCTCCTCCTAAGGTCCCGGTCGAGCCACCACTGACTCAACCTTCATTCTCACAACAGCACTGCAGCACCGAAGCAGGCCCCTCACATCACCCTTCACCAACTACCTCACCTCTAGAGCCTTCCCATGTGCCCCCTTCAGCTCCCTCTGGCTCAGCTGCTGGTCCTTCATAGTCACCACCACCTGCTCATCACCGTTACCGTACCACTACCCCTTCTGAGACTAGGTTAAGGTCAAGGCAAGACGTTCCCACCAGCAGCTTGATAATGAAAGGTCATTTAGCCACTTTATGCGAAGAAAGTATGCACCAGATGGAATTCTTGCCGCCACCTGCCCAAATGGATAGATTCTCAGAGCTGTATATCAAGGTAAGTTTTAACTATTCCACCACTGATTATTTTTCCCACTCTTATTAAATACTTCCTTTATGCCCCAGGCTAGTGCAGAGTCCTTGATAATAAACCAATCCTTTCATGCCACTCATTACCAGAATAAATTGTTACGGGATAGGGTAACGAAATTGGAGATTCAGTTAAATGACCCCGCGCAAGCTAGTTATGCCCTGAGAGCTGAAATAAAGGACCTGACCAGCAACACGTGGATCAACAAGCTTTGGTGCATCAGCGAGCCATTGACCAGTTAACCTAGAAACTGCGTTCCACAGAAACCCTAACACAATATCAGAGCAAAAGATTAGAGTCCCAAGCGGCCCAACTGGCATCTCAAGCAGCAGAACTTATGGTCGTCCGGGCTGAACTATCGCAGGCTCATGCTACTGCAGAGGGGGTATCCACAGCCCTAACTGTCTATAAGGAAGGGGAAAATGACCATTGCAAGTAGAGCCGCGACTTGTACCTGCGCTCTCCAGAGTTTTGTACACAAGCAGGACAACGTTTCTCCGCATCTGTTGTTTATGGTGTGGCTGGAGCTCTGCGACAACTCTACAAACAGGGCTACTTGAAATCCGCTCCTCCTGCCGAGTTTCTGGATCATGCTCGGATCATTAAAGAGATTCCGGATAATATTTTTGCTCCCTTTAAATGATTGATGCTGAATGCCTACACATATTATGACTTAACGATGTCTTGTAGAATACTTTATTGCTTTACTTCCTACACAATCACTTGCACTTTGAGGTTTAATTTGCTGAAATATTTTACTCTGTTGACAGAAATGTTAGGATATACAATCCCCGCTCTGACATATCCTTTTACTAGGCTATCTGGTCAGTGTTTGGCCCCGGTCTGGCAGACATTTTACAACCCGACCTCTTCTTCTTTATACAATTCCTTACACTCGGTAAGATCACAAGTAGTTAGCACTCCACGACCGATCTAGCTTCCTACCTTGGTTATCTTATAAATAGTAAGCTCCAGACGACAATTTCTTAATGACCTTATAAGGCCCCTCCCACTGCGGTGCTAGCTTAGCCACATCCCCCACGGGCTTTACTTGCTTCCAGACCAGGTCTCCCTCTCCAAAGAATCGAGGAACTACTCTCCTATTATAAGTTTGCCTCATTCTTTGTCTGTAGGCCTCCAATCTGGCTGTTGTCCTCTCGCGAATTTCACTAATGAGATCCAGCTCAGCCAGTCGTCACTCTACATTTCCTTCATCGTATAGCATCCTCCTGACTGACGGTACTCCAATCTCTATAGGTACTACCGCTTCATTCCCATAAACTAGATGAAATGGTGTCAGACCTGTGCTTTCTCGGGGTGTTGTGTGATAGGCCCATAGGATGCTCGGTAGCTCTTCCACCCAGTTACCTCCCACATGATCCAACTTAACCTTCAGATCTCGTACTATTTCTCGATTGACCACCTCGGTCTGGCCGTTGCTTTGCGGGTATGCCACTGAAGTGAAGTCTTGCGCTATATCAAACTCCTTACACCAGGCCTGGATTTTTTGCCCTTGAAATTGCCTCCCATATGTGATACCAATTTGTGCGGTATGTTAAATCTACAAAGAATATTCTTCCATAGAAATTGGATGACAGCATCTTCCGTGATCCTGGCCAGGGCCTCTGCTTTCACCCACTTGGAGAAATAATCTACTGCTACCAGTAAGAAGCGTTTCTGACCCGGGGACATTGGAAATGGTCCCACAATATCCATGCCCCACTGGTCAAAGGGACACGAGACTATAGATGTTTTTAGCAGAGTCGTTAGTCGATGTGTCAAATTCTGATGTTTTTGGAAGTACAGGTAGGTATTCACTAGCTTTTGAGCATCTCTCTGTAAAGTATGCCAGAAATACTCGGTCAGGAGTACCTTGCGAGATAATGTCCGACCTCCCACATGACTACCACAGCATCCCAGATGTATTTCTCGTAAAGCCTGATCTGCTTCCTCTATACCCAGGCATTTGAGTAAAGGTCTAGAGAATGACCTCTTGTATAGTTGATCCCCTATCATGACATAGGCATGAGCTTGTTTCCTGACTAGTCATGATTCTTCTGGGTCAGCCGGTAAGATACCCTACATAAGATAGCTGATCAAGGATGCCCGCCAATCAATGATTGCTTCCCTATTATTCTGCAAATCTATCTGAGCTATAAGGAAAGTTTACGCTATTGACTTGTCCAACACTCGAGTAGTTAGAGAACTGGCCATCTTCGCTAGTTCATCTGCTTTCTCATTCTCTGTCCTGGGGATCTTAGTCATTGTAACTTCCATAAATTCTTCCTTCATTTTTTCATACGCTTCCCGGTATACTTGTAACTTATCACAATTTACCACAAAGTTGTCGGCTACTTGCTGAGTTACTAGCTGGGAATCTGAGTAGATGATTACCCGGGCAGCCCCTACGTGTCGAGCTGCTTGCAGTCCTGCCAACAAAGCCTCGTATTCTGCCTCATTGTTAGTGGCTCGGAAATTCAACCAGACAACCAACTGAAGTATATCCCCTTGGGGAGATATAAATAGAACCCCGACCGTGCTTCCTTGATGAGTTGCTAACCCATCTACGTGTTGGGTTCTTCGGGCCGCGAAAATCGCTTTTTCGCGTCGCGGAAACCCCGAGTCACCCAAAGCCAAGGATCTCGTGCAAGGAAAAATTGAAGAGAATACGAGTACGAATTTGGAAAAACCTTTTAGATCTACTCCTAGATCTACATGTTTAGAATTTTACCCTTGTTGCGTGCCTTTCGCTTTCCCATTCGTCCAAGGTGTTGCCGGATCTCTAGACCGTCAAGCGTCGGTCCTCTAGATGTATCCACACGGACACGTAGATGGAGAAAATCTCACACAAAGGTGTGCTAGCACCTTGGTGAGATTCGGCCAAGGCAAGGAGGAGAGGGAGAGGGAGAGGGAGAGCTTGAGAGGAAGAAGGAGGAAGAAAAACCACACTTGAATGAAAATCAATTCACACCAAGAAACAAAGTGGCCGGCCACTTCTCAAAAACTCACAAAATTAATTGCATTAATTGCAATTAATATGAAACCATTAAGAGAGTGGCTTTGTAACTTCCATGAGGTGGCACCCATGATGATGTGGAACATCATTATTGGTCCACCTAATGCCAACTCACCAATGAGGTGGCAAAAGGTCAAGTCAAAATTGACCTTTGGTCTTCCTTCTCTAGTCAAGTCAAACTTGATTCAATCTCTACCATGGTTGATCTAATCCAACCATTTGATTCAAGCCAATTTAATATAATGAATCTAATTCATTAAATTAAATTGATTTAATAAGTCATAATCTAAATTAGACTCATTAAATATATGAATCAACTTGAGTCGAACTCAAGTTAGCCCAATTAGGATTACTCTTAATCCAATTTGATTTATCAAATAAATCTAATCCTTTTGGTTCATCATATGAACCTAATCTCCATCTATTTGTCCTAAGTGTGTGACCCTATAGGTTCTTGTAACGTTGGCAATGCCCTAAACCCATTTAGGAGCATAAGTAATGAGCGGTATCTAGCAACACATCATTACTACCCAAGTTACAAGAATGTCGAGATCCGACATCACCTTGTGACTACCAATTGTGACTCCTCACAAAATAATGACAAGTGTCCTTCTATCCTAGACATCTAGATTGATCAATATGAGGCATAGACCGTGTCATCCTCTAATCAATCTAAATCTTGAACTCCAAGTAGACTCACTCGATCAAATGAGCTCAACATCTAATGTTGACTCATTTGGGCATGGCCATGCACTTAGTGGTCTCACTCTATCAAGAATACCGATGTCGCTCCCGTCATATGGGAGGGATAGATTCCATCTACATCACTCACATCCCTCCGCATAATTTGTTACATACCCAGTAATCGCCTTTATAGTCCACCCAGTTACGGGTGACGTTTGACGAAACTAAAGTACATAACTCCTTATGTAAGGATCCATGGTGACTTCAGGTCTAAGGACTAATAGTCATACTAATAGCCACATGAGTGTAAGGATCCTTCGTACGGCTAGAGAGGGGGGTGTGAATAGCCGACCCCAATCTTTCGCGTTTCTTCCTACGATTAGGTTAGTGCAGCGGAAATACAACGTAGAAAGAAAACAGGAGAAGAAAGACAAACCATATAACGAGGTTCGGAGATGAACTCCTACTCCTCGGCGTGTCCGTAAGGTGGACGAAGCCTACCAATCCGTCGGTAGATAAGTCCCCGGAAATCCGGCTAATAGATACTCCTTGTGGGTGGAGAAACCTCACCACAATCTTTGCAACAGCAATAAGAGTACAAATAGGAACAAGAAAACAAGAACAGAAATGTAAACAACACTTGCTTGCTTTCTTGAAGTCAGCAGGAACCCTGGTGAAGCAGCAGCTTCTCGGATCCAAGCCTAGCTAGAGAAACCAGCAATAGGAAGAAGCTCACGCGAAGCTTTAGCACCCAACGAGCTCAACAAAGCTCAGCAGGAAGAAGAAGCAGAAGCTTCAGGCCTACGAAGAAGAAGAAGGAAGAACCGGACCCAGCAGAAGCCCTGGACCCCTTTATACCTGCGAAGAAGACAGCGAAGAAAACTAGCCGTTGCGTCGCAACGGCTAGAACCCTGATCGGTCTGCAGACCGATCAGGGAAGAGATGGATCGTCACTGATCGGTCTGTGGACCGATCAGGCTCTGTCCTGATCGGTCCCCAGACCGATCCCAGCTCTCCCAGCTCTCTCACAGAGAATCGCATTCGTCTCCTGATCGGTCGTGGAGACCGATCAGGCATACACCTGATCGGTCCCTGGACCGATCAGAACTATAGCGAGACCCATACATGTCTTTTTGAACTCTTGTGAAAGCTGATGTCACTAACAACGAAGCATGTCCAGCCTACAACTCATATTTTAGAATATTCTAGCCTAGTCACATCAAATATTTGCATGCTCTCTTAAGGAAAACTATTAGTGACACTCTTTGACTGTCTTCTCCACGGATGTTTGAGAACACGTACATATACTTTGAGATGCGTGCATATCTCTAGTGGCACTTCACAGGACTCTCCATTCACAGGCGGTTTTCACTTCACTCACCAGATTTTCCACACTGCCTGGCTTCACTCACGGGACTTTCCACCGCCTGGCTTCACTCACCGGGACTTTCACCTAGCTTCACTCACTAGGATTTTCACCTGGCTTCACTCACCAGGATTTCCCGACTGCCTGGCTTCACTCACCAGGACTTTCCACACTGCCTAACATCCCAGTTAGGACTTTCTCACTGCCTGGCTTCACTCACCAGGACTTTCCACACTGCCTAACATCCTAGTTAGGACTTTCTCACTGCCTGGCTTCACTCACCAGGACTTCTCCGACTGCCTGGCTTCACTCACCAGGACTTTTCCCGTGCCAAACTCCCTGTTTGGACTTTTCCAGTGCCAAGTCTCCATACTTGGACTTTTTCCGTTGCCAAGTCTCCATACTTGGACTTCTCCGGTGCCAAGCTCCCTGCTTGGACTTTTCCGTTGCCAA
The DNA here is from genome assembly GCF_018446385.1 of Zingiber officinale. Taxonomy (NCBI): domain Eukaryota; kingdom Viridiplantae; phylum Streptophyta; class Magnoliopsida; order Zingiberales; family Zingiberaceae; genus Zingiber; species Zingiber officinale. The sequence continues at coordinate 7,739,962 of NC_055992.1, forward strand.
GTCTCCATACTTGGACTTTTTCCCGAATCAGGTCAACCAGGTCAACCTTGACTTACGGTTGCACCAATAATCTCCCAAAACATTTATCCTTGTCCCATATCAAGAATAGAACTCTCTCACGAGTGTCAAACATCAACATGCAACTCAACTAGGTCAACCTTGACCTAAGGTTGCACCGACAATCTTCTCAAGTCAAACATCAAAATACAACTCGAGTCAAGTCACCTCGAGTCGGGTCAACCAGGTCAACCTTGACCTAAGGTTGCACCAACAATCTCCCCCTTTTTGATGTTTGACAAAACCCATAATCAAGTTAGGTTAACCCGATAACCTAACTTAGGTTTTCCAACCATCTTCCAATGTCCAATGTTCTTTCCTTGAACATTCTCTGGACATTCTCCCCTTAGGTTAACCCGATAACCTAACTTGGGTTCTCCAATAATTCTCCCCCTTTTTGACACACATCAAAAAGAATTCCAATGTTCTTCCTTGAACATTCCTTGACATTCTTCCCCTAGCTTAGGTTAACCCGATAACCTAACTTGGGTTTCTCCAATAATTCTCCACCCTTTTTGACACACATCAAAAAGAAAAAGGAGAGTATCAAGGTCAAGAGTTTCTTCCTAATGAAAGTCCCATACCTTTCATTGAAACTCTTAATTTCCCCTTGATACTAAACTTAACAATCAACTTAGTGATAATCCCATATCACTAATCCTCAAAAATCTTAAGGAGTAAAACTCCCCTAAAGTCAACTCCCCTTGACAATTAGTTAAGACTCCCCTAAAGGTCAACTCCCCTTGACCATTGCACCAACAATGTCTTGAGAGTTTCAAACCTTTAGAAATCGAAAATCAACTCCCAAAACTGAAATTTCAGACATCCACTGAAAATCGAAATCGGCACGCCCTGATCGATCCTCGTATCGGTCCCTGCATCGATCAGCCTTCACCGGATCGCACCGCCTCTGTGCTTCTGGATCGGTCTGCAGACCGATCCATGCTTCACTGGATCGGTCCACAGACCGATCAGGACTTACCTGGATCGGTCCCCAGACCGATCCAGACTCTGATAGGCAGATTTCTGAAATTTCCTTCCCGAAATTCAGAAACTCCTAGAAAATTCCAGAAAATTCGAAAAATTGTGAAATTTTGAGGATACATTCCTCATAACATATACTATCATGGAAAAATAGTTTTCTATGAAAATAACTTCCATTTTTCAATCTTGATACAAAGTTCTAAAACTTTGAAATAGTTCAAGTTTAACTCAACTTTGTATCACAATGTTCAATGATGAATGCTATCACTAGGAAAGCTTCATCAAGGTTTTTCAAATCAATTTTAAAATGATTTTAAACCTTTTAATTTAGGACCATAATCTTAGGGCTAAATGTACATGACTTGTACACAAGCTTTCCCTATGATCCTCCATTTCTTGAATTAGGCTCATCTAGGTACAAAAACTATGCACCTTGATCCTAACTCATGATCCTAATATCTCACATACATCTAAAGTGTATCAAACACATCCAAGTCAATGTTGATGTGAGATATGGGTTTAGGTATCTTAGACTAAGGTCTCATGCATTTTCTAAACACAAATTTGATCTCAATATCAAAATGTGTTTTTCATCCTTAAATCAATTTCATTGATTATTAATGCAAGAGATGATGACATGGCATAAAATGGTATCATAAATGAAAACATGTGCCAATGTCATGATGTCATGGCATAAAGTTTGAAACTTAAATAAACATGACATAAAAACTAGCCTAAGCATTATCATGACATTTCAAATGATAATAAAATAAATATGATGTCATGGCATGGCATATGGCAACCAATCATGACAAGTTAGCACAAATAAAATACCTAAATTCCCTATCTAAGTATCCTTAGCCTTAGCTAACTTAAAATCTAACCCTAGATTGCCCATATATCCCTAAGAGAAAACCAAAATCCCAATTATGGTATTTCTCTAGGTTTTCTTAAATTGTGCCAAATAAGATTAAAATCGATATATTTTTTTTTTACAATATGGCACAATTTACTCTTCAAGGAGTAAATAATAATTCTTTTTCATTTTCAAAGGTTATCAAAACCTTGAAAATGCTCCTTGAGTGTCAATTTCCTCAAAGTTGGGTTAACTACCCTTCTAATTGGAGTTGACACTCTCTAACCCATCTATGGGATAGAGAAGATGCTCCTAGGAACCCAATATCTATGTGAGCTCATTGGGTTCACTAAATATTCACTAGGGATGACTTCCCTAGCAACCCTCCTAATGACCCTCTTAGGCTTTGAAGCCTTGGTCATTTGGGACTCATCAAGATCAACTCTAGGGGTGACTCCCCTTGTGACCTTGGTGGTGGTCTTCCTAGCCCTAGGTTTTGTTCCATAATCGAATGGAACACTATGATAAGTGGGCTTGACCACTTGGGACTTAGGTTTGTGACCCAAACCTTTCTTGTCCTTGGACTTGGGTTTTTGACTCTTAAACCCTAGAGATGACTTCTCCATGTTTTTAAGAGCCTTTTCTAAAGTATCAAGTCTTGACTTCAAGACTTGATTCTCCTTCTCTAATACCTCAATTTTTGATTTATCACTCTTCCTTGAGGTATTCCTAGGCATATGTCTAGTTGATTTAGGATTCCTACCTAGGTTATCCTTAGCCTTAGATGGGTTGATCCTAGGGTTAGCCTTTCTAGAATTATCCTTATCTAGACTCACATGTTTAGCTCCTAAGCACATGTATTGATTCCTAAGGTTATCATGCTTGTTATTATCGACAAGTGCAATAAAATTCCTAGCATGCATTTTATTAGAATTGCAAAAATGAACCTTAGAGGTTACCTTAGGGTTTGCCTTAGCTCCCCCTATCGATGTGCCCAGTCTCTTGCCCTTGTGAGGTTGCCTCCCTCTCGGACATTGGCTCCGATAATGTCCCCTTCGCTTGCATTGGAAGCACACCACGTGCTCCTTGCCCTTGCGTGTTGGGACTCCGGCTTCCTTGACCCTTGGCGCCGGTGGAGTCTTTCTAACTCTCTTTGGACATTTACTCTTGTAATGTCCATACTCCCTACACTCAAAGCACATTATGTGTAATTTGCTAGAAATTAAAATGCTTGAGTTACCTAGGTTTGAGGGTGGATGAATGCCCTCATCTTCATCCCTTCCGGAGGTAGAAGCTTCTTCCTCTTGCTCCATTCTTGAAGAAGAACTCTCCTACTCTTCTTCCTTAGATGTTGGGTGACCCTCAACTTCTAAGTCCATTTCTCCATGAAATGAGCTCCTTGGCTCACTTGACTCCTCTTCATGACTTGAAGTGGAGTTCTCCTCATGGAGCTTTGCCAAGTTATTCCACAACTCCTTGGCATCGTTATATCCACCTATCCTACACAAAACATCATTAGGTAAAGAAAATTCAATGATTTTCGTTACCTCATCGTTGATGGTTGATTGGTGGATTTGCTCCTTCGTCCACCCCTTCTTCTTGAGAGGTTTTCCTTCTTCATCCTCCGGAGGAGTGAAACCTACTTGCACGCACCTCCAATTCTCAAGATTAGTCATAAGAAAATATTTCATTCTTACCTTCCAAAACGCGAAGTCGTCGCGATCCTAGAAAGGTGGAATCGTGACATCTTCTCCGAATAGATCCATTCTCTAGCTCGTGCTCCCTCGGGTGTTAATCCGGCGAAGAGCGACCTCGCTCTGATACCACTTGTAAGGATCCTTCGTACGGCTAGAGAGGGGGGTGTGAATAGCCGACCCCAATCTTTCGCATTTCTTCCTACGATTAGGTTAGTGCAGCGGAAATACAACGTAGAAAGAAAACAGGAGAAGAAAGACAAACCATATAACGAGGTTCGGAGATGAACTCCTACTCCTCGGCGTGTCCGTAAGGTGGACGAAGCCTACCAATCCGTCGGTGGATGAGTCCCCGGAAATCCGGCTAATAGATACTCCTTGTGGGTGGAGAAACCTCACCACAATCTTTGCAACAGCAATAAGAGTACAAATAGGAACAAGAAAACAAGAACAGAAATGTAAACAACACTTGCTTGCTTTCTTGAAGTCAGCAGGAACCCTGGTGAAGCAGCAGCTTCTCGGATCCAAGCCTAGCTAGAGAAACCAGCAACAGGAAGAAGCTCACGCGAAACTTTAGCACCCAACGAGCTCAACAAAGCTCAGCAGGAAGAAGAAGCAGAAGCTTCAGGCCTACGAAGAAGAAGAAGGAAGAACCAGACCCAGCAACGAAGCCCTGGACCCCTTTATACCTGCGAAGAAGACAGCGAAGAAAACTAGCCGTTGCGTCGCAACGGCTAGAACCCTGATCGGTCTGCAGACCGATCAGGGAAGAGATGGATCGTCACTGATCGGTCTGTGGACCGATCAGGCTCTGTCCTGATCGGTCCCCAGACCGATCCCAGCTCTCCCAGCTCTCTCACAGAAAGCAGCTTCGTCTGATTGGTCGTGGAGACCGATCGAGCATACACCGATCGGTCCACGGACGATCGGAGCTTCTTCTTCACTTCGATCGTCGCTGATCGGTGCGTGGACCGTCGGGAACTCCACATGAGCTCTTGAGTGGAATCGATCGGTCACCGGACCGATCGAGGAAAGTATGAGCCACTGGATCGGTCTGACCGATCCAACTCCTAGGTTTAGAGCGTCCTCTCTAACCTAGTTAGGAGAACGAGCCACCGAGCCCTCTCCGACTCCATATGCCAAGCTTCACTCACTTGGACTTCTCAACACGGATGTCCGATCACCCTTGATCTATCTGGATTTTTCCTTGGCTTCACTCACGGGACTTTCACCTAGCTTCACTCACTAGGGTTTCACAGCTTCCTCACTGATTTCCACTGCTGGCTTCACTCACGGGACTTTCCCGGCTTCACTCACGGGACTTTCACTTTCACCTAGCTTCACTCACTAGGATTTTCACAGCCTCACTCAGGGATTTCCACTGCTCGGCTTCACTCACGGGACTTTCCACCTCCCTAACATCCAGTTAGGACTTTCTCCTGCTTCACTCACCGGACTTTCCACACCGCCTAACATCCTAGTTAGGGCTTTCTCACTTGCCTGGCTTCACTCACGGGACTTCTCCATTGCTGGCTTCACTCACGGGACTTTTCCGTGCCAAACTCCCTGTTTGGACTTTCCATGCAAGTCTCCATACTTGGACTTTTTCCGTTGCCAAGTCTCCATACTTGGACTTTTCCGGTGCCAAGCTCCCTGCTTGGACTTTTCCGTTGCCAAGTCTCCATACTTGGACTTTTTCCCGAATCAGGTCAACCAGGTCAACCTTGACTTACGGTTGCACCAATAATCTCCCAAAACATTTATCCTTGTCCCATATCAAGAATAGAACTCTCTCACGAGTGTCAAACATCAACATGCAACTCAACTAGGTCAACCTTGACCTAAGGTTGCACCGACAATCTTCTCAAGTCAAACATCAAAATACAACTCGAGTCAAGTCACCTCGAGTCGGGTCAACCAGGTCAACCTTGACCTAAGGTTGCACCAACAATGAGAAAGTATATGACACTCATATAACGATCCATGATACTTTCTCATGGAGGGTCATTTAGTATACATTGTCTAATGCATACCCATGTGTCAGCTTGATATCTCTATATCCATGACTTGTGAGATCAAGTCATCGAGCTGACCTACATGCTAGTCTTATTGTATTAACATTGTCCCTGAATGCTAATACTCGACTAGGAATGATTTAGAGTAGTGTTCCCTATATCATCTCACTATCGATTCAACTAATCGATTGATATAGGTATGAACCTTCTTCTCAAGGACGCTATTATACTTAGTCTATTTGGCACTAATATAAATAAGTATAATAACCAAACAAATGCCTTTATTAATATACAAGAATATGATACAATGAGTCCATACAATCATCAAATGACTGGCTCTATGGCTCTAACTAACAATCTCCCACTAGCACTAGTGCCAATCAGTATAGGCTCTAAGGCCTAATGACCTAGTGTGACCATCATGCTTCCTCTGTGCCAAAGCTTGGTCAAGGGATCTGCGATGTTAGCCTCTGTAGGTACTCTGCAAATCTTCACATCTCCTCTATCGATAATCTCTCGAATGAGATGGAAGCGCCGTAGTATATGTTTGGTCTGCTGGTGTGAGCGAGGTTCCTTCGCCTATGCTATAGCTCCATTGTTGTCACAATAGAGCTCAACTGGGTCAGCGATGCTAGGAACCACCCCAAGTTCAGTAATGAACTTGCGGATCAAACCGCCTCCTTCGCCTCGATGTAGCAATATACTAAACACATTGTAGAATCACTCATGTATCCTGCTTGAACTCTTCGGTGTGACACCACCATTAATGCAAAATACGAACCACATTGCGATCGGTAATCATCCTCGATCGACCAAAGTGGCATCCGTAACCCTTTACGGTTAGCTCATCATTGCCTCCATATATCAAGAAATATTCTTTAGTCCTTCGTAAGTACTTAAGAATATTCTTGACCGCTATCGATGACTTTAACGGATTGATATCTGCTCGTCATGCTCAAAGCATACGAGACATCGGTCAGTACATAGCATGGCGTACATGATCGATCCTATGGTGAGGCATAAGGGATCTGATCCATGCGGTCTCTCTCCTCTCTAGAAGAGGGACCTTGAGTCTTGAAGACTCACGCCATGTGACATTGGCGAAATCCCTTCTTGGAGTTCCGCATGGCAAACAGAAGGAGTACCTTGTCAATATATGTACTCGACTTAGGCCAAGCAATCTCTTAGATCTATCTCTATAGATCTGTATCCCTAGAATGCGGGATGCCTCACCTAAGTCCATTGAGAAGTAACTCCCTAGCCATGTCTTGACAGACTGAAGCATAGGGATGTCCGTCCCAATGAGTAGTATGTCATCCACATACAATATGAGGAAGACAACTATGTCCCCTACAACCTTCTTGTAGACACAAGGCTCATCTTCATTCTTGATGAAACCAAACTGTTTGATCGCATCATCGAATCGAAGATTCCAGCTCCGAGAAGCTTGCTTTAGTCCATAAATGGACCTATGCAGCTTGCATACTCTGCTAGTATGCTGTGGATCTACAAAACCCTCAGGTTGTGTCATGTACACATCCTCGAGTAGGTTTCCATTCAGAAACGCGGTTTTGACATCCATCTGTCATATCTCATAGTCATGGTAGGCTGCAATAGCAAGCATGATCCGAATGGACTTAAACATCGCTATTGGAGAAAAGGTTTCATCATAGTCAATACCATGAATCTGCTTGAAACCTTTAGCTACCAAGCGACCCTTATAGATAGGTCCATCCATGTCAGTCTTTCTCTTAAAGACCCACTTGCACCCAATGGGTTTTACCCCTTCAGGTGGATCAACCAAAGTCCATACTTGGTTGGTGTACATGGATTCCATCTCGGATCTCATGGCTTCTAGCCATTTCTCGGAATCTGGTCTCATCACAGCTTCTTGATAGGTGGTAGGCTCATCCTCTATGAGCACAATGTCATCATGGTCAAACAAGAGAAATGAGTATCTCTCAGGCTGACGACGTACCCTATCAGACCTGCGAAGAGGTATGTCTACTTGAACCGGTTGTTGTTCCTCAACTCCTTGTGGAACAACATCATCCACAACACTTTGTGATTCTAGTTCAATTTCCATCGAGGCATTAGTGCTATTGTTCACATCTTGAACTTCTTCAAGATCGAACGCGCTCCCACTAGTCTTTCTAGAAACAAAGTCTCTTTCTAGAAAGACCCCAGTCTTTGCCACAACTATCTTGTGCTGAATGGGAATGTAGAAGTAATATCCCTTAGTTTCCTTGGGATATCCAATGAAATAGCACTTGTCTAATTTGGGTCCTAATTTGTCTGAGACTTGACGTCGTACGTAAGCCTCACAACCCCAAATCCTCATGAAAGACACCTGGGCATCTCTCCCAGTCCATATCCTATATGGTGTCTTTATCACGGCCTTTGATGGAACTCGGTTGAGTATGAAAGCTGCCGTGTCTAGAGCATATCCCCATAGATATGTCGGAAGATCTGTGTGACTCATCATAGATCGTACCATATCTAATAAGGTACGATTCCTCCTTTCGGATACACCATTCCACTGTGGTGTTCCAGGAGGAGTGAGTTGAGATAAAATCCCACACTCAGCTAAGTAGTCACGGAACTCATGACTTAAGTATTCACCACCTCGATCTGATCGAAGTATTTTAATACTCTTGCCAAGCTGGTTCTGTACTTCATTCTTGAATTCTTTGAACTTTTCAAAGGATTCGGACTTATGTATCATCAAGTACACGTATCCATATCTACTGAAGTCATCAGTAAATGTGATGAAGTATCTATAACCGCCTCTAGCAGCGACATTGAAAGGGCCACATACATCACTATGTATGAGTCCTAACAAATCAGTCGCTCTCTCGCTGTGCCCACTAAAGGGAGTCTTGGTCATCTTGCCTCGTAGGCATGACTCGCATATCTCATATGATTCAAAATCAAATGAGTCCAGCAAACCATCCTTATGGAGCTGGGATAAGCGCTTGTCATTTATATGACCTAAGCGACAGTGCCAGAGATAAGTTTGGTTCATGTCATTTGACTTGAACCTCTTGGTATTAATGTTATAGATAGGGCTCTCAAGGTCTAGAATATAGAGTCCGTTTATTAGTGGTGCACTACAATAGAACATATCTTTTAAATAAACAGAACAACATTTGTCTTTTATTATAAAAGAGTATCCTTTCTTGTCTAAACAAGAAACTGAAACTATGTTCTTAGTAAGAGCAGGCACATAACAACAATCATCTAAATTTAGTACAAGCCCAGAGGGCAGAGATAGCTGATAAGTTCCTACAGCAACAGCAGCAACCCGTGCTCCATTGCCTACTCGTAGGTCCACCTCGCCCTTTGCCAATGCTCTGCTATTTCTCAGCGCCTTCACATCAGTACTGATCCGGCGGTAAAAATCAGGAACCCCATAAGGAGTCAACGCTGAGGGGAGGTCAAAGGGTCCAGTGGCTCGCCGGAAAAGGGCGAGCCGACCGGACTCAGAAGAAAGGGAAATCTGATAGTAAAAGGCACCCTAGTAGGGACGCCCTGGCCGTAACGGTGGCCGATGACGATGATCCGCGCATGGTCGCTGCGACACAGCGCGTCATGGGCGGCGTTCATCGCCGCCGCCGTGCCGGCGACCCTGCCGAGCGCCGCCGTCATGGCGTCGGTCGACATCGCGTCGAGCGGGCAAGTCGTATGGTTGTGCCATACTTCTAGTCTGACAACGGGTGGTCCTGCCGTCCCATCAAAGAACATGCTCGGACTGTGGCAGCATGGTGTCAGGTAAGCTCTCTGACAAGTGCATACCGTGGTATGGGTTGCTGACACGTACGCACCTCGGTGGGCGTGCATCAGTTCCTTCTCCGTCCTATATAAAGAGGCTATTACTTCGCCAAAGGTACGCATAATACAAATTGGGCAGCCACTTTCTCCACCACTTACCTGACTTGAGCGTCGGAGGACCGTCGCCGGGACACCCCTCCCGGCTCGGTTTTGTTGCAGGTTCGCCGGAGCACTCGAGGATCCAGCAGAGAGCGCCACGTGCCCAGCGTCCGCTGACTCTTGGTTCGGACAGGATCAAATTGGCGCCGTCTGTGGGAACGCTCCTGCATTCGAACAAGAACAATGGACGAGGCTGGACGACAACACACGGTGGCGCTTTCAACAGAAGAACTCGACGCTCTGGTCGAGATGAGGGCCGCCAAACTCATGGAGCAAAAACAAAAAGCATCCGCCGAGCGGGCGGAGCAACAAGCAACATCTGCGTCTGGTGGCCGAGCGGAAGCACCTCCAGCCACCGTCGCATTCCATCGGGCCTTATTTCGCACCCCTGAAGCCATACCAGCCCGAAGAGATAGAGGATCTTCCTCAGATGAAATGCCAAGGCGGGATGACAGGAAGGGGAAAGCTCCCCGAGCGGATCAATCGCTAATTTTCGGAGGCTATCCTACGAGACCCTCTGCCCAAGCACTACGTGCCTCCGACGATCGGCGAATACAATGGAACAACAGACCCGGATGATCATCTGGGTAAGTTCGATAATACAGCCACGCTCCATCAGTACACAGATGGAGTAAAGTGTAGAGTCTTCCTTACCACCCTCTCGGGATCGGCTCAACGGTGGTTTCGGAGGTTGCCGGACGGATCCATCACGAGCTTCAAGGAATTCCGAACGGCCTTCCTCCACCACTTCGCAAGAGGCGTTATCAAAAGACAAGTGTCAACATTCGCCATCAAGCAAGAGCCGAGAGAATCGCTCGAGGTTATATTCAGTGATTCAACCAAGTGGCGATGGATATCCCCACGGCCACATAGGAGGCGATGATGAATGCCTTCACGCAAGGCCTTGTGGATGGGGACTTCTTCCGGTCGCTCATCCGAAAGCCACCGAGATTATGATCACATGCTACATCGGCCAACGAATATATAAATGTGGAAGAAGCGCACCCTCGGAAAAAGGAAACTCCACCGGTAGCACTGCGTTCATGCCGAGGCGGAAAGCTGAGCTCCCACCGGAGGACCGAGGGCGGCAATTCGATCCTCACGCCCGGATCGCACGTACAAGAAGTGGCTGCGCTCGGCCTAAGCCAAAGAAAAGGTGGACCCCTATGTTCTGCACCTTCCACCTCGCACAACACGAGGGATTGCCGAAGCCTTCCCTTTGTGTCCAATCTGTTCCCGGAAAGCCGCCTCCCATCGACAGGAGGCGTAGGACTCATGAAGCTGACCCGCACCGAGGGGCGACATCACCAGACACCCGATCGACACCGATCAGGCGGGAGAATCGCCGGGCGTCCAGCGAAACAGGCCGTCCGCTCGGGAGGAGGAAAATAGGAGCAATACTTCCCGGCGAGATCACGTTATTGTTGGTGGGCCGACCGGAGGAGACTCCAACCGAGCAGAAAAGGCGAGCATCCACGCAGTCGATTGCAGCCAAGAGCGGGCAAGAGGACCGAAATCACTTTCGGACCCGGGGACTTAGAAGGAGTAGAAGTGCCCCACGACTCATTAAAGCGGTAATAGCAAATTACACCATTCACCGCATATTTGTTGACACAGGAGCTCGGTCAACATCATATTCAAGAAGGCGTTCGATCACCTGCAAATTGATCGAGCCGAGCCGCCCATGCGACCCGCTCTACGGGTTTCGAGGTTCATCGGACAAATCCGACAGCCACCTCATTGGGAGAAGAGCCGATCAGAGGACCGGGACAATAAACTTCGTGGTGGTCGACTCTCCTCATCCTACAACGTCATTTTGGCGACCGGCGCTCGGCGAATTCCGAGCGGTTGTCTCAACCTTCCACCAGAAGATAAAGTTCCCCGTGGAGGAAAAAGTAGGAGAAGTGGGGAGATCAGCTAGCACTCGGCGGTGCTATATAGAGATGATCCGAGCGAAGCTTGTTCGCTCGGAAGGCGCCCCGAATTGAGGTACACGCCATAACCAGAAACCTCCTGCTTTAATTTATGATGAAAAGGAGGAAGTCAGATCCATCCGACCCGATCGGAGGTCACGACTTTTATCGCCTCGATCCGGGAAGAGAAGGAGAAGCCGATTCAATGCCTCCAACGAAATCATGATGTCTTCGATGGTCGACACATGAGTTACCTAAATTTCGCGAGCCTAGCGCAAGATGAATTGCATGTCCGACGGACGCTCGGCGATGAAGCGAGAGAAAAGGGACTTGACACCGGCGAATGCCATTATCCCGGAGGTGGAAAAACTTCGAAGGCCACATCTGTGTCACGGTTCGGTGGTGGCCAACGTAGTCTTGGTCTCCAAGTTGGGCGGCAGTGGAGGGTCTGCATCGACTTTCGAGATTTAAACAAGGCATGCCCCAAGGATTTTTATCCTCTGCCCCGGGTGGACTCTACGGCTGGCTGCGAATTAATTTGCATGCTTGACGCCTACCAAGGATATCATCAAGTGCCGCTTGCCCGGAAGATCAAGAAAAGGTCAAGACGGCACATATTGTTACAATGTGATGCCGTTCGGATTGAAGAATGGGCCACCTATCAACACTTGATGAACAAGGTGTTCAAGGAGCGATCGGGCGAATCTGGAAGTTTATGTGGGCGACATTCTTATCAAATCCGTCCGAGCGGCCGATCTTTTCAAGGATATGGAAGAAACCTTCCGAACACTGCGCAAATATGGAGTCAAGCTAAATCCCCAAAAGTGCCTGTTCGAGCCAAAGGAGGCGTTTCTTGGGGTACATAGTGACCGAGCGGGAATCGAAGCAAATCCGGCAAGGGCACTGCAAGACATGCCGCCCCAAGAAATACAAGAGAAGTGCAAAGGTTGACGGTCGGATAATCGCTTTATCCGATTCATCTCGGAACCTGGACCGAGCCCGCCATTCTTCAGATCTGCTGAGGCCACTAAGTTCCATGGGATGAAGAATGTGTGACCGAGCATTTGAAGAGTTGAAGACATATCTTAATTCTGCCAGTGTTAGCCAAGCCGGTCGGGGTGAGTCACTTTATATGTATCTGTCATCAATGAGCATGTTGTAGGCTCGGCACTTGTGAGGGCGAGCGAAGAACAGCAGGTGTATTTTCTAAGCCACATTTTAAAGATGCTGAATCTCACCGGGCTCGAGAAGTTGGCCTTTGCTTTGGTTCTAGCAGCTCGGCGCCTTCCGGCCGTATTTCTTGGCTCACACCATTATTGTCGGACGAGCAGTCCACTCGGAAGAGTCTGTTGAATCCGGACGCCTTATCAAGTGGACGACAGAATTAAGTGAATTTGACATCCAATATCAGCCCCGCTCGGCGATTAAAGCCCAATCCTTGGCTGATTTTGTGACCGAAGTGCAAAGGCCAGAGCCGGAAGCCATGTGGAGAATATATGTGGATGGATCCCCCACTCGGCTCGGAAGTGGGATCGGAATATTACTACTCTCACCTCAGGAAGAAAAGATGCACCTATCCGTCCGGCTAGATTACAAAGCTACTAACAATGAAGCAGAGTATGAGGCCCTCATAGCGGCACGGCATGTGGGAGCGGTCGGGTGACACTCTATTCTCGATTCACGGTTGGCGCTCGGCAACTTTCAAGCACCTTTGAAATCAAGCGTGTTCGGCTCAAACTCTGGCGAGGCCTTTGAAAACTCAAAGCTACTTTCGAGAGGTGCTTATTGGAAGATCCCTACGAGCGGAGAACCAAGCGGCGATGAGTTAGCCAAACTCGCGAGCTCAATAACGCCGGTCGCCATTCAACAACCAATTGAAAAAGCTTTGGTGGCGCATGTCGACCGGATGCAAGGCCTCGCGTTTCCAAGTGACTGGAGGACACCTATTATAGAATTCCTCCGTTCGCACCACACCATCCGATGAATATGCAGCCCGGCTCCTCGAAGAAGAGCGGTCGGTTTACACTCATCGGAGATCGACTTTACAGAAAGCTTTCTCGCGTCCTTTGCTGAAATGTGTAAGCTCGAAGGACTCAGCTTACATCCTCCGGAAGTACATCAAGGATCATGCGGGGTCATCCGGCGGACGCTCATTGGCCAAGAAGATCCTCTTGGCCGGATACTTTTGGCCAACTTTACAAGCAGATGCCGCTCGGACAGTATCTACATGCCTTTCATGCCAGAACATCTTCCACTGACCTACAGGAGAGATGAAGGCATCAACCATCTCATGTCATTCGATCAATGGGGAATGGATATTGTGGGTCCATTTCCGATGGCGACTGGCAGAGGAAATTTTACTAGTGGCGGTAGACTATTTCTCTAAGTGGGTGGAGGCCGAGCTACTGGCAAAGATCACCGAACAAATGGTTAAAAATTCATCGGCAACACATCATTTGCCGGTTCGGCATCCCTCGCCGACTAGTGTCCGACAACGGGCGGCGGTTCACTGGGAAGATGTTAGAGGATTGGTGCAAAAGCTACGGCATTGAGCAACATTTCACGTCCGTGGCCTATCCTCGAGCAACGGTCAAGTGAAGTCGCCAACCGGGAAATTCTTGGAGGGAGTTGGCCGGATGAAGTGCCGAGCGTCTTGTGGGCCATCCGAACAACGCCAAAACAAGGGACGGGAGTCACACCGTTCCATTTGGTATATGGCGGTGAGGCTGTCATACCGGTCGAAGTCGGCGTTGAGTCAGCCCGGATCCAGAGCTATGATGATGACAACGCCGAACGAAGAAACATGGAGCTGGACTTGGTAGAAGAGGAGAGGGCAAAGGCGTCCGTTCGGCTGATGGCATACCGTCAGCGGATGAAGCAAAACTACAACCGGCGCGTAATTCCCAGATCGTTCCAAGTCGGCGATCTTGTCTGGAAGAAAGTCAAGCCGGTCGGCGACGTCGGCAAGCTTGAAGCTCCATGGGCAGGCCCTTTCAAAATCATCGAAAAGCTCCGCTCGGGCGCGTATTATCTGGAGGACGAGGACGGACGGCAGCTAGATAGGCCGTGGAGCACGAACCACCTCCAGCCTTACCGGGCGGGGTGAAAGGTGTATCACTGTAAATCACCCTGTGTATTTCATTTTTCGACTAAATACTTGAAATGCAGAGATGAAAAGTCAAAAGAGTGAATATAAGGCATTATCATCGTAACCCGAAGGCCCCCCGAGCCGATCGGCCGGGAGGTTTATATCCGAGCCGGGAGCTCGAACCCGAAGGCCCCCCGAGCCGATCGGCCGGGAGGTTTATATCCGAGCCGGGAGCTCGAACCCGAAGGCTCCGAGCTCGAAACCGAAGGCCCCCGAGCCGATCGGCCGGGAGGTTTATATCCGAGCCGGGAGCTCGAACCTGAAGGCCCCAGGCCGATCGGCCGGGTTTATGATAGCAGCTCGAACCTGAAGACCCCAGGTCGTTCGGCCGGGCTGCGTATAGAATATAAGCAGCGTTCGAAATCTAAGACCCCGAGCTGTTCGGCCGGGCTGCATACTAGTGTGGCAGGAAGGAAACCAAAGCCCTGCGCTGTTCAGGATGATAGAGGGAGGTTATTGCCTGAAACGAAGGCCCCGAGCCGCTCGGCCGGAGCTATACGGATCAAATTGGCGCCAAGCGCTCTAAAAACGGAAGCCCCGCGCCGTCTAGCCCAGACGTTAAACCGTAGAGCCGTGCCGACCGGCTATAAAACCGCGCCGGCGAGCACCGTCGTTAAAAATCGAGACGCCGATCGGCTATAAATATCCGCGCCGTCTAGCCCAGACGTTAACAGAAGGCTATAAAACCGAGCCGGCGAGCACCATCGTTAAAATCGAGAGCCGCGCCGATCGGCTATAAATATCCGCGCCGACGAGCTCAGAGCCGCGCCGACCGGCTATAAAAACCGAGCGGAAAACCGACGAGCACCATCGTTAAAAATCGAGAGCCACGCCGATCGGCTATAAATATCCGCGCCGTCTAGCCCAGACGTTAAACCGTAGAGCCTCACCGACCGGCTATAAAAACCGAGCGGAAAATCGACGAGCACCGTCGTTAAAAATCGAGAGCCGCGCCGATCGGCTATAAATATCCGCGCCGTCTAGCCCAGACGTTAAACCGTAGAGCCGCGTCGACCGGCTATAAAAACCGAGCGGAAAACCGATGAGCACCGTCGTTAAAAATCGAGAGCCGCGCCGATCGGCTATAAATATCCGCGCCGTCTAGCCCAGACGTTAAAAATCGAGAGCCGCGCCGATCGGCTATAAATATCCGCGCCGTCGAGCTCCGACGATAAATATCGAGAGACGAGCCGGCGTCTATAAATAATCCGAGCGGACGAACCGACGAGCCCCGTCGTTAAAAATCGAGAGCCGCGCCGACCGGTTATAAATATCCGCGCCGTCGAGCTCCGACGATAAATATCGAGAGACACTTAAAGTTGGGACGAGGGAAAAATTTCTTGCTAAAATAGAAAGGAGCAGAAGATTATCTAATATGCAAGCCAAAAAAGTCATTACATAGATAAGCGGGGCCGAACGGCGGGAATTCAAAAAAGTTTACAGAAACGCTCCTCACACATCGAAATCAAAAAGAGCGTCGGGGATGGCGTCCATCACGCTCGCCAGATCCTCGGGGGGGATAGTCAGCTCGGCAGACAGGTGACCTTTGGTCTTCAGATAGCCCACCGCCGCCTTGATGGCCTCCTCGAACGTGAGGGATATCTTGTCGGTAAACTTCTCTCCGAAGCCTTCCGAGCGGAGGAACGCCTTCCTCACTTCGTCCGAGCGGGCCGACTCCCCCTCTTGATACTCCTTGAGCGCGGCATGGGCAGCGTCGCTAGCAGCTTGGAGATCCTTCAAGTCTCCATCGAATCTTTGGAGATCAGCCGAGCGGCTCTCTTTTTCGGTGGCCAGCAGAGCATCCAGGTCCTTGATGCGTTGCTCCAGCCCCCGGATCTCCACCTTCATGTGGTCCATATCGTTGATGGCCTGTTGCTTCCGAGTGGTCGCCGTCTGGATCTCCTTGTCTCGCTGCTTAATCATTGTTTCAAGCCGAACGACCTTGCTCGCTAGATCAGAGGCTCGTTTCCGTTCGGCTTCTAGTTTCTTGGCCTTCTCCAGGCGGCCGTCGACTACCCGGCGCCCCCACCGCTTTTTGTTTCTTGGTTCCTCCTCCAACTCGGCCAACCGATCGCTAATGGCGATCTGCTCCACCCAGTTCGCTAGCAAACACGAGCAGGTAAAACTTCAAATAAGAGAGAGAGGGGAAGGGCTATACCGGTGGTCGATTGAAGGTTCTTGTCGTGAAGCTGCAGGAGTCAACTTAGCTATCCGACTCGAGCATCTATCCAAGCTTGTACGAGAGGGCCGTCGGTGATCATCTACTCGGAAACACCCGATCGGTGCAACCATATGCGCCTACGAAGGGGCGAGCAGTTTAAGCAAATTGGCGCTCGGCCGCTCCGAGATGGCCCGCGAGAAGAGGTGGGTAGCTCGCCTAAACGCCCGAGACGTCGTCGAGTCCTCAAAGGGGCGGGCGGCACTTCAGCCCTCGGAGAATCTGAGGGTGGGTACTCTCGAGAGAGGCTGACGGACGACCAGCGCATCCACCCGCTCGGTTGTGGCTCATCAAGTGTAGGCGGTCTGATTCCGGTCAGCCGGCGTTCCGGGCCAGTACATCATCGGCGAACGGCCCTCCTTCACCTCACTCGCGGGTTCTATATTGCCGTGGCCCCATCGGGAGGGCGGGCGTCGGCTCTGGGACGTTGGCGTCCCCTCACCTTCTTCGCCGGCCGGATCAGCCGGAGCAATGCCCCGTTCGGCGGCCTCCTGGCTCGTCACCGCCTCAATCCGAGCGGCCTTCAGTTTGAGCTTCTCGATGGCTCTGGCCCGCCACATGACCTCAGCTGCAGAAGCAGAGAATAAATCAGTTAGAACAAAATAAAAGGGAAGATAGGGAAGCTTACTCATGCTACAAGGCAGATCGGCTGGTGTAGAAGACAAGCCGAATATATGCATTACTCCTGGGAGAAGCATCTTGTCAATGTGATAGCGCTGACCGACTAGCTGTTCGGCTGCATGGAGATAGTCTGCGTCACCTCTAAACTTGCCGAGCTCCGGTTGCGCAGGCATAGCCGTCTGCCACTTGGTGCGGAAAGTGGGCCGCTCGGGAAAGCGTATATAGAAAAAATGCTCCTTCCAGTGTTTGTTGGAGCTCGGCATATTATCGAAAAGGACGAAGCCTATCCTAGATTGGAAAACAAAGGTGCCCCACTCGGCTTGCTTGGGATAGTAGAAGTAGTGGAAGATTTTTGGGGTTAAGGGAATGTCGTTCAGTTTGAACAAAACTACCACTCCGCTCAGCAACCTAATAGAATTAGGAACTACTTGGCCGAGCGGAATGCGGAAATAGTTGCAAACTTCTAAGAAAAACTTGTGAGGAGAAAAACGTAGTCCGGCCAGGAATTGATCCCGGAAGAAGACAACAGTGCCGGGAGGAGGATCGTTAGGCCGATCGGAAGACGTGGCTAACACTATTTCGTGGTCGGTCGGTAGGTCATATGCTCGAGTGAGGCGCATGGCGTCTTCCTCGTCGAACCGACTTTCCATGTTCGAGTACCAAAGACCCGGAGCACCGCCGGTTGACTGCGAGGTACTGGTCATGATCGAAAGGCCAGAATGCGGGATAGAAGAGGATGGTTCAAGCAATGGAAGAAAACCGGCTGAAAAGGATGATTAACAGAAAGAAGAATGCGTCTGAAGCGAGAAAAAGGCTCTTACAGGCGAGGAAGATGACCGGAAGAAGCCGTGTGATCGTCGGAAAGTCTGAGAACAAAGTCGTCGGCGAGAGGGGGAATGACAGGAGTTTGGAAACGAAGAAGATGAAATGCAGCGGAAACGAAGTCAAGGGTCTTATATCGCCGCCCGGAAACGATCTCCACCGCCCGATCCAGGTCGTCGATATCGAGGTTGTCATCGGATCGTCCGTTTCAAACGGCGACTGTCCCATCGGAAGTGACGCAATCGCCATACTCTGACAAATGCACGGTCGCCACGTGTTAGCCGGTTACTAGCCGCATTTAATGAGCTCCCCTTACCGTGCGCAGAGCACGTGATGGGTAGTGTAGGAGAACAACGGACATCGATTCCCAGAAAATACAAGGCATGGACAAAGTATCGCCGGACAGACAGATATCACCACACGGATGAGCATCTTTATGCCTGGCCGAGCGGCCTAAGGCAATGATCATTGTTCGACAGATCGGCAGTCCAGGCAGTCGGACTTTGCCTCCTTCGACTAGACTCGAGAGGAAGGCAAGTGATCCGGCGGTAAAAATCAGGAACCCCATAAGGAGTCAACGCTGAGGGGAGGTCAAAGGGTCCAGTGGCTCGCCGGAAAAGGGCGAGCCGACCGGACTCAGAAGAAAGGGAAATCTGATAGTAAAAGGCACCCTGGTAGGGACCAGGGGTCCGATGCTCAAATAAAGCAGTGCGTAATGACCGAGCGGAAGGAGGTGCCGCCCGGACGGCGCAAAGAATCAAGGCCATCCGGACGACGTTCATCGCCCGCCCGGCGGGCCGGGCACCCCAGTCAGACGGTGGGTAAAAGATGGGGACATCTTCTGACAGCCGTCAAGTCGTATGGCTGTGCCATACTTCTAGTCTGACAACGGGTGGTCCTGCCGTCCCATCAAAGAACATGCTCGGACTGTGGCAGCATGGTGTCAGGTAAGCTCTCTGACAAGTGCATACCGTGGTATGGGTTGCTAACACGTACGCACCTCGGTGGGCGTGCATCAGTTCCTTCTCCGTCCTATATAAAGAGGCTATTACTTCGCCAAAGGTACGCATAAAACAAATTGGGCAGCCACTTTCTCCACCACTTACCTGACTTGAGCGTCGGAGGACCGTCGCCGGGACACCCCTCCCGGCTCGGTTTTGTTGCAGGTTCGCCGGAGCACTCGAGGATCCAGCAGAGAGCGCCACGTGCCCAGCGTCCGCTGACTCTTGGTTCGGACAGGATCAAGTACAAATGTGAGAAGCACATCCAGTATCTAATACCCATGATGTAGAAATAGATAGATTGACTTCTATAACATATATACCTGAAGTGGAAGTCTCACTTCGCTTCTTCTTAAGATCCTCCAAGTATACCTTGCAGTTCCTCTTCCAGTGCCCGGTCTGACCGCAGTGGAAGCAGGTAGCATCCTTGGCGACCCCTCCTTTAGGCTTCAGTGCCTTGCCTTTGCCCTTGGTTTGGGACTTTCCCTTACCTTTGGGCTTGCCCTTGCCCTTATGCTTCTGGACCATCAGAATGGGCTTAACCTTCTTAAGGTTAATCTCAGCAGTTCGTAACATACTAAGTAGCTCGGGCAGTGGCTTGTCAATCTCGTTCATGTTATAGTTGAGAACGAATTGACTATAGCTATCCGGCAAGGACTGCAAGATCAAGTCAGTGGCCAGCTCTTGGCCAAGTGGGAACCCCAGTCTTTGTAGGTTCTCTATGTACCCAATCATCTTGAGTACATAAGGACCTACAGGAGCCCCGTCTGACATCTTGCACTGAAACAGTGCTTTCGAGATCTCAAATCTCTCATGTCTCGCTTGTCCCTGATATAGTTGGCGAAGATGCTCAACCATATCAAAAGCGCCCATCAACTCATGTTGCTTCTGAAGCTCTGAGTTCATGGTCGCGAGCATTAGACAGGACACATCTAATGCGTCGTCTTGATGCTTCTTGTAAGCATCTTTGTCTGCTCGCGGGGCATTGGCAGGAGGAGCCTCCGGAATGGGCTGCTCCAGAACGTACAGTTTACGTTCCTAGGTGAGAACTATTCTCAAGTTCCTGTACCAGTCCAGGAAATTCGCTCCGTTGAGCTTGTCCTTCTCAAGGACAGATCGCAGGGAGAAGGAATTCGTGTTCGACGTCATGGTTATCTACAACAGAAAATTTGCAGAAATAAATATCATATTCTTTAAAAATCATTTAATTAGGCTTTTAACTAAATGATGCTCCCACTAAATACTATAATTCTTGTGGGACAAGATCCACATCATACTAACCCTTGAGTTAGCTTTGGCTAATACGCCCAAGGCTTAGTATGATCGGTAGGTAACGATTACCAATTACATCTCTATGCAACTCTTGTTTATAGAATCAATATCCGCATTTATATTAAAACTCGAGTTAGCTTTGGCTAATACGCCCGAGAGTTAATATAGATGTGATTTTGACCTATCTTTCCAACTATTGGAAGAATGTCTATAGTTGACTCGATCCAACCGAGTAACTATGAATACTCAATCTAATTGAGTTTGTATTCACCCATGAGTTGATAGGCGGGACCAAGATTGTCCCTCCGTACCCTACCAAGATAATATGTATTGCTCTGCTTTGGCAGATTCAACAATACATGTGATCGAGGTAGTGATAGGTATCACGGCACGGTTAGGCATTTAGAGTTGGTTCGATCTAGATCTAATCTAATCGAAAAGGATGCATCTTGTGCACGACTTAGATCTAATCTAATCGCAAGGGTGCATCATGTGCACGACTTAGATCTAATCTAATCGTAAGGCACTAATTAATTAATTACTTATTAAACATGCATCATATACATAAGCAATTAACTAATTAATTTATTTGTGATTTAGTCATGGCCCTACTACGATCTTCTCAAGCCAATGAGAAGATCAAATGGTCAACCTAGGGTCAACAGCTTCTCCAAGCTCCTCCCTTTGACCACCTTGTGTTGCTCGTGCCCGCCTCGGAACTCCGTCTCGTGTGGACCCTCCACCGCTCCAATTTGTACATTACAATTTGAAACTCGAGTCACATTCGAGTCTAAATCTAATTTACAACCAGAATATAAGAGAGAGGCACGACACGCAGGTCGCGAAAATAAAATAAAATTACAAGCACGCACATCACATAGACCGTATTATGAATTACAGCACATTGTCCAATCAAATTGGGTCTTTGGGCCATGACTATCACAAATTTAATATATAATTCAAAATTATATATTTTTCATAATTTTCTATAATTTTAAAATTAATTTTTAAAATTTTTACGAGTAAAATTTCCCGGCGGTCCCGTTTAGCGGTTTCGGGCGCAATCGCGGAACGGATCCCCTTGCGGGGCCCAGGGCAGCGCCCCTACCCGCGATCTAACCATCGCGAGGGTTCCTTTGCGATCCAACAGCGCCTAAACCCGCTGTCCCAAAATGATTTGGGCCGAGACATTGCCGTTTCGGAAAAATCTTCCCGGCGGGTTCGTTTTTAGCGATTTCGGGTGCAATCGCGGAGCAAATCCCCTTGCGGGGTTAGGGGCAATACCCCTACCCACGATCTAACTATCGTGAGTTGCTCCTTTGCGATCTAATGGCACCCGACCCCGCTGTCCCAAACGGATTTGGGGCAAAACGAAGCCGTTTAAAAGAAAATTTTCCGGTAGCCGAAGCCTACAAGTGACGAGACACTTGTGCTTTGCTTCTACGGAAAAATTACTCATAAAAACTCTAAAAACTCAATTTTTACAGAAAATTACAGAAACTTTTAGTTTTCATAAAACCAAAAACAAATTCGTACAAGCCTTGCACGTGGCTCTGATACCACTGTTGGGTTCTTCGGGCCGCGAAAATCGCTTTTTCGCGTTGCGGAAACCCCGAGTCACCCAAAGCCAAGGATCTCGTGCAAGGAAAAACCGAAGAGAATACGAGTACGAATTTGGAAAAACCTTTTAGATCTACTCCTAGATCTACATGTTTAGAATTTTACCCTTGTTGCGTGCCTTTCGCTTTCCCGTTCGTCCAAGGTGTTGCCGGATCTCTAGACCGTCAAGCGTCGGTCCTCTAGATGTATCCACACGGACACGTAGATGGAGAAAATCTCACACAAAGGTGTGCTAGCACCTTGGTGAGATTCGGCCAAGGCAAGGAGGAGAGGGAGAGAGAGAGGGAGAGCTTGAGAGGAAGAAGGAGGAAGAAAAACCACACTTGAATGAAAATCAATTCACACCAAGAAACAAAGTGGACGGCCACTTCTCAAAAACTCACAAAATTAATTGCATTAATTGCAATTAATATAAAACCATTAAGAGAGTGGCTTTGTAACTTCCATGACTGCGTATATCTTCGAAGTTTCCTCAAAGCTAGTCTGATGGATTTCTGTTAAAAAGTCTGCCAAGGCCTGCACTTTGATGGTTGTGCATAGCTGATATTGTATGTCGCACTCTCCTAGCTCAGTCACCCACTTGATAAGTCGGCCTGCTACCTCCACGTTAGTCAGAGCTCTGCCCATGGTGCTATTAGTCAGTACTGTGATAGGATGCGCCAGGAAATACTGTCTTAACCGTCAAGCCATAAGAACCAATCCGTAAACCAACTTCTCCAGGGTCGTATATCGAGACTTGACCCCTTTTAATAGATGGCTAAAGAAATACACTGGTCG
Source organism: Zingiber officinale (assembly GCF_018446385.1). NCBI lineage: Eukaryota > Viridiplantae > Streptophyta > Magnoliopsida > Zingiberales > Zingiberaceae > Zingiber > Zingiber officinale. The sequence continues at coordinate 7,762,890 of NC_055992.1, forward strand.
TTGTATATTATCTTGCTCTTTAACAAGTACAACCCCCATTACCTCAGGGGTGGCAGACAAGTAAACCCACAACAGTTCTCCGATGACCGGCTTGAATAAGGATGGCAAGGCCTCCAAATACTTCTTTAGCTCTTCAAAGGCTTGGGTACATTCTTCGTCCCACTGGAACTTGAAGGCCTTTCTGAGTACTTTAAAGAAAGGGACAACCCAGTCCGCAGATCTGGAAATGAACCTTGACAGGGTTGTTATTCTGCCTACTAGCTTCTGTGTTTCCTTCAAATTTTGGGGAACTTGCATATCACGTAGTGCCCGAACTTTTTCTGGATTAGCTTCTATTCCTCGCTCGGTCACTAGGTAGCCCAAGAACTTTCCTCCTTTAGCTTCAAACAAGCATTTCAATGCGTTCAGCTTCAGCCCGTATTGCCGAAGAGTCCCGCAAGTTTCTTCCACATCCACGATCAGATTAACTGCTAAAGGGGACTTAATGAGTATATCATCCACATAAACCTCCACGTTACGACCGATCTGCTCCCAGAAAATCTTGTCCATCATCCTTTGATATGTGGCTCCTGTGTTTCATAGACCAAAGGGTATGACAGTATAACAGAAAGTACCATCAGCTGTAATGAAGCTAACCTTTTCTTGGTCCTCCACTGCCAAGGGGATTTGATGATACCCTTGATAAGCATCCAACATGCAGATTCTCTCACAACCTGCAGTTGAGCCCACCATCTGGTCAATCCAGGGCAGGGGATAACAATCTTTGGGACTAGCTCGATTGAGATCTCGGAAGTCTATGCATACTCTCCATTTGTTGTTGGGCTTCTTTACTAAGATTACGTTGGAGAGCCAGGATGGAAACTGCACCTCTCGAACGTGGCCTGCTTTCCTGAGCTGGTCCACCTCAGCTCTGATTATTTTGTTCTGGTCGGCTGAGAAGTTCCTTTTCTTCTGTTTAACCGGTCGGGAGTCCAGTAGCAGATGTAACTTGTGCTCCGCTACTTCAGGCTTGACCCCGGGTAACTCCTCTGTAGACCAGGCGAAGACATCCCGATTGCGGATCAAGCATTGGACTAATTCCTCCTTGAGAGGAGGAGGTAGATCGCTAGCTATGCGAGTTAGACTTTCAGGGAGTTCAACGTATAGTTATACCTCCTCCCAGGGGATGGGTTCTTCAGCCATAGGTAAAGGCTCTTCCTGGACGGCATGAACTCCCCCATCTTGCATCCTTTGATTCTTACGAGCTTCTACCCGGACCATATCAATATAGCATCTCCGGGAGACTTTCTGTTCTCCCTTAACTTCCTCGACCTGCTCGCCAACGGGAAATTTAATTTTTTGATGGAAGGTAGAAACAGCAGCCATAAATTCATGCAGGGCGGGCCTTCCCAGGATGACGTTATAAGAGGAGGGGGAATCAACCACTATAAAAGTGCTCCTCCTAGTGTGCACCAATGGCTCGGTGCCCAAAGATATGGCCAGCTTGATCTGACCCATTGGCTTCACTTCTTTGCCTGTAAAACCATATAGAGAGGTGGCCACCGGCTGGAGTTCAGTGGCATCGATCTACATTCCTCAAATGCAGTTCTGAACAAGATATTAACTGAGCTCCCGGTGTCAACAAAAACTCGGGCCACTCGGCTATTGGCAATAATGGCCTTGATGATAAGGGCGTTGTCATGAGGCAGCTCCAGACCTTCCAGGTCTGCCGGCCCGAAGCTAATGACAGAGCCACAAGCTTGCTCCTGGCTGCATCCAACGGTGTGGATCTCCAAGCGACGCACATGAGACTTGCGCGCTCTCCCCCAATCTCCATCGGTTGGCCCTCCAGAGATCATGCCAATCTCTCGAACGACGGCGTTGCCTCTATTCTCGGCCTCCCTCACTCCTTCTGATTCTCCTCCCCGACCAGGTTGATGAGTACTGGGCCCGGCTAAGTCGGGACGGGGTTGCCCGGCCTGTCCAGCCACGGCTCGTTGCTCTTCCATCATCTTGAGTACTTGAGGGGCTAGCTCGGGCGGAGGTAAGCCTAACTCGACAGCCCGTTTAGAGTCTTGAGCGAACTGGAAACAATGGTTAGTGTCATGAATACGAGATTGATGATAGGTGCAATACCAAGTGTTCCACGGTCCAGGTCGGGGAGCGTGTACAGCTGCGACTCGGGGGGCCGGTCTAATCTCTGGACCGGGCTGGAAGGTAGGCCTGACTTCTCGAGCGCGTGGAAGAGGTTGAGGAGGTGGTTAAGGCATCCTTCTTTCCGGCTTATTGACAGATGGAGGTGGTCTCTCGCCTTTCCTCCGGGCCGCCTATGCTTCCTCCACCTTGATATAGCAAGCGGCTTTTTCCACCATCTTATCAAAATTCTAAGCGGGATTCTTGATGAGATCTCTAAAGAATTCTTCCTCTCCTAATCTATGGGAGAAAGCGCTCATCAGTATCTCTGAAGTGGTTGTGGGGACGTCCTGGGCCACTTGGTTGAAGCGGTTGATGTAACTTCTTAAAGGTTCGGTCGGCCCTTGCTTAAGAGCGAAAATGCAATGATCTGTCTTTTGATATTTTTTACTGCTAGCAAAACAACGAAGGAAGGGCATCTTGAAATCCAAGAAGCATGTGATGGATCCTTGTGGTAACACATCAAACCACTTTAGTGTTGAACTGGATAGAGTATTTAAGAAAATTCGACACTTGACGGCATCACTATATTGATGCAACAGGGCAGCATTCTTAAACTTGCGTAGATGATCCTCCGGGTCCTTGCTCCATCATATTCCCCGATTGATGGGGCCCTATAACCCTTAGGTAACTTTCCATTCAAGATCCTGGCAGAGAAGGGTACTTTTTCATCCGGATCTTTTGGGAACACTTCAGGTATGATGAGAGTCTTCCCTTTCCTCGAGTCTCTGGGTAGGGAACTCTCAGCCATGGAGACTTGAGGTTGTTCTCTCTTAAGGCTGGGGCCCTGGCTGATAATACCCCAGGTCAGGCTCGCGATAAGGAACCTAGTGAAACCCCTCAGGCTGCTTTCTCATAGAGCCCTGATCTGAAATAGGGATGGACTCCTTGGAGGCTTCAAGAGCTTGGTGTGGTCGCGAGACGGTTGCTTGTTTCTCTGAGGCTGCTTGCCCTTTGGCCTCCTTGAAGAGCTCGTACTCTACTGTAGTCATGGTGACGTTGATGCCACCAGACTCTTCCATCTTCACGTTCTGGAACAGGTTGTTGTGTTCCCACAGACGGCGCCAAATTGATCCCGTCCGGAAGCTGAGTCGGATGGAGGTGGTCGCAGTGTCGCCAGTGTTGACGGAAAGTCGTTGCTGAGTCCGGTCTATTTGACACCGCTGGAAGGGTTCACACAGACGGATGACAAGGGATGATGATCAGGCTAACGACGCAAGGACTCTGCGCACACTCAGATGAGCCCACCAGTCATTAGAGACCAGAAACCAGGGAAAAAGTCCCCAGGTCAGGCCCTCCAACGCTCAAGTCAGGTACTTTTTCTCCAAAAACACAGAGAAAGGACGAAAAGTAAAGGACGAAAAGTAAAGGACGAAAAGTCAGGTACTTCCGTCGTGTCTCGGCTGCAGGATCATTAATATCGTCCACCTATTCTTCGACACCTGCCAGGAGACTACGTGGCAGCATCAGGGCCGTTGGTTGGGTGTTTAACCATGTCGACACTATATTACGGCGACTGGTCAACAAGCGTGTCTCATGTCCCTTGTCCGTGAGCATCATAAATTAGTCAACTACTTAAGGTTATTGAGCGAGAATGACGACATGATGCCTTCATTATTTTTTTATTTTCTATTTTTGATTATTTCTAAAAAAACCAATTAACTTCTTGTTCATCTCTTAAATGTATATATTATTATTATTATATTATAGATTAATCATGAACGGCTCCAATTAAAGTTTTCTATCTAGTATGAGTTAATTGAGAAGTATTTATAATGTATGATGTATTAATTTAACGTTCTTAAATCAACTATATATTAAAAAAAATATCTATTAATTTACTAAAATTAAACCTTGATTATTAGATATCACAAATTGAGAAAGTACTATGCGGCTGTAACATTGTCTGGGGTGTAAATGTGCTTTTTTTCCTTCTAATTTTAGATGAATTCATTTGTATTCCATTTGTAACTGTTTTGTTGGATTTTTGTTTTTCACCCGAATAAAGGGGACCGAAGGCCTACTGAGTGGGCTGGCATGGGCAATTGCTCAAGTTTTATGTTTATTTGGATATCTGAGTAGGTTCTTTTAATGAAATTTGGCTGAAATTTTATTATGTCATTCGAAATATTTGGAATGTCCGGAGAGGTGGTTTTGGAATCACGGTAGACAATTCACTGTTGGTTAAGTTTTATCTGTAACGGTCTAAAAAGTTTTTTTAAAAAAAAAATCTCTCTTTCAAATCTCTTTTTCATTCCTAGTTTATTAGATTTTTCTACGGGTCTTTATTTTCTCTTTCATCCTCATTCTAAAAAAATATATAATATATTTTATGAAACTAAAAAGGAGAAAAATATGTTAGGACATGTGTATTGATAGATTAATATACGTTGCCAGTTTCGCCTGTCAAATAGTATGTCATATAACTATTTTATTAATATATCTATTTTATTAATATATACTCATATTCATTTTAATATTAACTATTTAGGGATCTCACTATTTATTTATTTTACTTTTTATAGCTAAAAATGTATTTTCTTAGTTTTTATTTTTTTAATATAAAATCCATTCATTAACCTTCATTAACCATGTTCAAAGAATTAAATACGGATAAAGTGTTTAAATAATTAAATACGGTTAATGGATAGATGTTATAACATCTATTCATATTAATTTGTAATACTATTTAGATGTTACAACACTAATATATTAATAATATTCTAGGTGTAACAGAAACTAAAATAAATAAATTTTTTTTTAGCATTCCAAGTTTATTTCAAATCCAATGTGTTAAATATTATTAATTAGGCTAAAATACCTTTAACGCTCCTATGTTTTTTATCCGGTAGCATTTTGCTTCCCTATATTTTAAAATTAATATTTAACATTTTAACCAAAAGTCAAATGTAAAAAATCTTGTAAAAGATTTGGCTTGAGCGTCCTTTGTTGTCCCGGTACACCTGGTTTCATGTAGTTCGAGTATAGAGAATAATTCTTCTAAGATATTTACCTCCAGGTCTTTTGAGATATAGTATGCGTCGACGATTGATGTCCATTCTGGAGTTCTGGGAAACGTGTTGAGTGCGTAGCGTATGCTGTCCCGATTTGTTACCGTTTCTCCGAGGTTCTCGAGATCAGTAATCAGTTCTTTTACCTTCGCGTGTAGATTGACTACCTTCTCACCATTTTCCAGACGAATGTTCATCAACTTGTTCCGGAGGATGTTGTTAGTGCAACCTTAGGTCAAGGTTGACCTGGTTGACCAGACTCGAGTTGACTTGACTCGAGTTGTGTTTTGATGTTTGACGAGTTATGTTTGACAATGTTTGACGTGAACAGAAAAGTTGTATCTTGATGTTTTACAAGGATACAAGCTTGGGAGATTGTGGGTGCAACCCGTGGTCAAGGTTGACCTGGTTGACCCGAGGTGAGTTGACCTGACTCGGAAAAGTCCAAGCAGGGAGCTTGGCACGGGAAAAGTCCAAGTATGGAGACTTGGCACGGAGAAGTCCAAGTATGGAAGCTTGGCACATGGGAAGTCGGAGAGGGCTCGGTAGCTCGTTCTCTGGACTGTGGTCAAAGAGGGCTCGGGAGCTCATTCTCTGGACCGGATGGAAGTCGGAGAGGGCTCGGTAGCTCGTTCCCCGAACTGTGGTCAGAGAGGGCTCGGTAGCTCGTTCTCTGGACCGGATGTGGAAAGTCCTGGTGAGTGAAGCCAGGCAGACGGATAAGTCTGGTGAGTGAAGCGGCGGTGGGAAAGTCCGGTGAGTGAAGCGAGGCGGTGGGAAAGTCACAGTGAGTGAAGCCAGACGGTTGTGAAAACCCTAGTGAGTGAAGCTTGGTGAAAGTCCTGGTGAGTGAAGCCGTGGTGGGAAAGTCACGGTGAGTGAAGCCGGGCGATGGAAAGTCCAGTGAGTGAAGCCAGGCGGTTGGAAAGTCCTAGTGAGTGAAGGCGGTTGGAAATCCGGTGAGTGAAGCGGTGAAAATCCTAGTGGTGAAGGTAGGTGAAAGTCACGGTGAGTGAAGCCGGAAGGGAAAATCCAGATGGATCAAGGGTGATCGGATTTCGGTGTTGAGAAGGTCAAGTAGGTCGAGGGAGTGATCTTGACACAAGAAAAAAGTCCAAGTGGGTCAAAGGATTGACCGGACACTTGGTGGGAGTCTTAGCGGTCAAGGGGTGACCGGATGCTAAGCATGATGTACCAAGAGGTCAAGGTTGACGGATATTGGTTTGGACTTGGTTTGGGCAAAAATCAAGACTGGATCGGTGCGGTGAGCGATCCGCGTCTGTGGTTTCTGATCGGTGCGAAGACCGATCAAAAGCGATCGATGTGCCTGTGAGCTTCTTGATCGGTGCGGGGACCGATCGGCGAAGCTGATCGGTCCGGGACCGTCGAGAATGCTGCAGAGTTGGGCAACTCTGCGTGAAAGCATTCCGATCGGTGCAGGGACCGATGCATAAACTGATCGGTCTCCATGACCGTCGGAAGAACTCTGGACCGATCGGTGGGCTGTCGGTCCGGGACTGCGTTGTGACTCAGCGGCTAGGTTATTCGAACCGTGTTCTTCTCCGCTGGTTTCTGTGTTGGCTGTGCAGGTATCGGAGGTTATAAAAGGAGATCGAGGCTCTGGTGCTACATTCTTCTTCTTCTCAATTAGCCTTCTTCTTGTGCCTCTTCTTCTGCTTCGCCGCTGTTCTTACGAGACTTTGAGCTCTTCGTTCCTGAAACTTTTTGTGTGCTTCCACTCGGTTGGGACCAACTGATCAGTTGCTGTTGCTGTTGTGGTTGGATCCGAGAAGCTGCTGCTTCATCCAGTCGAAGAGAAGGCAAGTAAGCGAAGGTGTTTCATACATTTGTATTGTATTTTGCTACTTGCTGCTTTCTACTCCTGTATTGCTTTTGCAAAACATTGTGGCGAGGTTTCTCCACCCAGAAGGAGTGATTATTAGCCGGGTTTCCGGGGTCTCATCCACCGACGGATTGATAGGCTTCGTCCACCTTACGGACACGCCGAGGAGTAGGAGTATATCTCCGAACCTCGTTACATCGACGCGTGTTGAGGTTTGATTTCTCCGCTTTCGTTTCTATTATTTTTATTTCCGCTGCGCTAACCCTAATCGTAGGAAGAAACGAGCAATTTGGGGTCGGCTATTTTCACCCCCCTCTCTAGCCGCAATCCATCGATCCTAACAAGTGGTATCAGAGCAAGGTCGCTCTTCGTTGGATCAACACCCGGGGGAGCACGAGCTAGAGAATGGAGTTATTTGGAGAAGACGTCACAATTCCACCTTTCTACGATCGCGACGACTTCGCGTTTTGGAAGGTAAGAATGAAGTACTTTCTTATGACTAACCTAGAAAATTGGAGGTGTGTGCAATTAGGTTTTACTCCTCCATTGGATAAAGAAGGAGAACTTTTGGAGAAGAAGAAGTGGACGAAGGAGCAAATCCACCAATCAACCATCAATGATGAGGTAACAAAAATCATTGAATTTTCTTTACCTAATGATGTTTTGTGTAGGATAGGTAGATATAACGATGCCAAGGAGTTGTGGAATAACTTGGCAAAGTTCCATGAGGAGAACTCCACTTCAAGTCATGAAGAGGAGTCAAGTGAGCCAAGTAGCTCACTTCATGGAGGAATGGATTTAGAAGTTGAGGGCCACTCAACATCTAAAGAAGAAGAGGAGGAGAGTTCTTCTTCAAGTTCGGAGCAAGAAGAAGAAGCTTCTACCTCCGGAAGGGATGAAGGAGAGAGCGTTCATCCATCCTCAACTCTAGGTAACTCAAGCCATTTAGTTTCTAGCAAATTACACATAATGTGCTTTGAGTGTAGGGAATTTGGACATTACAAGAGTAAATGTCCAAAGAGGGTTAGAAAGACTCCACCGGCGCCAAAGATCAAGGAAGCCGGAGTCCCAACACGCAAGGGCAAGGAGCACGTGGTGTGCTTCCAATGCAAGCGAAGGGGACACTATAGGAGTCAATGTCTGAGGGGGAGGCAACCTCACAAGGACAAGAGACTGAGCACATTGATAGGGGGAGCTAAGGCAAACTCTAAGGTACCTTTTAAGGCACATTATTGCAATTCTAATAAGATGCATGCTAGTAGTTTTATTGCAATTGCTAATAATGATAAGCATGTTAATTTTAGGAACCAATACATGAGCTTAGGAGCCAAACATGTTAACCTAGATAAGGATAATACTAGAAATGTCAATCCTAGAATTAACCCATCTAAGGTTAAGAAAAATCTAGGTAGAAACCCCAAAACAACTAGACACATGCCTAGGAATACCTCAAAGAAAAATGAAAAATTAAAAATTGAGGTATTAGAGAAGGAGAATCAAGTCTTGAGGTCAAGACTTGATACTTTGGAAAAGGCTCTTAAGAACTTGGAGAAGTCATCTCTAGGGTTTAAGGGTCAAAAACCAATGTCCAAGGACAAGAAATGTTTGGGTCACAAACCTAAGTCCCAAGTGGTCAAGCCCACTTATCATAATGTTCCATTTGATTATGGAACAAAATCTAGGGCTAGGAAGACCATCACCAAGGTCACAAGGGGAGTCACCCCTAGAGTGAATCTTGATGAGTCCCAAATGACCAAGGCTTTAAAGCCTAGGAGGGTCATTAGGAGGGTTGCTAGGAAAGACATCCCTAGTGAATATTTAGTGAACCCAATGAGTTCCAATAGGTATTGGGTTCCTAGGAGCGTGATTTCGTCACGCTAGATGAGTTAGGGTGTGCCAACCTTACTTGAATAGGTAGTTAACCTAATCATGGCAAAAGGTGGCACTATAGGAATTTTCAAGGTGTAATCAAGCCTTGGAAATGAAATGGAAAATTATTCCTAAGGTGTTTAGGATGTGCCAATCACAATTGAAGAGTTTTCTAGGGTCAATCTAATTGGTACATAGTGATCTAAAAATCCTTAGTATATGATTTTAGGTCTAATACACTTAGGAATATGGATTTTATGGCCAAATGATCAAAAATGGCAACTAAGGCTAGAGTTAGGTATTTTCTATACCTTTACATGTTATTTGCCATATATTGTTTGCCATATGCCACGTCATGACATCATACTTAATTTATCATCATTTGAAATGTCATGATAATGCTTAAGTTATTTATATGCCATGCTCTAGTTAAGTTTCACACTTTATGCCATGACATCATGACATTGGCACATGTTTTCATTTATGATACTATTTTATGTCATGTCATCATCTTTTGCATTTATAATCAATTAATTTGATTTAAGGACAAAAACACAATTTGATATGGAGATCAAATTGTTGTTTAGAAAATACATGAGAACTTAGCTTAAGATGACCTAAACCCATATCTCACATCAAAATTGACTTGGATGTGTTTGATACACCTTAGATGTGTGTGAGATATTAGGATCATGAGTTAGGATCAAGGTGCATAGTTCTTGTACCTAGATGAGCCTAATTAGAAATTGAGGATCATAGGGAAAGCTTGTGTACAAGTCATGTACATTTAGCCCTAAGATTGTGGTCCTAAATTAAATGGTTTAAAATCATTTTAAAATTGATTTGAAAAACCTTGATGAAGCTTTTCTAGTGATAGCATTCATCATTGAACAAGGTGATACAAAGATGAGTTAACTTTGAGCTATTTCAAAGACTTGTGAATTTTGTATTAAGATTGAAAAATGGAAGCTATTTTCATAGAAAACTATTTTTCCATTATAGTATATGTTATGAGGAATGTATCCTCAAAATTTTACAATTTTTAAAATTTTCTGTGATTTTCTAGAGGTTTCTGAATTTCGGGAGAAGAAAAATTCAGAAATCAGAGGTCGTGGACCGATCAGGAGGTTCCCTGATCGGTCCAGGTCTGTGTGGATCGGTCACTGGACCGATCCAGAGGGAGCCTGATTGGTCTGGTGACCGATCAGGGCGTGCCAAATTGCTGAAATTCGACTGGTTGTTTGAAATTTCAGCTCGGGAGTTGGTATTTTGAATGTTTGAAACTCTCCAAGACATTGTTGGTGCAATGGTTAAGGGGGAGTTGACCTTTAGGGGGAATTTTACCTATTAGTCAAGGGGAGTTGACTTTTAGGGGGAGTTTTTACTCCTAAAGACTTGAGTGATATGAGATTATCACTAAGTTAATTGTTGACCTTAGTATCAAGGGGGAAATTAAGGGTTTCAATGAAAGGTATGGGACCTTTATTAGAAAGAAACTCTTGACCTTGATTCACTCTTTTTGATGTGTGTCAAAAAGGGGGAGAGTGTAGGTTTGGGGAGAATGTTCAAGGAAGAACATTAGAAAACCTAAGTTTGATTATGAGTTTTGTCAAACATCAAAAAGGGGGAGATTGTTGGTGCAACCTTAGGTCAAGGTTGACCTGGTTGACCAGACTCGAGTTGACTTGACTCGAGTTGTGTTTTGATATTTGACTAGTTATGTTTGACAATGTTTGACGTGAACAGAAAAGTTGTATCTTGATGTTTTACAAGGATACAAGCTTGGGAGATTGTGGGTGCAACCCGTGGTCAAGGTTGACCTGGTTGACCCGAGGTGAGTTGACCTGACTCGGAAAAGTCCAAGCAGGGAGCTTGGCACGGGAAAAGTCCAAGCAGGGAGCTTGGCATGGGAAAAGTCCAAGCAGAGAGTTTGGCATGGTGAAAAGTCCAAGCAGGGAGTTTGGCATGGTGAAAAGTCCAAGCAGGGAGCTTGGCACGGGAAAAGTCCAAGTATGGAGACTTGGCACGGAGAAGTCCAAGTATGGAAGCTTGGCACATGGGAAGTCGGAGAGGGCTCGATAGCTCGTTCTCCGGACTGTGGTCAGAGAGGGTTCGGGAGCTCGTTCTCTGGACCGGATGGAAGTCGGAGAGGGCTCGGTAGCTCGTTCCCCGAACTGTGGTCAGAGAGGGCTCGGTAGCTCGTTCTCTGGACCGGATGTGGAAAGTCCTGGTGAGTGAAGCCAGGCAGACGGATAAGTCTTGGTGAGTGAAGCCAGGCAGTGGGAAAGTCCTGGTGAGTGAAGTCAGGCAGTGGGAAAGTCCTGGTGAGTGAAGCCAGGCACTTGTGAAAACCCTAGTGAGTGAAGCTAGGTGAAAGTCCTGGTGAGTGAAGCCAGGCAGTGGGAAAGTCCTGGTGAGTGAAGCCAGGCAGCTGGTGAGTGAAACCAGGCAGTTGGAAAGTCCTGGTGAGTGAAGCCGGGCAGATTGGAAATCCTGGTGAGTGAAGCCAGGTGAAAATCCTAGTGAGTGAAGCTAGGTGAAAGTCCTGGTGAGTGAAGCCGGGCAAGGGAAAATCCAGATGGATCAAGGGTGATCGGATATCTGGTGTTGAGAAGGTCAAGTAGGTCAAGGGAGTGACCGGATACTTGACACGAAGAAAAAGTCAAGTGGGTCAAAGGTTGACGGACACTTGGTGGGGAGTCTTAGCGGGTCAAGGGTGGCCGGATGCTAAGCATGATGTACCAAGAGGTCAAGGTTGACGGATATTGGTTTAGACTTGGTTTGGGCAAAATCAAGACTGGATCGATCGGTGAGCGATCCAGCACGCTGATCGGTCACAAGACCGATCAGCCTTCACTGGGGTCTGCTGACCGATCAGTGATGCACCGATCACCGAGGGTCTGATCGGTCCGGGACCGATCAGTGCACAGAGAGTTGGGCAACTCTGTGAAGCATTCTGATCGGTGCAGGGACCGATCAGCATAAACTGATCGGTCTCCATGACCGTCGAAGAACTCTGGACCGATCGGTGGAGCTGATCGGTCCGGGACTAATGTGACTCAACGGCTAGGTTATTTCGGGCTTCTGTGTTCTGTCCTTTTTGCTTGCAGGTTCGCAGGTTGGCTCAGGATATCAGAGGTTATAAAAGGAGATCGAGGGCTGCTACAGTTACATTCTTCTTCTTCTCCGAAGCTTCTGCTTCTTCTTGTTCTTGCCTCTTCTTCTTGCTGCTGCAAGTTCTTCTGCAAGCTTTGCTAAGCTCTTCGTTCCTGAAGCTTTTTGTGAGCTTCCACTCGGCTGGGATGAACTGATCAGTTGCTGTTGCTGTTGTGGTTGGATCCGAGAAGCTGCTGCTTCATCCAGTCGAAGAGAAGGCAAGTAAGCGAAGGTGTTTCATACATTTGTATTGTATTTTGCTTCTTGCTGCTTTCTACTCCTGTATTGCTTTTGCAAGACATTGTGGCGAGGTTTCTCCACCCAGAAGGAGTAATTATTAGCCGGGTTTCCGGGGTCTCATCCACCGACGGATTGATAGGCTTCGTCCACCTTACGGACACGCCGAGGAGTAGGAGTATATCTCCGAACCTCGTTACATCGACGCGTGTTGAGGTTTGATTTCTCCGCTTTCATTTCTATTATTTTTATTTCCGCTGCGCTAACCCTAATCGTAGGAAGAAACGAGCAATTTGGGGTCGGCTATTTTCACCCCCCCCCCCCCTCTCTAGCCGCAATCCATCGATCCTAACAGATGTCTCTTTTAGCAAGCTTCGCTTCAGACGTGCCTTCGTGGAGTTCCAGGAACTTCTCCCAGAGTTCTTTAGCAGATGAATAGCTTCCGATGCGGTTGACCTCTTGAGGCGGTAACTCCCAGAGTTCTTTAACAGATGAATAGCTTCCGATGCGGTTGACCTCTTGAGGCGGTAACACGCTCAGTAGGTGATATTTCGCACGACTGTTTGCTACAGATTCATTTTGCTTCTTCTTTGTCCAATTGCTCTCTTCTTTTTCTTCTCTATCTTGATTCGTCGGAGCTAAAAAATCATACTTCATTATAAACCGAATTTCGAAATCAGTTCTTAGGAATACCTCCATACGACGCTTCCAGGAAGTTCCCCTCGAATTTTGGTGGAACGATGCTTGGTCCGACCATCTAGTTGCTTCGATCGGCGGTTAGTCATCCTGAAGCGCCTTGCTCTAATACCACTTGTGTTGGACCCCGTGATAGTTTTGATGTGATCAACCAAGTTGGTTAGGTCCTGCTGTGTTTGATCCCTGTGTCTGAGTGTGCAGGAGCTTAGGAGCACAAGAAGTCGAACGGAAGACGCAGCTAGCGAGAAGGACGACACGGGAAGGGAGCCGACGAGCTCAGTGCGTCCGAAGGACAAGAGAGCTGCGGAAGAGTACTCCGGTGGACGTGAAGAGCGTGCGCGGCATTCGAGGGACGTTAAGCCGGGACGGAAGGCTACTCGAGGAGAAGGCCGGGAATTGGGTTCGGGTGAGCCCTATTCCGATTGACCGCAATCACCCAAAAGAACGGAGCGTCGGAAGTTGAAGAAACCAGGCTGAAAAGTGAGCTGCCAGCTTGGAGGCGCCTCCAGCAGGCTTGGAGGCGCCTTCAACCCTGTTGAAGGCGCCTTCAACAGGTCAGTTTTGACGGAGGCGCCTTGAACCTTGTTGGAGGTGCCTTGGACCCTCGGGATAGACTTTCCAGGAGCTATATAAAGGCCCCTGGAGCTAGGAATTCAATAACAACTCAAGCAATCCATCTGTAAGCAATTCCTAAGCAACTAGTGAGCTTCCAAAGTGTAAAAGTCTTCTCCGCCTTCAGAGAAGGAGATTTTTCTTACTACGCTTTTTCTATTGTCCTGGATTAACAACCTCCTTGGTTGTAACCAGGTTAAATCCTTGAGTCTCGTTTGTTCCTATTTTTTTTCTGTTTCCTTAATTTAGTTGCTATTATTTTATTGCTGCATTTATTTCTGAGTGAAATCCGAGGAGGGTATTTTATTTTTTGTTTTCAGCAATTCACCCCCCTCTTGTCGGTCTCCGCTGCTCCTACAAGTGGTATCAGAGCCTGATCGCCTCAGAAGGACTAACCGCTAACTGAAGCACTACGATCAAGACGATGGCCGGAGTGAACATCCATCCCCCGAAGTTCGACGGAGACTTCGCCACATGGAAGCGCAAAATGGAGGTATTTTTTAAAACTGAATTTGACATTCTGTTAATAATGAATATGGCTATGCAGTTCCGAAAGATAAGGAGGAAAATACCTGGACGAAAAAGGAGCAAGCAGATTTCGTCGCCAACGGAAAGGCTGAGTTCCATCTACTCAACGTTCTACCGCCGCAGGAGGTAAATCGGATCGGAAGCTACGACTCCGCGAAAGATCTCTGGGAAAAATTCCTGGAGCTTCACGAAGGTATTTCCGAAGCGAAGCTAGCGAAGCTAGCGAAGCGCGACATCCTCCGGAACCAGTTAACGAACCTCCGGATGAACCAAGGCGAGAAGGTAGCGCAACTCCAAGCGAGAATCAAGGAGCTGATAACGCAACTAACGAACCTTGGAGAAGAGGTAACCAACCGGGATTCTATCCGATACGCGCTCAATGCCTTCCCGAGAACTCCAGAGTGAGCTTCCTTAGTAGATGCGTATTACATCTCTAAGGACCTCGAGGTAAGTACTTTAGAACAATTATTTTCCACTTTTGAACGTCACGAGTCTCGAGTTTCAGAACCCAACGGAGCAGAGAAAACAAGTTAGAACATTGCCTTAAAGGCAAAGATGAACAGTTCTGACTCCGAAGCCTCAGTCGACGAATCCGAAGCGGCACTACTGGTAAGACGCTTCAATAAGTTTTTCAGTACTAACAAATTTAAATCGCAGAGGCATCATCGAAAGAAGAGGACGATTCGTTGCTACAACTGCAACGAAGAGGGACACCTCAAAAATGACTGCCCAAAGCTAAAGAGAAAGGAGAAAGAAAAAGAAAAGTCAAAATACAAGACACCAGAACCCTCCAAGCACAAGAATCTGAAGGCCACGTGGGATGATTCGTCATCCTCCGAATCGGAAGTCGAAGAATTCTCGGGACTAGCACTGATGGCCAGCCATCAGCTAGAAGAAACGTCCAGCTCAGAGATGAGCATCGACGAAGGGGGAGGAACGTCAGAAGAAAGCAGCAGCGAAGGGAGAGCGTCACCAGATCAGATAAGTAAGGTACGCAATCTAACCCCGAATCAATCATTTAGATTTATTAAAGCTCTTTCTAGAGAATTAGATAAATTAGAAAAAGAAAATGAAAATTTGAAATCAGAAAATGAAAATTTAAAATTTAAAATTGATAAATTAAAAACTGATGCATGCTTAAAGATAAATGTTTTTCCAAAATCAAAACTTAGAATTTATGGAAAATTATATACCCAACTTAGGAAAATTCCTAAGGATTATATAACCCCTAAGTTTTTGACTAATCCTGTAGGAAGGAACCTTTATTGGGTTCCAAAATCTGTGCTAAATTAATTTTTTAATTTTTTTAATTAAAAAGCTTTAAGAGAGAAAATTAAACATTGAAATTCTTTATGAAAGCTTTGTCTAAGGAAGTGGTTGTTGCTCCAATTACCAAGAAGGCCAAGTGCCTCGCCACGACCTGGAAGCTAAAATATTGAAAGAAAATGTTTAATTAACTTTCTGAAAAAGCATTAAACAAGAATTAAATAATGTTTTGAAAGTTTATCAAATATTTGTTAAAATAAAAAAAAATTCCTTAGAAATTTTTTTTTCTAACTTAATTTTTTGGTTAGAAATTTTTTTTTCTGGAAAACTTCATTTAACTTAACATTTAAAAATTTACTTAGGATTTTTTTTTACTTAGAATTTTTTTTGGAAAATTCAATTTAACTTCGCAATTTTTTCAAAAATTCATTTTTACTTAGAAAATTTTCAAAACTTCAATTTTACTTAAAAAAATTTTTTACTTAAAGACCCCATTTTTGCTGTGATCAAAGGGGGAGAGTAAGGTACAAGTTTAGGGGGAGTAAGGAGAATTAGGAAAATGAAAATTTTACCTATTTTTTTTTGAAGATGTGTTGCAATTTTATTTATTGCAAAATTATGCTTAAATATGTTAGTTTAGTAATTTTCCTTTAAAATTACTATTTATGTCTATTTTTACCCTAACTTGAACTTGGGTTGATGCACATCAAAAAGGGGGAGATTGTTGGACCCCGTGATAGTTTTGATGTGATCAACCAAGTTGGTTAGGTCCTGCTATGTTTGATCCCTGTGTCTGAGTGTGCAGAAGCTTAGGAGCACAGGAATTCGAGCAGAAGACGCAGCTAGCGAGAAGGACGGCACAGGAAGGGAGCCGACGGGCGTTCGAGGGATGTTAAGCCAGGACGGAAGGCTGCTCGAGGAGAAGGCCGGGAATTGGGTTCGGGTGAGCCCTATTTCGATTGGCCGCAATCACCCAAAAGAACGGAGCGTCGGAAGCTGAAGAAACCAGGCTGAAAAGTGAGCTACCAGCTTGGAGGCACCTCCAGCTTGAAGGCGCCTTCAACAGGTCAGTTTTGACCGTTTGCGTTGCGGATAAAGTTTTATCCGCTGACCGAGCTGGAGGTGCCTTGAACCTTGTTGGAGGCGCCTTGGACCCTCGGGATAGACTTTCCAGGAACTATATAAAGGCCCCTGGAGCTAGGAATTCAATAACAACTCAAGCAATCCATCTGTAAGCAATTCCTAAGCAACTAGTGAGCTTCCAAAGTGTAAAAGGCTTTTCCGTCTTCAGAGAAGGAGATTTTTCTTACTGCGCTTTTTCTATTGTCCTGGATTAACAACCTCCTTGGTTGTAACCAGGTTAAATCCTTGAGTCTCGTTTGTTCCTGTTTCTTTTTCTGTTTCCTTAATTTAGTTGCTATTATTTTATTGCTGCATTTATTTCTGAGTTGAAATCCGAGGAGGGTATTTTATTTTTTATTTTCAGCAATTCACCCCTCTCTTGTCGGTCTCCCCTGCACCTACAACTTGTTGGTCCCTTTGGAGGCCGACAAGAGGGGAGGGGTGAATTGCCCTACAAAAATTAAACCAAAAATCTTTCTCAGATATTCAACTAATTAACAGACACTTGTAATACTAAAAAGAAAAGACTAAATGAAAAGATCAGACACAAGAGATTTACTTGGTTTGCAATCAGGGGATTGCTAATCCAAGGAAAGTAAGCGCACTATCTGATGATCTCCTTCGGGTGGAGTAGCCTCTTTACAGCATTGACAGCACAAATAAAAAGAACAGAAATGAAAGCACAGAGAAAACTGATTACAAGTAAGTTGATTTAACTGTGCATATCAGTGCTATATTTATAGCACTGGTCGGGGCGTCCCGAAGGGGTTCCGAGCGCCTTGGGGGGATAAAATTTTATCCCCCAATGATCAGAACGCGTTTAACGCGATCCTGGTCAAAATCCAGGTCCGGGCGCCCCGGAGCCCAAAGTCAACAGATGTTGACATTTTCGTCCGGGACCTCTTCTCTGGTTCAGTCCTGCCTCGGTCCGGTTCTTGTTCGCTTCGGCTCCGCTGGCTTGGGTGATCTCGGCCATCCGAAATAGGGCTCACCCGAACCCATGTTCCGGCCTTCTCCTCGAGCAGCCTTCCTTCCCAGTTTCTCATCCCTTGAACGCCGTGCACATTCTTCTCGTCCACCGGTGTACTCTTCCGCGGTTACCTCGTCCCTCGGACGCACCGAGCCCGTTGGCTCTCTCCCCGTGTCATCCTTCTCGCTAGCCGCGTCTTCCGCTCAACTTCTTGTGTTCCTAAGCTCCTGCACACTTAGACACAAGGGTTAGACAACGCAGGACCTAACTTAGCTTATTTGATCACATCAAAACACCTTGGGGTTCCAACAATAATGAGATAGGTATAGTTCAGACGTCATGAACACATGTGTCACCAATAGAAAAATAGTATTGGTAACCGATGCAAAAGGTTACGTTCCTAAGATATTAAAGTCATTACCAAACTTAAAAGTTTCAAGATTCTTAGAAAGACTAAATATTTACATAAAATAAAAATTATATGCTTCTTGTATTGTAAACTCGGTCAACCATTATCGACCGATCGAATCTTTAGGCTAGTTCAAAATATGCATATGTGTGTATAAACTCGGTCGGACAGTATCAACTATTCAGGTCTTAAGATTATTGGCTGATCGAGTCTAAAGGTTAGTTAAGGATATATATACATATATATCTAAACTTGACCGATCGTTAAAGGTCGGTCAAGTATTAAGTTCAATGGAAATTAAATATAACAGTGAACTTGCCTGACCAGTAAAGGTCTAACAAAAAATTATTATCAATAAATAATGTATAGATTAAAATAAAGATAATTTGCTTGTAGGAGATTAATAAATGATAACCCCAAATGCAATAAAATAAATCCAAGTGAATGTTAAAACATACCAATTTTGATTAAAAATAATAACTCAACCCTTCAATAATAAAACCAAATCAACTACAATTAGCATAACGTCAAGCAAATCTCTAAATACTCAGCAAATAAGAACAAAAACAAATTGTGTAAATAGGTAAAACACCATAAG
This sequence comes from Zingiber officinale, assembly GCF_018446385.1. NCBI lineage: Eukaryota > Viridiplantae > Streptophyta > Magnoliopsida > Zingiberales > Zingiberaceae > Zingiber > Zingiber officinale. Next base: position 7,781,379 of record NC_055992.1, read on the forward strand.
AAAAGGTTAATATTCAAAATTGTTCTACATTACAAAAGCATGTTGAAAACTAGAACCAAAGCTAGATCAGCTTGAGAAACAGATCAGGGGGTATGGTATCAAGTAATTTTCGACAATCAAGGAAATTGACTGGAAGATCAGAAATTATGTCTTTTTTCTTTTAGTTGATTTATACACCCCTCATCCCCATGAGTGAAAGCTCTGGCAATCGAAGCAGCAATAGGAGCATTGAATTCAGGAGATACTAAAAGTATTCTTTTCCTCTTTTCAAATCGTTCATCTTCGCCCGCCTCATGATCCGCCAGAGCATCCTGAGAGGCTTTCAATTCAGACTCTTTGGAGGAAATATTCGCTTGAGCTGTGGCTAAGGATGAATGTAGAAGGTTTAGCTCAGAGTCGTTAGATTGCAAATCAAAGTCTTTAGTAGCTAATTCTAAAGCATGAGCCTCCTTTAGTGCCTGCAACTGAGAGAACACTTGAGCATTCTCAGCGATATATTTATCTAGCTTGGATGAGAATTCAGAGCGAATGTTAGCCTCTGATTTAACTTGAGACTCAAAATGCTCTGCAGAAGCTTTCCATGTACTTGAATTTGTAGATTCTGTCTCAAGAAGTTTACGGGTCTCTTGTAGCTGGCTGGATAACTTCACTAATTCTCTAGAGGTGTGAGAAGAGGATGCTCCAGGGGTTTGCTATCTCAGTTTGCATTTTCTTGAGATAAATCATTTAATTGATGGGTCACACTCATATTAATGACCCACCGCTATAGAAAAGAAAATTATTGTTAGAGTGCATTAATGAAAAAATAAAGAGACGAAGGGCATGTTACCTTAGTTTCCTCGAAAGAAAACTTATCAGCCAACTCAGCAGAGGTGAGTTTTTCAAGTTGTCGGCAGACCTCTGGCCAAATGGTGGTCAAAGACCCCCCCCCCCGAGGAGAATGATAAAGAACTGTGAAGTGAAGGAAGTGAGAAGAGAATAATAGGAGGACCTTGAGTTCCTTGGTTAGGTAAAGGAATTAGTTCTGGGAAGGTCATCATGAACTCAGGATCTAAACTGGCACTTTGAAGGGGAGGATCTTCCGGTGGTTGAATAGGTGGAGAAGTGAGCATAGGGTATAAGGAAGATATGGTAGGTTCTAGAGAAGTAGATTGAATATCTCCTACAGGTATATCCTCGGGAACAGAGATAGCCCGTTTCTTGGGGAGGGGTGCTAAGGTTAACCTCTGCCCAGAGCATTTTTCTAGTAGGAGTAGTTTCCGGTGCTTGTTCTGGTAGCTCCAAAGGGGTGTCCTCCGACAGAGGAGGTAAACTTGTGGATGTCTCCCTAGAGGTGGTGTAAGAACTAGAAGTGAGCATAGGTTGGGTAGAGGGTTCAGGCAAAGGAGCATCAAAAGCTTGAGTTGATGCAGCGTTAAGCTCTGCATTAAGCTCTCGTTCCTTGGATAATAACGCCTCCTCTTCCAGGCGGATTTTCTTGTCAACCAAAGCTCTAAATACAACATCCACTACAACAAATAAAAAAGAGTATTTTAGTTAGTAAAAGAGTGATGGCTGAAGTGTAAAGACTTACCAAAGGAACATTGTAATCTTTTTTGAACAGGGCTCAGACCAAAAAGGTATAGAAGATCATTATGTAGTTATTGATAGATGTAAAAGCGGTGACCAAGTAATCTATTGTAATAATCATAGAAGGTCGGTTGTTGATGAAGTTCTTTTACATCAGGAAGAGGAGGAAAAGAAGATTGCCATGTGGTAGACCATGTAACAGGATTAGGAAATTTTATAAAGAAGAAGCATGATTTCTAACCCTTGTTGGAGGAAGGCATGTCTGTGAAGAACACCATCTTAGGACGGGACTAAAAAAAGGAATACCCCCAGCTCTGATTTTTTGGGATAGGAAAACATGAAGAAGTTTTGAGGAGCGGAGGGGATACTAAAAAGGCGGAATAACATATATAACTCTCATAGATATCTAAAATCATTTGGAGTAAATTGTTGTAAAGAGATACTGACATATTGGCTTATTTCCGACAAGAACAGAGGAATAGGCAAACATAAGTCTGCCGCTAATTGGCCTTTAAGAAGGTAACATATTTATCAGGAGGAAGATGGGGATGAGCATCAGGTTGCGCGACTTTGATGCGATATTCTTTAGGGATTTCATATTGCGAGAGAATAGAAATTCGATCATCGGTACTAAAGGAAGAATGAGTCAGAGTGTACCAAGGAACTAGTAACTCCTCAGCCATGGTGAAAAATAGAAACACTTAAGGGATAGGTAATTTACTAGGTCCTTAAGGATGGAAGATAACAGAAGAAGGGCGGGGAAGACGAAGAAGCGCAGTGTTGAAGAAGGTCGAAAAGGAGAAGCGCCAAAAAGTGAGTTGAGGAAGACGAAGAGTAAAGAAATGAAAAAGATTTAGGTTTTAAGAGGGGATAAGGATCTCCGTCAAAATGAAATGGCTCACGATGGGAGAAGGCTTGATTTGCTAAGGGGCATATGATAGAGCGTTAATAAAGAAGCATGTTAAAAGTTACTTCAAGAAATAGGAAAAAAGTGCTATGTGGCGATCACCCATAAAGAGACATTTATGATAGACAGAACAAACCAAATCATATGTTGAGACGTCATATCTTTGAGTGCCTCTGACATTCTATTTCCGTTGAAGGACCAATTACCAAAGAGACAATTTTGGAAAATCATGCGATTCTCAAGGTATAAAAGAAGAAAAAAGAAAAAATAATGAGTTAGGCAAATAGAGCAAATAAACAAAATTGAAACTCGTGTCTAGTCAGTCGGGCATACCTCTTTTGACTAGACTTGAAGGGGAAGCTAGTGATGCGGGTTATGATAGGTCAGCCTGCCAAATGAAGAAGGAGTCATGATCGAGAAAGATAAGAGAGGTATATAGCCAATGTACCTTTGCGCGCTCGGTCAGGTAAAGTCCGACTGAGCGTAAAGGTACTTACTCTTATAGAAGCTCGTAGTATATTATCGGCCGAGTGAAAGCCGAGCGAGTACCAATGTGTCTACACGCACTTGGTCAGGCAAAGCCCGACCGAGCGTAAAGGTATTTAGCCTTATAAATGCTCGTAGTATATTACCGGTCGAGCTAAGGCCAAGCGAGTACAAAGGTGTCTTCACGCGCTCGGATAGGCAAAGCCCGATCAAGCGTAAAGGTACTTAACCTTATAGAAGCTCATAGTATATTACAGTCCGAGTGAAGGCCAAGTGAGCACCAATATACCTACACATGCTCGGTCAGGCAAAGCCCGACTCAGCATAAAGGTACTTAGCCTTACAGAAGCTCGTAGTATATTACCGGCTGAGCTAAGGCCAAGCGAGTACCAAGGTACCTTCACGCACTCGGACATGCAAAGTCTGATCGAGCGTAAAGATACTTAGCCTTATAGAAGCTCGTAGTATATTACCAGCCGAGTGAAGGCCGAGCGAACACCAATGTGCCTATACGCGCTCGGTCAGGCAAAGCCCGACTGAGTGTAAAGGTACTTAGCCTTATAGAAGCTCGTAGTATATTACCGGTCGAGCTAAGGCCGAGCAAGTACCAAGATGCCTTTACGCGCTCGAACAGGCAAAGTCCGACCAAGCGTAAAGGTACTTAGCCTTATAGAAGCTCGTAGTATATTATCGGTCGAGCGAAGGTTGAGCAAGTACCAATGTGCCTACCCGTGCTCAGTTAGGCAAAGCCCGACCGAGCATAAAAGTAATTAGCCTTATAGAATCTTGTAGTATATTATCGGCCAAGTGAAAGTCGAGCGAGCACCAATGTGCCTACACGCGCTTGGTCAGACAAAGTCTGACCGAGCGTAAAAGCATTAAGCCTTGTATAGTTCGTAGTATATTACCGGCCGAGTGAAGGTCGAGCGATCACCAATGTGCCTACACGCACTCAGTCAGGCAAAGTCTGACCGAACGTAAAGGTACTTACCCTTATAGAAGTTTTTAGCATACTATTGACTGATTGAAGGCTGAGCAAGCACCAGTGTGCGTATATGTGCTCGGCTGAGCAAAACCCGACCAAGCGTAGGGGCATTCAGCTTTATAAAGCTCATAGGTATTCTCGGCCGAAATATGCTTAGCAAAAGGTATTCTCAATATACACACGACCAGTTTAAATGATCTATCGAGATATGCTTAACAAAAGTATATAAGTATGACAGCCTAATAAATTTGACAAGAAATATCTTCTAGAAACTTTTTCAGTTATAATGACATGTTCATATGCATATCTCATCATAAATATGAGTCACAAACGATTAAAGAGATACATCTGGGGTACAAAAAAGATTCCTTAAAAAGATTATTGCACGAAGCTTAGGAGATGACTTCATCTCCTAACAAACTTTGACAAACCGGGGACCACTTCATGACTACGGAGGTTACATGAGATAATATAAAAAGGGGATCCTCTCCGTTGGCAAGGTGCGCAAGTTCTAGCATCTAAACTCTGTTTTAAAGCACTTCAGTTACTATTTTTCTTCTTCTTCCACTCTTGAGAGAGAAACTGATTTAAGCATCGGAGGGCCTAATTAGGGATCCCTATCCCGGTCTTAGGTCACTAACGCTTTGTTAGTTTGTCTCACTGTGCGTAGGATCGTGGAAATATTTTTCTAGATCTTCAGAAGGTCATTTTCGTTAGGGATCATCTTTCACCGAAGTCAGCGCACCATCTCGCCGATTTCAAACAGGATCAAATCTTGTGTGGGTTCTCATTGGTGTCACTTCTCATCAGTCGTGCTAGTATCTAGATGGCCAATGTATCAAAAGGAAGCTAAGGAACTAGTCGATGACCAAATAGTGCGAAGCTGTTAGTTAACAACTTTTTATGTTCTTTATGGTTCTTCCTGGTGTTCCAACAAATCTCAAGACGTTGTTTATGGTTTAACTTTTCAGCAAAATGGAGGCAATCACTAAAATTTAGCTGAATGACTTACTTCCTAGAAATAAAAGTCTCATCACCTTTATTTGGAGCCTCCTTGGCAATGAAAGGAAGCGTTTTTTGGAGCTAGGAATCTGGAGTCCATGCATTGATATTTGAATTTTAATGTTTATGGTGAGATCAGTGCTTTCCTCTGTACAGTTATTGCCTTGCAGGAGAATGGAATATTGCAACTCATGTTTGCTAAATATGCTACTAATTGTTGCATTCCTCTTTTTCTGATTAGAGCAACCATTTTATAGTTTGGAGTTGTCAATAGCAACAGAACATATATATATATATATATATATATATATATATATATATATATATATATATGGATCATTCCATTTTTAATTGGCAACTCATGAACCCCACATGTTCACTAGTGTTGATGTTTCGAATATCCACAGCCAGTGCGGTTATATTTATTCTTGAGCAGGTGGTGTTCTGAGTACATGCTCCTCTGTTGAAAGGCTCACCTAGGGGCCAAGGATACGCGAAGCAGCTCTTTGCAGTCATGATCCTGCTTGCTTACGTCTCCTGCTCTGGTACATCAGTTGACCTTTCTTTTCTTCTGATCCATTGGTAGTGTCTTTGCGGCGTTAATCCTCTTGTGATTTTTTCTATGTCTAGGTTTACTGGATCTACAGATTGCCCTCTGACAGAAGACAACCTTCAAGAAAGATGCATTAGGTAGGAGTGATCATCACCCTTTTGTAAGTTTTTTTTAAAGGTTTTTATGATTTCTAACAGAAACAATCTTTTGTTTTCGAATGGTTTACCTTTTGTTCTTACTTCCTAGATCTAGATCTTTTTAATCTGTGATGTGCATATCATAGATTAGTTAGTGATCCTCAACTATTACGTATCTTAAACAACAATTGCCTTGCAAAATGCCGCTAAATGTTATTGTTTTGGTTACAGCTACTAATCAAGTCTTAACTTGTCGTTAGCTTTTACCAAATGGCTTTTCAAATCTACTCAGCTTCTTTGATGCATGTGAAAAACTGCATTAATAAATTGCAGTTATCTACCATAAAGTAATAAATTAGATAATACATAAGTGTTAATTCACCATTTAGGATAAAACTGACATACATGATTGAATCATTCACTGAAAGATTACAATACATTGTGAATTTTCTAGATATGACAGTTCCTCCTACTTGCCTGAGAGGCAATTTTCCTTAAAATTGTAGCAAGAAAAGCACAGCAGTTCAAATATTATCTTTCACATGCTGATCCATTCACTTTGTCTCTCATTCACTTTCCTTCCAAGTAAATAGAAAAATATATTCAGCTTCACCATCTGCTCTTCAATTTTTATTCCCTTTCCAATTTTGTAAATAATGAGACACTTAGAGCAACTTTTTCTTCACCCAAACTTCTTGTATGTATTTTGGTAAAGATTTTCCAAATAATGGATTTTGCAATTTGGTTTCAAATCCTTAAGCTCCACTTACAATAAAAATATTCAGAAGTTAATCTAGGAAGTGAACACATAAATTACGTTTTCCTCCCCATTTTTCTCCTCCAGTTTCCCCTATTGTTTTCTGTCATCCCTTTTTCTTTAATCAAAACGAAATGCCCCACAATGACAACTTGTTGCAATCAGCAACATCTAATAATGTGGATCTGCAACAATGACAACTTCATGAAGTAACAATTACTAATAATAAAAATGTGGATCAAAATATATTTGTCATGTCTTTGTCTACGTCCCTAATGGCTCCTCTATGTTCCTAGACAAAATCACCACCCATCTTCAACTTGTGGCTAGACAATTCAATTATCTTTTTCCATATCAATCACTCTCTCAATGGACATATATTGTAGATCATAACAAGTGGGCTATGTCACTGCAGATATGATAAGGTCATGGTTTATTTGCTTCTTTTAAAAGAGCATCTCTAAAGCCTTGTACAGAAGAAAAGAAAAAGGCTTTGGATTTGTTTGGTAGATTATAAAAGAAAATATGATGAACCAGCTAGTGGAGACGAAGGTTACAATTTGATATGGTGAAATAGGTTGTATTATATTTAGGATACTTATAGTTACAATTTGATGTGGTGAAATATGTTGTTTCATATTTAGGATACTTGTAGCTAATGGAGAGGAAGGTGGAGAGAAAGTTGTTGAAATGTAGGACTTGCAAGCATAGTGGTGCTTGGAAAGGATTGCAGAGTAGAATGATGGTTTGAAAATACTCCTGGGTTCAAAGCCTGCTAAAAGCATTGCTTGAGAATAAAAAAATGATTCTTTCAATTCTTAATGCAGTAGTTACCAATTAAAGCAATTGACGTTTCATGTTTACATATGAACCATAAGGACAGAAGAAATAACATATTGGTGATAAATGCATTCAAATTCATCGTGCTATATTATTTGTATATAGCAAGACATATATATTGGCATTCAAGCAGATCGCCAACCTCTAATATCACTCTAACTTTATAATTTAAGTAATTATCTTTCTTGTTAGAAATGATCTGGTTTGTTTGTTTGTTTTTATACATGAAAAGAATATTTGATGGGAAAGAAAATTTGTGGAAAAAGAAGATGAGTTGATGTATGTATAGTTTATTTTGAAAAACCTTGTATAACTTTTTGGAGTGATGGACTTGTATAACTTCTTGGAGTCTTGAAGAAAAAAGTTCTCGTATAACTTTTTGAGAACTTTAGATTTGTATTATTGTAAAATTAATTTCAAATATTAATAGATATGTTTATATGTTAAATATGATGTCATAATGTTAATTAGGATGTGTTGAATGTTTATGATGTGTTATTTAATTTTGTTGTACATAGGTTTATAAATGTATTGGATTGGATTAAATTGCATAAACAAAATTTTTGGAGATTTAGGGACGAATTTGGTGACGAAAATAATTTATCGTCAAATTATTGTAAATTACTGTGTATCGATAATTTTGTGAAAAATTAATTTTCGTCCCAAAATTCGTTCTAGTTTGGGGACGAATTCACATATTCGTCCCAGAATCTAGAATGAATTCACAGATTCGTACCAAAATCTAAAATGAATTCACAGATTCGTACCAAAATCTAAAATGAATTCACAGATTTGTATCAGAATCTGGGACAAATCCACAGATTTTGGATGAAATTAATTTATTGTAGATCACAAATTTTTTTAAATTATTATTCTTGTCGCCAAATTCGTTGTAAATTCTACAATAAAAATAATATTTATCACAAGAGTTGTTTTTGTCGCAGAGTTAGCTATAATAACTTTACGACGAATATTATTTTTGTTGCAAAAATGGTGACAAATTTAGCAACAAAATTATAATTCGTTGCCAATTTCGTCGCCGAATTCGTCCATAATTTTGTAGCAATTTTGCGATAAATATTATTTTTGTTGTAAAATTGCCAACGAATTTGACGACAAAAATATTATTCGTCACCAAATTCATCACCAAGTTGGCAACAAGAATTTTGGGACGAAAATTTTTTCGTCGCAGAATTCATCCCAAAATTTTTTGTAATGAAATTTTTTTATATATTCATCCCAAAACACTGTATTTTTTCTAGTGTATCCACTCGAGCCTGAAAGGCTCATGGTAGAATGTTAGAGAGTTATGCAGTCAACACCAGTCAAGGAAGAGGGAAGGACCCTTCAATTAGTTTTGGACCCGAGAGTTTGGCAAGGATCAAAGCCCCCTATGATGCTGCTTTAGAGAGTGAGGCTTTCATCATTAACTATCGAGTGAAAAAGGTATTCATAAATACAGATATTTTTGTTAATATCATTTCCAAAATGGCTTTCAACCAAATGCAGCCGGATGGAGAGGAGCTTCATCCTATACATACCGTCTGTATGGTTTCATGGGACATGAGATGCAGCCGCTCGATCAAATTAACCTCTTTATTTCATTGGAGAAGAGCTTCCGTCTACAACCTTATTCTAGGGAGGTCGGCGCTAAGTACCTTTTAGGCAGTAGTCTCTATCTTCCATCAAAAAATTATGTTTCCAGTGGGAAGCCGGGTTGGGGAAGTGAAAGGTGACCAGTTGATGGTAAGAAAATGCTATGTGGATATAATCTGAACCAACTCGGGTATGATTCGCTGAACTCAAGATATTGTTGTCCAAGTCATCCAGGAGGTGACGATATCCTAACCGATGGAGGATCATGAAAATGTGCAAGTTCATCCCGACTGGCTAGACGAAGTCACCTGAGTAGTCATCGATCTCCCTTTGGGGCTCAAACATGAACTAATTATGTGACTCTTGCCCAATCATGAATCTTTCCCTAGACGTCTAAGGATGTTACATGTGTTTCCCCTACTGTGGTGGTTCATCGGCTGAACATGCTCTTAGATGCAGGGCTGGCCCTGGAGGAGGGCGGCACTGGGCGATTGCCCTGGGCCCATAATTTAAGAGGGCCCAATTTTTTTTTTTTAGTATTATGTATTATAGGTATGTAATTGAGGCCTTAAATAGTTGAGCCCAAATTCATATTTCAGAATCTTTTGATATTATCTTTTACTTTTATCTTTTTAGGCATGTAATTGGGGCCTTGAGTAGTTGGTGATAGATTGGATGCGAGCGATAGAGGGGGGGGGGGGGGGGGGGGGGGGGGGGGAATATCGCTTCTTTTAAAACTTTTCTTTTGCTTTTAAATCAGAATTGTGTAGCGGAAATAAGAAAAGAGACAAAGTCGTTTACTTCGTTCGGAGCCTAGCTCGACTCCTACTCGAAGGCCCGCGGTCCTTGACCGCACCGATGGACAAAGCACTAAAACTCTTCTTTCCGAAATCTTCGGAAAGAAACAGATCGTACAAGTACAATGAAATAAGATAGTAACAATCCTACTATCTTATTTTAATTTAAGTGCAATATGAAAATAAATATACCGACAAAAGTATGCGTAGGATGTAGCTTGGTCGGTACTTTCGGATGGAGTGACTTGTTGGGCTGTTGAAGATGTGTAGTCCAATCCGTATGCAGAAGAGCTTTTGACATGATCAGAAGAGTTATTCTGACCTCAGACTTCGAGCCTCATTTTATAGGTGCCTTGGGCGTTCGGTCGACCGATCCCTCTGTTCGGTCGACCAAACCCGCTCCCTTCCTTCTTGGCTGGAGTCTGACGCTGGCTCGATCTTCGGAATTAATTGCTCATTAAGGGTTCGGTCGACCGATCATGCCTTTCGGTCGACCGAACAAGATCTTTTCCCTGTTCGTCACAATTAGCTGAGATCTTCTTTTAATGCTGTATTTAATGCTGATTGGATCAGTCGACCGGTCCTCCAGTTCGGTCGACCGATCAGTCTTTTTCCTTTTCCTGTTGATCGGTGCTAATGAGCTGGCCAGTGCTGAGTCACCATGGATCGGTCGACCGATCTTACTGTTCGGTCGACCGATCAAACCTTGATCGGACTTTGATCTGTTCTGGTCTAATCTGAATGTTGTTCTAATTTTGCTTAGTTCGGTCGACTGATACTACAGTTCGGTCAACCGATCCAGCCGGACCTGCAAAACAGTATTAAGACAAAAAATCTCCTGCAAAAACAGATGTTAGAACAATAATATCATAAAGCAAGAGTAATATGAAAGACAGTAGAATTGTCTTGATCTCAACTTGGAAACCTTCCCAGTTTCTTCAGTTGGATCAGCGACCTAAGGTTGTTCCCTTCGGGACCCCGACCTCACTGTCGCTCCTTTAGTTTGTTTACCTCAACCTACCTGCCAAACTTTGATACTCTAGATCTAGTTTGGACTTTTCACTCAGCCTTGATCGGCTCTCCAGGACTTTTCTCTTGATCTTCAGTCCTCCAGACCTCTCGATCACACTGCCAAGCTTCGGGTCTCCTCGACCTACTTGGACTTGCACCTGGGTTCCACGATCTGCTAAGATTTCTCCTGCCTAGCCTCCAACTAGGTCTTTCCTAGTTGAGTAAACATCTTGCACACTCAATCAACTTGTTAGATCATAACAAGACTTAACTTGAACATTTGACAACATCAAAACTTAGGTTTGATTCTGGTGCAACTTGCACCAACAGTTGTGGCCCAAATTTATTTTGGACTTTTTTTTCCGCCCCAGGCCTCCTCTGTAGAAGGACCGGAGCTGCCTAGATGTTCAGCCTATCTAATAGAAGAAGTGGAATTTCTCGCCAGAACAAAACCAAGTGATTTAGGTGAAAATTGACAAGTCGAACATAACGAGAGGTTTAATTCCCAAATTAACTTATCAATATGGTACTGGTATCTAAGTCAGGGGTAAGTAGAGGGTCTGTATCGAATTTTGCGACCTCAATAAAACTTATCTCAAGGATTACTATCCTCTCTTCCTCAATAAAACTTGTCTCAAGGATTACTATCCTCTCTTCCATAGTGATTAGTTGGTAAATTCAATTTTCTGATATGAGCTCATATGCGTACGAGATACTTTTCAACTTTTTAACAAATCCTCCTGGCATATAAAGATCGTCAAAGAAAAGTCAACTGATTTCTCTAAGGTGGCGTTTGGTTCTCTCTTAGGAATCACAATAGAAATGAGTATTATAGTATTATGAAATGAGAATGGGTATGAGCTTGGATATCATTATTAAAAATAATGTTTAGTTAGTTGAATATTTTCAATCGGAATGAACCTAAATTTTCTTTTTTACCCTTAGAGAAAAATAAGAGAACAAATTAGATGGAAGAGAAAGTTGAATGTGAGAGAGAATGATAAAAGAGAAAGTGTGATGAGATAAAATGAAGAGAGAGAAAGTGTGATGAGAGAAAATGAGGAGAGAGAGCGTGATAGGAGAGATTGAGAAGAGAAAAAGTATGATGAGAGAGAAAGTATATTGAGAGAGAAAGAGTGATGAGAAAAATTAAAGAGAGAGAAAGAGTGATGGGAGAAAGTGTGATGATTGAGGAGAGAAAGTATGATGAGAAAATGTAATGAGAGAGAAAATATGATGGGAAAAATGAAGAGAGAGAAAGTGTGATGAGAGAAAATGAGGAAAGAGAGTGTGATGGAAGATAATGAAGAGAGAGAAAGTGTGATGAGAGAAAATATGGAGAGAGAGTCTGGTAAGAGAGATTGAGGAGAGAGAAAGTATGATGAGAGAAAAAATATGATAAAAAAATGAGGAAAAAATGAAGAGAGAGAAAATAATGAGAGAGTGTGTGTGATGAGAGAGAATGAGGAGAGAGAGTGTGATGAAAGAGAATGAAGAGAGAGAAAGTATGATAAGATAAAATATGGAGAGAGAGTATGGCAAGAGAAATTGAGGAGAGTGAACGTATGATGAGAGAGAAAATATGATGAAAAAAATGAGAAGAGAATGAAGAGAAAGGAAATAATAAGAGAGAGTGTGTGATGAGAGCGAATAAGGAGAGAGAAAGTATGTTGAGAGAGAACAAGGAGAGAGAGTGAAATGAAAGAAAAATTGAACTAAGGGTATTTTCATCCAAAACTTAATTCATATTCCCATTCTATCAAAACCCAAGAGAGGAGGTGAGTTTCATTCATATCCAAATCTTTGAATTTCATTACAAAATCTTGATTTCATTTCCAACAACCAAATACAAAGTTTGGAAATGAATCCATTCTCTCATTCTCAAACCTTTAAATCAAACGCCACCTAAATTTTTAGTTGACTCACTTTAAATAAAGTCATTCTATCTTTTTTTTTTTTCTCATTCAATCGACTCACCCAAATTTAGTGAACCAAACAAAAGCATTCGGTCAACCAAACTAACTTATTTAGTTGACCTAATTTGGATTTGACCAAGGTATATGGTAAATTAAAATTTCAGTTTGATTTACAACTTCGCGAAATCCTTGATGCAAACGCTTCAACACTACAAGCCGTGAAACTTACGAGGCTAAAACCTTTGGTCTAGAAAATTATGGACCAGAAGAGGCTCTGTTCATTGGTTGGATGAACTGGACCCCACATGTTAAACAGGTGGGATCCAATTCATCCAACTAATAAATAAACAAGGGATCAAGAGTGGTCCAAGAATTCTAGACCAAAGGATCCCTGTCCGCGCCCAAAACTTGCGCAGTTGACAAACCATCAAGTCTTCCCTTACTTTAATATCTTTGACATTTATTACATAGCTTTGACCCCGGGTTGTGCTCTGTGGCAGGGGTCTGGATAGAGTTTCTGAAAAACTAATTTAAGAGTATTTATATGGATGTTAATATATGAGTGTTAAATATTTAAATGATATTATAAATGAATATAGATGAGTGTTATAAGATTACTGTTTAATTTTTTAATTAAATGAGTATATTTATATAAAATAAAAATAAATTTAAGATATAAAGAATAAAAATAAATAAATAAATAGTGAAATTTATAAATAATTAAAGTTAATGTTAAAATAATGGTAAATTAAAGAAAAATTTCTCATCATAATTTTAACTTTGTATGCAGTCATAAAGTTAGTACTTTATATTATAAGTATATTTTCTATCAAAATGTCCCTCATACTTTTTAGGTAGTCTAAAAATAAGTATAATTCCTATTAAATTTAGCACTTTAAACTAGAATTGAGTATATTTTTTATTAAACTGAGCACGACTTTTTTCCTGCTTAATATAATTCCTCCTAAATTCAACACCATTTATAGAAAATTTCGTATATTTTTTATACCTTTTAAAGAAAAAATTAGTATATTTTTTATTCAATTAAGGTGAAAAAAGAATGGTACTAAATTATTCTATATAATTTAAGAAAAATTATACTTATTTTTAAATCTTTTATATCAAAAATATCAAAGATAATTAAATAAATATATTTGATTAAAAAATGAAAATAAAAATTTTTATCAATGAAACTGCATATAAAATTTTATTTGTTATTGTGGAGTGCATATAAACTTTCCCTTAAAATAAATATGAGTACGAATTGTTAATAAAATAGAAACGTTAGTATAACGAATACATGGTTAGCTATTTGAGATTGTGGGACACGCTCAGGCATGATCACGCTCGCATCCCATCATATCCCATCTCATCCCATCCGTTCTGCTCTACGTCGCATTCCGTTGTTTACCTACTGGCTTGTTGATCAGGACATCCACATGCATATCCCATCCCATCCGTTCTCTACGTCGCATTCCGTTGTTTACCTACTGGCTTGTTGATCAGGACATCCACATGTGCGTTAATGCCTCAACGCCGACGTGGATAGTTTTTTTGGCACTGAAGTATTTTAAACACGTTAAAACTACATATTCATAATATATATATATATATATATATATATATATATACAGTTTTGTTCCGCTGCGGAACAAAACTTGCGGAACTGTGCGGACCGCCCTCGTGGCAAAGTCCGCGTCACGAGCTGAGAAAACGCGAAAACGCTGCCACTATTCCACTTAAGCCCTAAAGCGCATTCCTCCTCGACTTTCTTCTCTTCCCGCTGCCGCCGCGCCCAATTCCTCTCCCTCTGCGTCGTGGGTTTTGCCTTCGCCTTCCTCCTCGCCTTTCTTCTCGCCGTGGCCTTTCTTCTCGCCGCCGCCGCCGCCCTCAGCTTCTCTCCCTCGCGTCGCGGGTTTTGCCCTAACGCGGCAAGTTCTGTGAGGTTTCCTTCTCGTCGAGCCACCGCCCTCTACTGATCCTCCCTCACGGGTGCTGCTCTCGGCCGCCGCCCTCTACTGATCCTCCCTCGCGGGTGCTGCTCTCGGCCTTGCGTCTCTCAACGCAACCAATTTCTTTGCAAGTACAACCAGCAGCTGTCTCAAATCACAAATTCTGCAATTATGTTATCGTTTCTCATTTAAATTATTGTAGCAGTGTCCGCACCAGATTGATACTTCACTTTAATTGAACTTGAAGTTTTGTTCCTCTAAGATGAATCTGTGATTTGTTATGTTATATTTTGCAATATACAGTTTTTCTGTTGAACTGTGGCCAAGTCTTCATGCTTTGTAAAGTTGAGTTAAAGCAAATTTAAGTTGAACACAATAATCCATCGACAGATGCTCATCATCGTCCAACTTGAACCTTAGATTTCTTCAATCATTCAGAGGCTCATGCAATCAGCGCTAGCTAGCAAAGTGATTTATTTTCTATGACCTACTAGGTTTGTTAGCACATCACGATAGATTGATTGATTGCTGCCTGAGAAGCTGAGGAAGTGCGATAAGTAGCAGTAGCATTACTAATGATCATGTCATTTCAAGCACTGAAGGTCAACTTAAATGGTTGCCTCTCTGTTTCAAGTGGATTGAATATCTTTATATTTTGTTTGAATTTAATTTACTCTTTGTTTCTACAAGAGAGCAGAGGTGTATATATATACAGTCTCAATTTGTTTAAGTTCGACATCAGTTGACAAGTTGTTTAGCTGACAGAGTTTTCACTAATCTTTGAGATACAATACAAGTCTTTCAATAGTTATATTCTTGTAGCGCTTTAAGTTGCAATCAATTCTTTGGAATGCTCCAGATATTGTCACTTGAATACCATCTATATTTTTCATTACTTATGCAAACTGCTATTGTTTAACTTAATTTTGTGAAATTTTAATTTTAGGTTGTTATTGAATGGCATCATCAAGTAACAGTACCATCAACCAAACGCAATATGAAACTATACGTTGCAGGGATTGCGGATTAATAGCATTTGTGCTAGTCTCTAGATCGATCAAGAACCCAGGAAGACTATATTATGGATGTAGGCAGCATGGATGGTTAAAGTGGGTGAGGTCCGATATTGGACTAAATGTAGACACCAATGATATACATTGTAGGATGTTGCCAAGAGCGGAGTCAAGATTTGGAAGTGAACACATTGTTTATCCTGGACATTATATGAGAAATTGGAATGTACCACTTATGGTTTGGATATTAGTCATAGTCAATTTATTTCTTTTGGCTATATACTTGTTTTGTTTGTTGGTTGGTTTAGTTAAGTAGTGCTAGTGTTGTAATGTGATAAAGAAATGTAATGATGGATGATGACATTTGAATTTTTTTTTTAATTTTTGGATGGATTTTGTAAGTTGTAATGAATCAATTGTTTTGAGTAGTTCTATACATATTTACTTTTTTGAATTGTTGTACTCCGTCTTTGATGCTACATATTTAGTTATGAATTGCTCTATATAATTTTAGCTCTAAATGGGCTGCCAAATTGGATTGGTCTCTGTTCTTAGAATGAGCAGAACATTATGCTGCAGTTGGTTGTAGCAATTATCTAAACTTTTTTAAATTGTTGTATTCTGTCTTTGATGCTATATATTTAGTTATGAATTGCTCTATACAATTTTAGCTCTAAATGGGCTGTCGAATTGGATTGGTCTCTGTTCTTAAAATGAGCAGAACATTATGCTGCAGTTGGTTGTAGCAATTATCTTAACTTTTTTGAATTGTTGTATTCTGTCTTTGATGCTACATATTTAGTTATGAATTGCTCTATACAATTTTAGCTCTAAATGGGTTGTCGATTTGGATTGGTCTCTGTTCTTAAAATGAGCAGAACATTATGCTGCAGCTGGTTGCAGCAATAATCTAAACTTTTGGTCTTTTCCTTTTACATGGATGGGAAATACTTCTGCTTCTGATTCGCAGTTGTTTTTATTTCTCAAAACATGATAAATTATATAATTAATTATGTTTATTATCATGTTTATTTCACTTGATGTTCTACCATATGGCATTTTTTTCTAATTTTTTATTAGTCCATTAACCAGCCACCTGCATGTTTTCGTCATCAGGTATGAACGTTGATTCTGCTTGCATGCAACCAAACACCATCTCATCCTTCAAACCGAATGCTTCTGCTTGCAATGAATTTGATGAGCAAAATTCATCAAGGTGGCAGCAGTGTACTTGAATGCTTGCAATGAACTTGATGTTATTTTGGGCAAAGAACACATTTTAAGCAGTAAGATTAGACTTATTAGGAAAAGGAAGAACTTGATATCAGATAATACATGAATTAGGAATACAACTACTCAATATTATACAGACTAGTATATTATAGATGTGCCACATAATGTTGGTGCAATTTCCAGTAGGTCAAGGTTGACCTAGTTGACCAAGCATAAACCTTGGTCATGGTTTCGATGTTTGACAATACAGAAAGACATGTAGCTGGGAAGCTCTAACCTAGCCATTGGATCGGTCGGCAGACCGATCCAGTGATACTGTGGTTTCCTGATCAGTCTGGAGACCGATCAGAAAGCGATCAGTGTGCCTCTGTGAGCTTACTGATCGGTCTGGGACCGATCAGCATGAAGCCTGATCGGTCCCCGGGACCGATCAGGGTACGCACAGAGTTGGGCAACTTGTGAAGCATTCTGATCGGTCTAGGGACCGATCAGCATAGAGCCTGATCGGTCCTCATGACCGATCAGCAGCACCCTGGACCGATCAGGGTGGAGCCTGATCGGTCCAGGCCTAGAGCATTTATAGTATTCATCCCAGTAAAGTATTCATCCCAGTAAAAGGAAGAACTTGATAACCCCTGAGCATTTATAGTATTCCTTGAACCTGCCATTTGAAATGCTAGATTGAAGCTTATTGATGAAACTATTAATAGTTTCAGCCTGTGCTACATCTAAAAAAAAGAATATAAATGACTAATAGTGTACAGATATATCTCAGTGCCATCTTATGTGCAAGGCACATACAAGAAATCAATGAGAGATATAGCCAAAATTAAAGAAAAAATATGTAGCATCAAAGACACATCAAACACAATGCCATTAGAGTTGTCAGGATTTTCATTTCCATGAACTGCATCCAGCATCCACAAGTAAATAGTTTTGGATGTCAGATAATACATAAATTAGGAATACAACTCCTACTCAATTACCAAAGTACATAGTTTTTGATGTCAGATAATACATCCATTAGGAATACAGTTCCTACTCAATTACCAAACTGTCATCTTCTGTGCCTCTTACAAACTTTTTCAAGCACTTGAACACCACGCTGAAAAGAGTAAGTGAATAGTTTCCAACCAAGATATCCACGCAGCAAAATATCAGCCTAATTGGATAAACAATATAAACAGTATATGAATGATAAAAAATATGATACCACAACATAAAATAAAAATTAAAGCAGTATGTGAATCAGATTAACAATATAAGAAATAAATAATATGACATCCATGTAGCTAAATTTGTTTGATCTATAAAGTTAAGAAGTTGATCTTTGTGAGGTTATTTTATGCAATAATATGATGTTTAGGATTGTAAAATATAACAAAATATATCATTCACTACTCTTCTAATTGTTTGTGTACATTTTGTGTACTGTGCTACAATCACATAATGACTCAAACCTATGAAATCTGGTTTATGCGCTGTGCTACATTAACAGCAAGTAAAAAACTAGCAAGTATCAAATCTCAAAATTTTAAACCCACACTAAAATACCTATTTGTATTTTCTTTAATTCTCAAAGGATGATAAACATTCTCTACACAGAGTACTTTTCAATAAAATGCAGAGCAGTCTATACCAATATCAAAGTCGGTTTCCAGCACATCAAGGTGTCCAAGCAACTTTATATTCTATCACCAGACTTCGCATGTAAATCCAGTGGCTAAGAAAAATGTCAAGTAAATGAAAATTACTAATAAATAGGAATAATGTGCATGAATGCAATCTTATTTAAGAGGTGAAGGATTAACAAAAGTTATACACACTACGTTTCAATAAAGTGCAGAGGAATGTATACTAATATCATAACACTAAACATATAATAAACACAATAAACCAATCAAACATACCAATAAAGCAAATAGATGAATACCAACCATAGTTAGCATCCTAATGCATGTTATTAGAACCTGTAACAATAAAAGTAATTATTAATTCCATTTTCTCAATAAAACACTATAATTCAACAGAAAAAACTTTGTCATACCAGATATAGATGCCAAATCTGGTTCATATATATCGTCAACGCTGTTGTGACAATTATCTTGAGTTGACCTGATAATTAACACATTGTCATATTTATAAAATATAATAAAATTAATCTGTTCTTGCAAGTAAAATTATAATATAATTGCAGAATTAATCGACACTTACCCTTGCTGTAAATTTGGACAATTACGCTTGTCATGTGACACTCCTCGATGCCCACATCCATGACATAGCCTGGAATTTGAGGTTGATTTCTCCTTCGCTGATTTCAATCTCTTCCCACATCCCTTTGTTCTAACTAAAGAAGGATCAATAATACCAAGACCCTCATCCATGGATTTCTTCCTTTGACTTCTATCACTGCATGCTCTACTAATGTTCAACTCTTGAATTTTATTATAGATACAATCAAATTGTTCATCCAAAAAGGTTGTCCCCTCATTAGTCAAAGATGCATCATCAATTAATACTGAAGCTTTATAGGATAACCTTGAATGTCTCGACATCAAAAACCTTTTTGGATCTAGATCATTGATGACATTTTGCTCACCCAAACCATATACTGCTCTAACTTTTGCATCTCTTGTCCATCGCTTAAGTATATATGTATCGGGCAAATGAAACACTTGGTTGATACGAAAAAAAACTAACATATGCCTGCATGGAATGCCCTCGAACTCGAATTTTGTGCAACTACACGATATGTAATCTCTTTGTTTATCATGCATGAGCACCCTTGATTTGGAGGAAGAAAAACTTTGAAATTTCATCACATGGTAAACCACTGAATCAACACCTGTAAATGCATGTTGCACGTAATAACCATGACTCTCGGTCATCTCACTTTGAAATTCAAGTCATTTCTTTTTTGTGTACACCTTAACCATTTGAGTTTCCATTGGCCAGTTTGTATTAATCTTAGGATGCTTATTCATATCAATATGGTCTGCAACCAACTCATTATGTCTTTGGTGTCTTAGTGCTCTATTAAAACGGGTGATAAAATCCATCAATGAGTTCTTATTTGAGACATATCTATTGAAAAATGCATGTGAGCCTTCGGATCTTTGACTACTTGACATTCCAACACAAAATATATGGCTAAAATATATTGGCACCCATCTGTGTCGCAGTTCATACATCAAAGACAACCAATCATTATTCCCTAAGTTAGCACACTTGATAGCTTCTTCCCATGACTTTTCAAAGTCATCAGGTGTTGTAGAATTTGCAATGACATTCTTTATGTTTTGATAGTGGTTTCGGAAAGTCAAAGGGTCCAATTTATCTGGGAATTTATTCAATATATGCCACAAACAATATCGATGTACTGTTTGAGGGAAAATCTGTGCAATAGCTTTTGTCATAGCAGGATCCTGATCAGTGATGATAATGTTTGGTGCACCTTTTGGCATAGCTTCTAAGAACTTTGTAAGCAACCAAGCAAACGAATCAGTTTTCTCATCACTAAGAAACCCACAGCCAAAAAGAATTGTTTGATGATGATGATTAACTCCTACAAATGGTGCCAAAATCAAGCCATATCTGTTGGTGTTATATGTTGTATCAAATACCACTACATCACCAAATACACTGTATGCTCTTCTTGATACATGATCAGCCCAAAAGCACCTACTAAATCTGTTATCTGAATCAGTCTCGTAATCAAAGAAAAAAGCCGAATTCTTCTCTTGCTCAGATGTAAAAAACTCGATGAGTGTTTCAGCATCAATACCCTTTTGTTCATCCCTTAGATTTCTTTCAAAGTTTCTAATATCTCTTTCTGTGCAACCTACACCCTTAGGTCCTCCATACTCTATCTCTAATAATCTCATTTGTTGACAAGTTGGCACATTTGCCTCTGAAAATTGTTGAGTTAAAGCTTTCTTTGCAGCAGAAACATTACGATGTGAGCGTAGCAAATGCACCTTTGATGGAGTTGCAAGTGGATGATTATGGGTTTCTACAAAATTACTGACAACCCAATTAGGTCCAGTTTGTTTCTTGACAAATGCAATATTTGACTTACATCCCGTTCTAACTGACCCACATGCTCTTTCCCTTGTCAGTTGATCAACTTTTGCATGTTTATTCCACCGCATTAGATCTGTATGTCCTTCTTTAAAGCATACAATTTGTTTCCATGTTACTTCATTTGTTATTTTATTTTTCTTGCTCGTGTGCATCCTTGAACTAAATCCGGCTTCTCTTGCGTATTGGTTGTAGAATGAATATGCATCCTCTAGTGATGAGAATTTCATTCCAATTTGTGGCTTTCGATCTTCTGAAACTTGGGGAATGTATTCCTGATCATCAACTCTAATTTCTTCCATTTCTAGGCGTCATCACATTATAATTGACAAAATATAATTAGATAAAAACCATAATTAAAACCTCATTATTATTTACATAAGTAATGGAAAATATATATGGTATTCAAGTGACAATATATGGAGCATTCTAAAGTTTTGATTGCAACTTAAAGCACTACAGAAACCATAAATAAACAATTAGGTGCAGACTTCTTTATAATATCACGCATAAGGGTAATGTGAAGCTAACTAATTTAGTAGACATTATAGGAGAATGTCTAGTTATAATTCCTATGCCTGTTGAGTTATTTGGCCAATGTGACTAAGAACAGAAATGTTACATCAAAACAGAAACCATCAAAACTTATAAAAACATTGATCATGCACATTGATATTGTTAATTGATCTTATAAATTCTTCCCATTTGATAATTCCTATGCCTGTTAAATTCAACAGAAAAACTGTATATTACAAAATATAACATAACAAATCACAGATTCATCTTAGAGGAACAAAACTTCAAGTTCAATTAAAGTGGAGTATCAATCTGGTGCGGACACTGCTACAATAATTTAAATGAGAAACGATAACATAATTGCAGAATCTGTGATTTGAGACAGTTGCTGGTTGTACTTGCAAAGAAATTGGTTGCGTTGAGAGACGCAAGGCCGAGAGCAGCACCCGCGAGGGAGGATCAGTAGAGGGCGGCGGCCGAGAGCAGCACCCGCGAGGGAGGATCAGTAGAGGGCGGCGGCTCGACGAGAAGGAAACCTCACAGAACTTGCCGCGTTAGGGCAAAACCCGCGACGCGAGGGAGAGAAGCTGAGGGCGCGGCGGCAGCGGGAAGAGAAGAAAGTCGAGGAGGAATGCGCGTTAGGGCTTAAGTGGAATAGTGGCAGCGTTTTCGCATTTTCTCAGCTCGTGACGCGGACTTTGACACGAGGGCGGTCCACACAGTTCCACAAGTTTTGTTCCGCAGCGGAACAAAACTGGATATATATATTAATGCATTTGCACGTTAAAGGCGTTGCAGATAATCCACGTTGTGTTCATAGTTAAAATACGATACATCTTAAGCCAATTAAGCGTAGGAAAGTAAGAAAGCAAGATGTTTCAGGCGGTGTTGTGGGGTTTGCTCATCTTCTCTCTTAGCCTTCTCGTCTTCTCCTCCAAGTTCAGCCACGTCGCCGCTAACCACTACCCCGTCCGCCTCCCGGTCGTCGGCCACCTCTATCTGCTTATCCGTCACCGGTACCTGCACCATGCTCTGGCCTGCCTCAGCGACTGCTATGGCCCCTCCCCGCTCCTCCTCTACTTCGGCTCGCGCCGCACCCTCGTTGTCTCCTCATCCGCCGCCGTCCGAAAGTGTTTTACCTACCTCGACCTCAATTTCACCAACCGCCCCATGCTCCTCCCCTGCATCCACTTAAATTACAACTGCACAACCATGATCACCCTCCCCTACGGCCCCGAGTGGATCAACCTCCGCCGTTTCGCCGCACTCCACATCTTCTCCGCCGCCCACCTACAGGCCTTCAGCCAGCTCCTCTCCAACAGACTCTGCGTCCTCCTCCGGAGCCTCTTTCGCGGCGGTGGCGAAGGCGAAGGGTTCCAGCAGGTGGATTGGAGGTGGAGGATGAAGGAGGTGGTATTGGACTCTTTGATGGAAATGATAATTGGGAGGAGGCAGAAGGGCGAGGGGAATGAGTTAGTGAGGATGATAGACGAAGCGTTCCAAATGAGCGCGGTGGTGAGCCCGGAGGAGTTACTGCCGTGGCTGAGTTGGATGGGGGCGAGGCGGCAGATGCAGAGGTTGGAGAAGGAGTTGGACGCCCAGCTGCAGGGGATGGTGGATGAGAAACGCGGAGAGCGAGCGGCGGAAGGGGATCGAAAGCAGAGCATGATGGACACGATGCTTGACGATCCACACTATACTGACACAACCATCAAAGCAATGGTGCAGACCATGCTTTTAGCCGGAACTGACACGACCACCACGACCTTGGAATGGGCAATGGCGCTGCTCCTCAACCACCCCAACCTCCTCCAGAAGCTGCACGGCGAAATCGAAGCCCACGTCGGCCACGGCCGTCTCGTGGACCCCTCCGACCTCCCGAGCCTCCGCTGCGTCACCAACGTCATCAAGGAGACCCTGCGGCTGCACCCTCCGGCGCCGCTGCTGGTGCCAAGGGAGTCCGTGGCGGACTGCGAGGTGGGCGGCGTCGCCTTGCCGCGTGGCACGATGCTGATCGTGAACGCGCACAAGCTGCACCGGGACCCGGAGCTGTGGGAGGAGCCGATGCAGTTCAAGCCGGAGCGGTTCGAGAGGGAGGGGGAAGGGAAGGGGCACAAGTACGTGCCGTTCGGATGCGGGAGGCGGCGCTGCCCGGGGGAAGCCATGGCGTTGAGTTCCATCGGGCTGGTGCTGGCGTCGCTGGTGCAGGGCTTCGAGTGGAAGAGGGTCGGGGAGGAAGAGGTGGATCTGACAGAAGCGCCGGGTTTTACCGTACCATTGGGCACTCCGTTGCTGGCCCTGTGCAAGCCACGCGACGCCATGGTCGATCTCTTGGCACAATTATAATCTCTCTAGGACAGTCCGGTCCATGAAATTTCTACTATACAGAGTCTTGAGAAGGATTTGAGGCAAGCTCTCTCGTACTACTTGATATAGTTTAATAAATCAGTGAGTTGTAGTTTAAAAACAAAAAAAAAAGTACGTCTTGTTATCTTTGACGTTCAGTCAATGTTCTAGTGAATTACTTTGTTGGGTGATAGAATACGAAAGGTCCATCCAAAATCGATACGAAATTCCCAGGTCTTGAACACAAATGCAACGCAGTGGCAATTATTTATCTCATTTGATGTTGGATAAATGTTGTACAACAGAGAACGCATGTCAATTGCCTGAGTATAATTTAAAAGTAATACACGAGTCATCAAGCATGTACAACGTACCTTAATCGCACACAACTACAAACACAGAACAAGGGCGACGTTGCATATTTAGGATACTCTTCTCTTCACTGCATATTTGTTGAACTTTCTTTTTAAGCCTCTGTGCCTCCAAGAAATGCAGCACATGCTCCATGAGGCATGAGCTTCGCTCCGTGACGATTTGAGAAGTATGGCGACGTCCAAAGCAGTTTTTTGCAGTCACTGTTTATGGCTTACTATTCTTGCAGCTGGGATGTCGTGGTTGTGTTTCCCCCTCGTAAGATGTAATCACAGCCTTCGGGTCTGTTGGAGATCTCTCGATGTGTTTCCTCACGCTGCACCCAGCATAAGTGCATTTGTAGTAGCTCCTGAATTGAATAAGCGATAAAGATGATAATTTAGAAAGAACTTTATAAAAAGAAGAAATCATGCTAGTTGCTGAAACTAGTAGGTGAATTAATAACAACTATATCTTAACAACCAGAAGAATCAGAGTTACCTTGCGTTGATAACCCGCGAAACAAAGTCGGAGGACGAATCGGAAGACGGATCCGAACCCGAATCGAGCCACGAGTCCGTATTTATTTTCAAAAGTTACGAAGAGGTATACTTTAATTTGAACAAAAAGTTTTTTAAAATTATTTTATGTTTAAATAATAAATTAATGAAAATTGAAAAAGTAAATAAATTGCGCCTTGAGTAAAATCAAAATCTCAACGAACAAATCACAAATAACAAACCAACTCAAGATCTAAAACTTGAGGAGGAGAATTTATCATTAAAATTAGAAATTAACAATTTAAAAGGTATGTTAGAAAAATTTACTACAAAATCAAAAAATTTAGACTTAATCTTAAATAATCAAAATGCAAGTTACAACAAAAATGGATTTGACTATAAGTCAAGTTCAAATAAAACATTTAATTCATTAATAACCCAACACAAACCAACAAGAAAAGCTTGGGTTCCGAAAGCATGCTTAACCACGCAAGTAGGACTTAACCAATATTACATACCTAAAAATAAAATATATTACGTAAAGTCAAATAAACCAAATAAAAAACCAGAATATAAACCTAGAACAAAAAACTCAAAATCTAAGGGTGCGTTTGGTTTGCACCGTTTTCATTTTCATTTTCTGAAAAACGCGCGTTTTCTGAAAAATAGTATTTGGTTTGCGTTTTTCGTTCTTGTTTTCTAAAAAAATAGCTTGCGTTTTTCAGAAAATGAAAATGAAAATGGTACAAACCAAACGCACCCTAAATATTCTAAAACTCATCAAAAATTAGACTATCGTCAAGTAAATTATAACTATAAAAGAAATAGACCTAAACCTAGAACGAAAAATTTAAAAGACCAATAATTCAGGGGAGGCTCAAGAATAGCTGGTACCTCCAAAACTAACCTACCCGGAAGGGTAACCCGAACTAATCTACCCGGCAGGGTACTTAGGACCAATTAGGAAGGAGACTCAAGTTTAACTTGAAAAATGGTACTGGTAAAATTTTGGATGATAGTACGTTAGGGAAGCTTAGTCTATGCATGTCTAGGAAGATATGGCTTCGACCTGGTGCATTTGGCTAAGTGGAACTGACCGAAGCTACCATTTATGGATCCTAACCAATTAGACCAAGGTTTTGTACTAAGTCCAGTGGATAGGACTATTTGGAAAACCTCGAAGGCATGGTTACTCTAATGATGTCCAAGTAACTCACCATAGCCCAGAAGTTTATCCAGAGAATGTCTATCTGTTGAACTCAAAGCTAAACCTAAATCTAACACAAGTTAAAACCAAACCCTAAAATTGAACATAATTCATCTCAAAAAATTATAGGATTCCCTGATTGAAAACATAGATCGGGTGAGATGACTAAGGAATTAAATTAAAATTAAAATTAAATTAAATTAAAATTAAAATTAAATTAAAATTAAATTAAAATTAAATTAAATTAAAATAAAATAAATTAAAATTAAATTAAAATTAAAAATTTATTTTCAAAATTAAACTTAAAAAATATATTTTGAAAATTAAACTTAAACTTAAAAATTTATTTTAAAAATTAAACTTAAAAATGTATTTTAAACTTAAAAATTTATTTTAAAAATTAAACTTAAAAAATATATTTTAAAAATTAAACTTAAACTTAAAATTTTATTTTAAAAATTAAACTTAAAAATGTATTTTAAACTGAAATTTTTATTTTAAAAATTAAACTTAAAAAATTATTTTAAAAATTTATTTTAAACAAAATTTATTTTAAAATTAGACTTAAATTTTCAACTTAAACTTATTTTAAAAATTAAACACAATTTTATTTTAAATTTAAAACTTAAATCTTTCAACTTAAATTTATTTTCAAACTTAAATTCCTTATACTTAAAAATTTATTTCAAAAATAAACAAAAATTTATTTTAAAAATTAAACTTAAAAATTTATTTCAAAATTAAACAATAATTTATTTTAAAAATTAAATTTAAATTCTTCAACTCAAAAATTAATTTTAAAAATTAAATTTAAATTCTTCAATTTAAAAATTTATTTTAAAATTAAACTTAATTCTGTTTGTTTGAAAACTAACTCAAATTTTCACATAAAGTGACCAACCTTGAAAATAATCTTAAAAGAATAAAATTAGACTAACTTTAACTCCTACCCATTGTAGGAAATCAGGTGGATTTTAGACATTGGTTGCTCCAAGCATATGACTGGAGATCATACCAAGTTCACCCAACTTACTTACAAGAGTCTAGGAACAGTTGCCTTTGGAAACAATGGCAAATTCAAGGTAATTGGTATAGGTAATATTGAATTAAAAATAGATTTTATTATTACAAATGTCTTGTTGAAAATTTTAAATATAATCTCCTAAGTATAAGTCAATTATGTGACACTAGGTATAAGGTTAAATTCTTATCTACAGAATTCTTAATCAAACATCTAGATAATCCTGCTATAAGTCTAAAAGGCTTTAGAAAAGACAACATCTATGCAATTAACTTAACCACTTCTTCAGTTAAGTGTTATTTAACACAAAAAGAATAAACTTGGTTATAACATAGAAGAATGTCACACACAAATTTTAGAAATATAAGCAAATTAAATGCATTAGTTAGAGGCTTACCAAAGTTACCTAACTTAGACTCAACCATATGTAATGCTTGTCAACAAGGTAAACAGACAAAATCTACTCACAAGCCAACCAATCAATTACAAACCAACTCAATATTAGACCTTCTACACCTAGATCTATTTGACTCCCATGGAGTCAAGTCAGTAAATGGAAGTCTATATTGTCTAGTAATAATAGATGACTACTCTAGATTCACTTGGGTCAAATTCTTAAAAAATAAAGATGAAACTTTTGAAATATTTATAAACTTTTGTAAACAAGTTGAAAATGAAAAAGACATTAAAATCAAAAGAATTAGAAGTGACAACGAGGGAGAATTTAAAAATCATAACTTTAACAAATTTTGCCTTGAAAACAGCTATCATCATGAATTTTCGTGTCCTAAAACTCCCCAACAAAATGGAATTGTAGAAAGAAAGAATAGAACTCTACTGGAAGCATCTAGAACAATGTTGAATGAATACAACCTACCTAAGTACTTTTGGGCAGAAGCGGTTAGTACAGTTTGCTACGTACAAAATAGAACAACACTAAACAAAACACATGATAAAACCTGCTTTGAAATCTACTATAATAAACAACCCAATATAAAATACTTTAAAGTATTTGGGTGTCCAGCCTTCATTTTAAATACAAGAGAACACTTAGGAAAATTCACATCTAAAGTAAAAAATGAAATTTTTGTAGGATACTCCCTAAACAGTAGAGGCTACAGAGTTTATAATAAGGTTACCTTAAGAATTGAAGAAACTACTAATGTAAAATTTGAAGAATCCAAACAAAACCAAGAACAAACCCAACCTCAACAAATTGAATTTGTTCAAGAAAATACCAATTCTGAAGGAACCAAACAACTTCTAAATCACGAAGAAGAAGAAGAACCTCAAGAGAGTCAACCTCCTAGAACTATTAGAATCAACCCAAATCATCCAACTAGCCAAATAATTGGTGACCCAGACCTAAGGGTTCAGACTAGGTCATCCTTTAGAAACCTAAGTCAAATTTCATTAATCTCTAAAGTTGAACCTAAAACAGTGGTTGAATCGTTACTTGACCCAGACTGGGTAATTGCTATGTAAGAAGAACTAGCTCAATTTGAAAGAAATGAAGTTTGGGATTTAGTACCACCACCCGAAAATAAAAAAAAAATAGAAACAAAATGAGTATTCAGAAATAAATTAAGTGAAACTGGGGAAATCACAAGAAATAAAGTCAGACTGGTTGCCAAAGGGTTCAGTCAAGTAGAAGGACTTGACTACGATGAAACTTATGCCCCAGTGGCTAAACTAGAGTCCATTAGAATGTTACTTAGTTATGCAGCCCACAAAGGATTTAGACTGTACCAAATGGATGTTAAGTCAGCCTTCCTAAATGGACTGATAAAAGAAGAAGTCTATGTAGGACAACCACCCGGATTTGAAGATCTAGAACACCCTAATTATGTCTTTAAATTAAAGAAGGTCCTATATGGACTTAAGCAAGCCCCTGAGGCTTGGTACGAAAGACTCACTTCATATCTAATTTCCAAAGGGTTCAACCAATATCAAATTGACCCAACCCTTTTTGTTAAGTTAATACAGAAGGATATTTTCATATCCCAAATCTACATAGATAATATCATCTTTGGGTCAACAAATTCAAAATTCATAGATGAATTCACAAGTCTAATAGAACAAGAATTTGAAATGAGTTTAGTAGGAAAACTAACTTATTTCTTAGGACTACAAATCAAACAAACAAATGAAGGAAACTATATTTATCAACAAAAATACATTAAAGAATTACTTAAAAAATTCAGAATGAAAAATACTAAAGAAATAAAAATACCTATAGTCGTAAACACAATCCTAGACAATGACCCAAATGGAAAATCGGTTGACTTAAAATATTATAGGAGTGCCATAGGTAGTCTATTGTACCTAACTGCAAGTCGACCCGATATTTTATTTGCAGTTAGTATGTGTGTCAAATACCAAATTTGCGCTAAGGAATCACATTTAACTCAGGTTAAAAGAATCTTTAGATACCTTAAAGGAACAACCAATGTAGGTATTTGGTATCCTAGAACTAACAATTTTGAACTAATAGGGTATTCTGACTCAGATTATGCTGGATGCAAACTAGACCGTAAAAGCACAAGTGGTGGTTGTCAACTACTAGGCCCATCACTTGTTAGCTGGTTCAGCAGAAAGCAACACTGTGTTGCGTTATCCACAACTGAGTCAGAATATATAGCCATAGGAGAATGCGTTGCACAATTATTATGGATGATGCATACTTTAAAAGATTTCAACTTAAACTTTACAAATGTAAAAGTATTAATTGACAACATTAGTTCAATTAATTTAACAAAAAATCCAGTGCATCACTCGTGAACCAAACATATTGAAATTAGGCATCACTTTATCAGGGATCATGTCACTAAAGGAGACATTGAACTCAAGTACATTGAGTCAAAGTCTAATTTAGCTAACATATTTACTAAACCCCTCCCTGAAAGTGAATTTAGCAATCTACGTAGGAAGTTAGGGATGCGCCTAATAGATTAGGAATTTTAAAACTGTTTTCAAAAAGGTTTACTTTCAAATTCTAAGATAAAATACTTGTATGTTTTCAAAATATCCTATTTTTATAATTTCAAAAATAGTTTTAGCCTTAGACTAGAAAATTTTCCTAGATATCATGTTCCCCTATGGCTAGTATTTGAGCATCTCACCAACACCCTAGGTCTACCTTGCTTGTGCTTGCCAAACATAGAAAGGGGTGAGATGCATAGGCAGATTGCCTGGACTTAAGATGCTTATTTCAGTGCATCGACATAAGTCTGGGCGTTAAATACCAAATAGATATTAATCAAATTAAGTCATTCAGTGTAGTCAAACACTAACTGAAACTTAGACTTAACTTGACTAACTAAGTGAAAGCTGATATCCCCTGAATAGTCAGTAAGTAACTAAATGGTTAGACAGATTTTGTGTATCAGGCTCAAGGGGAGAAATTAATTTTTTTAAAAGTTTTCTTAAAAATATTTTTGAAACTAACTTTTACAAAACTTAGCTCTTTTTTTAATCTTAAAAGTTTTTTTGGTTTTAAAAAATTAAACTTGAAAATTGGATCTACCTTAGTGTGTAAAAATTTAAAGATTACCTTTAACTTAGTGTTTGAAAATTGGAATTGAAAATAGAGTTTTACTTAATTTGGTTTAAAAGCTAAAATTTTACAAAAGTTAGTTTTTAAAATTCTTTAAAAAATTAGATTTTTCAAAACCTAATTTTACTTAGTTGGATTTTGTAAACTTGAGTTTAAATTTACAAACTAAGTTTTCCTTCAAAATACTTTTCCTTAAAACTAGAATCGTGTCAACCTACAAAATTATTTTGAAAATTGATCTCTATAAAACTCATGTTTTAAATGTTTTGAAAATTTGGTTAACTTTTTAAATTTTATCTTTAAAAAATATATTATAAAAAGTTACTAAATTATATTTTTAACTTAACCAATTTTTCAACTCTAGCTATTTTGAAAAGCTTGTTAAAAGTTATTCCTTACAAAGCGATTTTTCTAACTTAACATTTTTTTAACTGAGTTATTTTTGAAAAGGTTAAGAGATACTTTTAAAGTAAATATTTTAAACTCCCCTGAGTCAATCTGATTTGTGTTTGCATTCTTTTTGCAAAATTATTGCATTTATGTTTATTTGATCTATGTTTACATTTGATGAATGCAAAGGGGGAGGGTTAGGTGGTTAAGTTCGCTAAAACAAATTGAAAATTAAAAACCTGTTAATGCTTGTTTTAACTTGCATTTTACACTAACTTAACGTGGTTGTCATTCCATCAAAAAGGGGGAGATTGTTGGTGTGGTTAGCACTAACGGTCTAACCCAGGTTTTGATGAATGATAAAATAGGTTAAGTTAGTTTTTATTGTTAATCTAACACTCTAACCAAGTGTGCAGGAGAAGCCCAGACAGGTCGACGGGCTGATCGGATGTTTGACACGAAGCTCAGCTAGGTCAACGGGTCAACCAGATAGCTGGCACGAAGTCCAAAGGGGTCGACGGGCTGACCGGACGTTTGACACGAAATCCAGCTAGGTCAACGGGCTGACCGGATAGCTGGCGAGAAGTCTGTTGGATCGAAAAGAATTTAGATATCTCCACAATGACATGATATTGTCCACTTTGGGCCTAGGCCCTCATGGCTTTGCTCTTGGGCTCTACCCAAAAGGTCTCATGTCAATGGAAATATCTTTTCTCTTATAAACCCATGATCTTTCCCATGTGTTTCCAATATGGGACTATGTTTGCAACCTTGCAACCCCAACAATCCCCCCCTCAAACAAAGGACCATGGGCTTCCCACGTCCGATCCTTGACCCACCAGGTCTTCCTGCCCCTCGGTCTACCCGACCTACTAGGACTTCCTGTCCCTCGGTCTACCTGACCTACTAGGACTTCCTTCCCTAGCCGCAACTAGGACTTCCTGCCCCTCGGTCCACCCGACCTACTAGGACTTCCTGTCTGGTGTCTGGTCCTCTTGATCCGAACATAGGAGCCCCCACTTTCTTTGTTCGAGGTCAATATTGTACCCACATGGTTCAATCAGACCATAGCTCTTGTGCACAGTCGGCGGTTAAACCTTCTGGCAATCCGGGCTCTGATACCAATTGTTGGATCGAAAAGAATTTAGATATCTCCACAATGACATGATATTGTCCACTTTGGGCCTAGACCCTCATGGCTTTGCTCTTGGGCTCTACCCAAAAGGCCTCATGTCAATGGAAATATCTTTTCTCTTATAAACCCATGATCTTTCCCATGTGTTTCCAATATGGGACTATGTTTGCAACCTTGCAACCCCAACAAAGTCCAGACGGGTCGAAGGGCTGACCGGACGTCTGACAGGTAAGTAAAGGTAAGTTACTGGAGGGGAGTGACTGTGAGGATGCATTCCCGGGAAGGGAACTTAGGCGTCGATCCAACTTAGATCCATTTCAAAAATCTAAGCTAAGATCGTGACTAGATTCCGGTCTTGAAAAGACGAAATCTAAGTCATACTCATTTCTGTTAAACAATGAATTGTGCTAATAATCTATTTTGCATGGTATAATTGCCTCGGACTAATGTGTTTCTTGTAGGAAGGAGTCTGCTGGAAAGCATGGGTACGGGCGCCCGGGAGGTACCCGTGCACCCGGAGGCAAACTTTTATCCCCTTCGCGTCAACGCCACATGGAGGCTTCTGGTTGAGTCAGCTACGTCACACCGGGGCGCCCTGAAGGTTCCAGGCGCCCCCAAACCTCCTATATAAGGAAGGTCAAGGCTGAAGCTCCAATACAACTCAGAATTCTCTCTTCTGTGCTCCTGCAACGCTACGAAGTTCCGACAAACGCGCTGTTTTTCTTTTGGTCTCTTAATTTGTCAGTATTGCTTTAATTTTTCATTGGCATTTCTCTGTACTTAGTTTGTAATAACTTTTGAACTGCTAGTGAATTGCCCATCGAAAACACCCTTATGTGTGGGTCTTGGAGTAGGAGTCGACATAGGCTCCGAACCAAGTAAAAAGACCTGTGATAGCATTGTTTTTACTTTCCCGTTGCGTACTTTTCTCGACAATTTTTTGTTATCGATATTCACCCCCCTTTATTGATTCTTCACGATCCAACAAATATTTCTCATCATCCTACTGAATTATTGAAGACTTCTATAGTATCTTGTCCTTTTGATCAATGGGGCATGGATATATTTGAGTTTTTTCCTCTTGCACCTGCTCAGAGGAAGTTCTTATTAGTAGTTGTTGATTATTTTTCTAAATGAGTAAAAACAAAACCATTAGCCAGAATTACTGAACATGCAGTTATCAAATTTCTATGACAACATATATATTGTTTGTAGATTTGGTATTTCATACAAAATAGTTTCTGATAATGGAAGACAATTTAAAGGTAGGAAAATTAAAAAATAGTGTTCTGATTATGGCATCACACAAGCTTTTACCTCTGTGGCATATCCAAAGAGTAATAGACAAGTTGAAGTAACCAACAAAAAATTAAATTAGATCATGTTGGTGGTAGCTGGGTAGATGAATTATCTAGTGTATTATGGCATATCATGCTACTCGAGAAGTCACAGGAATTACTCCTTTTCACCTGGTGTATGGGGGCGAAGCAGTGATTCCAATTGAAGTCAGAGTGGAATCTGATTGAAGAAGGCTTTATGATGATAACAATGCAGATCGATGCCTCATGGAACTTGATTTAATAGAGGAAGCACGGGATAAAGCGACAACCCGGCTTATTTGCTATCGGCAAAGAATGAGACAAAATTATAACAAAAGAGTTATTCCAAGGTTCTTTCAAGTAGGTGATATGGTATGGAAGCGCATCAAGTCTGTAGGGGATGTTAACAAGCTAGAACCCCAATGGGGAGGACCTTATAAAATCATACAAAAACTTGTATCGGTCGCCTATTACCTCTAAGATGCAGAAGGGAGAAAACTCGAACGGCCTTAGAGTGCTAATCATTTGCAGCCATATAGAACTTAACAAATATACATGTAAGTCATTTATGTATCTTGTTCAAACATTGTTAATACAAATAACAGAGAAAGTGCAGGCAATCTTATTTGAAACATTGTTCAAACATTGTTAATACAAATAACAGATCGGAATCATCCACCTTACGAACAACCGTGGAGTAGGAGCTTTATCTTCGAACCACGTTAAATCAACGTATTAGGCTTACTTTCTCTTGTTAGTATTTGTTCTTGTATTTCCGCTGTGCATACTAACCATTGTAGGAAGCAAACATTTTTGGTGAGACGCTATACCCCCCCCCCCCCCCCTCTAGCGGCGTCAAGGTCCCAACAGATAGGATGGGTTCTGAAGAAGTAGGTTGAATATCTCCTACAAGTATATCCTCGGGAACAGAGATAGCCCATTTCTTGGGGAGGGGTGCTAAGGTTAACCTCCACCCAGGGCATTTTCTAGTAGTAGTTTCTGGTGTCTGTTCTGGTAGCTCAAAAGGGGTGTCCTCCGACAGAGGAGGTAAACTTGTGGATGTCTCCCCAGAGGTGGTGTAAGAACTAGAAGCGAGCGTAGGTTGGGTAGAGGGTTCAGGCAAAGGAGCATCAGAAGCTTGAGTTAATGTGGCGTTAAGCTTTGCATCGAGCTCTCGTTCCTTGGCTAGTAATGTCTCCTCTTCTAGACGGATTTCGTTGTCAACCAAAGCTCTAAATACAGCATCCACTACAACAAATAAAAAAGAGTATTTTAGTTAGTAAAAGAGTGATGGTTCAAGTGTAAAGACTTACCAAAGGAACATTGCAATCTTTTTTGAATAGGGCTCAGGACAAAAAGGTATAGAAGATCATTACGTAGTCATTTATGGATGTAAAAGTGGTGACCAAGTAATCTATTATAATAATCAGAGAAGGTCGACAATTGATGAAGTTCTTTTACATCAGGAAGAGGAGGGAAAGAAGATTACCATGCGGTAGACCATGTAACAGGACTAGGAAATTTTATAAAGAAGAACTGTGATTTCTAGCCCTTGTTGAAGGAAGGCATGTATGTGAAGAACACCATCTTAGGACGGACTGAAAAAGGAATACTCCCGGCTCTGATTTTTTAGGATAGGAAAACATGAAGAAGTTTTGAGGAGTAGGGAGGATACTGAAAAGATGGAATAATATGTATAACCCACATAGATATCTAAAAGTATTTAGAGTAAATTATTGTAAAGGGAAACCGAAATACTGGCTTATTTCCAACAAGACTGGAGGAACAGGGAAACGTAAGCCTGCCGCTAATTGGTTTTTGAAGAAGGTAACATTGTTATCAGGAGGAAGATGGGGATGAGCATCAGGTTGAGGGACCCTGATGTGATATTCTTTAGGGATTTCATATTGAGAGCGAATAGAAATTCGATCATCGGTACTAAAGGAAGAATGAGTCAGAGCATACCAAGGAATTAGTAACTCCTCAACCATGGTGAAAAGCAGAAACACTTAAGGGATAGGTAACTTACTAGGTCCTTAAGGTTGGAAGATAACAGAAGAAGGGCGGGGAAGACGAAGAAGCGCAGAGTGTTGAAAAAGGTCGAAAAGGAGAATCGCCAGAAAGTGAGTTGAGGAAGACAAAGAGTAAAGAAATGAAAAAGATTTAGGGTTTAAGAGGGTATAAGGATCTCCGTCTAAATGAAATGGCTCACGATGAGAGAAGCGTTGATTTGAAAGGGGCATATGATAGGACGCTGATAAAGAAGCATGTTAAAGGTTGCTTTAAGAAATAGGAAAAAAGTGCTACGTAGCAATCACCCATAAAGAGGCATTTATGATAGACAGAATAGACCAAATCATATGCTGAGATGTTATATCTTTGAGAACCTCTGACATTCTCTTTCCGTTGAAGGACCAATTACCAAAGAGACAATTTTGAAAAACTGCGCGATTCTCAAGGTATAAAAGAAGAAAAAAGAAAAATAATGAGTTAGCCAAATAGAGCTAATAAACAAAATTGAAACTCGTGTCTAGTCAGTCGATCATACCTCCTTCGACTAGATTTGAAGGGGAGGCTAGTGATACAGGTTATGATAGGTTGGACTGTCGAATGAAGGAGTCATGATCGAGAAAGATAGGAGAGGTATATAGCCAATGTACCTTCGCACGCTCGGTCAAGCAAAGCCCAACCGAGCGTAAAAGTACTTAGTCTTATAGAAGCTCGTAGTATATTACCGGCCGAGTGAAGGTCAAGCGAGCACCAATGTGTCTACACGCGCTGGGTCGGGCAAAGCCCGACCGAGCGTAAAGGTACTTATCCTTATAGAAGCTCATTGTATATTACCAGCCGAGCTAAGACGAGCGAGTACCAAGATGCCTTCACGCGCTCAGACAGGCAAAGCCTGACCGAGCATAAAGGTACTTAACCTTATAGAAGCTCGTTGTATATTACCGACCGAGTGAAGGCCGAGCGAGCACCAATGTGCCTACACACGCTCGGCCAGGCAAAGCCCGACCGAGCATAAAAATACTTAGCCTTATAGAAGCTCGTAGAATATTACCGGCTGATCTAAGGCCGAGTGAGTACCAAGGTGCCTTCACGCACTAGGACAAGCAAAGCCCGACCAAGCGTAAAGGTACTTAGCCTTATAGAAGCTCGTAGTATATTACCGGCCGAGTGAAGGCCGACCGAGCACCAATGTGCCTACACGCGCTCGATCGGGCAAAGCCCGACCGAGCGTAAAGGTACTTAGCCTTATAAAAGCTCGTAGTATATTACCGGTCGAGCTAAGGGCGAGCGAGTGCCAAGGTGCCTTCACGTGCTTAGACAGGCAAAGCCTGACTGAGAGTAAAGGTACTTAGTCTTATAGAAGATCGTAGTATATTACCTGTAACGACCCGGCCCCTCGGCCCCTTGGGCGGCCCAACTGGCGGTCGGCCGTGCCGTTACTCACTAGGTCTTCCCACCCCTGGCTAGTGGATATTTGGCTACCAGGATTCATAAACTCTAGTATTTAACCTGGAGATCTAGAGTTTGAATCCTGGGGATGGCAAAAATCTACTGGCCAGGGGTGGGAAGACCTAGTGAGTAACGGCACGGTCGAGGGTTGTCGGTCGACGACATAAGGGGTCGCCAGTTGGGCCGCCCAAGGGACCGCGAAGGGGCCGCCAAATGGGCCACCAGTTGGGCCGCCCAAGGGGCCGAGGGGTCGGGTCGTTACATTACCGGTCGAGTGAAGGTTGAGCGAGCACCAATGTGCCTACACGTGCTCAGTCAAGCAAAGGCCGACCGAGCGTAAAGGTACTTAGCCTTATAGAAGCTCATAGTATATGTTGGACCCCCAAGGTTTTTTGATGTGATCAAAAAAGTTGAGTTAGGTCCTGTTGGTTTTTGATCCATGTGTCTAAGTGTGCAAGAACTTAGGAGCGCAGGAAGTCGAGCGGAAGATGCGGCTAGCGAGAAGAATGACACGGGAAGGGAGCCGAGGGGCTCGATGTATCTGAGAGAAGGAAGAGTTGCGAAAGAGTACACCGGTGGACGAGAAGAACGTGCGCAACGTTTGAGAGACGAGAAGCGGGAGCGGAAGCTTGCTCGAGGAGAAGGCCAAAATTGGGTTCTGGTGAGCCTTATTTCGGTTGGTCGAAATCACTCAAGCGAGCGGAGCCAGAGCGGAAGACTCGGACCGAGGCGAGCAGCACCAGAGTAGAGAGCCCGGACCGAAAAAAGTCAATAAGGTTGACTTTTAGGGTCCGGACGCCCAGACCCATTCTGAGTGCTCGGAATCTATTTTTATCCACGGTCAACGTGGATGTTAACCGTTCTGAAGGAGATAAAGTTTTATCTCCTTCCAGACGCCTGGAACCCTTCAAGGTGCCTAGAACCCTTCCACGTTGCCTGACCAAGGCTATAAATACAGCCTTGGTCCAGATGCTTGACAACAACAAGAATTACTAAGCAACACTTGTATACGCTTTCCACTTTATTTAGCTTCTTCATTTTTGTGTGTAAATTGCTGTAAAGATGCTTCTCCGCCTGAAGGAGAAAGTAGTGCAATTCATTTCTTTGGATTAACAACCTCCCCGGAGTAACCAAGTAAAAATTCCGGAATCTCTTTCTTTTCTGTTTATTTAGTTATTTTTTGCAAGTGTTCGTTATTTAAGTTAATTGTTTGAGAAGGGTTTCTTTTGTAATTTGTGCAAGGCTATTCAACCCCCCTTCTAGCTGGCCCATCGGGGTCCAACAAGTGGTATCGGAGCCAGGACGCTTCAAAAGGACTAATCATCAAACGAAACACACGAAATGGTCGGACCAAGCATCTTCCCACCAAAGTTCAAGGGGGAATTCGCCAGCTGGAAGAAGAGAATGGAGGTATTTTTTAAAACAGACTTCGATTTATTATTAATAATAGAATTCAGCTTTGAAGCACTCGAAGGCAAGTAAAAATATCAATGGACGAAGAAGGAACAAGCTGACTTCGTGGCAAACGGCAAAGCAGAGTTTCATCTGCTAAGCGTCCTCCTGCCACAAGAAGTCAACCGGATTGGAGCCTATGGGTCCGCCAAGGAGCTCTGGGAAAAATTCCTAGAACTTCATGAAGGAACGTCGGAGGCAAAACTTGCGAGACGGGACTTACTTCATAACTAAATCAGCAACCTCCGATTTTTAGAAGGCAAAATGATTGCACACCTTCACTCGAGGATTAAGAAGCTCATCACCAAACTTTCGAATCTTGGAGAAACGTTAAGCAACCGAGATTTGCTAAGGTACGCTCTTAATGCATTCCTTAGGAATACAAAATGAGCATCACTAGTAGATGTCTTCTATATCTCTAAGAAATTGTTACCTTAGAAGAATTATTTTCGACTTTTGAAGTCCATGAGTCAAGATGTGCAGATACGAAGAAGGAGCCAACGCACAATATTGCCTTTAAGGCAAGGATGGACAAACAAGACTCGGAATCCTTCCTTGAGGACGAAGAAACAACATTGATGGTAAGGCGATTTAAGAAATTAATTAAATCTAGAAAAACTAACCATTCACAGGGTAGAAAGAAAAGGACAATCAAATGCTACCACTGCAACGAAGAAGGGTACGTCAAAGACAACTGCTCCAAGCTAAGGAACAAGGACAAAGACAAAGGAAAGAAGTCTGTCCAAACGAACAATTACAAGACTTTAAAGGTGACGTGGGATGAAACGTCGTCTGAATCAAAAGTTGAGGCATTCTCCAAGCTTGCATTGATGCCAAGTCATCAAGACGAATATGAAGAAAGCTCTTCCGAAATGAGCATCGAGAGCATCGATGAAGGGGGAGCAACATCGAAAGAAAGCAGTAGTTCAAGGGGAGCCACGAACAACGAGATCGACAAGGTAAGTCAGGTACGATCTCTCCCACCTGACAAGTTATTTAAGTTTATAAAATTATTAACCAAAGATTGTTGCAAACTTGAAAAAGAAATTAAAATTTTAAAATTAATTCTAGCAAGATCTTGCCCATTAGAGGAATTTGACAAAATAAAGCTAGAAAATGAGATTTTACAAAAAGAAATAATGAACTTGAAAAATAATGCATGATCATATAACACAAGTTTTAAAAAAAGCAATAATCTAAATTGGTATTTTAGATATCACAAAGGACAAATTAGAAATATTTCAAAGAAATATGTCCCTAGGAAATACCTAATCAATCCTGTTGGTTAGAACCTATATTGGGTTCCCAAGTCTTGCCTAACCTGAACCTTATTTAGATTTTGAGCTTTCAGCGAGAAAATTAAATGTTTAATTTCCTTATGCGGTTTTGTCTAAAAGTGGTTGATGATCCAATAATCAAGAAAGTCTAGTGTCTCGCCACAGCCTAGAAGCCAAATATTAAAATAAAATGTTTAATTGACTAATTGATAAAGCATTGAAAAATTAAAATTAGATAATGCTTTGAATAGTTATTAAATTTTTTTTTGAAAATTCTAATCTCTTTAACTTAAAGTTTTTTTACTTGTGTTTTACCAAAATGCATTTTACATGTTGCATAAAACAAATAGTAATTTTTGTTTGGAAAATTTTTAGAAATTTTTTACTTAAAGTTTTTTTTTTAAATCAGATTTACTTTACCAAAATTTCTAAAAAATTAATTCTTGAAAATTTGTTTAATTGAGAAAATTCTTCATTTTTTTTACTTAGAAAATGTTTCTAAAATTATTACATTTTTAGAGCTATCAAAATTGTTCTCAATATTTCCAAAATCAGGATTTACTTATAAATTCATTTTTACTTGAAAATTTCTCATTTTTAAACTTAGAAAAAAAATTAGAAAATTATTACCCTTAGATGTTTCTTGGTACCCTAATTTTGTGTGAGCAAAATGGGAGAAGGAAAAGATTAAGTCTAGGGGTAGGTAGATTTTCAAATCAATGTTTTTTATTTTTGCACTTTATTGTAGAATTTATTGTTTTAACTTTATGTATGTTTACCCTAACTTAACTTGGGCTGCTCACATCAAAAAGGGAGAGATTGTTACAACCCCAAGGTTGTTTTGATGTGATCAAACAAGTTAAGTTTGGTCCTGTTGGTTTTTGATCTCTGTGTCTAAGTGTGTAGGAGCTTAGGAGTATAGGAAGTCGAGCGGAAGACGCGGCTAGCGAGAAGGATGACACAGGAAGGGAGCCGACGGGTTCGGTGCATCCAAGGGATGGAAGAGCTGCAGAAGAGTACACCAGTGGACGAGAAAAACGTACGCGACGTTCGGGGGAAGAGAAGCCGGAGTGGAAGTCTGCTCGAGGAGAAGGCCAAAATTGGGTTCAAGTGAGCCTTATTTCGGTTGGCTGAAATCACCTAAGTGAGTGGAGCCAGAGGGGAAGACCCGGACCGAGGCGAGCAGCACCGGAGCAGAGAGCCCCGACCGAAAAAGTCAACAAGGTTGACTTTAAGGGTTCGAGAGCCCGAAACCTATTTGTATCCACAATCGACGTGGATGTTGACCGTTGCGAAGGAGATGAAGTTTTATCCCCTTCCAGGTGGCTGGAATCCTTCCAGGTGCCCCGACCAAAGCTATAAATATAGCCTTGGTCCAGAAGCTTGACAACAACAAGAATTACTGAGCAACACTTGTATACGTTTTCCATTTTGTTTAGCTTCTTCATTTTTCTGCGTAAATTGCTATAAAGAGGCTTCTCCGCCTGAAGGAGAAAGTAGTGTGATTCATTTCCTTAGATTAACAACCTGCCCGGTTGTAAATAAGTAAAAATTTCGGAGTCTCTTTCTTTTCTATTTATTTAGTTATTTTTTGCAAGTGTTCGTTATTTAAGTTAATTGTCCGAGAATGGTTTCTTTTGTAATTTGTGCAGGGCTATTCAACCCCCCTCCCCTTTCTAACCGGCCAATCAGGGTCCAACAGTATATTACCGGCCGAGCTAAGGCTGAGAGAGTACCAAGGTGCCTTCACGTGCCCGGACAGGCAAAGCTCGACCTAGTGTAAAGGTACTTAGCCTTATAGAAACTCGTAGTATATTAACGGCCGAGCGAAAGCCGAGCAAGTGCTAATGTGTCTACTCGTGCTCAGTCAGGCAAAGCTCGACCGAGCGTAAAAGTACTTAGCCTTATAGAAGCTTGTAGTATATTACCAGCCAAGTGAAGTCCGAGCGAGCACCAATGTGCCTACATGCGCTCGGTCAGGCAAAGCCCGACCGGGCGTAAAGGCATTAAGCCTTATATAATTCATAGTATATTATCGACTAAGTGAAAGCCGAGTGAGCACCAATGTGCCTACACGCGCTCGGTCAGGCAAAGCTCGACCAAGCATAAAGGTACTTAGCCTTCTAGAAGTTTTTAGCATATTATTGGTCCATTGAAGGCTGAGCAAGCACCAGCGTGCGTATATGTGCTCGGCCTAGCAAAGCCCGACCAAGCGTAGGGGCATTCAGCCTTATAAAGCTCATAGGTATTCTCTGCCGAAACATGTTTAGCAAAAGGTATTCTCAATATACACACGACCAGTTTAA
The DNA here is from genome assembly GCF_018446385.1 of Zingiber officinale. Taxonomy (NCBI): domain Eukaryota; kingdom Viridiplantae; phylum Streptophyta; class Magnoliopsida; order Zingiberales; family Zingiberaceae; genus Zingiber; species Zingiber officinale. The sequence goes on from NC_055992.1 coordinate 7,823,048, forward strand.
ACGATCGGTTGAGATATGCTTAACAAAAGTATATAAGTATGACAACCTAGTAAATTTTGTGGGAAATGTCTTCTAGAAGCTTTTTCAGTTATAATGATATATTCATATGCATATCTCATCATAAATATGAGTCACAAACAACAAAAGAGGTACATCTGGGGTACAAAAAGGATTACTTAAAAAATTATTGTACGAAGCTTAGGAGATGATTTCATCTCCTAACAAACTCTAACAAATCAGGGATTACTTCATGACTACGGATGTTACATGAGATAGTATAAAAAGAAAGATCCTCTCTGTTGGCAAGGTACACAAGTTCTAGCATCTAAACTCTATTTCAAAGCACTTCAGTTACTGTTCTTCTTCTTCCACCCTTGAGAGAAAAATTGACTTAAGCGTCGGAAGGTCTAGCCAGGGATCTCCACCCCAGTCTTAGGCCACTAAGGTTTTGTTAGTTTGTCTCACTATGCGCATGATCATGAAGAGGTTCTTCCAAATCTTCAGAAGGTCATTTTCATCAGGGATCATCGTTCGCTGAAGTCAGTGCACCATCTCGTAGATTTCAGACAGGATCAGAACTTGTGTGGGTTCTCATTGGTGTCACTTCTCATCAGTCGTGCTAGTATCTAGATGGCCAATGTATCAAAAGGAAGCTAAGGAGGTAGTCTATGACCAAAGAGTGCAAAGCTGTTAGTTAACAACTTTTTATGTTCTTTATGGTTCTTCCTGGTGTCCCAACAAATCTCAAGACGTTGTTTATGGTTTAACTTTTCAGCAAAATGGAGGCAGTCACTAAAATTTAGCTGAATGACTTACTTCCTAGAAATAAAAGTCTCATCACCTTTATTTGGAGCCTCCTTGGCAATGAAAGGAAGCGTTTTTTGGAGCTAGGAATCTGGAGTCCATGCATTGATATTTGAATTTTAATGTTTATGGTGAGATCAGTGCTTTCCTCTGTTCAGTTATTGCCTTGCAGGAGAATGGAATACTGCAACTCATGTTTGCTAAATATGCTACTAATTGTTGCATTCCTCTTTTTCTGATGAGAACAACCATTTTATAGTTTGGAGTTGTAAATAGAAACAGAACATATATATATATATATATATATATATATATGGATCATTCCATTTTTAATTGGCAACTCATGAACCCCACATGTTCACTAGTGTTGATGTTTCGAATATCCACAGCCAGTGCGGTTATATTTATTCTTGAGCAGGTGGTGTTCTGAGTACATGCTCCTCTGTTGAAAGGCTCACCTAGGGGCCAAGGATACGCGAAGCAGCTCTTTGCAGTCATGATCCTGCTTGCTTACGTCTCCTGCTCTGGTACATCAGTTGACCTTTCTTTTCTTCTGATCCATTGGTAGTGTCTTTGCGGTGTTAATCCTCTTGTGATTTTTTCTATGTCTAGGTTTACTGGATCTACAGATTGCCCTCTGACAGAAGACAACCTTCAAGAAAGATGCATTAGGTAGGAGTGATCATCACCCTTTTGTAAGTTTTTTTTAAAGGTTTTTATGATTTCTAACAGAAACAATCTTTTGTTTTCGAATGGTTTACCTTTTGTTCTTACTTCCTAGATCTAGATCTTTTTAATCTGTGATGTGCATATCATAGATTAGTTAGTGATCCTGCACTATTACGTATCTTAAACAACAGGTACCTTGCAAAATGCCGCTAAATGTTATTGTTTTGGTTACAGCTTAATGATTCTGATATAGTGTCTCATGTTTGCTGATGGTGTTTGTGATCTACTATTATGCTTACATCTCCAAATATATCAGAATCCTATCCGAGATCTGTTATAAATCTCCTGATTAATTATTGGTCAAATCTGCATACTTGATACTTAAAGTCAATGCATCTCCTGATTAATTATTGCTGAAGAACACTTATCAACCCAGAAAAATAACCTTCCTCCTGAAGTGAATGCAACATTCTTGTTACTTCATATTAGTTAACTTGTTTCAAGAGAAAAATGTGATATAATGTGGGTTTAACTTGTTGCAATCTTAATTTTACCTGAATTGTTCGACAAAACATCTTAGTCTCCTCTTTTTTCCAATGCATTGGCCATAAAAATCAAGGTGATCAAGTGCACACTAGTATTTCCCCTCACAAATTTCTTGCCAGCTCCTAATCAGTCTTAACTTGTCGTTAGCTTTTACCAAATGGCTTTTCAAATCTACTCAGCTTCTTTGATGCATGTGAAAAACTACATGAATAAATTGCAGTTATCTACCATAAAGTAATAAATTAGATAATACATAAGTGTTAATCCACCATTTAGGATAAAACTGGCATACATGATTGAATCATTCACTGAAAGATTACAATACATTGTGAATTTTCTAGATATGAAGTTCCTCCTACTTGCCTGAGAGGCAATTTTCCCTAAAATTGTAGCAAGAAAAGCACAGCAATTCAAATATTATCTTTCACATGCTGATCCATTCATTTTGTCTCTCATTCACTTTCCTTCCAAGTAAATAGAAAAATATATTCAGCTTCACCATCTGCTCTTCAATTTTTTTTCCCTTTCCAATTTTCTCTCCACGGAGTAATTAATTATCCTTGAAAACTTCTTTTCCCTCACATTAGAAATATTTTATTTCTCTTGTCAAAATCCCTCTCTTGTTTTTTTTTTCTTTTTTTTTTTTGTACTCTGTCAATAATGAGAACTTTTTCTTGACCCAAACTTCTTGTATGTATTTTGGTAAAGATTTTCCAAATAATGGATTTTGCAATTTGGTTACAAATCCTTAAGCTCCACTTACAATAAAAATATTCAGAAGTTAATCTAGGAAGTGAACACATAAATTAAGTTTTCCTCCCCATTTTCCCCTATTGTTTTCTGTCATCCGTTTTTCTTTAATCAAAAGGAAATGCCCCACAATGACAACTTGTTGCAATCACCAACATCTAGTAATGTGGATCTGCAACAATGACAACTTCATGAAGTAACAAGTACTAATAATAAAAATGTGGATCAAAATATATCTGTCATGTCTTTGTCTACGTCCCTAATGGCTGACATATATTGTAGATCATAACAAGTGGGCTATGTCACTGCAGATATGATAAGGTCATGGTTTATTTGCTTCTTTTAAAAGAGCATCTCTAAAGATACCTTGTACAGGAGAAAAGAAAAAGACTTTGGATTTGTTTGGTAGATTATAAAAGAAAATATGATGAACTAGCTAATGGAGAGGAAGGTTACAATTTGATGTGCTGAAATAGGTTATATCATATTTAGGATATTTGTAGTTATAATTTGATGTGGTGAAATATGTTATATCATATTTAGGATACTTGTAGCTAGTGGAGAGGAAGGTGTTGAAATGTAGGACTTGCAAGCATAGTGGTGCTTGGAAAGGGATTACATAGTAAAATGATGGTTTAAAAAAACTCCTGGGTTCAAAGCCTGCTAAAAGCATTACTTGAGAACAAAAAAATGATTCTTTCAATTCTTAATGCAGTAGTTATCAATTAAAGCAATTGGTGTTTCATGTTTGCATATGAACCATAAGGACATAAGAAATAACATATTGACGATAAATGCATTCAAATTCATCGTGCTACATTATTTGTAAGTAGCAAGACATACATAGTGACATTCAAGCAGATCGCAAACCTCTAATATCACTCTAACTTTATAATTTAAGTAATTATCTTTCTTGTTAGAAATGATCTGGTTTATTTGTTTGTTTTTATACAGGAAAAGAAGATTTGATGGAAAAAAAAGTTTGTGGAAAAAGAAGATCAGTTGATGTATGTATAATTTATTTTGAAAAAACCTGTATAACTTTTTGGAGTGCTGCACTTGTATAACTTCTTGGAGTCTTGAAGAAAAAAGTTCTCGTATAACTTTTTGAGAACTTTAGATTTGTATTATTGTAAAATTAATTTCAAATATTAATAGATATGTATATATGTTAAATAGGATGTGATAATGTTAATTAAGATGTGTTAAATGCTTATGATGTGTTATTTAATTTTGTTGTACACAGGTTTATATATGTATTGGATTGGATTAAATTGCATAAACAAAATTTTTGGGGATTTAGGGACGAATTTGGTGACGAAAACAATTTGTCGCCAAATTATTGTAAATTACTATGTATCGATAATTTTGCGACAAATTAATTTTCGCCCCAAAATTCGTTCCAATTTGGGGATGAATCCACATATTTGTCTCATAATCTAGAATGAATTCACATATTTGTACCAAAATCTGGGATGAATCCACAGATTCATCTTAGAATCTAGGACAAAATTTGCGATGAAAATTAATTTATCGTAGATCACAAATTTTTTTAAATTATTATTCTTGTCGTCAAATTCGTCGCAAATTTTACAATAAAAATAATATTTATTGCAACAGTTGTTTTTGTCGCAGAGTTAGCTATAATAACTTTACGACGAATATAATTTTTGCTATAATATTGGTGACAAATTTAGCGAAACAATTATAACTTATTGTCAATTTCGTCGCCGAATTCGTCCCTAATTTTGTAGCAATTTTGCGATAAATATTATTTTTGTTGTAAAATTGACGACGAATTTGACGACAAAAATATTATTTGTCACCAATTTCGTCCCCAAATTCGTCGCCAAGTTGGCAACAAGAATTTTGGGATGAAAATTTTTTCGTCGCAAAATTCGTCCCAAAATTTTTTGCAACGAAATTTTTTTATAAATTCGTCTCAAAACACTGCATTTTTTTGTAGTGTACCCACTTGAGCATAAGCCTAGAATGTTAGAGTGTTATGCAGTCAACACCAGTCAAGGAAGAGGGAAGGATCAATTAGTTTTGGACCCGAGAATTTGGCAAGGATCAAAGCCCCATATGATGTTGCTTTACTGAGTGAGGCTTTCATCGCTAACTATCGGGTGAAAAAGGTATTCATAGATACGGATAATTTTATCAACATCATTTTCAAAATGGCTTTTGACCAAATGCAACTGGATTCATTCTATACATACCATCTGTATGGTTTCATGGGACATGAGATGCAACCACTCGATCAGATTAACCTCTCTATTTCATTGGAGAAGAGCTTCCGTCTACAACCTTATTCTAGGGAGGCTGGCGCTAAGTGCCTTTTAGGCGGTAGTCTCCGTCTTCCATCAAAAAATTATGTTTCCAGTGGGAAGCGGGGTCGGGGAAGTGAAAAGTGACCAATTGATGGTAAGAAAATGCCATGTGGATATAATCTGAACCAACTCGGGTATGATTCGCTGAACTCAAGATATTGTTGTCTAAGCCATCCAGGAGGTGCCGATATCCTAACTGATGGAGGATCATGAAAATGTGCAAGTTCATCCCGACTGGCTATACAGAGTCGCTTGAGTAGCCGTCGATCTCCCTTTTGGGGCTCAAACATGAACTAATTATGTGACTCTTTCCCAATCACAACATATTTCCCTAGACGTCGAAGGATGTTACATGTGTTTCCCCGACTGCAATGGTTCATCAGCTGAACATGCTCCCAGATGTTCGGCCTGTCTAATAGAAGAAGTGAAATTTTTCGTCAGAACAAAACCAAGTAATTTAGGTGAAAATTGACAAGTTACTGCAAGTCGAACATATACGATAGGTTTAATTCCCGACTTGACTTATCAATGTGGTACTGATATTTAAGTCAAAGGCAAGTAGAAGGTTTGTATCGAATTTTGTGACCTCAATCAAACTTATCTCAAGGATTACAATCCTCTCTTCCTTAATAAAACTTCTCTCAAAGATTACTATCCTCTCTTCCACAGGGATTAGTTGGTAAATTCAATTTTGAGCTCATATGCATACGAGATACTTTTCAACTTTTTATCAAATCCTCCTGGCATATAAGGATCAAGAAAAGGTCAAAGAACATGAGGTCTTCGGTTCGAAATTCGGTGTGACCGAATATAACCTTCCCCATGTCTTGGTCATTTGCACTAATGGCTAGTAGCCACCCGTGATTTACCTCCTCCGTGTTGACCTAGGGACGGATTGACGGGAGCGCTAGGGACGAACGAATCACCTTTTTGTCACAAGAAAAGGTCAAAGAAAAAGAAAAGTGAACTGATTTCTCTAAATTTTTTAGTTGACTAACTTTAAATAGAGCCATTCTATCTTTTTTTTCCCATTCAATCGACTCACCAACTTTAGTGAACCAAACAAAAGCATTCGGTCAACCAAACTAACTTATTTAGTTGGCCTACTTTGGATTTGACCAAGGTAAATGGTAAATTAAAATTTCAGTTTGATTTACAACTTCGCGAAATCCTTGGATGCAAACGCTTCAACACTACAAGCCGTATAACTTGCGCAGTTGACAAACCATCAAGTCTTCCCTTGCTTTAATATCTTTGACATTTGCTACATAGCTTTGACCCCGGGCCGCGCTCTGTGGCATGTCAGGAAAGATGTGGGACACGCACAGGCATGCTTCACGCTCGCATCCCACCTATCCCATCCGTTCTGCTGTACGTCGCATTCCGTTGTTTACCTACTGGCTTGTTGATCTCTCAATCACCACGTTCACGTCAAATTCTCTATCCCTGAATCATTCGTTAATGGTGTTCATCGTTAAAATACGATACATCTTAAGCCAAAGCGTAGGAGATTAATTTCGGTTGAAAGTAAGAAAGCAAGATGTTTCAGGCGGTGTTGTGGGGTTTGCTCATCTTCTCTCTTAGCCTTCTCGTCTTCTCCTCCAAGTTCAGCCACGTCGCCGCTTACCGCTACCCCGTCCGCCTACCGGTCGTCGGCCACCTCTATTTGCTTATCCGTCACCGGTACCTGCACCATGCTCTGGCCTGTCTCAACGACCGCTATGGCCCCTCCCCGCTCCTCCTCTACTTCGGCTCGCGCCGCACCCTCGTTGTCTCCTCATCCGCCGCCGTCCGACAGTGTTTCACCTACCTCGACCTCAATTTCACCAACCGCCCCATGCTCCTCCCCGGCATCCACTTAAATTACAACTGCACAACCATGATCACCCTCCCCTACGGCCCGGAGTGGATCAACCTCCGCCGTTTCGCCGCACTCCACATCTTCTCCCCCGCCCACCTACAGGCCTTCAGCCAGCTCCTCTCCAACAGACTCTGCGTCCACCTCCGGAGCCTATTTCGCAGCGGTGGCGAAGGCGAAGGGTTCCAGCAGGTGGATTGGAGGTGGAGGATGAAGGAGGTGGTATTGGACTCTTTGATGGAAATGATAATTGGGAGGAGGCAGAAGGGCGAGGGGAATGAGTTAGTGAGGATGATAGACGAAGCGTTCCAAATGAGTGCGGTGGTGAGCCCGGAGGAGTTACTGCCGTGGCTGAGTTGGATGGGGACGAGGCGGCAGATGCAGAGGTTGCAGAAGGAGTTGGACGCCCAGCTGCAGGGGATGGTGGATGAGAAGCGCGGAGAGCGAGCGGCGGAAGGGGATCGAAAGCAGAGCATGATGGACACGATGCTTGACAATCCACACTATACTGACACAACCATCAAAGCAATGGTGCAGACCATGCTTTTAGCCGGAACTGACACGACCACCACGACCTTGGAATGGGCAATGGCGCTGCTCCTCAACCACCCCCACCTCCTCCAGAAGCTCCACGGCGAAATCGAAGCCCACGTCGGCCACGGCCGTCTCGTGGACCCCTCCGACCTCCCGAGCCTCCGCTGCGTCACCAACGTCATCAAGGAGACCCTGCGGCTGTACCCTCCGGGGCCGCTGCTGGTGCCAAGGGAGTCCGTGGCGGACTGCGAGGTGGGCGGCGTCGCCGTGCCGCGCGGCACGATGCTGATCGTGAACGCGCACAAGCTGCACCGGGACCCGGAGCTGTGGGAGGAGCCGATGCAGTTCAAGCCGGAGCGGTTCGAGAGGGAGGGGGAAGGGAAGGGGTACAAGTACGTGCCGTTCGGATGCGGGAGGCGGCGCTGCCCGGGGGAAGCCATGGCGTTGAGTTCCATCGGGCTGGTGCTGGCGTCGCTGGTGCAGTGCTTCGAGTGGAAAAGGATCGGGGAGGAAGAGGTGGATCTGACAGAAGAGCCGGGTTTTAGCGTACCATTGGCCACTCCGTTGCTGGCCCTGTGCAAGCCACGCGACGCCATGGTCGATCTCTTGGCACAACTATAATCTCTCATACTGCTTGATATTGTTTAATAAATCAGTGCGATGTAGTTTAAAAAAAAGAATTGTACGTCTTGTTATCCTCGACGTTCAGTCAATGGTCTAGTGAATTACTTTGTTGGGTGATAGAATACGAAAGGTCCATCCATAATCGATACGAAATTCCCAGGTCTTGAACACAAATGCAACGCAGTGGCAATTATTTATCTCATTTGATGTTGCATAAATGATGTACAACAGAGAATGCATGTCAATTGCCTGAGTATAATTTAAAAGTAATACACGAGTAATCAAGCATGTACAACGTACCTTAATCGCACACAACTACAAACAAAGAACAAGGGCGACGTTGCATATTTAGGATACTCTTCTCTTCACTGCATATTTGTTGAACTTTCTTTTTAAGCCTCTGTGCCTCCAAGAAATGCAGCACATGCTCCATGAGGCATGAGTTTCGCTCCGTGACGATTTGAGAAGTATGGGGACGTCGAAAGCAGTTTTTCGCAGTCACTGTTTATGGCTTACTATTTCTTGCAGCTGGGATGTCGTGGTTGTGTTTCCCCTCATAAGATGTAACCACAGCCTTCGGGTCTGTTGGAGATCTCTCAATGTGTTTCCTCACGCTGCACCCAGCATAAGTGCATTTGTAGTAGCTCCTGAATTGAATAAGCGATAGAGATGGTAATTTAGAAAGAACTTTATAAAAAGAAGAAGAAATCATGCTAGTAGCTGAAACTAGTAGGTGAATTAATAACAACTATATCTTATCGACGTTGTTTGATTCATGAAAATATGTCTTTCTATCTGAAGATTAAGTGAGGTGTATTGGTAGAGTTAAAAAGGGTCCGGAGATATGGATTCAAACATAACAATTCAAAGCCAGTTATGGAAATCTGAAGATGATACTGAAAATAAGGGATTGTTCAACTAACGACCATGTGTCTTTAATACAGGCAAAAATTGTCGAAAGGTATATTTGCATGATCTATAAGTTGTTCATGAGATGTCAGTATACCAAGAATCAACCTTTTGACATGCACCTCAGAAATACACGATTCTATTAAATAGGCAACTTTGCTTGAAAATACATAAAAATAGAATTTACAATTTTCTAGCACAACTGTAACCTTCTGTAACATATATGCTATGCTAGATTAACAGAGAGAACTGAAAATGAGACCAAAATATGCATAAAATATATATATGCAAAGCATGCTAATGAAATGACAATATTATAAAAACTCTAAGATACTACCTTGGATTAGGATTTCCTTTTACTACTTTTTGCCCATATTTGCGCCATCTGTAGCCATCATCAAGAAGATCAACCTCACTTCTTGTCTGGACAATGATCCTAGGTTCATTTGAAGTCTTTTGAGACGATGCTGCCATGTTCCTACAGACCAGCCAATACAATCACGCCATCTCAAAACGTCCAAAATGTTAAAAATTTAGCACATCTCAAGTATACCTTCTTTTGGGATCACACTCATCCTCATCTCCCTCATCCGGCCTACTTTCAATAACTTCTTCAACATCACTAGATCCAGATAATTGATCTGGTGAGCCATAGCCTGATTCTTGATCTGTATTGGAAAACAGAGCAGCAGTTTCGTTGTTTGGTTTGCTGAAATTACCATGACCACCGAGAGAACCTGGTTCCAGATTGTCAAGGTGTTCATTAGTCCCATTCAATCTACTAGGATTACCTTCCTTGGTTCGCTTATTTGGTTCAGGGCATTCATGATTATGTCGACCCTTATATATTATTTCAGTAACTTGACCATCTACTGAGCGCTCTAACTTTTTCTTAACTGGACATTTTGGATGGGTGCATTTATAATAGCTCCTAGGATATTCACTCCCTTTTACAATCTTCTGTCCATACTTCCGCCAATTGTAACCATCATGAGAAGGTTTGTCAACAACAGTTGTATTAAGTTGAGATTTTTTATTAAAGGTTTCTGAGCCTTCCACAGATTTTGTAGTAGAATGTGTTGGCTTAGGACTCTCCTGGATTAGTTGTGATGAGAAATTTGTCAGTTCTGTTGAGAAAGGAGAAGGTATTTCTGCTTTAGTTAGCATGGTAAACGGAGAATGTGCAGCCTGGGCAGTGACTTGAGCAAGAGCCTCTTGGTGAGACATTGCAAAATTACCCTACAGGGATCCAAATGAAAAGAGAAACGAACTTAATCTACAAGCTCCATGAAATAATTCAGAAACTGAATTAAACATACTTCAAAAGTATCTTAATTTTGGGGGAAAAGACAGAGAAGATAATAACAAAGCGCAATGAGGTGGAACTAGAAATTCCAAAAGAAATAAAAACATACTGTAATCAAGCGAAGGATATTATTAAGATATCATTATTGAATATTCACGCACACCAGTACAACCTTTGAATTTTTGGTTCCTAATTTGAGTTAATCAATACCAGTTTTGCTACACAGGATTAGCTTATACAGTCAGCTAAGTGAGAAAAGAAAAGGAATCACTTGGATTAAAAATTTATTTGAAAGGTATTGGTCTCCAGGCTGAATCAAATGAGCTGCTGATTCGAAACAATATTTTATATCAAGTATCCAAATGAAAGTAAAGCAATGTAGAGAAGTTATTTAGTTGGTTTACCTCAAGTATAGAAAACAAATTAATGTTGCTTCCTCAAGATCATAGAAGTTCAACATAACAAAGCAAACAATATATCTTAAACTTTTGTTGATCTTGCCATCCTCTATGCTAAAATGACAGAATATTTGTTTTTATCTTGTGCTATTGCTAGATATCTGCTTAATTTCCAATAAGTACAGACTACCCTTAGCATCAGTATAACCAAGTCATTATTTTGCCTACATTAACAGAATTTTGTTTTTAATTCATTGTTCATCATTATAATGGAGTCTATAGTATCCAAGTTCATTCCTTCAATTCGAATTCCTTATTCGAGCTTATGTTGCTGATTGTACACAATGAAAAGGTCTGATTCATAGTACTTTGGCCAAAATTTATCTTCTCTATATTTCTCAGAAAATGCATTACGAGAAAATAGAGTCCTACACCAGCGACAAACTTCAGGCCATATTATCTAATTATATGACACAATAACATGCTGGAGAGGAGATTATTTCCAACATAACCAGACAACCGTTATTCTGTAGCAAAGTTTCCATTTATATTTCTGTTTGTTTGAAGGAGATATTATTATTCCACGCAGACAGAAGCATAGTAAAAAAAGAAGAAAGAATTAGTTCTGTTGTCACTAAACTTTTCCCAACCTACCAAAAGGTCAAAATATCAGCAAAAAGACTGAAAAGGAGATCCATCTTAAACTTCTACTTAATGGAGATTGACAAAGGGCTCCTGCTTCCTCTTTACATAAATCGTCTATTCATAGCCAATCAACTAGACATAATTCAGCATCTACGGATTTATAGTCATAAATACTGGTAAGAACCTCCAAATTGAGGTATTTGGTAGTTTCAAACTTTCAATACCAAGAATTGTATAAAATCTGATATTTAGTGAATCACAAACCAGGGCAGAAGAAAAGAAAGCAGGAGAATCGAGCAAGCCGGCAGGACTCAACCCAGGCGGCACAGTGAAAATATGGGGGCGGCTAATTTCCAGGCTCGGGGGTCGATTGTGCCCTGACCGGATCAAGCCACCACCTCCCTCATCCTCCTCGCCACCGTCCGAGAGTTTCTCCGCCTCCTTCCCCTGCTCCTTCGCGGCTCCTCCCGCCCTCCTCGCCACCGGGGAATTAATCGCGCCGACAAGCAGCTGAGTGAAGGAGCGGCACTCCGAGTCGGCGTCCTCGGCGAAGAAGCTCGACACCAGCGTCAGCGGCCCGGGGCTAACCTCCGACGCACCCCCGCGGAAGAGGCTCTCGAAGGAGGAACGGGGAGGGAGGGCTATGGTGGGCCGCGGCGCCGCCCCTGCCCTTAGGGCAGCCGCCGTTTCTTCTCCGACGCCATCTCCGCCACCGCCTCCCCCATTTTCCGCCATCTGATTCGTACCAAAACGCTCTCTCTCTCTCTTCTTCCCCACACAACAACTTCTTCAACAACACACCCACTCGCACTCACAGAATTAAATATAAATGGCGAATAATTTATTTTTTAAAAATGTATAGATAAACTCCCACCAAATTATCGTGCCAACGGAGTAAAAGAGAAAGTTGACTTCCGCAGCATCGTTCATGGCTCGTCTCTCCAGTTGCCGCTGAACTGCCGTGTACAATGACTGGCTTACCATCGCCTTCTTTGCAGTCTTTATCATGCAATACAAGGTAAATTTCAAATCTTTTTAATACTCCCTTACTCCCATACTCCATACGCAAATATAGAGACATCTATCTGCTATAGCGACTAAAAATTAAGCTTTTTATTAAAATAATTCTGGAAAACATCAGTAACACGAAGCAAATCTAAGAGTAGGACAAAAAAATAAGTGCGCAAGCTGTGTTGTTGCAACTTTGCTGTGTTTCATAAACAGGGCAGAGAATAAGTATTACAGGAGCTAGCAGAAGAGCTTATATCATTGGATGCTAAAGTGCTCTGTAGTAGTTTTCGGATTTTACTGCACGGTGAACAGTTTGGACACTTTTCTATGATTGATGATATCAGAAAAGAAGGCCACAATAATTTGCACCAAGTCGACTTCCATACACATGGGTGTCATACCAATCGATGACAGTCCAGCAAACACACTTTTTTTTTTTTCTATTTAAGATGCGCCGACCTTTCTATGTCCTGGATTTTAGACCACAAGATGTGCAGTAAATTTGTCTAACAAGTAGTTCGAAATATTGCTGACAGAGTTTTAGGAACTTGAACACATTCAACAGGCTAAGAATCACATCAGTAAACATAGGGAAATATTTATATTTGCTCAGTTAGTTTTGAAGCTTCAGGTATCATAATACAAGAGCAAATAAAAGAGTGTTGTAAGTTGGATGTTTCAGGTATCATAGTCACAGTTCTTGCGTTCTATTCATGTTAGTGCACAAATTGGTGGATTTAACTGAAGGGATATACAATGAGGAGTTCTTATCAGTTATCATGTACAAGCATCATACTTAGGTTAGAAATTATCAATGTGTATCTTCAGATATGTGGATAGAAAATAGTAATTACTTGTAAGGTGAGAGGAAAATATCTTCAAGCCTCTTACCAATGAAGTGATCATGATATTGCCATATCTTAATGATATTAGTTAGGAAAGTGACATTTGACAGTAACAGTTTTCAATGAGTCCTGGAAGTTGTGACTTCCACCACATATTTCAGAATTTAATGTATACCAGCGAAATATCCAACAGCATATATAAGTTTATCAGAACATTTAGGAACTAGCTGAATATGTAACACTTCAACTCAGATGCAATCTCTCTCATTCAATTAGCTTACCCAAATATATTGCTGGGGAAAAAAGGCTGCATATATACTTTTAATTAACAAGAGACAGAAAATATGATGAATTAAGTTGCAAGTTGCATCAAAATGGATCACATGTTGCCCCAAATCAAGTGACACAAAACATTTGGCTTTTTTAACTCTTATTTTGAAAACAATGTTAGTGGATAGAAATTCACTGAGATATGTATCAGAGAGATTGTTAGTTATAAACATGATCTATTCAGTTCAGAACTAAGATAACAAGAAAACCAACCATTGCTAAATCTACAAAAGCTGCACTGAACTGGATCTTTACAACAATGTCAATAAGGAACAAGAAAAACAAAAACAAGTGGTGTGAGAGAATGCGTATCTGTGGCTGTAGAATGATCAATTTTGTGCAAAATCCATCCACAGAGGTCCATGACAAAACTGACAGAAACATTCTTCACTTCCTCACGCAAGAGGAATCGGAGCATAAGCCAGGAAGTGGTAGGAATCCGAGTTCCAATTTAAAGACAACATCTTCAGTCGACATCCAGCAACTCTTCCATCCGCAGACGTTTCTAAGTCGCAAGAACATCTCAAACCTTCGCTTTTCTAAATGAAATACTATGTAACTAATTGGATCTACCAAATGCAAATGCTTTAAAATGTTGAACTGTATGATTATCTTACCTGAAAAGATTAAATGGATGCAAATGTAAGCAACAAAAATATCGGGCAAACAGTTGAATATTACCGGGAACGGATAATTAATTGCCAAGGCATCACGATAATCCATTCTTGGATGTGAAATGGTGTTCCTCGATGAATCTTTAAGATGACAGGATGCCGATCGAGAGAACAACAACAAAGCCGACATGATGCATTGATGAAACCAAACCAAAACAAAAAGGAACGCAAAGCGAGGAGAAGCGATTGAAAAGGGCGACATCTGGATTCCCAATTCCGAGCCTTGTTTCTTAGGATGACGGTGCTGCGAATTTCTTTTCACCACAAGATTTATCACAATCTACTCCATAATTTAAGAATTTATCACAATCCATTTAATTGTTAATTGAGAAAAATATATTTTATACAATATTTTTATAAAGGCTAAATAACTTTAAACCCCTTTATGTTTTCCTTCCAAAAGTAATTTGCCCCCCTATATTTAAAAAATGACACTTAGTCCCCCTATGTTTTAAAAATAAAAAATAAAAAATAAATAATCAAAATAACTCTTACTTTGCTATTTAAATATTAAATTATGGCTAAATAACTTTAAGTCCCTTTTATTTTTCATCCAAAAGTAGTTTCCCCTGTATTTAAAAAATGACATTTAGCCCCCTATGTTTTAAAGAAAAATGTGAAAAAAATAGTAAATGATCAAAATAACTCCTTTACTATTCTAAATGTTAAAATTATTCTAACTGAAACGTCCTTATTCAATATAACCTTAGATTTTTAGACAAAAAGAAAAGTAAAAATAAAAAATCTCACATAATCATTGAAAGCTTAATCTTAACCAAACTTGATTGATATATAGGTCAAAAATTTCACTTTTTCATAAAATACTCTCACAGAATTTTTACTGGTGTATGTATAAATTTTGTGAGAGTTTTTTTAGGAACAAGTGAAATTTTTGACCTATATATAAATCAAGTTTGATTAAAATTAAGCTTTCAATGATTATGTGAGATTTTTTATTTTTTACTTTTCTTTTTGTTTAAAAATCTAAGGTTACCTTGAATAAGGATGTTTAGAATAATTTTAACATTTAGAATAGTAAAGGAGTTATTTTGGTCATTTACTATTTTTTTTTCTTTTTTTCTTTAAAACATAGAGGGCTAAGTATCATTTTTTCAATACAGGAGGGAAATTGTTTTTGGATGAAAAATAAAAAGGGCTTAAATTTATTTAGCCATAATTTTAACATTTAAATAAAAGTAAGGGTTATTTTTATCATTTATTATTTTTTCCTTTTTTCTTTAAAACATAGGGGGTTAAGTGTCATTTTTTAAATATAAGAGGACAAACTGCTTTTGGATGAAAAACACAGGAGTATTGAAAGTTATTTAGCCTTTTATAAATTTATATATTCAAACTTAATTATTTTAATCCTCTCCAATATCTCATGAAATTACACCGGCAATAAAACAAATTATTTTTAATGCATTGTAAAATGGCATTTTAGCTTAGCCACGAGAAAGAGTAATGTAGAATTGCATTTAAATTCTCACTTCCAGTAATAACTGAAAATTAGATTGGGACAAAATCTATCTCTAAATCTAAAACCTAGATCCTAAATTTTTAAAAAAAAACCAAAAAAATCTAAATTCTAAATTCTAAATTCTAAATTATGAAAAAATAAGTTAAAAAGTATAATGAGTCAATTTACCACGTGTTTAACCGGATGGACCCCATTCTATTTTTTTTTTAAAAAAAATGCTTCCATGAATTAGGTAGAATTTATATTTTAAGGGGCATTTGGTTCTTTTCTAGAAATAGGAATCAGAATGGGAATCAATGTATTGTGGAATGGGAATGGGTATGAGCATGAATATCACTCTTAAAAGCAATGTTTGGTTAGTTGCATATTTTCTATCGGAATAAATCAAAATTTCCCTTTTTACCCTTAAAGGAAAATAAGAGAAAAAATTAGATGCGAGAGAAAGATGAATGTGAGAGAAAAATATGATGAAAGAGAATGATGAGGGAGAAAGTCTGATGAGAGAAAAAGTGTGATGAGAAAGAATGAAGAGAGAGAAAGTGTGATGAGAGAAAATGAGAAAAGAGAGTGTGATAGGAGAGATCATGATGAGAGAAGATGAGAGAGAAAATATGATGTGAGAGCAAGTATGATGGGAGAGGATGAAGAGAGAGAAAATATAATGAGAAAAATGAGGGGAGACAGTGTGATGAGAGAGATTGAGGAGAGAGAAAGTATGATGAGAGCGAAAGTGTGATGAGGAAAAAAGAGAGCAATGGTGTGATGGGAGAGATTGAGGAGAGAGAAAGTATGATGAAAGAGAAAGTGTGTTGAGGAAAAAAAAAAGGGAGTGTGACAAGAGAGATTGAGGAGAGAGAAAGTGTAATGAGAGTGAAAGTGTGATAAGAAAAAAAGAGAAAAGATAGTGTAATGGGAGAGATTGAGGAGAGAGAACGTATGATGAGATAAAAAGAAGGAAGAGAGTGCGATGGAAGAGATTGAGGAGAGATAAAGTATGATGAGAGAGAAAGTGTAATGAGAAAAAAAGAGGAAAGAGAGTGTGATATGAGAGATTAAGGAGAGAGAAAGTGTGTGATAAAATGATAAGAGGGAACAAGGAGAGAGAAGTGATATGAAAGAAAAAATAAATATATTTTGATATTTGGTATTAAGGGAGAAAATTTTAATTTTAGGTCAAGGGTATTTTTGGAATAAGAGAATATTTTGATTGATGAAAATAGGGTAATGACTCATTGAAGGGGAGGTACATGGGAATTAGTTATTACCTAATTTCAAAGATTCATTCCCTTATTTGCATTCCTATTTCTATAATCCAAACATTAACAATGACAATCAATGATTCTCATTCTCATTCCCCACTCCTATTCCCCTAAACCAAACGTCCCCTTAATATATCTGTCTTACTATCTTTTTAAGAATCTTCCTTTTTTTAGTAATTAACTTTGATAAAATTTAAAATAAAAATACATTAATATCTTTTTTATTATTCATATCGAAAATTATTCTAAGATTTATTATTAATTTCCATAAATACATCAATTAATGATCTAGAGTTCAAGACTCAACCGCATAATATTATTAAGAATTTTTCTCATTAATAAATTAGAATTATAGAATTTTCTTTAGTCTCATATCTTATAATTGGAACATTGCGAGTAAAGAAGTTTCTATAAATACTTTGAGTCGACGATATTAAAAAATACACTTTTTCCAACTTTTTAGCTAAGATACTTGTGATATTAAATTAGAAGCTACTAGGATTCTTTTGCTATTATTCTTATCAGTTTAATATATGATATAAAGAATTAAATTAATTTTTTTATAAAAGAGAGTATGTTACTTGTATACATTCAAGCAGGGGCATAGTTGCCCCACCTAAATTTTTTATAGCCCTTAGAGGCCTAGGACAGTGACTAATATTTATAAAAAATTAGTCATCATACATACATTGCATGCGTAATAAAATGTATAAATGTAATAGTGCAACGACTTAGTAAGGATACATCAGACTCATGCAGTAATACAAAAAAAATCTGAGAAAAGTATGTTATCTGTCCAAAATATTTTTAGAAATTTTTCTGCTTACGGTATTATCAATTCTAAGATATAAGACTAAAAAGAATTATGACTATAATCAGAAAAAATTATTAATAAAATTTAAAATTATTTTAAGTATGAAAAAAAATCATTAATTTTATTTTATTTTGGGCTTTATCAAAATTTAAAATTAATCAGTAAAGTATAGTTCCTCAATAAAGTAGTAAGATAACTATTCAACTTTAAAAGTAATTTAAAATCCAATCTTGTTTGTTGGATATTGAAGTAAATAATAAATTGCCACCATTAAAGTAAACCCAATCTCGGGCGGACCTAGCTCGACATTTTGCGAGGCCGGTTAAGGTTCCAGCATAGATTAATCGTTGAACTGTTGGGTCCATCGGTTCGACTTTTTTTTTTTTTTAAATTTATGTTTTTATTTTTTTTAAAATTTTTTATGTATCTTAAAAATTAAATTGTTGGTGCAAAGATTCAAACTATGATCTTTTAGATTAGAAATAAGTATCCTAACCAATTACATTACAACTATTAATGTTTTGGTATGTTAATTAATTATTTAATAATTAGTTTCTTTTTTATATTATTATTTTTATTAATTAAAAAATAAATATATATTTATTAATTAATTAATCTATAATTATTTATTATATATTAATTAATTATTTAATAACTAATTAATATTTTTTACTATACACTTATTCTTCATTATCAGATAATTATATATATATATATATATAATTAAAACAATTAATTAGAGATCAATGGTTTTAAATAATTATCTCTGTCATATATCTTTGAGACGGATTAACGGAGATATTGAAATTAGTAATCATCTTTTCTCATAGTAAATTCATTGATATCAGATAATTTTTTTAAAAATAATATAATTATCCTAATGAATCGTACATGAATAATGAATAATAATTCCAAATCGTCAACTTGAACTTTTAATTAAAGGTCGTGGCTCTAAATATTCGAACCGACGATTATAAACGGGCAACACTCAAGGCTGATATTTTAAGAGAACAAGTTTTACTCGGCCTTCGGTAGTCTGTACACGTGGGAGTTCCGTCTTCGTCTGAATCCTGGATGCTGTTGGAAAAACTCAGCCGTCCTTCTATCGACCGGCTCACTCTTCCGCCTCGACCGTGAGAGGTAATTGACTAATTGAACGCGTGGCTGGCGTCTCCTGAGTGGCCAAAAATAAAGGGCGCGTGCCTTGACAATGCAGCGAATCGAGAGATTCAGTTTCCCTGCTGCCTGCTTGTCTTCTCCGTCTCACTCTCTCCGTCTCAGACAAATCGGGTGGTAAAGATCGAGCTTTTGGACGGAAATGCCCTCGGAAAAGGACTGCGTGGTGAAGAAGTGTCCGGCAAAGTAGGACGGCATCATCGTGATTTCGTGCTCCGTGAGTGGCTTTTTCTTCGCCCGTTGTTCCTTTCGTCGCCAAGCAAGCAAGCAACGATGAGATAGATCTGTCTCTCGACCTGGTGCTGTGCTCCGGCCAGGGTTCAAAGGCGACGGCTGTCCTCTTCCGAGCTTCTGTATGCAGAGCAGGGAGGATTAGGAGGGGCTTCTACGTTAGGGTTAGAGATTTTTGTTTCTGATTCTCTTGAAAACAAGTTTTTTTTCTTTCTTTTTCTTTTTGGCTATTTCGCTTGCCTTTTTGCAGCGTTGAATGTGATGCTTTTTTTATCCCCTATTTGGATTTGTTTTGCACGATTTGGGGTTGAGAATCAAGGGCCGGCTCCTCCTGGAGTATGAATGCAAAACGAATATCGCTTGGGTCGAGTAATCGTTGGATCACCCTGTGGAAAAATCGGGGGCTCGAAATCATGTAGTTGGATATTTTATCGAGTCGGATGCCTTTAGATCTTGATTTTTTGTTCGTATTGATCGTATTTTGGATTTCATTCCCATTGTTAAAAGATTTGTTTTCCTCGTGAGAACACAACCCAGGATTGAAGAGTGAATCCATGGGGATTGGTACTCGTTTATCAACCGGATGAAAGTTAATACTATTTTGGGTACTGATCTGTGTGAAAATTTCTCGAGAATTTCCAGTTTCGCTCTCATTTGTTTGTATTGTGTTTTTTCTTAGCGCTGAAACCATACCAATAACATGAACCAAGTCATGTTTTAGCTTAAAATTTTAAGGATATGGAATTGTGATATATAATAATGTTAATTTCTTAGAAATGTCAGTATGATATAATTGTTTTACCTTCTGGGTAATGTATTAATCATTTTCGATTTCATGAATTTTAGGCTAAACCTGGTTCCAATACGAGCAAACCGTAGATGAAAGAATATTACTTGAGCTTTCTATGCCTAGATCAGCAAGTTTTTCATGGCGAATTGATTTATACTTAATTCTTCTTTTTTTCTTTCAGAAAATTAAGTGGTTATTCTATTACTGAGATAAAGTCAGGCAGTTGTTTGCTAGTGAGGAACAGGAGTGTAGTTTGTACATGCTTGTTGATAAAATGTTGGTACCGAAACAATATCGTTGCACACACTCAGCTACATGCTTATGCACAAAGGGTCACTTGAGTGAGGATGCAATCTACCTTGTCTTCCAGCATCTGAACTGGAACCCAAGATTGATTGCAGTTATGTCTTGTGTTTGCAAATGGTTTGATGAAATTGCCAAGTGCATCTTCTGGAAAGAGTTTTGCCGAACAAGGGCCCCAAAAATGATGCTGGATTTGCAGTCCTGTGGAAGTCACAGTGTTGATGGAAACTGGAAAGCACTTGGAAAGCTTCTCATTCATTGTTCAGGTAGCAGCATCTGTAGTATTGCCCATGTCCCAGGTCACTTTGTTTACAGGACTAGGTTTTCTAGGACTTCAGGAAAAAGCTTTCTTCTTCCACAGTGCAAGACAGACGTCTTGTATGTGTCAGACCCTTGTGAACATCTTGATCAAGGAGATGATGGTGATGTAGGAAGCTTTCGTGGCATGTTCAAATCATTTTCCGTGTCGAAGGTAAGGAAGATGCTTATTGATAGGCAGGTCCAATTCCATCCGACACAGGTGTGCCCATATTGCAAGGCAAAATTGTGGAATATGCTGCAGGCCAATATGATACCTAGGAGTGCTTGCAACAGGTTGGGTGCTTATGATGACAGCATTGAGTGTTTTGTATGTCTCAATGGGCACATGTTAGGTGCATGCACTCTGCTACCACTATCTGACTCTGAGGGAGCATCAGATTTTGACTAATGCTCAAACATGCTCAAAATTTGTGTGAGGTTAGTTCTCTGCTTTCTGGCTGATTCCCGCAATATAGTGTTCACTGGTTGCTTATTGTTTTGAGTGGATAAATTAGTAAAATCTCAAAATTTAGTTTTAAAGCGAAAGCTTTCCTCAGGATTTGAAGAATACCCACACAAACACAATTGAATGCTCGGATACTAATTTGAGAAATGGGTGTATGTATCCTATTCTTGGTCTTTCCACTTGAAGCAGGATAATTTAGATCACAATTAAATTGTCTCTCTTCTTGTTTTTATAGTGATGCTCTTTTCTTGTCTAATGACTAGAGAAAGCATGCAGAAGGATAATCAATGGATTTCCTCTCATTTTGTCGAAATCATAAAAATACAAGAGTATATTTGGCTCTGTTAGCATAGCTATCTGTACAACTGAATTATGCAGACTGCTCAAAATCATAATTTGCAGATACCAACTTGCAATTGTAGCTCACATACATCTCTACCAGTTTTAGATTGCGGATTGTGATGAATTTGTTTTTGCTATAACAAAGTGGCATGTTGGTTGATCTTGTTGTAGTTTTTGGAGGCTATTAATTATGTATCATGAAATGATTCAGAAGTTGACTTTTTGTTGGGAGCATGCTCTCTTCCAGGCGTTCCTGTTCAATTCAGTATATTGCTGAAGATAGTCACCGTTTAGCATGAAAACAACTACTAATTTGTGTACAAACAGAAGAGGATTGATATTGCTTTTCATTATAGTAGTTGTGTCAACCCAACTCATAGCTGTCCGCTTGACCAAATGTTTTGCCTTTCTAGGATCCATCAATAACCACTCTTTTCATTTAATCTGTCGAGTATCTTATTTCATCAGAAAAATAGTTGTTTTTTTTTGGAATAATTCTTTTGCTGATCCTAGTTCAAGTCTCTCTCTGTTTATATGCACAGACTTTTCAGTCGGCGGGACTGACAAAGAAAATCGAGCAGATGATGATACGCTATCAGCAGCAATCTGGTGGGTTGCATGCCTCAAATGCGTCCTATGAGCCCAGAGATCAGAACTTGCTTGAAGAACAAGAGAAAAATTGCAGCATGAGGAAGTGAGAATGAGTATTGATCTGGAGAATCTTGTTTGAATGCTGCATCAAAATTCAAGACTAAAACTGTTTGGGAGACCAAAAGTTTGGAGTTCTTTTTATTGTTTGGAAAACCAAAATTTTTTATTATCGCTTAAATACTATGCTTCCTTGGAACGGTGATGGTCTTACAAGATTTATAACAGCTTCTATGAAGTAGATAAAACCCCCGAGTATTATACCTACAGTTATTTTTCTTAGCTATTTAACATTCAATTAAGTAAAGTTGTAGTTATTTATTGATATTTAAATTCTACCAATTTTAATGCATATGCATACATTAAAAAAAATGTTTCTTATTTATTTGCAAAATTTAGTAATGGTAAGGATTCGGATACTAATCAAAATGCTGGGAAACTCCACATGCTTGAAAAATGCCAGGCACAGTGAACAGCCAATCACGGTGGCCACTCCACCAAAGCAGCGTCAACGAAAAATATTTTGCTAAAGCAGAATGGCATTTATCCTATAGCTTCAGGAAGACAAATTATTCGATAGTCGACATTTTCCCGAGAATTCTTCCCCCCCCCCCCCCCCCCCGACCGATATTACCGGGCTGATCGACATTCCTACACAGTATGGCATTCCCTTCGAGGCTCACGTCCACGCTGAAAGAGCAAACAAGGGTGAGGTGAGGTATGTCATCCTCCACTCTTCCTTCCACTGTTATATTGTTAGCATCAGATAAAACGTCAAGCGCAGCCTGTTTCAGTTAGGTAAAAGTCAACAGAAATTTCCATATTAAATAGAAATCAAACAGAATATTAAATACGAAAGGTATCTACTCATTTTATATATATATATATATTCTACTCATTTTATTCTCATACGTTTAACTTATTAAATGGGGTTTCGTACGTGTCGTAGAATATTCAAATTATCATCTTGAATAAGTAAATGGAATAAAAATAGAAGAAGAAAGAGATTTCATTATGAATCAGACGTTAGTCCATATTAGAAGTTTTGATGTATTTTTGTTGATTTATATTGATTCACATACATTGAGGATATGAACAAATACATGGGGAGAGACTCTCTCTCACGTGTGGGTGTGCAGGGGGGTGCAAATCTAGGGCCTAAATTGCACTGAACCAAGTTGACTCGTGTGTGAGCGCGACCTGCGCACACGAATACCGGACCAGTCGGGACAAAATTTGCCCAAGTGGAACAACTAACATTTTGCCACGTAGATCTTTTGTTGCTGTGAAACTGATGCATTAAATTTGAGATTAATGCAGAATAAAACCGATCGAGTAATAACGAGTGAAACGGTGGTCGTTTCACTGCTCGGCTAATAATGACCATTAAGATCATTAACTCTTCCTCTGTCGTGCAACTCCTGCTCGGCAGAGTGCTTGTGGTAGCAATCGAGTGCCACTTAGTTCGCCGTGACCACCAGTGTTTGGTGGAGTTCACGGTTAACCGTTGTATCCTGGGAAACAGATGCCCCTTGTAAGCCTCGAAGCACAGCCGGAGGTGGGCGAATCTAGGCCTCGGTTAGCTTTCCCGGTCGGTCTCTTTATCCGCCCGATCGGCCAGTCTACTCGCCAAATCTGGGCTGTCGCTTTGCAGACCTGCCCTGTCGATCTGGTCTACCACTCTGTAGACCTGCCTTATCGATCTTGTCTGTCGCTCTGCAGACCTGCCCTGTCGATCTGGTCTGCCGCTCTGGACTGCCGCTCTACAGACTTGCCCTGCCGCTCTGGTCTGTTGCTTTAGTCTGCCGCTCTGTAGACCTGCCCTGTCGCTCTAGTCTATCGCTCTGGTCTGCCGCTCTGCAGACCTGCCCTGCCGCTCTAGTCTGTCGCTCTGCAGACTTGCCCTACCGCTCTGGTCTGTCGATCTGGTCTGCCACTCTACAGACGTACCCTGCCGCTTTGGTCTGCCGCTCTACAGACCTACCCTGCCGCTCTGCAAACTTGCCCTGCCGCTCTGGTCTGCCTGCTCGATGAATTAGTCTGATCTTCTGCACGTTACAAAAACCAGCCTCTGCTGTAGCCTGAGATTATCCGCTCAGGTCATTTCGACTATAAGTTGAATTTAATTCAATGTAGCTTAAATTCAACTAATACCCATAAATTTCTGGCAACAGATTGTTTGTATTCTACGACTGTAATTTGAATTTAATTCAGTGTAGCTTAAATTCAACTAATACCCATAAATCTTCGGCAACATATGTTGGGACCGAAAAGTAGCTAGAGGGGGGGGGGGGGGGGGGGGGGAATAGCTCGTCGCGTGCTCGTGGTCGGCGTTGCTTGTTTCTTCAGAGATGTGCAGCGGAAATGAACAAGAAACAACTCACACAACGCTAACAAGTAGATTTACTTGGTATCCACCTCCAAAGGAGGTGACTAATCCAAGGATCCACACACTCACACACCCTCCACTATGAATAACACTCCTTTATGGTAACTACCAAAGGTGGAGAAGCCTTACAATCTCTCAATACAAGAAGAAAACAAAGGGAACAACAAATACAAGAAATCTTACAGGTTTTACAGCTAAAAACCTTAACCCTAGCTTTTCCTTCTTCTTGTGTTCTCGCCTCTTGAGTTGGATGTCTCTCCAAGATCCTTCAAGAACTGGCGATCTGAACCTCAAGAGATGTTGTGGAGTCGCTGGTGAAGATCGAAGATGAATCGTGTAAGCTCTGCTGAAGTTCTCGAACGCCTGCAGCTATAAACGACGCCAACGGTCGGATCCCGATCGATTGGATTGCTCCCAATCGATCGGGGAGGCTTTGGATCGATCCACTGATCGATCCAGAACGCCTCTGTGCTCTCGGAAAATGCCTGGATCGATCCAGGGCTTATCGCGACAAGTCGCAGCTTCCCAATCGATCCACTGATCGATTGGGACCTCTGGATCGATCGACTGATCGATCCAGCAGGCTACTGTGCGCTCGCGATTGCCTCCCAATCAATCCACTGATCGATCGGGACGAAGGCTTCTCGCGGGGACACCCCAATCGATCGGTCGATCGATTGGGCTCTAGCCAATCGATCGGCTGATCGATCCAGCTGCTGATTTTTGCCCAAAACCAAGTCCCAAGCCCCCAAACCAACATCCGGTCAACCTTGACCTGTTGGTTCATCATGCCTAGCATCCGGTCACTCTTGACCTGCTAGGATCCCCACCAAGTGTCCGGTCAATTCCTTTGACCCACTTGGACTTTTCCTCATTATGCCAAGTATCCGGTCACTCCCTTGACCTACTTGGACTTGTTGGAACCCCGAGGTGTTTTGATGTGATCAAACAAGTTAAGCTAGGTCCTGCGTTGTTTAACCCTTGTGTCTAAGTGTGCAGGAACTTAGGAATACAGGAAGTCGAGCGGAAGACGCGGCTAGCGAGAAGGACGGCACGGGAGAGAGCCGACGGGCTCGGTGCGTCCGAGGGACGAGGTGTCCGCGGAAGAGTACACCGGTGGATGAGAAAAACGTGCGCGGCGTTCGAGGGACGAGAAACCGGGAAGGAAGGCTGCTCGAGGAGAAAATCGGAAGATGGGTTTGGGTGAGCCCTATTCCGGATGTCAGAGATCACCCAAGCAAGTGGAGCCGGAGCAGAAAGACTCGGACCAGAGGCGAGCTGAACCGGAGAAGAGAGCACGGACCAAAAGTCAATTGGGTTGACTTTTGGCTCCGGGGCGCTCGGAACCCTCCGGGGCGCCCGGAAGTGACTTTTTCACAGGATCGAGCTTTGACTCGATCCAACCATTGGGGGATAAATTTTATCCCCCCAGGGCGCCCGGAACCCTTCCAGGCGCCCCGACCAAGGCTATAAATATAGCCTTGGTCCAGAAGCAATTATCAATTAAGAACAACTACTTGTAATCCAGTGTTTTCATTTGTGTTATTTCTTTCTGTGCTTTCAACGCTGTAAGAGGCTACTCCGCCCAGAGGAGAATCAATTAGTGCGCCTTCTTTACCTTGGATTAGCAATCCTCTGATTGCAAACCAAGTAATTCCTCTGTGGCTATTTTCTGTTTTAATTAGTCTCTGTCTTTTTAATTACAAGTTCTTTTAAGTTAGTTGAATATCCGAGAAGGGTTTTTGGTTTTATTTTGTAGGGCAATTCACCCCTCCCCTCTTGCCGGCCTCCAAAGGGACCAACAAGTGGTATCAGAGCCAAGGCGCTTCAGGAGGACTAACCGCTGATCGAAGCAACAAAGATGGCCGGACCAAGCATTGTTCCACCAAAATTCGAGGGGAACTTCGCAGACTGGAAGCGTCGTATGGAGGTATTCCTAAAAACAGATTTTGAAATTCGGTTTATTATGAAATATGATTTTGTAGCTCCAATAGATAAAGATGGAAAAGAAAAAGAAGAGAGCGATTGGACAAAGAAGGAGCAAAATGAGTCGGTAGCAAACAGCCGTGCGGAACATCACCTGCTGAGCGTTTTACCGCCTCAAGAGGTCAACCTAATCGGAAACTATTTATCTGCTAAAGAACTTTGGGAGAAGTTCTTGGAACTCCACGAAGGCACGTCCGAAGCAAAGCTCGCTAGAAGGGACATCCTCCGCAACAAACTGATGAACATCCGTCTGGAGAAAGGTGAGAAAGTAGCCAGTCTACACGCGAAGGTAAAAGAACTAATTACTAGTCTCGAGAACCTCGGAGAAACAGTATCAAATCGGGATACAATACGCTACGCGCTCAACGCATTTTCTCGAACTCCGGAGTGGACTTCAATCATCGACGCCTACTACATCTCAAAAGACTTGGAGGTAAGTACATTAGAGGAATGTTTTTCTACCCTTGAATTACATGAAACTAGATGTGCAGAGACATCAAAGGACACAACCCAGACTATGGCGCTAAACGCAACCAACAAGGATGAACCCGAGTCAGGCACCGAGGGCGATCAAGAAGCGTACATGGTAAGAAACTTTAAAAAGTTTTTTAGATCTAATAAATTTAAAATGCAAAATAAAAAGAATCAAAAAGGTAGAAGAAAGGTGCGGTGCTACTAGTGTCAGAAGGAGAGACACCTAAGGGAAGACTGCCCAGAACTCAAAAAGGTCAAAATGAAGACACCCAAGAAACACAACCTAAAAGCAACTTGGGACGACACTTCTTCATCCGAATCAGAAGCTCAAGAATATGCTGGGATAGCGCTGATGGCAAGTTACGAAGGGCAAAGCTCATCAGAACCTAGCATCGATGAAGGGGGAGCGACCTCAGATGAAGGCAGCAAAGTAGGGGGAGATTCAGGCTTCAAGTCTGATATGGTAAGTGAGGTATGCCTCTTACCCCCTGATCAACTTTACTCTGGCATTAAGGCAATGACTAAATCCATGTATAAATTAGAAAATGAAAATATCAAATTAAAAAATGAAATTTTGGAAACGAAAAGAATTTTAGCAAAATCATGTCTTATAGAGGATTTTAATAAATTGAAAATTGAAAATTGAAAATGAAAAACTAATAGAAGAAATAGAAAGATTGAAAAAATATAAAAGTTCAAATATTTCTACTTTTAGAAATTATAGAGGTTTAAATTGGTATTATAGATTTCATCAAAGTCAAATTAGAAATATATCAAAAATCTATGTACCTAGGAAATACTTGGTTAACCCTGTAGGTAGGAACCTCTACTGGGTTTCAAAAACCTGTTTAATTTAAAATTAGACTTAGCATTTTCAGCAAGGAAATTAAACGACTAATTTCATTATGAGGCTTTGTCTAAGGAAGTGGTTGTTGCTCCAATAACCAAGAAGGCCTAGTGCCTCGCCACGACCTGGAAGCCAAGTGTCGAAATTGTTGGTGCAATTTCCAGTAGGTCAAGGTTGACCTAGTTGACCAAGTGTAAACCTTGGTCATGGTTTCGATGTTTGACAATACAAAAAGACATGTAGACATGGACAATGCAGGTGCAGTTGTCCATGCGGAGAAATACTGATCAGGGTCTGATCAGGTTGGATGAAGAAGAGTCAAGTAGGTCAAGGTTGACCGGATACTTGACTGGGAAGTCCTAACTGGGATGTTAGGCAGTTCGGAAAGTCCTGGTGAGTGAAGCCAGGCAGTCGGGAAATCCTGGTGAGTGAAGCCAGGTGAAAATCCTAGTGAGTGAAGCTAGGTGAAAGTGAAAGTCCTGGTGAGTGAAGCCAGGCAGTTGGAGAAAGTCCTGGTGAGTGAAGCCAGGCAGTCGGGAAATCCTGGTGAGTGAAGCCAGGTGAAAATCCTAGTGAGTGGAGCTAGGTGAAAGTGAAAGTCCTGGTGAGTGAAGCCAGGCAGTTGGAGAAAGTCCTGGTGAGTGAAGCTAGGCGCTTGGGAAAGACCTGGTGAGTGAAGCCAGGCAGGGGAAAGACCTAGTGAGTGAAGCTAGGCAGTTTGGAAGTCCTGGTGAGTGAAGCCAGACAAGGGAAATCCAGATGGGTCAAGGTTGACCAGACATCTGGTGAAAAGTCCAAGCAGGGAGCTTGGCACGGGAAAAGTCCAAGTATGGAGACTTGGCACGGAGAAGACCAAGTTGGAGACTTGGCACGGAAAGTCGGAGAGGGCTCGGTAGCTCGTTCTCTGGACCGGACGAAGTCGGAGAGGGCTCGGTAGCTCGTTCTCCGGACTAGGTCAAGAGAGGGCTCGGCTCGTTCTCGGGACCATTTAGGGTTTAGGGTTGGAGCTTTAAACCGGATCGGTCCGGTGACCGATCCAATGACGCTGAGTATCGATCGGTGCGTGACCGATCGATAACAAATGAAGGGTTATAAGTCATCCGATCGGTCCGAGACCGATCGAGGAGTTGAGCCAACTGGAGTGGGAACCGGATCATCGGGACCGATCAGCGGGAGTCCGATCGGTCTCCACGATCGATCGATGCAGCCACCTCTCTTACAGAGGTGGGATCGGTCCGGGAACCGATCAGATAGGCTCGATCGGTCCCAAGACCGATCAGGTGACGACCTTGAAGTCAGCCTGATCGGTCCAGAACTATCCGCTGGCTCACAACGGTCTTCATCTTCGGCTTCTTCTTCGCGGTGGATGCGGTATAAAAGAGGCCGAGGGCTTCTGAGGTGCTACTTCTTCCTTCTTCTTCCTCCTCTCGCGTAGCTGTTCTTCTGAAAGTTGTGCTCTTGAGCTTTGCTGAACTCCGAAGCTTCGTGTGAGCTTCTTCGACTGAGTTGCTTGTTGGCATTCGTCCGTGAAGTTGGTGCTTCATCCGGGACTTCAGTCGACGAGAAGGCAAGCGAGTATTTGTACATTCATTGTGTATTTTGTTCTTGCTCTTCTTTGTATTTCCATATTGCTGTTGCAAGCTATTGTAGCGAGGTTTCTCCACCCACAAGGAGTATTTATTAGCCGGTTCTCCGGGGACTCATCCACCGACGGATTGATAGGGCTCGTCTACCTTACGGACACGCCGAGGAGTAGGAGTATCACCTCCGAACCTCGTTACATCCATCGAGTTTGAGGTTTGTCTTCTTCCTTTTCCTTTCTACGGTTTCATTTCCGCTGCGCTAACCCTAATCGTAGGAAGAAACGCGAAGAATTTGGAGCGGCTATTCACAGCCCCCCCTCTCTAGCCGCGACCGTTGATCCTAACAAGTGGTATCAGAGCAAAGGTTGCTCTTCGTCGGATTAACACCCGAGGGAGCACAAGCTAGAGAATGGATCAACTTGGAGAAGACATCACGATTCCACCCTTCTACGATCGCAACGACTTCGCATATTGGAAGGTAAGAATGAAGTATTTTCTTATGACTAATCTAGTTAATTGGAGTTGTGTCCAAGTAGGTTTTACTTCTCTGGTGGATAAAGAAGGAGAACCTCTCGAGAAGAAGAAGTGGACGAAGGGACAAATCCACCAATCCATGATCAATGATGAGGTAACGAAAATTCTTGAATTTTCATTACCTAATGATATGTTGTTCAAGATAGGTGGATACAACAATGCCAAGGAATTATGGAACAACTTGGCTAAGTTCCATAAGGAGAGCTCCACTTCAAGTCATGAAGAGGAGTCAAGTGAGTCAAGTAGCTCACTTCATGGAGGTAAGGAATTAGATGTTGAGGGCTACTCAACATCTAAGGAAGAGGAGGAGGAGAGTTCTTCTTCAAGATTGGAGCAAGAAGAAGAAGCCTCTACTTCCGGAAGGGATGAAGAAGAAAGCATACAACCATCCTCAACCTTAGGTAACTCAAGCAATTTACTTTCAAGTAAATTACATATAATGTGCTTTGAGTGTAGGGAATATGGACATTACAAGAGTAAGTGTCCAAGGAGGATTAGGAAGACTCCACCGGCGCCAAAGGTCAAGAAAGCCGGAGTCCCGATACGCAAGGGTAAGGAGCACGTGGTGTGCTTCCAATGCAAGCAAAGGGGACATTATAGGAGCCAATGTCCGAGGGGGAGGCAACCTCACAAGGACAAGACACCGAGCATGTCTATAGGGGGAGCTAAGGCAAACCCTAAGGTAATCTCTAAGGCACATTCTTGCAATTCTAGTAGGATGCATGCTAGTAGCCTTATTGCTATTGTCAATAATAATAAGCATGATAACTATAGTAACCGATACACGTGCTTAGGTGCCAAACATGTTAGCCTAGATAAGGACAATACTAGAAAAACCAACCCTAGAATTAACTCATCTAAGGTTAAGGAAAACCTAGGTAGGAATCCCAAAACAACTAGACATATGCCTAGGTATACCTCAAAGAAAAATGACAAATTAAAACTTGAGGTATTAGAAAAGGAAAATCAAGTCTTGAGGTCAAGACTTGACAATTTAGAAAAGGCCCTTAAGAATTTAGAAAAGTCAACTCAAGGGTCTAAGGGTCAAAAATCAAAGCCCACTTATCATAATGTTCCATTTGATTATGGAACAAGACCTAGGGCTAGAAAGACCATCACCAAGGTCACAAGGGGAGTCACCCCTAGAATTGATCTTGATGAGTCCCAAATGACCAAGGCTTTAAAGCCTAGGAGGGTCATTAGGAGGGTTGCTAGGGAAGTCATCCCTAGTGAATATTTAGTGAACCCAATGAGCTCAAATAGGTTTTGGGTTCCTAGGAGCGTGATTTCATCACGCTAGATGGTTTAGGGTGTGCCAATCTTACTTGAATAGGTAGTTAACCTAATCATGGCAGAAGGTGGCACTTTAGGAATTTTCAAGGTGTAATCAAGCCTTGAAAATGAAATGAAAAGTTATTCCTAAGGTGATTCGGATGTGCCAATCATATTTGAGGAGTTGTCTAGAGTCAATCTAATTGGCACATAGTGATCTAAAAATCCTTAGTATATGATTTTAGGTCTAATACACTTAGGAATATGGATTTTATGGCCAAATGATCAAAAATGGCAACTAAGGCTAGAGTTAGGTATTTTCTATACCTTTACATGTTATTTGCCATATATTGTTTGTCATATGTCATGTCATGACATCATACTTAATTTATCATCATTTGAAATGTCATGATAATGCTTAAGTTATTTATATGTCATGCTCTAGTTAAGTTTCACACTTTATGCCATGACATCATGACATTGGCACATGTTTTCATTTATGATACTATTTTATGCCATGTCATCATCTTTTGCATTTAAAATCAATTAATTTGATTTAAGGACAAAAACACAATTTGATATGGAGATCAAATTGTTGTTTAGAAAATGCATGAGAACTTAGCCTAAGATGACCTAAACCCATATCTCACATCAAAATTGACTTGGATGTGTTTGATGCACCTTAGATGTGTGTGAGATATTAGGATCATGAGTTAGGATCAAGGTGCATAGTTCTTGTACCTAGATGAGCCTAATTCGAAATTGAGGATCATAGGGAAAGCTTGTGTACAAGTCATGTACATTTAGCCCTAAGATTGTGGTCCTAAATTAAATGGTTTAAAATCATTTCAAAGTTGATTTGAAAAACCTTGATGAAGCTTTTCTAGTGATAGCATTCATCATTGAGTAAGTTGATACAAAAATTGATTAACTTTGAGTTATTTCAAAATCTTTTGAACTTTGTATCAAGATTTGAAAATGAAAGTTATTTTCATAGAAAACTATTTTTTCTTTATAGTATATGTTATGAGGAATGTATCCTCAAAGTTTTACAATTTTTGGAATTTTCTGGAATTTTCTAGGAGTTTCTGAATTTCGGGAGGAAAATCAGAAATTCTGATATCAGACTTGTGGACCGATCAGAGAGGATTCTGATCGGTCAAGGAAAGTGTGGATCGGTCACTAAGACCGATCCAGGAGAGTGTGGATCGGTCTGGTGACCGATCAGAGCGTGCCAAATGCTGATTTTTCGACTGTTGACTGAAATTTCAGCTATGGAAGTTGGTAGTTTAGATTTCTAAAGGTTTGAAACTCTCCAAGACATTGTTGGTGCAATGGTCAAGGGGGAGTTGACCTTTAGGGGGAGTTTTACCTATTGGTCAAGGGGGAGTTGACCTTTAGGGGGAGTTTTTACTCCTAAAGACTTGAGTGATATGAGATTATCACTAAGTTAATTGTTGACCTTAGTATCAAGGGGGAAATTAAAAGTTGGTATCAATGAAAGGTATGGGACTTTCATTAGGAAGAAACTCTTGACCTTGATTCACTCTTTTTGATGTGTGTCAAAAAGGGGGAGAATGGAGAATGTCTAGAGAATGTTCAAGGAAGAACATTGGAGTTAGTGGAAGAGTTTGTTGATCACAACGAGTGAAGTTGTGAACAACGATAACTTACTCTTCAGGGGGAGAGTTTGTTGATGTGTGCCAATAGGGGGAGAATGAAGGGTTTAAGTTAGGCCTTCATTATCTAAGAAGGAGGTTGCCTTCTTAGAAGGAGAATGTAAGGTTATAACTTATGTTTCATTACCTAGTGGCATGAAGAAAGTTGAGGCTATTGGATTAGCCTAACTTAAAGGTATTGTCAAACATCAAAAAGGGGAAGATTGTTGGTGCAATTTCCAGTAGGTCAAGGTTGACCTAGTTGACCAAGCGTAAACCTTGGTCATAGTTTCGATGTTTGACAATACAGAAAGACATGTAGACATGGACAATGCAGGTGCAGTTGACCATGCGGAGAAATACTGATCAGGGTCTGATCAGGTTGGATGAAGAAGAGTCAAGTAGGTCAAGGTTGACCGGATACTTGACTGGGAAGTCCTAACTGGGATGTTAGGCAGTTCGGAAAGTCCTGGTGAGTGAAGCCAGGCAGTCGGGAAATCCTGGTGAGTGAAGCCAGGTGAAAATCCTAGTGAGTGAAGCTAGGTGAAAGTGAAAGTCCTGGTGAGTGAAGCCAGGCAGTTGGAGAAAGTCCTGGTGAGTGAAGCCAGGCAGTCGGGAAATCCTGGTGAGTGAAGCCAGGTAAAAATCCTAGTGAGTGGAGCTAGATGAAAGTGAAAGTCCTGGTGAGTGAAGCCAGACAGTTGGAGAAAGTCCTGGTGAGTGAAGCTAGGCGCTTGGAAAAGACCTGGTGAGTGAAGCCAGGCAGGGGAAAGACCTAGTGAGTGAAGCTAGGCAGTTTGGAAGTCCTGGTGAGTGAAGCCAGGCAAGGGAAATCCAGATGGGTCAAGGTTGACCAGACATCTGGTGAAAAGTCCAAGCAGGGAGCTTGGCACGGGAAAAGTCCAAGTATGGAGACTTGGCACGGAGAAGACCAAGTTGGAGACTTGGCACGGAAAGTCGGAGAGGGCTCGGTAGCTCGTTCTCTGGACCGGACGAAGTCGGAGAGGGCTCGGTAGCTCGTTCTCCGGACTAGGTCAAGAGAGGGCTCGGTAGCTCGTTCTCAGGACCATTTAGGGTTTAGGGCTGGAGCTCTAAACCTGGATCGGTCTGGTGACCGATCCAGCGATACGCCTGAGTATCTGATCGGTCTGGTGACCGATCAGATAACAAACAGAAGGGTTATGTAAGTCATCTGATCGGTCTGGAGACCGATCAGAGGAGTTGAGCCAACTTTCTGTGAGTGAACTGATCAGTCTGGGGACCGATCAGCAGGGAGTCTGATCGGTCTCCACGATCGATCAGAGACGCAGCCACCTCTCTTACAGAGAGGTGGGATCGGTCCGGGGACCGATCAGACTGGGGCCTGATCGGTCCCAAGACCGATCAGAGGTGCCCTGGACCCATCAGGCTTCAGCCTGATCGGTCCAGAACTATCCGTTGGCTCACAACGGTCTTCTGTCTTCTGGCTTCTTCTTCGCAGGTGGATGCAGGTATAAAAGAGGCTGAGGGCTTCTACAGAGGTGCTACTTCTTCCTTCTTCTTCTTCCTCCTCTGAACTGAGCTGTTGTTCTTCTGAAAGTTGTGCTCTTGAGCTTTGCTGAACTCCGAAGCTTCGTGTGAGCTTCTTCGACTGAGTTGCTTGTTGGCATTCGTCCGTGAAGTTGGTGCTTCATCCGGGACTTCAGTCGACGAGAAGGCAAGCGAGTATTTGTACATTCATTGTGTATTTTGTTCTTGCTCTTCTTTGTATTTCCATATTGCTGTTGCAAGCTATTGTGGCGAGGTTTCTCCACCCACAAGGAGTATTTATTAGCCGGTTCTCCGGGGACTCATCCATCGACGGATTGATAGGGCTCGTCCACCTTACGGACACGCCGAGGAGTAGGAGTATCACCTCCGAACCTCGTTACATCCATCGAGTTTGAGGTTTGTCTTCTTCCTTTTCGTTTCTACGATTTCATTTCCGCTGCGCTAACCCTAATCGTAGGAAGAAACGCGAAGAATTTGGGGCGGCTATTCACACCCCCCCCTCTCTAGCCGCGACCGTCGATCCTAACAGAAATGAAAAGTTTAATTGACTAACTGAAAAAGTATTAATTTAATTTACCTAATGCTTTAAAAGAGTTATTTAATTTGTGTTAGAAAATATTTAAAATTAATTTATAATTAAAAAATAATAATAATAATAATTTTTTTTGGAAAATAATTTTTTTTAATTGACTTAGAAAATTTCTGAAAATTATTGACTTAGAAATTTTCTGAAAATTGACTTAGAAATTCTTTTTGGAAATTGACTTAATTTTTTTTTTAAAAAAAAATTGACTTAAAATTTTTTCTTTGAATATTGTCTTAGACATTTTTCTTTGAAAATTGCCTTAGAAATTTTTTATGAAAATTCACTTAAATTTTTTTTACCTTAGACTTGTTTAAAGAACCCCTATTTTTAATGTGATCAAAGGGGGAGAAGAATGTTAAGTCTAGGGGGAGGTATATAAACTTTTTTATGAAATATCTTTGGACTTAATTACAAATAAATTGTTTTTATTGCATCTGTTTTTTCCCTAGCTTAACTTGGGTTGCTCACATCAAAAAGGGGGAGATTGTTGGAACCCCGAGGTGTTTTGATGTGATCAAACAAGTTAAGCTAGGTCATGCGTTGTTTAACCCTTGTGTCTAAGTGTGCAGGAACTTAGGAACACAGGAAGTCGAGCGGAAGACGTGGCTAGTGAGAAGGACGGCACGGGAGAGAGCCGACGGGCTCGGTGCGTCCGAGGGACGAGGTGTCCGCGGAAGAGTACACCGGTGGACGAGAAGAACGTGCGCGGCGTTCGAGGGACGAGAAACCGGGAAGGAAGGCTGCTCGAGGAGAAAACCGGAAGATGGGTTTGGGTGAGCCCTATTCCGGATGTCAGAGATCACCCAAGCAAGTGGAGCCGGAGCAGAAAGACCCGGACCAGAGGCGAGCTGAACCGGAGAAGAGAGCACGGACCAAAAGTCAACTGGGTTGACTTTTGGCTCCGGGGCGCCCGGAGCTGTCCGGGGCGCCCGGAACCCTCCGGGGCGCCCGGAAGTGACTTTTTCACAGGATCGAGCTTTGACTCGATCCAACCGTTGGGGGATAAATTTTATCCCCCCAGGGCGCCCGGAACCCTTCCAGGCGCCCCGACCAAGGCTATAAATATAGCCTTGGTACAGAAGCAATTATCAATTAAGAACAATTACTTGTAATTCAGTGCTTTCATTTGTGTTATTTCTTTCTGTGCTTTCAACGCTGTAAGAGGCTACTCCGCCCAGAGGAGAATCAATTAGTGCGCCTTCTTTGCCTTGGATTAGCAATCCTCTGATTGCAAACCAAGTAATTCCTCTGTGTCTATTTTCTGTTTTAATTAGTCTCTGCCTTTTTAATTACAAGTTCTTTTAAGTTAGTTGAATATCCGAGAAGGGTTTTTGGTTTTATTTTGTAGGGCAATTCACCCCTCCCCTCTTGCCGGCCTCCAAAGGGACCAACAGGACTTTCACCAGATGTCTGGTCAATATTGACTCATCTGGACTTTCCCCGTGTCTGGCTTTACTCACCAGGACTTCTCATCTGCTTGGCTTCACTCACCAGGACTTCCAACTGTCTAGCTTAACCCACTAGGACTTTCACCTGGCTTCACTCACCAGAATTTTCTTCTGTCTGGCTTCACTCACCAGGACTTCCAACTGCCTAACTTCACTCACTAGGACTTTCACCTAGCTTCACTTACCAGGATTTTCTTCTGCTTGGCTTCACTCACCAGGACTTTCACTTAGCTTCACTCACTAGGATTTTCTCTTTGCCTAGCTTCACTCACTAGGTCTTTCACCTGGCTTCACTCACCAGGATTTTCCTTCTGCCTGACTTCACTCACCAGGACTTTCAAACTGTCTAGCTTCACTCACTAGGTCTTTCACCTGACTTCACTCACTAGGATTTTCACCTGCCTAACATCCCAGTTAGGACTTCCGAGTCAAGTATCTGGTCAACCTTGACCTACTTGACTCTTCTCCAACCAAACTGATCAGTCCCTGATCAGAGGGGAATTGCACCAAACAATCTCCCCAAATGAACAACTGCACCTGCACTTGTCCATATCATCGAAGTCTTGTATTGTCAAACATCGAAACCCAAACCTAGACTCAAGCTTGGTCAACCAGGTCAGCCTTGACCTGAGGGATATTGCACCAACAACATATTGTTTGTATTCCAACATCATCTAGGTATTCATGATTCAATCTCCACCTATGGTATATTTATAGGAATTTTTCCTATAGATGGGAGGCACAACCAAATGATACTGGCTTCTGGGTTGGCTGCAGCGTGTGTTTGCGCTTTCCGATTTACTCTAGTGGTCAGTGAAAAACTTCAGTGAGACCAAGCCGGTCACCCCAAAGATAGTCAATTAGGCTAACTGGGATTATTATTTTTTTAACTTATTAAATGGGGTCTCCGGGGCTATGGTGATGCGGTAGGATATCTTTGTTGTTACTCAGGCATCCACGGGTCGATTCCCAGCTATGGTATATTTATAGGAATTTTTCCTCCAAATGGGGAGCGCAATCAAAAGATAATGGACTTTTGGGCTGGCAGCCGCGTGCATTTCCCGATTTACCCTAGTGACCAATGGAAAACTTCCGTGGAGCCGAGTCGGTCACCCGAGGGATAGTCAATGAGGCTAACTGATCTCCAGCTATGGCGTATTTGTAGAAAATTTTCCTCCACCGCAATCAAAGGATGCTGAGCTCTTGAACTGCCCCCATGTGTTTTCCTAGATTTACTCTGGTGGTCGGTGGAAAAATTTCGTAGAATCAGACCGGTCACCCCAGGGTTAGTCAATGAAGTTAACTGGGTTTATCATTTGTTTTAACTTATTAAATGAGATGCGCAATCAAAGGATGTTGTGCTTATTGGTCGTTCATCGTGAGCGCTTCCTTATTTACCAGGTGGTTTGTGGAAAAATTTTGTGGGTCAAACCAAATACCTCAGGGCTAGTTAATGAGGCTATCTAGATTTATCATTTTGTCCTCGAGACTATGGTGCCGCGGTAAGATATCCAAATTATCACCTAGGCACCCGTGGTTCAATCCTAGCTATAGCGTATTTGTAGGAATATTTTCTCCAAATAAGATGTGCAACTAAAGGATACTAAACTCTTAGACTATCGGCCAGATACGCTTCTCAATTTATCCTAATAGTCGATAAAATAATTCTATAAAACTATACCAATCATTCCAAAATAATGAACGAAGTTAACTAAATATATCATTATGTTAAACTCATCTCGTTTCCTAGTTTTCAACTGTGACAGTTGAGATTCTGCATCATGCAAGCGGTTCTACAAAACAAAAAAAAAATTCACATTTTTAACCATCAATTACATCATGCAATTGAGATTCTGCATCATGCAATTTTGGCTTAACAAGCAATTACAAACAAGAATTGACATACTATCACCACATCTTATAGGAGTATACTGCAAGGTGACTAACCTATATATACAACAGATATGGCAGTCCAATAGATAGTGCAGAGTTCAGCAGATTATATATTCATATCAACAGGCATCAAATACAAAAAGATGTCAAAGGTTCAGCTTTATATACCACATCTTACTATAACAGCAATTATATTTATACAACTAAAGGCCATAAAAAAAAATAGTGTACACTATAAATAAAACAAATTCATCATCAATGACAATTTCCATCCCCACCAACCAATATCATTTTAACTACAAGTTCATTATAATTTTGATAATGCCATTAATAAAGATCATAGCAAGCTATTAAGCCCCTCAAGCTATAAAAAAAACATTTAACTATAGGATCGCTACTAAATCCCTATAAGTTGTTACTCCAAAATTTCCCATCGCATAAAATGAAAATTGACTAAAATTCATCAATGAAAACTCTGATTTACGCAAGAACATAGGAAACAAGTTATGGAGCCAGATGATTTTACAGGTAGCTCACGGAATCAAAACATAGCCTACGAAGATTAAAGTGGAAAGACTTTCGAATACATCAACAAAAATAAACCTGGGACACAAGAGGCGTTCGATGATCCTCTCGGCGTCGGCGTGGGTGGCGTCCGCCTTTCCCTGCTCTTTGGCGAGGAAG
The DNA here is from genome assembly GCF_018446385.1 of Zingiber officinale. Taxonomy (NCBI): domain Eukaryota; kingdom Viridiplantae; phylum Streptophyta; class Magnoliopsida; order Zingiberales; family Zingiberaceae; genus Zingiber; species Zingiber officinale. Next base: position 7,861,977 of record NC_055992.1, read on the forward strand.
CGGCGCCATGTAGGGCGTAGGTATACTGACTCGGGGCGTTACCTAACCAAACAAGAATATTTTATTAATTGTTAAAAAACGACTACGTCGCCTGAGAGATTCGAACTCTCGCGGGGAAACCCCATGTACTTAGCAGGCACACGCCTTAACCACTCAGCCAAAGCGACGTTGATGATACTGGTTATATTTTTAGATACCTAACCAAAAAAAATATTTTTTTAATTGTTAAAAAGTGACTACGTCGCCTGAGAGATTCGAACTCTCGCGGGGAAACCCCATGTACTTAGCAGGCACACGCCTTAACCACTCGGCAAAAGCGACGTTGTTGTTACTGGTTATGTTTTTAGATACCTAACCAAAAAAGAATATTTTATTAATTGTTAAAAAATGAATACGTCGCCTGAGAGATTCGAACTCTCGCGGGGAAACCCCATGTACTTAGCAGGCACACGCCTTAACCACTCGGCCAAAGCGACTTTGATGTTACTGGTTATGTTTTTATATTTTAATTTTAAAGTACTTAAATTTTCACTAGTGTAGCAGACCTAGAGAGTATGACCCAAGAGACGCATAGATTGACATGCAAATTTCTTTTTAAATAATATACATTGAAGTCTCGAGAGGAGCTTTACTGCTTTAAGCTTAAACTATAAATCCAGAGATATTTGGCTTGTAATTTAATGAGAGGATAAATTCACACCATTGTAGATGAAATCTCATATGTTTATAATTAGCTGATGAGTACATATAACTTTCTTAGAGAATTGTGAAGAGTTGCTTGCAAATGAGGAGACGAGAGCAAGAGCATCCTTGTTGTCATGCCCTGAAAGTAGAGGTGTAATCGAGTCCAACTGAATCGAACTTTTGACTATTTGAGTTTGGCTCGTTTATAATCGAGTCTTTATTTAACGAATATATTCATGACTCACGAGCTTATTCGAGCTTTTATCGAACTTAAACGAACTTAATAAATATAAATTATAAATTTAAATATTTAATAAAACTAAATTATATATTTAGAGAAAATTAAAATATTCTTATTAAAATTTATAATTTTATTTTAATAAATAAGTTTAATATATTTATCTATATGTTTCATAAGTAGAGTGTAAAATCTATAAATTTAATATCAAAATTATTATTATTATTATTTACGAACATATTCACGAGCTAACGAGTCGAATATTATGAAGCTTGAGCTTGGTTTGTTTATCTTAATGAGTCTCATTAAACGAGCTCAAGTGAGTTTTTATCAAATCAAGTTTCGAATAACTCATGAGCGTCTTGGTTCATTTACACCCTTACCTGAAAGTGTACTTATTCGATAACGGAGGATATCCCTTGTAATAATATTTGATACAACACGATATAAATTTATAAATCAAGAATAAATACATAGCGAAAAACATAAAATCACAAACTAGACAATAGAGGGATTTACACAATCTACTCAACATAAAAACTAGAAGTGACTACGTGCCGGCACAACTTAACACAACAAATATCACAAATAAATACAAATACACCACAAGAATAAAATACATGAAAAAAGCCAAATGCAAATACCAAACAACAAGGCATAACCTGGAAAATACGATCTCAAGTGTGATGTAGGACTGGTAGACAGGATCTCTGAGTAACACAACACATCATCTATCTGCTAACTTGAAACTTAAAAGGAAAGTAAGGAATAGTGAGTACAACAACTCAGTAGGTATAAAAAAACAGTGCATGATACTATATATATCAGGAGATCTAAAGAAACAGTCTCAGATAAAATATTTACTACAAACGTAAGAGCACCTATATAATCATCTGCTAACTAACAGTATAACTAATAACATAACACTCACTAACCTGATCAATCAGGTATAACCCATAAATTGGGAGTATCAAATAGTATATCCAAATATGTACGAATAAATACATTACCGACATATATCAAGCATATAACAAGTCCTGACTAGCGTAACAATATACTATCATGAATGAGTCTCACGGACAGTCGGGACATATAAATAATCTCTGTTTGCGGGAGAACATTTTACCAAAAATGATCCCATGGTACAGACTTGATGAGGTAACTATCTAGCTCCTCAGCCATTAACTACGTGAGAACGTTCTACTACAGATAGTCCTGTGGGCAATCAAGGTATATAAATAGTCTCTATCTACGAGAGACTATTTTTCCTCTAAATGGAGGGCGCAATCAAAAGATAATGAGCTTCTGGGTTGGCAGCCACGTGCGTTTCCTAATTTACCTTGGTGGATGGTGGAAAACTTCCGTGGAGCCAGACCGGTCATCCCAGGGATAGTTAATGAGGCTAACTGATATCCAGTTATGACATATTCGTAGAAATTTTTTCTCCAAATGGGATGCACAACCAAAGGATGCTGGGCTCTTGGACTGCCCCCCCTATGCACTTTTCTCGATTTACCCTGGTGGCCGGTTGGAAAATTTCGTGGAATCAGACAGGTCACCCAAGGGCTAGTTAATGAGGCTAATTGGGTTTATCATTTTTTTTAACTTATTAAATGAGGCGCGTAATCAAGGGATGCTGGACTTCCTGGCCATTAACCCCAAGCGCTTCTCTATTTACCATGTGGTCGGTAGAAAAATTTTGTAGGGTCATGCTAGTCATCTCAGGAGTAATCAATGAGGCTATCTGGATTTATTTATTTTTTTTAACTTATTAAATGAGGCGCGCAATTAAAGGATGTTGGGCTTCCTGGCCATTCACCGTGAGTGCTTCCCTATTTACCTGGTGGTTGGTGGAAAAATTTTGTGGGGCCGAGCCAGTCATCCCAGGACTAGTCAATGAGACTATCTGGATTTATCATTTTGTCCTCGAGACTATGGTATCACGGTAGGATATGAAGATTATCACCTATGCACCCGTGATTCGATCCCGAGCTATGGTATATTTGAAGAAATTTTTTCTCCAAATGAAGTGTGCAATTAAAGAATATTGAGTTCTTAAACTACCGGTTAGATGTGCTTTTCAATTTATTTTAGTGGTCGGTAAAAAAATTTTATAGAACTGTACCGATCATTCCAAAATAATAAACAAAGCTAACTAAATATATCATTATTTTTAACTCATCTCGTTTCCTAGTTTTCAACTGTGACCGTTGAGATTCTACATCATGCAAGCGATTCTACAGAAGAAAAAGAATTCACATTTTTGAACCATCAATTACATCATGCAATTGAGATTCTGCATCATGCAATTTTGGCTTAACAAGCAATTACAAACAAGAATTGACATACTATCACCACATCTTATAGGAGTATACTGCAAGGTGACTAACCTATATATACAACAGATGTGGCAGTCCAATAGATAGTGCAGAGTTCAGCAGATTATATATTCATATCAACAGGCATCAAATACAAAAAGATGTCAATGTTCAGCTTTATATACCACATCTTACTATAACAGCAATTATATTTATACAACTAAAGGTCATAACAAAATTAGTGTACACTAAATAAAACAAATTGACCATCAATGACAATTTCCATCTCTACCAACCAATATCAGTTTAACTAAAGCTCATTATAATTTTGATAATGTCATTAGTAAAGCTCATAGCAAGCTATTAAGCCCCTCAAGCTATAAAAAAAAACATTTAACTATAGAATCGCTACTAAATCCCTAAAGTTGTTACTCCAAAATTTCCCATTGCATAAAATGAAAAATTGACTAAAATTCATCAATGAAAACTCTGGTTTACGCAAAAACATAGGAAAACAAGTTATGGAGCCAGATAATTTTATAGGTAGCTCACGGAATCAAAAGCCTACGAAGATTAAAGTGGGAAGTCTTTCGAATACATCAACAAAACTAAAGCTGGGACACACAAGAGGCGTTCGATGATCCTCTCGGCGTCGGCGTGGGTGGCGTCCGCCTCTCCCTGCTCTTTGGCGAGGAAGCGGCGCCATGTAGGGCGTAGGTATACTGACTCGGGGCGTTACCTAACCAAACAAGAATATTTTATTAATTGTTAAAAAATGACTACGTCGCCTGAGAGATTCGAACTCTCGCGGGGAGACCCCATGTACTTAGCAGGCACACGCCTTAACCACTCGGCCAAAGCGACGTTGATGTGACTTGTTATGTATATTTTAATTTTAAACTAATGAAATTTTCACTTGCCCAAAGAGTAGTAGACCTAGAGAGTATAAACCAAGAGATGCATAGATTGACATGCAAATTTCTTTTTAAATAATATACATTGAAGTACTATAAATCCAGAGATATTCGGCTTGTAATTTAATGAGAGGATAAATCCATACAATTGTGGATGAAATCTCATATGTTTATAATATACTGATGAGTACGTATAATCTTTTTAGAGAATTGTGAAGAGTTGCTTGCAAAAGAGAAGACGAGAGCAAGGGCATCCTTGTTGTCGTGCCCTAAAAGTATACTTATCCGATAACGGAGGATACCTCTTGTAATAATATTTGATATAACATGATATAAGTTCACAAATCAAGAATAAATGGTTTCCTCGGGACGATTTAGTGACTAATACACGAGGTGTTATCATCATGCGGTCTGGAGTTTGAATTTCGGCAAAACTGTGATTTACCTCTTCCATGTTAGCCCTGGGACGGATTGGCGAGGATGCTGGGATGAACGTATTCCCTTTTTACCATCACAAATTAAGGATAAATACATAGCGAAAAACATAAAATCACAAACTAGACAATAGAGGGATTTAGATCAGAATTTGCTGTAGACCTTTTTTTGATAAATTTTTTTTTTTACAATTCCAAATGTGAAGTAAGTGTTTATATCTTATTTGCGAAACGTAATACTTAATTCAACAGAACATCTGTTTTCTTCTTTTTCTTCTTGTGAAAATTTCAAAATCTCCTCTGGTTTCTTCTTTTTTCTTCGTGTGAAATAAATGAAATGAATGAATTTTTTATCATTAAAAAACTTTTTTTCCTTTTTTTTCCACGGATTTTCCCGATTAGGCAAAAGAGAATAATATATATTATTTTTATTATTATTACAATAATGAATTATTATAATACGATCGAGTGTGATGTAGAACTGGTAGATAGGACTTCTGAGCAACACAATATATCCTCTATCAGTTAACCTGCAACTTAAAAGAAAAGTAAACGATAGTGAGTATAACAACTCAGTGGGTATAAAAAGAAAGTGTATGATACTATATATATCAGGAGATCTAAAGAAACAGTCTCAGGTAAAATATTTACTATAAACATAAGAGCACCTATTTAATCATCTGCTAACTAACAGTATAACTAATAACATAACACTCACTAACCTGATCAACCAGATATAACCCATAAATCAGGAGTATACAAATAGTATATCCAAACCTGTACGAATAAATACATGACCGACATATATCAAGCATATAACAAGTCCTGACTAGCGTAACAAACATACTATCATGAATGAGTCTCATGGGCAGTTAGGGCATATAAATAGTCTCTGTATGTGGGAGAACATTTTACCATGGATGATCCCATGGGGCATACCTGATGAGGTAATTATCTAGCTCCTCAGCTATTGACTGCGTGAGAACGTTTTACTACAGATAGTCCTGTGGACAGTCAAGGTATATAAATAGTCTCTATCTACGATAGACTATTTTTCCTCTAAATGGAGGGCGCAATCAAAAGATAATGAGCTTCTGGGCTGGCAGCCGCGTGCGCTTCCTAATTTACCTTGGTGGCCGGTGACAAACTTCCATGGAGCCGGACCGATCATCCCAGGGATAGTCAATGATGCTAACTGATCTCCAGCTATGACTTATTTGTAGAAATTTTTCCTCCAAATGGGGTGCACAACCAAAGGATGCTGGACTCTTGAACTGCACCCCGTGCACTTTTCTTGATTTACCCTGGTGGCCGGTTGAAAAATTCCATGGAATCAGACCGATCAACCCAGGGTTAGTCAATGAGGCTAACTGAGTTTATCATTTTTTTTAACTTATTAAATGAGGCGCATAATCAAATGATGCTGGGCTTCCTGGCCATTCACCGCGAGCGCTTCCCCTATTTACCCGGTGGTCTTTGGAAAAATTTTTTGGGGCCGAGCCAGTCACCTCAAGACTAGTCAATGAAGTTATCTGGATTTATCATTTTTTTTTAACTTATTAAATGAGGCGCACAGTCAAAGGATGTTGGGCTTCCTGTCCATTCATCGCGAGCACTTTCCTATTTACTCGGTGGTCGGTGGAAAAATTTTGTGGGGCTGAGTCAATCACCCCAGAACTAGTCAATGAGGCTATCTGGATTTATCATTTTGTCCTCGAGGCTATAGTACCGCGGTAGGATATCCAGATTATCACCTAAGCACCCGTGATTCGATCCCCAGCTATAGCGTATTTGTAGGAATTTTTTTTCCAAATGAGACGCGCAATTAAAGAATACTGAGTTCTTAGACTGTCAACTAGACGTGTTTCTCAATTTACCCTAATAATCGATAAAAAAATTCTATAAAATTATATCGATCATCCCAAAATAATCGACGAAGCTAACTAAATATATCATTATTTTTTAACTCATCTCGCTTCCTAGTTTTCAACTGTGACAGTTGAGATTCTACATCATGCAAGCGGTTTTGCAGAAGAAAAAAAATTCACATTTTTGAACCATCAATTACATCATGCAATTGAGATTCTGCATCATGCAATTTTGGCTTAACAAGCAATTACAAACAAAAATTGACATACTATCACCATTATAGGAGATACTGCAAGGCGACTAACCTATATATACAACAGATATGGCAGTTCAATAGAGCAGAGTTCATTAGACTATATATTCATATCAACCGGCATCAAATACAAAAAGATGTCAAAGGTTCAGCTTTATATCACCACATCTTAGTATAACAGCAATTATATTTATACAACTAAAAGCCATAAAAAAAAAATAGTGTACACTATAAATAAAACAAATTCACCATCAATGACAATTTCCATCCCCACCAACCAATATCAGTTTAACTAAAAGTTCATTATAATTTTGATAAGTCATTAATAAAGCTCATAGCAAGCTATTAAGCCCCTCGATCTATCAAAAAAAAACATTTAACTATAGAATCGCTACTAAATTCCTGTAAGTTGTTGTTACTCAAAAATTTCCCATCGCATAAAATGAAAAATTGATTAAAATTCATCAATGAAAACTCTGGTACACAAGAAGGGTATGTTTTGATTCCGTGAGCTACCGACAAAATCATCTCGCTCCATAAGGATGATGCCGGGGTGAGCAAGCGCTGCTGGGAGGTGGTGATGGTAGCTCCGGAGGTCATCGGCGAAGAGGAAGTGGAAGAAGTCTTCAAGGGTGATGCCGGGGTGAGCGAGCGCTGCCGGGAGGTGATGAAGGCGGCCGTGGAGATGATCCGGCACCATATAGGCCGCCCCGCCAGCTTAGAGTATACTGACTCAGGAATCGTTACCTAACTAAACAAGATTTTTATTAATAATCACCCAGAGTAATATTCAGTTAGAATATAATTTAAGCTAAAACAAAATCTGATGGCGTTTCGGTAAACTAATGAGGGTGAATAACAATTAACAACAAAAGTCTACGTCGCCTGAGAGATTCGAACTCTCGCGGGGAAACCCCATGTACTTAGCAGGCACACGCCTTAACCACTCGGCCAAAGCGACGCTTTTGTTATTGGGATTCTTATTTTTTATATTATATATTTTAGTTTAAGACATCCGTACATACTGACATGCAAATTTCTTTTTAAATAATATACATTGAAGTCTCGAGAGGAGCTTTAAGCTTAAACTCTTAGTAAATCCAGAGATATTTGGCTTGTAATTTAATGAGAGGATAAATCCACTCCATTATATAATGGATGAAATCTCATATGTTCACACTAAGTTATTGAATAGATATACTTTTTTAGAGAATTGTTAAGAGTTGCTTGCAAATGAGGAGACGGGAGCAAGAACATCCATGCTGTCATATCTTGGAAGTGTATTTATCGGATAACAGAGGATGTCTTTTCTGATAATATTTGATACAATATGAATCATAAGTTTATAAATCAGGGATAAATACACAACGAGAAATATAAAATCACAAACTATATAAAATCATAAACTATATGATAGAGAGATTTACATGATCCACTCACAATATAAAAACTATAAGTGATTGTGTGCCGATACAACTTAATACAATAAATATCACAAACGAATACAAATACAATAAAATCCACGAATAAAACCAAATACAAATACCAATCAACAAGACATAACGTGAAAAATACGATCTCGAGTGTGATGTGGGGCTGGCAGACAGAATCTCTGAGTGACACAACACATTATCCTCTATCTGCTAACCTGAAAGTCAAAAAAAAGTAAGGGGTAGTAAGTACAACAACTCAGTGGATATAAAAAAATAGTGCATGATATAAAAAAATAGTACATGATACTATATATATAAGGAGATTGAAAAAAGCAGTCTCAGGTGAAATATTTACTACAAATGTAAGAGCACCTATATAATCATCTGCTAACCAAAAGTATAACCAACAATATAACACTCACTAACTTGATCAACCAAGTATAACTAATAAACTAGGAGTACACAAATACTACATCCAAATCTGCACGAACAAATACATGACCGACATATAGTAAGCATATAATAAGTCCTAACTAGTGTAATAACATGCTATCACGAATGGGTCTCACGGGCAGTCATTGACTATAAGAGAAATTCTACCATGGATAATTCCTTGGGCAGACAGGGTATATATGTGGCTATCTAGCTATAGACTACGACAAACACGCTACCATAGATGGTCATGTGTATAGTCATATGCATCATAATTACTAGCGACTCTCTCAACCACGAATGGGAGACAATGTCCGACAAGATATACTAACGATCACTGATGACTCTCTCAACCACGAATGGAAGACAACGATCGTCGGGATATAACAACATAATGATAAGCAAAAAGTAAATAATCTCATCTAATATAACACTCTATAAACACATCTTGGTCTAACCTCAATAGCGTATAAGCATGAGCCTAAATAATAAACAACTATTTAGAAGGATACTCAATATCCTACACTACAACAGTATAATCTTACTAATGTATAGGCATAAGTCTAAATAACAAACAACGGTCTAGTAGGATACTCAGTATCCTACACTATAGTATGCTCTTACTAATGTATAAGCATGAGCCTACATAACCAACAAGGGTATAATAAGATACTTGATAGTCTACATTAAGGTATAATCTTCATAACAAAAAGCACAAACTCAAATTATCAACCAGGGGTTTAGCAGGATATCCAATATTATACACTATGGAATGATAATATCATGTAGGTCCCGTGCAACCGACAAGAGGGGGATTAATTACCTTGCATAATAAAAATAAGTATACCTTTCTCAAACTATTGGGCTTAAACAATTACACACTTAACAAAAAGATAATATAAGTAAAAGAGTACGAGAAAAACAATTTTACTTAGTTTGCAATCAGAAGATTGCTACTCCAAGGAAAGTAGACTCACTATGAAGATCTCCTTCTCGAATAAAACATCAGAGGCGGAGAAGCCTCGTACACGAAAATGAAGCTCAGAAATGAAAGACAGAATGAATTTCGAAGTACAGAAGTGTGTTGTTCAAAATAAAGAAGATCAGGGCTCTATTATAGCCCAATGGTCGAATCTGACCATTTGCTGACGTGACACGATCCGGGCGTTTAGACCATCTCCGAGCGCCCCCAGTGTGGTAAAATTCTATCTCCATGCGACGACTATGCAACGACCAAGTGCTAAGGTTTTATCCACTCTCGGGGGCTCAAACTTGCTCCAGTCACCCAGACTGCTGCTGATGTGGACCTAAAGTTGATCCACTGCATTGAGACAACCTTTCGGAGCTAAAGTGGTCTGGGCATGCACCCATAGCAGATTTGGGTGCCCATACACCAGGCGCTCGAAATAGCTCTGGGCACTCGGAAAAGAGTCAAGTCTAAGTTGACATTTTGTCCAGCCTTATGCTCCGGCTCCATTTGCTTGGGTGATTTCGGCCATTCAGAATTGGCTCACCCAAACCCATCTTCCGGTCTTCTCGAGCAATCTTTCGCTCCGGCTTCTCATCCCTCGGAAAGATCTTGCACTTTCTTCTCATCCACCGGCGTACTCTTCCGTAGCATCTTATCCTTCGGACGTACCGAGCTCGTCGACTCTTTTTAATGCCATGCTTCTCGCTAGCTAGCTGCATCTTTCATTCAACTTCATGTACTCCTAAGTTCTTACACACTTAGACACAAGGATCAAATACAATAGGATTTAACTTGACTTGGTTAATCACACCAAAACTATCATGGGGTGCTTAAATATCATACATATATAATAAATCAAGCATGAAAAAATAATGATATTGCATAGATATAAAATTGATCATCTCTAACGTCAAGCAACATAAGTATCAAGCTCAAGTAATAATATGAATAGAGCTAAGGTAATAAAACTACCAATCAAACCATAACTCATGCACTAAGATCAAAGATCTAAAGAAGACAAGCAAAAATTATCCACCTCAAATGTCATCTTTTGTAGATCATTCCTGTAAGTACCTCAGGTAAGTTTTGATGTAACCAACCAAATTAAGTTAAGTTCTGTGGTATTTTGATCCTTATATCTAAGTGTGTAGGAACTTAGGAATATAAGAAGTTGAGCAGAAGATACAGCGGATGAGAAGGATGGTATGGGAATTGAGTCGATGGCCTCGGTACATCTGAGGGATGAGAAGCTACGGAAGAGTACGCCGGTGGAGCGAGAAGGACGCGTGTGACACTTTCGAGGGACAAGAAGCCAAAATGGAAGTCTGGTCGAGGAGAGAAGGCCAAAGATGAGTTCGAGTGAGCTCAACTCTAGATGGCTAAAGAATCATCCAAGCGATCAGAGTCGAAGCCGAATAAAGTTAACTTTAAATTGACCTTGTCCAGGCGCTCGGACTCTGGGTACCAGGACCACTTTGGTGCTGAACTGGCGCCTCATCGCTGGGGATGATATTAGCAAGACTTTGGGCGCTCTAAGCTATTCTGGGAGCCCGGACAAGGATAAAATTTTATCAACGCACCATTAAATAGTTGTTGCGAGCAGATAAGGTGCACACTTGGGGGCACTCGGAGAGGGTCCAGGCACTCAGAGATTCCATGTTAGCAAATGACTATTTTCATCCAGTGAGCTATAAATAGAGTTATGGTCTTCTTCATTCAGGACAACACTTGTATTCGAATCTCTACTTTCTGTTTTCATTTTCTGAGCTGTCAATCGTTGTACGAGGCTTCTTCGCCTTCGAGAATTTGTTTGAAGAAGGAGTTTTGATAGTGCACTTCATTCATCTTGGATTAGCAACCTCCTCGGTTGCAAACCAAGTAAATCCGGTAGCCTCATTTAATTTTATACAATTTATTTCTATTTTTCTAACCAGTGTTTCTTAGTCTAAGTCAAAAGTTTTTTAGAAGGGTATTTTTATAATTTCAAGCAATTCCCCCCTCTTGTCGGTCATACGGGACTAATAATTGGTATCATAGCTCAATAGACTCAAAAAGACTAACCGCCGATTGAAGCAACACAGTGATGGCCTGAGAGAGCATTCATCCGCCAAAATTCGAGGGAGATTTCACCTCATGGAAGAAAAGAATGGAGGTATTTTTTAAGACTGATTTTGAAATTTTGTTAACTATCAAATATGGATTTGTAGCACCCAAAGATCAGTACGACAATGAAAAAGAAGAACACCTTTGGAGCAAGACGGAGCAAGCCAACTTCATGGAAAATGGAAAAGTACAATTCCATCTGCTGAGCATTTTACCACTACAAGAACTTAACCAGATCGTAACTTATGAGTAAGCCAAAGAGCTCTGGGAGAAGTTCCTGGAGCTGCATGAAGGGACCTCGGAAGCCAAACTTGCAAGACGAGATCTACTCTGGAACCTACTCAGTAACCTCCGAATGGAAAAAGGTGAAACAGTTGCTCATCTACACTCAAAGATCAAGGGAGCTGATCACTGGACTCACAAAATCTTGGTGAAATGGTAACAAATTGAGATTCGTTAAGGTACGCTTTAAATACATTTTGGAGAACACCCGAGTAGACATCCATAGTTGAATCCTTTTACATCTCTAAGGAACTTGACGTGAGTACATTAGAAAATTTATTCTCTACCTTTGAACTTCACGAATTAAGATGTGTAGACTTAAGAAATAAATAAGAAAAGGCAGCTCAAAACCTAGCACTGAAAGCTAATCAGAAAGGTGAACTAGATTCAGATACATCACTCGACGAAGACGAACTACATTCATGGTAAGAAAGTTTAGTAAATTCCATAAGTTTAACAAATTTAATAAGTCGTAGGCCAAGAAACTTCCATGAAGCAAATAAAAGGTGTGGTGTTATAACTGCTAAGAAGAAGGGCATATCAAGGACAACTGCCCAAAACTGAAGGAGAAGGATAAGAACAAAAGACCAATCTAAACAAAGCAAAAGAACTTAAAGGCGACATGGGACGAATCATTGTCATCCGAATTAGAGATTGAAGACTACACCAGACTTGCACTTTGACAAGTCACCAAGAAAACGACGAGACTTCATTATATTAGAGATGAGCATAGGCAAAGGGGGAGCTACTTCAGAAGAAAGCAGTAATTAAAGGGGAGCTTAGGATAACAAGATCGAGGTAAGTGAAGTACGTTCTCTATCTCTTGATAAATTATATAAATTTGTTAAAATGCTTTCTAAAATTTTTTGTCAATTAGAAATAGAAAATAAAAAATAAAAAAAAAAGAAAACTTAGAATTAAAAGTAGCTTTAGCAAAATCATGTTGATTAAAAGATTACGATAAATTAAAAATGAAAAATGAAAAATGAAAAATAAAAAATTCAAGGATCAAATAGAAAAACTAGAAAAGAATTATTTTATGCACACATGTTCAAAATTCTAGAAACTATAAACGACTAAGTTGATATTTTAAATATCACAAGGGCTAAATTAAAAAAGTAATAAGAAAATATATTTAAAAAAAAAAATCCTGAATCCAATATGTAGGAATATATATTGGATTCCTAAATCATGGTTAAATCTTTATATATGTTTTAATTTAATTTACCTTAATATTTTATTTCCTTCGTATACTTAAAATTGTCTAATTTTTTAAATAAATTTTTATGTAAAAAAAGAATTTATTACTTATAGTAGAAAAAATTTGAGAATTTTTCGATCATTAAATAATTTTTATAATTTTTTTAATAAAAATTATATTTTAATATTTAAAAAGGTTTTGTGAGTTATTTTTCTATGATAAAATATTACGTTTTCTGTTAAAAAAATTTCAATATTTTTTTTACTATTATCTGATTTACTCTAAATTATTTATCAAAACCAATGTTTCTATAATTAAAAATTATCTAGACATTATTTTTGAAAACTTTTATTTTTTTATAGATAAAACTTAAATTTTATATATTTAAAAAAATTATGATGATTTATAGATAACAGATTCTATTTCTAAGCATTTAACTTTAAAAATTATTATTTTTGGTTAAAAAATTTATATTGGTTAAAATAAATATATATTTGTTGTTATTTTTTTTTCTAATCTTTATGTTTCTGATTGACCATGAAAAAATTTCAGTATTTTTTAAAACTTAATTTTTTTAAAAATTATTTTGACAAATCTGATCTTTAATTTTTATAAATTTAGATATTCAAAAATAATTCTTGAAAAATTCTCTCAAAATTGGGTATTGTTTAAATCACCCTTAGCAAATTTTCTTAGATTTCTTTTGAAAATCAACTTCTATTTTTTGCTATTATTAAAGGGAGAGAAATTAGAAGGTTAATTTAGGACTTATTTGTAATATGTTAGTTGTACTTAATTGCATTATTCATATCAATTTATTTTTAAAATAAATTTTATGTTTATTTAACTCTAACTTTAAATTGGGTTGATGCATATCAAAAAAGAATAGAATGTAAATATTCCGGATAAGTTTTTATGTGATTAACCATGTTAAGTTAGGTCTCGTGGTATTTTGATTCTTGTGTCTAAGTGTGCAGAAACTTAGGAATACAATAAGTCGAGTGAAAAACACGGCGGACAAAAAGGATGGTATGAGAATCGAGTTGATGGACTCGATGCATTTGAGGAACGAGAAGCTGCGGAAGAGTATGCTGGTGGAGCGAGAAGGACGCACGCGACGCTTCTGAGGAATGAGAAGCCAAAATGGAAAACTGATCGAGGAGAGAAGGCCGGAGATGGGTTCGGATGAACTCAACTCTAGATAGTCGAAAAATCACTCAAGCGATTAGAGTCGAATCTAGACAAAGTCAACTCTGAGTTGACCTTGTCTAGGTGTCTGGACTTAGTCTAGGCGCCTGGACTCCGGGTGCTAAGAGAGAGTACGGGGGGCCCGAACCATTTTGGTGCTAAATAGGTGCCTTGTTGCCGGGATGACGCTAGCAAGACTCCGGGCACTCGGAGTTGGTCCGGGCTCCCTGACAAGGATAAAATATAATCATTGCACCGTTGAGTTGTCGTTGCGAGCAAATAAGGCACACAACTGGGGCTCCCGGAGAGGGTCCAAATGCCCAGAGATGCCACGTTAGCAAACAACTATTTTTGACCAATGAGTTATAAATAGAGCCTTGATCTTTTTCATTCAGGACAACACTTTTATTCGAATTTCTACTTTCTGTTTTCATTTTCTAAGTTGTCATTTGTTGTACGGGACTTCTCTGCCTCCGAGAATTTGCTCGAAAAAGGAGTTTTGATAGTGCACTTCATTTGTCTTGGATTAGCAACCTTCCCGATTGCAAACTAAGTAAATCCGATATCCTCGTTTAAATTTTTGTAATTTATTTCTATTTTTCTAACAAGTGTTTCTTAGTCAGAAAGTTTTTGAGAAAGATATTTTTATAATTTCAGACAATTTAGCCTCTCTTGCTAGACCAACAGTTCCAACTATTTTCAAATCTATGAGATCACATCAAGCTTGAATCCTACCAATAGAATACTAGACAAAACTAAGGATTTATAATCAATGTATCATCCTATTCATTAATTAAGCGCTCTATTAATTAATTGACTTTCTTAATTAATCCATAATTTGTATCTCAATTACTTAATTCACAACTAAATTAATCATCCCTTAGTTTAATCAAATCCAAGCTTAATTAATCATATCAATCAATTCATCCAATAATCCTCAATTAACCATTAATTACTAAATCCATTAAATATTTAATTAGTCAATCGATTAATTAATTTCCTCTCCATTTCTTTATCTAAATCCTTCCGAAGAACGCTCTGAGCTTGCAGGCCAGCATTGTTGTAAAGACAGTCAATTTTCAATTTATCCTTTTATTGCATTGCCAAGTTTTTAGTCAGCCACAGCCAAGGTTTCACCATCACAATGGGGACGTACAAACTTCCTCAGGCCTTTGCTGGGCTTGCTATCAATCAATAAGGTTGCAGCAGATATGCAGCAATAATGCACATTCCAAGTGTTCTCAAATTTATTAAAGGACTGAAGCTTCACAATCTTTCTAGCTGACTCTGCACTTGTGAGCTCCTTCCATAAATCCTCGACCTTGTCGAGCTTTCCTTCATCCAAAACCTTGAACAGGGCAAACCCCGCAGGAGATTCCAAAAACACTAACATTGCGGCGGCAGTACCAAATTGTCCGACGTCGTCGGCTTCCGAGGGCGGCGCACCACACTCATAACACTCAACTGAACATTAATGGAGGAGCAAATCAGTAGTTCATTCCAAAAAGAAAGAAAGAAAGTAATTACCAACTTGTTTTCTCATTGCAAATAAGTAGGAAATTCTTTCATTTAAGGCAAAGAAAAAGAGTCGTACAAACGCAGCAGTGCAATAATCACCCTCCGTGTAGAAACTAGTTATGAAAAAAAATAAAATAAAATGAAGACATCATTTCATTCGGATGAAAATAATTATTAACTCTGAACCATAAGAGAAAGGAATAAGTTCCCTAAAGAATCCATCAGGTTTCGTTCTCTACTGGATCACCCAATTAGGCCACAGCAGGCATATCTGCAAGCCACGGGTCCAGTGGCTTTCCAATAGAATAAACAATGAAGCCAATCTGTCTGAGCTTCTCAGGGTCTACCACATTGCGACCGTCAAAGATGAAGGCAGGCTTCTTCATGTTCGCGTAGATTTTAGCATAGTCCAGCGTCTTAAACTCATCCCACTCAGTCAGGATGCATACTCCATGGGCCCCCTTGGTGGCCTCGTAAGCATCCCAGGTCACTGTCACCTCCTTCACTGCTGTTGGGCTCATTGGCTGGAGGTGGATCGGGTGATCCCAATCGAATTTGTTCATTGCAAGATCGCGCTGGATCTGGTCCTCGGTCACCTGCGGATCGTAGATGCTGATCTTGGCCTTATCACCCAGAAGGCCCTTGCAAACATCAATAGCTGGAGTCTCCCTTGTGTCGCCAGTATCCTTCTTGAAGGCAAACCCAAGAATGGCAATCTTCTTGCCTGAAACAGTATTGAACATGCAGGCGACAACACGGTTCACGAACCTGCTCTTTTGGTAGTCATTGATCTTGATGACTTGCTTCCAGTAGTTGGCCGCCTCAGGGAGACCATTGCAATCACATATGTAAACCAAGTTGAGGATGTCTTTCTGGAAGCATGAGCCACCAAATCCAACACTAGCATTCAGGAACTTGGGTCCAATTCGGCTGTCCTTGCCGACAGAATAGGCTACCTCAGCCACATTTGCCCCTGTGGCCTCACAGAGCGCTGAAATGGCATTAACTGATGAGATCCTCTGAGCTAGGAAGGCATTGGCAGCAAGCTTGGACAGTTCAGCAGACCACAGATTGGTCGTGATAATTCTCTCCTCAGGAACCCAGTTGGCATACACATTTTTCAGAGCTTGGATAGCCTTCTGCCCCTCAGGAGTCTCCCGACCACCGATGAGGACGCGATCGGGGTTAAATAGGTCCTTAATTGCTGTACCTTCTGCAAGGAACTCTGGATTCGAGAGTATTTGGTAGTTGATGCCTTTGCTATTGTGGGTTAGAATCTTCTCAATAGCCTCTGCAGTCTTGACAGGGACAGTGGACTTCTCGACCACAATCTTGTCTGACTGTGAGACATCAGCTATCATTCGAGCAGCACTCTCCCAGTAGGTAAGATCAGCAGCCTTACCAGCACCAAGACCTCGAGTTTTGGTTGGAGTGTTTACTGAGACAAAGATGATATCAGCTTCGCGGATGTATTTATCTACGTCGGTGCTGAAGAAGAGATTTTTTCCTCTGCACTGCTTTACAACTTCATCGAGTCCTGGCTCGTAGATTGGGAGTTGGTCACTGTTCCATGCAGCAATTCGAGCAGCGGATATGTCTACAACTATCACCTCAATGGAAGGGCATTTCAGAGCAATGACAGCCATTGTTGGGCCACCAACATAGCCAGCACCAATGCAGCAAATCTTCACCATGTTTGTATAGATAGCCTAAATCAATTAAATCAAGCAAAGTAGCAGCCTGTGAGAAATCGCAAAAGTAAGGCTTTGAGTTACAGCATGAAACAAAAAGTTCATGACCATTACAGTTATTCCTCATTTAACGTCTGTCAGTTCAACCAAAATTATTCAAAAATCAGAACACAACTTTCTGATAAGTTAAAACCAGGTTCAGATAAAGATTCAGAAGTTTAATATCTGGAGCATGAACGGGAATTTTACTTTTAAAATTTTTCCGAAAACTGTTAGAAGAGAAATTTTTAATCCTTGTAGCATGCGGTCTATTGTAATGATAACTGGATCAGATTAGAAAATTCTTATGGTCTTTAAATGGGAGTTTTAGATCACATGCAGATCTTGAATATCTTTTTTGTTTTAGACAAAAACGAAAACCTAGCGCATAGCCACATTGTTTCTAGGTCGACGTAAAAGATACAGAGATCGAACAAGGTATGGTCTTTAACATTTTTGAAGATCATAAGATTAAACAACAGATATATAAGGATCCGTGTTCTTTGGCAAGATCTACCTAGAAGATCCGATTGCTTTTGAAGCATCCTAGCTAAAAGTTATGTCGATCGATCCAAGATTTGAACAAAAATCAAACCCGTAATTACAACACGAAGTCTTGCAAGGGATAAATAGATCTAGCGTTTTGTCCGCTACAATGAACGAGTAACAAGATTGTTTCAACAGGAGACAACACAGCAAAGATAAAAAAGATTTAATGAATAGCAAACCTTCAGATCGATGAAAAAATACCTTCGTGGCAGATCTGCTCGCCTACTCTCTTTAAAATGAAGATATAATCGCAGGAGAGAGCAAGATCCAAGTTCCAGAGGGAACGAAGAGTGTGGAGAGAAAGAGGAACGCAGTGAGCCTCCGAGAAGAATGGAAGAGGTCAACATGTCCTTAAATAGCAAAGCCCAGGGCCATCCCTCCCTCAAAGAGAGTCGGGTCAATTTTCTGATTTACCAAACACCACCATTTTTTTTTGTTTTGATTTATTTATCAACAAAACATGAAATTATAAAAAAATCAATTTAATTTATAATTATAATTTAAATTAATTAAAAAATTGTATGACTTTAATATCATATAATTTGATACTTTGAAGAATAAGGTTAATTTTTATTTTTGAAAATATATAATTCATCTACATTATCTTATATAATTATATATTATCAAAATAATATTAGGCAAAAAACAATTACCCCTAGCGCCCCTGTCAATCTACCTAAAACCCTCATAAGGGATATAAACAGGACCATGATGTAAATCATGATAACTGAGAGAGGTAAAATAGATGAGAGAATTTAGTAAGAAGATACACAGATAGTCACTCTTATCTAAAATGTTAATTATTAGTTTAATACAATTGGTTTAGAGAATTCACATCAGTGTAAAAAACATCTCTATTCTATCCAAAATTTAAAATTTATGAATATTATTTTTTAAAATTTAGGAAATAAAATTTATTATCTAAATATTAAAATATCATTTAATTTAGGAGAGAAAAAAATAATAGGAATTGATTGAGTAATAAAAAATAGATACTATATAGAGAGAAAAAAATAATAAAAAAAGTAAAAGAGAAGAAAATAATAAAAAAATAAAGATAATGAAAATTTTAAAGTAGTTGATAATGTATAGTGAAAAGTAATTATAAAAATTTAATAAAATAAATAATTTATTTTAAATTTTAAAGATATTATAGAGAAATTGACGTGCATACTCAGTCCATTATAATTTAAACAACAATTTATATATATATATATATATATATATATATATATATATATATATATATATATATATTGTTGGCATTAGCTATAAGAGCCAATTATGAGATTATTAGTTAGGCTTTTTGGGTTACTCATTAAGTTAGATTCAAATGAATTCACTTATCGGATTGAGCACTCATTAGATGGAGTCTAATCCGAATTAGACACATTAGATTAATGACTTAGACTCATTGGATTATTAGATTAATGATTAATCAAATATAATAATCCAACCCAATAAGAGGAATACAAAGAGATAAAAACTCTTAATATTCATTGGATGAATATAAATAGGTTTTTGATTAGATTTTTCATTAGAGATGAAAAGTGTGACTCTTGATCTTCCCTTCTTCTTCCTTCTTGGCCGAATCCCATTTTTGGCTGAATCACCTTGTGTGGCTAGCACCACAAAGGTGGTTATTCTCCGAAGGCTTATTTCATATGACGAACGAAGGCTTGTTCATGTGGATACCGTAGAGGCACAGACAAGTGATCGTGCTGAGATCCCAGCTGTCGAGAGATCGAGTGCACGCATCAAAGGTATAACCCTCAAATCAAACTTAGTATATGATAGTTTTTTTCTTCGCATTAATCTTCTGGAGAGGATCTAGTAAATTTCTGCTGTGCTTTTCACTTGTTTAGCGCACTAGATCCTTACAGTGGTATCAGAGCCACTTGCGAATGCATATACTAAGTTGTTAGAATTTTATATGTGATATAGAAACTGCATGATGGGTTTACTATGATTTGTAAAATTATGCGCCTCGGTCAGACTATGAGTCTTGACCAGATTGTCAGTTTTGGCCAAAATTCTGAGTCTCGACCAAAAATTGGTGTTTTGTTGGGAATGAAACATAGTTGGTGTTGTGACCAGTAAGGTCTCGGCCAAAGGTGTTTTGTTGGGAACGAAACATAGTTGGTATTATGGACAATAAGGTCTTGGGTAATGGCAGCAACTCATACAATGAGTATGCGAAATAATTTTTTACTGGGGGTGTTGCCCCCTCAACCCCGCAAGGGGCGTTGCGTTGCAACTCATAATTAGTTGTTGAAATCATAGTAGATTTATGACATAAGGATATTGTGAATATATATGACATGGTGCATGGTTATGGCCCTCTTCCCAATATGGTTGGATGTGTGCATGTGATGTTGTAATTTATAATATGGTCTACGTGTCGTGCCTTCATCTTTCATCACTCTAGATATAAATTTAGACTACCCTCGAATATAACTCGAGATTTCTATTAGATTTTGTAATGTACAAATTAGAGAGAAATTAGTCTACTGGACGATGGTGAAAAAGGGAGAAGGACAACAACACACGACGACTAAGGAAGCACTTGAAGAAGATGCTTGGACCTAGGTTGACTTTTCGATCTTCTCATTGGCTTGAGAAGATCGTAGTGATGAGGTCATAACCATGTCACGTTTAATTTAGCATATATGTTAATATATGCCATGATTGTATGTGATACATGTTTAGTTTAATAATAATTAGGTCATTTTAATATATGTCTACCAAAGTTTGGTACTCACTATTACCTCGATCATTTGTAGTCAGGTTTTGCCAAAGCAAAGTGACTCGTTTTATCTTGGTAGAGTGCGACAGGACAATTGTAATGTTCGACTATTGGACTTTGGGTGTGACTTAACTAAGTTACCTCAATTGGATTGAGAACTTAGAGGCATATCCTATACGATGTAATTCAATTATACTAGTCTTGGGCGATTAGCAAAAGCTAACTCAAGATATGTTATAATATAGATTTCATAAGATAGGCAAATAAACAAATAATCTTGTTTATCTAGCTATACAAGAGTTACATTTGATATAATTGGTATATGATGCCTACCTATATTATACGAGTCTTGGGAGATTAGCCAAAGCTAACTCAAGATGAGGTATAATATAAATCTTGTCCCACATGAATATCATCACGATTGGATTTGGAGCTAGTAGTGTAGGTAAAACTACATCCATGACTTGCTCCTACCAAGCTCTTTATAATCCAGTGGGAAAATCATTTAATTAAAGGTCTAATTAAATGATCTATATATGATACTTATTTCTGCATTTTATTATTATAGATTATCATGTCATCAAATATGTTGAATACCCTCTCTTTGCGATCTATCCTTGATAAGGACAAGCTTAACGGAGCTAACTTCTTGGACTGGTACAAAAACTTAAGAATAACTCTCAAGTAAGAAAGAAAATTATATATCCTAGAGCAGCCCATTCCTGAAGTACCCGCCACTACTACCACTAGAGCTGATAGGGATGCTTATAAGAAGCACCAAGATGATGCATTAGATGTATCATACCTTATGCTCACCACAATGAACTTTGAGCTTCAGAAGCACCATGAGAACATGAATGCTTCTGATATGGTTGAACATATTAGACAACTATTGTTGGTGCAATATTTCCCCAGGTCAAGGTTGACCGTGTTGACTGAGCTTGAATTGAGTCAAGCTCGAGTCTTGATGTTGTGGTTTCGATGTTTGACAATACATGTAGTCAATACATGGAGATTGCAGGTGCAATTGTTCATGTGGGGAGATTGTGAAGAAGAGTCAAGTAGGTCAAGAGTGATTGGATACTTGACTGAAAAGTCCTAATGAGTGAAGCCAGGCAGATTGGAAATCCTGGTGAGTGAAGCCAGGTGGAAGACTTAGTGAGTGAAGCTAGGCAGAAGGAAATCCTGGTGAGTGAAGCCATGTGAAAGACCTAGTGAGTGAAGCTAGGCAAAAGAGAAATCCTGGTGAGTGAAGCCAGGTGAAAGACCTAGTGAGTGAAGCTAGGCAAACGAGAAGTCTTGGTGAGTGAAGCCAGGCGAGGAAATCCAGATGGATCAAGGATGATCGGACATCTGGTGTTGGGAAGTCCAAGTATGTCAAAGGGATTGACCGGATACTTGACACAAGGAAATCCAGATGGATCAAGGATGATCGGACATCTGGTGTTGGGAAGTCCAAGTAGGTCAAAGGGATTGACCGGATACTTGGCACGAGGAAATCCAGATGGGTCAAGGTTGACCAGACATCTCGTGGAAGTCCAACTGGGTCAAAGGGATTGACCGGATGCTTGGTAAGGGAGTCCTAGTAGGTCAAGGGTGACCAGATGCTAGGCATGATGTACCAACAGGTCATGGTTGACCGGATATTGGTTTGAGGGACGTTTGGACTTGATTTGGCAAGTCTTACATGGGCTGGATCGATCAACCGATCGATTGGCTCATGCCCAATCGATCAGTCGATCGATTGGGAGAGTCCCCGCGACAAGCCTTCTCCCAATCAATCGGTGGATCGATTGGGGAGAAGTGTCGCGCGAACAGAAAGCCTCCCAA
This sequence comes from Zingiber officinale, assembly GCF_018446385.1. NCBI lineage: Eukaryota > Viridiplantae > Streptophyta > Magnoliopsida > Zingiberales > Zingiberaceae > Zingiber > Zingiber officinale. The sequence goes on from NC_055992.1 coordinate 7,884,669, forward strand.
TCGATTAGTGGATCGATTGGGAGCCTCCAATCGTTCAGTGGATCGATTGGGGGTTGCGATTCTACGCGATAAAGGCTGGATCGATCAGCCGATCGATCCAGGCGTTTCCCGAGAGCACAGAGGCGCTCTGGATTGATCAGCCGATCGATTCAAAGCCTCCCCGATCGATTGGGAGCAATCCAATAGATCAGGATCCGACCGTTGACATCATATTTAGCTGCAGGCGTTCGATTCCTTCGGTAGAACTTCCACAGCTTCGATTCTTCTCTTCAGCGATCTTCACAGCAACTCCATAAAGTTCTCACCGCCAGATCTTGAGGGTTCTTGGAGGCATTTCCAAGTCAAGAGACGGATCTACAGCAAGAAGAAGAAATCTAGGGTTAGGGTTTTCTTGTGCTAACTTGTAAGCTTTTAGCTTGTATTTTGTTCCCTTTCCCTTTCTTCTTGTAGTGTGAACTTGTAGGGCTTCTCCGCCTTTGGTAGTTACCATAAAGGAGTATTTTATTAGTGGAGGGTGCGTGAGTGTGTGGATCCTTGGACTAGTCACCTCTTGTGAGGTGGATACCAAGTAAATCCTCGAGTTAGCGTTGTTGTATTTGTGTTCTTGTATTTTTCGCTGCACATCATCACAAAAACACAGGCAACGACGAGCACGAGAGCGCACCGAGCTATTCACCCCGCCTCTAGCTACATAATCGGTCGCAACAAGTGGTATCAGAGCAAGGTTGCTCTTCACCGGAATCATCACCGGAAAGGGAAAAGAGCTAGAGGGTGAAGAAGTTGGAGCAATTTTACAAGTCGAAGACTTCATCAAAAGGCTCAACTTAAATGAAATTCCAAGATGGGTTTGGATTCGATACAAGGGTACCTCCATCATTCATTTCAACAAGCTTCGATATTTGGAAATTAAGGATCGAGAATTTCTTGATGATGGAGATAGAGCAATGGTTTGCTCTAATGGAAGGATTTGAAACTCCAACAAACTCCAAGGGCAAGCCTATCAAGAAAAGCAAATGGAGTCAAGAGCAAGTTCAAAGGAGCAAGGCAAATGATAAAGTGACCAAGCTTTTGGTCAATTTATTGCCAAGCAATATTTTGGCTCAAGTTGGAGAATTCAAGGATGCCAAGGAGCTTTGGAGCAAATTGGCAAAGATTCATGAGATCCCCTCCACTATATCAAACCAAGAAGAATTCAAAGAGGGTGACTCATTGGATCAAGACCAAGAGGAAGAGGACTACGAAGTTGAGAGATGCTCAACTTCCGAAGAAGAAGTCCAACAAGCTTCATCTTCAAAGGAATTAAATGAAAAAGGGAAAGAGGGAGCATACTCTTTGTTTCACATACAAGATGAAGATGAAGAAGCCTCCACCTCTAGGATTGAGGGGGAGCAAATTTCGGTGACATCGGATCAAGGAGAAGGAGAAGCTTCCACATCCGGGTCAAGAGAAGAAAAGGATGAAGAAGCTTCCACCTCCACAAGTCGAGTCGAATCTATTGGAGGAGCATCATTATCAGATCAAGAGGAAGCCTCTACCTCCGGATCAAAAGGATAAGATGCCATCCCTACACATGAAGGTATAAATGTTTCAAATAAAAATAAAAATCATATCATATGTTTTGAGTGTAGGAAACATGGGCATTATAAGAGCAAGTGCCCCAAGTTGGCCAAGAAGAAGGGCCAAGTTGTACTAAAGGGCAAGGAGAAGCCCAAGGAGACCGCCCCCACAACAAAGAAGAGCAAGAAGCACATTGTGTGCTTCTCTTGCAATCAAAAGGGACATTATAGGAGCCAATGTCCCAAGGGGAGGAAAGCGGTCAAGGCTCATGGAAGAAGCACAACTCAAGGGGGAGCCTCCAAGGTAAAAAGAAATGTATCATTTATTGAGCCTACTCCCTTGAATAATGGTAAAAAGCATGCTAGTTCTAATTTTTATCATTTTAATGCTATTTACCATAAGGATAGAAAGCATGAGAGCTTTAAAGAAAAACATGTGGCTCTACATGCTAAAACTATCACACCTAGGTTTAGGAAGGTAGATAAAAATCTAGACAAGGAAACTAAGAATTTTAGTTATGTGTCTAGAAACAAAAATGCTTATGGTGTTAATGAAAAACCAAAAACTAAGGACTTAATGGTGGAAAATCAAGTCTTAAGGTCAAGACTTGATAAATTAGAAAAGACCCTAAAAAGGATGGAAAATATCCTTAAAGGGCAAAATGAGCATAACCTAGGTTTAGGACAACAAAAGTCATCCAATGGCCATAGCGGTTTGGGATACAAACCAAAGGCTAAGAAGGATGTAATTTCTTACCATAGGGTTCCATATAGTTATGGAACCGAGTGTAGGTCAAATGGTCAAGTCAAAAGTACAAGGGAAGCTATCCCTAGGAGTATTTTTGCAACTAAGGTGACTAAGACGTCTAAGAAGTCTAACAAAGTCACTAAAAAGGTCACAAGGGAAGAAATCCCTAAGGTTGACCTAGAAAGTATGACCAAGGCTTCTAAGAAGCCTAATAAGGTCACTAGGAAGGTATCTAGGAAAGTTATCCCTAGTGAATACCTAGAGCATCCAAGAAGCACCAATATATTTTGGGTTCCTAGGAGCATTTTCTTTATCCCATAGATGGGCTAGAGAGTGCCAACTTTAATTGAAAGGGTAGTTAACCCAATCATGATAAAGTTGGCACTCTAAGAGCATTTTCAAGGTTATTGTTAACCTTTGAAAATGATAAGGATTAATGGCTTACTCTTGGAAAGAGTAAGATGTGCCAAAAATTTGAGCTTTTGGATATAATCTTAATTGACACAAGAAATCAAGTCTAAAACAATGTCAAGTTGGGATGTTGGCATTTTATTGGGAAGTTAAAGGCAAGTCTAAGCCTTATTTTAATTTGTTACTCTTTAAAAGAGTTATTTGTGTTAAAATTTGAGGAATATGCTTAATTTAAATTGGCACAAAATTAGGAAAATCAAAAGAAATGTCAAAATTGAGTTTTGGCATTTTCTTGGGAAATAGTGGGCAATCTAGGGTTAAATGTTAATTTAGCTAAGGATTAAGGATACTTAGATAGATAATCTAGGTATTTCTTTTATGCTAATTCACCATGCTTTATTTGCCCATCATATGTCATGACATCATGTTTATTTTTGCATTCATATTTTATTATGAAAACCATAAAAATACCATGTTATGTCATACATACATAATGTAGTTATAGGATATTTTCTTTTGAAAATTATTTATTTTTGATGTATGCCATAACATATCATGCATTATTTTAATTCCTTGCAATTTAAGGACAAATGACATTTATTAACAAATAACATCCTTGGTGGATGTTCATAACCTCAAAAATGCCTAGGTAGATATGCATGATCCTTAGATTAGGGCAAAATCAAACTTTACATCTCACTATGAATTATAAGGTGACTTGTATGTGGTTTAGTATACATTAAATATAAGTGAGATGTTAGGATGATGAGCAAAACTCAAGATGTTGATTTAGTACATTTTTGTGAGTTTTAAGTTCGTCAAAACACATAGTTATGTGTTTTCCAATCATTGGAAAAGCTAATGTACAAGTCATGTGCATTGAGCCCAAAGAACATGGTTGGAAATTTGTTTTGAAAATCATTTTAAAATATTTTTGGAAAACCTTGGTGAAGGCTATCTTTTGATAGTAATCATCATTGAAAAGTTAGACACAAATTAGAAGAAAACACTAAAGTTTTTACAAGTTTTCTAGTTTGTGTCAATCTTGGAAAATATAAAGTATTTTCTTAGGAAACTATTTTTTCATGATACTATATGCCCTAAATAATGTCTACAACGATTTTTATGATTTTTGAAATTTTGTAGATTTTTCTAGGGGTTTCTGAAATTTACTGAAATGGAATTTCAGCTTTTTCAGAGCTTCAATCGATCACCCGATCAATTGAAGGGTCTCAATCGATCGGGCGATCGATTGAGAGCAAGCTTCTTGCGAACAGAAGCTTCTTGGATCGATCCACCGATCGATCCATCCCTCCTGAATTGATCAGTGGATCGATTCAAGCAGGTTCAATCGATTGAGACCCAACTCCAATCGATTGGGAATGCTGATTTTGGCTGGTAAAGCCTGATTTTGGCATTTTAGACTATCTTTAGTCTAGGTAACCATTCCTAACCCCTCAAAACATATTTGTATACATTTAGGGTGAGTTTTCATGATGAAAACAAGGATGAATTGGTTAAGGGAGACTAAGTCGAAGTTTAGGTTGAGGTTTGGTTTTATTATTGAATTTATGAACCTCAAAACTTCTAATTTTGGGGTTTCCTAAAGGTTTAGGGATTCCAAGTCATTGTTGGTGCAGTGACAGAAGTTTTGTGCATGTCTTTAGGGGGAGTTACTTTTTAAGGACATGAAAAATTATTTTCATACACCTTGGAAGGTGGTTTTACCTTCTTTAGTGAAAATGCTCAAGATTGAGCATGGGAATACAATGGAGAGTGGATATCTTCATTGTTCAGTAGTATATGCTCAAGGATGAGCATTTGATGAAAATAAAGGGTATGAGACCTTTATTTGAATTGTGTTGTGAGCAACGAGTGAAGTTGTAAACAACGAAGGGTAACTTTTTAGGAGGAGAGTTTTTTTTTTTTGTGCCCAAAGATTGGGAATGAATTTGATGTGTGCCAATAGGGGGAGAATGAAGGGTTTAAGTTAGACCTTCATTATCTAAGAGGGAGTTTGCCCTCTTAGGGGGAGAATGTAGGGTTTAACTTACATCTTCATTACCTAGGGGCATGAAGAAGGTTGAGGTTATGGGATTAGCCTAACTTAAAGAAGGTATTGTCAAACAACAAAAAGGGAGAGATTGTTGGTGCAATATTTCCCCAGGTCAAGGTTGATCATGTTGACTGAGCTTGAATTGAGTCAAGCTCGAGTCTTGATGTTGTGGTTTCGATGTTTGACAATACATGTAGTCAATACATGGAGATTGCAGGTGCAATTATTCATGTGGGGAGATTGTGAAGAAGAGTCAAGTAGGTCAAGAGTGACTGGAAAGTCCTGATGAGTGAAGCTAGGCAGATTGGAAATCATGGTAAGTGAAGTCAGGTAAAAGACCTAGTGAATGAAACTAGGCAGAAGGAAATCCTGGTGAGTGAAGCCAGGTGAAAGACCTAGTGAGTGAAGCTAGGCAGAAGAGAAATCCTGGTGAGTGAAGCCAGGTGAAAGACCTAGTGAGTGAAGCTAGGCAGACGGGAAGTCTTGGTGAGTGAAGTCAGGCGAGGAAATCCAAATAGATCAAGGATGATCGGACATCTGGTGTTGGGAAGTCCAAGTAGGTCAAAGGGATTGATCGGATACTTGGCATAAGGAAATCCAGATGGATCAAGGATGATCGGACATCTGGTGTTGGGAAGTCCAAGTAGGTCAAAGGGATTGACCGGATACTTGGCACGAGGAAATCCAGATGGGTCAAGGTTGACCAGACATCTCGTGGAAGTCCAACTGGATCAAAGGGATTGACCGGACGCTTGGTAAGGGAGTCCTAGTAGGTTAAGGGTGACCAGATGCTAGGCATGATGTACCAACAGGTCATGGTTGACCGAATGTTGGTTTGAGGGACGTTTGGACTTGATTTGGCAAGTCTTACATGGGCTGGATCCATCAACCGATTGATTGGCTCATGCCCAATCGATCAGTCGATCGATTGGGAGAGTCCCCGCGACAAGCCTTCTCCCAATCGATCGGTAGATCGATTGGGAAGAAGTGTCGCGCGAACAGAAAGCCTCCCAATCGATCAGTGGATCGATTGAGAGCCTCCAATCGTTCAGTGGATCGATTGGGGGTCGCGATTCTGCGTGATAAAGGCTGGATCGATCAGCCGATCGATCCAGGCGTTTCCCGAGAGCACAGAGGCGCTCTGGATCGATCCATAGCCTCCCCGATCGATTGGGAGCAATCCAATCGATCGGGATCCGACCTTTGGCATTATATTTAGCTGCAGGCGTTCGATTCCTTCGGTAGAACTTCCACAGCTTCGATTCTTCTCTTTAGCGATCTTCACAGCAACTCCACAAAGTTCTCACCGCCAGATCTTGAGGGTTCTTGGAGACATTTCCAAGTCAAGAGGCGGATCTACAGCAAGAAGAAGAAATCTAAGGTTAGAGTTTTCTTGTGCTAACTTGTAAGATTTTAACTTGTATTTTGTTCTCTTTCCCTTTCTTCTTGTAGTGTGAACTTGTAGGGCTTCTCCGCCTTTTGCAGTTACCATAAAGGAGTATTTTATTAGTGGAGGGTGCGTGAGTGTGTGGATCCTTGGACTAGTCACCTCTTGTGAGGTGGATACCAAGTAAATCCTCGAGTTAGCGTTGTTGTATTTGTGTTATTGTATTTTTCGCTGCACATCATTGCAAGAAACAGGCAACGACGAGCACAAGAGCGCATCGAGCTATTCACCCCCTCTAGCTACATAATCAGTCGCAACAACTATATCAAGGACAAATAAGATATGAGAGATTTGAGATCTCTAAGGTTCTATTTCAATGCAGAATGCAAGAAGGAAGTCTCATAGAGCCTTATGTGCTCAAAATGATCGGGTATATAGAGAATCTACAAAGGTTGGATTTTCACTAGGGCAAGAATTGGCCACTGACCTTATTCTGCAGTTATTGCCCGAGAGCTACAATCAATTTGTCATGAATTATAATATGAATGAAATTGACAAACCATTGCCTAAGATGTTGAGCATGTTGAGAACTGCTGAACTCAACCTTAAGAAGGCAAAGCCAAGTACCATTTTGATGGTGCAAAAGGGCAAAGGCAAATGGAAGTCCAAAGGTATGGGTAAGACCCAAATCAAAGGCAAGGACAAGACTTATGCATTGAAACTCAAAGGTGGGGTTGCTAAGGAAGGAACCTGCTTCCACTGTGGTGTGACCGGACACTGGAAGAGGAATTGCAAACAGTACCTAGAGGAACTGAAAAGGAAGAGAAGTGAGACTTCTGTCTCAGGTATATATGTTATAGAAGTCAATCTATCTATTTCTTCTTTATGAGTATTAAATACTAAATGTGCATCTCACATTTGTACTAATATGTAGAGGCTGTGAAATAGTAGATCATTGACAAAGGGCGAAGTGGACCTACGAGTAGACAATGGCGCAAGAGTTGTTGCTGTAGCTGTAAGAACATGAAGAGTGTTGTTATGTGCCTGCCTTAACTAAGAACATTATTTTTGTTTCTTGTTTGGACAAGAAAGGTTTTTCATTTGTAATAAAGGACAAATGTTGTTCTATTTATTTCAATAAAATATTCTATTATAGTACACATCTTTTGAGTATACTCTATGTTCTAGATTTTGACAACCCAATCTATAACATAAATATCAAACAGTTCAAATATAATGATTTGAACCAAACATATCTATGGTATTGTCGCTTAGGTTATATAAATGAGAGTCACATATCCCAACTTCATAAGGATGAATTTTTGGACTCATTTGATTTTGAATCATATGAGGTATGTGAATCTTATCTTCAAGGCAAGATAACAAAGACTCCATTTAGTGGACATAGTGAAAGAGCTAATGACTTGTTAGGACTCATACATACTGATGTATGCAACCCTTTTAGAATAGCAACTAGATTAGGCTATCATTACTTCATTACTTTCACTGATGATTTCAGTAAGTACGACTATGTGTATCTGATGAGATATAAGTCAGAATCCTTTGAAAAGTTCAAAGCATTCAAGAATGGAATATAAAACCAACTTGGTAAGAGTATTAAGATGCTTCGAACATATCGAAGTGGGGAATACCTTAGCCAAGAGTTTCATAACCATCTCATTGAGTGTGGAATCATATCTCAATTCACTCCACCTGAACATCACAATGGAATGATGTATCAGAAAGAAAAAAAATCATACTTTATTAGATATGATACAATCGATGATGAGTCAAATAGATCTTCCTATTTCCTTCTGCGGACATGCTCTAGAGACGGTCGCTTTCACACTTAACCACGTTCCATCATCATCAATTTAAGGCTATCATAAAGAAACCATATACAATATGGACGGGAAGAGTCCCAAGATATCTTTCATGAAGATTTGGAGTTGTGATGCTTATGTTCATGCTCGATATTATATTATCGAGCGAGTTATATTCATGATCGATCGGGCTTCTTCCACCGAGTGTGTTATATTTATATTGTGTTTATGCTCGACTGAGCTTTGTCTACTGAGCGTTCCTAGGTTCATTGGCATTCTGTTGCTTTAGTTTAACCAGTACTTTATGCTCGGTCAAACCTAGACTGCCGAGCGTATCTGAACGCGCTAGTCCTTTGTCTGTTTTAGTTCAGTCGGGCTTGCATTCTCGATCGAGATTATATTCTTGGTCAGGATTGCATTCTTGATCGAGGCTCGCCTGCCGGGCGTACGTGCGCGTGCTAATATTTCTCCTATTTCGGTTCGTCCGGTACTCCATGCTCGGCTGAGCTTTTCCTACCGAGCATATCTACATGAGTCGTACCCTTAATCAGTTTTAGCCTGGCCGGTCCTACATTCTCATCTAGGATTTGCTTACCAAGCATATCTATCTCACCCGAGCCTCTCTACTTCTTCTTTCTTCTCCTTATATCTCTTTTCACCTTATTGTAGGGGATCCATACCTTATAACCCGTATCATATGCTATCATTATATTAGAAATAGCATTATAAGAAAAGATGTACAAGTGGAATACACAAAGTCTCAAGATCAAGTTATTGATATTTTTACCAAGCCACTCAAATTTGAAGACTTCATCAAGATGTGAAATTTGATTGGAGTTGTAAAATAAGTTTAAGAGGGAGTGTTGAAATTAAATTTGATTTTAGATAAAAATAATAATAAATTAATAAGGAGTTAGTGGATAGAGATATTATAAATGCGGTGGCCGTGGATAAAAATAAAATATTATGGATAGAGATAGAATTTGATGAGATGGTAATTTGGATAAGAATAAAAATTTTGTAGAGATAGAATATGATCTAGATTCAATGTATTTGAGATTAGTGTTTATCCAATAAGACTATAAATATATATCTTTTTCAATGAATGAAAATAAATTGATTTTTTATTTTTCTCTTCCACTATAGAATATATATATTTTTTTCATAATTATTTTATTTATTCTACCATTATTCTTTTTCAAACATAGACCTCTAAAATATATCCAAACATGTAAGCCTTTCCTCCTGTTTTTATTCTGGTTCCACATTGACGGTTTTATTCTATGCAACCTGTGTTACCATAAGAAAACATCAAATTAGTCTTCGAACCACTATGCCTTGAAAGCATCCATAAAGGTCTTAAGATTCTCCAGCGAAGCGCCTCCTTCGTTAGTGTTCTGCCGGGCGTTCTCCTTCAACATCGATGCCCTTGTTCTCATCTCCTCGTTCGAAAGCAACTCTTCTACCTTGGATTTCACCTGTTCCCGCTTAACGATCCCACTCTCGTCAGGCGTCATGCGCAGACCCACCTTCCAATCGTCACAAATGTAGTTCTGGTTCAGGAATTGGTCTCCAAAATATGGCCAACAGAGGAAGAGCTTCCCGTTCCTGACGCCTTCCATGGTCGAGTTCCAACCGCAGTGAGACACGAAGCAAGCGACAGAAGGGTGAGCCAGCACCTTCTGTTGAGGTGCCCAAGCCACAATCTTCCCTCTGTCTCCGACACGCTCTTTGAATCCATCCGGATAAGCATCGGCAGAGTCGCTGGTGAGGTCGGGCCGGACCACCCACAAGAAGGGTCGGCCAGTCGCCTCCAGCCCAAGCGCGAACTCCTGGAACTGGAGGCGGTCGAAGATGGTGAAGCTCCCGAAGGCCACGTAGACGACGGAACCCGGCTGCTGCTCGTCCAGCCACGACAAGCAGGCCGCGTCCTCCGGCCAGAAGTGTCCCACGGCGCGGCTCGGCCGGAGGCCGGTGAGCAACGGCCCGATGGGAAGAATCTTTGGATTGTAGCGGAAGGTTGGCTCTTCGAGCTCTTTGAAGGAGTTGCAGAGGATGAACTCCGCGACGTCGATGACCCTGTTGTTGTTGACGTAGTTGAAGATTAGCTTTCTGGTTCTGCCATCTCCAATTAGGTTCCATACCAAGTGGGACGAATTGATGAATGGCATGCCGGGACCGAGCTGGAACGTCTCGTGTTCTGAGATCTGTGTGCCTGTAAAAACAGAAACCGCATGTTACTTTTGCATCATGAAAACTTTGGCGTCTCATTAATTAATCACAATCATCAGACCAAAACAAAAACAAAAACAAAAACAAAAACAAAAACAAAATCAATTACCATCAGCATCGATGACGCCTCTCGAAATCAACTCCGGAATGCTCAGCAAAGTCGCAAGTACCTGGGCTGCCGCCGGCCAGAAAGAGGCTGGCCGGAGACCCTTCTTACAACCAACCTCCAGCGCCCATCCCATGTTCGCATCCACCAACATGCAAGTCATCGGATCCTCTGTTTCGTTGCTCTTCTCGATTAGTTCCTCCAAGCACCGCGGCATTACCTTCATGAATGCTTCCGCGAGCCTCGCGAGATCGTTACGGTCTTCTTCCGGCCCTAATCCATCGGGGACCGTTACCAGAGCGATCTGTTCCACGGTGCTCTCCGCGGACAACGCGGTTAGCAGACGCTTGTGGTTGAATTCGGTATTGACGAAGGTGGCCTTGAAGCCGTGATCTACTAAGCAGTGGCAGAGCTCCATGAAGGGAATGACATGGCCTTGAGCAGGGAATGGCAGAGCGAGAACGTGTGGCAAGCCCATTCAGATTTATCCTCTTTTCTTCTTCGTCTCTTTGCCACAAGAGAGGAAGAAGAAAAGAGAAAAAACAAAAAAGAATATAACTACTTAATTTTACCAGTGCAGCATAATAGAATTTATAGAAAGAACTATGACAAATATAATATACGATTATTGTAATTATAAAAGTTATTTGAGTTATAGCATGACAAATATGACAATATGAAAATTAAGTTCGTATAAAAGTACGAAATTTGATTAAAGCATGGCAAATATGTTAATTATATAAGTAATTTGAGTTATAGTGTGTCAAATATTGAATCGAAGTAAAAAAAAATAAACATAGTTTATCTCATGGACTAGTCTTGGGATGATTGATCAAGGCCTACGAAAATTTTCAATTGGCCATCAGCTAAATCGGAAAGCGCCTGAGGTGGGTAGCCCAAAACTCCAATATTTGTGCGCCCCATTTACACTAAAAAAATACAACGTTAGAGATGGAATTTGTCGTCACTACATCTCCATAAGAACTTAAGTGTAGTGTTAAATATGTAAGAGTTCTCACACCATAGGTTGGATAAGAAAAAATATGATAGGAAAACTAATAATCTAAGATTTAGAATATGGAACATAGGAACTCTCATTGGTAAATCAATGGAGGTAGTAAATACGATGATTAGGAGAAGAATTAGTATTTTGTGTGTACAAGAGACAAAATAGGTAGGCGAAAAGATAAAGATGATAGAGAAATCAGGTTTTAAGTTATGATACACTGGAAAAAGTAAAGTAAGAAATGGAGTGAGTATTATTGTAGATAATTCGTTAAAAGATGAAATTGTAAGAGTAGTTAGAAAAGGGGATAGAATTATAACCTTTAAAATATCAAAGAGTGTAAGAGGATATTTCGCCTTCAATGAAGGAAAATTTTAGTGAGCTTTTATCTACCTTAAATTAACAACTACCTAAGTTGTAACCAAATAAAATACTGTAGCATTCTTACTTATTTCCTTTTAAGTTGTTCTTCTTAAATGTTATATTTGCTTAATTAATATTGAATTCTTGTGCTGTTCAAATAGCAAGAGATTTTTCTAACTTACTTGCAGAGTTGTTCATGCCCCCTCTAACCGGCCTCACAGTACCAACAGTTGGTATCAGAGCCCAATCACCTCAGAAGGGCTAACCACCAACTGAAGCAACGAGACGATGGCCGAATCTAGCATCTATCCACCATTGTTTGAGGGGGAGTTCATGTTCTAGAAGTGACGAATGGAGGTATTCTTTAAGACATATTTTAATATTTTATTAATAATGAAATATGGTTTTGAAACATCAAAGAACAAGAACGAAGAAAAACTCGAATAACACCTCTGGACCAAAAAGCATCGTGACAAGTTTATGGCAAACGATAAGGCTGAATTTCATCTTATAAGTGTATTACCGATCAAAGCACATGACAGAATCGGCACATACACATCCGCCAAAGCTCTCTGGGATATGCCTCTAGAACTCCACAAAGAATCAAAAGAAGTTGAATCTAACTCTTCGATGGATATCGACTCATCTTCAGAAGACACCAAGATCAAAGAGATTGCTAAAGCAGTACTAATAGTTGAATACCTACCTAAAGACAACAAAGAAAGCTTATCTGAGATGAGTATGGATGAAGGAGGAGATTTATCAAAAGACAACAACACTGAAGGGGGAGATTCCAACTCTAGCTTTAGATTAGATATGATAAGTGTTTTAAACCTCTTTGCAAAAATAAGACTAGATATATCAAATCAAAAAAGATTATGCATGCTTGTTAAACCAATTTAATAAAATTAAAATTGAAAATGAGCAATTAAAAAAGGAGATAGAAAAATTAAAATCAAAAGTAACCTTACATGTTCAAATTTCTTACATGCTCTAGAAAGAAATTTTAAATATTATCGAAGGTTTAATTGGTATTTATAAAACCATAAAGTCAAATTATAAAAGTAGATAGAAAATTAATTTCTAGAAAATATTTAGTTAATACAATGAAAATAATTTATTTTGGATACTAAAGTCATGCTTAACTTAATAAATTAATTTCATATTCATGGTAGAAAATTAATTTGCTCAATTTATTTTTTTTATAAAATTAATTATTTCATCAACTTTTGGTTAGATTTTCTATTCAAATTATTATCTGTGAAAAAACAAAAATTTTATTTGTTAGCATACAAAATTTTTAAATTGTTTGGTTGTTATATGAATTATTGTAAATTTTTTGGACAAAAATAATCCTTTTATAATTATAAATTATCTAGAATGTATTTTTGACAAATTTAACTTTTCTATGGATGAACATTAAATTCTCTATATTATGAAAAATTATCATAATATTTAGGTATTAGATTTTATTTTTTATACATTTAACTTTAAAAATGAGTCTTTCTAATTAAATAACTAATACTGGTCAAACTAAATAGTTATTTATTGTCAAAATTTTAATTATGATCTTTCTGTTTTAGTTTGACCATCAAAATAATTTTTATAATTTTAAAATAATTTTTAAATTATTTTGATAAATCTGGCCTTTAATTCTTAGAAATTCGAATATTCATAAATAAAATCTTGGAAAATTTTCTTTGGGCATTGTTTTATCACCCTTAGAATTTTTTTTAGATTTTTTTCAGAAATTAATCCCTATTTTTTTATATGATAAAAGAAGGAGAAATGAAAGGAGGGGGGTGTTTTAAATTGTTAATTTTTTTTCAAATAAATTTTATGTTTATTTTATTCTAGCTTTAACTTGTATTGATGCACATCAAAAAGAGAGAGATTGTAAGTAGCCCGAGTTGATTTTGATGTGGTCAACCAAGTTAAGTTAGGTCATGCGTATTTGATGACTTGCGTTTGAGTGTATAGGGACTTAGGAACATAAGAAGCCGAGCAAAAGACACGACGAACGAAAGGACGACATGAAATCGAGTCAACAGGCTCGGTACATCTGAGGTACGAGAAGATGTGGAAGAGCACACTGGTGGAGCAAGAAGGACGTGTGCGGTGCTTTCGAGGGACGAGAAGCCAGAACAGAAGACTGTTCAAGAAGAAGGCCGAAGTTGGGTTCTAGTGAGTTCAACTCTGGAAGGCTGAAGAATCACCCAAGTGAACGAAGAAGAAGCCAGCGATCGAAGAATGCACCGAATGAGTCAGCACTTGGTTGACTGGTCTCAGCGCCTGGACCACTAGGGTGCCAAACATGCAGCTCGTCATAGTAGATTACTCTTCGGATCCACGCCAGCAACAGTCCAGGTGTCCGAACATGAAAAAATTCTATCTTCAAGTCGTTGCGATGCCATTGTGTTGAGATAGAATTTGCCTTGCTGGAGGTGCCCAGATCACCATCCAGGCACCCGGAGTTCACTACGTCAGCAATGGATAAACTTGACCAGAGCACTATAAATAGATTCCTGGTTCACTTAGTTCGAACACAACTCTGGTATTCAATTCCTAATATTATTTTAAGCTATCAAAGAGTGTAAGAGGCTTCTCCGCCTTCAACGAAGGAGAATTTTAGTGACCTTTTATCTACCTTAGATTAATAATCAACTAAGTTGTAACAAAGTAAAACACTTTAGCTTTCTTACTTATTTCCTTTTAAGTTGTTCTTCTTAAATGTTATATTTGCTTAATTAATATTAAATCCTTGCTCTGTTCAAATAACAAGAGATTTTTCTAACTTACATGCAGAGTTAGCTAAGTATTGCTGAAAGAAATTCTTTTCAAAGCTAAGTATTTTTTTAAAAATAAAAGAATAAACGTTAAGTATTTTTTTTTGAAAATAAAGTTAAGTGATACTTTCGGGGGCTTAATGCTAAATTTTTTGGAGTAAGATTGAAAGTTAGTTTTTCAAATTTAAGTACTATTTTTATGAGTTAACAACTTTTCTCTCTACTTAGTATTTTTTGATATATGTCAAAGGAGGAGAAAAAGTATTAAAAGTAAAGTATAAAGTTTTTAATTGAGGAGGAGTAAAATTTAAGGGATAGTGAGTAATATTTATATTTACTTTTTCCTTAAAAAATGTTACTTAAATGCTTACTTATTTTTTGTTCTATGTATCTTACTTTATTATTTTGAATGTTTTTACTTAACTTTAAACTAGATGACCATAAAATAAAAAGTGGGAGATTGTTGATGCTGGAAGCACTACCTAGTCAAACTTGTATTTTGATATTTGGCAAAGGTTCAAAGTTAAGCTGTGTTATGATCTAACAACTCTAATTAAGTGTGTAGGAAAGTCCTAAGTGATCTTAGGCAAGGTGAAAGTTCTAGCTAAGGATAGGCAAAGAAGTCCTAGTCGACACTAGGAAGGTAGAAAATCGTAGTTGATACTAAGCAATAAAGTCCTGGTCCGTGGGACTGGGCAAAGTCTTGGCAGGTCAAGGACATCAAGCAAAAACCTGGGGTCGAGAATACTGGGTGAAAGTCATTGGGGTCGCAAACACCAGGCGGATGATTGAACGGGTTAGGGTTCAAACATCCAGTGAAAAGTTCTGAGGTATCAGATGTTGAACAAAAGTCCAAACAATCTAGAGGATTGGTTTGGAGAAAAGGTAAACTCTCTTGAAAGGAGTAGGTAAGGACGTGTTTCCCATAGAGGGAATAGTAGGCGTCAATCTGACCTAGAGTTTCAGCAAAACTAAGAATCAGAACAGGACAATCTAAAGACTATCAAATATTACCTTGCTTTACATATTATTACTTGTTGGACTAACTTTGTTGAAGAAAATCAAAGCCTGGAAAAAGGGCTCCAGGTGCCTAGAGCTTGTCCTGGCTCCAGGACATTCAGGCACCTGGAGTTGCTCTAGGGGCCCCGGTCAATTGCTTATAGGGAGTGCAGTGGGTGGCCAACCTTTATCACCGAGGGCACCCAGATAGTCCAAGCATCCGGACTGGGCAAATTTCATCCACAGGCTGTAGTGGCATGCTTCAACTAGCTAATCTACATCAATAGTCCAAGCACTCGGACCGGTCCGAGAACTCAGAGATGGATAAAATTTACTCAATGAAGTTTCGACGAGAGCACTCCACGTCAGCCCAGTGGGGGCACCCGGGGAGGAGTCTAGTTGTCCAGATGGGGCTATAAAAGGAGGGTTCAACTAACACCTTAAACATACAAATTCGAACAACTTTCTATCTTGCGCATTGCTCCAGAAATGACTCTGCAATGCCAAATCACTTCTCTGATGATCGAAATCTCGCAACTCGAATCCTTAAGTTGTAAGTATAATTTTTGTTTCTAGAACTTAAACAATTATATCTTTTTACTTGTCTTTGTACTTGTAATTACCGAATTGCTAGTGAATTTTCCAATGAAAGTGATGGTTGATTGCGGGCTTTAGAGTAGGAGTTGTTAGACTCCGAATCAAGTAAAAGAAAAGTACTATTAATAATTTCTTTTCTTTTCTTTACTTTACTTTCCACTGTGTTTACTCTAAATTGATTTACGAAAAATTGAAAAGCCACCAGTGCTATTCACCCCCTCTAGTGCATCTATCCTATAGAAAGTGCCATTGAGATCGACTGTTAGCACCAGACAGCCAGGACGACGACGATGCCTTCAGCCAAAATGAAGTCTTTATTCTTTGTTTGCAAGCATAACCCTCTATTCAAGAAGCTCCATGATGGAAGGTTGATGTCGATAAAGGATGTGGGTTTGGATGGCGAGGACACGTCGGAGTCAATTAGTAATTCCAGCGAAGGGAGTTCTCCATCCTCAATTGTTGCAACTGCGCATCATCGAGTCAATTGGATTCCTCAATCCAATCATCAGCCGAAGCAGCTTCTCCATATCATCTCCTCTTGCTAAAATCAAGAAGCCAATATCAAATACACATGCTTAGAAACTGTCTCCTTGCTAATGTCGCAGTCTAGTTCCACCACCATAGAACGCGACAACTCCAACCCCACCAACTGCACACACTACAATTCCAACATTAAGGAGGTTGTATCCTTGCTCAGTGCCTCCTTGTCCACCCCCCGTTCACTCTACCGCCACAAAACCCCCATATTCAATAAGCCCTTGTAGTGGTTATCTTATTGCAAGCTAGAGGTTGCCACCAGTGGCTTCGTCGACATGACCTTAGTAGCAAAGGGTGCCAACGAGTACGCCAACGGAGATGTGTTGGAGGATAGGCACATTGTGGTCGTCTAATATCTCAAGGATCAACCGCCCGATGAGGAGTTCTGCAAGGAGTTGGAGGTGGTCAGCCAAGCGCAACACCATAATGTAGTAATGCTAGTGGGTTTCTACATAGAGGAGGGAATTGGTGTTTGAGTACATTTGCAATGGCTCCCTCGACCACCATCTCTATGGGGAAGTCCAGACTCCATTGGGTTGGCTTGTAAGGATGAAGATTGAGTGGGAGTTGCATGAGGGTTTAGATATTTGCACGAGAATTTTAGGGTGGGTTTGGTCATCTATAAAGACCCGCGACCCAACAATATTCTACTCATGAATGACTTTGGACCATTGTTGAGGGACTTCAGACCACAACACGATAAAGGGAGGCATCTCTATTAGTAAACACCAATCTCCCTAAATCTTTTGGCTATCTTGCTCTCGAGTTCATAGAGCACAGGATCATTATTGACAAATCTGACATGTATGCATTTGGAGTGGTGCTACTCGAGCTTGGCCGAAAAGCCTTGGGCACCAATCTTCCCAAGGGGCAGCAGTTCCTGGTCAAGTGGGTGAGGCCGCTCCTCTCGGTTGCATCAAATGATGATCAGACTATAGCAATCGACTGCTTATTTGATTGACATTTAGAGTGAGACCAATGTCATTTCTTCAGGAAGGAGCTCCGAGAAATGACATGCGTGCCTCATTGTGCCTCAACCTAGAGTCACAGTCAAGGCCTAACATGCCCAATGTGCTGAGGATTCTAAAGGGAGACAATGCGATCAATCAAGTTCTAGATGACAACACTGTGGGCAACATAAGTAAAGTGCGGATGCCAAATGAAGTTGTGAAGGAGGTTAAACATTAGAATAAGAAGGAAACCCCTAAAGGAGAAGTGTTTGAGGGATGTGAAGATGGACAAGAGTAGCGTCCACAATGTCATGCTCATCGACGGATCGACGAGGATTACCAAAATTCAGTAGTTGCTAGTGGATTTTGTCGATTTAATGCCAAATGATGTTACTCCCTAAAGGAGAAGTGTTATTATTATTAGTAATTTTATTCTTTTGGTAATTTTTTGGGTGTTTTAGTATTTTAGATATTTTTGATAATTTCTATCTTTCATTTTTTTTAATATTTTGAGCATGTTTAGGATTGTGAGTCTGTTTATAATTTTTCTTTCCTTTTAAAATTTCTTTTCATTCTTTATGAGTTAGGAATTGTATTCTATATATTAAGATTTATTTCCTTTATTTGGATAGGGTTCAAAGTCTATATAAACATGTGTTTAGTTGTTTGAGAAATCATCCTTCATATTGAATATAGTTGCCCCTTTTGGTAAAACTTAGAGAATGATGAATTTTTCTTTATTTTCGACGGTTTCACTTCTTGCATTCTCCTCAATCCCCATCCCCCCTCTTCTTGTTAGCCCACATGATACTCGCTATCATGCCCGGCGTTAGATGTCTTCTTCTTTGTCTCTAGATTGTAATTCCATCTCTATGGAGTAAAACACTTAATTCTAGGACGAGAGAGTAGTTCAATGTATTGTTGACACTATTTTTATATATTTATTCATTTTTTTATCGCATGATTTGTTTATCCATGATCCAACTTTATTGTGCATACATGATTATGCCATTGTGCATCTTCATACCCCATGGGACGTGGGGCATCATGACAAGAGCCTCCCTAAGAAAGAGGTCGTTTTAGTAAGACTACCTTAAAATTGGGCATCACATTTGGGTAGTCATGTCGGTATATTTCAAAAAATCTATACTGGTACCTCGGGATAGACCACCTATATGCATATAAACATTGTAGTAAAACGGTAAATAGTCTTTAGGGTGTCAACAATTATCATAGCGAAATTGAAATCCTAGAATTGTTTCCCCAAATTCATATTTCTCTCATGACTTCTTATGTTCTTGATTCGTTTCCTTTCTTTCTCAACTCTTGCGATTTGTGATTGTCTAGATAACTTACTTTGCAACTTCGACTGGTACTTAATTTTACTATCCCTGTAGGATAGATTTTTTTATTACTTGATGACAGCCATATACTTATGATTTTCTCCCATCAGTCTCCCAACGCAGTTTCTCCAATTCAGTCTTTCCTGCCTCAGCCTCAGTTAGGGCCTTCTCTATTATGGCTCTATCAGTGGCCACCGTCGCTTGGGCCTCGTCCACCTCTTGATATGGTCGAGCCAACTGATCCTCTAACTCGGCCATCTGTGCTTCCATCTATCGATACCACCTGACATGGATGGGCAATCGATAGTGGAGTTTGTGATGCTCCTTCTAGGGTTGTGAGAACATGAAAGGTTAGTCATAATACTTGCCAGAGAAATTAACACTAACAAGGGTCATACCTTTGCAATGGAAGCATTGAGGACCTTGCTCAAGTGTTCTAGCTCAATGTTCGGTAGGATTTTAGTCTTGTGCCACTGAAGCCTCTCCACAAAATGCCTTGATCGATCCACCCTCTCCTCAAAGTCAGCCTGGGGAGAGCAAGGAAGGGGCTGCTAGAGCCAGACCTTGTCCTTGAGATAGTCTAGTACAATGTAGCCCTCATGTCGGCTTTTCATTCAGGCCTTAGGGGCAAAACTCCTTAAAGGGAGCACCACTAGGGGAGCCCCCGCGAAAGGGTTCACTTATTTTCTTGGTTACGACTACCCCATCTCATTAAGGCTGGGAGTCAGGCAGACCTCGCTCTGAGCAGGAGGTTGCTTCAGTACCCAACTCCACTTTGAGGGTTCGATCTCCACCTCGACCTTGGCTGCCACCTCGATAGCCTCTATCTCAGCCTCAAGGACCTAGTCTCGATCACCTTTGCTAACTCCTCCACTTCAATTGTCGGGATCTGTGGTATAGTGGTGGAGGGCTCAAAATTGGAAGCCACTGTGGAAGAATCACCCACTGCAGTGGATGATCCAGCTGTGACAGCCGAAGACTCGACTACCATTGATCATTGGGGGGCTAACAGGTCTGACGAGCCCTCGACCGAATCCTTTGAGTCCCAAAGGCCTTCAACCGATGTGATGTCAGATCCCACTTTAGGGTCTTGTTAACTAACACACTCAACATGACTTGATTTGTGAGGAGAAGAAAAGTTAGTCAATGTTAGGGAAAACTTAACATAAACAACACCTTACGCAATCATTCCTCTAGAATGATTGCATTCAAGCTCAACCCAGTTCAGTAAAGTAAGACTTCATCCTCCACCAGCTCATTAATGTCAAATTTGAGTCCCGCTAGGATCTTGGTCACCACCAAGTATGCCCACTCCAGTTTGTACTATTCGAGAGGTGGTTGAGGCTGCGGATTGGCCCGCTAGGCAGTCAGGTAGGTGCACAGATGTTGTGTCTTGACAAAGACAAAACAACTCTTCCACCCCTTGTACGAGGTTGGGTACTCGCTGAGGAAGTTACACTTTGACCTAGCTACAAAGTGTTGGTATTGCAAGATTGTAAATATAGTCCTACATTGAAAACACATGGAAAAGATCATGGGTTTATAAAAGAGAAAGATATCTCCATTGGCATGAGATCTTTTGGGTAGAACCCAAGAGCAAAATCATGAGGGCTTAGACTCAAAGTGGACAATATCATACTATTGTGGAGATATCTAAAATTCTTTTCGATCCTATAATTGGTATCAGAGTCCGGACTGCCAGAAGGTTTAACTACCGATTGTGCACAAGAGCTATGGTCTGATTGAGGCATGTGGGTACAATATTGACCTCGAACAAAGAAAGTAAGGGCTCCTATGTTCGGATCAAGAGGACCAGACACCGGGCAGGAAGTCCTAGTTGTGGCTACGCAAGGAAGTCCTAGTAGGTCGGGTGGACCGAGGGACAGGAAGACCTAGTGGGTTGAGGATCAGACATAGGAAGCCTGTGGTCCTTTGTTTTTTGGGGGGGGGGGGTTGTTGGTGTTGCAAGGTTGCAAACATAGTTCCACATTGAAAATACATGGGAAAAATCATGGGTTTATAAAAGAGAAAGATATCTACATTGGCATGAGGCCTTTTGGGTAGAACCCAAGAACAAAATCATGAGGGCTTAGGCCCAAAGTGGACAATATCATACCATTGTGGAGATATCTAAAATTCTTTTCGATCCTACATAAAGTAGATGACCCCAGACTCCCTCGCTCTCGCTTGGGATAAAAAAGATAATGAAAGATGACAAGGTCAAGTGGAACTTGGTGCAGTCGAAGAATAATGAATGCACCACATATATGACTGAAGGAGTTCAAGGCGAAGTGAGATAGAGAGACGTGGAAATAGGTGGCCAGATCTTTGAGAAAGGATGGGATGGGACTGAAGGAGTTCAAGGCGAAGTGAGATAGAGAGACGTGGAAATAGGTGGCCAGATCTTTGAGAAAGGATGGGATGGGAAATCGTAGGCCACCTGTCAATTGGTAATGGAAGCGGATTATGTAACTTGGCGTGGCTCATGTGACTGATGCTCTTGTACCGGAACCCTAATCTTGTGATCAAAAGGAATGCCAAACTGTAACCGGAGAGAAGATTCTACCTCCTTGGTATACCATGCATGACTACTAGGTCTCATACTAAGAGACCGACGGTTCACTGGTAGCCATGTGTTCAAAAAGAAAAAGAAGAAAGAAGAGAGGAGAAAATGCAAAGAGATAATACAGACTGTTGAAGAGTGTTACAAACTTATTGATTCACCGGAACAATGAGACAAAGGGGGAGATGGAGACACAAACTTTGGTACTCGAAAAGGCGAATGCTAGCAGTGTTGGTCTCCTAAATCCTAATATACTTCGGCGACTGCTTAATGAATTATCACGTCTCCTCTTTGAGCCATTGAATGGAACGATTAGGGGGAACATGATCTCTTCTTAATCGTCAGATTGGGTTGTTGGATCATTATAGTGACTATGAACGACCACCCGACTACTTGGCCTTCGTGACAATTCAAGTGCAACCGTTGGATGCAAGAGTGGAAGAGACAACAACATGACTCCTTCGTTAGATCCAATTGTCAAGTCGATGTTTGTCGCACATCCCTTGGCCATCAATGTGCCTAGATGTGTGCGTGGCTCGAGATGGATATCACATGTTGGTCATTAATGTAATGATAAAGTGCACCAATCATGAGGGTGATACGCGATCTCACCTATTACATTCATTAAATGTGACAAGGACCAACGACAAGAACCAAACTAGTTATTCCAGTGAAGCACCAACACCTCAGCACAACACTCTGAATAGCAAACCTAGTCGGTAGATGCCAACTCAATGTAATCTAGTTAATTAAACAATGCCTCGTTTAACTAGACTAGTTAGGAAGGCTTGTGATGTAGTGGAAGCTTGCAACTTTCATAAGCCCCATGTGGTCAAGAGTTATGTTGAGCTATTAGTCAAAGTCAAGGCGCGTGAGACATGATCTTAGGGTATCAGACTTGGCCCAGAAGAGACTCGGGTCTAGTCGAACCATCTCAGTACATTTATCCCAAGGAATTGAGTTCGCTATGGACAAGTCGACTATTTACAACTCAGCCTCAGCCTTCGATATCATCCTCGACTCGACATCAAACACCGACCTCATCTTCGATTCAGCTCAGTGGCTGACCTCCTCTCTGACTTGGCCTCAGGGAATCGACATCCTTTCTGACACAACCTCAGTCATCGACCTCCTCTCTAACTCAGTCTCAGTCACCAACCTCCTCTTCAACTCAGCCTTAAGCACCAACCTCCTCTTTGACTCGGTCCCAGTTGGCGACCTCCTCCCTGACCAAGTCTTAGTTGCTGAGATCGTCTCCTCATCCACACATGGCTTGGGTCCACACCCTATGTGGCCCGTTGAAAAGCGTGGTGGGGGGAGGGGGTGCGGATAAGGGATCGACATGATTGCTTTATTCATGGAATCATTTCTCCTAGAAGCCATGGAGAAACGATAGTGCGCATCTCGCGGAGCACGATATGACCGTTTCATTCATGGGACCATTCTATAAAATGTGGAGAACGGTAGGGTGCATGCCAGGGCACATGGGTAAAATAAGCACACATGCCGGGCATCATTGAACACGTGATGAATAGTTCGTATATTTCGAAGAACGTGCACATTTACGCTCTTTAAAGGGTCGTTCGCTCTCGCAAACGTAGATATACACACATGAGTCCTTGAACTCTGACCTTTCTTCATGTTTTCTTTTAATTCTCATAGATTTTTACTGACTTGAGTATCGGATGACTACGTCAGGATACCTCCTAGTGCCATTCTAACCACTTTCTTTGTGAGCCTCAAATCCGTCAGTCTTCCTTGTTGGTGTCTCCTCGAGAATCTTACAATCTTTTCCCTTTCATTGACTAATTACTTGACCATCCAAGATGTTTGATTTTAAGAAGAATTGAATATCACAACTTCAATAATGTTTTTACTCTATACTTTTGAATGTATATATTGATTATTAAATAGTTTTAATCTATATTTTCAAAAAATTAATATTCATATATTTTTTATTTTATTTATATTTTAAAATTAATTAAATTATTGTATCAAGTGTAGATGACGACCAACATTAGGTAGTTTTGAAATATGCTACACCCAGTCACCCCTAATGTCAGATGGCAAAAAGTAAAATCATCCTCCATGGTGAACCGGCTTTCCTAGACAAAAATTGAATCCTGATTTTCTGAGGCAAATCCTCGGCAACACCAACGCCCACAATGTCGTCATTATCTATGAGAAACCATCGATCGAATCTGGGAGTTTATTCAATTTTGTTCTTCAAATCAGGCATGCGAGAAGAAATCAAACACTTAATTTGTTCTTCAAATTACTGTGCTGAGCCTTGATAGCATCGATAAAGGTTTTCAGATTCTCGAACGAAGCGCCTCCTTCTTTAATGTTCCTTTGAGCGGTCTCCTTCAACGTCGATGCTCTTGCTGTCATTTCCTCGTTTGGAAGCAACTCTTCTACCTTGGATTTGATCTGTTCCCGCTTAACGATCCCACTCTCGTCAGGCGTCAAGCGCAGACCCACCTTCCAATCGTCACAAATGTAGCTCTGGTTCAGGAATTGGTCCGCAAAATATGGCCAACAGAGGAAGAGCTTCCCGTTCCTGACGCCTTCCATGGTGGAGTTCCAACCGCAGTGCGACACGAAGCAAGCGACAGAAGGGTGAGCCAGCACCTTCTGTTGAGGTGCCCAAGCCACAATCTTCCCTCTGTCTCCGACACGCTCTTTGAATCCATCCGGATAAGCATCGGCAGAGTCGCTGGTGAGGTCGGGCCGGACCACCCACAAGAAGGGTCGGCCAGTCGCCTCCAGCCCAAGCGCGAACTCCTGGAACTGGAGGCGGTCGAAGATGGTGAAGCTCCCGAAAGCCACGTAGACGACGGAACCCTGCTGCTGCTCGTCGAGCCACGACAAACAGGCCGCGTCCTCCGGCCAGAAGTACCCCACTGCGCGGCTCGGCCGCAGGCCAGTAAGCAGCGGCCCGATGGGAAGAATCTTTGGATTGTAGCAGAAGGTTGGCTCTTCGATCTCTTTGAAGGAGTTGCAGATGATGAACTCCGCGACGTCGATGACCCTGTTGCTGTTGAGGATACAGTTAAAGATTATTTCTTTGGTTCTGCCACCTCCAATTAGGTTCCATATAAAGTGGGAAGCGTTGATGAATGGCATGCCGGGGCCGAGCTGGAACGTCTCATGTTCTGAGATTGGCGAGCCTGTAAAAATAGAAACCGCCGTTACTTTTGTAGGATGTAAACTATTTGGAATCATTAGTTACCATCGCCATCGATGACGCCTCTCGAAACCAACTCCGGAACGCTCAGCAAAGTGGCCAGCATCTGGGCCGCCGCCGGCCAGAAAGCGGCTGACTGGAGACTCTTCTTCCGGCCAACCTCGAGCGCCCATCCCATGCTATAGTCCACCAACATGCAAGTCATCGGATCCTCTGTTTCTCTGCTCTTCTCGATTAGTTCCTCCAAGCACCGCGGCATCACGTTCATGAATGCTTCCGTGAGCCTCGCGAGATCGTTCCGGTCTTCCTCCGGCCCTAATCCGTCGGGGACTGTGACCAGAGTGATCTGCTTCATGGTGCTCCCCGCAGACAACGCGGTGAGGACGCGCTTGTGGTTGAATTCGGTATTGATGAAGGTGACCTTGAAGCCGTGATCTACCAAGCAGTGGCAGAGCTCCATGAGGGGAATGACATGGCCTTGAGCAGGGTAAGGCACAGCGAGAACATGTGGCAAACCCATTCAGCTTTGCTAAAATTCCAGTTACTTTCTTTTCCCGTGGTTTCTTACACGTTACAAAATAACCTTGTCTGACATATTTATACTGG
Source organism: Zingiber officinale (assembly GCF_018446385.1). NCBI lineage: Eukaryota > Viridiplantae > Streptophyta > Magnoliopsida > Zingiberales > Zingiberaceae > Zingiber > Zingiber officinale. Next base: position 7,909,925 of record NC_055992.1, read on the forward strand.
AGTGTTTCAAACAGGTTAATCTGGATCTTGTGAAATCTGCATTGGCAACCCTAACGCTATGCTGCTGCTTCTTGTTCTTGTTGCAGACGTACAATGTCGTCATCGAATCTAGAAGCATTCAGTTGGCGCTTGGATGCTGCCGGCCTTTTGTCTTGGATTTGATGTCATCTCCTGAAATTTTAGTTAGTTTGTAATTTTGCCTAAGATTGGCAACAGATGTCATAAGATTAAATTAATTATCTTATTTAAGACTTAAAAACAATGAATTAGGGATGAAATATTATTTCAGTGCTAAATTAGCTATAAAATATGAATTCCATCACTTAATATTCATCACTTATTTCAGTGCCATTACCCGAAAAGTTTCAGGTCTTGTCTATCATCGAAAAATTACCTCCGAGTTGGGAAGATTTTGGCATGACTCTTAAACATAGGAGAGGTAAAATCTCTCTAGAAGATTTGATGATTGCCTTACATATCGAAGAAGAACATCGGAAGCAACATAAAGATGATGATAAAAGAATGCCTATGGATTTTATTCCAAAGGCAAACGTAGTAGTCTCATATGATAAGAAAAAAATTTAAAAATCAGAAAATGAAGAACAAGATGAAATCCAAACCAAAGGTTCAAAAGAAAAATGGAATCAAGCCGTGCTGGACATGTGGACAAGTTGGACATTATGCCAAATTTTGCCCTAAGCAAAAGGACAAGAAGAAAAACCAGAGCAATATGTCCAACACGAAGGCACAAGCAAATGTTGTGACTGCTAGTGACGGCACCAGCGATAGGTTTGTTGCCTTCAAACCTGAACTAAACTTGATCTATCAACCCAATGGATGGTTAGTTGATACAGGTGCTAATGTGCACTGTTGTGCTGATAGCTCTGCCTTCCTTACTTATCAGGTAATTGAAGGCACTTCCGTGACCATAGGGAACCATTCTGCAGCCAAGGTGTTTGGGATAGGACAAGTTGACCTGAGGTTCACCTCTGGAAAAGTCCTGTCACTGCATGAGGTGCATCATGTTCCAGCGGTCTGTCGAAATTTGATTAGCGGGTCAAAGTTAGTCCGCGCTATTTATGAGCTGAACTTTAAATGTAATAAAGTTGTAATATTACATTTAGGAACATTTATTGTAAAAGGTTACCTTAATAAGTTTATTTAAACTCAATGTAGAAAATGCTACTTTAAATAAATCTACTGATATTGATTGTTCATATAACATTGAGTCTTATGATATATTGCATGACAGATTAGGACATGTCAATTTTAATACCGTAGAAAGGATGATGAATCTAGACATGATTCCTAAGCATGCTATAAATGATAAGAAAAAATGTGAAGTTTGTGTGCAATATAAACAACCCCGTAAACCTTTCAAATCAGTTGATAGAAATTCTGATATTTTAGAATTGATTCATACTGACTGTTGTGAGTTTAACGGTGTAATAACGAGAGACCATAAACGATATTTCATTATCTTCATTGATGATCACTCTCGTTATTGTTATGTTTATTTGCTAAAAACTAAGGATGAAGCTTTAGATAAATTTATGATTTTTAAATCTGAAGCTGAGAATCAAACAAATAAATCTATTAAGAGGTAAATGTCTGATAGGGGTGGAGAGTTTACCTCAAACCTGTTTTAAAAATTTTGTCAAGATGTAGGTATAATTCACGAGGTAACTGCTCCATATAGTCCTCAATCCAACGGTATAGCAGAATGAAAAAATCGAACCCTTGAAGATATGATTAATCCCATGTTAGGTAGTTCTGGGTTACCCAACTTCATGTGGAGGGAGGCTCTATACACTGCATGTCATGTGTTAAATAGAGTCCCCATGAGGTCAAGGGATAAAAGCCCATATGATCTTTGGAAAGGCCGGAGGATAAGTTTGAAATACCTTAAAGTGTGGGGGTGCCTTGCAAAGGTACTAGTACCTAAACACAGAAGGAAAAAACTTGGTCCAAAGATTGTAGATGGTATGTTCTTGGGTTATGCTCAAAATAGTATTGCATATAGGTTTCTGATTATTAAATCTGAAATTTCTGGAATAGATGCAAATACTATTGTAGAACTTTGCGATGCTATACTTTTTGAGGATATATTTCCTATGAAGACGAGAACACCTCAATCTATATCTGATATTCCTACTAGAGATAAGCCTGCTGCTATAGAGGTCCCATTTGTTGGAACCCCAAGGTTGTTTTGGTATGATCAACAAGTTAAATTAGGTCCTGTGTTATTTTAACCTTGTGTCTAAGTGTGCAGGAGCTTAGGAGCACAGGTACTCGAGCGGAAGACGCAGCTAGCGAGAAGGACGACAGTCCGAGGGACGAGGTGCTGCGGAAGAGTACCCCGGTGGACGAGAAGGAAGCGTGCGGTGGTTCCGAGGGACAAAAGCCAGATCGGAAGATTGCTCGGGGAACAAGAGACGCAGCTAGCGAGAAGGTCGGCATGGGGTGCGACTGAGGGACGAAGACTGCGGATGAGTACGCTGGTGGACGAGAAGGAAACACGCTGTGATTCCGAGGGACGAGAAGCCGGAGCGAAAGGCTGCTCGAGAAGACCGGAACTTGGGTTCGGATGAGCCCTTTTCCGGATGGCAGAGATCACCCAAGCGAGCGGATCCGAAGGAGAAGAACCAGACTGAAGCGGGACTGAACCAGAGAAGAGGTCTCGGACGAAAAAGTCAACAGATGCTGACTTTGGGCTCCGGGGCGCCCGGAGCAGTTCGGGGCGTCCAGAGCAGCCTGGGGCGCCCGGAATGGCTTCGGGCGCCCGAACCAGTATTGTTGACCAGAACGCATCATTCACGTTCTGAACGTTGGGGGATAAAGTTTTATCCCCCCAGGGCGCCCGGAACCCTTCCAAGCGCCCCGACCAAGGCTATAAATATAGCCTTGGTCCAGAAGTTTAAAAAAAACGAACTCTGAATTGTAATTCCAACGCTTGTAAGCTTTAGTCTAGAGTTGAGCTTCTGTTTTCTGCACTTCAACGTTGTAAGAGGCTTCTCCGCCTGAAGGAGTTTTTAGTGAGCTTAATCTTCCTTGGATTAACAACCACATCGGTTGTAACCAAGTAAATCCTTGTGCCTCGCCTTTTCTTTATGCTTTTAATTTATCGACTTACTTTATATATACAAGTGTTAGCTTAAAGAGTTCGAGGAAGGGTTGCTTGCTTTTGTTTTTGTAGGATATCCAACAACCCCCTTTCTAGCCGGCCGCAACGGTCCTACAAGTGGTATCAGAGCCGAGGCACTTCAGGAGGATTAACCGCTGAACGAAGCAACGAAGTGATGGCCGGAGCCTACGACTACCCACCTACATTCGAGGGGGAGTTTGTCGTTTGGAAGCAAAAAATGGAGGTATATCTTAATTCTGATTTTGGTATTTCTTTAATATTAAAATTTGGCTATGAAGCCCCAAAGACAACGAATGGAGAAAAACTCGATCTACGCCTCTGGAACAAGAAGCAACGTGACGAGTCAATGGCAAACGGTTAGGCAGAATTTCACATTCTAACCGTAATATCAAATGAAGATCTCAATAGAGTTGCCGAGTACAAAAGCGCAAAAGAACTTTGATAAAAGTTCTTGAAGATTCATGAAGAATCAGAAGAAGGCAAATCCGAGACTAAAGAAATTGCCGAAACAACAATCATAGCAGAAGACCACCTAAAGATGAAGAAAGCTCAACCGAGATGAGTATCGAGAAAGGGGGAGAGTCTTCAGAAGAAAGTAATTCAACAGGGGAAGAACCAACAACCGATGAGGTAAGTCCGAGACTAAAGAAATTGCCGAAGAAATTGCCGAAGAACTTTGATAAAAGTTCTTGAAGATTCATGAAGAATCAGAAGAAGGCAAATCCGAGACTAAAGAAATTGCCGAAACAACAATCATAGCAGAAGACCACCTAAAGATGAAGAAAGCTCAACCGAGATGAGTATCGAGAAAGGGGGAGAGTCTTCAGAAGAAAGTAATTCAACAGGGGAAGAACCAACAACCGATGAGGTAAGTAAGGTATGACCTCTACCCTCAGAACAACTGGTTAATTCAATGGAAAAGTTGCCTAGAGATTATTGTGATTTAAAAATTTAATTATCGAATAATTCAAGAGAAAAGTTGTCTGAAGATTTTTGTGATTTAAAAATTAAATTATCGAAAGAGTGTTTCAGTTTACCAATTATCTTGAAAGATTCTTACGAATTACAAAATATTTTGATAAAATAATTTTGCAAGTTAGAAAATATTTTAACAAAAGAATTTTGCAAGTTAGAAATTTTGCCGAAAGACTTTTGTGAATTACAAAATATTTTGTCGACAGATTTTTGCAAATTAGAATTTATGACAAAATACTTCTGCGAATTACAAAATATTCTTTTGAAAGAATTTTGCAAAATAAAGACATTTCCGAAAGAATTTTTACAAATTATATTGTCGAAAAATTCTATTAAATTAGAATTTATACTATCAAAATATCTTTACAAATTAAGAATTCAAAATACAATAGAAAATGACATGTTACAATTTATACAAATTTCTACATGTTCAAATTTTCTTGCTTCAAAGTTAAGAAATTATGATAAATTAAAATAAAAATTTAAAATTTTCTGATAAAAGCATTAGAATAAAATAAATAAATGCATAGGAAATTTTTTAAAAGTTTTTCTTGCATAAAGTTTTGGGCTCAGAAAGATTTTTTCTTGATAGCGAAAACTAAAAATTTTTTTTTCACAAGTTATTTTTGACTTAGAAATTTTTCCTTGACTTGGAAATATTTTTTCTAAAAATCATTGAGATAGATTTTGATAAGTTTCTAAGTGTCAACCTCTAGACTTTTCTTGCCACCCCAATTTTTTATGTGATCAAAGGGGCAGAAGAAAAAATATAAGTCTAGGGGGAGGTAGAAAAATTGAAAATTAAAATTGGAATTTAATTTTTTCTATCTTGTTGCACATGATTGCAATATTAAAATGTTTAATTTTCATATCTATTTTGTCCCTAGCTTAACTTGGGTTGCTTACATCAAAAAGGGGGAGATTGTTGGAATCCCAAGGTTGTTTTGGTATGATCAACAAGTTAAGTTAGGTTCTGTGTTGTTTTAACCTTGTGTCTAAGTGTGCAGGAGCTTAGAAGCACAGGTACTCGAGCGGAAGACGCGGCTAGTGAGAAGGACGACAGTCCGAGGGACGAGGTGCTGCGGAAGAGTACCCCGGTGGACGAGAAGGAAGCGTGCGGTGGTTCCGAGGGACGAAAGCCGGAGCGGAAGATTGCTCGGGGAGCAAGAGATGTAGCTAGCGAGAAGGTCAGCATGGGGTGCGACTGAGGGACGAAGACTGCGGATGAGTACGCTGGTGGATGAGAAGGAAACACTCAGTGATTCTGAGGGACGAGAAGCCGGAGCGGAAGACTGCTCGAGTAGACCGGAACTTGGGTTCGGGTGAGCCCTTTTCCGGATGGCAGAGATCACCTAAGCGAGCGGATCCAGAGGAGAAGAACCGGACCGAGGCGGGACTGAACCAAAGAAGAGGTCCCTGATGAAAAAGTCAACAAATGTTGACTTTGGGCTCCGAGGCGCCCGGAGCAGTCCGGGGCGCCCGGAGCAGCCCGGGGTGCCCGGATTGGCTCCGGGCGCTCGGACCAGTATTGTTGACCAGAACGCATCATTCACGTTCTGAACATTGGGGGATAAAGTTTTATCCCCCCAAGGCGCCCGGAACCCTTCCAGGCGCCCCGACCAAGGCTATAAATATAGCCTTGGTCCAGAAGCTTTAAAAAAATGAACTCTGAATTGTAATTCCAACGCTTGTAAGCTTTAGTCTAGACTTGAGCTTCTGTTTTCTGCGCTTCAATGTTGTAAGAGGCTTCTCCGCCTGAAGGAGTTTTTAGTGAGCTTAATCTTTCTTGGATTAACAACCATATCGATTATAACCAAGTAAATCCTTGTGCCTCGCCTTTTATTTATGCTTTTAATTTATCGGCTTACTTTATATATACAAGTGTTAGCTTAAAGAGTTCGAGGAAGGGTTGTTTGCTTTTATTTTTGCAGGATATCCAACAACCCCACTTCCAGCCGGCCACAACGGTCCTACACCATTATCCATAGTAGGTATACCTTCCTCAAGTCACTCTAGACTAGATGAATCTAGTGAGTATACAGAACCGAGAAGGAGCAAGAGGCAACGCGTGTCTACGGATTTAGGTCAGGATTTTATCACCTATAATATAGAAGGTGACCCTGTGACATATAGAGATGCTATGGCTTCTCCTGAAGCTAAGCACTGGAAAGAGACCATTAAAAGTGAAATGGACTCTATTATCTCTAATGACACTTGGGAGTTGGTAGATTTACCTCCTGGATGTACCACTATAGGATGTAAATGGGTGTTTAAGAGAAAACTAAAACCTGATGGGTTAGTAGATAAATTCAAAGCCCGCCTAGTTGCTAAGGGATTCAAACAGAAAAAAGGGATTGACTATTTTGACATTTATTCTCCTGTTACCAGAATTACTACAATCCGAGTGTTAATAGCATTGGCATCCATATATCATCTTGAGGTCCATCAAATGGATGTCAAAACGACATTCCTTAATGGAGATCTTGAAGAAGAGATATATATGGATTAGCCTGAGGGACATGTAGTCTCTGGAAATGAGAATAAAGTCTGTAGGTTAGTCAAATCTCTTTATGGTTTGAAGCAAGCCCCAAAGCAGTGGCACGAAAAATTTGATAGCACTATGCTATCGTTTGGCTTTGAAATGAATGACTCTGATACATGTGTGTATGCTAAAATGAAAGGTGATAATTGTATTATCTTATGTTTATATGTAGATGATATTCTGTTTTTTTGTTCTAACCTTTTTATTATTAATGAGAGGAAGGCCCACTTAAGTGGTAAGTTTGATATGAAGGATATGAGTTGTGCTGATATGATTTTAGGGCTGAAGTTGACTCATTCAACTGAGGGAATATCAATTTCTCAGTCACTCTATGTTGAAAGAGTATTAGAGAAATATGACTATAGCCAAGTTAAATCTGTCGTCACACCCTATGATTCTTCAAAAACTCTCCACAAGAATAAGAGTGGTGTGATATTTTCTCAATTAAAATACTCACAAATCATAGGTAGTCTAATGTATTTAGCAAATTATTCTAGACCTGATATTTCTTTTGCTATAACGAAATTGAGCAGGTTTACTAGTTGTCCGGACAGAACGCATTGGGATGCATTAGACAGAGTACTCAGATACCTAAAAGACACTATATCCTTGGGCTTGTGGTATGAGAGATTCCTTATAGTCCTGGAGGGATATAGTGATGCTAGTTGGATAGCTGACACTGCTGAGTGTAAAGGCGTTACTGGTTATGTCTTTACACTTGGAGGCGGTGTAGTTGCTTGGAGGTCTGTTAAACAGACGATTATAACCCGTTCTACATCTGAGGCAGAATTGTGTGCTTTGGATACCACAGTAACTGAAGTTGATTGGCTTAAGGGTCTTCTTTTTGAAATTCCCTTGATGATGAAGCCAATACCTTCTATTTCAGTACACTGTGATAATCAAACAACAATAGCTCAGATTAGAAGCTCCAAGTATAACCAGAAATAGAAGAGATATGTACGAATAAGATTAAAGTCTATTCGTGAGCTAGTGTCTCTTGGAGTGGTGTCATTGGACTTTGTAAGTTCAAAGGACAATATTGCTGATCCACTCACTAAAGGACTTGATTCTGAGAAAATCAAGAGATCCAGTAAGGGAATGGGATTGAGGCCTATCCTGGTTTCACCTATAGCGGCAACCCAACCTATCTGATTGGAGATCCCAAGAAGTAGGTTCAATGTGGTATAAACAAGTTATAAGGGTGAACCGTAAGCATCAAATTGATTGAGATGTAATCTCATAGTCTCTTCCCTGGATAGATGCTTGACTGCTAGTAAGGATGAGCTTAGAAGCTCTTAATGAGTTCAAGGTCTTAATGACAGGATACTCGCAGTACATCCTTGGAGAACTCATCTATGTAAGTGTAACTGTGTGACCGCAGTGTGGGGGGGTCTAGGCAACTCTCCTTAGCACTTATGAAACAAGATTCGGTGGCATGGTCGTAATGCACCAACCCAGAAGGATTCAACCATCGCTCATGATGAGTTGTTATCAATTGATTTTCATATATAAAAGGTTTAAGTTTAAGACTGAGTTCACTTCAAACCTATGTGAATAAGTTTGGTGTACTTAGGTGAAAATTCAAACCGGAAGGTATTTTCACTAAAATCTCATTGCAACCAAGCCTCAGGACAAGTCTCTGTTTTTCGACCAAAATAATTTGAATTAGTGGGGGATTGTTGAGTTTTGTGTTTAATTCAAAGTATTTTTCTTGGTTTTAGTTGTTATGGTAATGCATATGTGAATGCATTTAGTCCCACATTGGTAAGCTAAGAAGGTTGGAAGACCTTATATATGGATCCCTTCCATCCTTGCTTAGCAAAGTTAAGGGGACCTACATGCATGCGCGAGCCGAGCCCAAATCAGGTGGTTTCGGGGGGTTCGAGCCGGAAATCCATAAACCGGGCGCGACGCACGCGAACATCGCGCGCAGGGGGGAGGGGGTGCAAATCCCGAGCTTGTGGGCCTCACACTTGCAGGCGGCCTGGTTCATTTTTGCCAGTCCTTGGTTTGGTTTGGTTCTGTCCTCGCGTGAACCACCGACGCACCTGGCGAGGCGTGTGAGCAAGCGACGCACTTCGAACCAACGCTTTGGTTTGCTGGCGAAGCAATATCCCGCACGTGAGGAAGCGACGCACTTCGAACCGGCACACGCTTTGGTTCGCTGGCGAAGCAGTGCTTCAGGGTGAATAAATACACTATCTCTATTCGTGGTTCAAACACTCTCAAGCAGTCTGCTTTCTCTCCTTCCCTCTCTGTGTATGCGTGCACTGTCTTCTTCTTTTTCGAGAGTTTTTCCTTGTCCTGAGGCTTGGTTTCCGCGATCTGAGGTTGAGTCCGAGTGCAACGTTCATCTTGGAGTGCACCTACGGGCGACGCGAGTGGTTGTCGGATCTTGGGAGAATTTTGCCGGAGAGCCTCTGCACCGTGGGCGACAATAAATTCTCTAAAGACAGTCGGCACGCCGACGCTTCAATAGGAAGATACCAATTTCTGAATCTTACTCTTTTATTTATCTGTTTATTGCATGCTTGCTATTTTGGTGCAATTTACTACTGTTTAATACTCTCCTATCAACGACATTCTAAAATAGATCTTTAAACTTCATGTTCATGTTACTTCAACAAAAGAGTATATGAAGGCAATTATTTAGTTTGCTGCAACTAAAGCCAATGCAACTAAATCAATTAGGGTCTTATTACTAGGATGGAGCATGCCGTGAATAGGAAGGAAAGTTACTACAAGAAAGAGTTGTATTTCAGGTATTCAACAAAGTGAATCCATATTTTGTCACTATCCTTTATAAGGAGAGGGTCACTTCAGGTATTCAACTCAACGACATCATAATACAAGAAAAACAAAAGAAATAAAAGAAAATCCAACCTGAGAAAGGAAACGATCGATGAAGATGGGCAAAGATGTTCGACGGAGAGGAGTTTAGGGTTACGACAGAGAGGTTTCGATGGAGGGAGTTCGTGTGAGGAGGCTTCGACGGAGAGGGCTTCGGCGGAGAGGGCTTCGCCAGAGAGGGCTTCGCTAGAGAGAGGATGGGTGAAGATATTGGCGGAGAGGAGTTTAGGGTTGCGGTAGAGAGGTTCCGACGGAGGCAGAACGCATGAGGAGGATGCTGTGATTTTAGGTTTTGCGGGTTGGTTTCGGGCGTGAGGATATGTTTCCTGTGATAAGTAGTTCGCAAGCTGGTGAGGATGCTTGGCGGAAAAATATTCGCGGGAGGATTTTCACGTGTAAAATTTTGGCTAGATGTTTAGAAAATTTTGAAGATTATTAACGGTGCACATTGCATGCTGTTAAAATTTTATTATATTTATTCGCATCATATATTTTTACACACCGTCATTTATATATGTATAATAACTATTAACAACACTCTTCGCACACCATTAATATTAAGTTTTAATAGCGCACACTGCATGCCGTAGAAAAATTTATTCACAACATATTTTTTTACAAGCTGTCATTTGAATAAATATTATATTATCCGCAGCACACATAATTGGGCACGCCGTAAAAACTATGATTAACGATGCGCTTTAATCGCGCACAATTGATGATGCACTGTAGAAAATCACTTTTATTATAGTGATGCATTTCTAATTTTAATTGTTGATTTTTTTTCACGGATAATGTAAATAAAGGTATATTTTAATACCATAAGTAGATATCCAAACTTTATTAAAGCATAATTTTTAAGAACACGTTAAACTTATGTTTATCAATTTATGTATTTTTCTGATAAATAGTTTGCCCTTTATCTATATCTATTTTAACTTTAGGTTTATCATATGAGCATGATTTTTTTCATATATGAGTATATTTGCCCTTTGTTTTTTTAATAATCTATTGTACCATTGTTGCAGGATTGAATAATGATGAATTTAATAGGTTTTGAGTAGGATGAGAGGTGTAATCTAGGGACTTATTGGTTTTGAGTAGGATGAGATGTATTTGTTTTTGTGACGGAATTAATTTAGAACAATGCATGATGCTTTACATGAATGATGTAATTATTTTTGAATGTATGTTTGTGAATTGTTTGCGGATGTTTTTGAATTGTTTGTGAATGTACCATGAATTATTTGTCAATGGTGATAGTTTGTGAATGTTAAATGTGTAGTAAATAGTTTGTAATGCTATATTATAATATTAGATTGAAATTTAAATGACAGGATTTAAATTGTTGAATTAAGGAGTTGTTATCAAAATTTTACCTTAAATTAGTAATGAAAATAAAAAAGAATCCGTCGCTAAATTTTATCTTAATTTAGGACTGAAATAAAATAGTACTATAATTTAACGACAAAATAAAAAATTTTATTACTAAATTTAACGAATAAAATTCCATCATTAAAATAAATATTCGGAAGTCGGCGACTATAAAAAAAATTAAGATTGAAATTTTAGATAGCTCGTTATGGATTTTCTTGCAAGGAAAATAGAAGTCTTTCCTCCTGTTTTTATTCTTATTCCACATTGACCATCTTATTCTGTGCAACCCGTCCTGTGTTGCCATAAGAAAACATCAGATTTGTCTTCGAATCACTATGGCTTGAAAGCATCCATAAAGGTCTTAAGATTCTCCAGCGAAGCGCCTCCTTCGTTAATGTTCTGCTGAGCATTCTCCTTCAACATCGATGCCCTTGCTCTCATCTCCTCGTTCGAAAGCAACTCTTCTACCTTGGATTTCACCTGTTCCCGCTTAACGATCCCACTCTCGTCAGGCGTCATGCGCAGACCCACCTTCCAATCGTCACAAATGTAGCTCTGGTTCAGGAATTGGTCCCCAAAATACGGCCAACAGAGGAAGAGCTTCCCGTTCCTGACGCCTTCCATGGTGGAGTTCCAACCGCAGTGAGACACGAAGCAAGCGACAGAAGGGTGAGCCAGCACCTTCTGTTGAGGTGCCCAAGCCACAATCTTCCCTCTGTCTCCGACACGCTCTTTGAATCCATCCGAATAGGCATCGGCAGAGTCACCGGTTAGGTCGGGCCGGACCACCCACAAGAACGGTCGGCCGGTCGCCTCCAGCCCGAGCGCGAACTCCTGGAACTGGCCGCGGTCGAAGATGGTGAAGCTCCCGAAAGCCACGTAGACGACGGAACCCGGCTGCCGCTCGTCCAGCCACGACAAGCAGGCCGCGTCCTCCGGCCAGAAATTCCCCAAGGCGCGGTTCGGCCGGAGGCCGGTTAGCAGCGGCCCGATTGGAAGAATCTTTGGATTGTAACGGAAGGTTGGCTCTTCGAGCTCTTTGAAGGAGTTGCAGATGATGAAATCTGCGACGTCGATTGCCCTGTTGTTGTTGACGATGTGGTTGAAGATTAGCTGTTTGGTTCTGCCATCTCCAAGTAGGTTCCATATCAAGTGGGACGCGTTGATGAATGGCATGCCGGGACCGAGCTGGAACGTCTCGTGTTCAGAGATCGGTGTGCCTGTAAAAACAGAAACTGTCGTTACTTTTGCATCATGTAAAATTTGGCGTCTCACTAATTAATCACAATCATCTGACCAAAACAAAAACAAAAACAAAATCAATTACCATCGGCATTGATGACGCCTCTAGAAATCAACTTCGGAATGCTCAGCAGAGTCGCAAGTACCTGGGCTGCCGCCGGCCAGAAAGAGGCTGACCGGAGACCCTTCTTACAGCCAACCTCCAGCGCCCATCCCATGTTCGCATCCACCAACATGCAACTCATGGGATCCTCTGTTTTTTTGCTCTTCTCGATTAGTTCCTCCAAGCACCGCGGCATTACCTTCGTGAATGCTTCCGTGAGCCTGGCGAGATCGTTCCGGTCTTCTTCCGGCCCTAATCCGTCGGGGACCGTTACCAGAGCGATCTGCTCCACGGCGCTCCCCGCGGACAACGCGGTTAGCAGACGCTTGTGGTTGAATTCGGTATTGACGAAGGTGACCTTGAAACCGTGATCTACTAAGCAGTGGCAGAGCTCCATGAAGGGAATGACATGGCCTTGAGCAGGGAATGGTAGAGCGAGAACGTGTGGCACGTCCATCCTGAAACAACAGAGAGAAAGAGGAAGAGAGGAAGAACAACAAAAAAGAAGAGATAATTACTTAATTTTATCAGTGAATTATATAATAGAAGTTATGGAAAGAACTATGACAAATATGACAAAATGAAAATTAAGTATGATAAATATGCTAATTATAAAAGTACGAAATTTGATTAAATCATGATAAATATGTTAATTATAAAAGTAATTTGAGTTATAGCGTGACAAATATTGAATTAAAGTATAACAATATAAGTCATTATTGATTTAAATTAAGCGGGAATGATTCTAAAATCCCTATACAAATTTAAATATTTGCATTCAGTCCCTGTATCATACTTTCTTTTTTCTCGATACCTCACCAAAATGATTTATTTGTTTCAATTTCCTAACTCATTTAAAATTACCAACTTACCCACGTATTAAATTAAAACCTTCAAATATTGCTTATCTCTCTCCCAACTACCAACGCACCCCCCTATTTCGAGCCTCTGCAACCCCAAGTCATCGGCGACACAGTCTCCAACTTCCCCTCTAAACCATCGGCGATGACCTGACCTCCCCTTACTTCAACCTAAAGCATCTCCATTGACGTTGAAGACAGAAATCGGAGAACCGACATAACTCTACTTTCACCTTCAACCCAAGAATTATCGGTAAGTTATAATTTTCTATCATATATTTCAACCAAGTTTTTATTCTTGTGCGAAAAATCGAAGGTTTAGGTCATGGGTGTTTTCAATTTTGTGAGGTTAAGGTTGAATAAAATTTGGTTTCTATTTTAGAATTACAAATTTATGAATAAATTTGTATTGCATCTTCTTTAATTAAAGGAAAGAACGAGCCATGTGAATATTTTGTAATGATTATCAATAAACAGGGTATTGTACCCAATTTAATAGTATGATGCTCAAAATTTGTGAGATTGAATAAAATTGAGTTTGTGAACAAGATAGGGTTTAGTTTTCTGGTTGGGTTTGTGTTATTTAGAGACGAATTGATGGCAAATTTTTATTATTTAGTTCTTGAATAGAAAAACTCTTAAATCATTAGGAAATCTCTAGAAAAAAAATTCTTGAATTGTATATGAATAAAACTTTAATATTCAGTTTTTATATGATTGAATTAAATGTTCTATTTTTATGGATTAGGTTAAAATGGATTCTAGAAGTGGGTCATGCAACCTTCTATTTTTGGGTAGTTGTAAGTGCAAGAACCAATTGTTTGTGATTTTAATTTTTAGTGGTTATAGTTTGATGGATATATATGCAAGTCTTGATAAAAAAAATGTGTAGAGATTACTCCCGAATCTATGATTCTGCAATACCTAGCTCCATAACATAAGATGTATGTGAATTTGAACGATAATGATAATGTGCTTAATATGATACATTTTCATATATGTATGCAGCTGAGCATGATCAATTTGAGGTTAGAGTGTAGAAACGAAAATGCCAACGACAACCTAAATTTGGGAAGGTAATATATATTATATCCCTCTTCATATTTTGGTTTTGATAATATTATATCACTACAAGAAAAAAGCTAAACAACAACGCTTTTTTGGCGTTGTCGTATGTACTTAAAAAGTGATGTTGTAGATGGTGTTGTAGAAAGTCATATCAAAGACAACGCTTTAAAAGCGTTGTGGTTGGTCACAAAGACAACGCTTTTTAAGCGTTGTCTTTTCATTCTTAAAAAGCGTTGTTATAGATACTGTTGTAAAAATGCACATATCAAAGACAACGCTTTAAAAGCGTTGTGGTTGGTCACAAAGACAACGCTTTTTAAGCGTTGTCTATTCGTTCTTAAAAAGCGTTGTTAAAGATGCTGTTGTAAAAATGCACATATCAAAGACAACGCTTTAAAAGCGTTGTGGTTGGTCTCAAAGACATTGTTTTTTAAGCGTTGTCTTTTATTACTTAAAAACGTTGTCTTTTTAAAATTTATAAAAAATAGTGTTTTTCTTAATTAAATAGCAAAAATTATAAAAAATACTCAAAATTTACATATAATTGAATATCCACAACCACAATTATTTTTATAATAAGACTATTTAACAAATAAATAAAACTTTATATTATACAAACAAAATGTATACATATTGATCCACAAATTAAATTTGTATCATACAAGTTATCCTTAACTTCATGACAATAATTTTTCAAACACACAAGTTTTACAAAACCTCATCATTGACTAACCGCTGTTGTTGGTGTCCATCGCATGGAATTGCTTCTTTAAGTCCAGCAATCTCTTCTTCTGAAAGGCTTTCAGCTATCACTCTTAGAGCCATCTTCTTCAACTTGTCATCAGCACACCTGGGTTGTAGGCAATCAAGAAATTTTGTATGAAAACTTTCATACATGTAAATCTCGTACTAAATAATATGTCAATGTTATATATACATGTAATTCATACCGTAAGTGTGTTTATATCGTATCTGACAAGTTTTCTTTAGGGCCAACTTCTACTCAAGCTCTTTAAACACTGCATCAAAATAAAAAAATTGGCATTAGTTCTGTGCTAAATGAAAATCATATTTAGAGGAAAAAGCGGGAGTGTTGTAGATGGATATATTAACCAAGCATATTAATGTTTGACCTGTCTTTACAAGTTCTAAGCATATATATTAACCAAGCGGGAGTGCTGTAGACTCCGAACCAAGTAAAAATAAACTGTGTTAGCAATTGTTTTTACTTAACTTATATTCTGCTGCATTTTACTCAATTGTTTTTAAACGAACGTGAAAAAGCAACGAGTGCTATTGACATTAATTTTGAACTAGAATTAATTTTGAACTAGAATTTCTGTAATAGAATCTAACTTAAGTTATACCATGAGATTGACAATTATTTACACAATTGAGCTGAAGCAAGGTAAAAGTTCAACTTGACATGACACATTCACAGTCCCAAAATCGAGGACGACATTCTATTCCCTTCCAACACCCATGGGTCATGGAAATATATATATTAACAAACTGTAGACATTATCCTACTATCAAATTCTCAGAAGTCAGAAGTTGGCAATGGAAATGTGAATGCAGTTCAATTTATGAATAGCTAATGATCAACTAAGTTGATTTTGGTTAGCTTTCCAGCGAGAGCTTGAATAAGAAATCGCATGCAGTTTACAAGATTCTTAGTTCACGAAATTCCATAAAAACGGGTTAATTATAACAACATTAACTACCCATATTAAAAGATATATTGCATCTTTCAAAATAGGTTCACAAGAAACAAATCATCTAAAGAGGTCAATGCATGAAAACAAAATTCAAACAGCACACACCTAAGTTCGCTAACCATTGAACCAAGTGTACAATAAGCAAGTGGATTACATTTGTTATTTCAATTTTTATTCAAAAATACGATAATGATGAATAAGGAGAAATGAATGAAGTGTTGATAAAGATTTACAACTAGGCTTTTTTACCAAAAAAAAACTTTTAATTAAATGGATTTGCCTCGTACAGTAAAAAAAATCTTATTAAAAGGTTTTTCAAAAATAATCTTAACCATGGTAAATTACATTCACAATAACTTTCTAAATAATGAAAGTATGATACCTGATCCTCAAGGAATAATCTTGGCGGAGTACACCATGCACCCCGATGGAATTGATTGAAAGAACTGGTGCTGCTTAGTCCAGTAAAAGAGCTCACTTGGGACATTTGCGGACTTTGCTGCCCACCAACAGCAAGTTGCTCCTGCTCCTGATCTTGCTCCCTCAAAGCAATAATGTAATCATAGGTGCTGATTCCCTGTAAGCGCATCCATGTAGAGTAGCATGAGCTAGTTAAAGTGTCAATTTTCTCCAGAATTGATGAATAAACAACACCATATCGTTCAAATTCTACTATTTGTTTTCCACTATGGAAAATCTATCAGTTAAATAACAAGCTGTAATAGTTCAGTTGGATAATAAGTTTCAGTAATGCTCAGTGTATGGATGAATGCAAAGAATTTGAAAATATAAAAGATATATTCCTTGAAATAGAGATATTTGACCGGATACATAGGTTTGTTTTATATAAATGTAGGAGCTGTGTAACTGGTAGTGTTTGCTGTGTCACAAGTAGAAATATGAAAGTAGTGTACCTTTTTTATTAAAAGAATATGGAAGAAGAAAAGTTGTGCAACTGGAAGAGTAGCAACCATGGCTAATAAAGTGCACACAGCCTGCATTATAGAGACATTATCAAATTAGTATCAGAACCTTGAAAAATCCTCATTATGATGTGTGATTTTCATTCATTTTCTCTTCTGAGTACTCACCACCACAATGATAAAGGGTGCCAAGGAAAAGCTACTACCCAGCTTTGAAACAATTTCAGCAGAAAATCTCCTTCTCTCAACAAAACACAGTATCAGCACAAGCATCCCAACAGCCCACTGCAGAATAAGCTGGCCCAAGGTGCACAAAGCATGGAGACCAATCAATAGTCAATCAGAATGAAAAGGACCTGACATAAAATGCATTCTATGTATCAGGTCCTTCACGTACTAAGAAAATAGTATCTTCTAAGTTGATGCACACAGATGATAAATCTACACTAAGAAAATAGTGTCAATCACTATGATTAATGAATACAACTATTGGAATGGTAGGAAATATTTGTGCTTACCAAGAGAAGAGCAAACACCATGAGGATGAAGAACCTTTTGTAATTTTTTCTTCCTATGCAGTTATTGATCCACTACTAGGAAAGATGAATACTGCATATTACTACAAGATAACAAAACATATAAGGTTGTGAATGGAGAAAACCCTCACCCTGCAATGATGATCAAAGCCATCAACGCATTTGTCACAGACTCTACAATGCTTACTATATTTTAGAACCTGCAATACAAACAGATAGAAATCATTAGAGAAAAACCAAGTTAATATAAAGCACATAAGAACTTTATTTTCTTGAAAAGATTGTGTGGCTCACCGTAAATGAGATCTCTATCACCTTTCTCCCTAATAACCAATATTCTGAATTATCCATCTTTTATGGTTATGCATTTGTCCAAAGGCCATCTGATCAAGCAATCAAAAAAAGTAAATTACTCATCTTACTGTCCTATTCTTTTTAAGACATCCTACCACACCACATGAGAAGCACCCACATTGTTTTGGTTAGCCTAGAAATTTGCAACTTATCACCTCGAATCCCAACGGTGGCATCACTCTGAATTATTGCACAACTTCTCCATCCATAGCAATCCAAACACCAGAACACGAAATGGCGAAGAAATATTACCTTAGTTAAGATGGAAGATTAAAAGTATTGATCAGGAAGAGACCAACAACTTTAGAAGCCTCGAAGTTTTAAATTTTGTCCATGCTGGTTGGCACAGGGAAAAAAAATTCATTCCATCTGCCAACTGGCACACGAAAAAGAACAAAACTACTGGTATGCTCCTATGAACTGCACCACCGCTTGCCGCCTTTAACACCTCATGTGTTCCTCTTTGTCGGTTGAAACCTACTATGTCACCTCATTGCCAATTGAAACCCACTGCATCCCCTCACGAGCAGTCTTCTGAACAGCCACCCACCGGATGAGGCCAATAGCTTTGAATGCCTTAAACACATGGTTTTAGATCTTGTTTGTGTCACTTAACATGGCCAATATATATGCTTGGAGAAGATGACTTGTTTCAGAAGCTTTTTAGATCAAAGATACGAAGTGCATTGTTATAAAACTAGATGCACGAACACTTGCTTATACGGTTCTTGAAATAAAATACATTCGTAACCGTCACTAGCCCAAGCTCAATAAGGAAAATTCACGGTAAATGTGCATAGTATACCTCAGATACTGCAGATGATAGGGAAGGCCAGAAGACAGTTTGATGCAAATATTGAGATTACCCAAGCCAATCCATGGTACTAATCCTGACAGCTCCTCCAAATCGCACTGACTTGATTGTGTCCACCCATCCTTGTTCATCAGCTTGGAACCTTTGAAATGAAAGCTGCATTGGGTACATGGAAAAAACAACAAAAAGGGAGGATAAATGATAGCCACCAACCTAATTGTTCACAAATATCTGTATAAGTTATTAAGGGTGTTCATAGAAGTTGATCCTTTAGCCGTGTCTGTTAGATGGTCAAATCTAGGCGCCAACTCAAAAATGTTGGCGTCCAAGTGTTAGTGTTCAACTACTTCTGATTTTCTTCATCTTTGAATTGTTAAATACATAGGGTATTTATAGGGAATACTCAAGATGTATCTAAATAAATACATGAACCAATATTAAATGACATACATTCATCATCCGAAGAGTCATTCATGAATCCTCCAATATTCATGCTCCAGATGACCATACATTAGATTATAAGTCCAATTAATTTGATTGCAAGGTTGTAAACAGTCCTTGAGGGCTATTGATAGTGATTCCAGTACGTACTGGAAAATAATGGAACAAACCTATGAAACAACTATCAAGGGATTCACTTCAACTTTCCTAAACCAAAGAAGAAACAGATGGATTACAAAAGAAAACAATTTGCACCATCAAACTGAAACTTATAATAAGCCTTAATAAATTAATGAAAAAAGAATTGTTTAGAAGTTCACTGAGAAACATATGAAAATACAACAAATGCAACTGCAAAAAAAAATAAAAAACTAGTATCCAATTAACTTTTTTTTATACTTTCAGATCAAAAGGTCAAATTTATATACTTTGGTTCATGTTCAAGCAAGAGGATAACAATCTCATCGACAGTTAGTATTTCCTTTTAATATAGAACACTAAAAAGAAGGAATATCAATGATGAAACAAACCTGAAAATGCGAGCTACTGAGGCAGCGAGCAATCTGCTTGAACAAGGTAATCATGCAGCGTTGGAACTCTGTCGTGAGCATCAAAGACCAAATATTACCAAATATTAAGATCACTGACAAACCAAATAATACGTTATTTTTAACAGCTATCTAGAGGATCTGGCTTTTTGACTTAAAGCTGGTTCAAAGAAGACAAATCAAATATACAAATACTAAGATGAAAGCATAATGAAGTAGTTAACTTTTTCTACTTTACCTGATTATAAGATCTACAGCTTCTTGCTCAGTATTTTGCTGCACGAGTAATTATTAGAAAAACAAACCCAATAGTGGAACAAAAGCTAGATAAAGAAACTAGATAATTTACACTGACAGAACTTTACAGAATAACATATAATACAGTGCTTTGTACTTGCATATTAATCCAGAAAACATCCTTTCACTTAAGTGACAATTTTTCCAAAACATCATCATTCACAAAACATCATCAATCACTAAAAATTTTCACAAGTTTTTAAACTTCAGTGACAACTTTTCTTTGGGGTTAACTGCTCAAGGTCGATCTGGTAACTATGCACTGCATCAAAAAAATTGGCATTAACTATGATTCCACCAAAAAAACCACCATTCCATGAACTTAAATCTAAATAGAATTATGGCAACTATCATTCCATACCTATTCATAAATATGATCTTGTATGCACTCCGCCAACTCGGACCGAACCTCATCAATTTGTTCATGAGAGTACCCTATTTTTGTGAACTGTGAGCATACACAATTTATGTTAATGGAAAAAATAATCAACACTGATCACTTTGCAATTTTAAATAGTTTATGTCAAATAATTTGAGATAAGCTAAATAATGTTACTATTGATTGCAGCGAATCTCTCTCAATAGTCTCAACTTCTTCAATAATTTCTCTCATAAATCGCATCACAAAAAAACCATATTGTTTCGCATCCGGTTGTTGAGGAGCCTATATATAGTAATTAGAGTCAAATTGTTAATGAAAATTATACACATTACAATATATGTTAAACAAAAGTACACATACCTTAACTACTTCCCACTTAACATTTTTCCTACCTTTCCTTCCCTTGGTTGAATTAAACAATTTTAAGGCCCTTCATACGTTAAGAATATTTGTTAAATAAGATTTTTATTATAATAAATATTTACTAAAAGAAATCTGAACTCACATTTCCATTACGTATTTTGAATCATCATCGCGAATGCGGCAACTTAGGGAATCCAGCAGGTAAATAGCATCCTTGTAAGGTTCAATAACACTAAGATTCCAATGGAAACTAGGCAAATACATAGGATTAGATCATAAAATTGAATAAATTATCGAAAGGAAGCAATTGAAAGTGATGTTTTACTTCTTGCTTACCCGACATTACATGGCACTAACACTAGTTGATCTGTTGATGCACTTGTCAGCTTATCTGCTAAAAGAGTTGCCCTTTGATTCAGGGTTTCAAGCTTAACTGATTTGTCTTGTGCCGTTTTTGCCAGATATGGGAGTTTGTGAGGATTCATAAATCTGAATTTCTTTGTCTTGGTATCTTTCACCATCTTTTTATACAGACACCTATCATTGCAAAGAAAAAATATTTAGATACTAAATAATAAAATTTAGATACAAAACACTCATAATAAGTTGGAAAAAATAATGATCACTCATAACACTAAGTTATGGCTGATGATAGTAACATCCATACATGAGAACTTACTATGAACAGTCTTGCATATTAAACATACCAGAAATGTATACATGCAAATTCTTTTATTTCTTGAGGACAAGCACATTTAAGATACTTAAAAATATACAAGAAAAAGATATGAGCAAAGTACTTCCTGTCTAGAAGAACAAATGGCAGAAGGCAAACATTAAGGGTTGAAAATGAATGAGCTATATTTATGTAAAGTGTACCACATCAATTGATATTAGTAAACCTCTCAATAGAAATGATGAACTATTAACTTAATGAGAATAACATGGTATGAGAAAATTACTAGAAGTTGAATTTTTCAAGAGTAAACTTGTTCACACAACAATATTAGTAAACTTCTTGCAGTTCAAATCAGGGATTTTCTGTCTTGCTAGATATTAGAATTTCCCAGCAAACATAAAGCAATGCAGTAATTTCCCAGCATAAGTAAAGCAATGCAGTTGCAACTGAGAAAATAATATTTAGATACTAAATAATAAAATTTAGATACAAAACAATCATGTGGATTAAAAAATAATGATCACTCATAATAAGTTGGTGAAATTGTAACAATAAACCATAATAAGTTGCTAAAATTGGGAAGCAAACATGTGATGAAAAAGTTGCTGAAATTGCTTAAATAAACTTACTTACCATATGTAGGCAACGATCAAATTTCCTGAAATTGACTCCAAATGATACAAAGAATTGATGTCCTCAAGGTCAAGAAAAAGTTCACAATCTTCATCAAACACTTCATTATCTAAGCACATTGATATACATTTTCCTCCATCTAGAGCATGCTTACTGTAACAATATAACATATGTAATGCTCTTGGGACACTTGTTGACAAAGTAGGTTTTGATTTTTTTCTTTCAAACTTCTTCCTTCTAGGCTTCTAATAATTTCAAATATAAACAAGTTAGATAGCTAGGTTGAATAATAATAAAGTGGCAATATAATTAGAAATATAATAATAAAGTGACAATATAATTAGAAATATAATATCTCATATACCTCATCTTGCTTCACAATCTGCTGTTCAGGCCAAGCCACAACAGTTCCTATGGCATCACCAATTACTTCACATTCACTTGGAATTGGATATGGCAAAGGAGCGGATTTGTCCACTGCTTGATCAATGGAGACTCGAATGCAATTCTTGGGAAATGGAATACCATGAAGCATTTTTTCCATGCCATTGAAACAAACAATTGTACCATATGCAGCAATATTTGAGCAAGATTCCAATGTCAATGCAACTGATTGACCCTAAAATATTAAAAAAAACATGTTGATTATATTTAGTTTATAATGCTATAATAATAATGAATATCACTATAACTTGTATTTTACCTGTAAAACTTCGTCTTTACCTACAATCTGTACGTCATCTTCTTCAATATTCTTCTGATGAAACTTCACCGAGCAACTGCCTTTGTCATCAATTGAATTGTCCCATGCACCCCTTTTATGCATTAATGCTTCAAGTTTTTGGATGCGTACATCTTGTTCTAAAATTTGCATCTTCGCCTCCTTCACTCCCTTTTATGCTCAGCGATTATATCTAGGGTAACATCATATTTCTTCCTTGTTCTACCAACATTGAAATAGATTGTTGGGTTGATATGACCTCCGATACCCCGGACACGCCCAGAATATTCCTGAGTTTCAAGTGCCTTGGTAAGAATATCCTCTTTTGCTCCTTCGCATTACAGCTTACCCTCCCTCTTTTGCTGTATATATTCATCCTGTAATGCAACATTAAAAAGAATTATCAGTACTTTACCAAGGATAATTACCAAGGATATGCAATATTGGTTTAAAAAATACTGATGTCCAGGCCGGTTCTTCCCGTGATAGCTCAAGTCAAGTGCTTAGTAAGTCATATTGAACAAATATGAAGTTGACTTTGAAATATTTTTTCCTTTTTTGGCATTCAATCATATATTTACTTCTGCACAGTTCTAAAAAAGGCACATATTTGATTGAGCAATTGACTACAAGTTTAATAAAATGACAAAATTTTAATAAATTTTCACTACACAAACCCATAAAGAGAGGACCACCACATAATTGAAGCTAATTGTCTGGAGTTGCAGGAAAGAATAATCAAAAGTAAAGTTGTTCCCAACCTCTCAAGTTCCGATTCATGAATCTTATGCTTTAATTCAAACTAAAACAGCACAAAGAGAATGCTCAAGGAGACAAGGAGCTTTATTTGTCACCAATCAAGTGGGAAAACATAATAGAAGCTTCAGAGCAGTGGTCTGGGGAACAACTTTACTGGCCCTTGGGTTACTGAAGCTTACAAATTGCTTACTGCCAAGAACGTTTCAAACCTGGTTGATTTATCTGCATCTGTTCTATAGAAACTTTAGCTATCACCTCTAAGTTCTCAATGCATTCACCATTAATTGATTGCAGCAAAAGGAAACCACTGCATGTAATAGACTTTTCGACTTGATCTCTTCTCCAAGTAAGAACATTTCAAACCTAGATACCTAGTAAATCCACATATGTTCAATATAAACCCGTCACCTCTAAGCTCTCAATGCATTCATTCACCATTTACTTCCTCAATACATGCTCTAGTACTGAGAATTCAAGCTATGCAAGGAATGGCTGTTAAACTCCTTATTGCACTGCTTGCCTTGACTTCCTCACGCAAAGGGTATGCATGCATGCAACTTTACTCTCGAAAACTAGAAGATATATTGAAGTCATTATCAGAAGAACATGAAAATTTACTTACAATCTTGTGTACTGTGTTCACCAAATCTTCACCTTCAAACTCTCCTCCTTTGTTGGCGCGTCCTTTCTTCTACATAATAGCTCTATTGATGTCATTATCATCACATAATTCAGTCCCCTACAACAAAGAAAAATCAAATAACAAATGTGAAATAATTTAATGTGAATCAATTAGAGGGTTCTTAGAGGAAATATATTTTAAAAATACTTACAATTTCTTCAGCAAAGCGTGCATACCCTTTGCGTGAGAGTCGATGAGGATATCTATTTTTTTTCCTTCGCTCTTTTTGTTGATCACTGAGTTTCTAGTTATTTCAAACAGGCGACATATCAAATTTGAATAATACATAATGAATTATGATCGAATAGTTTCAAAAGAAAAAATTTAGAATCTTACAATGAAATCTTCAGAAATGCGACTAATGACAAACGCACGCCAATCTTCTCTTGTAATTTCAAAGCCAACAGGTGGCTCATTCAACTCCTCAGGTTTGTCACGCCTGCTTAAAATAAATTTTTGGGTGAGATGGGTCTTGTATTGCCTCCACTTACTGTTTGCAGACCTCAAACATCCCTTTTTCCACTTTGAGTCAACATTATAAATCAACTGTACATCAAATAAGTGGAAAACATTAATAAGATTAATTAAGACAAACATAAAATATATCTATCATTAGTAGTGAAATATTATAATTGTTAAAACATGCTAACTTGCTTACATTGACTGATTCCCATATTAATTCTTTGACAGCAATTGGGACTTGCTTCCATGTCTTGTATTTAATATTAACCTTTTTCCGAGCCAAGACACCAATGTAACTTTGCATGGCTACAGCAGCTGGTCCTATCGGTTGTCCAAAATTATTGAATGACACCTCATTTCTAATACCTTGCATTCTTTGCTTTGTAATCTTATCCAACTGTGTGCGACCTCTAGAAGTTCTTGAGGAGATAGTGTCTTTGGAATCCAACACTTTATCACCCTCGCAACTCTCTTCACGGGCAGCTGTAATGACTTCTTTACCCTTGTCCAACTTTGCAAGTTGCCCTATTCTCTTACTCTTTCTAGTAGAATCCATTGATCTGTAACAACTTAGACTGATCAACATAAGTTTAGTTAGAAACATGCATAAACTCACAGCAAGATGATATATTTACACCAACAAATTCACAACAGTATGAAAAAAAATAAAAGATAAAAGCAGAAACTTGCAGCAACATCACAACATATCTGATTCGAATTAAAGTGAGGAATATAACATATTAATATTGTCCACAAATTCATCCTCATAGGTAAATTGTTTACACACTTATATTCAAAAGCAAAAATTCAGCAATTAAATATTGTCAATCCAACTTCCATCACAGTCTTCACGAATACATGGTGGTTCATTATCATCTTCTCCGTCAATATCCATTGATGGTAACCCCCTACTAAAACATTGATAGTGGATAGCAGTGTCCTCTAACTCTTCGCCCTTTAGGTATTCAAAGTAGTCTCTGTTTGGTGTTGCAAGTACAACACTCCATAAAGGATCTTCAGGATCTTCAATGTAAAATACTTGCTTTGCTTGGCTTGCCAGGATAAAAGCGTCAGATTTGAATCCAAGTCTATTGAGGTTTACCAATGTGAAACCAAGATCATCTACTTTAATGCCGTTATTATGCTCCACCCAATTACATTTAAACATTGGAAGTTGAAATTTATGGTAATCAACTACCCATATTTCTTCTATAACTCCATAAAAAATCATATCTGACACAATAGGATTTTTATCCTTTGCACTTGCAACTTGCATTGTCTTTGCAACTAAGCTGACTCCGGAGTTTTGAACAACTCATATAGCATCACGCTCTTTTGTAGCATAAGTAACCCCATCAATCAAATAGCTAGAGTATTTTAGTACTTGCTTGTTAGGCCCGCGAGCTATCCACATCAATCTTTCTGAAACTTGATGAGTGGAATGGTCAACTACATCAGCAACCTAAATTTTTTATGCAATAAATTTTTAATTATGCATAAATATGAAAATGAATGTATGCCAATATGTAATACTAAAGAAACTTACACGATCACGCAACCAAGTAATAAACGTTCGATTATGCTCATCTTGTAACCACTTCTTGGACTTAGCCTTACGAGGAAATCTTGCATTCAAATACGTCATGTGTTCCCTAATCAAATTATTTGGTATAAATAAACCAACAGAATGTAAGCAAACCACATTAAAATATTAATAAGTTAGATACATTACTCGATATAGAGATCAATTTCAGCATCATTTGCCAATACATAACGATGTGCTTGCGTCAACTCATCGTGAGTAGTGGAGTAGACTACTGCACCTGATAAAGGCTTAGTAAGTTCTATTTGTCGATGACTTGATGAGATCCCAATTGTGTGCACACTAGACAAATAGTCTGAGCAAAATTCAACAGCCTCTTCAGCAATATAAGATTCAGCCATACACCCTTCAGGTCGATTGCGATTTCGCACATAACCTTTCAAAATCTTCATGTATCTTTCAAATGGATACATATACCTATACCAAACCGGTCCACACAGTTTCACCTCCCGCACAAGATGAACACTTAAATGAATCATTATATCAAAAAATGAAGGGGGGAAATACTTTTCAAGTAAACACAATATTGTCACAATCTCTCTTTGCATATCATCCATCCTTGAAACATCTATCACTTTATTACATAACACATTGAAGAAGAAACACAAGCGAGTGATAGTGTCTCTAACATGTTTGGGCAAAACACCACGTATCGCCACAGGAAGCAATTGTTGCATTAAAGCGTGGTAGTCGTGTGACTTAAGGCCAATAAGTTTTAAGTCCTTCAACGACACGAGGTTTTTAACATTAGATGAGTAACATGATGGAAGTTGTATTCCAAACAAAGAATTCAAAATTTTCCTTTTCTCATCCTTACTAAGTGTATAACAGGCTGTTGGCAAAAATGTTTTCTTCTCCCCCATCCTTGGTGCCAAATCTGTCCTGACATTCATTTCCAAAAGGTCTAATCTCGCTGCTACTCCATCCTTTGTTTTTCCTGGAATATCAAGTAACGTTTCGATAAGACTTTCACAAATATTCTTTTCAATGTGCATCACATCAAGAACATGTCGAATGTATAGATGTTTCCAATACTGAAGTTCAAAGAAAATTGATTTTTTTTTCCAGCATGATTTTACATCATCATTCGACTGAGACTTTCTACTCATTTTTCCCCAATGACAATTAATTCTTTCAACTCTTTCAAAAACTTCATCGCCACTTAATGGTTTTGGAGCAGGGTTAAATTCTTGGTTCCCATTAAATGCCTTCCGTTGCCTTCGATAAGGATGAGTTGCAGGTAGAAACCTTCTATGACCTGTATAAGACATTTTCCTACTATGCTTCAACCTTGTTGAATAGGTATCTTCACCACAAATAGGACATGCATGATATCCTTTCACAATGCATCCTGACATGTTCCCATATGCAGGAAAATCATTGATCGTCCATAATAAGATAACCCTAAGCATAAAAGTTTCTTGGCGATATGCATCATATGCTTCGACACCTATATCCCATAAGCATTTTAAGTCATCAATTAGAGGTGCTAAGTAAACATCAATATCATTTCCCGGCTGTTTGGGACCAGAAATTAACAATGTGAGCATCATAAATTTTCTCTTCATACACAACCATGGAGGAAGATTATAAGTAATCATTAAAACTGGCCAACAACTATATGCAGAACTCATTAAACCATGAGGATTCATCCCATCAGCTGATATAGCTAATCTGAGATTTCTTGCCTCAATACCAAAATCTGGCCATTTGCGATCAACTATTTTCCAAGAAGGTGTATCAGCTGGATGGCGTAAATATCCATCACAAAGTCTTTTTTCGGCATGCCAAGTCAACTCCTTAGATATCTCTTTATTCCGAAACATTCTTTGAAATCTTGGAATAGGGGGGAAGTACTACAAAACCTTGGCAGGAATTCCTTCATTTATCATATTTTTTTTCCCAACTTCCACCTTGACATCCCGCAAGTAGGGCAATTAGTTAAATCCTCATACTCCTTCCGGTATAAGATACAATCATTAGGACAAGCGTGAATTTTTACATAATCCATCCCTAATGCAGATAAGCTTTTCTTTGCATCATACAGAGATAAAGGCAATTTATTGTCATCTGGAAGTATTTCTCCTAACAAACTGAGTAGGTCAGTGAAACTTTTATCACTCCAACTATATTTGGCCTTCAAGTTGAATAATTTCACAATTGCAGATAACCTTGTAAATTTAGTGCATCCCGGATATAAAGGTGTCTCGGCATCTTCAAGAAGCTTATTGAATTGGGTTGGATTCTCAGCATAACTATCATATGCATCATGAACCATATTTATTGGTTCCTCACGAACATATTCATTTGGCCCTACTTGGTCACTTTCATTTTGTGAAATCCCTATCGTAGATCTTTCGCCGTGCCATATCCATGTATGATATGTCATATCTATACCGTTACAATACAGATGTGCCCTGATAGTTTGTATATTTTTCTTCTTTAGATTGCCACATTTTGCACATGGGCAAGATATTCCCATATTCGGATCATTAGTGTTTTCCATTGCAAATTACAAGAAAGACTCAACTCCATTCTCATATTCACGTGATAGTCTATCCTTTGACATCCAATCTTTGTCCATTCTTTATAACTAATCAATCAACAATGAGCTAATACCTAAAAATATTAACACAAACAATAGTGTGAAACTATAACAAAATATTTAAACAATTAATCAAAATTGTATTTCTACCTGAAAATTTTTGACCATACAGGTTTCTCATCAAAATGCAATCCCAATAGCAAATTTCTCACTTGGGGAGATAACCTAGTTATCTATATTATCCATATGTACATGTTTGTTAGAGTCTACGTATAGGTAGTTAGGTACTTTTGCCTTGGTATAAATTGTAGAGTCATATAATATTGGAGCATTCACCAAAACATATTCTCTATTGAAACATGTTAACCTTTAGTTGAAAAATGAAACCATTCCAGGAAAATGCTTGAATTATAACTTATAATAAGCAACTTTGTTTCTTTAGCACTTGAGAATCTGCAACTTCCTCAAAGGGACATCAACATAAGCAACTCAATGCAATAGTGCATGATGTATTAAATCATACTTAAGCCATTAAGCTCTTAGAAGGCAAGTGACATAAATATAACAATAGTAGTTGATATAAATTCAACAAACTGAGTAGGCACAAGTCACTGCCCAGAATTAAGATGAGATAATGCAGAACACAAGTTTTAGATACAATAAAAATGAGAGATATTCTCTGCGCATTAAGGGTACACAATAAAAATAATAGTAGAATAACACTAGAGATTGATTAATTTCAAGCTGCACATTATACCTGACGACAAAGAAAGGCTGGAATGTGAATAATATCTGCAACTTGGCCAACAGCTTCACACTGAATTTGAGAAAAAAGGATAGCATGTTATATGCTTCATGCTATTTTTAAGGATTAATACCTACTGCCAAAGTCTATAGCTAAACGTTTAAAAATTCCAGATTAAATCATGAGAAAATACAATCAGGGGAGGGGGAAAATTGATGCAGTATGAATCCGGCAAAATGGCTAGTTCGGAAAATAATCAAAAATAAACAAAATCTTATTCTAGAGGGATGGAAGAAATTTTACCTTTCTTTCTTCCGTTCCTCCTACTCTCGAATCTGCTCTGCGAGGAAGGAACTAAGATCGAAGGGTTCAGAGGAGTTGAGGAGCCGTGAGAAGATTAGGAAGGGTAAGCTGACTTTGATTGAGGAGATGGGGAAATGCGAGATTAGGGATCTCGACTTGGAGGAGTTGGGCCGGCGTGAGGAGTTTTGCGTGAGGAGTTTGGGTCGAGATTAGGGTTCAGAGGAGATCACGCGGCAAGGAGAGGAGAAGGCGCTCGTGGAGAGGAGAAGGCGCTCGTGGAGAGGAGTGGAGAGGAGAAGGCGCGCGTGGGGGGGGGAAGGCACGCGGGGAGAGGAGAAGGAGAGGAGAAGGCACTCGTGGAGAGGAGTGGAGAGGAGAACTCGTGGAGAGGAGTGGTGAGGAGAAGGCGCGCGCGCGTTGAGGGTTTAGAGTTTAGCAAAGCGAGGGCTGCAAATTTATTTTAAGTGAGTTTAGGGGAAACATACACAACACTTTAAAAAATGTTTTTTAAAAAAATGTTGTCTTTGACCATAAACAACAACACTAAAGACAACACTTCATTAAAAACCGTTGTCTTTAGTAAAAAGTAAATACCATAGACAACGCTTTTCACTAAAAGCGTTGTAAAACAAAGAACGACAACGTTTTTATTAAAAAGCGTTGTCTATTGGGTGTTGTTGAATGCAAAAATTCTTGTAGTGTATGTTACATATAGTATAAGTGCATATGATATAGTTAAGTTGACACGATTAATCGTATCAAACTAGTAAGGTTAGAGGAACAGACACAGTCAAGGAGTGATCGAACAAGCCCTGTTGTCGAATACTATAGATGCTTGGATTAACTACACCCATGACGAAGGGAAAAATTTCAAGGATGTTGCTAATTTTAGAAGATGTGTTAAAAACTATACTGTTGCTACAAGATGTTTATTTTTTTATAAAAAAATGACCGCGAGAAAGTAATTGCTATTTGTAATTAAAGAAGTTGTAGATGGAGAATTTATGCTTCAAAACATAAATCAGATAGTATATTTGCTATTTGAAAATGCATCTTGCGACATACATGTGGTGAGTACAATCTGTGTAGTAGAGGACATCCTAAAGTTGATGCTGTTGACGATTTAACCCAGGTTTTGATGAATGACAAATCAGGTTAAGTTAGTTTGTTGTTGTCTGACACTTTGATCAAGTGTGCAGGAGAAGTCCAGATAGGTCGACGGGTTGACCGGATGTCTGGCACGAAGTCCAGCTAGGTAGACGGGCTGACCGGATAGCTGGCGAGAAGTCCAAGCGGGTCGACGGGCTGACCGGACGCTTGGCGAGAAGTCCAGCTAGGTCGACGGGCTGACCGGATAGCTGGCGAGAAGTCCAAGTGGGTCGACGAGCTGACCGGACGCTTGGCGAGAAGTCCAGCTAGGTCGACGGGCTGACCGGATAGCTGGCAAGAAGTCCAGACGGGTCGAAGGGCTGACCGGACGTCTGGTAGGTAAGTAAGGTAAGTCACTAGAGGGGAGTGACTGCGAGGACGCGTTCCCGGGAAGGGAACATTAGGCGTCGATCCGGCTTAGATCCATTTCGGATATCTAAGTCGAGATCGTGACTAGATTCCGGTCTCGGAAAGACGGAATCTAAGTCATACTTTGCTTATCTATAAAACTGTGCTAACAATCTTTGTTGCAGGGTAAATTTGCTTCCGGACTAACGTTTGTCTTGCAGGACGGATTCTGCGGGAAAACAGGGTCCGGGCGCTCGGAAGGGATCCGGGCGCCCGGGAGGGAAATTTCATCCTGATCGCACGTCGCCACGTGGAGCTCGCTGGTTGGACTTGCCACGTCTCACCAGGGCACCCGGAAGGAATCCAGGGCGCCCCGAGCTTCATATAAAAGAAGGGTCAGAGGGGAGCTTCAGTACAACAACGGAAAAAGAAAAGTCTTCCACTGCTCTGCGCTTCTGCGACGCTAACAAAGCTCCGACAAAGTGCTCCTTAGTTTGTGGTTAATTTCCTTGTCGGTATTTCTTTGTTTCATTAGCATTTCCTGTATTCATTTTGTAATTATATTCGAATTGCTAGTGATTGCCCAACGAAAGTGGTCAAGGACCACGGGCCTTCGAGTAGGAGTCGTCACAGGCTCCGAACGAAGTAAAAACAACTGTGTTCATTTACTTTTCCGCTGCGTATTTCTACTCGACTTTTCGAATCGATATTCACCCCCCTCGATCGAACGATCACGGTCCTACAAGTGGTATCAGAGCAGGTACTGCTCTGATTTGGTGCAACCACCAATCAGGCAAAGGGGGACTTTTTGAAAGAAAAATTAAATATCGTTTGTCTTTAAAATAAAACCTTACGCCTTTCATTTTTTCCCTCCAAAACTATTTTTGAAAAATACATCGCCATCTCTTCACCATTGCTTAGTATTGACAAAATATTACATATTCAAAATTTTGAAATAATATTTTTTCAAATATTTTATTAATATTTTAATAATATTTTATTATTTTTTCTGAAAATAGTGAAATATTATTTTTTTTCAGCACTGCTAATCCAAGACCAAGTCTTGGGATTTTTTTTTCTGTTTCTCTGTGTGCAAGAAAAATGACTCTTCAAGAAGGACGGAACCCCCATGAACCACCACCATACGATCAAGATTTCAACTATTGGAAACGATTAATGGAATGCTTCTTAGGAAGCGTAGACATCGATTACATGCTAATTTTGAGGAAACCTTCTCAAAACTCGGAACTGAACAAAAAGGTGAGTAACATTATTTGTAATGTTTTACCTAACAATATTTTATGCAGATTAGAAAAGTACAAGAATGCATATGAGCTGTGGACCCAGTTGATCAAGCTTCACAAGGAGCCGATGGAGCTCGAGGATCAAGTAAAAATCGAATTCGAACTTGGGACAGATCCAATCAAAAAGCCTACTGAATTAGGGGTTGCGCTCAAGATTAGTGATATTTACCAAAATACCCCTGCTAATAGTAGTTTAAACAATGAGCATGATGATAAGTATGAAATTAGTCCAAGTATGGTGCATGATAACCTAGATTTAAATGATTTAAATTCAAAATCACAAAATAATCTAGACTCTGATCAAGTCAATCAAGACTCTGATCAATTTGGCATCAACCTTGACTTGGTCAAACAGAACAATGACCAAATCAATTCAAATAATTTAATTAATTAAGAAAATTTAAAATTAGGTGAGCATTTAGACATAAATAAGTCAAACATTAAAATAAATTTGAATTTAAATGCTAAAAATGATAGAGATGACAAGGTCAATATTGATCTAGATAAAATTAATAAATTATTTAATAATCTAGACAATATTAATCTAGAAAATGATATCCAAAACCAAGATAATTTAATTAATAAAAAATTAACCTTTAAAGATAAAACTAATCTAATAAATTCAATTAACCATATCAATTTAAAAGTCAAAGAAAATATAAGGATAAAATCAAACACTTTGATAAAATCAAAACGGAATTTAACAAACTTAAAATTAAATGTTAAAGATAACATATTAAATAATCTAGAAATTTCAAAGTTAACAATCAATAAAAAGCTAAAACATAAACCGTTAAGAAAATATAATTCAAACAGTTTAGTTAATTCAAATTTTAAAATAAATAAAAACATAAACTTTAAAAATAAGCTATTAAAGAAAGATAATTTGACCAATTTAATTAATTCAAAATTAAAAACTTAAATTTAAATTATAAATTTTAACCAAAACTTAACTATAATAAACCCAGAACTAAAAACTAAATTAATGACCAATAATTCAGGGGGAGGCTCCAGAATAGCTGGCACCTCCAAAACTAACTTACCCGACAGGGTAATCCAAACAAACTAACCCGGCAGGGTGATTAGGATTAATTAAAAAGGGACCAAGTTTAACTTGAATCATGGTACTGATGAAGTTTTTGGATGATAGTACGTTAGGGAAGCTTGGGCATCGCATGTCTAGAAAGATATGACTTCGATCTGGTGCATTTGGCCAAGTGGAACTGACCGAAGCTACCCTTAAATGGATCCTAACTAGTTAGACCAACGTTTAGTACTAAGCTCCGTGGATAGGACTATTCGGAAAACCTCGAAAGGTTGGTTACTTCTAATGACGTCCAAGTGACTCACCAAGCTTAGAAGTTTATCAGAAGAATGCCTATTTGTTGAGACCAAGGCTAAACATGAATCTAACACAAGTTAAACCAAACTCCATAATTAAATCTAATTTATCTCACAAAATTATAGGATTCCCTGATTGAAAACTTAGATCGGGTGAGATGACTAAGGATTAAAACTAAATTTCGAATTAAATTAATTAAATTAAATTTTGAATTAAATTAATTAAACTAAATTTCAAATTAAGTTAATTAAAACTAAATTTGGAATTAAATTAATTAAATTAAATTTTGAATTAAATTAATTAAACTAAATTTTAAATTAAGTTAATTAAATTAAATTTAGAATTAAATTTTGAATTAAATTTCGAATTAAATTAATTAAATTAAATTTTGAATTAAATTAATCAAATTACATTTCAAATTGAATTAGTTAAATTTTGAACTAATCAAATTTCGAATTAAATAACTAAAATAAATTACGATTAATTTATTTTTAATCTTAAAATTAAATTAACTTTAAAAGTTATTTTTATGTTAACATTAAAAAATTATTTTAAAACTAAATTAATTTTTAAAAAAACTATTTTAAAAATTAAAATAACTTTAAAAATTATTTTAAACTTAAACTTTAAAAATTTTATTCTAAACTTAACAATTATTTTAAAAATTATTTTAAAATATTTTAAAAATTATTAAAAAAAAAAACTCTTTTAAAAATCATTTTAAAAACTTTAAAAATTCATTTTAAAATCATTTTAAAAACTCTTTTAAAAATCATTTTAAAAACTTTAAAAATTCATTTAAAAATTATTTTAAAACCTTTTAAAAAATTATTTTAAAAACTCTTTTAAAAATCATTTTTTTTAAAAAAAAACTTTAAAAATTCTTTTAAAACCTTTTAAAAATTATTTTAAAAACTCTTTTAAAAATCATTTTAAAAAAAACTTTAAAAATTCATTTAAAAATTATTTTAAAACCTTTTAAAAATTATTTTAAAAACTCTTTTAAAAATCATTTAAAAAACTTTAAAAATTCTTTTAAAAATTATTTTAAAACCTTTTAAAAATTATTTTGAAAACTCTTTTAAAAATCGTTTTAAAAACTTTAAAAATTCATTTTAAAACCTTTTAAAAATCATTTTAAAAACTCTTTTAAAAATCATTTTAAAAACTTTAAAAATTCATTTAAAAATCATTTTAAAAACTCTTTTAAAAATCATTTTAAAAAACTTTGAAAATTCTTTTTAAAATTATTTTAAAACCTTTTAAAAATTATTTTAAAAACTCTTTTAAAAATCATTTTAAAAAACTTTAAAAATTCCTTTAAAAATTATTTTAAAACATTTTAAAAATTATTTTAAAAACTCTTTTAAAAAGCATTTTAACTTTAAAAATCCTTTCAAAACTATTTAAAAATTATTTAAATTTTTTTTTAAAACTATTTTAAAAGTCCTTTTAAAAATTATTTTTTTAAAAAAAAATCCTTTCAAAAATTATTTAAAAAAAAACTATTTTAAAAATTATTTTAAGAATCCTTTTAAAAACTCTTTTTTTTATAAAAAAAATCCTTTTAAAAGCTCTTTTAAAAATCTTTTAAAAAACTATTTAAAATTTTTTTTAAACCATTGTAAATTTTTTTTTAAAAAAAAAAATTTATTCCTAAACTTTAAAAAGTATTATTTAGATTTTAAATTTTTTTTCTTAAACATTATTTTTCTTAAAATTATTTTTAAACTTAATTTAGCCTAACTGAATATTAAAACTTAAATTAAAACTTAATATTGAAATTATAATTAAAATTTAAAAATTTAACTTAAAATTAAAACTTAAACCTAAATTAATCACTAATATTAATTTAAATCTGAAATCAAAATTGAATTGAACGTATGTTAATTGCCATTAAATAATTATAAAAATGATTTTAAAATCCTTTTAAACACTATTTTAGGAATCCTGTTAGAAATCCCTTAAAAATAATAATAATAATAATAATTATTTAAATCTAACTCTATTTGAGAACTAAGCTTGATTTGTTTAGAACCTAAGTTTAACCTTAGTAAAAATATTAAAATTACTCTAAGTCATTTTTTTTAATCAACCTTTAAAATATTAATAATTAATGGTTGACTTAAATTGAACCTTACTTAACCTTGTTTAATAACGAGTTTTAACTTCAAATTACTACCAACTTTAAACTAAGTTAAACTTAAAAGGAAGTAAATGAAAAATTAAATTATAACTAACACCTTCATCAATTAATACAAAATTTAGATTATATTATTGAATCAAGCAAAATTTAATCAATAAATTATTAATATTGATCAATTATTGAATTAATAACAACTTATCTTACTTAACATTACACTAAGAGTACGTTTGGTTCGGGGTTATTCTTGATAACCTTGATGATCCATCCAAGGTTATATATGATAACTTGAACCAAACGCACTCTAAAGGTTAACCTATTTCAACTGAATCTAACGTTAATTACGTTTAGTCAAATTCAAATAAACAATTATATCAAGGATACAGAGATAAATATGTAAATAATATAAGTGTTACCAAATCCCTTAGAACACTTAGGTAGATAAATGTGTTAGGGCTTGAAATTTAACACACTCAAATCTTAGCATTATATTAAGGGAGAGTAATAAATAAGGAGGATTAATAAATTAAAAGAATATCAAATTCAGGGGGAGGTTTACTTTTCAATTATCTCCTTAAGTGTTATTTTTTAATCTTCTCTTTAAAATCTCTCTAGAAAATTCTACCTCAATTAAAAAAAATATATATCTACTTTGAATATTTTTAGCAAATATTTTCAAATTTTATGTCAGGTCCAGGGGGAGAAATTAATTAAAAATTTCCCTTTATATGAAATATTTTAAATATTGTTTGAAAAATGTTTTCTTAAAAATTTCTTAAACCTACTTTTGAAAACTAACTCTTATAAAACTAAGTTGTTTTTAAGAACTGGATTTTACTTTTTATTGAAAATTGATTTTAAAAATTAGATTTAACTTAGTTTTGAAAATTGTGGAAATTAGATTTTTCAAAACTTAAGCTTCTCAAAATCATTTTCCTTAATTTTGAAAATCAAAGTTTAAAAATCAATCTTCAAAATCAACTTGCTTAAAATTGTGAAATTTTTTTTTTTAAATCAACTCAAAATTATTTGTTTTAAATCACAAAATTTTTATCCTTTCTACTTAGTCTTTGAAAACTGAACTTTTCAAGTATTTTAAACCATGGTTTTGAAACTAGTACTTTTGAACTTTAAAAATTTGATTTTGGAAAAAGAATTTTACAAAATTATTTTGAAGACTCCTTCATTTTTAAAATTATTTTACCTTATCAAAATTAGTTTTATCAAACTCCTTTGAAAACTAAAAGTAAAGTTCAAAATCACTTTTCTTAATATTTGCAAACTAAAATTTGATTTGCAAAAACTTAGTGTTGAAAATTGTGGAAGTTAGATTTTTCAAAACTTAAGTTTCCAAACTTAAATCATTTTCAAAACTTAAGTTTTAAATTGAATCGTTTACAAAATTAGTGTTGAAAAATAAATCAGTTTTGGAAAAATAAATTTTTCAAACTTAATTTTGGAATTTTGGTTTTGAAAACTTATGTTTGAAAAGCGTTTCAAAGCTGAAACTTGCTTTGAAAATTTAAAACTTGATCTTGAAATTTAGAACTGATGCACTTATGTTTGAAAATTAGACTATCTAAACTTAGCTATTTTTCTAAAAAGCTAAAAGCTAATGCTTTAAACAAGTTTTCAAAAGTTTAAACTCCCCCAGATTTACTTGACATTATTTATTATTTTGTCTGAAGTCTATATTTATGCTTACTTGACAATAGTTCTTTTGATGAATAAAAAAGGGGGAGGGTTAGGTGGTTAAGTTAGCTAAACCAAACTGAAAATACAAACTAACTTAAAAAACCACATAAATGCATTAAATGCATGTTGTTTCTTGCATATGTTTTCACTAATTTAATCAGGTTGTCATTCCATCAAAAAGGGGGAGATTGTTGGTGCGGTTAGCACTAACGATTTAACCCAGGTTTTGATGAATGACAAATCAGGTTAAGTTAGTTTGTTGTTGTCTGACACTTTAATCAAGTGTGCAGGAGAAGTCCAGACAGGTCGACGGGCTGACCGGATGTCTGGCACGAAGTCCAGCTAGGTAGACGGGCTGACCGGATAGCTGGCGAGAAGTCCAAGCGGGTCGACGGGCTGACCGGACGCTTGGCGAGAAGTCCAGCTAGGTCGACGGGCTGACCGAATAGCTGGCGAGAAGTCCAAGCGGGTCGACGGGCTGACCGGACGCTTGGCGAGAAGTCTAGCTAGGTCGACGGGCTGACCGGATAGCTGGCAAGAAGTCTAGACGGGTCGAAGGGCTGACCGGACGTCTGGCAGGTAAGTAAGGTAAGTCACTAGAGGGGAGTGACTGCGAGGACGCGTTCCCGGGAAGGGAACATTAGGCGTTGATCCGGCTTAGATTCATTTCGGATATCTAAGTCGAGATCGTGACTAGATTCCGGTCTCGGAAAGACGAAATCTAAGTCATACTTTGCTTATCTATAAAACTGTGCTAACAATCTTTGTTGCAGGGTAAATTTGCCTCCGGACTAACGTTTGTCTTGCAGGACGGATTCTGCGGGAAAACAGGGTCCGGGTGCCCGGAAGGAATCCGAGCGCCCGGAAGGAATCCGAGCGCCCGGAAGGGATCCGGGCGCCCGGGAGGGAAATTTCATCCTGATCGCGCGTCGCCACGTGGAGCTCGCTGGTTGGACTTGCCACGTCTCACCAGGGCGCCTGGAAGGAATCCAGGGCGCCCCGAGCTTCATATAAAAGAAGGGTCAGAGGGGAGCTTCAGTACAACAACGGAAAAAGAAAAGTCTTCCACTGCTCTGCGCTTCTGCGACGCTAACAAAGCTCCGACAAAGTGCTCCTTAGTTTGTGGTTAATTTCCTTGTCGGTATTTCTTTGTTTCATTAGCATTTTCTGTATTCATTTTGTAATTATATTCGAATTGCTAGTGATTGCCCAACGAAAGTGGTCAAGGACCACGGGCCTTCGAGTAGGAGTCGTCACAGGCTCCGAACGAAGTAAAAACAACTGTGTTCATTTACTTTTCCGCTGCGTATTTCTACTCGACTTTTCGAATCGATATTCACCCCCCCTCTATCGAACGATCACGGTCCTACAGATGCAACTTAGATTGCTAATGTGATGAAAGATAAATTGAGAAGAGAGCCCTTTTATCGCCCTTATACAATTCAAAAAGACTTGCAAAGAGATTATGGGGTAGAGTTAGACTACCACAAAGTGTTAAAAGGTAAGGAGTTAACAATGCATGATATTCATGGCACAGAGAAGGGATGTTACGATATGTTACGATAGGCTAAGATGGTATTGTTGTGCTATTCGATAAACAAATCCTGGCAGTGTTGCTGAGTGTGAGATTGATCCTATAACATCTATATTCAAATGGTTGTTCATTTGTTTCCATGCATGTGTAGTTGGTTTTCTTACTGGTTGTAAGCCGTTGATTTTTTTGGATGAGACTTATATAAAGAATAAGTATAAAGGTTGTATCCTAGTTGCTGTGTCGAAGGATGCCAACGATGAACTTTTCACAATTGGTTATTCTGTAGTGGATGCGGAGAATGACGCTAATTGGGAATGATTTTGTTATCATTTGAGAAGCGTCTTAATTTCAAGTCAAAGCATTTCATTCAACAAGTTCACTTTTTTCTCTGACAGACATTCTAAGATTATGAAGGCAGTTGAGTAATTATTTATGGGTAGTCATCATTCCTATTGTTTGAAACATTTAATAGATAATTTATGAAGCAGGTAAATAATTAATTACTTACTGATACAGTGATGAAGAGGGGCCCCACCAAAAAAAGGGTCAAAGGAGGAAAAAGTCTGCTAACACGGAGGTCAAGGTAAAAAATGGTCAAAGGCCCTGGTCATCCGATTGGACCAGACGATCAGGAGCCCTCGATCGGCCGGGCGAGGATGTCGAACGTCCATCCTCCGGTAGTGGCAACTGGAGTTAAGAGGTAAGCGACAGTCCACGACAAGCTAGCCCTTATCGATCGAGCTGCATGGCCAGTCGGTCATAGGTAACCACTGACAGTTAGGAAGCAGAGAAGGGGAAAAGCTAGAAGCTCTGAAATGCACGACCGAATGAGGACAACCAGTCCGAGTGGAATCTGGTCGATCTACAGTGGGACCCAACTGCATATCTCATCGTACCCTTTTGGAGGTTAGTGTCATTGACAATAGAGCATGTCTAGTAGGCAAATCGTACTTTAGAAGCTTTCTATCTGTCAATTTAGAGATTTGCATGCTCGCTTAAGGAAAGGTGTCAGGAACACTTTTTGACTTATCTTTTCCTAGAACACTTTTGAAAACATATGTATACCATGGGATTCATGTCTAGACACTACAGTGACACTATAAAAGGAGGTTCCCATGTACATGCGGAGGTATGTGCAACTTTGTTATTTGACACGTTATTTATTACAGCATTCTTACTATTCTCCACTGTGCCAGAAACTGACTTGAA
Source organism: Zingiber officinale (assembly GCF_018446385.1). Taxonomy (NCBI): domain Eukaryota; kingdom Viridiplantae; phylum Streptophyta; class Magnoliopsida; order Zingiberales; family Zingiberaceae; genus Zingiber; species Zingiber officinale. The sequence continues at coordinate 7,950,319 of NC_055992.1, forward strand.
CATCGGAGGGCCAATGTTGGGAGCCTTATCCCAGCTCGGTGCTAATGCCTTTTGTGTTGCAGGACCACGTGAACTCGCCGCTCAATCAACCCCACAACCACATCCCCAGCATGTTATTTCTCCGCTTTCATACAAGATCATATTTAACGCTATCTATGAGAAACTCTACCTGAATCTAAAACTTGAAGATGGAGGATGCTAGATAACTTACCATAGTAACGCTGCACAAGAATACTTGGAGATGTTGATACAAGCCCAAGCCACAAAGATGGTGGAGCAACAGTAGACAGTAGGCGACTGCCAAGCGAACGACCCCGTGACATTGATGATAGGACAACAAGCTGATCCTAGATCTGGAGCGAAAAATGCCATCATTCGCAGGACAAACAACAGGCCAACCGGTGACTTCCGGAATGCACTGAACGTGCCAATCCCCTACCACCGTGTATTATTCTGCATGACCTCAGAAGAGCAAGGCTGAGCAGAAAGGACACAAGGGTTCTCTTCAGAGGACGTGACCATCTGAGACGGGTAGAAAGGCAAAGTGCCTCGGCTCGACCACTATCCTGAGCAGATCAATAGGTAGTTCTCTCAAGAGATCCTAGACGACCAACTGCCACCTCACTACAGACCATTGATGATCGGAGAGTATGGATAGTGATGATAATGAGATCAAGAGGATGAGACACATGCAGTATGGACAGAGATCATGGGCATGCTGAGTGATACCTCAGCTTCAGTATCCTATACTGAGAATGAGCAGACAGTCAGCATGCGCAGCAGAGAGAGTGACAGATGGTACACTAGTGAGCACATGTACATGATCATGGTTCCCCTTCTAGATTTGATAGTTCGTCAGGCATGACATAAGGGGCTCCTTGATCACTTTTGTATGGTTATGCAGTTTTTGATGATATATATTTACCTTTTCATCAAAAAAAATTGATGATTAGAGAGTACATGGCAGTGACAGACCCGGAATACCATCTCATCGAATTCGATAACATGGTCACACTCCATCAGTACACCAACGGAGGAAAGTGCCAAGTATTCCTCACCGCACCCTCCATATCATCTAGAGGTGGTTCAGGCACTTGTCAATCAGATCCATCTACAACTTCAAAGACTTCTGAATGGCTTTCCTATAGCATTTTACAATCAACTGCCACTATCAGAAGTTGAACATCAACCTGTTCAAGGTCAAACAAGGGCCAAAGGAAGCATTGCGAGCCTACATCAAGAGGTTCAACTAGGTGGCCATGGACATTCTATCGGCCACCCCAAAGATCTTGGCAAGTTTGTTTTCCCAGAGACTTACGGATGGTGATTTCTTTCAATCTCTTATCCGAAAGCCCCCAAGAGACTTCGACCAACTGCTCAGGTGGGCCACCAAGTAGATTAATGCCGAGGAGGCGCATTTTGCTTGAAAGAATGAAGTGATTCCCGAGTCGGCGGTCGCCACAGAGTGCCAAGTGGTTCACGTCCACCAGCCTCAAAAGGGGCCTTGAGCAAGCACCACTCATCAACATCAGGAGCTTAGAGCCCATGTAGTCTAGCATGTGGAGCCAGAACAACCAAAGTTCACTGATCCTTGATCATGGATGCTGCTCTTTTGCTCTTGTCACTACTTAGCAACTCACAATACTAAGGATTATTAGCATCTTAAGCCATAGTCATGACAATCGGCTCCTCTAAGATTTCATTGTCGATCCCCGTCTCCTGACCACCACCATCACCACTGATCACACTACAACAAAAACCCTCATAGACATCGGTTTTCCACCGGTGTCTATTACATTTTCGACCGATGTCTATGAAGGCGATGTAAAAGGTCTGTCATTTTAGACATCGGGTTAAAACCGGTGTAGTATTACTTAACGACACCGGTGTTCGAATCGGTTATTAACCGATGTAGTATCACTTAACGACACCGTTTCATTAACGGTGTAAAATCGATGTAATATTATATGTTAATAACACCAGTTTTGGCAGCAGTATACGACCGATGTAATATTAGTTAATGACACCGGTTTTACAGTGGTGGAAAACCGATGTAATATCAGTATTTTTTAACAACACAAATTTGATTTCCGAAATAGTGAAAAACCGGCAGTAACCAAAAAATACATAAATATTCACAAATTACACAAATATTCTTCATTCAACAATATCCATAAAATACACAAATATTCATAAATTACATAAATATTTTTCTTACAACAGTATCCATAAAATACACAAACATTCTTTTTTACATCAAAAGCTAATAGATATCAGAATCAAGGTAGAACATTCTTTTAACAACACATCAAGGTAGAACATCGTGAGTCAAAAATCAAGCTGAGGCTACATTAAATTATGAGAATCAGAATCTGTTCAACTTGCTATACTGCTCCATTCTTCTTGCACCTTTCATTTCCCTAATCTCACCGCTTTTCACCTTCAAATGCCTAGTTTTTTGAGTTAAAACATCCACTGTTCTAATCTGTCCAACAAATTTACTTTTATCACTAAGAGTACATGGAAAGTAAATAAATTCCTCAGCAGCAATAAAGATGAGTAACATCAATTCATTTATATGATTTCCAATGATACAATAACATCAAAATAAGTTTTTATTTCAAGGAGAAAATAGCTAAAATGCTAACTAGTCAACATGAATTTCAAACCTTATCCTCTTCGAGCTAGGCTTATGAAATCATTTCTAAGAACAAAATCGACAAATTCAAGACTGTTCTTTCAACCAGACAGAAACTTTGTAGAACTAGAGGAAATCAAATGAAAGATCAGATCATAAACCCCAAGTGCAATAACTGGAGCAACGAATATCTAAAAGGGATCTATCTACTTGTTCATGTTTTACCCAAGTTCTGGATGCTCCAAGGAAAAAATGGAGGTTTGAGGGCTAAAAAGGAGCGTTAAGGGTCAAAAACTACACAGTATAATAGTGTCTAACTGGAGTAGTTTTTGTTTAAAAAAAAATACACAACATAAACTAAAAAATATCAACTATAACATACCAAGATCGGTCCTAATCATTGTTCGACCTTATCAAGTACAAATGTACAATGCATTATGTTATATCTATCATCTAAGGGGAGAAAAATTCTTAAATATGAGAGAGAATACCAAAACAAAGTAACATGTTGTTATCAAAGAAATGCATTGAAGAAAACCAGCTGACAACACATTCATATACATATTCGGTAGTAGTGAGTGCAATAGCTAAAGACTTGAAAAATGCCCTACCTTGCAGATGAACCGGTTAGCTTTCCAACTTCCTCTTCCATCCTAGAGAGAATTGCCTTTTGCTCTTCATTGGAAGCACTCACGAACTCCTTCACTAAAGCATCTAAGCTTGCCACAATACCAGCCTGCATTAGTCAAACCAATCTTCAAATACGGTTGAAGAACAAAGTTTGTCAATATGATCCTTCACAATCTATCACTCACCTGGAAAGTAAGTTGACCATTCGCATCACGGCTAGTGCCACATTTCTCATTAATAAATTTAACAAAATCATCCAACTCCCGTTCAACCTCATAATCTTCACCAGCTTTGTTTTCCTTGGGAAAAAACTTCAAGGTAGGATAACCACTAACTCCATACCTGAAATGCAGAAGGCATCTCGCTTAACAAACTAATTTCAGAATGACAAAGTTGAAAATTCTGGTCCTCCCACGTAGGAAATGACTAAATAGTCTTTAGTATAGTGAATTTTTAGATGGAATCATTCATATCAAATCAAATTATTGCTAACACCCTATCATAGTAAGGATGATATACCAAAAAAAATGACTGAAGAGGACTTCATCATGATAATTTGAGAAATAATAATTGATTAAGCACAAAATATAGTAGGTCATAATGCACATTTTTCGCACAATTTTCATGTCAGATGAATGTTAGATAAGGTTGGAAGCATTTTAGCATTACACTTCTTCTCAAACATCAACGAATTCAAATATTAAATTTGTAGAAAACAAGAATTGTGAGTGAATCTGATCCTCCTCTCAATCAGATGTTGATTCTGCATTTAAGGTATCAACTAACATCACAATACCACAATTCCCCAAATCTAAATCTAGTACATAGGTGATTAGAAATACAGAACTCTCAATTTGACAACTATTTAGCAATATGTAAGTTTCAAAATACATATAATTCAATAAATGATACCTACTTTCAACTTACTCTAAATTAACATCATATAATATTTCTCCAAAATCTAAATAGGTAGCAGAACTAATGAAGTATTCAAGGTACACAATTGACTAAATCGACATCAATGAATCAGGTTAGATCTAGTAATCTCATAATTAAAAACATGGCAAATATGACCTTAGGCTAATCTAGGTCTTAAGCCCTGTCTCAACAAAAATACTCACAGGAGCAAGATGCTTGCAGTGGCCACACCTGTTTGAAGATAAGAAACTTAGTCTCTACAGTGGATAAGGAAAAGTATCTAATGCTACAAATGGAGAGAAAAAAAAGAACCTCAGCAAATACACTAACCATGGACCATAGAATTCAACAAGAACATATTTATTTACATCAAGAACAATCTGATCAAATGTTTGGAGTCAATACTACTACATTAGAAGGGATAGTTGCTAGTTTCACATTTGTTCCTACAACAATAAGCCCACAAATAAAAGGTAAAAAATTAATTCAGGTGAAAGAATAATATTTGACCATATCTAAAATTGTCATTTCAAGAATTTTTAGTAAATATAATTTGCAATGTACCCCCTTCAGTATTCACAAACTCAGTAAGTGCTTCTGCAGTTCGTGGACCTTCATATCTGCATGATTGTTCATATTTATTATGCATCATATGTAAAGAAGATTGTTCTGCGAAAGATTAAAGAAAAACATAAAACCAAAATGATGTATCTAATTCCAGGACAGGATCATACTCACTTTTTTTGGTTCCAAGGACCCTTTAGGAAACCACTGAATTGTTGGGTATCCTGACACTCCATACTTGCTGCATATGCTCTTATGTTCGTCACAGTCGACCTAAATATAACAACAAAAAAGGTAAATTAAGCCCAATCACTACATGGCAGTATAACACACTAGTAGTGTGCTACATTTAGACTCAAAATGATCAGAAAAGATAAAACCAAAAAAGGAATCTGAGCATGTCCTATTTAGTAAAAGAGATGATGCTTCTTGGCCTGATTTAGAATGATGCTAACCTTCCCAATCAAAACAGATTTATCCTTTTTAAAGCTCGATCCAAGCTTTTCATATTCAGGGGCAAGCTTCTTGTAGTGTCCACACCTACGACAAAATGGTATTAGAAGGGTTAAAATTATGCAATTAAAATACACACACATGGAGATCCTTTGCTTTAAACTGGATACTTAATGGAGTCTACATTCATCTTCTATAGTCTTGGCAAACAATCAGTTATGAGAATCGACCATATATAGTGCATTTCAAGTGTATCTTCTAAAGAGAAATACAAGTCGCGGTTTCAATTTCCACACAAGAAGAAACAATGGTGAAGAGCAAATAAGAATTTCAACATCAAAGGCACAGAAGTAGGTTTCGATTTCCGAACTATAAGCTAAGATAAATAGGCGTTTTGTCGTCGACAGGCCCAAGTTTAGGTGCAAGTCCAAAATCAAACAGCTTGGGGTTGAAGTTTTCATCCAACAACACGTTTGCCTCCTTCATATCCCTGTAAATTACGGGAGGGTTTGCAACATCGTGCAAGTACGTGAGCCCCTTTGTAGGACCGAGAGCAATCTTCATTCGTGTGTTCCAATCGATCGGCGTCTTGTCAGGAGTCAGATCTGCATAAACCCAAAGATTTAACAAATGACTAAAAGAATATTGTTGACCAAAGATTTAACAAATGGCTAAACCACCTCCGCCACCAGTGTTAAACAGTCGATCTCAGACTTGGATAATCAAACAAGTAGCAGAGAACTTACCAAATAGGTGGTCTTCCAAGGTTCCTTTGCACATGTACTCGTAAACTAGCAGCCTCTCATCTCCCTCGGCGCAGTAGCCGATCAGGTTCACAAGATTGGGATGCCACAGCACAGTGAGCATTAGGACTTCCACCAGCAACTCGTTGCTCCCCTGATAACCATCCTGCTTAAGCTGCTTGATGGCCACAATCTGGTTTCCGAGTTCCGGTGTTCAGACGAAGCCGCAAGATGGCAGAAGCAAGGAGGAGGGGAGAAGGAGTGAGCAACTTGCCTGGTCTGAATCGAGTCGCCCTTTGTAGACTCTCCCGAAGCCGCCTTCTCCGATCAGATTCGACTCCCTAAAGCTGTGAGTGGCCGCGGCGAGATCTCTGAAGGTGAATTTTCTCGCGGATTTGTTCCTCTCGCCTCCGTCGGATGGAGCCGGCTTCTCATTCTCTGGCGAAAAGGAAAAAAAATGTGTTTTGAAGAGAGATCGAATTGCGCCGACCAAAAGAAGAGAATTTAGGGTTTAGAGATGGCGACCACCAGGAGGATCGGCGGTGAAACGCGAACGGGGGCGGGAACGACCGCTGTCTTCGATTCTACACCTCGCTTCTCTCCGACGAGGGCTGAGACAGGGAAAACAGCTTAAGTGAGTAAAAGCTCCATGAGATTGGATCTCAAATAGCCAATGTGAGCTTGTTTAATCAAACTATTGATAAGTTAGTAAACTTTAGTTGCTTAGTAAATTAAAGGAACGAAAATGCAAACAGAAATGGCAGATTTTAGGGAAGAAAAGAGATTTCTAACCATCAACACAATCAAAGGGTAGATTTTAGGGAAGTAATCCCTTTTCTCTAAAAACAAAACATCGACAGAAAAACAAAAAATCAAAGCAAAACCAACTCGTTTTGAGGGGGAGAAATCCCCTCTTTTTTTCCTGCCTACAAGAAACACTGTGTAGAAATCATAAATCGCTTCCACAAAACCCTTATTTTTTCCCTTATGGGGAGCAACATTTGTACAAGAATATAAGGGAAAGTAGATCGTAACCAGGAGTGGAGGAGAAGGAAGAAAGGGGAAGTGAGCAGCCGTTGCGAAGTGGTGGCTCTCTCCTCTTCAGTTTAAGGGCGATCGCGACGAAGAACAAATGCAAGACGATCAAGCCCTTTTCTAGCCATTGTTCCTCCTCAGGAAACGAGAAATATGTGTTAGAGAGCACCGCAACAAAGCAATGAGTGTCTCGAAGAGCGAGAAAATGAACCCTTCGCCGATGCTCCGCTGTTGTCGCCAACTTGCCCTTTTAACTGTGAGCATTTCTATAAAATGAAGGGCTACTCTTCTCAACCTAAGGGTGGAGTTGGAGGAGATGCGGTGTGGTTGGACGGAAAAGCAAGGCCATCGTGTCTTGATCCTGATCGGGAGAGGAAGGGGCGTCGATCTAGGAAGGAGAAGAGGGAGATGAGGTTGAGAGAGATGGTCGAAGGTTTAGGTTTAGGTTTAGGCTGAGAGAGATGGTCGGAGGAAGGGGCGCGATATAGGTTTAGGTTTGGAGGGAACTTCACAATGTTGCAAATTTTGGCTTGTGGAAAAATTAAAATATTTTATTTTGGTTCATTAACACCGGGTTTTAAAAATCGCTGTTAAAATCGGTGTCTATTAACGAAAAAAAAGGCGCTCATAGACATCGCCTAAAAAACCGATGTCTATGAGCGAAAATCTGCACTCATAGACACCGATATTTGGAAAAACTGGTGTAAAATACTCAAAGACATCGGTTTTTGCTTAAAACCATTGTTGTTCCACTGATGTCTATGAGGGTTTTTGTTGTAGTGTCAGGAGGACAACATGGTTAGGGTAGGCTAGCATCCGAGCAACATCCACAATAGCCCCAGCGAAGAGATTATGAAAGGCCTACTCGAGCTTCTATCGAGTGGTCATGCCCGTCAACTCGGGAAGAAGAGAATCGCAACAACCCCGCTCAGGGAGACATCAGTATGATCGCAAGAGGTCCGACCGACGGTGATTCCATCCGGGCTTGCAAGTCATATGCCCGGTGGTTGGAAATCCATGTTGTTGGATATAGTAAAGAGAGAACAGATGGACTACAAATCAGTTTTGCCCCTCAAGATTTGGAGGGAGTAGAAGTCCCTCATGATGATGTCTTGTTCATCCGAGTGGTAATTGCTAAAATAATAATATTCACCGTACTTTTATAGGTACAGGTAGCTCAGTGAGCATTATATTCAAGAAGGCGTTTGATCAACTACAAATCAATTGAAGCGAGTTGCAACCCATGACAACGCCCTTATATGGGTTCACGGGCAATGAAGTGCTATCGATCGGCTAGGCCCGACAAGACATATCGTTTGGAGAGGAGCCACTCAAGAGGATGAGAACATCGAACTTCATTGTGGTGGATGCACCGTCCGCCTATAATGTCATATTAGGTCGATCGATGTTGAACTAGTTCCGAGCGGTCGTCTCCACATTTTGCCAAAAGATTAAGTTTCTTGTAGATAACTTGGTCGGTGAAGTTAAGAGCGACTAGCTAGCGGTTCACTGGTGTTACGTGGAAATGGTAAAAATTGAGTCACAAGCCGCTCAGAAGGTCCAATGGCTAGAGGTAAATGCAATTCTAGAGGAGCCTCCTATGCTGGTCTATAAAGAAAAAGAGGAAGTGCAAGTGCATCCCAGCCGGACGGAGGCCACTAGATTCATAGTGGCCGATCTGAGTGTGGAGAAGAAGGCGAAGCTAGTTACATATCTAAGGCAAAACCATGATGTATTCTCATGGGCAACTCACAAGCTCCCAGGTATCTCATCGACCATCATGTAGCATGAATTGCACGTCCAACCGGACGCTAGGCTAGTGAAGCAAAAGGAAAGAGATTTCAACTCAGAGTAGAATCAGATCATCCGAACAAAGTGGAAAAGATATTAGAGGCCGGTCACAACCACGAAGTTTAGTTCCCAAGCTGGCTTGCTAATGTGGTATTGGTTTCCAGCCCATACAACAAATGGTGGGGTTTTCATCAACTTTCGAGATTTGAACAAAGCTTGCCCGAAGGACTACTACCCATTACTGCGTATTGACTAGATGGTGGATTCCACGGTAAGCTGCGAGTTGATCTGTATGCTAGACGCATACCAATGCTACCACCAGGTTTCTCTTGCCAAAGAATATCAAGAGAAGTTCAGTTTCATCACGGTCGATAGGACCTACTACTATAATGTAATGTCGTTCAGACTAAAGAACTCCAGAGTCACCTATCAATGGTTGATAAACAAGGTGTTTCGGAGGCAAATCGACCAAAACATAGAGGTATACGTCGATGATATTTTGATAAAATCTCTCCGAGTTATTGATCTCTGTGTGGATATAGAGGAGACCTGCCGAACGCTGAGGAAGTACAGAGTCAAGCTCAATCCTAGCAAGTGCCTATTCAGAGCAAGGAGTAGATACTTCCTCAGTTACATCATTACTGAATGGGTAATCAAGGCGAATATGAGCAAAATGAAGGCGCTACACAATATGTCCCCTCTATATAACCTAAAGGAAGCTTAGAGATTGACCGGTTGGATCATAGCTTTGTCAAGATTCATCTCCAAGTCGTCTGACCGAAGTCATCCATTCTTCAAAATCCTACGCCGAGACACAAAGTTTCAATGGGACGCGGAATACGATAAAGCGCTAGGGAAACTCAAGAACTATTTAACTTCTTTACCTGTGTTAGAATGTATACTAAAAATCTAACCTTTTGTATAAACCTTTGTTTTAAAATAAGGATCACATTGGTCAAATGTCTACATTTGTATGCTAAATGTAGTTGTTCATTTAATTTATATTGTAGTTAACATGGTGTGTGGTGTCACACAGAAGATCATGATATCAGTTCCTTATAAATTATAAATAGTAGCTCACAACCAAGATGAAATTGTTAGCATTTCGAGCCGCAAAAACCTCTTTTTGCGTTGCGGAAACCCTGAAGCTAGCCACAGATCCGTGTGAAAATATATAAAATAATCTTGTACATGTTTGTCTATACTAGATCTACCTTAGATCTACATGAAAAGAGTGTTATCCTTGTAGCGATGCCCTTCGTTTATCCCGCTCGTCCAAAGGTTGTCGGATCTCATAGAGTGTCAAGTGAACACTCCTCTTCACGTATCCACATGGACAAAAAGGTGGAGAGAACAACTTAGAGTGTGCTAGCACCCTTGAGAAGTCTCGGCAATGGAGGATGAGAGGGAGAGAAAAACTAGAGAGGAAGAAGAAGAAGTGAAAATGAGCACACCATGCAATTCATTCACACACCTAAAGTGGTCGGCCACTTGATGGAGGTTTAATACCTCCATGGAACACCAAGAGTCATGGCTCTTAGTCTTCCTCATGATGTGGCACACAATGATGTAGCCTTGATAATGTGGAACATCATCATTGGCTGACCCCATGCCAAGTCATAATGAGGTGGCATTTGGTCAAGTCAAACTTGACCCTTCATCTTCCTTCTCAAGTCAAGTCAAACTTGACCTTTTTTTTATCTCCCATGGTTGATCAAACCTAACCTTTGATTCAAGTCAATTTAATTTAATAAATCTCTATTCATTGAATTAAATTGACTCAATGAATCATAGTCAAAATTAGAATTATTCAACACATGAATCAAATTGAGTCCAACTCAATTAGTCTAATTTGGATTACTCTTAATTCATGTTAAGTAGTTAGAACTTCAGTGGTGCAATTTAGTTTAAGTCTTGTTTAAGCTTGGGTAATTGTTAAGTGGCTAAGTTTTAAGTTAGGGTTTAATTTTTGCTTTAGATCAGATTCAATTGTGTCTTGATATTTCATTCTTAGTTTAAGTGTGTTGATGGTTAAATCACAACGTAGGGTGACAATGCATTGTGGATTAGTTGTCGACACTTAGTTAGATTTAATGTAAGCATTAGATTAGTTTCCTACTTGTTATGCTTTCAATTTGTTAGATTTAGAATCAACACTAAAACCCCCAATCCCATATTAAAAATCCAAAAACAATAACAAATCAATCCTAAGATACCATCCTATTGTTGCATTCGTTGGGGGACGACCCGAGTCATCTCTATGCTACATTAGTGTAAAATGAATTCGATCATTTAATTCTTTTGATACCCATTGTGCGACAAAAATAGGGTTAATCAGGTACTAGAAGAGGTCTTTAGTGGATTACCCATTGATAGATCTGCGGGACCTGGGTCCTGGAGTAGGAGTCGTCGAAGGTTCTGAACCAAGTAAAACCATTTGCGTTTTCTGGTGTTAGCTTTTTGTTTTAATTTTCCATTGCATACTTCACTCTTTTTTTTTTAAGGATTTTAAACGAGAAAACAAGTTTTTGAAAACCACGTGATTCAACCCCCCTCCCTCTCATGTGCGTATCGATCCAACACATCTTCCTATGAGTAATCAAAGAACCTTGTCAGGTTATCAATGTAGGAAATAATAAATCGAGGAGTGGAATATTACCAACAAGAAAAATAACACAATTAAATAGAAAATAAATAAACAGCCTAACAAAATCATCCACTTCAGAATTCTTCTCTGATCCAACTAATACAAGAATTTTATCTTGAATTGTAGTCCTATTTACATTGCTGACTTTTCCTCCAAATAACCGGGCCACAAATTTGGACTCCATGCTGGCATCCAAATCAATAGGTTACCCCACATGGGCCAAACCAAGGATGATACAAAACTCAGTCAATGCGAATGGAACTACAATGTTGTCACCAAACAAGAAAGAATATGAAGACTGTTGGAATCTGTTTAATACTAAATTTATTCTAGTACTACTAATTGGCTTCTCAGGAATCTTGAGCCATGAAGCAAGTGGATTGCTTTTGATCCTCTCTTTTACTTATTATCCAAATTAGGTAACACTTTATCCAACACAACTTTGAAATATGTCAGTGAACAACACGAACATGATTGTTTGTTGCTCTTGCTCTTCTCCACATATTTCCTCTTAACCTCCTTTAATTCTATAGCTCTGGTTTTCTTTCCCATTTTTGCATAAAAATAAATTACTTAATAATTCATACCATAAACTATAATCCATAGAAATTATGGGCATCAAAGCGCTTAAACTGAGTATATTATTTAGTTTATTGATAATCACTCATAACAACCACATATCTTATTCAATCATTTAATTAAAGAAGATAAAATACAAACACATTCATAAAATAGGTTGTAATTAGAAATCTAGAACCCATTTTTATTCAAACAAACAAAATTAACCACACTCAAATAAAAAGATCAATTTATAATTCATACCATAAAGTACAAGTCATGGAAAATATGGGCATGAAAGGGCTTAAATTGAGTATATTATTCGATTTTTTTGATAATCAATACATAAAAGTAACATATATCTTTCAATTCTTCAATTGAAGAAAATAATGTTGGTGCAAGTTGCACCAGAATCAAACCTGAGTTTTTATGTTGTCAAAGGTTCAAGTTAAGTTTTATTGTGATCTAACAAATTAACTGAGTGTGCAGGTTGTTTTCTCAACCGGGAAAGACCTAGTTGGAGGCTAGGCAGGAAAAGTCTTAGCAGATCGTGGAACCCAGGTGAAAGTCCAAGTGGATCGAGAGGACCTAACGCCTAGCAGTGTGATCGAGAGGTTTGGAGAACCGAAGGTCGAAAGAAAAGTCCTGGCGAGCTGATCAAGGCTAAGTGAAAAGTCCAAACAAGATCTGGAGGATCAATGTTTGGCAAGTAGGTTGAGGTAAACAACTGGAGGAGCGATAGAGAGGTCAAGTTCCTGATGGGAACAACCTAAGGTCGCTGATCCAACTAAAGAAACCGGGAAGGTTTCCAAGTTGAGATCAAGATAGGTTCTACTGTCTAATATTACTCATACATTATATATTACTATGCTAACATTTGTGTTGCAGGGATACTTTGTCTAACACTATTTTGTAGGTTATGACCTGATCAGTCGACCGAACGTAAGGATCAGTTGATCGAACCAAGTTGACTCAGCACAGATCAATTCAATCAGCAGAGAAGGAAACTACACTGATCCGTCGACCGAACCAGAGGATCAATTGACCGAACGATCAATCATTAAAGGCACAGTAAATGCGAATCTTGGCAAATCTTGATGAATAGGGAAGGAGTATGTTCGGTCGACTGAACAGAGGGATCGGTCGACCAAACCCTTAATGATCATTAATTGTCGAAGATCGAATCAACATCGAATCTCAGCCAAGAAGGAAGAGTGTTGGTTCGGTCAACCGAATCCAGGGATTGGTTGACCGAACATCGATGATTCTTATAAAAGAGAGCTCAAGGTCCAAGGCTGTGCAATGCTATTTGGTTCGAAATTAATCACTATACAAGCTTCTGCTGATCGTGCTACTGCTCTACAACTCGCAAGCTGCTCCATCCAGAAGTGCTAACCAAACTTCATCTTTTATTATTGTCGGTACATTTATTAATACTTGCATTGTACTTAAACTCTTACAAGATAGTAGGGTGTTACTATCTTGCATATTGTACGCACTTCTTCTTTCCGAGGTTTTCAAAAAGAAGGGTTTTAGTAGATTGCCCATTAGTGCGGTCAAGGATCGCGGGCCTTTGAGTAGGAGTCGACGATATTCACCCCCCCCTCCTCTATCGCACCCCTTTGATCTAATAGATAAAACATAAACACAGTCATAAAATTACAATTAGAATATCGAAATTAATTTTATTTTAGCTAGCAGATTGGACAACATCAAAAATTTAACTATTTATCCATCATACCATAAAGTATAAATCCTAAATATTTGGGGTATCAAAGCACTTAAATTGAGTATATTATTTAGTTTATTGATAATCAATATCCAAAAATAGCATATATCTTTTAATTCTTCAATTGAAGAAGATAAACACACAAACACACGCATAAAATTATAATTCGAACATCAAAACTAATTTTATTCAATCTAGCAGAATGGACTGTTGGTGCAAATTTCCCTACGTTAAGGTTGACCAGGTTGACTAACCTTGAATTGGCTCAAGCTTAAGTCTTGATGTTTGACAATTTATGGAGATTGCAGGTGCAATCGTCTATTTAGGAAGATTGTTGGAGCAATTCTCCTCTAGTCAATGTTTGACTAGTTTGGTGTGAAAAAGAGTCAAGTAGGTCAAGGTTGACCGGATACTTGACTAGGAAGTTCTAACTAGAAGTTAGGTAAGGACAAATCCAATGGGGAGGTTGATAGATGATGAAAAATCAAGTGGGTCAGTGTTGATCGAACACTAGGAGATGAAAAGTCCTAGTGAGTGAAGCTAGACAGTTGAAAAATCCTAGTGGGTGAAGCCAGGTGAAAGACCTAGTGAGTGAAGCTAGGCAAATAAAAAATCCTGGTGAGTGGAGTCAGGTAAAAGACCTAATAAGTGAAGCTAGGAAGTAAGAAAGTCCTGATGAGTGAAGTTAGACATGTGGAAATTTAGGTGGGTCTGGGGTGACCAGACATCTGGTGTTTGAAAGTCCAAGTGGGTCATAGAGGACCAAACACTTGGCACGAGACGGTAAGTCCAAGTGGGTCAAGATTGACCAGACACTTTCCATGGCTAGAAAAGTCCAAGTGGGTCAAATGATTGATCGGACACTTGGTAACTAAGTCCCAGCAGGTCAAGGTTGACTAGATGCTAGGCACAAGCAAGTCCCAACAGGTCATGGTTGATCGGATGCCGGGGTTAAGACCCTAGACTTGAGTTAGTCAAGTTAGGGTTGGTCAATCGATCAGCCGATCGATTGAACCAAAGCCAAATCTATCAGTTGATCAATTAGGAGAGCATCATGAGCAAGGATAGCCCAATCGATCAACCGATTGATTGGGGCTAGGCCAATTGATCAGGAGATTGATTGGAGGTCACTCCGAAGAGCACAGTGTCCTCCCTAATCGATCAGTCCATCGATTGGGGTATTCAATCAATCGGTTGATTGATTGAGACTTGTTTTCTCGTGAGATAACGAGGCAGCCTGAATCGATCGGTCAATCAATTCAGGGTTTATCTGTGAGAGCACAAAGGTACTCTGAATCGATCGGTTGATAGATCAAAGCCTCCCCAATTGATTGTTCAATCAATTGGGATATGACTGTTGCACAAGATATAGGCTTTGGACGGCTAGGATCACTGCGATTTAATGCAGCTATCGATTAGGAGCAAGTCCAATCGATTGAGAGCACTAGAAACGCAGATATAAAGGTGACAGCGAGTTCAAATGAGATAGGTCTTTTACTCTGATTCTCTCAGGCTCTTCACACTCATCACCGTCAGATCTTGAAGCGTTCTTAAGACAAGTGTTGCTGCAATTCCAAGAGTCAAGAGGCATCCTCAAGTTACACAAGATCAAGCAAGAAGATGTTTCTTTTGTATTTCTATATTTACTTCTTGCTTCGAGTTGTATCTTGTTGTGTGACTATTGTACGAGGTTTTTCCACCTCCGGTTGTTTCGAGAAGGAGCTATTTTCTTAGTGGAAAGTGTGCTCGGTGTGTAGATACTTGGATTAGTCACTTCTTCTTGAGGTGGATATCAAGTAAATCTACGTGTTAGCATTGAAGAGCTTGACTTCGATTCTATCCGCTACAAACCAACATCTACGAAGCAAGCGAACGAATGAGATGAACTATTCACCTCCTCTCTAGCTCCGAAGTAACCCAATATGGACAACACCAATAATTTATCTATTCATATCCTAAAGTACAACCCTACATATCTTGAGCATCAAAGTACTTAAATTGAGTACATTACTTAGTTGTTGTGTTAAAGGATGTCCGCATATCTCCATAATAGCATGATATTGTCCACTTTGGGCCTAGGCCCTCATGACTTTGCTCTTGAGCTCTACCCAAAAGACCTCATTCCAATGGAGATATCTTGCATCCTTTTTAACCCCATCATCTTTACCAAATCTTTTCAATGTGGGACTTTGATTGAAACCCAACAATCCTCCCCTCAAACGAAGGACCACAATTACTCTCAGAGTCCGGGCCTCCCCGCGAGCATCCAGTCATCCTGACCTGCTCTGGGCCTCCCCGCAAGCATCTGCGCCTGGTCACCTTGACCTACTTCGGGCCTACCTGCGAGCATCCGACCACCCCTGACCTACTCACCTCACCGCAAGTACTTGGTCATACTGACCTGCTCCAGGCTCCCTCCACAAGTATTCGGTCATCCTGACCTGCTTCGGGCCTCTTCGTGAGCATCCGGTCACCCTGACCTACTTGCCCCCTACAAGTATTCGATCACCTTGACCTGCTCCGGGCCTCCTCGCCAGCATCCGCGCTTGGTCACCTTGACCTACTTGCCTCACCGTAAGTACCCAGTCACCCTGACCTGCTCCAGGCCTCCCCGCGAGTATCTGGTCACCCTGATCTACTTTGGGCCTCCCCGCGAGCATCTGGTCACCCTGATCTACTTGCTTCCGCACAAGTATCTGATCACCCTGACCTGCTCCAGGCCTCCCATGAACATCCGGTCACCCTGACCTACTCTGGGCCAACCCTCAACTTCGTTCAAGGACGTCTCACTTGGCATCTGGTCCGGACCATGACTCTGATACCATTTGTTGTGCCAAAGGATGTCTACATATCTCCACAATAGCATGATATTGTCCACTTTGGGCCTAGGCCCTCATGGCTTTGCTCTTGAGCTCTACCCAGAAGGCCTCATTCCAATGGAGATATCTTGCATCCTTTTTAACCCCATAATCTTTACCAAATCTTTCTAATGTGGGACTTTGATTGAAACCCAACACTTAGTTTATTGATAATTACTACAAAATTTACACATATCTCACATTCTTTCAATGGAAGAAGATGCAATACAAAGTCATTCATAAAATTATAATGTAGACACCTAAACCTAATTTTATTGAACCTCAACCTCACAAAATTGAAAATACTTATGAACTAAAACACCCATGAACTAAAGCTTCGATTTTCACAAAGGAATAACAAATTAGTCGAAATCTAGAGCACACAAATTTTACTTACCAATGCTTATGGAGATGATTTAGGCACGAAGCTAGGGAGTGTGTCGCTAATGGTTTAGAGTCGTGGAGGTGAAGTGCATCGTCGAGTTTTGGAGTCATGGAGGCGGGGTGCGTCGCCAAGGTTTGGAGTCACGAAATGATGCATCAAACATAGGGAGAGAAATGAGTAGTTGTACGTTTTAAATCCAAATGAGTGCAATATGATAATTTCACCGGAATTAGTGAGTTGAAACAAATAAACTGATTTGATCAAATATCAAAAATAAATTTATACTGACATAGGGTGTAAATATAAATATTTAAAGTTCACATGGAAATTTAAAGACAATTTCTGATTAAATTAACTGCGATTAGTGCCCTGTGCCGTTATTTATTTATGTTATCATCCTTGCCAACTAGGCATTCGATTGGATTGTCAAACTCCTAATATATTGTTTGAATAACGTAACTTAATGGACTATATTTAAGATTTTTAACAAGTTTTTCTGTAAAAAATTTAGAAAGAAAAAATTAATGCTAAATAAATTTGAATAGAATTGATTATCACTTTATTTGAATAGGATTGATTATCACTTTATATTCAACATTACTATTTGAATGAAACACAGTTGATGTGGGATATGTTAGATGGGTCAAGTAAGTAAGTGAAGGAAGAATGTAAGTTTAGAAAAATAGGAGTATAATCATTGGTTGAGGAAAGGTCGAGTGAGCGTCTCTGTGTATACTCAGCCGGGTAAAGATCGTTCGAGCATAAAGGTATTTAGTCTTGTATAATATTACCATCATCTTACTGGCTGACAGCAGGTCGAACGAGCGCCCTCGTGCTCGTGTATGCTCGATCGGGCAAAGTCCTCCCGAGGATAAAGGTATTTAGCCTTATATAATATTACCATCATCTTACCGGCCGACTGCAGGCCGAGTGAGCGCCATCGCGCTTGTGTATACAGGCCCGAGCATAAAGGCATTTAGCCCTATATAGTATTACCACCATCTTATCGGCCGACTGCAGGCTGAGCGAGTGCCCTCGCGCTCGTGTATACTCGGCCGAGCAAAGTCCGCCCGAGCATAAAGACATTTAGCCTTATAAAATATTACCACCATCTTACCGACCGACTGCAGGCCGAGCAAGTGCCCTCGCGCTCACGTATGCTTGCCCGGGTAAAATCCGTCCGAGTATAAAGATATTTAGCCTTATATAATATTACTACCATCTTACCGGTCGATTGCAGGCCAAGCGAGCGCTCTCACGCTCATGTATGCTCGGTTGGGCAAAGTCCGCCTGAGCATAAATACATTTAGCCTTATATAATATTACCACCATCTTACCGACCGACTGTAGGTCAAGCGAGCGCTCTCGCACTCATATATAGTCGGTCGAGCAAAGCTCGCCTGAGCATAAAGAAAAGGATCCACAGAAGATATTCTTAACAGCATATACGACTGGCTTGAATAACCGACCGAGATATATTTAGCAGGAAACATTCTCAACAACATATACGGTTGTCTCGAACGATTGGCCGAAATATATTCAACAGGAAACATTCTTAACAGTATATACGGTTAGCTCGAACGACCGACCGAGATCTATTGAGCAGGAAGCATTATATTCTTAACAGCATATACGGTCGGCTTGAATGACCGACCGAGATCTATTTGACGGAAAGCATTCTTAACAGTATATACGACCAACCGAGACATATTTAGCAGGAAGTATGTTTGATCAATTTAAACAGTCAACCGAGGCATGCTCGGTAGAATATTTGACGGGAAATATCTTCTAAAAGCTTCTTCCAATATGATGGCGTGTCTCCATTATTAATACGAGTCGAAAAAGACAAAACGAGTACATCTGGGGTATAAAAAATTTCCTTAAAGGATTATTGCACGAAGTATCGAACATGAAGTCATCTCCTAACAAACTGGGGACCACCTCACGACTACAGAGGTCGGGTGAGGTGGTATAAAAAGGATGGATCTTCTCCGTTGGTGAGGTACACAAGTTCTAGTATCAAAACTCTGTTTTCACTTCAGTTATTGTTGTTGTTCTTCTTTTTCTTTTTCCATC
This sequence comes from Zingiber officinale, assembly GCF_018446385.1. Lineage (NCBI taxonomy): Eukaryota > Viridiplantae > Streptophyta > Magnoliopsida > Zingiberales > Zingiberaceae > Zingiber > Zingiber officinale. Next base: position 7,969,344 of record NC_055992.1, read on the forward strand.
TAGAGGAGGGGTTGACTTAAGCGTCGGAGGGCTTAGCCAGGGATCTTCACCCCGGTCTTAGGTCACTAGCGTTTTGTTGACTCGTCTCACTATGCGTAGGAGCAGGGAGAAGTTTCTTCGGATCATCGGAGTTCATCTTTATCGGAGGTCATCGTCACCTATCAGAACTAATGCTCATCTCTGCATATCTCAGACAGGAACACCAGTTAATAAATATTTTGTATAATTCTATGAAAAAAATTAATGCTAAATAAATTCGAATAGGATTGATTATCACTTTATATTCAACCTTACTACTTGAATGAAACAGAGTTTAAACTTTCCCTTCTTTTGATTTACACCCCTGAGATTATAGCGCAACCATTGAATATTCAAATTATCATCTAGGTATTTACGATTCGATCCTCTACTATAGTACATTTATAAAAAATTTTCCTGCAAATAAGATGCACAACCAAAGGATGCTATGCTTCTTGGCCACTCATTCTAAGCGTTTCCCAATTTACCTTGACACCCTGTGGAAAAATTTCGTAGGGTTGAACCGGTCATCCCAGGGCTAACCAATGAGGTTAATTTGATTTATCATTTCACCCCCAATGTTATGATGCAGTGGCAGGACATCCAAGTTGTCACCTACGCACCCGCGATTCAATCCTTAGTTATGACGAATTTGTAGGAATTTTTTCTTCAAATGGAGTGTCCAACTAAAGGATGTTGGACTTCTTGGCCTCCTGCCATGAGCACTTCCGAATTTACTTTGATGGTCAGTAGAAAAATTCCGTGGAGTCTGATCGGTCATCCCAAGGCTAGTCAATGAGGTTAACTGGGTTTATCATTTTGCCCCCGGGACTATAGTGTAGCAGCAGGGTTATCTCGCCCAGGCATCCGCGGTTCGTTCCCCAACTATGACGAATTTGTAGGAATTTTTTCTTCAAATAAGACACACAATCAAAAGATACTAGGGTTCTTGATTGTCTATCATGAGCACTTGTCGATTTATCCTGATGATTAATAAAAAAAAAATTATAAAACTGAATCGATCACTCAGGGCTAGATGAGGTTAACTAGATTTGTTATTATTTTTTTTTAATGAAATAAGGTAAACATTTGTATTTTGTATTCAAGAAAGTTGACTCATTTATGTGATAAAACTTTCACAAAGACCACATTGGAATAATACCTTTAAAATAGTGAAGAAAACACTTTTATCAACTTTTAAATATTATCCAATGGAGATGATCTGGTCTAAGATTAAGGCATAGGACGACTCAATTAAAGTAAACATGAACGATTAATTTCGATCAATTGGATAAAGTCAGGACGTCTTTCTTCAAGTCAGATTTTAATTAGGTCGGCTTTCTTGGAGGTCAGTCTTCATTGGCAAGTGTTCTCAAGAGATCGGTCTTCGTTGGGATGAATTTTCAAGAGGTCGGTCTTTATTTGGAAGACTTCTCAAAAGGTTTGGGAAGACTCTAGGATGATTTCTTAGGCTTTCTACTGTCGAGCACCATAAAATCAGACATAGGTCTGAAAAGACTTAAGGAAAATATTAGGGTGGTGGATGAGTCCAGGCTTGGTAAGGTTCCTTTGACATTTAAGTTAAACCTTGAAGAAAAAATGAAAAAGACGAAGGAAGAAAATAATCAATAAATAATAGAATTGATTGTTCGTGATAACCCTCGCACTAGGCACCTTTCATAATTTGTTCTTAGATTATGTAAAGGAAGATAAATTACGAATGACTATTAATTTGACAGTGAACGGATGACATTGATTTCCAAAGGACATACCTTTCCCTTCTTAACTGAGAAAATACACTTCCTACTTTTTGATATGAGAAAGACACTTGTTGGTGATCGACACTTCGAATCAGAGTTTCAAATTGAGGTTGATCAAACTCGAATAGTCTTGACTTGAGGTCTTCTAGTCAGGGTTGACATGACCCAAAGTTGATTTGACTGGATTGAGCTTAGCTTGCCTCGACTCGAGTTTGTCTTGACTTTGGCTTTTAGTTCAGTTTGACTTTTGATTTGACCATGTCACCTGACGGTGTTGATTATCTCCGCCACATCAGAAGATATGCATAAATTGCCAAGTATAATTTATGATGTAAGACTCCTATATGAGTTAATTTAGTTCAGTATAATTGTCTGAATTTGTATCTCTATATATTTACATATGAGTGAAAGTCTCTTCATATTCAAATGTTTATAACATTAATATAATGTAGGATAAAAATAGAACCGGAACCTCTTTCTTCTCTCTCTATCTATATATATATATATATATATATATATATATATATATATATAAAGTCTTTCCTCCTGTTTTTATTCTGGTTTCACATTGATCGTACCGGTCCTGTGTTGCTATGAGAAAACATCAAATTAGTCTTCGAACCACTATGCCTTGAAAGCATTCATAAAGATCTTAAGATTCTCCAGCGAAGCGCCTCCTTCGTTAGTGTTCTGCCGGGCGTTCTCCTTCAACATCGATGCCCTTGTTCTCATCTCCTCGTTCGAAAGCAACTCTTCTACCTTGGATTTCACCTGTTCCCGCTTAACGATCCCACTCTCGTCAGGCGTCAAGCGCAGACCCACCTTCCAATCGTCACAAATATAGATTTGGTCCAGGAAGTGGTCTCCAAAATATGGCCAGCAAAGGAAGAGCTTCCCGTTCTTGACTCCTTCCATGATGGAGTTCCAACCGCAGTGAGACACGAAGCAAGCGACGGAAGGGTGAGCCAGCACCTTCTGTTGCGGTGCCCAAGCCACAATCCTCCCTCTGTCTCCGACACGCTCTTTGAATCCATCCGGATAAACATCGGCAGAGCTGTCGGTGAGGTCGGACCGCACCACCCACAAGAACGGTCGGCCAGTCGCCTCCAGCCCAAGCGCGAACTCCTGGAACTGGAGGCGGTCGAAGATGGTGAAGCTCCCGAAGGCCACGTAGACGACGGAACCCGGCTGCTGCTCGTCCAGCCACGACAAGCAGGCCGCGTCCTCCGGCCAGAAGTGCCCCACGGCGCGGCTCGGCCGGAGGCCGGTGAACAACGGCCCGATGGGAAGAATCTTTGGATTGTAGCGGAAGGTTGGCTCTTCGATCTCTTTGAAGGAGTTGCAGAGGATGAACTCAGCGACGTCGATGAACCTGTTGTTGTGGACGATGTTGTTAAACACTATTTCTTTGGTTCTGCCATCTGACCCATCTCCAATTAGATTCCATATCAAATGGGGCTCGTCGATGAATGGCATGCCGGGACCGAGCTGGAACGGCTCATGTTCTGAGATTAGTTTGCCTGTAAAATAAGAAACCGTTGTTAGTTTTGCATGCTGAAGACTATTTGTATATTTTTGGTACGTCCTCATTTGTTAACCACAATCATTAGTTACCATAGCCGTCGATGACACCTCTCGAAACCAACTCCGGAATGCTCAGCTTAGTGGCCAGCATCTGGGCGCAGCCTGGCCAGTACGCGGCTGACCGGAGACCTTTCTTCCGGCCAACCTCGAGAGCCCATCCCATGGTTTCATCCACCAACATGCAAGTCATCGGATCCTCTGTTTCGTTGCTCTTCTCGATTAGTTCCTCCAAGCACCGCGGCATCACCTTCATTAATGATTCCGTGAGACTCCCGAGATCGTTCCGGTCATCCCCCGGCCCCAATCCGTCAGGGACCGAGACCAGAACGATATGCTCCATAGTGCTCTCCTCGGACAACGCGGCGAGCAGACGCTTGTGGTTGAACTCGGTATTGACGAAGGTGACCTTGAAGCCCTGATCCACCAAGCAGTGGCAGACCTCCATGATGGGAATGACATGGCCTTGAGCAGGGTATGGCACAGCGAGAACGTGTGGTAAGCCCATTCTGAAACAAGAAAAAAAAAATTGAGAAAAAAGATACTTAATTTTATCAATGCAATACAATAGAATTTATAGAAAGAAATATGACAAATATAATATACAAGTATTGTAATCCAAAAAGTAACTTAGTCATAGCATGACAAATATATATGAAAATTAAGTACGTAAATATTATAATTATAATTTATAGAAGGAAATATACAAATATAATATACTAATATTGTAATTATAAAAGTAATTTGAGTTATAGCATGACAAATATGACAATATAAAAATTAAGTATGATAAATATGGTAACTATATTATAATTTAATAAGCAAAGTAAAAGAATTAAAGGAACAATTATCTTATCTGTTATTTGTACCCAACATAATTGATCATGTTTAAAAGGTGGAGAGATGACATGTTGGACAATTGGCTACATTATTAACTATGTGAAGACTTTGAATTAATGGAAAAGAGGCTTCTTTTTCTTCTCTACACACGTCAAAGAGAGTAAATAGGATGTTAACGTCAAAAATTAGGGGAGGGCACCTTAGCGTAGGTTCTCCGACGCTTAAATTAATATGTCGGTCGAGTGAAAATAAGAACAATAGATGAATGCATATGAGCAACATAGCGTAATTGAGAGTAGTTTAATGTAATATCATCAATGAAGAGGACCCCTCCTTTATATACCACCTCTCATAATCTCCGTAATCATAAGGTGGCAAAGAATGTCGAATGTTAGAAACTGTCAAGTAAGGGAATATGTATAGTCTTGAAGGCGCATAGTCATCATCTGAGGAATCTTCCATAACTTGTGCGCACCCCTTTTGTAACTTACACCATGAATGAGATGACTGATGTAATATGTTGTCATAGTGTGTCACCTGATAGAGAGTGTAAAGTCACCTTCGAAGAAGATTCCATTGAATGCTCATATTATAATGGAGGAATATTCACTAACAAGTGGTTGTTGCTTTGACTATTCTATCTACTGAGTGTATCTCGACCTGATCTTTAACCGGTTGACTGCAGGGTCATCTTTCCCTTAAGCCGCTTGGATATGCACTAAGTGATGTTGAGGATATGCTCTTGAAGTAATATGAAGCTAAGTCCCCAAGGTCCGGTTGGTTCTATGACCGACCGACCATATACTGGGATACTTGCCTCTAAGAAATGGAGAATTGAGTCCCGAGAGATTTGATCAATACTTTAGGTCGATCTTCCATATGATATGAGACTTGCATTTGAAGCGAGAACCTGAGATTTGGAATTTCGGTCGAGTTTATGAGGATGATTGCTTTACACTTTTATCTTCTATATGTGTAAGCAATGGGTATGCTGAGCTGTATAAATCTGATTGGAGTTATTACCGACCGACTATATGAAGGAGGACTGGCATTTAAGAAGACCCATAGGGTTGATCGGTAGTGGGTTCGACCGGTCATATGTTGAAAGACTTGCACTGAGTGGGAATCTGAATCCCCTTACTTTAGCCGGACGTTTGACTAGCCGACTTTGTGGTAAGCCCAGCATCCTTAAACTCGGTCGGTTGTTGAATGATCAAATATATAATAGATGTCTTAATACCAGAATGGAGCACTAGATCTTCCAGGTCCAACCAGCTCATGGGTCGGTCGTCCACGTACTGAATGTCTTAACGCTAGACGAAGAGCAAAGTCTTGTTGAGAGTAACATGCCGACTGCCATCTCCCTTTGACTTTAACTGCCACGTCACCTTAACTTTGACTGCCACATCATACCTTGGTCTACCCTTAACATCTCGATCACTAGTCTCCCCTTCAAGTCTAGTCGAAGGAGACTCATAGCCGACTGACTAGATCTAAGTTTGATTTTTGTCTGATCACCCAACTTATTGGTTTGACCAGAGGGATATGCTCCCACTCACCCATCAATAATATACCTAATTATATTTCTTAGAAAATGTACATTGGCCGCTAGACGCATCCAGTAGTGCACTATTAATATGCGGGAAGACGTTTTTCAACGTAATGATTCTACTATTGTATCCATCATAAATGTCAATTTATGGGTAGATATCACGTGTTCTACTAACACATTCTTTGAAACGACTGCTGACACATGCCTCTTCGTATGGACCAACGATACTTCTCCTTCTACAAATCAATAGTCCTTCGTGAACATGCTCTCTTGATCAAACGGTCGTGATTAAACCATATCTCGTGGCTTATGTTTAAAAACCTTAGATGATGAAGAAAATAAATCACTTGCACTTCATCTTCTCTAATCCTTTCTCCAACGATTTCCATCGGTCAACTTTCCTTTTTTATTTTCTAAATCAGTAAATTTTGCCTTTGGTTCTGCTTTGTTCTATTATAGTTCCTCATGGCCTAACAATCTTTCGCTCCTTGGTACACTTTTACTCGTTCAGATATCGACAATTGTATTCGAGAAGCGTTTCACCTGCAATATGAAATCCCCGAAAGCTATGGTATTCACTTTCTAACCCCCCCTCCCAAGATCATCCTCATTGCCCTCCTCCGAGCTACACCACTTTCATTAAGGATCATATTATAGTTGGTTTATGTTTTCTTATCCTCCATTTCTTTCTGAAGTAAGTCATTATTTTGACATCCTCCTTCAGCAACTTGCCTCGAACGCATTCCGCACTATGCGCAAAATGTTTATTTTGTTTCGCCTATATCGAATCCCTTCAACTCCCCACAACTTTCATCTATTTTCTTTCCCTATGAAATCATAACCAGTTTTTGTTTCAATCCCATCTCAAGGCAGTGTTTTTCAAAGAGCTGCCTTCCTCAAACAAGGGATGAAAACCCCATTTCTTTTTTCTTTGACTGTCCGAGTCATCCTCTTAGTTGACCAGGTGGAGATCCAACCTTCCCCCTATTCCCGAACATGAGAATTTTAAACTTGATCCATCCTGTATCTCCTACTCAATGAAGTTAGGAGGCATACAATTCAAGGCGCCCAAGTTGCTGAAAGAGGGTCTGCTGTATTTGTTCAGATTAAGCCCTATCTGAGCATCACTTCATTGTTCTTTTAGTAAGGTTTACCACCTTATCCCTTAGGTTATCACTGATTAAAGTCTTTTATGTTTATGTAGTGGATGCCTTTTTCGAAGCATTTGTTTCCAATTGTATCAATTTGGAAGAAGTGGAGTTCACTCAACGGGAGCAAATGCTTTTGGTCGAGTGAGCCCAACAATCGGGTGGCCCCTCTATCGAGGCATCTAGTAGCCAAGCAACCGAGTCCAATGTAGTGATCACCTTGGAAGAGGTGCCTGCTAACCCTCTCCTGGATTTCGAAGATTCTCCCATGGATAAAGCTGAGACACCCTTGAAGAGGAGGCGCAAAAGGTGCAAGCTCACCCCTATCACAGTATCTTCACCACACCTTTCACTAGTCCTGGAAGAAATCTCGGCGCAATCTTCTGAGCAGACATTGTTTGCTCGTCCCTCTATGTTCGCTCTTTCTAACAGTCCAATCAAAGAGGTCACCTCTTAGCTGAGGGGTTCTCCGATCGTCACTTCTCAGTCACTAGCCACCCTTCCCACTACTCCGCTCGTCGAGGCTCTGCTAGTTACAACTCTTGTTATCAAGCCCAAAAGGCTTTATCAATTCTCAGCAATATATGATCTTTCGTCTGCTCCAGCTATAACCTCTCTGTTAGCTCTTCCACTGACTAGTGGTAGGGTATTATTGAGAGACCAATTAATGAATGCCTGGTGGTTGGCTATGAGCTGGCTGGATGAGTGCACCTTAGTGGAGATGATGGATGGATATTCTTACGATTTGACCATGGTATGTTTTAATTTTCTAATTTTTTCTTGTTCTGAACACTTTTACTGATATTGACCCTGCAACAATGGGAAACCGGGATGGCCATGGCATAAAAATTGGTGGCTCTGACCCTGGAGAATGAGGCCTTAAAGGAGCGCTTATCAAAGGTCGGCTCTATGTACGCTCTCGCTCGTTCACCCCAAGAAAATCAGTCGCAACTCAACTGACTGAGCCAATTAGAAAGCCAACTTCATGAGGCTTATGTTAGTACCCCAAGGTAGTTTTGATGTGATCAACCAAGTCAGGTTAGGTCCTGCTAGTTTTTAACCCTGTGTCTAAGTGTGCAAGAACTTAAGAGTATATGAAGTCGAGCGAAAGACGCGAACAGCGAGAAGGACGACATGAGAGAGAGTCAGCGGGTTTGGTGTGTCCGAGTGACGAGGTGCTATGGAAGAGTACGCGGGCGGACAAGAAGGAGGTTGCGACGTTTCCGATGGACGAGAAGCCGGAGTAGAAGATTACTCGAAGGCTGGAAGCTAGGTTTGGATGAGCCCTATTTTAGATGGTCGAAATCACCCAAGAGAGTGGAGTTGGAGCGGAAGATCTGAACTAATGTGAGCGGGATTGGAGCGGAAGACCTAGACTTGGTCTAGACGCTCAGACTCCGGGTGGTTCGAGCGCCCGGAATTCTTCCAGACGCTTGGAACCAAAAGTTAGCCATTTTATGACGTAGCACATTCCACTGCATTGGGGATAAACTTTTATATCATTCCAGACACCTGGAACCCTTCCAGGAACCTCGAGAAGGGCTATAAAATCAACCCTGGGAGCCCCAGAAGCTAAAGTGAACAAGAAAAAGAGAGTGAGAACACTTGTAAATGATTTTTTTTTATCGAGCTTCATATTTTGAGTACTTTAATTGTTGTAAGAGGCTTGTCCGCCTGAAGGAGATATTAGTGCACTTTCCACTTCCTTGGATTAACAACCTCCCTGGTTGTAACCAAGTAATTCATTGTGTCTGTTCCTTTTTAATCAGTCTTTAATATTTTATACAAGTGTTAATTTTGTCAAAACTACAAAGATCGGAAAAGGTTTTTCATTTTTCTTTGCAGAGTTATTCACTCCCTCAAGCTGGCCACCAAAGGTCCTAACAAGTGGTATCAGAGTCAGGATGCCTCAAAAGGACTAATCGCCGACTAAAGTAATGGGACGATGGCCGGTGCAAGCATTCATCCACCAAAATTTGAGGGAGACTTCGCGCAATGGAAACACCAGATGGAAATATTTTTTAAAATAGATTTTGAGATTCTGTTAATCATGAAATATGGTTTTGTAGCCCCCAAGAACTAACATGGAGCTTTTTATTCACTAATATGTTTTTTTCTAAACATGGAAAGGAAGAGTGCTTACGGATGAAGAAAGAACAAGCCGATTTCGTGGCGAATGGTAAAGTAGAGTTCCATCTACTAAGCGTCCTTCCGCCCTAGGAGATCAATCAAATCGACAACTATGACTCCTCCAAAGAGCTCTGGGAGAAGTTCCTGGTGTTAGAATGTATACTAAAAGCCTAGCTTTTGGTATAAACATTTATCTAGAAATAAGAATCACATTGGTCAAATGTCTACATTTATGATAAATATAGTTGTTCAATTAATTTATATTATAGATAACATGGTGTGTGGTGTCACACACAGAGGATCATGTTATCAGTACCTTATAAATTATAAACAGTAGCTCACGACTATGATGGAAAGGAACAAACCATTGGAAGGTCGTAGTGTAATTAGGTATTAGCTTATCTTAACTATATAATTACACTAGTACACTTAGAGTGTATTGAGTAGGATCATTAGAAGTCGTTTCTTTTATACTGACTTTATAAAGGAACAAAGACCTCAGTTATTATGGAAGTGTGTGCTCTTAATCCTAATATAATAACAAGCACATATATTTGATATTTATTTCTTTAATTTATCAATGGGTGAGATTTACTTCGATAAATCAATAAGCCCAATAAGTTGGGAAATGATATCACTTATAGTGTGTGTTGTTGATTATAGAAGGAAACTGTGTCCTAGTGATCTAGGTTGAGAATGTCCCCAAGAGGAGCTCATAAGGATTGTCATGTTAAACCCTGCAGGTGGACTTAGTCCGACATGACGATGAAGTTGAGTGGTACGACTCTTGGAGCTAGATATTAATTAAGTGAGTTGTCAGTAACTTACATAATTAGTGAACATTTGTTATCTTAAATACAGAGAGACTGACACACTCATAATAAGAAGGAGCCTAAAATGTAATTTGGGATTGGTGCGGTAGTTCAATAATAGTTCTTTAGTGGAATGAATTATTATTGATGAAATTAAGTTGTGTGTTCGGGGCGAACACGGGAAGCTTAATTTCATCGGGAGACCAAAACCAATTCCTCCTCTCGGTCCCTATTGTAGCCTCTTGTATATAGAGATTTATACCCACCACATACCCACCTTCTTACCCATCCAATGGGGCCGGCCAAGCTAGCTTGGAACCCAAGCTAGGACCGGCCAAAACCAAGTGGATGAGCCAAGTTGGTGGCCGACCAAAGCTTGGGTCCCAAGCTTAGGTGGCCGGCCACTAGAATATTAAAAAGGCTTTTTATTAAAATTATTTCTTATGTGGATATCATGGTTTTAAAAGAGAGTTTAAAAAATTAAAAATTTCCTTTTATAGCTTTCTACAAAAGATTATTGAAGAGATTAATCTCTTTCCTTATTTGTAGATTAAAAGGATGGTTTTAATTTTTGGTAAAAACTTTCCTTATTTGTAAATCATCCACATGTTTAAAAGAGAGTTTAAAATTTGAAATCTTTCCTTATTTGTTTATTAAAAGGTGGATTTTAAATTTTAAGAAAACTTTCCTTTTTAACCATGTTCATGATTTAAAAGAGAGTTTAAAAATTAAATATTATCTTTTATAAGTTTCTACAAGAGATTAAGAAAAGATTTGATATCTTTCTTTATTTGTAGATTAAAAGATATTTTAATTTCTAGAGATAACTTTCTTTTTATCCACATGTTTCAAAGAAGCATTTTAATTTATAAAATTTTCTTTTTATTAACCAATCATGAAGGGATTAAAATTATTGAAGAAATTTTTAAATTTCTGGAAACAAATTAGGATGTTTTAATTCTTGTTTTAATTAAAACTTTCCTTGATTTGGGGAGAAGAGTGGCCGGCCAAATAAATTGGAGAAGAGAAAATTATTTTTAATTAAATAAATTTTCCTTTTCATGGCAAAAGAATTAAGGAAGTTTTTATTTAAATTTTCTTATTTGCCAAGACCAAGGATTATAAAAGAGGGGGTAGAGGTGCCTTCATGGAGAATGACTCTATTCTATTTTCTCCCTCTTTTCTTCCTTGGTGTGGCCGGCCCTTCTCCTTTTCTCTCCTCCTCTTGTGTGGCCGAAATCCTTTATCTCTTGGAGCTTTGAGGAGTGGCCGGATCTAGCTTGAGGAAGAAGGAGAGAAAGCTTGCATCCCTTGGAGCTTGGTTGGTGAAAAAAAAATTCTTCATCCTTTAGAAGATATGCTTGGCCGAAACTTGAAGGAAGGAAGAAGAAGGTGCCTTGGTGGTTCTCGTCTCGGAATATTGTTGCCCACACAACGTCTGGGATTAGAAGAGGAATACGGTAGAAGACCTAGAGGTTTTTGTTTGCAAAAGAAAAGGTATACTAGTATTTAATTTCCGCATCATACTAGTTTTATTTCTTTGTAAAAATACAAAATACAAGAGGCATGCGATTCTAGTATTTCAAATTAGTTTTGATGTTGTGTTCTTTTGTTTTTCTTTTCCTTGTGATTTGATTGTTCCTTTTGGTTGACCTAAAGTTATTTAAGGAAATTAAATATTAGCTTTCCTTAAAAGGCTTTGTCTAGGCGGTGGTGGTTGTTCCCATATCCAAGAAGGCCATGTGCCTCGCCATGCAGTCCTGGAAGCCAATTTTGAAAATTAATATTTAATGGAATTAATAACCTAGGTGATTTGGATCGAACGTGTTAAGTTCTACAGGAGATCTAAGTCTAAACCTAAAAGAACAAATAAATTAAACTTAGGATCAAACGTGTTAAGTTCCGCAGGCAATCCAAGTTTAATTTAAAAGAACACATGGTAGCTAGGAAAAGGTTCAGACCTTTGTACAAAGTTTGTGTATAATGGAATCGATAGGTTTTCCGAGTAGCAACCAACAATTGGTATCAAAGTTAGGATTTTGCCTCTGTGTATTTGGTATTAGTTTAATTATGCATATGTCATACATAATTCAGGCAGGATAATAGTAGGATGTGCTAACTTTATGGATGCAGGATCCAACTATTATGACTTATAGATATTGTGTGTGTGATTGGACCCTTGGACATGTCAAGGGCATTTTATTGTGTGTGCATGATTGTATTATAAAATACAGCAGGAGCTGTATTTAATTTTATTAGGATTTTATTTTTTGATCTAGTTACATGTACATTCCTTTTATGGAATATAGGATCGATGGATGTAAATTTTATTTTATGTTCGATCTAGTTTACATGTACATTCCTTCGAGGAATATAGGATCGAAAAATGTAAAATTCTATTTATGTCGCGGATCGAATCTTGCAAGGCGTGGAACTTTTTGAGGACCAGAGGCGCAGCGGAACAAGGAGCAAGATGGATGCGACAACTAGACCCGGTGGCGGTGGCCAAAGATGGCAGCAGCTAGGGTTGGCGACACACGGAGGACAGCAATAGATAAAAGCCATAATAGTTGAAAATTAGTTTTTCTATTTATTGATTTTTATGCTGTGTTGTGTGTGCTTGTTAGTATGCATGCTAAGTAGGCTAGCATAGTCAAAATTCCTCACTTTAAATAATTAAGTGGGAGAGAGATTTATTTTTAAATAAATTCCACGGTCTCCATTACTGGTTTATAAGTGATGCAACAAGCTTGCGCATTGGCTCTGAGTGCCTTCCTCTATATCGGATGAGCTTGTTTGCAGATCACTAGCTTAAACTTCCATTTTGGATGACTATAGGAAGTTAATTAAGAGCATGTGATCTTCCCCATCGGAAGGGGCACAATTTTATTAATGGACTTAGTGTCAAGTAATGGTATACACTTAGGCACGTCTAATAGTATCCTCCCCATCGGAGTCACTGCTATTATTTGTGTGACCGAAGAAAACCAACTATTAATTTGTCAAATAAATAGGTTGACAAGATAATAAAATTAAAAACTCCTCTTACAAATGTTTGATTTTGTATACGTCCACACTATCATGGCATACAAAATTCACGGTGTTTGAGGTAATTTTATTTTGTCATAAAGATTTATTGACAAGATAATTAATGGGTAAAACCCTCCTCTTACAAATGTTTAAATTTTGTATACGTCCACACTATCGTGGCATGCAAAATTCACGGTGTTTGAGGTGTTGGTGAATTTAAACAATATTGTTTGAGGAATCAATGTTATTTTAAATTCAAAAGGTTTTGACCAAATATTTGATCAAAGACAGATCAACTATTAATTTTATTCGTCATAAAGTAAAGTTGACGAGATAATAAAATTAATGGATAAAATCTCCTCTTTAATTTTGTATATGTCCACACTATCGTGACATACAAAATTCATAGGGATTTTAAAGAATTGATCTTAACCAAATATTTTTGTGATTCTTAGGATTTAAAATGTTTGCCAATTTCCTAGTTGTTATACTATAGAAAAGACTTAGTAGTCCCAATTGTAATGATTGGAAATAGGACTTGGACATTAAGGTAGACTGTCTTCTTAGAACTAAGAACAATATAAGTGTATTTAATTCATTAGTTGAAACATGTTTAGTGGTGTTATCTACCAGAACCTGGAGTGTAGATACAGATGCCATTAATCATGTCCGCAATTTATTGTAGGGTTCCAGGAAACCTGACAACTAAATGAAAATAAAAATACCGTCCACATGAGCACTGCTGTAAAAGTGGCAGCTGTTGCAGTGGGAGATGTTTATCCTTTGATAAGAATAAAATATGGATTTTAAGTAATTGTCTTTACGTACCATGTTTAGAAAGAACTAGTTTTCAGTTTCTAAACTATTCAAAGAACTTGATATTCTGCTTCTTTTAATAACAAAGTTGCTATTAAGAAAAAGAGGAAAGTTATCTGTTCTGGTACGATGGTTGGCAATTTATAAATCCAATAACTCCCACGATGCAACAAATGGAAATTAGTAACACATCTTCTAACTTTAAGAGAAAGCAACCTTCGGAAATGAACCAATTATATCTTTGGCATCTAAGGCTAGGTTATATTAACTTGAGTAGGATTCATTGGTAGCTGATGAACTTTTAGGTTCATTAGTAGTGGAAATCTTTCCAACCTGCGAGTCTTATTTGGAAGGAAAAATAACCAAGAAGCTTTTAAGTCTAAGGGGTATGGAGCCAAAGATATATTGGAATTGGTTCATTCTGATTTGTGTGATCCTATGACTATTCAGACAAGAGATAGTATCGAATATTTCATCTATTTTATAGACAACTATTCAAGATACAAATACATTTACTTAATGTGCCGCAAGACTAAGTGCTTTGATTAGTTCAAAGAGTGCAAGGCTGATGCGGAGAAACGTTAAAGTAAAAGTATCAAGTCACTATGGTAAGATCGTAGTGGCAAGTACCTCTTGGGACAATTTAGGAGTTACTTATCAAAAGTAGGGATTCACTCCCAACTAACTGCACCTGGTACACCCCAACAGAATGGTGTAGTAGAAAGAAGGTATATGACTCTTATGGAAATAATTAGATTGATGATGAGTTATTCAGAAAATTACCAAGTTCGTTTTAAGGATATACTCTGAAAAAGAAAGTGAACATAGTACCTTCCAAAGTCAAAACTCTTTACTCATATAGAATTGTTGAATAGGCGTAAGCCTATTTGAAGCATATTCGGATTCAGGTAGTCCAGCACATATGCTGAAGAGAGACAATGATAAGTTGGATAGGAATTCACTTGTTTATGGGTTATCTTAGAGAAACGAAAGTAGGTTTATAGTCTTAAAAATCAGAAGGTCATTATTAGCATCAATGATTGATTTTTAGAAGAGGACTATATAATGAACCACAAGCCCATAAGTAAATTTGTTCTTAATAAAGGACACGTCTAATCTAGTACCAACTGTACAAGATGAAATATCACAAGAAACTACAACACGTATCACAATTGATACACAATTATAGACAGTGCCTAATCGTAGTGGAAGGGTTGTCAAACAACCTAAAAGATTCATGTTTTGAGAGAGTCTTTTGGACTTGATCCAAAATGAACATGAGCCTGATCCCGGACATATGATGAAGCACTCCAAGATAAAGATGCAGCATCTTGGCAAAGAGTAATGAATAACAAAATTAGAATATATGTATTCTAATAAAATCTGGAAGCTTGTAGAACCACCAGATGGTGTAAAAGCCATTGGGTAAAAATGGTGGAAACTTTCAAAGCAAGGCTTGATGAAAAAGGAAACTTTTTCACTGGTAGTCATGCTTAATTCTATCTGGATTCTTTTATCTATTTGGCAAGTGGATGTCAAGACAATATTCCTTAATGGAAGTCTTGAAGAAAGCATCCATATAAAGTAACCAGAAGAGTTCATTGCAAAGGGCAAAGAGCATCTTGTGTGTAAGCTCAATCAGTCTATGGACTGAGACAAAGCTTCAAGGTCTTGGAACATTCGGTTTATCAAAATAATCTAGACCTATGGATTTATTTAGTAACCGGATAAGTCTTGTGTATACAAAAAGTGTGATGGAAACGTGGTGGTATTTCTTGTACTATACGTAGATAACATTTTTGGTAGTTGGAAACAATATCAAAATGTTGTCAGAAGTAAGGGTATGGTTATCCAAACAATTCGATATGAAGGACTTGGGAGAATGTATATATTCTTGAGATTAAAGTAATAAGGGATCGCAAGAAAAGAATATTTTACTTATCCCAAGCTTCATATATCGAAACAATCCTTGCTCGTTTAGCATGCAGAACTCTAAGAAAGGTTTCTTACCTTTTTAACATGGAGTAACTTTATCTAAAGATATGTCTCCGTAGACATCAAAGGAGATAAAGGAAATGAAGGCAGTTCTTTAGGCTTCGGTTGTCGGAAGCCTAATGTATGTTATGCACGAGATCAGAAATCTGTTTTGCCAAGAGCATAGTTAGCAGATATCAAAGTAACCCTAGACAAGGACATTGGACTACAGTAAAGCATATATTGAAGTACCTTAGAGGCACTAGAGATTATATGCTAGCTTACAAGGCAGTTAATTTGGTCCATGTGGGTTGCACGGATTTTGACTTTCAATCGGATAGGGACAATAATAAGTCAACCTCGGGGTTTTGTGTTTACTTTAGGAGGTAAAGTCATAACTATGGAAGAGTGATAAGCATAGGTGTTTTTCTGGACTCCACCATAGAAGCTTAGTATATGGCAAGCCTCTGAGGTAGCCATAAAAGCTGAATGACTCAATAACCTCAAGATAGACTTAGATATGATTTCTGATTTGTCCAAATATTATTACAATTTATTGTAATAATAGTGGTGCAGTAGCAAACTCGAAGAAACCATGAGTCTATAAGGCAAGTAAACACAATAGAGCGCAAGTACCACCCAATACGAGAAATCGTATAAACGAGGAGAGGTTGTTGCTGCCTAGATTGCATTAGATGATGACCTATAGATCTTTTCACTAAGGCCCTTAAGGCAAGAGCTTTTGATGGGCATGTTGAAGGGTTGGGAATCAGATGTATGGCAGCAGATATAGCAGCTTAGTCTTTTAGTATAAGTGGGAGATTGTTAGAATGTATACTAAAAGCCTAGCTTTTGGTATAAATATTTATCTAGAAATAATAATCACATTGGTAAAATGTCTACATTTATGATAAATATACTTGTTCAATTAATTTATATTGTAGATAACATGGTGTGTGGTGTCACACACAGAGGATCATGTTATCAGTACCTTATAAATTATAAACAGTAGCTTACGACCATGATGGAAAGGAACAAACCATTGGAAGGTCGTAGTGTAATTAGGTATTAGCTTATCTTAACTATATAATTACACTAGTACACTTAGAGTGTATTGAGTAGGACCATTAGAGGTTGTTTCTTTTATACTGACTTTATAAAAGAACAAAGACCTCAGTTATTATGGAAGTGTGTGCTCTTAATCCTAATATAATAACAAGCACATATATTTGATATTTATTTCTTTAATTTATCAATGGGTGAGATTTAGTTCGATAAATCAATAAGCCCGATAAGTTGAGAAATAATATCACTTATAGTGTGTGTTGTTGATTATAGAAGGAAACTGTGTCCTAGTGATCTAGGTTGAGAATGTCCCCAAGAGGAGCTCATAAGGATTGTCATGTTAAACCTTGCAGGTGGACTTAGTCCAACATGACGATGAAGTTGAGTGGTACTACTCTTGGAGCTAGATATTAATTAAGTGAGTTGTCAGTAACTTACTTAATTAGTGGACATTTGTTATCTTAAACACAGGGAGACTGACACACTCATAATAAGAAGGAGCCCAAAATGTAATTTGAGATTGGTGCGGTAGTTCAATAATAGTTCTTTAGTGGAATGAATTATTATTGATGAAATTAAGTTATGTGTTCGGGGCGAACACGGGAAGCTTAATTTCATCGGGAGACCAAAACCAATTCCTCCTCTCGGTCCCTATCGTAGCATCTTGTATATAGAGATTTATACCCACCACATACCTACCTTCTTACCCATCCAATGGGGCCGGCCAAGCTAGCTTGGAACCCAAGCTAGGGCCGGCCAAGACCAAGTGGATGAGCCAAGTTGGTGGCCGGCCAAAGCTTGGGTCCCAAGCTTAGGTGGCCGGCCACTAGAATATTAAAAAAGATTTTTATTAAAATTATTTCTTATGTGGATATCATGGTTTTAAAAGAGAGTTTAAAAAAATAAAAATATCCTTTTATAGCTTTCTACAAAAGATTAAGAG
The DNA here is from genome assembly GCF_018446385.1 of Zingiber officinale. Lineage (NCBI taxonomy): Eukaryota > Viridiplantae > Streptophyta > Magnoliopsida > Zingiberales > Zingiberaceae > Zingiber > Zingiber officinale. The sequence continues at coordinate 7,987,013 of NC_055992.1, forward strand.
AAGAGATTAATCTCTATCCTTATTTGTAGATTAAAATGATGGTTTTAATTTTTGGTAAAAACTTTCCTTATTTGTAAATCATCCACATGTTTAAAAGAGAGTTTAAAATTTGAAATCTTTCCTTATTTGTTGATTTAAAGGTGGATTTTAAATTTTAAGAAAACTTTCCTTTTTAACCATGTTCATGATTTAAAAGAGAGTTTAAAAATTAAATATTCTCTTTTATATGTTTCTACAAGAGATTAAGAAAAGATTTGATATCTTTCCTTATTTGTAGATTAAAAAAGATTTTAATTTTTAGAGATAACTTTCTTTTTATCCACATGTTTAAAAGAAAGATTTTAATTTATAAAATTTCCTTTTTATTAACCAATCATGAAGGGATTAAAATTATTGGAGAAATTTTTAAATTTTCGGAAACAAATTAGGAAGTTTTAATTCTTGTTTTAATTAAAACTTTCCTTGATTTGGGGAGAAGAGTGGCCGGCCAAATAAATTGGAGAAGAGAAAATTATTTTTAATTAAATAAATTTTCCTTTTCATGGCAGAAGAATTAAGGAAGTTTTCATTTAAATTTCCTTATTTGCCAAGACCAAGGATTATAAAAGAGGGGGTAGAGGTGCCTTCATGGAGAACGACTCTATTCTATTTTCTCCCTCTTTTCTTCCTTGGTGTGGCCGGCCCTTCTCATTTTCTCTCCTCCTCTTGTGTGGCCGAAATCCTTTATCTCTTGGAGCTTTGAGGAGGTGGCCAGATCTAGCTTGAGGAAGAAGGAGAGAAATCTTGCATCCCTTGGAGCTTGGTTGGTGAAAAAAAATTCTTCATCCTTTAGAAGATATGCTTGGCCGAAACTTGAAGGAAGGAAGAAGAAGGTGCCTTGGTGGTTCTCGTCTCGGAAGACCATTGCCCACACAACGTCTGGGATTAGAAGAGGAATACGGTAGAAGACCTAGAGGTTTTTGTTTGCAAAAGAAAAGGTATACTAGTATTTAATTTCTGCATCATACTAGTTTTATTTCTTTGTAAAAATACCAAATACAAGAGGCATGCGATTCTAGTATTTCGAATTAGTTTTCGATGTTGTGTTCTTTTGTTTTTCTTTTCCTTGTGATTTGATTGTTCCTTTTGGTTGACCTAAAGTTATTTAAGGAAATTAAATATTAGCTTTCCTTAAAAGGCTTTGTCTAGGCGGTGGTGGTTGTTCCCATATCCAAGAAGGCCATGTGCCTTGCCATGCAGTCCTGAAAGCCAATTTTGGAAATTAATATTTAATGGAATTAATAACCTAGGTGATTTGGATCGAACGTGTTAAGTTCCGCAGGAGATCCAAGTCTAAACCTAAAAGAACAAATAAATTAAACTTAGGATCAAATGTGTTAAGTTCCGTAGGTGATCCAAGTTTAATTTAAAAGAACACATGGTAGCTAGGAAAAGGTTCAGATCTTTGTATAAAACTTTTGTACAGTGGAACCGATAGGTTTTCCGAGTAGCAACCAACACCTGGAACTCAATGAAGGCACTTCAGAAGTAAAGTTAGCAAGGTGAGAAATCCTCTGAACCCAGCTAACAAACCTGCGGATGAACAATGTTGAAAAGGTAGTGCAACTCCAAGCATGTATCAAAGAATTCATTACTCATCTCAACAATCTCAGAGAATCGGTAACGAACTGAGATTCAATCTTGTTGGTGCGGGAAGCATCCGACGATCGAACCTGAGTTTTGATAATGGCAAAGGATTCAAAGTTAATGGTTGTTGTTATCTAACATCTTGAATGAGTGTTTCAGGAAAGTTCTACCTGCGGTTAGGCAGGTGAAAACCCTAGGGGGCGGTAACCCTAGGTGGAGAAAAGTCCTAGCTGCGGTTAGGCAAAGGGAAAACCCTAGGGGGTGGTAACCCTAGGTCATAGGGGGTGGTAACCCTATGCGGAAAGTCTTGGCAGGTCGATGGCTTCAGGCAAAAGTCCTAGGGGGTGGTAACCCTAGGTGGAAAGTCTCGGTGTCGCGAACCAGGTGAAAGACTGGACTAGCCGGGAAGCGGATGTCCAGCAGAAAGTCCGGAAGCGTCGAGTGCTGAGCAAAAGTCCAGTCGATCTGGAGGATCGCACTAGCAGCAGGTAAATCTCCTGAGTGGAGTAGGTGAGGACGCGTTCCCTGTAGAGGGAACAATAGGCGTCGGGTCGACCTAGGGTTTCCGGTCGAAAATCTGAAGTCAGACCCGGACAGTCCGGAGACTGTCATAATATTCTTTATCATATTTATACTATTGTTTTATGCTAACTTTGTGTTGCAGGATATTGTTTGAGACTAACATATCTTGTAGGTATAAAATAATGATGTTTTCCCACGGATGAACAGTGTCCGAGGCGCCTCCATGGAGCTTGGAGGCGCCTCGGGTGCAAAACCTGAAGCTGGTTGCGAAGTGGAGCTGAAGGCGCCTTCATAGGGATTGAAGGCGCCTTGGACCATTGAAGGCGCCTTCAGGTTAGGATAAGCAGCAGTCAGCGGAGGTTATCACAGCGCAGGAACAGGGATAAATTTTGGGGTTCAAGGCGCCTTGACTGACACTGGAGGCGCCTTGAACGTCCAATAAAAGGACATCTCAACCAACAGCTTGAAATATCTTCTTCCAAGTGAACTATCTACTACAAGCTGCCTACGAGACGATCCCGAAGTGCTGCAACGACACCCCGACAACCCGGAGCTTCAGATTTAGTCCTTTGTTGTCGGTATAATCTTTTACTGCTTTGAATTGTAATTAGTTTGTAATAGTTTTTACGAGCTTATAGTTGTTGCCCACGGAAAGCGATCAAGGATCGCGGGCCTTCGAGTAGGAGTCGCCTTAGGCTCCGAACGAAGTAAATCCTCCTGTCTCTGTGTGCTTGCTTTCTTATTTTCCGCTGCGTTTTAATTACTCAAGTGTTTTACGAATTAAACGAATTAGCCGCGAGCGCTATTCACCCCCCTCTAGCGCAACTCGATCCAACAATTGGTATCAGAGCGGGGTCGCTTTGAATTGGTGCAACCACCATTCAGAGCGGGGTCGCCTTTCGTTTTTTCCCTCCAAAATTATTTTTGAAAAATTAATTTTCATCTTTTCACCATTGGTTGGAATTAGCAAAATATTGCATTTTCAAAAATTTGTAGTAATATTTTTTTTAATATTATTTTAATAATATTTTATTATTTTTTCTCAAAATTCCTGAATTACTATTTTTATTTCTCTCCCGCACTACTAATCCAAGACTAAGTCTTGGAACAAGTTTTGTTGTGTTTATTTTGCGAGATTGTCTTTCTAAGATGACCCATCAAGAAGGCTACAACACTGCTTGCCCACCGCTCTTCTCCGGAGATGATTTTGGAGATTGGAAGGGTCGGATGTAGGCGTATCTCCAGACTCACTTTGAAGTCTGGATGATAGTCAAAACCGGGCTTCAACTGCCAACTAACGGCGCCGGCAAGCCACTACCGTACGAGAACTGGGACGCGAACCTTATCAAAAAGGTAGAAGCAAACGCAAAAGCAACGTATACACTTCAGTGTGGCTTCACGAATAAGGAGCTGAATCGCGCCGGCCCATTCTCAAGTGCCAAGGAGCTGTGGGAGAATCTGATTGAGTTACACGAAGGTATTCCTGATACAAAAATAGGTAAGCATGTTTTAATAAATAAATTATTTGAGCAGACTAATACTAGTCCGGCCGAGGAAGGTGTGACGTTATTTGCAGGAACAAACAAGACGAAGAAAGCACTAAAGGCAACATGGTCCGAGTCATCAGATGAATTCGAATCAGACGAAGAAGAGCAAGCGAGCCTTCTCGCTCTACCAGTACTAGCACATGTTGTTGAAACCGAGTCTGAGTTCGAGCCCGATTCAGAAACCAAGAGCGAATCAGACACCGAGTCTGAGCGAAGCCACGGATCCGTATCCGTTTCTGAAGGACCCAAAACCACTGTAAGTGCTCTAATTTCAAGTATTAGCTTAGATGATTCAGAAAATTTAATTCCTTACTTATTAAAGAAGTTGGCTAAATCCAACGTCCGGGTTAATTCGCTCCAAAAGGAGGTAACAGCCCTTAAGGAAGCGACTGACTTGAGTGCTTTAACTGAGCCAGTTCAAATTAGAAATTCGACTCAAGTCCAACAACTTGAGGAAGAAAATTCTAATTTGAAAACTCAAATTAAAGAACTCAAAGACATGTTGGAACGGTTCACCTTGGGTTCCAAGAATTTGGATCTAATTCTTGGAAAACAACAAGCCATTTACAACAAATCCGGACTTGGATTTAAGACCAAAACAAAATATAAATCATATCTGTCTCTAGTTAATAGAAATAATAGAAACATAATTCAAGCATGGGTCCCTAAGTCCAAATTGATTAATCAAGTTGGACTTGGTCAATATTGGATCCCGAAGGATCAAATATACTACCTCGATAGGCCATATCGAGGCTATGATCCAGGGGGAGTTAAAAGAAAAACCATTAAAATTAAACGAAAGTAAATTAAAATTCAAAATTAAATTAAATTCAAAATTAAATTAAATTCAAAATTAAATTAAAAATTTGAAATTAAATTAAATTTAAATCTCAAATTTTGAAAGTAAATTAAAATTCAAAATTCAAAAGTAAATTCATAATTAAATTAAAAATTCGAACTTAAATCAAAATTCAAAAATTCAATTTAAATCAAATAAAAATTTAGAAGGAGGATCCAGAATAGCTGGCACCCCTAACTAAACTACCCGACTGGGTAACTGAACTTAATCTACCCGAAATGGGTAAACAAGAGTAGACTACCCGACAGGGTAATTAAGGTTAGAAAAAATGAGCTAGGTTTAACTTGACCCACAGTACTGGTGAAGTTTTTGGATGATAGTAAGTTAGGGAAGCTTGGGCATCACATGTCTAGGAAGATATGGCTTCGACCTGGTGCATTTGGCCAAGTGGAACTGACCGAAGCTACCTTAAATGGATCCTAACTAGTTAGACCAAGGTTTAGTATTAAGTTCAATGGGTAGGACTATTTGGAAAACCTCGAAGGTATGGTTACTTTAATGAGTTCCTTGTGACTCACCATAGCCCAGAAGTTTATCCAAAGAATGCTTACTTGTTGAACCCAAAGCTAAACCTGAATCTAACGCAAAGTTAAATCAAACCCTTAAATTGAACCTCAATTCATCTCACAACAATTATAGGGTTCCCTGATTGACAATCTAGCTTGGGTGAGATGACTAAGAAATTAAATTATGAAAATTGACTTGAACTTAAATCAAGTTAATTAACAATTAAATTAACTTTAATTAACTTGAATTATTTTCAAAACTAAAATGATTTTAAACTCAATTTCAAAATTTAATTTCAAAATCATTACAAAATTTAATTTCAAAATCATTTCAAAACTTAATTTCAAAATCATTTTAAAATCTTTTCAAAATTTAATTTTAAAATCTTTTCAAAACTTAATTTCAAAATCATTTTAAAATCTTTTCAAAATTTAATTTTAAAATCTTTTCAAAATCATTTCAAAACTTAATTTCAAAATCATTTTAAAATCTTTTCAAAATTTAATTTTAAAATCTTTTCAAAATTTAATTTCAAAATCATTTCAAAACTTAATTTCAAAATTATTTTAAAATCTTTTCAAAATTTAATTTTAAAATCATTTCAAAATTTAATTTCAAAATCATTTCAAAACTTAATTTCAAAATCATTTTAAAATCTTTTCAAAATTTAATTTTAAAATCTTTTCAAAATTTAATTTCAAAATCATTTCAAAACTTAATTTCAAAATCATTTTAAAATCTTTTCAAAATTTAATTTCAAAATCATTTCAAAACTTAATTTCAAAATCATTTTAAAATCTTTTCAAAATTTAATTTTAAAATCTTTTCAAAATTTAATTTCAAAAATTAATTTCAAAATCATTTCAAAACTTAATTTCAAAATCATTTTAAAATCTTTTCAAAATTTAATTTTAAAATATTTTCAAAATTTAATTTCAAAATCATTTCAAAACTTAATTTCAAAATCATTTTAAAATATTTTCAAAATATAATTTTAAAATCTTTTCAAAATTTAATTTCAAAATCATTTCAAAACTTAATTTCAAAATCATTTTAAAATCTTTTCAAAATTTAATTTCAAAATCATTTCAAAACTTAATTTCAAAATCATTTTAAAATCTTTTCAAAATTTAATTTTAAAATCTTTTCAAAATTTAATTTCAAAATCATTTCAAAACTTAATTTCAAAATCATTTTAAGATCTTTTCAAAATTTAATTTTAAAATATTTTCAAAATTTAATTTCAAAATCATTTCAAAACTTAATTTCAAAATCATTTTAAAATCTTTTCAAAATTTAATTTTAAAATCTTTTCAAAATTTAATTTTAAAATCATTTCAAAACTTAATTTCAAAATCATTTCAAAACTTAATTTCAAAATCATTTTAAAATCTTTTCAAAATTTAATTTCAAAATCATTTCAAAACTTAATTTCATTTTAAAATCTTTTCAAAATTTAATTTCAAGATCATTTCAAAACTTAATTTCAAAATAATTTTAAAATCTTTTCAAAATTTAATTTTAAAATCTTTTCAAAATTTAATTTCAAAATCATTTCAAAACTTAATTTCAAAATCATTTTAAAATATTTTCAAAATTTAATTTCAAAATTATTGCAAAACTTAATTTCAAAATCATTTTAAAATCTTTTCAAAATTTAATTTCAAAATCTTTTCAAAATTTAATTTCAAAATCATTTCAAAATTTAATTTCAAAATCATTTCAAAATCATTTTAAAATATTTTCAAAATTTAATTTCAAAATCTTTTCAAAATTTAATTTCAAAATCATTTCAAAACTTAATTTGAAAATCATTTTAAAATATTTTCAAAATTTAATTTTAAAATCTTTTCAAAATTTAATTTCAAAAATCATTTCAAAACTTAATTTCAAAATCATTTCAAATTTTTTTCAAAATTAATTTCAAATCTTTTCAAAATTAATTTCAAAATTATTTCAAAATCTGTTCAAAATTAATTTCAAAATTATTTCAAAATCTGTTCAAAATTTAATTTCAAAATCATTTCAAAATTTAATTTCAAAATCATTTTGAATTTTTTTTCAAATCTTAATTTAAAATCATTTTAAAAATCTTTGCAAAACTAAAATCTTTTAAAACTTCATTTCAAAATTATTTGAAATTCAAAACTTATTATTTAGATCAACTGTAAAGACCACTCCATCTCACATTCACTCAAGTGCTAATCATGCTTGTTAATCTAGATTGAGTGAGATGGAAAATTAGGAAAATATTTTTTTTTAACCTCTCGTGCTTGAACTCCTGAACTCAAAAATTTATTAAGGCATTAATTAAGGGGGAGTGATTTCAAGTCGGTTTTAAAATGATTTTTTCTTTAAAAATTTTGACTTAACCTCAAAATTAAAAGCTATTTTTGGCATATCTTTGAAAATTCAAGTTATTTTTTAGCTTTAAAATTAAAATTATTGATGACCTGACTCTAAAATTATAACTCCTCTAGAAGCTAAATGTTTTTAAAGCTAAGTACTTAATTAAGTTTTCTCTAACTAAACTTAGTTAAATTATTTTCTCAACGCAATCATGTTTAAGTTGAAAACATAGCTAAGTATTTTCAAAGTTAGCTAAATATTTTTTCAAAAACATTTAGCTAAGTACTTTTTAAAGTGTTTAAAAAAAAAAATTTAGCTAAGTACAATTGTTTTTAAATGCTAAGTTCTGCTGAAAATGCTAAGTATTTTCCAAAGCATTCTCAAAATTTCATCAAAACAGTTTGTTTTGAAAAACTAAATCTTTTTAAAGTTAAATACTTAACAAAACTATTATCCTCATAAGTTTAGCTAAGTCCTTGATAAAAGTATTTTAAAAAGTAAAAATCTTAGCTGATCAATTTTTTTTAGCTAAACTCCCTCTTTAAAAAAAAAAAACTAAGAATTTAAAGTGTTGTGATATCACAAAAATTTACTTTGTTACTTGTTAAAGACAAAAATAACCTTATCTCAGCTAAAAGTATCTCTCAAACTAAAGGAAATGCAAATATTCAGGTTAAGCATGTTTGATCTTTAGGGCTCTGATACCTCTTAAAGTCAATCTATTGAACTGGACTCATGCTTGGACTTAAGGACCAACTAAATAAATAACCTAAATTAAAATATTAGCTACTCTCTCTCTTCAACCTAAAAATTAACAAGTTCTTTTTCAAAAATAAGTACTATTTTATTCAAAATTAAGCTAAGTCCCTTTTCAAAATTCAATGTTTCCAAAAAGTTTAGCTAAGTGATTCATAGAGAAACTTTCAAACTTAGCCAATCTTGAAACATAACTTTATAAATTCTTAATAAGATATTTTCTAAGTTACCGTTCAGATAATTTTGCAAAATTTTAACTCAGTGCTTTCAAAATTTTAGGTGAAAATTTATTTTTCAACTTAGCACTTATCCTGTTTTTTTCATAATCTAATTTACTTTTCAAAAAGAAAAATTAAAAATTATTTTCAACTGGCTTATTTTTTGATAAATGGCAAAGGGGGAGAGTAGGAAATTCAAAAGTAAAGTAAAAATTCAAAAAGGAAACCCTGTATTAAGGGGGAGCTTCACAAAAGTTTAAGTGTTAGCTTAAGTTAGGCATTCATTTGAATTTATATACTTAAGCTTGCTCAGTTAAAACTTTTTAATAATTATGCATTGGTTTTACTTAACTTTGAATTTGGGATGCCATAATCAAAAAGGGAGAGATTGTTGGTGCGGGAAGCATCCGACGATCGAACCTGAGTTTTGATAATGGCAAAGGATTCAAAGTTAAGGGTTGTTGTTATCTAACATGTTGAATGAGTGTTTCAGGAAAGTCCTAACTGCGGTTAGGCACGTGAAAACCCTAGGGGGTCCTAGGGGGCGGTAACCCTAGGTGGAGAAAAGTCCTAACTGCGGTTAGGCAAAGGGAAAACCCTAGGGGGTGGTAACCCTAGGTCACAGGGGGTGGTAACCATATGCGGAAAGTCTTGGCAGGTCGATGGCTTCAGGCAAAAGTCCTAGGGGGTGGTAACCCTAGGTGGAAAGTCCTGGTGTCGCGAACCAGGTGAAAGACTGGACTAGCCGGGAAGTGGATGTCCAGCAGAAAGTCCGGAAGCGTCGAGTGCTGAGCAAAAGTCCAGTCGATCTGGAGGATCGCACTGGCAGCAGGTAAATCTCCTGAGTGGAGTAGGTGAGGACGCGTTCCCCGTAGAGGGAACAGTAGGCGTCGGGTCGACCTAGGGTTTCCGGTCGGAAATCCGAAGTCAGACCCGGACAGTCCGGAGACTGTCATAATATTCTTTATCATATTTATACTGTTGTTTTACGCTAACTTTGTGTTGCAGGATATTGTTTGGGACTAACATATCTTGTAGGTACAAAATAATGATGTTTTCCCTCGGATGAACAGTGTCCGAGGCGCCTCCATGGAGCTTGGAGGCGCCTCGCGTGCAAAACCTGAAGCTGGTTGTGAAGTGGAGCTGGAGGCGCCTTCATAGGGATTGAAGGCGCCTTGGACCATTGAAGGCGCCTTGGAGCTTTGATGAAGGCGCCTTCAGGTTAGGATAAGCAGCAATCAGCGGAGGTTATCACAGCGCAAGAACAGGGATAAATTTTGGGGTTCAAGGCGCCTTGACTGGCACTGGAGGCGCCTTGAACGTCCAATAAAAGGACATCTCAACTAGCAGCTTGAAATATCTTCTTCCAAGTGAACTATCTGCTACAAGCTGCCTACGAGACGATCCCGAAGTGCTGCAACGACACCCCGACAACCTGGAGCTTCAGATTTAGTCCTTTGTTGTCGGTATAATCTTTTACTGCTTTGAATTGTAATTAGTTTGTAATAGTTTTTACGAGCTTATAGTTGTTGCCCACGGAAAGTGATCAAGGATCGCGGGCCTTCGAGTAGGAGTCGCCTTAGGCTCCGAACGAAGTAAATCCTCCTGTCTCTGTGTGCTTGCTTTCTTATTTTCCGCTGCGTTTTAATTACTCGAGTGTTTTACGAATCAAACGAATTAGCCGCGAGCGCTATTCACCCCCCCCCTCTAGCGCATCTCGATCCAACAAATCTAGTATGCACTCAACGCCTTCCTGAGAACTCAAGAATGGTCATCCTTAGTAGATGCATACTACATCTCTAAAGACTTCGAGGTAAGCACAGTAGAAAATTTATTTTCTACTTTTGAACTTCATGAAACTCGATGTGTAGATTCTAAAGAAATTGAGAAGTCGAATAACAATCTTGCCTTGAAAGCTAAGAAGGAAGATCTTGACTCTGAAGCGTCGATAGACGAAGATGAAGCGGCGCTATTACTAAGAAAGTTTAATAAATTTATTAAAACTAATAAATTTAAATCGCAGACAAGAAATCATTATTGGAACAAAAAGAAGGTTCGATGCTACAATTGCAATGAACAAGGACACATCAAGGATGACTACCCAAAATTGAAGAACAAGGACAAAGAAAAGAACAAGAAGCAAACTCGGCCCAAGCATAATCTAAAATCCACATGAGATAAATCATCGTCCTCCGAATCTGAAATCAAAGTCTGCACAAGACTAGCCCTAATTGCTGACCATCAAAAGGAAGACGAAACCAGCTTAGAGATGAGCATCGACGAAGGGAGAGGATCATCAAAGGAAAGCTACGATGAAGGAGGGGCATCAGAATACGAGGTAAGTCAGGTATGTGCCTTATCTCCTAAAAAGTCATTTAAATTTATTAAGAGTCTTTCCAAGGATTTAGTAAAATTAGAAAAAGAAAATATAGACTTGAAAAGACAATTAGCCAAAGTATGTCCCTTAGATTTATTTGATAATTTAAAATAGAAAATGATAAATAGAAAACAAAAATAGAATATTTGAAAAATCATGCATGTTCAAATAATCAAAATATTAGGAGATTTAATAATTTAAACTGGTATTTTAAATACCATAAGGGATAAATTAGTAAAATTTCACAAAAATACATTCCTAAGAATTTCTTGATTAATCCAGTAGGTAAAAACCTGTACTGTGTTCCAAAATAATATTTAATTAACTATATTTCTGGACTTAGGCCTTTCAGAAAGAAAATTAAATGTTTAAATTTTTTAAGAAGCTTTGTCTAGAAGTGGTTGATGCTTCAATAACTAAGAAGGCCTAGTGCCTCACCACAACCTGGAAGTTAATTACTGAATTAAATGTTTAATTAACTTACTGTGAAGCATTTAACTAATGCTATAAAGTTTTGTTACAAAAATTTATTTAAAAAGGTCTAATCATTAAAATTTGTTTAAGTTTTTTTTGGCTAATCTAAATAATCTTTCGAAATTTTTATCAACTAGAGATCAAAATTTCTGAAACTTAACTTTTCATTTTTTTTTTAATTTTTCCCTTAGATTTTTTAGACCTTCCAAGTAATATGTTTAATGTACCCCACTTTTAAATGTGATCAAAAGGGGGAGTAGTAAGATTAAGTTTATGGGGAGGGTAGTACAATTTTAAATTTTAATTTTTGTACTTGCAATTTTTTTTTGCAAACATTATAATTGCTATCTATTTATGGTTTACCCTAACTTAACTTGGGTTTGATCACATCAAAAAAGGAGAGATTGTTAGTACCCCAAGGTAGTTTTGATGCGATCAACCAAGTCAGGTTAGGTCCTATTATTTTTAACCCTGTGTCTAAGTGTGCAAGAACTTAGGAGCATAGGAAGTCGAGTGAAAGACTCAACTAATGAGAAGGACGACATGGGAGAGAGTCGACGGGCTCGGTGCGTCCGAGAGACGAAGTGCTGCAAAAGAGTACGCGGGTAGACGAGAAGGAGGCACGCAATGTTTTTGAGGGACTAGAAGTCGAAGCAGAAGATTGCTCGAAAGCTGAAAGTTGGGTTCGGGTGAGCCCTATTCTGAATGGTCGAGATCACCTATGCGAGTGGAGCCGGAGTAAAAGCTCCGGACCAATCCGAGCGGGACCAGAGTGGAAGTAGGGATGGCAATGGGGCGGGGCGGGGGCGGGTTTGCCATTCCCATCCCCGCCCCATTCTTATTTTTTCGGGTTCGGGGATTCCCCGAACCCGAACCCACGGGTTCGGGGATTCCCCATCCCCGCCCCATTTTCAAATTGACCCAAACAAACCACAGACACCAGAAACAGTAGAATATTAACCCAAACAAATCACAGACACAGAAACACCAAAATGGTAGCCACTGTATCATCAATTGCAATCCATGGAGGTGAAAGTTTAACTGCCATGTATTAATACCAATATTATCATCAATATTAATATTAATATTAATACATGTAATCTGACCTGGCATGAGCTATTCTAGTGTCTGTGGTTTGTTTGGGTCAATTGATAATATTAATAATATTATTAATAATAATATTTTTAAAAATTTTAATATTAATATTAATACTATTATTAATATTTTTAAAAAAATCATATTATTATTTAATAATAATAATAATAATAATAATATTCGGGGCGGGTTCGGGGATGGGGATAGTATTCCCATACCCGCCCCAAACCCGTCCCATCCCCGAAAAATCGGGGATCCCCATCCCCATTTCGGGTTTTCCCCGCGGGGCCCCAAACCCGCGGGGAAAATTGCCATCCCTAAGTGGAAGATCCAAACCAAAAAGTCAACTAAAAGTTGACTTTCTAGTTCGGGCGCCCGGACCTGGTCCGGGTGCCAGAACTCCGGGTGGTCCGGGTGCTCAGAACCAAAAGTTAGTCAATTTATGACGTGGCACGTCCCGCTGCATCGAGGATAAATTTTTATACCATTCCAGGCACCCCGAGCAGGGCTATAAAATCAGCCTTGCTCCTAGAAGCTAAAGGCAACAAGAAAAAGAGAGTGAGAACACTTGTAAATGATTTTTTTTTTATCTAGCTTCGTATTTTAGGTACTTTTATTGATGTAAGAGGCTTCTCCGCTCGAAGATGATATTAGTGTGCTTTCCACTTCCTTGGATTAACAACCTTCCTAGTTGTAACCAAGTAATTTATTGTGCCTGTTCCTTTTTAATCTGTCTTTTATATTTTATGCAAGTGTTAATTTTGTCAAAGTTATAAAGTTTGGGAAAGGTTTTTTATTTTTCTTTGTAGGGATATTCACTCCCTCAAGCCGACCGTCAAGGGTCCTAACATCATAGGCGTCGAGTAAGACGGATGTAGAGCGGGTACAAAAGTTAGAGACTACCCTAAAAACTGCCGAAGATACTCTACTTAGAGACAGCCCACCGAGGAAAAATAGTGTCTGAGCTGGACGAAAAAATCACAGAAGTCCAGCACCTCTCCACCTAGTTCGAGGAATCAAATCATACACATGCTATGGAGCTGGCGACCCAAATTCAATTGGCATCCGAGTGGCAACAAAGCCTGGACGTCTAAAGAGCAGAGTTAGAATCCCTCCAGTCGGACTTAGAGGTCAACCAAAATGCTTTGATTGCCTCTAAATCTAAATTGGTGGGTCTTTCTTTAGAGCTGATAGTTGCCCAGGCAGAGCTAACAGCCTATCAAGCGGGGGAAGATGAGCAGCTCGAGACCAAGAAGATAACCCTCCTCCAATCATGGGACTTCATCTTGCCGATCATCGACTCCATTACCAAAGCTCTTCTTCTTAGAGTTGATGATGAGGTCAAGAAACTCAAAGAGGAGGGTTGCTTGGCTTCTGAACCTCCAGGTCACTTCCCTGACGGTCACAAGTTAATCAAGGAGCATTCGCCCAGCTTATTCCCTAATCTACTATAGTTTGTTTCGTGTTTTCGCCTGTCCTTTCGGAAAATGAAAACTTGTAATTAAAATTTCCTATACTACAACTGTAATTTTATTAAGCTTCGCCAACCATTGATCTAAGCTTGTCATTATTTCTCCTAAATATTTATGATTACTCCTTGCGTCTAAGTAAAGGGTTATCCTAGTCTAATTTTACATGTTGAGTGACTTAAAAATTCTATCATTTTGCCCTAAGTGATAAAACGTCGAAGGTTCGATCGGGTCTTAACCCGATTGGGTGTATAGTAAGGATCACCTAGGGATGACTCCTTCAAGGACTACTCAGAATTATATCTGTTAAGAGTCAAAGCTAACTGTATTTTAAGGTTTGATTGGCACTCATAAAAAAGTGCAATCAGTTCTAGTGTCAATCGGCCACATGACAAGGAATGCCCTCAAGGGACAAGAAAGGTAAAACTTTAAAAACTTGGCTAGATTTATAATCGACTGGTCTTTAGATGACTTAAACATGACACGAAAAAGAAGGAACAATTCAACTTAGTGCATGCTCAGGCACTTCCAAATAATGATTTATCTGTCACTTCTGTTATAAATGTGCATCTCCCATTAGTGACACGTGTCTAACAACCTTACTCCTTGACACGATAGTCGGCACACAATTTTCTATATCCTCATCACTTCACCTTCTAATCTGACAACCACAAGAATTGTCTCGCCTTTTTGTTATCACGATCCAATGGTCCTTCTTAAAAGAGGATTTGAAGGATTTTCTTAAAAACCCTAATGACTTCGTCTTCTTCTTCCTCCATGTGAGCGAGCCTTCTGCTTTTACGAACTCCGGTAGACTCTCTCCCTTTTCTCTTAATCTTCTTTGATCTTCCTTCTTGATTTCCATCAAGGATTCTTATGGCTTGTGGTATTCTAGGCTCATGTCAAGTTTTAATAGGGTAGAATTAATCGGCCTTTAGTTTAATTGTGAGGTCCCTCGCTCTATGCATATAATTATACCCATTGAGCGGGACCGTCCCCAACTTCCCCCTCCTGGTTATGTTACCATTTTCAAATAACAAGCCTTAGCTGACTTGCGTTTCCCCATTCCACCCTTTTTTGCTGAGGTAAGCCAATATTTTCTTCTTCCTTTACAATAATTAATGCCCGATGCCATTCGTATCCTATGCGGTGCTGCTATCGCATTTCGCATATTTAGAGTCCCTCAATCCCCTCGAGCTTTTCATTATCAATTATGTTCCCAACAAGTAGTGGAAGGTCTATTTCATTTCTACGCCCATCTGAGCACCACCATTTTTGCCGAGATACCCTCTCAAGGTACTGAGTGGAGGGATAATTTTTTTTTATTCGACTCCCCGCCCCCGTACCTTGGCTGAATGCTTCGCAATCACGCCTTCTTCTTGTGCCTTCTTTGGGTCACCCCAATATGAACCATGTTGAGACCTTTAATAAGGGCTAGAAGAGGGGTGAATAGACGGTCACACTCTATGCTCACTTCCTATACTTGTTAGCACATTAGAAATACAAAGAAGAAAATAGAAAGCTATCCTAAAGATAATAAAAACAAGAAGAACAAACTAGCACATTCATTTACATGGTTCGTAGATACCTTACTCATACTCCATAGTTGTATGTAAGGTGGGCAATCCAAATTTGTCGGTGGATGATTCCTTAGAAATCTCCGAATAGCTCAAGCTCCTTGTTAGTGGAGAAATCTCGCTACAAACACTTCATAGTGGAGCAGCAATAGCAACAAGCGCTAGTCAAGCGCTAAGCACATGAGTCCGCGACATCAGCGGTGGGATATCAAGCAGGATATGGAATCGAATGGAGCATGTATCCATTTGGGGATAAAATAAGAAGTCGACCGGCACATATGGGGAGGTACCCAATGCGTTGATCCCTTTTCATCAAGCGTTGTTCCAGACCTCATCAGAGGAACGGGGCCGATCGGACAAGGACCAGGGGTCTTCCTCAGATGACTCATCCATTCGGGATGTATGAAAAGGAAATGCACCAAGGGAAGATGATTTTCCTGAGTGAATCAATCAACAATTTTCATAGGGGATTCTGGACGACCCTCTGCCGAAGCACTGCACCCCGTTGGTGATCGAGGAATACAACGGAACTACCAATTTGAATGATCACTTGGCCAAGTTTGATGACATGACCACACTTTATCAGTACATCGACAGGGTGAAGTATTGGGTCTTCCTCACCACCCTCTCCGGATCAGTACAGTGTTGGTTCAAAAGATTATCGAGTGGATCAATCCACAACTTCAAGGACTTCCGAGCGACATTTCTACACCACTTCGCCAGTAGTCGCCGCCACCAGAAGATAAGCATCAATTTGTTCTCCTTGAAGCATGGGCCCAGGGAGGTACTGAGAGTCTACATCCAACGCTTCAACTAGGTGGCCATGAACATTCCCTTGATATCCGCAGAAGTATTTGTGATCGTCTTTTCCTAGGGCCTCACCGAAGGAGAGTTCTTCCGGTCACTCATTTGGAAGCCACTGAGGGACTTTGACCATTTGCTCAAGAGGGTCACGGAGTACATAAATGTGGAAGAAGCCCAAGCAGCTAGGAGAAAGGATGCGCTTGCCGAGCCCCCAGCAGTGCCCAAGCGGCGACCATCGAGTAGCCATCAACTCTTAAAGGGGCCCCAATCAGAAGGAGTCTAGCAACACTAGGAGTCGAGGGCACATGGCGTGCAACATGTTGCCGCCGGTCACCCAAAGGCTGCAAAAGGTAAGGCATGGAAGCCAAAATTTTGCTCCTTCCATCAGACAGTGACGCATAACACGCATGACTGTTATGATCTGACTTTGATTGTAAGTCAATTGTCTGCACGGGGATATCGCCATCGGTCACCATCACCCGATCAGTATTATTGACGCCGATCAATCAACTGGAAGGAAGAAGAGAGAGGGGCGTCTGAGCGGCGCCATAATCAGCCCCAGCAAAGGAATAACTCAAGTCCTACCCGAGCTTCTACTGAGCAGAATAGACCCTCGGCTCAGGGGGAAGAAAACAAGAGCAACATGGCTCGGGGAGAAATTAGAATGATTGCTTGTGGGCTGACCGGGGGTGATTCCAACCAAGCGAGGAAATCACACGCTTGGTGAATGGAGATCAATGCTGTTGGATGCAGCAAGGAGAAGGCTGAAGGACTTGAGATCAGCTTCAGCCCCTGAGACTTAGAGGGAGTACAGATCCCTCACAATGATGTCCTAATAATTCGAGCAATAATCGTTAATTATACTATTCATCGGACCTTTGTTGATATAGGGAGCTCGGTGAATATTATATTCAAGAAGGCATTCGACCAGCTGTAAATCGACAAGAGCGAGTTGCAGTCAATGATGACCCCACTCTATGGATTCACAAGCAACAAAGTGTTGTCAATTGGCTAAGCATGACTGGCCATTTCCCTGGGAGAGGAGCCACTGAAGAAGACAAGAGCCATAAATTTCATGGTGGTAGACGCGCCGTCCTTCTACAACGTCATATTAGGACGATCGACCCTCAATGAGTTCCGAGCAACAGTGTCCAACTTCTGCCAAAAGATTAAGTTTCCAATGGATAATGAGGTGGGCAAAGTTAAAGGTGACTAGCTGGCCGCTCGACGATGCTATGTAGAGATGGTCAAGTCTGAAGCAAAGGTCACTTAGAAAAACCCGTGCTTAGAGGTGAATGCTATCATGGAGAAACCTTCAACGTTGGTCTACAAGGAAAAAGGGGACATCTAGATCTATCCCAGTCTGTCGGAGGTGCGTGAGTAAATATAGATGTACTTGCATAAGTGTATATAAGTTTGAGTTAAACTTAGATTTTCCAATTAGTCAATAGAATATGTATTTCAAAGATTGGTTCCCAGGTCGTGGCGAGGCACTTGACTTTCTTGGGCATGAGATCATCCACCACTTCCTAGACAGAACCGCTCAAGGAAATTATATTTAATTTTCTTTTTGAAACCCCTAGGTTTAACTGGATAAGTGTAAATTATGCCTAGGTCCTTAAACTATCCTAAATCTAAACATGTATAAAAAAAAATAAATAAACAAGCATCAATCAGTTCTATCTATTGGTAAAGATGGTCTTTCTATTGGCTCCCCCTGGATCATAGCCTCGATATGGTCTATCAAGGTAATGGATTTGATCCTTGGGGACCCAATATTGTCCAAGTCCAACTTGATTAACCAAGTTTGACTTGGGGACCCATGCTTGAATTATGTTTCTATTATTTCTATTAACTAAGGATAGATATGATTTATATTTACCTTTGGTTTTGAATCCAAGTCCGGACTTGTTGTAAACGGCTCGCTGTTTTCCAAGAATCAGATCCAAATTCTTGGAACCCATAGTGAACCGTTCCAACGTGTCCTTGAGTTCTTTAATTTGAGTTTTCAAATTGGAATTTTCTTCCTCAAGTTGTTGAACTTGAGTTGAACTTCCAATTTGAATAGGCTCAGTTAAAGAACTTGAGTCTGTCACTTCCTTAAAGGTTGTTACCTCCTTTTGGAGTGACTTGACCCCGAACATTGGATTTAGCTAATTTCTTAAGCAAGTAAGGAATTAACTTTTGCAAATCATCTAATTGAGTTTCGGAAAGTAAGGCACTTATAGTGGGGTTCGGTCCTTCGGAAACGGATGCGGATTCGTGGCTTCGCTCGGACTCAGTTTTCGACTCGCTCTCGGTTTCGGACTCGAATTCGAACTCGGTTTTGTCAATATTTACTTGTACTAGCAACGCGAGGAAACTTGTCGGTTCTTCTTCGTCGGACTTGAATTCATCTAACGACTCGAACCGGGTTGCCTTTAATGCTTTCTTTCTTTGTTTCTTCTTATTTGGATAGTCCAGTTTGTAGTGCCCCTTCTGGTTATAGTTGTAGCAGGTGACTCCAGACTTGTCCTTTATGTTTGTTTGAGTCGCCTTTTTCGACTTGCATATCTTCCGTACGAGCTTTATCAGTTTAGAAATAACTTCATCGTCGTCCTCTGCATCTGATTCATCTTTGGACTTGGGTTTGGTTTTGCGCCTCGACGTCGGTTCGCGCGTTCTGCTGGTACCTACAACCAAAGAAACACCTTTCTCGACTGGGCGTGCATTAGTCTGCTCATGCAATTCTGATTTAGAAAAAAGTTCGTCTAATTTGATTGAAGAGAGGTCCTTAGAAACCTTGTAAGCATCAACCATGGATGCCCACAAAGTGTTCCTCGGAAAAGCGCTAAGCGCGTACCTTATTATGTCACGGTTTTCTATCCTTTGGCCGATTGCGTGAAGGCCGTTTAGGAGGTCCTGGATGCGCGCATGAAGCTGACTCGCCGTCTCACCTTCCTGCATTTTGATGTTATATAATTTATTTAAAATTAAATCACGCTTACTTACTTTAGCGTTGGAGGTGCCCTCGTGCAGCTCGATTAGTTTGTTCCACAACTCTTTTGCACTTGAGAATGGTCCAACTCTGTTGAGTTCTTCTTTTGAAAGTGTAGCATGCAGGTTGCTTTGGCATTAGCTTCCACCTTCTTCATGATACTGGTGTCCCAGTTGATGCAGGAGACCAGTTTTCTGGTGTCGTCGCATGGAAGTTCGAGACCGGTTTGGATGATAATCCACATCTCGACTTGCGTCTTGAGGTGGTATTCCATCCAGTTCTTCCAATAAGCAAAATCCTCGCCGGAGAAGAGTGGCGGGCAGACTGTGCTAAAGCCTTCTTGGGGGGCCATTTTAAACCTTGCACACAAAGAATACGAAAACAGAATATCCCAGGACTTGATCCTGGATTAGTAGTGCGATATGGAATTAAAAAAGAAAAGCGAGATCGAGTGGTGTTGCACCGACTTCGAGCAAAAATCAATTCAAATGAAAAACTAGATCGGAATATAGTAATTATACTAATTCTGATCGACTCCGAAAAATTTGAAAACACCACGAAAAATTTGCTTGACTGGTGGTTGCACCAAATCGATGCGACCCCGCTCTGATACCAATTGTTGGATCGAAAGCGCTAGAGGGGGGATGAATAGCGCTCGTGGCTTTCACTCATTTCGGATTTGTAAAACACTCGAGAAGTAGCAGCGGAAATAGATAAAATAACAAACACACAGAAGACTCCAAGATTTACTTGGTTCGGAACCTAGGGTGACTCTTACCCCAAGGCCCGCGATCGTTGATCGCTTTCGGTGGGCAACAACTATAATATCGCAAATCTTTTACAAGGAAATAAGTACAAGTATTAAACTTTAAAAGATTATACCGACAAATACAAAGATGAATGAAGTGGTTGTCAATTGTCGGAGTAGAAGAGTCTAGTTGAAGCTTTCAGAGCAGCGTACAAGATCACAAGTTCTTCTGTTTGAGTTCTGTACTGAAGTTGCACCCCAAGGCTTCTTTTTATAGCCTCTGCAAGACTGATCCAGATCCTCGAACCTCGAGATCAGATTTGACCCGAAGCGGATCGGTCGACCGATCCCCAGTTCGGTCGACCGATCAGATGACCTCCACCTCATCCGATCTGCTCGCTCCGCTTCGATCTGGTCAACTTCTATCCCATGTTCGGTCGACCGATCAGCTGCTCTGACTCAGTCCAGCTGGCCTGATCCAGTCGACGCCCAACCTTGGTTCGGTCGACCGATCCCTAGGTCCGGTCGATCGATCCCCTGGTTGAGCCCGGTTCAACCTCTGGAAATCTGTTCTGCTGGCTTGGGGGTTCGGTCGACCAATCCCGGTCAGTCCTAACCCTATATAAAAATATTAGTTTCCTGCAAAACAGAGTTAGAACACAAACGATAATATAGAAATAAATTTGACAGTCTCCAGACTGTCCGATTCTGACTTCGGATTTCCTCCCGGAAACCCTAGGTCGAACCGAGGCCTACTGTTCCCTCTTCCGCGGAACGCGTCCTCACCTACTTCACTCAGGAGACTTTACCTTTGCTCAGCGTCCGGTCCGATGCTTCCGGTCTTCATGCTGGACGTCCGTTTCATGACCCGTCCAGACTTCTACCCGGTTAGCGACACCAGGATTTTAACCTAGGGTTACCGCCCCCTAGGATTTTTGCCCCAAGTTTCGACCCACCAAGACTTTCTACATAGGGTTACCACCCCCTATGACCTAGGGTTACCACCCCCTAGGATTTTCCATTTGCCTAACCACATCTAGGACTTTCCTGAAACACTCAATCATACACATTAGATAATAATTAAAGTTAACTTTGAATCCCTTTGCCATCATCAAAACTAAGGTTCGATTATCGGATGCCTCCCGCACCAACAGTTTCACTTCTTCCTCCTTTTTAGATGTTGAGTTATTCTCCACATCCGATTGGTCCTTCTCCTCCTCTTAGACTATTGGGCTCTTCTCCTTGAGCTCCTCCACTTCATGGACTCATGTAGGACTTTCATGAAATGTGATTACCTTTTTACAAAGGTCACTTGCATTCTTGTAACCACCTACACTAACCAACACATTAGAAGGTAAAAGATTTAATAAAATTCTTGTTACTACCTTGTCCATCTCTAATTGCCCCTTTTGTTCCTTGGTTCAACATCAAGGTCAGAGACACTTTCCATTGTTATCCATTGGAGCTTCAAACGGTTCCCCCCAACACAATCCATGGGTTCCAATTCGTTTAGAACCATATCTCCAAGCACTTCCTTCAATAGTTCAAGTCCTCGTGCTCGTATGGAGGTGGGATCCAGATGTCCCATCTTAGGGGGACCTTCCGACTCCATCTCATCGTCTTCTTCCTCTAGTGCATGATCCTTCCGGTGATTAGTCCTTCAAGAGCACTCCTCTCTCTAATACCAATTGTTGAGTTCTTTAACACCAACTAGAGGGGGTTGAATAGATGGTCACCCTCTACGTTCACTTCCTACACTTGTTAGCGTAGCAGAAATACAAACAAGCAAATAGAAAGCTAAGATAAAGACAATAAAAATAAGAAGAACAAACCAACACCTTCGTTTACATAGTTCCGAGATAACTTAGTTCTACTCCATGGTTGTCAGTAAGATGGACGATCCCAATCCGTTAGTGGATGATTCTCATAAAAGCTCCAGCAAGCTTAAGTTGCTTGTTGGTAGAGAAATCTTACCACAAACACTTAAACACACACTCTTGATTACCAAGAGAGCTTCGGAGACTCTAATAGGGGTAAACCACTTCTATTATTGTCACCAAAGGCAACCACCCCAAGCTCTATTAAATAAAGCTCGTGAGGAAAACACCAAGCTATTTTTTCATTATCAGTCGACTGGCCTCATGTGGAATTCAACTATTATATGCTAACAACTCGATACCAATCGACTAATGCCAGACAGTCGACTGGTCCACTTCAGTTGAGAGAACAAAAATATTATGTTCACTCACCAATCAACTAGTACACACACTAGTTGACTAGTAAACCCTAAACATAGGGTTTACCCCGGGTACATTCTCTCAGCACTTGTCCTCACCCGCATAATCTTGACCTTACCTTTTAGCCTCCTCCATCAGCCTTGCGCCCCTTAAATGCTTCCCGATCCTTCACGCTTTGTCTTCAAGAGCTTCCTTCAACCTTGTCCTTGTTGTTAAGTCGCCAAGAGACTCCTCACTTCCGGGGATTCATCCTTTGCTAAGAGCTCCTCTCTCCAGGACTTTAATCTTGCCAAGTCATACTTGGACTTACGTTGCTAAGACTACATACTTGGACTTAAATTGACAAGACTACACTTAGACTTTCACCTTTGCCAAAATCCTACTTGGACTTTGCTTTTGCCAAGATCACACTTAGACTTTTCTTGTTGTACCTACATCCTACATACTCATAAGAGCATATTATATACAACAATAATCCTAACTTAAACTTTTACTCAAACAATAAAATCTAGGATCACACAGATTGCTCTAACAAATCGAACCTTCCTCGAAAAAATTTCCAAATTACCTAAATTATAGCTTGACCTCCCTAAATTATTCCAAGAGAGTCTGTTGTATATCTTTGGGATGAGCCTCACTTAGTTGGGGTTGGAATCCTCCTTTGTAAGAAACTCTCATTCCTCTTTTAGTATTGAGTGCAATTGAAACCTTTTTCTTCTTTTTGTAGCGGAGTATATATCTCGAGCTATCTGTTTGATGACCACCAAACTAAATAAAGATACCCTAAATCGAATTGGCAAGACAATTCTGGACGCACAAAAAGTCGAACAGGTAGCCTCAGAGTTTGCTCGTTCTCAAGCTCCAGACACAGCATGAGAGTCTTCCAACTCAGATGTACTTGTTGGTTGCTACTCGGAAAACCTAGAGGTTCCACTGTACAAAAATTTTGTACAAAGGTCTAAACCTTTTCCTAGCTACCATGTGTTCTTTTAAATTAAATTTTGGATCGCTTGCAGAACTTAACACGTTTGATCCAAAACTTAATCTATTCGTTCTTTTAGGTTTTGACTTGGGTCTCCTGCGGAACTTAACAGGTTCGACCCAAATCACCTTAAGTTATTAATTCCATTAAATATTAATTTCCATAATTGGTTCCCAGTACTGACGTGGCGAGGCACACGACCTTCTTGGATATGGGAGCAACCACCACCGACTAGACAAAACCTTTTATGGAAAGCTAATATTTAATTTCCTAAAATAACTTTAGGTTAACCAAAAAGAACAATCAAATCACAAGGAAAAATAAAACAAAAGAACACAACATCAAAAAATATATTCGAAATACTAGAATCGTAAGCCTCTTGTATTTGGTATTATTTCCTTAAATAACTAGTATGATGCGGAAAGGAAAAATTACTAGTTATACCTTCTAGAAAGACTTCTTGATCTTCTACCGTATTCCTCTTCTAACCTCAGACGTTGTGTGGGCAACGATCTTCCGAGATGAGAAACCACCAACCACCTTCTTCTCCTCCTAGCTAGGTTCGGCCACAACAAGGAAGCTTTACCAAGGATGAAGAATAAATCACCAACCAAGCTCCAAGGGATGCAAGCTTTCTCTCCTTCTTCTTCTTCTTCTTCTCCAAGTAGTATCCGGCCTCCACAAGATCTCCAAGCAATAGGGATGATTCGGCCACCACAAAGAGGAAGAGAAGAAAAGAGGTTGGCCGGCCACAACACCAAGGAAAAGAGGAAGAGAAATAATAGAAGTTGTACCTCATGAAGGCACCCCCTCCCCTTCTTTTATATTCCTTGGCCTTGGTAATTCAGGAAATTTAATTACAATAAAATTTTCTTAATTTTTCTTGACATGAATTAATTAAGAAAAATTAAACAAAATTTCTTAAAACAACATGTCTTGGTTGGCCACATCAAAGAGAAGCAAATTAGACAAGTTTCAATCAACAAATTAAAACTTCCTAATTTGTTTCCGGAATTTTTTTAAAATAAAATTTCTCTTCAATAATCCCTTCATAGTTAAAAAGAAATTTCTATAATTTTAATTTTTCAACATGTGAATAATTTTTAAAGAGAAAATAAAATATTTCTCCAATCTACAAATAAGGAAAGAGATTTAATCTCTTTCTTTAATCTTTTGTAGATCCTTTTCAAGAGAGATATTTTAATTTTAATTCTCTTTAATAAATTATATCTTCCACATAATAAAAATTAAAATTAAAATTCTTTTTAATTTAATTATGGCCGGCCCCTCTAGCTTGGGTTCAAGCTAGGGCCGGCCACCCTAAACCATGCTTAGGCCGGCCCTAGCTTGATTCCAAGCTAGCTTGGCCGGCCCCCTTTAGGTGGGTATAGAAGGTGGGTATAGGTGGATATAGTACTCTATAAATAAGAGGCTACGATAGGGACCGAGAGGAGAAATTGATTTTGGTCTCCCGATAAAATTAAGCATCCCGTGTTCGCCCCGAACACACAACTTAATTTTATCAATAATAATTCATTCCACTAGAGAACTATTATTGAACTACCGCACCAATCCCAAATTACATTTTTGGGCTCCTTATTATGAGTGTGTTAGTCTCCCTGTGTTTAAGATATCGAATGTCCACTAATTAAGTGAGTTACTGACAACTCATTTAATTAATATCTTAGTCCAAGAGTAGTACCACTCAACCTTATCGTCATGTCGGACTAAGTCCACTGCAGGGTTTAACATGACAATCCTTATGAGCTCCTCTTGGGGACATTATCAACCTAGTATCTCTAGGACACAATTTCCTTCTATAATCAACAACACACACTATAAGTGATATCATTTCCCAACTTATTGGGTTTATTGATTCATCAAACTAAATCTCACCCATTGATAAATTAAAGAAATAAATATCAAATATATGTACTTGTTATTATATTAGGATTAAGAGCACACACTTCCATAATAACTGAGGTATTTGTTCCTTTATAAAGTCAGTGATCCTGTCCGAACTAGAAGTCAACAGACGCTGGGCACGTGGCACTCTCCGGCTCGCTGATGTAGATCTCCCACGGGTGGCGCGATGCTCCGGCTAACCTGCACAGAAGTCGAGCCGGGAAGGGGGTTCCCGGCGGCGACCCTCCGACGCTCAAGTCAGGTAAATTACGATGAACAAGGTGGCTCCCCAAAGTCTCAGAATACGTAGCAAATCTTACCTCCGGCGAAACCTGAGGTTCTTTATATAGAGCTGTGAAGGGTTTGGGCATGCGTACCGATGTGCATACGTGTCCTCTGTCCTTTCCTAGGTATGCGGCTGTCAGAAAGCTTACCTGTCCTTTCCTAGGTATGCGGCTGTCAGAAAGCTTACCTGACCCATATCGCTACAGTCGAAGCATGCCCTCGATGGGACAGTTGAATCCCCTGTCACAAGATTTGGAGCATGGCACACACGTGAAATCTACCGGTTGTCAGAGAAAGAAATCCTCTGGCCTTTTCCTTTGCTCCAAACTTGTCGTCCGAGCGGACAGATCCCTCAACATCTGACCGGACATCCGCGGTGGTTTACTTGTGCTTTGTGGAGACTAATAAACAGGGGTGCTTTATGACTGTGGTCGATCAAAAGGTCAGCTCGGTCCATGACCTTTTTAACTGAGCGTCGGAACCCCGATTTGACAGGGTGCCTCCCCACCATAAGTGCGAGCCGGCCAGACCCATCCGGATATTCGATTCCATTGGCCTGCCGGCAGTCCGGTCGGACCGGCCGTCTACAGCCGTCCGTCCGGCCGGACCACATGCTACCCGGATGGACGGCTGCTCCGATGACTTCCACGGGGCATTGACTTTGCAAGAGGGGGGGGGCCGCTCTTACTACCGGATCACTTGCCTCCCCTTCAAGTCTAGTCGAAGGAGGCGAATAGTCCGACTGACTGGACTGTGAGTCTAGCCGAACTGCTCGTCCATACTAATACTCTCCGCCCGGTCAGCGGCAGAGATATCCTTGAATGAATCAAGGATGGCCTTCACCGGATCTCCTTGCGTTCTGCGCCAATCTTCGACATCAAGGTTGATCATGCCTTCATTAAATGCTCCGAATGATTGACTGCCACGTGGAGCAACGCCATCGGAGTACGGAGGCGGTGGCATGATGTTTTGATGTGATCGAAGCAATTCGAAATAAATGGCTAGATGCATGCTTCGATTCCTGTAACCTGGATCCGACGGTGGAGGCCGCCCGGCCCTCACCCTATAAATTCTTAACACTTCCTTCTCACCTTCACTTGCCTCCATTACCTCTACTATTGCCCTCTACGCTTCGGAGTTCCGGCAATCTTGTTTCTGCCTTTTGACGCTCTTCGGCGCCTTTCTTCGATCCCTCTCATCTCAGTAAGCTTTTAGATCTTTCCTTCTTCCTTTCCGGTATCTAATTCGCATTTCTTCCCCTAGTTCCAGACTTTAAAACTCCTTTTCTTCGTCTTTGAAACTTCCTTTTTGCTTTCTTCTGTCCGGATCATGGCCAGTTCTTCTCATCCCGAAGAACAATCCCTAGGCCCATGGTATACCACCATGCGGTCCCGTTTCGAACAACGGGATTTTGATATTTTGGCTGACAATTTCGAAATTCCCGAGGATTTCGAAGTTCGCCTAGCTGGTCCCGCCGCTCGGCCACACCGACCGCCGCGCGGCGGTTTCTGTGTCTTCCGCGACCAATTTACCGCCGGTCTGCGGTTCCCCGTGCATCCTTTTATAGTAGACGTTTGTAATTATTTTGGCGTGCCGCTCGGAAGTTTAGTACCAAATACCTTCCGTCTCCTCTGCGGTGTTGTCGTTTTGTTTAAGATTCATAACATTCCCCTCCGACCGGAGGTCTTCTTTTACTTCTATTACCCTAAGCAAGCCGAGCCGGGCACCTTTATGTTCCAAGCTCGGCCCGGTCTGGTCTTCTTCAATAAACTACCCACTTCCAATAAACATTGGAAGGACTATTATTTCTACATCCGCATGCCCAGTCAGCCAAACTTTTCGACCCAGTGGCAGGTCAGTCTACCTCCTACTCCCGAGTTGAAGAAATTCAAGACCCGACCGGATTATCTTCACGCCGCAAATGTACTAGCCGGTCTGCGGCTCGACATCAACAAATTCTTCACGAGGGAGTGATGTACATTTTTGGGCTGAGTCCTATACGGACTCCTCTTCCGACCAGCTTCGGTAAGAATTTTACTTGGGCATTTGCTTTAATTGCTAACTGATTTCTTCTTCTTTTCATGCAGCTGACATCGTTATGGACTCGGTGATGGCCGGCGTTCTGAAGAGAAAAGCAGCGGCGCTGGAGGCCGCGGCGACCAAGGAAATGGAGGCGCTGGGTATTCAGCCGGTCGGTTCTCACGAAGGAGAGAGCGGCACCCAGGCCGAATCGGACGCTCGGGCCTCTCAACAGCAGGTGGCGAGCGGAGCAACCCCCTCCAGGGAACCAACGGGGCCCGAGGAAGGGTCCGTTCGGGAAGAACAACCACTGCAAAAGAGGCGCCGGGTAGAGACTCCGCTGCGATCGGCTACCTCCGCGGTCCGACCATCTGACCGGGCTGCCATGACTGCTAAAGGCAAGGCGCCTGTGCCCGAGACCATTTCGTCCGACTGGACTCCGTCTGACTGGGACGAGCTGACTGCTCCGGTTGAGGCCATTCCGGTCGACACTCTCCCCCCTGCTCACCGTTCAGCCCAACGCTCGACCATCCATTCGCGGCTGTCTGCGCCAGCTTCTGATCCCGGCCGGGCGATCCCTGGTCACGGTCGCACAATACGGGTAACTCTTCATCTTTCGACTAAAGAGTTGCTACCAGAAGCCGACCAGCCAACCGTGCCCGAGCACACCATTACTTTGAAGGGGCCCCTCGCCGAGATGTGGGCCGACGCTCGGGCGCGCGTAGCAATGATCCCCCTCCGGAACTTAGCCAACAGCCACATGCAAGCGGCTACGGGGGTAAGCTTGTTGAAGTTTTGTCATAATATTTCCGCTCGGCTTTTGACAACTGCGCCTTCTTGCTTCAGAGATGGGTGGAAGAGATAGCAGTTTCCAACCGCCTGGCCATGGCAGACGAGGAGATAAGGCAACTAAAGGCGGCAGGTGGTCCGAGCGGCTCCCAAGGCCCTTCCTACTCCGAGCTGCAAAAAGAGCTGAAGAAAGCTCAAACTCTGCTGGCTGCTGAGCAGAAGAAGACAGCTGACCAGGCCCACGCCCTAGCCGAGTCCGAGCGATAAGTCAAGTCGCTTGATGCAAAGATAACTCTGGCCACTACTCAGAAGAACACAGCCATCTCCGATCTGGAGAAGAAAAACGTGGAGGCCCGGGGCCTGGAGTTGAAGATAAAGGAGCTGACGGAGCAGCTCGACCAGGAGAAGGCAGGCCGCTCGGCCGATGCGAAGAAAATCGAACATCTGAATGAGGCCCTCACAAGCTCCCAGGCAACCTTCAAAGAATACCAGGATGCCGAGCCGAGCCGAGTTGCCGCTCTACGACAAAGCCATATCCGATCGCCCGAGTTCTCGGAGAAAATTTGCGAGCGGATGTACTCAGCTTTCGACTTGGCCATTACAGCCACTATGACTTATCTGAAGTCGAAGGGCCTTCTTCCGGAGTCCACCAATATTCCAGCCGGCGATCAGGTGGAGCTCCTGAACAACATTCCGAGGGACCTTTACGACTACATCGAGTAGTTCTTGTAATTTCGCCGCTCGGCTGAACATGAATCTTTTTGTACTTAGGCCACTCGGCCTAAGGTTTTAATTTCAATGAAATGCTTTCCTTTTGTGCACCCCCTCTTTTTGCACTATCCCCTCGCTAATACTTGTGCTGCCCGCTCGTCTACAATCACACCTTTGACCTTCGAGGTGCATTCTCGCAAGTGTTTTCCCCAGCCCTTCCGTTCGGCCGAATATCATCCGATGTTGCCAAGAATCGCTCGTTATAAGCCGATCAGAACTTTTGTACCTCGAATCTGAGCGGAACTTAGCTCCGGTCTAACTATCGGCGGAGAATACGGATAATTGTAGTGTCGACGATATTCCGCTCGGATTAGTTATAGACGCCGAGGCGTCTCTAGATGTTTAACGTCGGTGCTTGACGGCGCGGTTATTTATAGCCGGTCGGCGCGGCTCTCGATGTTTGACGACGGTGCTCGTCGATCTTCCGCTCGGGGATTTATAGACGCCGGCTCGTCTCTCGATTTTTAACGTCGGTGCTCGACGGCGCGGTTATTTATAGCCGGTCGGCGCGGCTCTCGATGTTTAACGACGGTGCTCGTCTCTCGATTTTTAACGTCGGTGCTCGACGGCGCGGTTATTTATAGCCGGTCGGCGCGGCTCTCGATGTTTAACGACGGTGCTCGTCGATCTTCCGCTCGGGGATTTATAGACGCCGGCTCGTCTCTCGATTTTTAACGTCGGTGCTCGACGGCGCGGTTATTTATAGCCGGTCGGCGCGGCTCTCGATGTTTAACGACGGTGCTCGTCGATCTTCCGCTCGGGGATTTATAGACGTCGGCTCGTCTCTCGATTTTTAACGTCGGTGCTCGACGGCGCGGTTATTTATAGCCGGTCGGCGCGGCTCTCGATGTTTAACGACGGTGCTCGTCGATCTTCCGCTCGGGGATTTATAGGCGCCGGCTCGTCTCTCGATTTTTAACGTCGGTGCTCGACGGCGCGGTTATTTATAGCCGGTCGGCGCGGCTCTCGATGTTTAACGACGGTGCTCGTCGATCTTCCGCTCGGGGATTTATAGACGCCGGCTCGTCTCTCGATTTTTAACGTCGGTGCTCGACGGCGCGGTTATTTATAGCCGGTCGGCGCGGCTCTACGGTTTAACGTCTGGGCTAGACGGCCTTTAAGGCTAACTCCTTACCAGGTCGAGCGACCTTGGCCTTCCTTGCAGCAGAAAATACTCAATGTGCTTTCATCTTTCTACTTCCTCCGACCGGACGGTACGGGGCCTTCGTTCATCGAGCGCTTGGCTCGACCCATTTACCACCGGCCGAGCGGCGCGGGGCCTTCGTTCCTTGATGACGATGCCTTATATTTGTTCTTTTGATTTTTCATTTCTGTATTTCAAGTATTCAGTCGAAAAAAAAATACACAGGATGATTTACAGTGGTACACCTTTCATCCCGCCCGGTAAGGCTGGAGGTGGTTTGCGCTCCACGGCCTATCTAGCTGCCGACCGTCCTCATCCTCCAAATAATACGCGCCCGAGCGGAGTTTTTCGATGATTTTGAAGGGACCTGCCCACGGAGCCTCAAGCTTGCCGACGTCGCCGACCGGTTTGACTTTCTTCCAGACAAGGTCGCCGACCTGGAATGATCGGGGAATGACGCGTCGGTTGTAGTTTTGCTTCATCCGTTGACGGTATGCCATCAGCCGAACGGATGCCTTGGCACGCTCTTCGTCAACCAAATCCAGCTCCATATTCCTCCGCTCGGCGTTGCCTTCATCATAACACTGGACCCGGACGGACTCGACGCCGACTTCAACCGGAATGACCGCTTCACCGCCGTATACCAGATGAAAAGGTGTAACGCCCGTTCCTTCCTTAGGAGTTGTTCGGATGGCCCATAAAACGTCCGGCACTTCATCCGGCCAACTTCCTCCCACGTGGTCGAGCCGAGCGCGCAGAATACGGAGAATTTCCCGGTTGGCTACTTTGGGGGTAAGCCACGGACGTGAAGTGTTGCTCGATGCCGTAGCTTTTGCACCAATCTTCCAGCACTTTCCCTGTGAATTGCCGCCCGTTATCGGAAACCAATCGGCGAGGTATACCGAACCTACATATGATGTGTTGCCAGATGAATTTCTTGACCATCTGCTCGGTGATCCTGGCTAGTGGCTCGGCCTCCACCCACTTGGAGAAATAATCGACCGCCATCAGCAAAAATTTCCTCTGCCCGGTCGCCATCGGAAATGGACCCACAATATTCATTCCCCATTGATCGAACGGACATGAAACGGTTGATGCTTTCATCTCCTCTGCCGGTCGGTGCGAGAAGTTGTGATACTTCTGGCATGAAAGGCATGTAGATACTGTCCTAGCGGCGTCTATTTGTAAGGTTGGCCAAAAGTATCCAGCTAGCAAAATCTTCTTGGCTAGTGATCGTCCGCCCGGATGTCCTCCGCACGATCCTTGATGTACCTCCTGGAGGATGTAAGCCGAATCTTCCGAGCTCACACACTTCAACAACGGGCGAGAGAAAGCCTTCTTGTAGAGCTGATCGCCGATAAGTGTGAACCGACCGGCCCTCCTCCTGAGCAGCTGGGCTTCATCCCGATCGGCCGGTGTGGCTCCCGAGAGGAGGAACTCTATGATGGGTGTCCTCCAGTCGCTTGGAAATGTGAGGCCTTCCATCCGGTCGACGTGCGCCACCAGCAGTACTTTTTCAATTGGTTGCTGAATGGCGACCGGCGTTATAGAACTTGATAGTTTGGCCAACTCATCGGCTGCCTGGTTCTCCGTTCGGGGAATCTTTTGAATAAGGACCTCTCGGAAAGTAGCTTTGAGTTTTTCAAAGGCTTCAGCGTAGAGCTTAAGCCGAACGCTGTTGATTTCAAAGGTACCAGAAAGTTGCTGAGCGGCCAACTGTGAATCCGAATAGAGTGTCACCCGACCGGCTCCCACATGCCGTGCTGCCTGCAATCCGGCTATGAGAGCCTCATACTCTGCTTCATTGTTGGTGGCTTTGTAATCCAGTCAGACGGATAGGTTCATCTTTTCTTCTTGAGGTGAGAGCAGCAATATTCCAATCTCACTTCCGAGCCGAGTAGAAGACCCATCCACATATATTCTCCACAGAGCTTCCGTCTCTGGCCTCTGCACTTCGGTCACAAAATCAGCCAAGGATTGCGCTTTGATCGCCGAGCGGGGTTGATATTGGATGTCAAATTCACTTAGTTCTGTCGTCCACTTGATGAGCCGTCTGGACGCTTCTGGATTCAACAGCACTCTTCCTAGTGGACTGTTCGTCCGAACGATGATGGTGTGAGCCAAGAAATATGGTCGAAGGCGCCGAGCGGCTAGAACTAAAGCAAAGGCCAACTTCTCGAGCCCGGTGTAACGAGATTCAGCATCCTTCAAGATGTGACTTAGAAAATACACCGGCTGCTCTTCGCCGCTCGCCCTCCAGCATGCTCAGTTGACGACAGATACATATAAAGTGACTCACCCCCGATCGGCTTGGCAAGTACAGGCAGAGAATTTAGATATGTTTTCAATTCTTCAAATGCTCGGTCACATTCTTCATCCCACTGGAACTTAGTAGCCTTGCGCAGGATCTTGAAGAATGGTAAGCTCCGGTCGGCGGTTTTGGAGATGAATCTGGACAAAGCAGTTATCCGACCGGTCAACCGTTGCACTTCCCTTGTATTTCTGGGAGGCGGCATGTCTTGCAGAGCTTTCACCTTGCTGGGATTGGCTTCAATTCCCCGCTCGGTCACTATATATCCCAAGAAACGCCCCCCTTTTGCTCCGAACAAGCATTTCTGGGGATTTAACTTGACTCCATATTTGCGTAGCGTTCGGAAGGTTTCTTCCATGTCCTTGAAGAGATCGGCCGCTCGGACGGATTTGATAAGAATGTCGTCCACGTAGACTTCCAGATTCCACCCGATCTGCTCCCTGAACACTTTGTTCATCAAGCGTTAATAGGTGGCCCCGGTATTCTTCAATCCGAACGGCATCACCTTGTAGCAATATGTGCCGTCGGCAGTCACGAAGCTAACCTTTTCCTGATCTTCACGGGCGAGCGGCACCTGATGATAGCCTTGGTATGCGTCGAGCATGCAAATCAATTCGCAACCGGCCGTAGAGTCCCTAGTTGATCTATCCGGGGCAAGGGATAAAAATCTTTGGGGCATGCTTTGTTCAAGTCCCGAAAGTCAATGCAAACCCTCCACTTGCCGCCCGGCTTGGAGACTAATACTACGTTAGCCAGCCAGCTCGGGAACTGCACCTCGCGTATGTGGCCGGCCTCCAGAAGTTTCTCCACTTCCGCCCGGATGATGGCATTCTGCTCAGCACTGAAATCCCTTTTTCTCTGCTTCACTAGCCGAGCGTCCGGTCGGACATGCAACTCATGCTGCGCTAAGCTCGGCGAAATTTCGGGCAACTCATGTGTCGACCAGACGAAGACATCATGATTTCGTTGGAGGCATTGGATCAGCTCCTCCTTCTGCTCCTCCTCCAGATCAGAGGCGATAAAAGTCGTGGCCTCCGATCGGGTCGGATGGATCTGAACCTCCTCCTTTTCATCATAAATTAAAGCAGGAGGTTTCTCGGTTATGGCGTGTACCTCGATTCGGGGCGCCTTCCGAGCGGAACACGCTTCTGCTCGGACCATCTCTATATAGCACCGCCGAGCTGCTAGCTGATCTCCACGTACTTCTCCTACTTTGTCCTCCACGGGGAACTTTATCTTTTGGTGGAAGGTTGAGACAACCGCTCGGAATTCGCCGAGCGCCGGTCGTCCCAAAATGACGTTGTAGGACGAGGGAGAGTCGACCACCACGAAGTTTATTGTCCTGGTCCTCCTGAGCGGCTCCTCTCCCAGCGAGGTAGCCAGCCGGATCTGTCCGACCGGCTGAACTTCGTTGCCCATAAACCCGTAGAGCGGGGTCGTCATGGGCAGCAGCTCGACTCGATCAATTTGCAGCTGATCGAACGCCTTCTTGAAAATGATGTTAACCGAGCTCCCTGTGTCAACAGATATGCGGTGAATAGTATAATTTGCTATTACCGCTTTAATGAGCAGAGCGTCGTCATGGGGCACTTCTACTCCTTCTAAGTCTCCGGGCCCGAAAGTGATTTCCGGTCCACTTGCCCGCTCTTGGCTACAGCCGACTGCGTGGATCTGCAGCTGCCGGACGCCCGCCTTTCTGGCTCGGTTGGAGTCTCCCCCGGTCGGCCCGCCAGCAATAACGTTGATCTCGCCCCTGGAAGTATTGCTCCTGTTTTCCTCTTCCCGAGTGGACGGTCGTGACCGTTCTCTGGACGCCCGGCGATTCTCCTGTCTCGGAGATCGGCGCCGATCGGGTGTCTGTTGATGTCTCCTTTCGGTGCGGGTCCGATCAGCTTCATGGGTCCTTTGTCTCCTGTCGATGGGAGGAGACCGTCGTTCGGCTTTCCTGGGAACAGGATTGGCCACGAAGGGAAGACTTCGACAATCCCTCGTGTTGTGCATATCCGTCTGGTGGAAGGAGCAGAACATAGGGGTCCACCTCTTCTTTGGCTTGGGCCGAGCAGCCGCCACCTCTTGTACGTGTGATCTGGCGTGGGGGGATCGGATTGCTTCGGCCCTCAGTCCTCTGGGCGGCTGCTGAGCGGCGTGATGTTTCCGTTCGGCATGAATAGGTGCCCGCTCGGTTGGAGTTTCCTTTTTCCGGGCGGCTTGCGCTTCTTCCACGTTTATGTATTCGTTGGCCCGATGTAGCATGTGATCATAATCTCGGGGCGGCTTTCGGATGAGCGACCGGAAGAAGTCCCCATCCACAAGGCCTTGTGTGAAGGCATTCATCATCGTCTCCAATGTGGCCGTTGGGATATCCATCGCCACTTGGTTGAATCGCTGGATGTAAGCTCGAAGCGATTCTCTTGGCTCTTGCTTGATGGCAAACAAGCTGACACTTGTCTTCTGATAACGCCGACTGCTGGCGAAGTGGTGGAGGAAGGCCGTTCGGAAATCCTTGAAGCTAGTGATGGATCCGTCCGGCAACCTCCGAAACCACCGTTGAGCCGATCCCGAGAGAGTGGTAAGAAAGACTCGGCACTTTACTCCATGATAGAGCGTAGCTGTGTTATCGAACTTACCCAGATGATCATCCGGGTCTGTTGTTCCATTGTACTCGCCGATCGTCGGAGGCACGTAGTGCTTGGGCAGAGGGTCTCGCAGAATAGCCTCCGAAAATTGGCGATTGATCCGCTCGGGAGATGAGTCCGTTCGGGGAGCTTTCCCCTTTCTGTTATCCCGTCTGGGCACTTCGTCTGAAGAAGATCCTCTATCTCTTCGGGCTGGTACAGCTTCAGGGGTGCGAAATAAGGCCCGATGGAATGCGACGGTGGCTTGAGGTGCTTCAGCTCGGCCACCAGACGCAGATGTTGCTTGTTGCTCCGGCCGTTCGGCTGATGCTTTTTGTTTTTGCTCCATGAGTTTGGTGGCCCTCATCTCGACTAGAGCATCGAGTTCTTCTGTTGAAAGCGCCACCGTGTGTTGTCGTCCAGCCTCGTCCATTGTTTTTGTTCGAATGCAGGAGCGTTCCCACAGACGGCGCCAAATTGATCCTGTCCGAACCAGAAGTCAACAGACGCTGGGCACGTGGCGCTCTCCGGCTCGCTGATGTAGATCTCCCACGGGTGGCGCGATGCTCCGGCTAACCTGCACAGAAGTCGAGCCGGGAAGGGGGTTCCCGGCGGCGACCCTCCGACGCTCAAGTCAGGTAAATTACGATGAACAAGGTGGCTCCCCAAAGTCTCAGAATACGTAGCAAATCTTACCTCCGGCGAAACCTGAGGTTCTTTATATAGAGCTGTGAAGGGTTTAGGCACGCGTACCGATGTGCATACGTGTCCTCTGTCCTTTCCTAGGTATGCGGCTGTCAGAAAGCTTACCTGTCCTTTCCTAGGTATGCGGCTGTCAGAAAGCTTACCTGACCCATATCGCTACAGTCGAAGCATGCCCTCGATGGGATAGTTGAATCCCCTATCACAAGATTTGGAGCATGGCACACACGTGAAACCTACCGGTTGTCAGAGAAAGAAATCCTCTGGCCTTTTCCTTTGCTCCAAACTTGTCGTCCGAGCGGACAGATCCCTCAACATCTGACTGGACATCCGCGGTGGTTTACTTGTGCTTTGTGGAGACTAATAAATAGGGGTGCTTTATGACTGTGGTCGATCAAAAGGTCAGCTCGGTCCATGACCTTTTTAACTGAGCGTCGGAACCCCGATTTGACAGGGTGCCTCCCCACCATAAGTGCGAGCCGGCCGGACCCATCCGGGTATTCGATTCCATCGGCCTACCGGCAGTCCGGTCGGACCGGCCGTCTACAGCCGTCCGGCCGGCCGGACCACATTCTACCCGGATGGACGGCTGCTCCGATGACTTCCACGGGGCGTTGACTTTGCAAGAGGGGGGGCCCGCTCTTACTACCGGATCAGTCAGTATAAAAGAAACAACCTCAAATGGTCCTACTCAATACACTCTAAGTGTACTAGTGTAATTATATAGTTAAGATAAACTAATTCCTAATTACACTACGACCTTCCAATGGTTTGTTCCTTTCCATTTTGGTCGTGAGCTACTGTTTATAATTTATAAGGTACTGATAACATCATCTTCTATATGTGACACCACATACTATGTTATCTACAATATAAATTAATTGAACAACTACAAACAAATGTAGATAAATTGACCAAATGTGATTCTTTATTTAACATAAATGTTTACAAAAGCTTAGGCTTTCAGTATACACTCCAACAGTACTACTAATCTTCAAGCATAAAAGATCCTGACCAAGTGTTTTGACTTCCTCTGGATGATCAAGAGCCGAGCGCACCATTGTTATTGCATCCTAGGTTCCCCCCACTTGGGAAAAAGATTTGGCTATAACTAACCCTCCTCCAGTCGGGTCCATTGTCTTGAGGTTGAGCAATCCTTCCATTGGGCCTTCTACATCTGCTTGACTTACCGGACCGATAGGGCCTTTGTCATCTGGGTGACCTCCCCAGCCAGTAGGGTCAAGCATGGGATCTCCATCTTCTACATGCCCAATCCCACAAATGGGCCTTACCTCAGGCACTTCTTCCTCCAGGCCAAGCTCTCCTCATGACCTAGAGCATCAATTTCACCTTACATTTGGTTTTCCATCCCAACAAGGGATGGTTGCAACTCAACCATCTTACGGGGGTATTGAAGTTGAGAGACTCATTATCAGAATCCTAGACGGGTGCGAGAAGGTGACCGAAAGACTTCTCTATTTCTAAGCATGCAAATGAGTACTCTCATAATGCAACTACGATAAGTTCTTAATTTTGATTTTCTTTAGTAAATAACACTCCTCTTAGCAAGTAAACTTTCCAATGTTGTTCTTTGTAGTTTTATGCGGCCGGGTTGAACTTGAGTCCACTCATAGTAGACTTAGAGCGGGATAATAAGATCCTACGAAAGCGTGTAGAGGAACTAGAAGCTTTCTAGTTCAATCCAAGTACAGGGATGGATAATTTACAGAAAGAAGTGAACTATCAAGCTTGGTTGCTTTCAGATATAGAGAATAGCATGTGGGATTCCTAGTAACTAGTAGAGTCTCAACAAGTGGAAAAGAAGAAACTAAAAATCCTATTGCAGACCAGCAAAACAATACTCTGAGCAGAAAGTACAATGACATCCAAGGCAATCTCTGACCTAGCACAAAAAATCACTATGCTGGATGAAATAAGAATCTCTCATACCTCAGGTTCAACTGAGCAAAACAAAGAGGTATCTTCCAAAGATAAGCTGATCCTGGAGCAGCAACGAAACTTAGACATGCAAGAGGTCCAACTAGAATCAATGCAGGCCGAATTAGAGTTCGCTAAGTCTGAGATGGCTGCTTATAAGGCTAGAGAGGACTAACTATCTAAGATTAAGCGAAAAGTTTTTCTCGAATCCCCAGAGTTTGGCCAAGTATTTTCTGAGCGGATCTCTAGGACACTCATCCTGTGAGCTGAAGGGGCGCTTCAACAACTATGGGAGGTTGGTTACTTATCGATAGAGCCACCCAAATGCATTATAAATTGTCAACAACTTTTAAAGGAGCTCCCAAAAGATCTTTTAAGCAAATTTGATTGAATATATAATGTGCTTGTAATTTTTGTAGGGAAAATTGTATTTCAAATGTAAAATATGCACTAAACAGAAGCCTCGCTTATAACCCGGTCTGACTCTCGGGTGTCTGGGACATAGCTTTTGAGATATATTTGCTTGCATTTTTCATTAATTGCCAATATTCAACATTCTATTAATATATTACAAACATACTCTCAAGCCTTATAGGGTTGCAAATGATTGACACTCTAGGGTCATCCCAAGTTCTTTCCATCTACATTCTGGAGATAATAAGAGCCCGAGGCAAGCTTTTACTCCACCTTATATGGTCCACCCCACTGTGGCTCCAGTCTGTTTACATCCCCAACTGGCTTGATCTGTTTCCAGACCATGTCTCCCACTTGAAAAAAAAATCTTAGAATAATCCTTCTATTATAGTTTGCTTTATTCTTTGACGGTACTCCATTAGCCAGGCCACTACCTTATCTCTGATTTCTTCTATCAAATTGAGCTCCATAAGACACTGGCCGGCGTTGTCTTCATTGTATAATCGCCTCCGATCAAACTCCACGCCAACTTCAACTAGGATAACTACTTCACTAGCATAAACAAGATAAAAAGAGGTTATACCTGTTACTTCTCTTAAGGTAATGCGATATGCCCATAATACACTAGGCAATTCCTCTACCCAGCTTCCTCCAACATTGTCCAGCTTATTTTAGGACCTCTGATGATTTATCTATTAGTAGCCTCTACTTGGCTATTACTTTGTGGGTAAGCCACAATTGTGAAGGCCTATAGGATATCATAGCTTGAACAACACTCCCTAACTTTTTGGCCTTGGAATTAACTTCCCTTATCTGAGACAAGCTTGTATGGAATCCCAAACTAACATACAATATTTTACTAGAGGAATTAGATGATCATTCGCTTGGTTATTTTAGCAGTGATTCAACCTCCATCCACTTAGAAAAATAATCTACCACTACCAACAAAATTTTTTTCTAAGCGGGTGTCATGGGAAATAGTCCTATGATGTTTGTGCCCTACTAGTCAAACAAGTTAGAAACAATCAATGTTTTCAATAACTCTATGGGACGATGTGGAATATTCTAGTTCTTTTGACATGATAGGAAAGTCGTTACCAATTGGGCAACATTAGCTTGTAGAGTAGGCTAAAAATATCCGACCAGTAATATCTTTTGGGTGAGTGATCAGCTACCTGCATGGCTTTCGCAGGAACCTTGATGCACTTATAAGATATACTGCACGTCCTTGGGGTCGACACACTTGAGCAGTGGTTGGGAGAAAGTCCTCTTGTATAGATGATCTCCGATAAGAGTGAACCGACTGACTCTTTTTTTAATCATACATGCTTGTTCCCGATCAGGTGATAAGGCACCCTATTGGAGAAATGAAATTAATGGCGCTATCCAGTCAGTCTGTAGTTCTAGCTTAACCTTCCTTTCAATGTGAGCTACTAGTAGTGTTTGTTCCACCGGCTTGTTTAGGTCCATGAAACTATGGAGGAAGTCAATTTAGCTAGATCGCATGCTGTTTGATTTTCAACATGAGGAATCTTTTGTATAATTACCTCCTGGAACTCAACTTTCTGTTGGTGTTAAGAAGGTGAAAGGATGCATCTTCCCCTTCACCTTCCAACCCTTTCTCATTCCTCCATTAGTGGAGGTTGATGAAGATGAAAAGTCATCTTCCTCTATAATAAAGCATCCGAGGCAATTGGTGCATTGAGGAAAAGAGAGCAAGAGGGGTGCATGCATCAAGAAAGGTTGCTGTATTGTGTACACAGATGGGACTGAAGCACATCAGAAGTGCTATTAGAATTCTATCAAGACTATGTGTCTTGCAGAAAAGAAGAACATCCGAGGCATGGGATTTGGTTTGTGAATCATGAAGAACTTTCTGATTTGTTCTTGATCATTCTTCCGACAATAAGTGGTTCGTGATCATTTTTCCGACGACAAAGGAAGATCAAGATCTACTACGGGAGATCACTGTGAGTTTTATAGATTTTATATTTCTATATTTTTCATGCTTTAGAACTATCAACTTATCAAAGTACAAGTTGTAAAAGCATGAAAATAATCTATATTACATTGCTTGGAAATCACAACTTTGTGTCAGAAATTTCCTCCCAAGCTAGCAAATGGCTTGTGAATAATCGCTGTGAGAACTAGCGATCGGATTGTGCGCCAGCGGTTGTGTTACATGTTGCCAACCATGTCAGAAAGAACCGGCGACTGCTACCCACGTGTTTGTCACGTAGAAATGGTCGTAAACATCGGCGACCAAGTCGGGAGGATAGTCATAGGTGTTCTTGGTCTGCTAGCGCTAGAAATGATGCTAGAAAATCGATAGTTGATTGTCGTAGTCGGCAACCACGCCACTGCATGGGGCGGCATAAATGGTGTCGATGTGCTCATGGGAGTGGCTTCGATGGAGGAAGCGGGCATTCTTCGGCATTAGATAGAAGACGCTAGCTGGAAGGTATGCCAGCGATGACATTCCTGATCTGGCTAACGATTCCCATCTAGCCAGCGATACGCCAGTGGCCGGGACACGTTGAACAACCAACGGCGACGTCGTCAGGCCAAGGATGACCAATATCCAGCACTAGAAAGGATCAGCGACCGCTGGTGATTGGCCTTTGTGGCTGACAAGCACATCTGTCGTGGTTGTGTGGAGTTAGCATGTGGCGTAGCGAAGAAAAAGGTCGAATAGTAATTTTGTTCGTCAAACTTACTATTTGAGAAATTGTCTGATTATTGCATGTTAGATTAAGTTTGTGTTATCAAACTTACGTTTCAATTAATTGATGCATTGTAATTGAGATTATTAATTGCCTCAATTAATTGGGTTGGGTTTAAACTTTTTGGTCGGACTTAAACTGGATCAGGTTCACTGAATTAGACCGATCATGTTGGTTTAATCAGACAATTTTGGCCCAATTTGACCTTGATTTAGTTCAAACCATTAGTTGGTTTAACTAAACTAATTAGATTTGTTCTAATGGGTCAGACTTAATCAAATAGACATTGGTTTGATCAAATAGACCTGAGTTTGATCAATAAGTCTGATATTGACTTAAATGAGCTTAGATTAACAAAACATAGGTAAGAAATCCCAATCCAGTTAGATTAGTTCTAGTGAGGACATTGGGCAGAGCTCAGGATCTGGATTCCCAATCAACCGATCAAACGAATCAGTCGATTTAGACTCCTGAAAATCAGAAGATTTATTTTTCTTGATTAATAATGTTGGTTCTATGTATATATAAATTAAATTAAGCCGGTTTTGTATTGGTTAGTTGGTTTTTGTACTAATTTATTTAATTTTAATTTTAAAATGGCATGGATGATTACCATTCCTAGAAACTCAAATAAGAAGAGTTTTCAATCCTGGATAATTATAGGATCTGGGCGTTGATTCGTTCACTGTTAGAGAATCCTAAGGTGGTAGCACACCAGATATGGAGGCTCTCCGAAGGGAGAACCTTATATGCATAGTTGTGTATGGAGCTACTTCACCATGAGTTCCTAGAGGAAGATCTTGAAGAATTTGAGAAGGATCCTA
Organism: Zingiber officinale; assembly: GCF_018446385.1. Lineage (NCBI taxonomy): Eukaryota > Viridiplantae > Streptophyta > Magnoliopsida > Zingiberales > Zingiberaceae > Zingiber > Zingiber officinale. The sequence goes on from NC_055992.1 coordinate 8,028,577, forward strand.
AATAATCTAAAGAGGATTTTGACGAAGTTTTGATGATAGATCAAATTAAAAATCTTGAAGTTAGTCTATCTGAGATTGCCTCAAATGAGCCCAAGTCGAAGAGGATTATGTTGGCCACTACACTAGTGTCTGTCCTAGTGGGAGTAGTGTCAGTCTATCTAGTTTATAAGAGTTCTGTTATTGTTATTGTCATTATGTATGAACAGTATTAGTCTATTTAGTTCATGTCCATTTGTTATATGTTAACAATATGCGGCATGTTTATATGAATGATATGTTCATGTTGGAACCCCAAGGTTGTTTTGGTGTGATCAACAAGTTAAGTTAGGTCCTGTTTGTTTCTAACCTTGTGTCTAAGTGTGCAGGAGCTTAGGAACACAGGTAGTCGAGCGGAAGACGCAGCTAGCGAGAAGGACGGCAGTCCGAGGGACGAGGTGGGGCGGAAGAGTACACCGGCAGACGAGAAGGAAGCGCGCGGTGGTTCCGAGGGACGAAAGCCGGAGTGGAAGATTGCTCGGGGAGCAAGAGATGCAGCTAGCGAGAAGGTCGACGATCGAGGGACGAAGACTGCGGATGAGTACGCTGGCGGACGAGAAGGAAACACGTGGCAATTCTGAGAGACGAGAAGCCGGAGGGAAGCCCGCTCGAGAAGACCGGAAGTTGGGTTCGGGTGAGCCCTTTTCCGGATGGCAGAGATCACCCAAGTGAGCGGATCCGGTGGAGAAGAACCGGACCGAGGCGGGACTGAACCAGAGGAGAGGTCCCGGATGAAAAAGTCAACGGTTGTTGACTTTGGGCTCGGCGCCGGGCGCTCGGAACCCGATTTTGACCAAGATCGCGATTTACGCGATCTGAGCGTTGGGGATAAAGTTTTATCACCCTCCAGGCCCCTGTAAGCGCCCCACCAAGGCTATAAATATAGCCTTGGTCCGGAAGCTTTCATCGTTCAGAAATTGTAACAACACTTGTGTGCTTCCACCGCTTTGATTAGCTTCTTTCTTTTGTGCCTACACTGCTGTAAACGAGCTTGAAGGAGTTCTTAGTGCAACCATCTTCCTTGGATTAACAACCTCCCCGGTTGTAACCAAGTCAAATCCGGTGTCTCGTTTTTATGCTTTATTTTCTGCTTAATCTATTTTTCAAGTGTTAGCTTAATTGTTCGAGAAAGGGTTGTGTTTTATTCAGGGCTATTCAACCCCCCCTTTTAGCCGGCCCAACGATCCAACAAGTGGTATCAGAGCCAAGGCGCTTCAGGAGGACTAACCGCCGAACGAAGCAACGAGATGGCCGGACCAAGCATTCACCCGCCGAAATTCGAAGGGGACTTCGCCACTTGGAAAAAACATATGCAAGTATTTCTTACAACAGATATTGAATTATTTTAACAATGAAACTTGGCTTTCAAGCTCCAGAGGACAAGGAGATAGATAAATGGACAAAAAAGGAGCAGGCCGACTTCGTAGCGAACGGCAAAGCAGAATACCATCTGCTAAGCGTTCTTCCGCCTCAAGAAGTCAACAGGATCGGTAAATACAACTCTGCAAAGGAACTTTGGGAGAAGTTCCTCGAGCTGCACGAAGGAACGTCCGAAGCTAAGCTCGCCAGAAGAGATCTGCTTCGCAATCAGCTCACCAGCCTGTGACTTGGGGAAGACGAGTCAGTCGCGCATCTACACTCGAGAATAAAAGAAATTATTGTTGGTGCAGTGAGCACCAGATGATCGAACCTGAGTTTTGATTATGGCAATGGGCTCAAAGTTAAGTGGTGGTGTTATCTAACAAAGTTCATGGAGCTTGCAGGAAAGTCCTAAGTGATACTTAGGCAAAAGTCCTAGCTGCGGTTAGGCAGGTAAAAAACCTAGGGGGTGATAACCCTAGGTCATAGGGGGTGGTAACCCTATGCGGGAAGTCTTGGCAGGTCGATGGCTTCAGGCAAAAGTCCTAAGGGGTGGTAACCCTAGGTGAAAAGTCCTGGTGTCGCGAACCAGGTGAAAGTCTGGACTAGCCGGGAAGCGGATGTCCAGCAGAAAGTCCGGAAGCGTCAAATGCCTAGCAAAAGTCCAGTCGATCTGGAGGATCGTACTGGCAACAGGTAAATCTCCTGAGTGGAGTAGGTGAGGACGCGTTCCCCGTACAGGGAACAGTAGGCGTCGAGTCGACCTAGGGTTTCCGGTTGGAAACCTGAAGTCAGACTCGGACAGTCCGGAGACTGTTAATACTTCATTTATAATATCTATTGTATTATGTGCTAACTTTGTGCTACAGGGTAGTGTTTGGGACAAACGTATCTTGCAGGTACAAAGGAGCAACTTAAAACCTCGGATGAACAGTGTCCAAGGCGCCTCCATGGAGCTTGGAGGCGCCTTGGATGCAAGGCTGGAGCTGGCTGCGAGAAGCTGCTCAAGGCGCCTTGATGAACAGTGGAAGGCGCCTTGAACAGCTGAAGGCGCCCTGTGAACAGTGGAAGGCGCCTTGAGTCTGTGATAAGATTCGACCAGTTCGCTCCTCATCTCCCCGGCTGACTCGGCTGTTCAAGGCGCCTTGGTGAACAGTAGAAGGCGCCTTGAACACCCTTTATAAAGGGTTTCGACCAGCAGCTCAAAGACAAGAACTTCCAAGCAATCTTTCTGCTACAAGCTGCTCACGAGACGATCCCGAAGTGCTGCTACGAGACACCGACGACCCGGAGCTCCGAAATCTTCAGATTACGATATTGTCATCGGTATAACTATACTTTTTCATTATACTTAACTGTATTTCTTGTACTCTTGTCGAGCTTATAGTTGTTGCCCACGGAAAGCGATCAAGGATCGCGGGCCTTCGAGTAGGAGTCGTCACAGGCTCCGAACGAAGTAAATTCTCTTGTCTTTCTGTGTGGTTGTTTACTTTCCGCTGCGTTACTTCTCCGATAGATTTTACGATTCCGATAATTGAACGATTTTAGCCACGAGCGCTATTCACCCCCCCTCTAGCGCGTCTCGATCCAACAATTGGTATCAGAGCGGGGTCGGTTTGAACTGGTGCAATCACCATTCAAGCATTTTTCGTGGCTTTGTCGTGTGTATAGGGTAAAAATAAAACCTTACGCCTTTCGTTTTTTTTTCTCCAAAATTATTTTCGAAAAATTCATTTTCATCCTTTCACGGTTTATTAGTATTGATAAAATATTGAATTTGGCAAAATTTGAAATAATATCTTTTAAAATATTTTTTTAATAATATTTTATTATTTTTTGAAACGGGTGAACTTCTATTTCTATCCTTCCATACCGCACTGCTAATCCAGGATCAAGTCCTGGTACATAGTTTTGCTATTCTTTTGTCGTCGGTTCTTTTAAATGGCCCTCCAAGAAGGCTTTAGCACTTTTCGCCCCCCGCTCTTCTCCGGCGAAGACTTTACCTATTGGAAGAACCGGATGATCTACCATCTCAAGACGCAAGTCGAGATGTGGATCATCATCCAGACCGATCTCGAGCTACCACTTGACGGCGCTGGAGAACTCGTTTCATGCACTAACTGGGATACCAGCATAAGAAAGAAGGTCGAAGCTGATGCCAAAGCAACCTGTATGCTGCAATGCGGGTTGACAAAAGAAGAACTGAATAGAGTCGGACCATTTTCAAGTGCGAAGGAGCTGTGGAACAAACTAATCGAGCTGCACGAGGGCACGTCAGACGCTAAAGTAAGTAAGCGTGATTTAATTTTGAATAAATTATATAATATTAAAATGTAGGAAGGTGAGACGGCGAACCAGCTTCACGCACGCATCCGGGACCTACTCAACGGGCTTCATGCGATCGGCCAAAAAGTGGGAAACCGCGACGTAATAAGGTACGCGCTAAGTGCTTTTCCGAGGAACACTTTGTGGGCATCCATGGTTGATGCTTACAAAATTTCCAAGGATTTATCCTCAATAAAACTAGATGAATTGTTTTCTGAATTAGAATTGCATGAGCAGACTAATGCACGCCCGGTCGAGAAAGGTGTTGCTTTGGTTGCAGGTACTAGCAGAACACGTGAACCGACGTCAAGGCGTAAATCTAAAATATCAGAGGACGAAGACGATGAATCAGACGCAGAAGACGAAGACGATGAATCAGACGCAGAAGACGAAGATGAAGTTATTTCCAACTTGATAAAACTCGTACGGAAGATGTGCAAGTCGAAGAAGGCAACTCAAATGAACACAAAGGACAGATCAGATGTCACCTGCTACGGCTGTAACCAAAAAGGTCACTACAAGCCAGATTGCCCAAACAAGAAGAAAAGAAGAAAGGCATTGAAAGCAACCTGGTCCGAGTCGTCAGACGAATCCGAGACTGACAAGGAAGAAGAACCAACGAGCTGGCGCAGGCTAACATAATTGACGAAATCGAGTCCGAACTCGAGTCCGAAGCCGAGAACGAGTCAGAAACAGAGTCCGAGCGAAGCCACGGATCCGCATCCGTTTCCGAAGGCCCGATCCCCACTGTAAGTTCTTTTCTCGCCGAAACTCAAATAGATGACTTAAGAAATTTAGTTCCTTATTTGCTTAAAAAATTGGCTAAATCCAACATCCGGGTTAGGTCGCTCCAAAAGGAAGTAATAGCCCTTAAGGAAGCGACTGACTCGAGTTCTTTAACTAAGTCAGTTCAAGTTGGAAATTCAACTCAAGTCCAACAACTTGAGGAAGAAAATTCCAATTTGAAAACTCAAATTAAAGAACTCAAGGATACGTTAGAACGCTTTACGTTAGGTTCCAAAAATTTGGATCTGATTCTTGGAAAACAGCGTGCCGTTTACAACAAATCCGGACTTGGATTCAAGCCCAAAACTAAATATAGATCATATCTGTCGTTGGTAAATAGAAGGAACATAATTCAAGCATGGGTCCCCAAGTCCAACCTAGTTAATCAAATTGGACTTGGACAATATTGGGTCCCCAAGGATCACGTCCACTACCTTGATAGACCATATCGAGGCTATGATCCAGGGGGAGCAAGAAGGAAAACAATTTTAATAAATTAAATTCAAAATTCATAAATCTAAAATTCACAATGAAATTAAAATTCAAAAAATTTAAAATTCAAATTACAAATTCAAAATTCGAATTCAAAATTAAATTCAAAATTTAAAATTTAAAATTCAATAGAAGGAGAATCCAGAATAGCTGGCACTCCCAACTAAATTACCCGACTGGGTAACCGAACTTAATCTACCCGAAATGGGTAAACAAGAGTAATCTACTCGGCAGGGTAATTAAGGTTAAATAAAATAGGCTAGGTTCAACTTTACTAACAGTACTGGTGAAGTTTTTGGATGATAGTACGTTAGGGAAGCTTGGGCATCGCATGTCTAGGAAGATATGGCTTCGACCTGGTGCATTTGGCCAAGTGAAACTGACCGAAGCTACCCTTAAATGGATCCTAACTAGTTAGACCAAGTTTTAGTATTAAGTTCAATGGGTAAGACTATTTGGAAAACCTCGAAGGCATGGTTACTTTAATGAGTTCCGTGTGACTCACCATACCCCAGAAGTTTATCCAAAGAATGCTTACTTGTTGAACCCAAAGCTAAACCTGAATCTAACACAAAGTTAAACCAACCCCTTAAACTGAACCACAATTCATCTCACCTCAATTATAGGATTACCTGATTGAAAATTTAGATCAGGTGAGATGACTAAAAAATTCAAACTAAAATTAACTTAAATCAAGTTAATTCAAAATTAATTTCAAAATCATTTCAAAAATCTTTTGAAAATCAATTTCAAAATTATTAAAAATCATTTCAAAAATCTTTTAAAATTTAATTTCAAAAATCTTTTGAAAATCAATTTCAAAATTATTTAAAAATTATTTCAAAAATCTTTTGAAAATCAATTTCAAAATTATTTAAAAAACATTTCAAAAATCTTTTAAAACTTAATTTCAAAATCATGTCAAAAATCTTTTGAAAATCAATTTCAAAAATTATTTAAAAATCATTTCAAAAATCTTTTAAAACTTAATTTCAAAATCATTTCAAAAATCTTTTGAAAATCAATTTCAAAATTATTTAAAAATAATTTCAAAAATCATTTCAAAAATCTTTTGAAAATCAATTTCAAAATTATTTAAAAAACATTTCAAAAATATTTTAAAAACTTAATTTCAAAATCATTTCAAAAATCTTTTGAAAATCAATTTCAAAATTATTTAAAAATCATTTCAAAAATCTTTTGAAAATCAATTTCAAAATTATTTAAAAATCATTTCAAAAATATTTTAAAACTTAATTTCAAAATCATTTCAAAAATCTTTTGAAAATCAATTTCAAAATTATTTAAAAATCATTTCAAAAATCTTTTAAAACTTAATTTCAAAATCATTTTAAAAATCATTTCAAAAATCTTTTAAAACTTAATTTCAAACTTATTTAAAAATCATTTCAAAAATCTTTTAAAACTTAATTTCAAAATCATTTCAAAAATCATTTCAAAAATCTTTTAAAACTTAATTTCAAAATCATTTCAAAAATCTTTTGAAAATCAATTTCAAAATTATTTAAAAATCATTTCAAAAATCTTTTAAAACTTAATTTCAAAATCATTTCAAAAATCTTTTGAAAATCAATTTCAAAATTATTTAAAAATCATTTCAAAAATCTTTTAAAACTTAATTTCAAAATCATTTCAAAAATCTTTTGAAAATCAATTTCAAAATTATTTAAAAATCATTTCAAAAATCTTTTAAAACTTAATTTCAAAATCATTTCAAAAATCTTTTGAAAATCAATTTCAAAATTATTTAAAAATCATTTCAAAAATCTTTTAAAACTTAATTTCAAAATCATTTCAAAAATCATTTCAAAAATCTTTTGAAAATCAATTTCAAAATTATTTAAAAATCATTTCAAAAATCTTTGAAAAACTTATATAAATGCTTTGAAAAATCTTTTGAAAAACTTATTTAAATCCTTTGAAAATTCATTTCAAAAATCTTTTGAAAATTCTTTTCAAAATCTTTTAAAATTAATTCAATTACTGTCAAAATATTAATTTAAAAGGATTTAAAAATATTTAATTATCAAATTCTGATTGCTAAAGTTAACTCTAATTAATTTTCAATAAATTCTCAAAAGTTTAGCATTTTCTCATTTGGAACTTAAATTTTCAATAGTTTCAAATAATCTCATCTCAAACTGCACATGTTTGATAATCTAGAATGGATGAGCTGGAATTAGGATAATATAAAGTTCTTCTTATGCTTGTACTATAAGACCCTAAGAATTTAATTTGGCATTAATTAAGGGGGAATGAACAGAGTCATGCTAGTACTTTAAGGCTAAACAAATTCCTTTAGGGCTCTGATACCCAATCAAGTTAAATAATTTAATTTGATTCATGCTTGGACACCTAAACTCAAAGAAGTTATTAAGGCATTAACTTAAAATCTAAATTATCTATGCAACAATTCTTTTCAAACACCTTTTGAGCTAAGTACTTCACCTAAATTTTTTTAAGTCTGAGTACTTAACTATGCTACCCTTTAGGGGGAGCTTAAATTAACTAGACTATTTCTCTCTTCTTAACTCTTTTTGATTTATGTCAAAGGGGGAGAGAAAAGTCAAAGTTAAGAAATCAAGAATGAAAGGGGGAGCATAAACTTTAAATTTTATTTATGCATTGATGCTTCTGGTTAACTTTCATTATTTATAAAAGTTATGTTTTACTTAACTTTGAACCAAGATTGCCATAATCAAAAAGGGGGAGATTGTTGGTGCAGTGAGCACCAGATGATCGAACTTGAGTTTTGATTATGACAAAGGGCTCAAAGTTAAGTGGTGGTGTTATCTAACAAAGTTCATGGAGCTTGCAGGAAAGTCCTAAGTGATACTTAGGCAAAAGTCCTAGCTGCGGTTAGGCAGGTAAAAAACCTAGGGGGTGGTAACCCTAGGTCATAGGGGGTGGTAACCCTATGCGGGAAGTCTTGGGAGGTCGATGGCTTCAGGCAAAAGTCCTAGGGGGTGGTAACCCTAGGTGAAAAGTCCTGGTGTCGCGAACTAGGTGAAAGTCTGGACTAGCCGGGAAGCGGATGTCCAGCAGAAAGTCTGGAAGCGTCAAATGCCGAGCAAAAGTCCAGTCGATCTGGAGGATCGTACTGGCAATAGGTAAATCTCCTGAGTGGAGTAGGTGAGGACGCGTTCCCCGTAGAGGAAACAGTAGGCGTCGGGTCGACCTAGGGTTTCCGGTTGGAAACCTGAAGTCAGACTCGGACAGTCCGGAGACTGTTAATACTTCATTTATAATATCTATTGTATTATGTGCTAACTTTGTGCTGCAGGGTAGTGTTTGGAACTAACGTATCTTGCAGGTACAAAGGAGCAACTTAAAGCCTCGGATGAACAGTGTCCAAGGCGCCTCCATGGAGCTTGGAGGCGCCTCAGATGCAAGGCTGGAGCTGGCTGCGAGAAGCTGCTCAAGGCGCCTTGATGAACAGTGGAAGGCGCCTTGAACAGCTGAAGGCGCCCTGTGAACAGTGGAAGGCGCCTTGAGTCTGTGATAAGATTCGACCAGTTCGCTCCTCATCTCCCCGGCTGACTCGGCTGTTCAAGGCGCCTTGGTGAACAGTAGAAGGCGCCTTGAACACCCTTTATAAAGGGTTTCGACCAGCAGCTCAAAGACAAGAACTTCCAAGCAATCTTTCTGCTACAAGCTGCTCACGAGACGATCCCGAAGTGCTGCTACGAGACACCGACGACCCGGAGCTCCGAAATCTTCAGATTACGATATTGTCGTCGGTATAACTGTACTTTTTCATTATACTTAACTGTATTTCTTGTACTCTTGTCGAGCTTATAGTTGTTGCCCACGGAAAGCGATCAAGGATCGCGGGCCTTCGAGTAGGAGTCGTCACAGGCTCCGAACGAAGTAAATTCTCTTGTCTTTCTGTGTGGTTGTTTACTTTCCGCTGCGTTACTTCTCCGATAGATTTTACGATTCCGATAATTGAACGATTTTAGCCACGAGCGCTATTCACCCCCCCCCCCCCCTCTAGCGCGTCTCGATCCAACAATTATCATCGGTCTTTCGAATCTCGGAGAAAAGGTAAGTAACCGAGATTCACTTAGGTATGCTTTAAATTCCTTTCCTAGAAATACCAAATGGGCATCATTAGTATATGCATTTTACATTTCTAAAGATTTAGAAAAGATTTCATTAGAAGAATTCTTTTCAACATTTGAAGTGCATGAGTCAAGATGTGCAGGAATGAAGGAGCCTAAAAACAACGTCGCCCTCAAAGCCTTGAGAGACGAACTAGAATCGGAATCCTCTCTCGACGACGAGGAAATGGTAATGATGGTAAGAAGATTCAAGAAACTTTGTAAAACCAAATCTACTAACCATCCGCAGGGAAAGAGGAGAAGAACAATCCGCTGCTACCACTGCGACGAAGAAGGGCACGTCAAGGACAACTGCCCCAAGCTGAAGAACAAGGACAAGGAGAAGGGTAAGAAGCCTATCCAAAAGCGAAAGGCCCTAAAGGCGACGTGGGATGATACATCGTCCGAATCGGAAGTCGAAGCTTTCTCCGGACTTGATCGATGGCAGTCATCAAGACGACGACTACGATTCAAGCTCTTCTAAAATGAGCATCGATGAAGGGGAGACACGTCGGAAGAAAGCAGCAGCTCGGGGAGAAATGCATAACGAGATCGACAAGGTAAGTCAGTACGATCTCTTCCTCCCGATAAAATGTTTAAGTTCGTTAAACTTTAACAAAAGATTGCTGCAAATTAGAAAGTGAAAATAAAATTTAAAAGTAATTCTAGCTAAGTCTTGTCCCTTAGAAGAATTAGATAAATTAAAACTAGAAAATGAAAAATTGAAACTTGAAAATGATGATTGTAAAATGCAAGTAGATAACTTGAGAAACCATGCATGTTCATCTAAAACCAATGTTAGAAGATTTAATAATTTAAATTGGTACTTTAAATATCACCCTGGACAAATTAGAAACATTTCAAGAAAATATGTTCCTAAAAACTTTTTAGTTAATCCAGTAGGCTGGAACCTATATTGGGTTCCGAAGTCATGTTTAAATTAATTTTAAAATTAAAATTAGCGCTTTAAGTGAGAAAATTAAACAAAGAATTTCTTTATGAGGCTTTGTCTAAGGAAGTGTATGTTGCTGTAACGCCCGAATATTCTCAAAACTATTTTAGGAATATTCTATGATTTTTCTGGAATTATTAGATATTTTTCTGGAATTTTTGGAGTATCGGAAGTAGCAAAAATAAATAGAAAAGTAAAATGGTTTAAGCGGGAATCGAACCCGGGACCTCTCGGGTCCGCTAAACCTTTAGTTAGCCTTAGTAACCAGTGAACCCAGCAGGGCCGTGCTAAAAGAGAAGGGAAACATTTATATTTATATTTGAGTTGGGCCTAGTTACCCACTTAATATAAATTAAAAACTTAAGTTGGTTTGGGTTATTTCTCTTATTTGGTTCGGCAACTTCTCCCTCTCCAAACCCTCACCGACGCCAACTCCTTCCTCTCTTTCTCTCGGCGCCAACACCCAAGCAAGCCTAGGGTTTCATCCCTAGGGCCATAGGAGTGCCTTCCGGTGACATCTCGGGCACAAGGACGTTCCCCTCCGCGAGTAGAGCACGTGGATGCGAGCGAATCGTCGAGAAGTCATCTCCACCGGAATTTCTAGCGATTAGATTTGTAAGAAATCTAGCACACAAGGTAAGAAACCCCTCACCTGTAGTATAAGTAGCTCTCGTATGAATTCCATGCTTATAGATTAGTTGTACGCAGTTTTTCGGCACGTAGGGTGTGTTTAACCTCCTTCGCGACTTAGGGATTTAGTTGAACACCTCTAGATGGGCCAGACACGTCCTTCCCCTACAGTTGGAGGATGTAGACGCTGTCGGGTGCCTAGAGGTGGTCTCCCTAGTAGAGGAGAGGGTTGGAGCACACCAAGTGTTTGATAAAATGCTCAGTTCAGAAAAGAAATGCAATTTAGGCATTTTAATAGCTTAGTTAAATGCAACAGAAGTATTCATTTAGCACTTTCAGCTTTATTACAGCTTATATGGGACTAGATGTCCAATGGGTGGGCTCCCATAGTCGCCTCTAGGTTCAGACAACCTAGCTCTAGGTTCAGACAACCTAGAAATAGCAAGAACAGCCAAGAATACAGTTATAATCAGTATTTTACTTTCCAGTGGCACTGTACAGGATTAGATATCCATTGGGCTGGACTCTCATAGTCGGTCCCGAGGTTCAGATAACCTAGTAACCTTTCTAAATTCAGGACTTGCAAACCCGGGTCTAGTTAGGGATGCGCGCACAGCAGGTACAGTTGTCGGGCCTAAACAGTAGCATGATTATGTATTTTCACATATTATGTATATAGTTTTCAAAAGTTCATAAAATAGTCATATGAATTCAGTACAGTTTTAGTATCAGATCAGTAATGACTTAGCTCAGTATCATGCTCCAGCTTAGTTTTTCCCTGTGAATATGCATGATAACTCTATGTTTAGTTCGATATACATGTTTGGATAATTGTATGCCATGCCATCTTTTACATGTTCAGCATATGTTTTAAATAGCATGTTTTAAAAGCATGAATGCATCGTATGCATGTTTTTGTGAGGTAGATGGTTTCTTACTAAGCTTTAAGCTTACAGATTCTATTTTTCCTTATACTGCAGATAAAGGTAAAGGAAAGATGGACTAGCGGAGGCTGGAGGTCAATGCACTGATGAGGATGTGTGTGGATGGAACATGGAATAAAGATCCTAGGGATCCAGCAATTTCAATTAAGCATATGAACTTTAGTATTTCTATTACTCTTTGTTTTAGCATATTAAACGCCATGAGCTAACGAACCCTGCTTTAGATTGTGCTTAGAATGTTAAATATATGATGTTAGAATGTTAGTTGTCATCGTTAGAGTGTTTCCTAGCCATCTTAGAACTGGAAATGTGGTTGAGGCACGAAACAGTGCTGAAATCAGACATTTGGCACGAAATCAGTAACTCGAATCGATCAGCTGATCGATTCGAGGGTTCCCAATCGATCAGCTGATCGATTGGGCAATCTGTTTCGCGAACAGTAGGCCTATGGATCGATCAGCCGATCGATCCAGCCATTTCCGTCGTGAACAGAGAGCTCTGAGATCGATCACTGGATCGATTGACCAGCCTGGATCGATCAGCCGATCGATCCAAATTATTGCCCCGAGCACAGTAGCGTGCTGGATCGATCACTGGATCGATCCAACCCATGTCCCGCATATAGTAGCCGGCTGGATCGATCACTGGATCGATCCGACTATTCCAATCGATCCGTGGATCGATTGGGAGGTCTGGTATCAGCGGGGAAGTGTCTAAGTTCAGTTCCTTGGCCATGGGGAAGGTAAAACATGTTATGAGTAGTTAGTTTACCTCCCTTAGCATGTATAGAACCAAGAAATGTCAGTAGTTAGTAAAATTTTAATTAGTACAGCTTCCGCATCTAGACTTAGTAAATGGTCAGGGAATAGTTTAGCACAGCATAATGTGACGATCGGCCTTACAGCCTAGTGGTAGAAGGCGGGTCGTTACAGAGTGGTATCAGAGCAGCATTCCATACTTCCTACACACACATCAGCATTGAACCTGCAGCTTCTAAGTAAGAATACCTCTACTTTATTTATGTTTCTTGCTTTCTTGTATAGCTCATGTGTATAGATAAACTGCTGCATGATAGTATATGATAGTATATAACATGATAACGATAGTTATACAATTATGATTGTAATAGTTATTCATGTTCTGTCCTCTACGTCTTTAGCAATGGCACGAGGACGCCCAGCTAGAAGGGCACTAGCTACTGAGCCCCAGCAAGAGGCAGGCAGTTCAGTGCCTCCCCCAGACCTTACAGCATTAGTGGCTCAGTTACAGCAGCAGCTAGCTGAACAGCAACAGGAGATAGCCACCCTCAAGGCTAATCAGCAGAGTACCCCCACAGTCACCCCGGAACCGAACCTGACGACTCCAGAAGTCTTAGAGGTTCCACCAGCTCAGCCTACAGCGTCAGCACCAGTACCAGCACCAGCAATCCCAGCAGCTGAGCCAAGAAAGGAAGCCTATCTGATCCAGTGGCAGCGAGTCAAGCCAGAGAACTTCTCAGGCACTAGTGAACCATGGGATGCACAAGCCTGGTTCAAAACACTGGAGAGCACGATGGAGCTTCTGGACTGGCCAGAACACGAGAAGGTGAAGTGTGCCTCCTTCTGCCTGACAGGAGACGCACGCATGTGGTGGGAAAGAATCAGAACGAAGTGCCCAGTGAACCAGATGTTATGGGCTGACTTCGAGAAGGAATTCTTCGAGGAGTTCTTTCACATACGGGTTACAAACCGCCACTATGACGAGTTCACTGAGTTTCGTCAGGGCAACCTTTCAGTTGAGGAAGCCGTGAAGAAATTCAACAGGTTGGCTCGTCTATGCCCGGAGCTAGTCAGCACAGAGAAGGAACGAATCCGGTTGATGCTCAAGATGCTGAGGCCAGAGATAGCAGTGAACATGGCTGGTGGCATATATAGGCCACAAACCACAGAGGAGTTAGTGAGCAGTGCCTTGACCACAGAGCATTACTAGAACAGCATAAAGCAGCAGAAGCAAGTCTCCTCAGAGTCTAAAGGCCAAGGAAACTCTCACACTCAAAAACAGCAAGGCCACAGCTCTAACTGGAAAGGGAACTCCAACAGCAAGCGCAAATCAGAGAGTGACCCGAAAGGAGGACCATCTAGCAAGCGACCCAGCTATCTAAAGTGTGCTACTTGTGGGAAATTCCACCCAGGGGTTTGTCGCAAGGGCACACGAGGATGCTTTGAATGTGGACAAGAAGGGCACATGGCCAAGCAGTGCCCGAACAAGACCGGTCTTCCTCAGCCACAGCAGATTCAGTATGCAGGCCAGCCAGCTCAGTTATATCAGATGCAGGCCGCTCTAGAAGGTCCACTTATCAGCCAGGGCAGATTAGAAGCCCCTCCAGCTATGGCGAATGCTAGGATCTACTCACTCACCAGAGAGGACGTAGCCAATGCCTCAACAGTTGTCACAGGTCAGATTAGCATTTTACAGTATAGTGCTACTGTTCTATTTGATACTGGGGCAACCCATTCATATATAGCCAGGATGTTCTCCGAAAAATTAGAAATACCCTCAAAGGTACTCAATGGTCGATTTTGACAGATTACCTTCGTGAGAGCTCATGGCATCCACGGCTCGAAGGCGGTCCGGTCACTATAGCGCATGAGAGCTCTTTTGTGATCTGATAGTGCTAGAGATGACCGACTATGACGTGATCTTTGGAATGGACTTTCTGATTAGATACAGTGCTACCATAGAGTACCGTAAACAGAAAGTCATCTTCCAACCTGAAGCGGCAGTGCAATTTGAATACAGCGGGGAACCAAAGAGAAAGGTCAAGAAGTTTCTCTCAGCTATGAAAGCACAGAAGCTACTGGATTCAGGATGTATACGATTCCTAGCACACGTAGTCAACGCCAGCCAGGACAAGAACCAATAGCTAGCAGAGGTTCGAGTCGTATGTGACTACCCGGCAGTCTTCCCTGAAGAATTACCAGGCTTAGCACCAGACAGGGAGATTGACTTTGAGATAGAGCTCATTCCCGGTACGAATCCTATCTCCAAAGCGCCTTATTGCATGGCTCCAACAGAACTGAAGGAACTTCAGGAGCAACTACAGGAGCTGCTTGACAAGGGTTTCATACGCCCGAGTCACTCACCATGGGGAGCGCCTGTATTGTTCGTGAAGAAGAAGGACGGAAGCATGCGACTATGCATAGACTACAGATCACTGAACCAAGTCACGATCAAGAACAGGTATCCCCTTCCCAGAATCGATGACCTGTTCGACCAGCTAAAGGGAGCAGCAGTGTTCTCTAAGATAGATCTCAGATCAGGTTATCATCAGGTGAAGGTTAAAGAAGGGGATATACCCAAGACAGCATTCAGAACCAGATACGGACACTACGAGTTCGTAGTCATGCCCTTTGGCGTGACCAATGCTCCAGCTACATTCATGGATCTCATGAACAGAGTATTCAGGGAGTATTTAGATAAGTTTGTTATTGTGTTTATCGATGACATTCTTATCTATTCAGGAACTCAGGAAGAACATTCAGAGCACCTGAAACTAGTATTGCAGACCCTTCAGCAGAACCAGCTATACGCCAAGTTCACGAAATGTGAATTTTGGCTAGATCAGGTGTCCTTCCTAGGTCACATCATCTCAAAGGATGGTATTATGGTAGATCCCAGCAAGATAGAAGCAGTAAGTAACTGGAAGAGACCTAAGAACGCCAGCGAAATCAGGAGCTTTCTGGGATTAGCAGGATATTACAGAAAGTTTGTAGAGGACTTCTCCAGGATAGCCTCCCCACTGACAGCTCTTACCAGAAAGAACAGGAAATTTCAGTGGACAGAGGACTGTGAGAACAGCTTCAACGAGCTAAAAAGGAGATTGACCAGTGCTCCCATTTTGGCTCTACCAGACAACACCAGCAGCTTTGACATCTATAGTGATGCCTCTAAGTTGGGACTGAGAGCAGTATTGATGCAAAACGGCAAGGTGATTGCCTATGCCTCCAGACAACTCAAGGATTATGAAAAGAATTACCCTACTCATGACCTTGAGCTTGCAGCAATAGTGTTCGCTCTCAAAATTTGGAGACATTACTTATATGGAGCTCAGTGCTGAGTGTATACAGATCATCAGAGTCTGAAGTACTTCTTCACTCAGAAGGATCTGAACATGCGACAGCGCAGATGGCTTGAGCTGGTCAAAGACTACGATATAGACATCCTCTACCATCCAGGGAAAGCCAATAAGGTAGCCGACGCACTTAGCAGAAAATCCAGTGCTACCTTGTTATCTCTTACAGCCGTGTCACCGCCCCTACAGGAGGAGATTGTAGATTTCGGTCTCGAACTCATCGTTGGACAGCTCTCTACTAGGACCTTAGAGTCTACCTTGCTTGGTGATATTCAGTCAGCTCAGGAGCAGGACCCTGGAATTCAGAAAATCAAGCAAGGGCTAGCAGAATCAGAAAGTAGAGAATTCAGAGTGTCCGATAGCGGGGTGTTGTATTTTGGTGATGCACTTTGTGTTTCGGGAGGAGCTACGGAGAGAGATTTTAGATGAGGCTCACAAGACTTTATGCGATGCATCCAGTTCCACAAAATGTATCAAGACCTGAAGAACCATTTTGGTGGCCCGGATGAAGCGAGACATCGCCAGATATGTTAGCATCTCCCGTCGGAGGGTTAAGGCGGAACATCAGCGACCAGGAGGAATTTACACTTATACAGATTCCAGAATGGAAGTGGAGGATATCTCTATGGATTTCATAGTGGGACCGCCCGAACCACGAATGGTTTTGACGCCATCCGGGTAGACATGTTGACTAAATCAGCCCACTTTGTAGCTATCAAGATATCCTACTCCATGGAGAAGCTAGCTCGGTTGTATCTCAGGAGATCGTCGACTACATGGAGTCCCACGAACCATCATTTCGGAGAGGCAGATTCACATCACACTTCGGGAGTGTGTACAACGTTGGGCACCGTGTTAAAATTCGACAAGATTCCATTCTCGCATGATGGTCGACGGAGCGAGTAAATCGTGTACTCAAGATATGCTCCAGCGCAGCCCTAGACTTCAAGGAAGTTGGTGCAAATATCTGAGCTTAGCGGAATTTGCATACAACAACAGCTATCAGACCACTATCGGCATGGCACCTTACGAGGCTCTCTATGGGCGGAGGTGTAGATCTCAATCTGCTGGTATGAGAGTGGTGAAAGCACTAGAACTTCAGACTGATCTAGTAGCAGATACCACAGCCGCAACACAGATCCGCCAGAGGATAGAGACCGCTCATTGCTGATACACGCGCAGACCCTTAGAGTTTTCGGTTGGAGAGTGTTCCTCAGAGTAGCTCCCATGAAGGGAGTGATGCGTTTTGGGAAGAAGGGCAAGCTTAGTCCCAGATATGTGGGACCATACCTTATCAGCAGAAGAGTGGGCAAGGTAGCATATGAGCTAGAGCTACCCCAGGAAATGTCAGCTGTCCACAACGTATTTCATGTCTCCATGCTGAAGAAGCATACCCCAGATGCCACCCAGGTGATTGAGCCCAGTCGGTACAGATCCACGAAGACTTCAGCTATGATAGTCGGCCTATTCAGATAATAGACCGAGCAGTTAAGAAATTGTGAAACAAGGAAGTACCATTAGTCAAAGTCATTTGGCACAGTCACACCGCAGAAAAGGCAACTTGGGAGACAGAAGTCAGCATGAGACAGAAGTACCCAGAATTGTTCTAAGTTTGAGGACGAACTTTTTATAAGGTATGGGGGATTGTAACGCCCGAATATTCTCAAAACTATTTTAGGAATATTCTATGATTTTTCTGGAATTATTAGATATTTTTCTGGAATTTTTGGAGTATCGGAAGTAGCAAAAATAAATAGAAAAGTAAAATGGTTTAAGCGGGAATCGAACCCGGGACCTCTCGGGTCCGCTAAACCTTTAGTTAGCCTTAGTAACCGGTGAACCCAGCAGGGCCGTGCTGAAAGAGAAGGGAAACATTTATATTTATATTTGAGTTGGGCCTAGTTACCCACTTAATATAAATTAAAAACTTAAGTTGGTTTGGGTTATTTCTCTAATTTGGTTCGGCAACTTCTCCCTCTCCAAACCCTCACCGACGCCAACTCCTTCTTCCTCTCTTTCTCTCGGCGCCAACACCCAAGCAAGCCTAGGGTTTCATCCCTAGGGCCATAGGAGTGCCTTCCGGTGACATCTCGGGCACAAGGACGTTCCCCTCCGCGAGTAGAGCACGTGGATGCGAGCGAATCGTCGAGAAGTCGTCTCCACCGGAATTTCTAGCGATTAGATTTGTAAGAAATCTAGCACACAAGGTAAGAAACCCCTCACCTGTAGTATAAGTAGCTCTCGTATGAATTCCATGCTTATAGATTAGTTGTACGCAGTTTTTCGGCACGTAGGGTGTGTTTAACCTCCTTCGCGACTTAGGGATTTAGTTGAACACCTCTAGATGGGTCAGACACGTCCTTCCCCTATAGTTGGAGGATGTAGACGCTGTCGGGTGCCTAGAGGTGGTCTCCCTAGTAGAGGAGAGGGTTGGAGCACACCAAGTGTTTGATAAAATGCTCAGTTCAGAAAAGAAATGCAATTTAGGCATTTTAATAGCTTAGTTAAATGCAACAGAAGTATTCATTTAGCACTTTCAGCTTTATTACAGCTTATATGGGACTAGATGTCCAATGGGTGGGCTCCCACAGTCGCCTCTAGGTTCAGACAACCTAGAAATAGCAAGAACAGCCAAGAATACAGCTATAATCAGTATTTTACTTTCCAGTGGCACTGTACAGGATTAGATATCCATTGGGCTGGACTCTCATAGTCGGTCCCTAGGTTCAGATAACCTAGTAACCTTTCTAAATTCGGGACTTGCAAACCCGGGTCTAGTTAGGGATGCGCGCACAGCAGGTACAGTTGCCGGGCCCAAACAGCAGCATGATTATGTATTTTCACATATTATGTATATAGTTTTCAAAAGTTCATAAAATAGTCATATGAATTCAGTACAGTTTTAGTATCAGATCAGTAATAGCTTAGCTCAGTATCATGCTCCAGCTTAGTTTTTCCCTGTGAATATGCATGATAACTCTATGTTTAGTTCGATATACATGTTTGGATGATTGTATGTCATGCCATCTTTTACATGTTCAGCATATGTTTTAAATAGCATGTTTTAAAAGCATGAATGCATCGTATGCATGTTTTTGTGAGGTAGATGGTTTCTTACTAAGCTTTAAGCTTACAGATTCTATTTTTCCTTATACTGCAGATAAAGGTAAAGGAAAGGTGGACTAGCGGAGGCTGGAGGTCAATGCACTGATGAGGATGTGTGTGGATGGAACATGGAATAAAGATCCTAGGGATCTAGTAATTTCAATTAAGCATATGAACTTTAGTATTTCTATTACTCTTTGTTTTAGCATATTAAACGTCATGAGCTAACGAACCCTGCTTTAGATTGTGCTTAGAATGTTAAATATATGATGTTAGAATGTTAGTTGTCATCGTTAGAGTGTTTCCTAGCCATCTTAGAACTGGAAATGTGGTTGAGGCACGAAACAGTGCTGAAATCAGACATTTGGCACGAAATCAGTAACTCGAATCGATCAGCTGATCGATTCGAGGGTTCCCAATCGATCAGCTGATCGATTGGGCAAACTGTTCCGCGAACAGTAGGCCTCTGGATCGATCAGCCGATCGATCCAGCCATTTCCGTCGCGAACAGAGAGCTCTGGGATCGATCACTGGATCGATTGACCAGCCTGGATCGATCAGCCGATCGATCCAAATTATTGCCCCGAGCACAGTAGCGTGCTGGATCGATCACTGGATCGATCCAACCCATGTCCCGCATACAGTAGCCGGCTGGATCGATCACTGGATCGATCCGACTATTTCAATCGATCCGTGGATCGATTGGGAGGTCTGGTATCAGCGGGGAAGTGTCTAAGTTCAGTTCCTTGGCCATGGGGAAGGTAAAACATGTTATGAGTAGTTAGTTTACCTCCCTTAGCATGTATAGAACCAAGAAATGTCAGTAGTTAGTAAAATTTTAATTAGTACAGCTTCCACATCTAGACTTAGTAAATGGTCAGGGAATAGTTTAGCACAGCATAATGTGACGATCGGCCTTACAGCCTAGTGGTAGAAGGCGGGTCGTTACAGTTGTTCCAATAACCAAGAAAGCCTAGTGCCTTGCCACGACCTGGAAGCCAAAATTTTGAAATAAATGTTTAATTAACTTACTAATGAAGCATTAATACAAGAATTAATTAGTGCTTGAAAAAGGTTATTCAAAACATTTTATTTCAAATTAGAAATTTACTTGCTTAGAAAATTTTTTTTGCCTAAGTCAATTTAAAAAAAAAAAAAAAATATATATATATATATATATATACTTAAAAATGTAAGCTAAGATTTTTTTAAAAAATTCAAATTTTTTTAAAATTTTTTACTTAGAAATATTCTCAAAAATTATTTTTTCCTAAATTAAGAACTTTTTCTTGAAACTAGAAATCTCAGCTTAAATTATTTAGAAAAAATTTTCTAAATCTCTTAAAAACTTAGGAATTTTTTTAAATACTTTTTCTAAGTCTTTAACCCTTAGATTGTTTTTCTAAGAACCCCATTTTTTTTGTGATCAAAGGGGGAGAAGGGAAAGTATAAGTCTAGGGGGAGGTAGATAGATTTAATTTGATTTTATCTTTTCTATCTTTTTGCACTTAAATTGAAAATTAAGTTAATTTACTTAATGTTATTTAATGTCTATTTTAACCCTAGCTTAACTTGGGTTGATCACACCAAAAAGGGGGAGATTGTTGGAACCCCAAGGTTGTTTTGGTGTGATCAACAAGTTAAGTTAGGTCCTGTTTGTTTCTAACCTTGTGTCTAAGTGTGCAGGAGCTTAGGAACACAGGTAGTCGAGCGGAAGACGCAATGAAGCGAGAAGGACGGCAATCCGAGGGATGAGGTGCAGAAGAGTACACCGCGGATGAGAAGGAAGCGCGGTGGTTCCGAGGGACAAAGCCGAGCGGAAGATTGCTCGGGAGCAAGAGACACAAGCGAGAAGGTCGACGACCGAGGGATGAAGACTGCGGTACGTCTGCGGACGAGAAGGAAACACGCAATTTCGAGGGACGGAGAGGAAGCCCGCTCGAGAAGACCGGAAATGTTTGGGTGAGCTCTTTTCCGGATGGCGAGATCACCCAAGTGAGCGGATCCGGAGGAGAAGAACCGGACCGAGGTGAACCAGAGGAGAGGTCCCGGATGAAAAGTCAACGGCTGTTGACTTTTGGCTCCGGGGCGCCCGAGCTCGGAGCCCTCCGGGGCGCCCGGAACCCTTCCGGGCGCCCGGACCCTGATTTTGACCAAGATCGCGATTTACGCGATCTGAATGTTGGGGGATAAAGTTTTATCCCCCCAGGGCGCTCGGAACCCTTCCAAGCGCCCCAACCAAGGCTATAAATATAACCTTGGCCTAGAAGCTTTTCATCAGTTCAGAAATTGTAACAACACTTGTGTGCTTCCACTGCTTTGATTAACTTCTTTCTTTTTGTGCCTACACTGCTGTAAACGAGGCTTCTCCGCCTGAAGGAGTTCTTAGTGCAACCATCTTCCTTGGATTAACAACCTCCCCGGTTGTAACCAAGTCAAATCCGGTGCCTCGTTTTTATGCTTTATTTTCTTCTTAATCTATTTTTCAAGTGTTAGCTTAATTGTTCGAGAAAGGGTTGTGTTTTATTCAGGGCTATTCAATCCCCCCTTTTAGCCGGCCCAACGGTCCTACAGTTCATTCATATGTTGATTACTTTACATGATACATGAAAAATGATTAGTTTATTTTATTATATGATTAGTTCATTTAATTAAAGAAATCATGATAGAATGATGATTAGTTCATTTGTTGGGATATATGTAATAATATTGATTAATGTTGATTTGATTGGACCATACAAATGATGAGTGGAAACATAGTTATCACTTGATTTTGTAAACCAACTCAAATTATGTTTCAATCATAAATTTCATACATATGAATTGCACTAAATACTAAATAATATGTTTATTTATGTTAGATCATGACAAATAAGAACATCATAGCTAAACTCAATAATAGAGAGAAAATATATGAGGATAACTATAAAATTTGGTAACTCAAGATATAATATGTTCTTAAGGAAAAAGAAGTTCTTGAGGCTATAAAATAGGTTATGGAAGAACTTTAGATCCCACTACACAGAACAGATAAGATCTTGATGTCTATAAGGCATGGAAGAAGAAGGACTCCACTACTAAGGGAATATTAATTAGTTCAATGGTTGATGACCTAGTTTTTTAGTATGAGTTGTATCTTACGGCTCATGCAGTCTAGGTAGCCCTTAAGAAGAAATACAGTGGAGTAAGTCTGAGCAAGCTTTGACGTCCGAATCTTACAATGATTCAATACCTTAGGGAGGTGTCGAACATGTTTCGGGAGCTTAAAACTGTTGGTCATGAGTTGCTTGATGAATAACAAGTTCAAGCAGTTATTCATTCCCTTCCAGATTCTTGAGAGACTATGAAGCTGACCCTAACTCACAGTGAGAGTATTAAGACTTTCATTGACATTTTATGCCATGTAGAATTGGAGGCGGAGAGAGTTGAATCCGCAAGGATTTTGGGACTAGCCTAGGTGGCTATTGGTTCTGTTGGATCATATGGATCCAAGAAAAAGAAATGGTTCAAGAAGGGAAAGGGAAAGAAGAAAGAAGTTGCTGCTGTGGGATAAGACCCAATCAAGAAGAAAGGAAAGAAGACCAGATTGAAGTAATGCAAGTGTGTCTTCTTTTCTTGAGCATTTTGTTGCTAGTTCAGTGTTGTTAGCTGATTCTTATCCTTTGTAAATTATAAATATGGGAGCAGCCAACTATGTAGCTCGGGAGTGAGTTACATTTATAGAGTACCGACGGGTACCAGCTGTTAGGATCGATGGTCGCAGCTAGAGAGGGGGGTGTGAATAGCCGACCCCAAATCTTCGTTTCTTTCTACAAGTTGACGTTAGCGCAGCGGAAAATAAAACAAAGAAACAAAGACAAGAAGATCAAACCTCAACACGCAGCGATGTAACGAGGTTCGGAGATAAACTCCTACTCCTCGGCGTGTCCGTAAGGTGGACGAAGCCTACCAATCCGTCGGTGGATGAGATCCCGGAGAACCGGCTAATGAACACTCCTTCTGGGTGGAGAAACCTCGCCACAAACTTTGCAACAGCAAGCAGAAGTACAAGTACAGCAAGAAGCTAAGAACATAAATGTAACAGCACTAGCTTGCCTTCTTCTCTTCGACTGGATGAAGCAGCAGCTTCACAAGACGCCTACAACAGCAGGAACCAACCGATGAAGCTCACACGAAGCTTCAAGCAGAAGCGAGCTCAGCAAAGCTCAAATCACAGCAGCGAAGAAGAAGAAGCAGAAGCTTCGAACCAGAAGAAGAAGTATCTTGTAGCAGCCCTCGATCTCCTTTATATAGCCTGAACCTGCAACTGCAGCAAAGCAGACAGCGAAGAAGACGGAGATACCCGTTGAATCTCAACAAATATACCTGGACCGATCAGGCTCCACCCTGATCGGTCCGAGACCTCCCTGATCGGTCTTGGGGACCGATCAGGACCTATGCTGATCGGTCCCCAGACCGATCAGCACTCTTCACAGAGAACTCGCCCAACTCTCTGATCGTTTCCTGATCGGTCTGTGGACCAATCAGGGTGCATGTGGATCGGTCAGACCGATCCCCTCCTTTTCTCTTTGCCTTCTGTTCGCTTTCTGATCGGTCTGCAGACCGATCAGATAACATACAGTAGCATACTGTTTGGTTACTGATCGATCACCAGACCGATCAGATAACCCAGTGTATCACTGGATCGATCCACTGATCGATCCAGCTCTTGGTTTTTGCCCAAACCAAGTCCCACGCCTTCCAAACCAATATCCGGTCAACCTTGACCTATTGGTATCTCATGCTTAGCATCTGGTCACTCCCTTGACCTGCTAAGACTCCCTACCAAGTGTCCGGTCAATCCCTTTGACCCACTTAGACTTTTCTCTTCGTGCCAAGTATCCGATCACTCCCTTGACCTACTTGACCTTCACAACACCAGATGTCCGATCAGCCTTGATCCATCTGGATTTTTCCTTGCCCGACTTTACTCACCAGGACTTCCCAACTGCCTGGCTTCACTCACCAGAACTTTCCCCAACTGCCTGGCTTCACTCACCAGGACTTTCACCTGGCTTCACTCACCAGGATTTCCAATCTGCCTGGCTTCACTTACCAGGACTTTTCTGTCTGCCTGGCTTCACTCACCAAGACTTTCTATCTGCCTTCCTGGTCTAGAGAACGAGCTACCGAGCCCTCTCTGACCTAGTCCGGAGAACGAGCTACCGAGTCCTCTCCGACTTCGTCCGGTCGAGAGAACGAGCTACCAAGCCCTCTCTGACCTAGTCCGGAGAACGAGCTATCGAGCCCTCTCTGACTTCCACATCCGGTCCAGAGAACGAGCTACCGAGCCCTCTCTGACCATAGTCCGGAGAACGAGCTACCGAGCCCTCTCCGACTTCCACATGCCAAGTTCCCATACTTGGACTTCTCCGTGCCAAGTCTCCATACTTGGACTTTCTCCCGTGCCAAGCTCCCTGCTTGGACTTTTCCCGTGCCAAGCTCCCTGCTTGGACTTTTCCGTGCCAAGTCAACTCACCTCAGGTCAACCAGGTCAACCTTGACCAAAGGTTGCACCAACAACCTCCCAAGTTTCTGTTCTTGTCAAACATCAAGATACAACTTGAGTCATGTCAACTCGAGTCAGGTCAACCAGGTCAACCTTGACCTAAGGTTGCACCAACAATCTCCCATCAAAATACAACTCTTCTGTTCTCGTCAAACATTAAAATACAACTCGAGTCATGTCAACTCGAGTCGGGTCAACCAGGTCAACCTTGACCAAGTTTGCACCAATAATCTCCCCCTTTTTGATGTTTGACAAAACCATAACCTAACTTAAGTTTTCTAATGTTCTTCCTTGAACATTCTCCCCAAACCTACACTCTCCCCCTTTTTGACACACATCAAAAAGAGTGAATCAAGGTCAAGAGTTTCTTTCTAATGAAGGTCTCATACCTTTCATTAAAACCCTTAATTTTCCCCTTGATACTAAGGTCAACAATTAACTTAATGATAATCCCATATCACTCAAGTCTTTAGGAGTAAAAACCCCCCCTAAAAGTCAACTCCCCCTTGACTAATAGGTAAAATTCCCCCTAAAGTCAACTCCCCCTTGACCATTGCACCAACAATGTCTTGGAGAGTTTCAAGCCTTTAGAAATCCAAATCACCAACTCCCAACTGAAATTTCAGACAAAACAGTCGAAAATCAGCAAGTTGGCACGCACTGATCGGTCACCTGACCGATCAGACCTTCCTTGGATTGGTCACCAGACCGATCCACACTTCCCTAGATCGGTCCAGTGACCAATCCAGAGTGTCCTGGACCGATCAGAATCCCCTCTGATCGGTCCCCAACTCTGATATCAGAAGTTTCTGATTTTTCTACTTCCGAAATTCAGAAACCTCTTAAAAATCACATAAAATTTCAAAAATTGTAAAATTTTGAGGATACATTCCTCATAACATATATTATCACGGAAAAATAATTTTCGATGAAAATAACTTCCATTTTCAAAACTTGATACAAAGTTTGAAAAACTTTGAAATAGTTCAAGTTTAACTCAACTTTGTTTCAACTTGCTCAATGATGAATGCTATCACTAGAAAAACTTCATCAAGGTTTTTCAAATCAATTTTGAAATGATTTTAAACCCTTCAATTTAGGACCATAATCTTAGGGCTAAATGTACATGACTTGTACACAAGCTTTCCCTATGATCCTCCAATTAGAATTAGGCTCATCTAGGTACAATAACTATGCACCTTGATCCTAACTCATCATCCTAATATCTCACACACATCTAAGGTGTATCAAACACATCCAAGTCAATTTTGATGTGAGATATGGGTTTAGGTCGTCTTAGGCTAGGTTCTCATGCATTTTCTAAACAACAATTTGATCTCCATATCAAATTATGTTTTTGTCCTTAAACCAATTTAATTGATTATAAATGCAAGAGATGATGACATGACATAATACAATATCATAAGTAAAAACATGTGCCAATGTCATGATGTCATGGCATAAAGTATGAAACTTAAATAAAGCATGACATTTAACTAACCTAAGTATTATCATGACATTTTAAATGATCATAAATTAAGTATGATGCCATGACATGGCATATGACGATCAATATATGGCAAACAACATATAAAGGTATAGAAAATACTTAATTCTAGCCTTAGTTGCCATTTTTGATAATCTTGATCATTTTGCCATAGGTTCTATATTCTTAAGAGTAATAGACCTAAAATCATATACCAAGGATGTTTAGATCACTATGTGCCAATTAAACTGACCTAAGAGAACTCCTCAAATGTAGTTGGCACATTCTAATCACCTTAGGAATAATTCTTGATTTCATTTTCAAGGCTTGATCATACCTTGAAAATTCCTAAAGTGCCACCTTTTGCCATGATTAGGTTAACTACCTATTCAAGTAAGGTTGGCACACCCTAACTCATCTAGCGTGATAGAATCACGCTCCTAGGAACCCAATACCTATTTGAGCTCATTGGGTTCACTAAATATTCACTAGGGATGACTTCCCTAGCAACCCTCCTAATGACCCTCCTAGGCTTTAAAGCCTTGGTCATTTGGGACTCATCAAGATCAACTCTAGGGGTGACTCCTCTTGTGACCTTGGTGATGGTCTTCCTAGCCCTAGGTCTTGTTCCATAATCGAATGGAACATTATGGTAAGTGGGCTTGACCACTTGAGACTTAGGCTTGTGACACAAACCTCTCATGTCCTTGGGCTTTGGTTTTTGACCCTTAGACCCTAGAGTTGACTTCTCTAAATTCTTAAGGGCCTTTTTTAAATTGTCAAGTCTTGACCTCAAGACTTGATTTTCCTTTTCTAATATCTCAAGTTTTAATTTGTCATTTATCTTTGAGGTATTCCTAGGCATATGTCTAGTTGTTTTGGGATTTCTACCTAGGTTCTCCTTAGCCTTAGATGAGTTAATTCTAGGGTTAGCATTTCTAGAATTGTCCTTACCTAGGCTAACATGTTTGGCATCTAGGCACATGTATTGATTTCTATTGTTATCATGCCTATCTTTATTGACAATTGCAACAAAACTACTATTAACATGTTTCTTATTAGAATTGCAATAATGTGCCTTAAAGGGTACCTTAGGGTTTGCCTTAGCTCCCCCTATAGACGTGCTCGGTCTCTTATCCTTGTGAGATTGCCTCCCCCTCGGACATTGGCTCCTATAGTGTCCCCTTCGCTTGCATTGGAAGCACACCACGTGCTCCTTACCCTTGCGTATCGGGACTCCGGCTTTCTTGACCTTTGGCGGCAGTGGAGTCTTCCTAACCCTCTTTGGACACTTACTCTTGTAATGCCCAAATTCCCTATATCAAAGCACATTATGTGTAATTTATTTGAAATTAAATGGGTTGAGTTACCTAGGGTTGAGGATGGATGTGGGCTCTCTTCTTCATCCCTTCCGGAGATAGAAGCTTCTTCTTCTTGCTCCGATCTTGAAGAGGAACTCTCCTCCTCTTCTTCCTTAGATGTTGAGTAGCCCTCAACCTCTAAATCCATGCCTCCATGATGTGAGCTTCTTGGCTCACTTGACTCCTCTTCATGACTTGAAGTGGAGTTCTCCTCATGGAACTTTGCCAAGTTATTCCACAACTCCTTGGCATCGTTATATCCACCTATCCTACACAAAACATCATTAGGTAAAGAAAATTCAATTATTTTCGTTACCTCATCATTGATGGTTGATTGGTGGATTTGCTCCTTCGTCCACTTCTTCTTCTCCAAAAGTTCTCCTTCTTTATCCAATGGAGGAGCAAAACCTAATTGCACACACCTCCAATTTTCTAGGTTAGTCATAAGAAAGTACTTCATTCTTACCTTCCAAAACATGAAGTCGTCGCGATCGTAGAAAGGTGGAATTGTGACGTCTTCTCCAAATAACTCCATTCTCTAGCTCGTGCTCCCCCGGGTGTTGATCCAATGAAGAGCGAGCTCGCTCTGATACCACTTATTAGGATCGATGGTCGCGGCTAGAGAGGGGGGTGTGAATAGCCGACCCCAAATCTTCGTTTCTTTCTACAAGTTGACGTTAGCGCAGCGGAAAATAAAACAAAGAAACAAAGACAAGAAGATCAAACTTCAACACGCAGCGATGTAACGAGGTTCGGAGATAAACTCCTACTCCTCGGCGTGTCCGTATGGTGGACGAAGCCTACCAATCCGTCGGTGGATGAGACCCCGGAGAACCGGCTAATGAACACTCCTTCTGGGTGGAGAGACCTCGCCACAAACTTTGCAACAGCAAGCAGAAGTACAAGTACAGCAAGAAGCTAAGAACATAAATGTAACAACACTAGCTTGCCTTCTTCTCTTCGACTGGATGAAGCAGCAGCTTCACAAGACGCCTACAACAGCAGGAACCAGCCGATGAAGCTCACACGAAGCTTCAAGCAAAAGCGAGCTCAGCAAAGCTCAAATCACAGCAGCGAAGAAGAAGAAGCAGAAGCTTCGAACCAGAAGAAGAAGTATCTTGTAGCAGCCCTCGATCTCCTTTATATAGCCTGAACCTGCAACTGCAGCAAAGCAGACAGCGAAGAAGACGGAGATACCCGTTGAATCTCAACGGATATACCTGGACCGATTAGGCTCCACCCTGATCGGTCCGAGACCTCCCTGATCGGTCTTGGGGACCGATCAGGACCTATGCTGATCGGTCCCCAGACCGATCAGCACTCTTCACAGAGAACTCGCCCAACTCTCTGATCGTCTCCTGATCGGTCTGTGGACCGATCAGGGTGCATGTGGATCGGTCCATAGACCGATCCCCTCCTTTTCTCTTTACCTTCTGTTCGCTTTCTGATCGGTCTACAGACCGATCAGATAACATACAGTAGTATACTGTTTGGTTACTGATCGGTCACCAGACCGATCAGATAACCCAGTGTATCACTGGATCGATCCACTGATCGATCCAGCTCTTGGTTTTTGCCCAAACCAAGTCCCACGCCTTCCAAACTAATATCCGGTCAACCTTGACTTATTGGTATCTCATGCTTAGCATCTGGTCACTCCCTTGACCTGCTAAGACTCCCTACCAAGTGTCCGGTCAATCCCTTTGACCCACTTAGACTTTTCTCTTCGTGCCAAGTATCTGATCACTCCCTTGACCTACTTGACCTTCACAACACCAGATGTCCGATCAGCCTTGATCCATCTGGATTTTTCCTTGCCCGGCTTTACTCACCAGGACTTCCCAACTGTCTGGCTTCACTCACCAGAACTTTCCCCAACTGCCTGGCTTCACTCACCAGGACTTTCACCTAGCTTCACTCACCAGGATTTCCAATCTGCCTGGCTTCACTCACCAGGACTTTTCCGTCTGCCTGGCTTCACTCACCAGGACTTTCTATCTGCCTTCCTGGTCTAGAGAACGAGCTACCGAGCCCTCTGTGACCTAGTCCGGAGAACGAGCTACCGAGCCCTCTCCGACTTCGTCCGGTCCAGAGAACGAGCTACCAAGCCCTCTCTGACCTAGTCCGGAGAACGAGCTACCGAGCCCTCTCCGACTTCCACATCCGGTCCAGAGAACGAGCTACCGAGCCCTCTCTGACCATAATCCGGAGAACGAGCTACCGAGCCCTCTCCGACTTCCACATGCCAAGTTCCCATACTTGGACTTCTCCGTGCCAAGTCTCCATACTTGGACTTTCTCCCGTGCCAAGCTCCCTGCTTGGACTTTTCCCGTGCCAAGCTCCCTGCTTGGACTTTTCCGTGCCAAGTCAACTCACCTCAGGTCAACCAGGTCAACCTTGACCAAAGGTTGCACCAACAACCTCCCAAGTTTCTGTTCTTGTCAAACATCAAGATACAACTTGAGTCAGGTCAACTCGAGTCAGGTCAACCAGGTCAACCTTGACCTAAGGTTGCACCAACAATCTCCCATCAAAATACAACTCTTCTGTTCTCGTCAAACATCAAAATACAACTCGAGTCATGTCAACTCGAGTCGGGTCAACCAGGTCAACCTTGACCAAGGTTGCACCAACACCAGCTAGCAACAAATAGATCTATGTAGGAAACAATGCAAGAGTTGAAGTCAAAGGAGTCGACACTTGCAAACTCAACTTCCATGGTGATAGTGTTTTGTTTCTACACGATATCCTGTATGCTCCTGAAATTTGACGAAATCTTGTTTCCATTATAGTTCTTCTTGATTTAGGGTATTGTATTAATTTTTATAGCTAGAGAGTTGAACTTAAGGTTGACTCAGTGTCAATCAGATATGGTTTTTTATCAAATGATTTTATAGTTCTTGATGTAGAATCAGATATCAATTATGATATTGAGGGTTATTTTTCAAACATTGCTCTAATTAGTGATGCAGATATAACTAATGAGGTTTGACATGCTAGATTAGGACACATAGGACAATAACGTATGGATCAGTTAGCTAGAGAGGGTCTATTGGGCACTCGGGCTAAGATTCACTTGTCTATATGTGAGCATTGTCTTGATGGAAAAGCAACTTAGAAATCATTTGGTAAGGCTATAAGCACTGAATTATCATTGCAATTAATTCATTCAGATATATATGGTCTAATAAATGTGAAGGCTAGACACGGAACTTCCTATTTCATTACATTTATTGATGATTTCTCTCATTTTGGTCATGTGTATTTGATTTCTCATAAGTCTGAAGCATTATATTACTTCATTCGTTAAATGAACGAAGTTGAGAATCAAACGGAATGTAAAGTTAAGATTTTACGCACTCATTGTGGAGGGAAATATTTCTCTGATATGTTCAAGATAGTATGTAATGATAGAAGAATTATTAGACAGCAAACAATCCCAAGAACTCCATAGCAAAATGAGATTACTGAAAGAAGAAATAGAACTCTTCTAAATATGGTTAGGTCTATAATGACGCAAAATAATTTACTGAGATGCATTATTAGTTACGGCCTATATACTTAATAAAGTACCTTCAAAGTCAGTTCCATCTACCCCATATGAATGTTGGACAAGCAACAAAATCAGATTTAAGTAATCTGAGACCTTGGGGGTTAGCTGCTTATATTCATGATAGTTCTCACAAATATAGAAATTAGGACCTAGGGGGTAAGAAATGTCTCTTTATTAGATATCATGAGACCTCCAAAAGTTATGTTTTCATAGGTGAGCAACTAGATGGAACCATCTCCAAAATATATTCGAGAGATGTAATTTTTCTCGAAACAGAGTTTCCAACCATATGTGATGTTGATAAAAGTGTTCTTCTTTGAGGGGATGAGATATTATCAACAAGAGAGGTGTCAAAAGAGATGTCTAAGTCTAGTCAACCTAGTGAGAATGATTTGCCAAGTCATAAGTTGACTTCTCAATAACCCAACTTATGAAGAAATGGTTTGATATTGAGAATAAGATATTAATAACACTCTCAGTTGCGCAATGAACCTTGAACGGTAGAGGAAGCATTAAGATGCTCTGTTAGAGAAAAAAAAGGGGTAAGTTGCAATGGATGAGGAAATATATTCAATAAGAAAGAATCAAGTTTGGGATTTAGTTGATCTTCCTCTAGGCTGAAGGGCTATTAGGAATAAGTTGATTCTCAAAATCAAGAGGAAAGTGAATGGATCGATTAATCGATACAAAGTTCGACTAGTTGCAAAAGGATATATCTAAATGGAGGGTATTATTTTTGAAGAGAAGCTAAGCACATCTTAGGAGTGAAGATCATGTAAGATCGATCAAAAAAGCTTTTCAGTTAGTCTCAAGAGGCTTATATCACTAAGATGCTACAATACTTAATTGCAACATTATATCCCAAGACTCCTAAAAAAATAGTCAAAATGAAAAAAAAAATTATATGTTAGTGCTATTAGTAGTTTGATGTGCACTATATTGTGTACTTACCCTGATATAAGTTATGATGTTGGCTTAGTTAGTCGTTTCCAGTTAAATGCAAGGTCGAGACACTGGAAAGTGGTGAAGAAGATATTAAAATACCTTAGAAGGACAATAGATTATGAATCCGTTTTCAAGGATCTAAGATGAGCTTGAGTGGTTACACAGATGCAGATTGGACAGGAGACCTTGATGACAGAAAATCTACAGCTGACTATATCTTCTTGCTAAATGGTGGAGCCATCTCATGGAATAGCAAGAAGCAGGTTTATGTAGACGTGTTGACAATGAAAGCTGTGTATCTTGGCTTGTGTAGCCTTGTCAACAATAGAAGCTATATGGTTAGGCTTATGTAGCCTTGTTGACAATAGAAGCTATATGGCTAGGCTTATGTAGCCTTGTCGACAATAGAAGTTGTGTGGCTTGCGCATTAGTTGTGCAACAATCTGTCTGGTTGAAAAGGTTCCTGAAGCATTTGAAGATTGCTGAGGACAGTGGGAGTTCTGTTACAGTGTACTGTAATAGTCAAGCTAAGGATTCCAAATATCACAGCAAAGGCAGGCATATAGAATTAAGCATAATTTTGTAAGAGATATTGTGGACAAGAAAATGATAATTCTTGAGTATATCCCTACACGTACTATGCTTGCAGATCCTTTTACTAAGCCATTGACTAAAGAGTCATTTCAAAGACTGGGAAGTCTTTGTGACTTCATAAAATGTAACACGTTGTAAAATGTCATGATCTATTCAGTGTATAAATTGTTATATTTTGGATTAAAGTCTCGATGAGTATGTTGGCAGATTGAGATTGATCCACTCACATGGACAATCATCTCTATTTGTTAGGTATAAATAGAGGTAAGAACGTTACTTATGGGACAACTTATGTAGCTGTGAATAGAGACATAACTATAAGTTAAGGTCGCCTTGATAATTGTATCAAGATGAGATCATTTATGTAATGACCAGAGTAAATGTACCCACCATTTACTGAATCTGTTTAAAGGCCAGATTAGAATTCATATGTTGAATTCAGGATTAGATATTAGGTATGTCTAGATCGAAATCTGTACGATGTTAAAATTTAAGAAAAACATGTGCTCTTTTTAGTAAAGAGAATAACATCGTAGCATGTGATTCATACCACATGTGCTATAGCGACAAGAAGGGTAGTAGGAGAATGGATCTCTGCTTCTCTACTATGTGAGACCCTTGAGATTATAAGTTAATCTTAATTTTATCCTCAATGACTATTTAGCTGTCTACTTGAAGTTATAATCAGTGTCTGCTACTTTAGCATGTTTCCTATTGACTATGGATGATTCGGTTTATGGAGCATAACTAGGAAAGTGACTGATTAAAATGAATAGATTCTAGCTAAAAAGGAAAATTAAATAGATTTGCATCTTTTGATGTTATTCACTGGTCGATCGATTTCTGTTATGTATAGAAATGATTGTGAATATATGGAACATGTTCTTAACATAATAGTCATTATGAGGGATTAGAGATGTTCATATTGATGTGAATGAAGATTATTTAATCTGGGTAAATAGCAAGATATAGGTATCTCCTAGATAATGGTTGTGTGCCACTGGGAGATTGGATATTTCCTGGGTAACAGATATATTCCGCCAGGAGAGAGGCTATATGACATAATAAGAGTGTCTCTAATTCATTTGGAAGAGCAACTAAGTAAAGTGTAACAACTTTGTTAGCATTGATCGTTCAGAGAGTAGTTATGTAAGGTGTAATAATTTTCTTAGCAATAATTGCTTAGTGTGCTTGTTGTCGCACGAACCATTTTCCCTAATATATGGAATGGATGTTCTTATTTGGTCTTTGTGACTAACTAGTTCTTATCTAGTCTTTGTGACTTGATTATAATATAGTCTATGTTACTTATATGGTCTTTGTGACCAGTTAACCTTTAAGGATTGACTTGGACGAGTGAGAAATGTTGGTGTTAAGAAGGTGAAAGGGTGCCTCTTCCCCTTCACCTTCCAACCCTTTCTCATTCCTCCATTAATGGAGGTAGATGAAGATGAAGAGTCATCTTCCTCTATAAAAAAATGTCCAAGGCAATTGGTGCAATGAGGAAACGAGAGCAAGAAGGGTTCATTCATCAAGAAAGGTTGTTGCGTTGTGTACGCAGATGGGACCGAAGCACATCGGAAGTGCTGTCAGAATTCTGTCGAGACTATGTGTCTTGCAGAGAAGAAGAACATCCAAGGCATGGGATTTGGTTTGTGAACCATGAAGAACTTTCTGATTCATTCATGATCGTTCTTCCGAGGACAAGTGGTTCGTGATCATTTTATTGACGACAAAGGAAGATCAAGATCTACTACGAGAGATTACTGTAAGTTTTACAGATTTTATATTTCTATATTTTTTATGCTTTAGAACCATCAACACTTTCAACTTTTCAAATGCCTCTGTATAGAGTTTAAACCTCTCGTTGTTGATCTCGAAATTACTTGATAATTGCTGAGTGGATAATTGAGAATCTGAATAAATTAAGACCCGAACGACTGCTACGTGCCTTGTCACCTACAGGCCAGCTATCAATGCTTTATATTTAGCTTCATTGTTGGTAGACTGGTAATTCAACCAGACAAACAGTTGCATTCTATCATCTCTTGGTAATGTCATAAGGATTCCTATCCCACTGCCCTGCAGGGTGGATAATCCATCTACATATGACTTCCAAGTTTCTTCTGGCTCAGGATTTTATATTTCATTATAAAATCAGCTAAGGCCTGAGCCATTATAGCTGCTCAAAGTTGATATTGTATATCATACTCGCTAAGCTCCGTGGTCCACTTAATTAACCTCCTTAAAGCCTCCGAATTGATAAGTACTCGACCCAAGGTGCTATTGGTTAGTACAATGATCAAATAAGATAGAAAATAAGGATATAACCTCTGAGCGACCAAGACCAGTCCAAACGCTAATTTCTTGAGTGTGGTGTAGCGACACTCGACCCGTTTTAAAAAATGACTTAAAAAATATACAAGTTGCTACTCTTTCTCCTCCTGCCTTACTAACACCGACTTGCTGGCGCTCTCATTAGCAAATAAATATACCCATAAAGGTTCACCCACTATCGGTTTAGAAAGTATAGGTAGGGCAAATAGGTAATTCTTTAATTCCTCGAATGCCTTGTAGCAGTCAGCGTCCCATTGAAATTTGGTCGCTTGGCAGAGAATTTTGAAGAAAAGTAAACTTTGATCATCCAATCATGATATAAAGTGATAAAACAGCGTGATCCGCCTGGTCAACCTTTGTGTTTTCTTCAAGTTATCCGGAGGAGCCATATCTTGGAGAGCACACACCTTACTTAGATTGGCTTCTATTCTCCGCTTGATCACTATGTAACCTAAGAAGCGTTCACTCTTAGCTCTGAATAGACACTACTGGGATTAAGCTTCAATCTGTATTCCCTCAATATTTGGTAGGTTTCTTCTATATCAACACATAAATTGATCGCTCGGAGAGATTTTATGAGGATATTATCCACATAAACCTCCATATTCCGCTTGATCTGCTTCCAGAAAACTTGTTCATGAGACATTGGTAAGTTGCTTCTATATTTTTTAATCTGAATGACATAACATTGTAATAATAAGTTCCTTCAGCAGTTATGAAGCTAACCTTTTCTCGATCTTCTTTGGCAAGCAGAACTTGATGATAGCCCTAATATAGATCTAACATGCATATCAGTTCACATCCAGAGGTTGAATCCACTACTTGGTCGATGCAAGGTAGGGGATAAAAGTCCTTTGGACACGCCTTATTGAGGTCTCTAAATTCGATGTAGACGCTCCATTTATTTTCTAGCTTGGACACCAGGACCACATTTACTAGTTAGCTCGGAAACTGAACCTCTCTAATATATTTAATAAGGTGCGTAGATTATATACACTTTTATGCATGTTTGGACGCACATCTACTTATATTTCATGAGCATAATCTATGTTTATTGCACTCTATTTTGTTATAATGTCATACTTCCATTATATTCTGTTCGGAGATCTGCTCTTTGCTTGTTTTTATTGACAGGATACTATTTGGAGCGAAAATGGAAAAACGCACACGAGAACAACTTTGGAAGAAATCAAGCCAAGGTCATTTGACCCACATGACCGTGCTCCCCCATTAAAGGCAACTTAAGCCACGACCGTGTGGTGCAGACCAGCTATGTAGCCTTACCAGAGAGGGAGCATGACATGGTCGTGTGGTGCAGACTGGTCGTGTAGCCTTACTAGAGATGGATCATGATATGGTCGTGTGGTGCAGACCGACCGTGACTAAGGAAATGACTTACAAAATTTAATTTCATATCCATTAAGAAAGTTGACCAAATCCAATATCTGGGTCAAGTCACTCCAAAAGGAGATAGCAACCCTTAAGGAAGTGGCTAATCTAAACTCCTTAACTGAATCTATTCAGACTAGAACATCAACTCAAGTCTAATAACTTGAGGAAGAAAATTTCAGCCTAAAAAGTCAAGTCAAGGAACTCAAGTATACATTACAACAGTTCACCTTAGGTTCTAAGAATCTCGATCTAATTCTTAAAAAACAAAGAGTCATATACAATCGATCTGGACTTGGATAAAAGGCTAAACATAAATTTAAATCTTATTTATCTCTTGTAAATCAATCAAATAGAAACTTAGTCCAAGCATGAGTTCCCAAGTCTAACCTGATCAATCAAGTTAGACTTGGACAATATTGGATCCCTAAGGATCAAATTCATTATCTTGATAGACCTTATCGAGGCTATGATCAAGGGGGAGCTAATAGAAAGACCATCTTTATAAATAAACATGATTGATGCTTGATTTACTATTTTTCTCTTATGTATTCTTATATTAGGATAGATAAGGACTTAAGCTTGATTCACACTTGACTAGTTAGACCCAGGATTATTAGAAAGGAAATTAAATATTCAATTTCTTTAAAAGGTTTTATCTAGAAGTGGTTGATGATCCAATACACAAGAAGGCTTAGTGTCTTGTCACAGCCTGGAAGTCAATTATTGAAATAAATATTTAATTGACTAACTGATAAATCTTGATCTAACTCAAATGTAAATCAATTCTTAGATTTGAATTTAAATTAAAGATTAAATTAACCATCTCACAAAAGTTATAAAGTTCCCTGATTGAAAATCTAGAAAAATGTGAGATGGACCTAAGTTTAAAATAAAAAGTAATTAACCAAATATAAATTAATTAAACTTAATAAAAAATTAATTCAATTAAATTAACCTAAGTCAATATAAAAATATGATTAATTTCAAAATATAATTAATTTCAAAATGATAATTAATTTTCACATCCTAACTATTTTAATTAAAACTTTTGATATTCAAAATTTTCCAAACTTGAATATTTTAAAATTCAAATTTAATTATTCAAACTTAAATATTTTAAAATTTTAAAATTTAATACTTTTGAAATCTAAATTTAAATTCAAACTTAAATATTATAAAATTTTAAATTTAATATTTTTGAAATCCAAATTTAAAATTTTATTTTAACTTAAATTATTTTTTAAACTTAAATATTTTTCAATATCATAAATATTTTTCAAAGTTAGAGATAAAATCAATTTCAAAATTAAGAGTGAATTAAAAAGGGTGAGATGAAAAATCATGAAAATAGATAATAATTTTTTTTACATGCTTGGACTCTAGGATCCTAAACTTAAAACATTTAATTAAATTTTTTTTAGGGCATTAATCAAGGGGGGAGTGAAAGAACTTAAGTTAAGTTAAATATGTTCTCAAAATTAAAGTTTTTTAATTATCCTCAAAATTAAATATCCTCTTAAGTTAAAGCATTTCTTCAAATTTTCAAAGTTAAATTTCTTTTAAAAAGAATGTCAAAGTATTTTTGAAAAAGGAAGTTAAGTTTTTTTTTTTGTTAACTATTTTTTGAAAAGAAAGTTTAAACCATTTTTGAAAGACAAGCTTAAATATGTCAGAAAATGTAAGTTTAAATATTTCTCCTGACTAAATTTATTTTGAATCTTGTCAAATAATTACTTAACTAAGTTGTTTTATAGAAATCTGTAACTAAGTACTCACCTAAGTTTTAAAAGCTAAGTACTTAACTGAGCTTTTTTTTAAAAAAACTTTTTGAGGCTAAGTATTTAACTGAGTTTTTTTTCAAAATCTTTTTCAAGTTAAGTATTTAATTTTTTAAAAAATCTTTTTAAAACTAAGTACTTAATTAAGTGTTTTAAATCCTATTCAAAGCTAAGTAACTTCTTTTTAAGCTAAATTTGTTTTAAATGATCAATTCAAAGGGAGCTTAAAATTAAAATTTTGAAAGAGATTAAAAGTTAGATTTTTTTTAACTATCTTTACAAATTAATTTTCTCTCTAACTTAGTATCTTTTTTATATATGTCAAAGGGGGAGAGAAAGATTAAAGTTAAGTTAAATATATAACTTTTTATTAAGGGGGAGCATAAGAGATTTTTTTTGTTGTCAAATTATTTTTTTTTGTCAAATTGTTTAACTTATGCTTATTTTCTAAATCCTAATGTTACATTAATTTTTGTTATGCTTTACTTAGCTTTGAACTAGGTTTTCATAATAAAAAATGGAGAGATTGTTGGTGCAGGGAGCACCAGACGATTGAACTTTTGTTTTGTTTATGATAAAGGGATCAAAGTTAAGGTTACTTGTTGTTTAACAGGTGTGAATGAGCTTGCAGGAAAGTCCTAAGTTATTTTAGGCAAAAGTCCTAGTGGACTCTAGGTAGGTGGAAAGTCCTAGTTATTGTTAGGCATGAAGTCCTAATCTGGGGGATTGAGCGAAGTCTTGGCGGGTCGAGAACTTTGGGTGAAATCCTAGAGTCAAGGACTCTAGGTGAAAATCCTCGTGGTCGTGAACCAAGTGGAACTGTAGATGGGTAGTGGAGCGGACGTTCAGCATGAAGACCTGAAGTTTCGAGTACTAAGCAAAAGTCCAGATGGTCTGAAGGACCGATCTAACAAAAAGATAATTTCTCTCGAGAGGACTAGGTGAGGATGTGTTCCTCGTTGAGGGAACAGTAGATGTCGGTTCAACCTAGGATTTTCGAGAAATCTGAAAGTCAGAATTGGATAGTCCGGAGGTTGTCAAATAATTTAATATTTATATTTTATTGTGCTAACTTTATTTTTCATGGTATATTTTATTTGTGGACTAATATGCCTTGTAGAAAGGGAGATGCATGCACAAGGAAATGCTCGGATGAACAATGTCCGAGGTGCCTTCAGGGCTGTTAGAGGCTCCTTGGGTGCCTTAGTCCAAGCTTCACACGGAAGGGAGCTAAAGGTGCCTTGGACCAGGGATGGAAGCCGCCTTCCAGGAGCTTAAAGGCGCCTTCAAATGGATGAAGTTCACAGCAAGCGAAGATTATCGGTACCGCAGATTCGGGGATAAGAATCTGAGCTAGAGGCGCTTTCAAGGAGGTTGAAGGTGCCTTCAATAGCCCATAAAAGGTTGGTTCGAGTAGAGAGTAGAACACACTTGATTTTCACAATCTTTCTCCTACACGTTGATCCAAGAACAATCCTGCTACTCCATGATGTGACTCTGACGATCGACTGATGCGACTCCAACGATCGAGCAACGCAACTCTGGCGATCGAGCGACGCGACTCCAACAATCGAAAGTACAACTCTCCATATCCTAAAGTTGTCGGTATACTTGTTGTAAAGTTGTACTTCAATATTTTTGTAATATTCGAACTGATAGTGGATTACCCAACGAAAATGATCAATTATCGTGGGCCTTGAAGTAGGAGTCGTCAAAGGCTCGAAACAAAATAAAAACAAATTTAGCATTGTTTTTTTTCTTCCTCTTATTCTTGCTTTTCCACTGCATTTTACTCAATCATGTTTTCTAAAAAAATCATGAAAAAAAAAATGACGAGCACTATTCACCCCCCCCTCCCCTCTAGCGCGCATCGATCCTACAGGATGGAGGTTAAGCACTTGACTTTTAATGATCCAATCTAGTAATATGAAATACTCTTAAGAGATCACCTACGTGAGAAAGATTAACTCAACAAATAAGTCTAAAATTAGTTTTTGAAAATTCAGATCTTTTTCCTTTATCTTCAGCTAGAAAATTCTTAGAAAAGGTTAAATGACTAAGGCAATTCTTAGAAGATGCTTTGAGATGGCCAAAACTAGTGCTAACAATTTGCATATATTATGATAGTTAATCAGTAATTGGTTAGACATAGAGCCATCTGTATAATGGTAAGTTTAGACATATACGTCGTAGACATATACCATTAGACAACTACTTTTAACAGGAGTTATCACTATTGGCTATGTGAAGTCAAAAGATAATCTACCAGATCTATTAACCAAATGGTTAAATAGAAAGTTAGTTGTAAGATCGTCACAAGGGATCGACTTGATGCCAATCAGAAATATTGGTGCAAAGGAAATCCAACCTATATAGACTGAAAATTCCAAGAACTAGGATCAATGAGACAACCTAACTGCACCAACAAAATCATTCGTTGTGGGGGAACGGTCCAATGGATTAGTGAAGGATGGAGGTTAAGACATGACTTTTAATGATCCAATATAGTAATATGGAATACTCTTAAGAGATCACCTATATAAGAAAGAAGTAGAACTGCTTCAAAGAAAATTGGAGGTACAATTCTTCAAACTTCTCATAGAATTAGGCGTATTCATGGCTAAGAACGAACACACTCATGAGAATTGAGTTGTATCAGGGAGAGTCTTAGGTGAAATATATCAATGCTTGCACAGATGGTAGAATAATTCAAGGACATCATGTATAATATCAGCCAGTAAGCAAATAG
This sequence comes from Zingiber officinale, assembly GCF_018446385.1. Lineage (NCBI taxonomy): Eukaryota > Viridiplantae > Streptophyta > Magnoliopsida > Zingiberales > Zingiberaceae > Zingiber > Zingiber officinale. Next base: position 8,069,184 of record NC_055992.1, read on the forward strand.
ATCTTCACAAGGGAAGGTTCAAAAGGTAACTCAACTACTAAATGCTATCACATACTCTATTTCTATTCATGTGAGAGATTATTGGATATATGTGAATGGAAAAATGGTGGAGCAGAAGGAGACTCCATTGTAAATGAGATTTTAGTTCCACATTGAAAGTTTCATGGATCTATTGTTGGTTTATATTGCTACACATATATGTATGATGTGAACAATGTATAGGGAGAGGTTCTGTCTTACACATGAGTGCTAAGGGGGTGTAAATCTAAGATTTGTATTGCACTGAACCAAGTTGACTCATGTGCGAGCACAACCTGCGCACATCGAATATCGTTAATGAGTAGAAAATGACTTTAATTCGACTATTGAATACTACAAGGTCTAATCTCCTATATAAGGAGGTGTGACCAAGAGCAAAAGAGTAAGGGCAAATAGTAAAGAAGAGAATCCTTATCCACCTTCATTCCCTAAATCTTCCCTGTCTTGCATTTTCGCTAGAAAACGAATGTTCATCATAACCTCAAAGTATAGTCAAAGGAGGACGAATTTATTTTAAGAAAACTGCTTAAAAGCAGACCTCGACATCTTCATTCCTGCACTCGGACTCAGGAGTTTATAATCGGAGTCGAGAGTCATCACTCGATAGTCGAAGGTATACACTCAGGAGTCAAGAGTCTACACTCAGACTTGGTACTCAGACTCAGTAGTTAGGAGTCTATACTCGAGAGTCAAGAGTCTGCATTCAGACTCGGCAGCCAGAAGTCTGCACTCGGGTATACAAGGCAACCTATTTTTTTTAGCAAACTCAGTCATCTCAAGTAACTCTTCCTTCTCTACTTGACAACCTAAAATTATCAATTCAAATCAACTCAAATGTATATAATATGGGATGTTATGAGTGGACCCAGAAATGATGGGGCAATCAAAGTCAAGGTGAGATGGTAGCAGTGCATCACCTTCATCAAGGCTTAGCCCCTCACTCGACGCTAAGGCCTTCAGTATAAGGATGGCCGGTTTAAAGACTAGTCATGCTTGAAGAATCTAGTGCTCCACTTGTGAACAACCAGACGACGTAAAGGCCAGTCAAAATCATGACCCGCACTGCATGACTCTATTATATATCCGGCCGGTCCAAAGGTCAACTAGGTGTTTCTAGACATAGTGTTCGCTCTCAATGTATGGCCTAACATCTCTATATCCGAGCAGGCTTAATAGACCTATCTCTCTATTCAACGCTAACATATACAGACTAAACCCGAATGACCCTAAAGTTGGTGGAGCATGGGGTTCAGTTCTCCACTTCTGCAATATTATTTCCAACTTACATACACCGTCCTACAATATAGTATAACCTCCAGTATAAATTAGACCGTCATAAGGTCGGTCATACCTACTAGTCCGATCACTTTGTTATCCAACAGTCAGTCTCCCATTATAGGTCGATCGGTCCTATAGTTGACCGAACCTGCAAGACTTGGCTCCTCATAGCATATCTTCAACATGAGCCTATGAGCATATTGTCAACCGAACTTATGGTCGGTCGTACTTATGAGATTCAACTCCCTCTTCGAAGGGTGAATTACATAAGGTTATTCTTGTTATAAAGTCGGACAAACATAGAGATCGGGATACCCTGTTCGTTCAAGTATCAGTCTGGGTTATATTCTAGGAGATAATATTGTCATAGAATCCCAACAGATTCTCAAAATAAAAGTTACATATGCATTCAATGGAACCTTCTTACAAAAGCAACTATACAACTTTCATCATTATTGCGAAGATTGCATGAGATTGTTTATACAATTTTACCATAGTCCTTCACTTTTTGCCTAATTATCTACTAATTTGAGTATCAAAGGACCTACGTTAAAGACCCTTTTTCTGATTTTTACCTTAATATTCTATTAATTCGTTTGAGTGCACACAAAAAGAAGAAAGACACTCGAAATTCTTTTTCTACTTCAGCTAAGTATCTTTTCCTCCCTTTCAAAATCTTCTTCCACTCAATACTATCGCCATATACCTAACATATTATCTCCTCTGATCTCATATCGGCTCAGTATAAATCTGAACTGAATTAATTTTTTTTAAAATTCAGATTTTTTTTTTTCCTACTATCTCCGCCTGCAAAATTACGTAGTATTGGGCATTTGCAAATGCCCAATCGAAGTTAAAACTGTAAATAATAATAATCTAGACGTCGTAATTTAAATAACTGGACTACATATATTATTGAAGTCAACGTTATTGGGCCAAAAACCTGAGTTTTGTAGCTTTTACTTCTATTAGCCACAAGAAAACATCAAATTTGGGAGAAGATATCAAGCATTTTATTTGTTCTTCGAATCACTAAATCACTATGCCCGGAAAGCATCCATGAAGGTCTTAAGATTCTCGAACGAAGCGCCGCCTTCGTTAAGGTTCTGCTGAGCGTTCTCCTTCAACATCGATGCCCTTGCTCTCATCTCCTCGTTCGAAAGCATCTCTTCTACCTTGGATTTCACCTGTTCCCGCTTAACGATCCCACTCTCGTCAGGCGTCAAGCGTAAACCCACCTTCCAATCGTCACAAATGTAGATCTGGTTCAGGAATTGGTCAGTAAAATATGGCCAACAGAGGAAGAGCTTCCCGTTCCTGACGCCTTCCATGGTGGAGTTCCAACCGCAGTGAGACACGAAGCAAGCGACAGAAAGGTGAGCCAGCACCTTCTGTTGAGGTGCCCAAGCCACAATCCTCCCTCTGTCTCCGACACGCTCTTTGAATTCATCCGGATAGGCATCGGCAGAGTCACCGGTTAGGTCGGGCCGGACCACCCACAAGAACGGTCGGCCAGTCGCCTCCAGCCCGAGCGCGAACTCCTGGAACTGGCTGCGGTTGAAGATGGTGAAGCTCCCGAAAGCCACGTAGATGACGGAACCCGGCTGCTGCTCGTCCAGCCACGACAAGCAGGCCGCGTCCTCCGGCCAGAAATTCCCCACGGCGCGGTTCGGCCGGAGGCCGGTTAGCAGCGGCCCGATTGGAAGAATCTTTGGATAGTAACGGAAGGTTGGCTCTTCGAGCTCTTTGAAGGAGTTGCAGATGATGAACTCCGCGACGCTGATGGCCCTGTTGTTGTTGACGGCGTAGTTGAAGATTAGCTTTTTGGTTCTTCCGTCTCCACCACAAAAGTTCCATGTCAACTGGGGTGCGTCGATGAATGGCAAGCCGGGGCCGAGCTGGAACCTTTCGTGTTCTGAGATCGTTGTGCCTGTAAAAATAGAAACGCGGCAAGATGAAAACCATTTGGAAATCATTGGTGTCTCATTAATTACTCACAATCAATCATCAGACCAAAAAAAAAAACACCCAAAATCAATTACCATCGGCATCGATGATGCCTCTCGAAATCAACTCCGGAATGCTCAGCAGAATGGCCAGCGACTGGGCTGCCGCCGGGCAGAAAAAGGCTGACCGGAGACCCTTCTTACCGACAACCTCCCGCACCCATCCCATATTCACATCCACCAACATGCAAGTCATCGGATCCTCTGTTTCGTTGCTCTTCTCGATTAGTTCCTCCAAGCACAGCGGAATTACCTTCGTGAATGCTTCCGTTAGCCTCCCGAGATCGTTCCGGTCTTCCGCCGGGCCTAATCCGTCGGGGACCGAGACCAGAGCGATCTGCTCCACGGTGCTCTCCTCGGACAACGCGGCGAGCAGACGCTTGTGGTTGAACTCGGTATTGACGAAGGTGACCTTGAAGCCGTGTTCTACCAAGCAGTGGCAGAGCTCCATGAGGGGAATGACATGGCCTTGAGCAGGGAAAGGCACAGCTAGAACGTGTGGCGGAGCCATTCAGAAACAACAGAGAGAGAGGAAGGAGATACGGGCAAAAGAGAATAGGTGGAAACAGCAAAAGAAGCGGAACCGATGGGAGAGTTGAAGGACGAAGAAGAGGACGCGGGCGGCGACAGGCGCACGACAACGACGGCAGCGGCGGCGGCAATCGAGGCGGCGGAGGAAGCGAAAATGAGGATGGCCAGGGGTGGGGAGAGCACGCCGACAAAGGAGGCAACGCGATTGGATCAGTACCTCGGCGGCAGGAAGTGGAACAGATCAAAATATCATATTTTAGTAGTTGGATCGGGAAGAAAACGATGAGAGAGCTGAACTAAGTCCATGGAAAGGAGTGATTTCGAAGTTGGATATGGAAAAGATGCCAACGAGAGAAAAAAGGAGAATAAGACAATGAAAATCAAAGAAAAAAGAGAGAAAGGTGAAGGATTAAGTCCATGCGTTGACTAAAGGAGAATTGTCATTAATACTCTATTTGGATTGAGAAAAGAAAGGAATCTATAATGAAAAAAAATTCCTGGGAAAAGGAAAAGAATCCTTTGATGTGCTTAATTATTTACTTTCATTAGGGAAGATGAATGACATCAATCCATTACATCGTTTACTACATTAGAAGAAGAAAGAAAACTAAATAATATATTATCCAAAACATCCTTTTTATTTTTTCCATATTTATATAAAAATTTAAAATTCATTATTGAACTAACAAACTATAAAAAAATATATTTATAATTATGTTCTCAATATCCAATGTTTTTATTTTATTTTTAAATTTTTATATATTGTCATATAATTGTGGATTTAAATAATACATTTTTAACCTAATAAAAGAGTTTTCATGAAAGAAATAGAAAAACACTACATACAAGCAGAATAAAGTGCGGAGAAAATATTACATAGAAGTGAAATAAAATATTGGTCAAGATAAAGTTGGATGTCTTGAGAATGTCATTATATTAAAATCAAAAAAGTTATACCATTATCATATATTAAAATAAAAAATTATCAACAATAAATATTACTTAGAAATAATCCATAATGATTATAAAATTTGATCCGGCGGTAAGAATGGGGGGACCACCCTCTGAAGGGTCCGAGCGGAGCTAGAGATAACCCATCCATGGGCCCACCCTCTGAAGGGTCCGAGCGGAGCTAGAGATAACCCATCCATGGGCTTGGGTTTCCGACGCTAAGGCAGGAGGATCGAAGGGCCGAACGGGTTGCCCGTATCCCGCTCGGCTAGGATCGAAGGGCCGAGCGGGTCGCCCGTTGGGCCAAGATAAGGGCGAGGGTACAAAGGTAGCCGAGCGGCCTATTCGCTTGTCTCGGGATCTGGGATGTCAGAGAAGGCACGTCTGATGGTTGGGCCGTACACAAGATTGCACGATGGAAGATCTTGCCGTCACATCATGGAAAGGTTGATACAGTAGCAGTATGACCTCATGGACGTCTTCCTGACAGATCCATGTCTGGGCATGGCCCTTCTGACAGACCCATACCTAGGCATGGTCAAAAGGAGGTGGTTGCTTTGATTGGCGCGCCCAGGCTTCTTTGAGAGGTCTATATAAGGTCTCCATTTCTTCACCGGAGGTACACGAGTCTTCTACTTAAAAGCCACTTCTTTGCTATTTCCTCGCTTGACTTGAGCGTCGGAGGGCCGTCGCCGGGACACCCCTCCCGGCTCGGTTTTGTTGCAGGTTCGCCGGAGCACTCGAGGATCCAGCAGGGAGCGCCACGTCTCCAGCGTTCGTTGACCCCTGGTTCGGACAGGATCAATTTGGCGCCGTCTGTGGGAACGCACCTGCATCCGAAAGGGAACGATGGACGAGGCTGGAAGAATACATACCGTGGCACTCTCACAAGAAGAGTTGGACGCCATAGTCGAGGCGAGGGCAGCCAAGATAGTGGCGCAGCAAAAGGAGAAAGCACAGGCTGAGCGAGCGCAACAGCAAACCTCGGCTTCAGCAGGCCGGGCGGCGCAAGCAGACCGCCCGGAATATGTTTCAACAGGAGGATTCCCTCAGGCACTCTTCTGTACTCCCCCAGAAATCGCGCCCGCTCACGGGGAGCAAGGATCTTCATCTGATGAGCCTCCCGTTCGGGATCATAGGAAGGGCAAAACCCTCCGAGCAGACGCTTCTCTCGAGCGGAAGCACCGACTGCCACAGTTCCATCTCCCTCAAAAGCAGATACTTCATCTCCCGAATTCGACTTATAGCAAGCCCCTCCTTCTGGAACCTCAAGAACGGGAGTTTGATGTCAGGCGATGAATCGACCGCATACGGGGAAGTTGGGTGGACGAGCCGCCGAGCGGATGAAGAGGGATTGGCACTCGGATCCACCATGAAGCACAAATTATCTCTAGCCTGTCCGGGGCAGGGCAAGAGGTGCACTAATAGAATGTGCTGTATATTTTCCGTTTGGTTGTATATTTGAAATGTAGAAGGCAAAATGTTATAATGTGCGCAATTGGAATTATTGGCCGAGCGGCCTATCTTCATGATGTATGAGATACGAGCCAAGCGCTCTTGGCTCGATGGAGAAGGCCTCGAGTCGTTCGGCTGGAGGTATAGTATCCGAGCCAGGCGCTCGATGACGAAGGCTCGTGGAGCAATAGGAGCAGAAGGCTCAAGTAAAAGGATAAAGCAGCAGGCCGCCTCCACCTCCGGTAGGCCGAGCGGCCATGGAGGACCGACCGGGAAGTTTCGCCATCCTCCTGGCCTTGATAAATTTCGACGAAGTACATTGTATCCACCTCACTCCACGGGTATTCGAGAGTTGAGAAATTGCGTTAGATCTTATGCTGATCGGTAGGTTAGTTTTTCAGATATAGTTTATTTCGGGCGTAGAATTCATCGTAATTTTCGAAATGAAGGCCCCCGAGCCGCTCGGCCGGGAGGTTGATATACTAGCCAGCCAGAGGCTCGACGACGAAGGCCCCGAGCCGCTTGGCCGGTGGTAAATGGGTCGAGCCAAGCGCTCGAGGGACGAAGGCCCCGCGCCGCTCGGCCGGTGGTAAATGGTTCGGAGCCAAGCGGCTCGGGGGACGAAGGCCCCGCGCCGCTCGGCCGGAGGTAAATGGGTCGAGCCAAGCGCTCGAGGATCAAAGACCCAGTACCTTCCGGATGGAGCTAAATTATCCGAGCCAAAATGCTCGAAGCAGACCCTGAGCCGTTCGGCCAGGAGTACGTTCTCCAAGCTGAGTAAAAGGGGCATATGGATTATTCGAGCCAAGCACCCGAATAAGTGAAGGCCTCCCAGCCGATTAGGTTCGCAAGCAAATGACCCATGCCGTTCGGCCGGGCACAAAAACTGTTCAAGCGCGAGATAAGTTATGAAGGCCAAGGTCGCTCGACCTGGTAAGGAGTTAGCCTTGAAGGCCGACGAGCCCCGTCGTTAAAGATCGAGAGCCGCGCCGACCGGCTATAAACATCCGCGCCGACAAGCACCGTCATTAAAAATCGAGAGCCGCGCCGATCGGCTATAAACATCCGCGCCGACGAGCCCCGTCGTTAAAAATCGAGAGCCGCGCCGACCGGCTATAAACAACCGCGCCGACGAGCCCCGTCGTTAAAAATCAAGAGCCGCGCCGACCGGCTATAAACATCCGCGCCGACGAGCACCGTCGTTAAAGATCGAGAGCCGCGCCGATCGGCTATAAACATCCGCGCCGACGAGCACCGTCGTTAAAGATCGAGAGCCGCGCCGATCGGCTATAAACATCCGCGCCGACGAGCCCCGTCGTTAAAAATCGAGGCGCCGACCGGCTATAAACATCCGCCCCGACGAGCCGTCGTTAAAATCGAGAGCGCCGACCGGCTATAAACAACCGCGCCGACGAGCCCGTCGTTAAAATCAAAGCCGCGCGACCGGCTATAAACATCCGCGCCGACGAGTACCGTCGTTAAAGATCGAGAGCCGCGCCGATCGACTATAAACATCCGCGCCGACGAGCACCGTCGTTAAAGATCGAGAGCCGCGTCGATCGGCTATAAACATCCGCGCCGACGAGCACCGTCGTTAAAGATCGAGAGCCGCGCCGATCGGCTATAAACATCCGCGCCGACGAGCCCGTCGTTAAAATCGAGAGCCGTGCCGATCGGCTATAAACATCGCGCCGACGAGCCCGTCGTTAAAATCGAGAGCCGCCGATCGGCTATAAATATCCGCGCCGACGAGCCCGTCGTTAAAAATCGAGACGCGCCGAGCGGAAGACCGTCGAGCTCCGACGTTAAAGATCG